>NC_142463.1:120372032-121622032 GCF_049115385.1 Moschus berezovskii
TGAAGAGCAATCTCACTCCCCTGGCCAATGTTTATCTCTGGAACAGATGTGATTCTTTTCAGTGAGACATGAGTGAGTCCACTGAAGTGACTCTAGGAAAAGAATTTTAAAAATCCTCACTCCAAAACTAAAGCTAAAAGTAAAACCAAGTTATCACCCACCTCTTAGCATCACTCTGTCTCATTGTAATACCTTAAACTGCAGTAATCACCTTGCTTATAGCCTGAGGATACAGTCAATCTGAATGAGGATGGCAGGGCAGAGAGATGAACAAAACCTCTATGACACCATTGAGCCAAAGAATTAATAAACCCTAAAGTTAGCAGTCCGTGGGGTCACAAAGAGTTGGACATGACTGAGTGACTGAATTGAACTGACTGAAGTTAGCCTTATCACAGAATTCTGTTTTTGTAAGATTATATATGTATCCCTAGGTCTGAGCCACTTTAGATTTCAACTACTGAGCTAACCAGCTAATCCAACTCTAAGGATAGGGACAATGACTGTTACTTTCCATTGTGTTTCCAGAGACTAGCACAGTGTCTGGTTCAGAATAGAGGCTAGGGATTATGAGCAGAATAAATGAGTATTAGCATGGGGCTCTGTGACAACCTAGAGGGGTGAGAAAGGGTGGGAGGTGGGAAGGAGGTTCAAGACGGGAGGGATATATGTATATATATGGCTAATTCATAGTGATGTATGGCAGAGATCAAACCAATATTGTAAATCAATCAATTTAAAATAAATAGCTATAAAAATGATTACTAGGAGAATTTTACAACTGTCTAAAACCAGAGAAATAAAGTCACATAATGCCAATATGACTACCAGAAACACCACATAAATCAATGGAAGACAAAAGACTAGCACCATATGAGGGAATATAGATAAACTAGACTTCACTGAAATTAGCATTTCTGTTTATCAAAATACACCAGGAAGAATATAAATAGGCAAGTCACAGTCTGGGAGGAAATATTTGTGATACACATATGTGATAAAGAATTCTTTTTCCAGCACACAGAAGGAGCACCTATAAATCAATAGTCAAAAGATGAACAAAACTGGGCAAAAGATCTGAACAGACATTTCACCAAAGAAAATATTATAAAATTATCAATAAGAACATGAGAAGTTGTTCAATTGGTATCATAAGGGAAATGTAAATTTTAAAAGGTGATACTATTTCACATGCACTAAAATGGCTAAAGTTTAAAAGAACAACAATACAGATGTCAGCAAATATGCTGGAAAGTTGGGATTCATATATTTTTGGTGAAATGTAAAGTGATAAAATTACTTCGGGATGTTATTTGGCAGCATCTTATAAACTTAAATATACAGCTGCCCTATTAATTAACAATTCCATTCTTAGACATTTACTCATGAGAAATGACCAACCAAAAGATATGTTTAAGAATGTTTCTGATGACATTAATCATAAAAAACAAAAACTGCAAATAATCCAAATGTTCTTCAACAAGAGGATTGTTAAGCAAAATGTGATATATTCATAAAGTGGATTACTACTCTGAAATACAAAGGAACAAGCAGCTAATGCATAGAATAACATGGATGAGTATCAAAAGAAAGTTTTATAAAGCACAAAAAGAAGTTAGAAATGAAAATGTACCATCTAAATTATTTAATTTATAGGAAATATAGGAATAGGTTTAAAAATAAATCAGAAAATATACTCAATGGAAATGTGGGTAGGATTGATTGGGAAGGGGCTTAAGAGAATTTTCTGGGGAGATGGAAATCTTTTATACTTTATTTTGGCTGCATACAGTCATCAAATCCCATTGAATGGAACACATATCTGTGCTTTTTATTATATGTATATTAGATATAATAATATAATATACATCATATTGTTATATTACATATAATGATATTATATATATATTAAAATATATGTGCGTGTGTATGTAAAACAACTGCTGCCAAGAGTCAACACTTGTGAATGAGGAAAGCCATACAAATACAATCCTTATGAAAAGCCGCCTTAAAGAGTACTTATCAAGAAGGTATTATGTTTCTTTTCCCAATACCTGTAATTAATAGTACTCTCAAGTTAGATTGCCTTATGGAATGAATCGGAGAGGAATTTCATATAATATCAAGATGACATGGAACTGAAATAAAGATAATTATATTACAGAAGGAGAAAGGCCGTGAGTTGGAGATTAAGAGTAGACATTTAGGAAATTGTTTCTTATGGACAATTTTCCAAATTCTCTTCCACACAAAAAAAAAAAAGGAAAGAAAGAAAAAACAAATGTGCCTCAAGAAATAAATCTGTGCAAATGAAAAGAGATTCCCTGATCAAATTACTATGGGAAATGCTGTATATCGTATCTCCTTCTTCATCTTTCACAGTATATATAACAATGTTAGAGACTATCATAGAAAACTGGTAAATTTATTTAACTCAGATTTGCCCCAAAGCATCCCCAATGTAATTTTCAAAAAGCAGTAGACTTAAATAGTCTTTAAACCACATCTTTCTAAATCTTCTGCTCCCCTCATTAATTCCTTATAATAGAAAAGGAATGAATTTCAAACTTGACTGCTCAGTCCAGTTCAGTCGCTCAGTCGTGTCCAACTCTTAGTAACTCTATGGACTGCAGCACACCAGGCCTCCCTGTCCATCACCAACTCCCAGAGTTTACTCAAACTCATGCCCATCTAGTCGGTGATGCCATCCAACCGTTTCATCCTCTGTCATCTCCTTCTTCTCCCACCTTGAATCCTTCCCAGCATCAGGGTCTTTAGCAATGAGTCAGTTCTTTGCATCAGGTGGCCAAAGTATTGGAGATTCGGCTTCAGCATCAGTCCTTCCAATGAATATTCAGGACTGATTTCCTTTAGGATGGACTCGTTAGATCTCCTAGCTGTCCAATGGGCTCTCAAGAGTCTTCTCCAAAACACAGTTCAAAAGCATCAATTCTTCAGCGCTCAGCTTTCTTTATAGTCCAACTCTCACATCCATAAATGACCACTGGAAAAACTATAGCCTTGACTAGACGGACCTTTGTTAGCAAAGTAATGTCTTTGTATTTTAATACGCTGTCTAGTTTGGTCATAGCTTTTCTTCCAAAAAGCAAGCATCTTTTAATTTCATGGCTGCAGTCACCATCTGCAGTGATTTTGGAGCCCAAAAAATAAAGTCTGTCACTGTTTTCACTATTTCCCATCTACTTGCCAGGAAGTGATGGGACCAGATTCCATGATCTTTGTTTTCTGAAAGTTGAGCTTTAATCCGACTTTTTCACTCTCCTCTTTCACTTTCATCATGAAGATCTTTAGTTCTTCTTCACTTTCTGCCATAAGGGTGGTGTTATCTGCGTATCTGAGGTTATTGATATTTCTCCCGGCAATCTTGAATCCAGGTGTGCTTCATCCAGCTCAGCATTCTGCACGATGTACTCTGCATATAAGTTAAATAAGCAGGCTGACAATATACAACCTCAATGTACTTCTTTTCCTATCTGGAACCAGTCTGTTGTTCCATGTCCAGTTCTAACTGTTGCTTCCTGACCTGCATACAGGTTTCTCAAGAGGCAGGTCAGGTGGTCTGGTATTCCCATCTCTTTCAGAATTTTCCACAGTTTGTTGTGATCCACACAGTCAAAGGCTTTGGCATTGTCAATAAAGCAGAAGTAGATGTTTTTCTGGACCTATCTTGCTATTTTTTTGATCCAGTGGATGTTGGCAATTTGATCTCTGGTTCCTCTGCCTTTTCTAAATCCAGCTTGAAAATCTGGATGTTCTCAGCTCACATACTGTTGAAGCCTGGCTTGGAGAATTTTGAGCATTACTTTGCTAGCGTGTGAGATGAGTACAATTGTGCAGTAGTTTGAACATTCATTGGCATTGCCTTTTTTGGGGATTGAAACAAAAACTGACATTTTATAGTCTTATGACCACTGCTGAGTTTTCCAAATTTGCTGACACATTGAGTGCAGCACTTTCAGAGCATCATCTTTAAAGATTTGAAATAGCTCAACTGGAATCCCATTACCTCCACTAGCTTTGTTCACAGTGATTCTTCCTAAGGCCCACTTAACTTTGCATCCCAGGATGTCTGGCTCTAGGTGAGTGATCACACCATCGTGGTTACCTGGGTCATGAAGATCTTTTATGTATAGTTCTTCTGTGTATTCTTGCCACCTCTTCTTAATATCTTCTGCTTCTGTTAGGTCCATACCATTTCTGTCCTTTATTGAGCCCATCTTTGCATGAAATGTTCCCTTGGTATCTCTAATTTTCTTGAAGAGATTGCTAGTCTTTCCCATTCTGTTATTTTCCTCTATTTCTTTGCACTGATCGCTGGGGAAGGCTTTCTTATCTCTCCTTGCTATTCTTTGGAACTCTGCATTCAGATGCTTATATCTTTCCTTTTCTCCTTTGCCTTTCACTTCTTTTCTATTCACAGCTATTTGTAAGGCCTCCCCAGACAACCATTTGCCTTTTTGCACTTCTTTTTCTTGGAGATAATTTTGATCACCGCATCCTGTACTTTGTTACAAATCTCCATCCAGAGTTCCTCAGGCACTCTGTCGATCAGATCTAATTCATTGAATCTACTTCTCACTTCCACTGTATAATTGTAAAGGATTTGATTTAGGTCATACCTGAATGGTCTAGTGGTTTTCCCTACTTTCTTAAGTCTGAATTTGACAGTAAGGAGTTCATGATTTGAGCCACAGTCAGCTCCCGGTCTTGTTTTGTCTGATTGTATAGAGCTCCTCCAACTTTGTCTGCAAAAAATATAATCAGTCTGATTTTGGTATTGACCATCTGGTGATGTCCATGTGTAGAGTCATCTCTTGTGCTATTGGAAGAGGGTGTTTGCTACAACCCATGAGTTATTGGCAAACTCTGTTAGTCTTTGCCCTGCTTCATTTTGTACTCCAAGGCCAAGCTTGCGTGTTACTGCAGGTATCTCTTGACTTCCTACTTTTGCCTTCCAGTCCCCTATAATGAAAAGGACATCTCTTTGGGGTGTTATTTCTAGAAGGTCTTGTAGGTCTTTTTAGAACTAGTTCTGGAAGGTCTTGTCAGTCTTCATAGAACCATTCACCTTCAGCTTCTTCAACACTTGACTGTTGCTGCTGCTGCTGCTGCTAAGTCACTTCAGTCGTGTCTGACTCTGTGTGACCCCATAGATGGCAGCCCACCAGGCTCCCCCGTCCCTGGGATTCTCCAGGCAAGAACACTGGAGTGGGTTGCCATTTCCTTCTCCAATGTAAGTGTATTATATAATTCATCCTGTGATAACATATATCCAATTGAATAATAGAACTAAAAGATAAAATGTAATTTCTTTACAGATATCTACTTTGTAGACATCTTTACTCCAAGCATATCTATGCTATTGTGAAAAGTTCCTATATTTTCCCTAGATTGCCAAAGTTGCCACCTGACTGTTTCCACCCCTGTCCTGATTTGTTTCCACTCCTGTCCATTACAACTAAGTGACCCATGGCCATAATTTTACACAAGTTATTTTACTTTTCAATGTTTTGTTTCCCCCAGATGTAAAATGAGTATGGTTGTTTCTCTAAATTAACTGGGGTTTTTTAAGCATGTGTTTTGAAATGTTTGACCCATTTAGGGAAAATTATGTTAGATTGTCTATTCACTATTTGTAGCTTGTATCTTTTCTGATATTAATGAATATTAGTTGGGCACCTACTGTATACAGTGTGTGCATGCATGCTAAGTTGCTTCAGTCATGTCCAACTCTTTGTGACTCTGTGGACCATAGCCTGCCTCCAGGCTCCTTTCTCGATGGGATTCTCCAGGTTTGAATACTGGAGTGCATTGCCTTGCCTTCCTCCAAGGAATCTTTCCCATCCAGGGATTGCACTCACATCTCCTGCATTGGCAGGAAAGTTCTTTACCCACTAATACCACCTGGGATGCCCACTATATACAGTAGAGCCTCCCAAATTAATGTAGGATATCCCAGAAAGAAGTCCCTTCATTTTATATTCTTAAAGGGCTCTTTTGGATCAATTTCCAGAGGAATAAGTTAAAAATTAGGTCCATATCTATCTATCCATTCATCCATCTATTCATTCATCATTGTTTTGTTTAAACAATATCAGATGTAGGATATATTTCAACTATAGACTCAATAGTATTTATTAATGGGTTGCTATAATAAAGAGAAAAAGATGAAACAAAAATCTCTCCTGATCTTTAGCCTAAGCACCACAGAAAACGGTATCATTTACTAAAATAAGAAAACCTGAGCAGAGGGCACAAGTTTAAGGTTGAAACTCAAAAATTATCTTTTATATATATTAAGTTTGAGATTAGTTTTAGACGATCAAAAGTATAATAGAAGTAGGAGCGACAGACCCAGAGCCCAGGGCTAGAGGCATAAGCTTGAGAAGCTTCAGTATATAGATGATATTTAAAGCCATGGGAATAAAAAATAAGAGAGAGGACAGACATTACTCCAATACAAGCTCTGGTATATATCATAACATCTAGAAAATACAAGGATGGAACAACAAAAACTGATTTGAAGTTGCCAGTTACTTATGTCAGCAGTAAACCAAGAAAATGTGTATTTCAAAAGCCAAGTATGGAAAGCTTTTTTTAAAGGTAATGATCAATTGGGACAAATGCTGATGACACATAAAAATGAGGACCAAAGACACATCGCTAGACATGACAACAGGAAGATACCAATGACCCCAACCAGTTGAGGCCACTGTAAGGACTCTGGATTTTACTTTGAATGAAGTGGAGCCATCAGATGATATTGAGAAAATCTGAGATGTTCATTATACATGATAATCTGGTCATCTAATTTAACAAGTTCCCTCTGGCTGTTCCAGTAAGACTAGATGGTAGACAGACAAAAGAATAAGCAGGAAATTCAGTCAGGAGATGACTGCAACAATTCAGAGAAGAGAATAGGGTGGCTTGAATGGGAAGGTAGGAGGCAGTGGTGAGAATCAGATTCTGAATATTCTGTAAATAAGACCAACATGATTTACAGATGGATTAGGTACAGGGAGTGAAAGAGGAATTACAAGTGATTCTAAAATATTTGACCTCAGCAACTGGAAAGATGAAGTTGCTGTACTAAGGGCAATTAAGCATTTGAGGAATAGAGAAGATGCAAGTAAAGAGAAAAAACAGTGATCAGTGAGGCTGGAGAAAATTTGAAGGACCCAGAAATAAAGTGAAGAAGAAAGTATTTTCAGAAAAAGGAAATGATCCACTGTGTTAAATGCTGTTGATAGGTCAGTTAGAAGAGGACTACAAAATAACTACTAGATTTAGTGACAGATTATTGGTAATCAGGACCAGAGTTACTTTGGGGCAAAGATGGAGTCAAAATCTCGGTTGCAGTGAGTTTGTGAGAGAATGGTGGGGGGGGGGGTGGTTGGTGGGACAGCAAGGATGAGATAAATATCTTTTTTATTGAAGTATAGTCGACTCACAATATTATTATGTTAGTTTCAGCTGTATAGCATAGTGATTGAGTTGCATATTTTTTCAGATCATGTTTCCTTAGAGGTTATTACAAATTTTGAATATAGTTCCCTGTGATATATAGTAAATCCTTGTTCCTTATCTATCTTATGTAAAGTAGTCTGAATCTGCTAATCTCATACTCTGAATTTGTCCCTTGCCCCGTCCCTCTCCCCTCTGATAACCCTAAATTTGCTTCCCATATCTATAAGCCTGTTTCTGTTTTGTATAGAGATTCATTTGTATTATTTTTTTTAATTCCACATAGAAGTGATATCATATGATATTTGCCTTTCTCTATCTGACTTATTTCACTTAGTATGATAATCTCTAGGTCTATCCATGTTATGGAAAATGGCACTACTTCATTTTTATGGATATGTAATATTCCATTATATATATAAATGTGTGTATTATATGTATATATATATGTATATCTTCTTAAGCCAATCATCTGTCGATGACACTTGGGTTTTTCCCATGTCTTGACTATTGTAAATAATGTTACTATGAACACTGGGGGGTGTGTATCCTTTGAACAAGATTTTTCTTGTTTTTTCCTGATATATTCCTAGGAATGAGGTTTCTGGGTCATATGGTAGCTCTATTTTTTAGTTTTTTCAAGAAATCTTCATGCTATTTTCCATAATGACTGTACCAATTTACATTTCCACAAACAACATAAGAGGGTTCCCTTTTCTCTACACCCTCTCCAGAGTTTATTATCTGTAGATTTCCTGATAATGGCCATTCTTACTGGTGTTGAGGTGATACCTCATTGTGGTTTTGCTTTGCATTTCACAGATTTTAAATGAATTTTTCAGTCAAGAACTGGTGCCCTAGCTAAGGGAGAAGGAACATGAAAGACAGTTTTTGGTTTAGATAGGAGAAACCAAAGCATGTTTATGTTGAGAAAGGTCCAACAAAGAGAAAAAGGTTGTTGATGCAAAATAAAAAAGGAAGACTTACTGGGACTCAATGAAAGGGATAGAAGGTTTTGCCCAAGGGAAGTGCTGGTCATGGATGCGATGAAGAGAGTCCATCCACACTAACAAAAAATAAGGTGGCATCCATAAACATAGGTGCTAGTAGATCCACTGGTGTGGGGAGGGGGAACTTGTGACGGTCATCTGCTGAGTGCTACTGTTTTCCCACTGGAATGGGAAGAAGAGACTGGAGAGAAGATGATGGAGGTTTGAGAAGAGAGGGGAGGTATGAAGTAGTCACGGAGGAAAGCAGGAGCATGAATGGACTGGGTCTGCCAGGCAGCCTGCAGCCCACTTGTGCTGAGTGACCAGGAGTCTAAAGTCAGGCTATGGGACTGTGTGTTTTCTTCCAACAGGTTCAGCTGTGTGGGCACAGCATGGTAGGTGGAGGGTGGGATTGAGCCTAGAGTATATTTTTGCCTCAGTGAGTAATTGCTGCAATTAAACTTTCAGATGCCTGCTGTACCAAGGGGCGTGACAGCTATGGATGAGGAAAGGCGATGTGGCAAAAGGAAAACAACATCACAGAAGTCCTCCTCTGTGTCGCAGGAGCTTTAAATTTCAGGGAATGCTCATGACAACCCTGTGAAGGAAGCAGAGGCTAAGGGAAAGTAAATGATGTGCTCTAGGACTATACAGCTAGAAAGCCGCAGAACATGCAGAGGGGCACAGGTTTTCCTAAGGCCCTCACAGGTTGGACTGAAAGGAGATTTGGGACTGTCTTCTGGGGACAGTCATTGGCTCAGGGTCCAGACCGTGGCTGAGTCAGCTGGCCAGACACCAGGACACAGCTTCCTGCCATCAAAACCCCAGGTGGCAGATGCAGTCACCAGTTTGGCTGGGAATCTGTGGCGCCACCACGCACAAAACCACTCATTTGCTCCTATAAAACAGTCATCACCACACAGGATGCCAAGAAAATCAATCATGACTAAACTCCCAATTTGGTTTGATTCACTGACCACGCGTAGACATGATCATAGTGTTTGGTTATCATTCTTCATAATAATCATCCTTAGGTCTGCAGTAACTGCACAAACCAGAGACAGTTGGGTGAATCTTCCTTGAAACAAATTTCAGTCTTAGGAATGAATGCTTTAGTTCACAGGTGATCCCTAATTCCAGTAGGGGACTGGCTAGTCCTTTAGAACCAGAAGAGATTTTAGAGATAATTGTGCCCAGCTTTCTCACGTCCCAGTCTCAAGAATCGTAATCTTATATAAAATGTAGGTATATTACCCTGCCTTGGACACTAATTTATAATGAAGACACACAAGGCAGAAATCCTTCTCAAGTCTAAATAATTTTTGTGAAGCAACTGTATCTCATGAGCTAATACTTTCCTTAAATGACCACTGTTCTTTACAAATAATATATACTCAATAACTGTATATTAAATGTTAAACCAGCTGGCCAAAAGGAATGAAGCCATGGCACATTAAAAAAAAAAAAAAAGAAAAAACTGCAAGGAAAATTTCACATCCCTGCCACTCTTTCTCCCAGACTGAGGCTTCATGTCCCTAAATGGGGACAGTATGGAGGAAAATGAGGACAGGTGGTAGATCTCATGAAAAAATAAAAAGCATATCGAGGTCACTGTTGATGTGAAACAGTCTCATTGAAACCCCAGCCCCAAGTCAGCCACAGGATCTGCAGCTCTGACTCTGACTATTAAAATGTTATTGTTGGATACTAAGTCTGAACTGAACTGAAGTCAGAGACATGCAGGGGGACATGGGTTCTGAGCATCAGGGGATAAGCTCAGGAATGACTTATCTTAATCTGACTAAACATATTAAAACAATCCTCTCAGTAAAGAGGTAAAGGGATATTAAAACAGAACATCAATGATGATTTAAGGACACAGAAAAATTGTATTTCCTTCATTAAAACATTACAATGTCTTATCTATTATTTTCAAGTTTTGTAAGAGGCAGAGATTAGGTGTACTTCTTCTTGGGTTTAGAATTTAAAAGGAGACAGGTGAAATATGCATTCATTATCCTGCCACAAATTAGTGTGTGGTGAATGTCAAAGAAGCAGTCCAAGCAAATGATGAAAGAACTCAAGCACTTTTACAGTTTTTCTAAGCTAATTTTTACAGTGGCTCCTCAAGTGGTAGTAAGATCCCTGTAATATAGATAAGGATTCTGGGGGTCTAAAAGCTTAAGTGACATATCCAATATCCTATGACTAGAAAAGATACAGGGTCTAGAGGTACAGAGAGTGAAGGGCTGGCTTAAGCAGTGACAAGTCTATGAAACAGAAGGGAAGAGGGCTATGAAGTGATGGAGATTCTCACTGTGAAGACCTTGATGCTGAAGCAATACTGAGTGATGATAAAGTCCACACAGTGACCTCCTGGAGCTCATTTACAGTAGAGTGGTAAGAGTTTCTACTGGTGATCAGGGGTTCAGGGGTTGTCAGGTGTGATTGCCAAGTATTGAAGAGCCAAACTAATTCAGTCATGAGGGGGACCCTTCTATCATTATGAAAAGTGGAAATACACAGTGGAGATCAGACAGTGAAAACAAAGCTATAGAGAAACATAACTCACCTGTGTCGTAGAGTCTGATTACACCAACGGCACAATAAAATTTAGCCAGTGTGACTGCGGCTCATTAAAAGAACCCCACATTGGGTTGCCAGTACTCTAGAAATTTGGAGACTGTACAAGGTTGGTATATTGAGCTTGACCACATTGGAGGATCTGATTGGTATGTGTGTTATTTCTATGGTTTAAGCTTTCCTGATCTGATCACTTGGGACCTCCGGCAATGGTGGGACCTTCAGTTTGTGGTTTTCTTCCCTTTGCTACTTATCATGCCGCGTTTGTGTTAGTTGCTCAGTTGTGTCTGACTCTTTGTGACCCCATGGACTATAGCCAACCAGGCTCCTCTCTCCATGGAACTCTCCAGGCAAGAATACTGGAGTGGATAGTCACTCCCTTCTCCAGGGGATCTTCTCAACCCCGGGACTGAACCCAGGTTTCCTGCATTGCAGGCAGATCCTTTATCAGCTGAAGAAGTCCCATTTATCACATTCAGTTCAGTTCAGTTCAGTTTAGTCGCTCAGTCGTGTCCGACTCTTTGTGACCCCATGAATCACAGCACGCCAGGCCTCCCTGTCCATCAAGAACTCCTGGAATTCACACAAACTCAGGTCCATCGAGTCGGTGATGCCATCCAACCATTTCATCCTCTGTTGTCCCCTTCTCCTCTAGCCTCCAATCCCTCCCAGCATCAGAGTCTTTTCCAGGGAGTCAACTTGTCACATGAGGTGGCCAGAGTATTGGAATTTCAGCTTTAGCATCAGTCCTTCCAATGAACATGCAGGACTGATCTCCTTTAGAATGGACTGGTTGGATCTCCTTGCAGTCCAAGGGACTCTCAAGATTCTTCTCCAGCACCACAGTTCAAAAGCATCGATTCTTTGGCGATCAGCTTTCTTCACAGTCCAACAGTCACATCCATACATGACCACTGGAAAAAAAAAAAAGCCTTGACTAGACAGACCTTTGTTGGCAAAGTAATGTCTCTGTTTTTCAATATGCTGTCTAGGTTGGTCCTAACTTTCCTTCCAAGGAGTAAGCATCTGTTAATTTCATGGCTGCAATCAGCATCCGCTGTGATTTTGGAGCCCCCAAAAAATAAAGTCTGACACTGTTTCCACTGTTTCCCCATCTATTTCCCATGACATAATGGGACCAGATGCCATGACCTTAGTTTTCTGAATGTTGAGCTTCAAGCCAACCTTTTCACTCTCCTCTTTCACTTTCATCAAGAGGCTTTTGAGTTCCTCTTCACTTTCTGCCATAAGGATGGTGTCATCTGCATATCTGAGGTTATTGATATTTCTCATGGCAATCTTGATTCCAGCTCATGTTACTTCCAGCCCAGCATTCCCCATGACGTACTCTGCATATAAGTTAAATAAGCAGGGTGACAATATACAACCTTGATGTACTCCTTTTCCTATTTGGAACCAGCCTATTGTTCCATGTCCAGTTCTAACTGTTGCTTCCTGACCTGCATACAGGTTTCTCAAGAGGCAGATCAGGTCGTCTGGTATTCCCATCTCTTTCAGAATTTTCCACAGTTTATTGTGATCCACACAGTCAAAGGCTTTGGCATAGTCAATGAAGCAGAAATAGATGTTTTTCTGGAACTCTCTTGCTTTTTCCATGGTCCAGCAGATGTTGGCAATTTGATCGCTGGTTCGTCTGCCTTTTCTAAAACCACCTGGAAGTTCATGGTTCACGTATTGCTGAAGCCTGGCTTGGAGAATTTTGAGCATGACTTTACTAGCATGTGAAATTAGTGCAATTGTGTGGTAGTTTGAACATTCTTTGGCATTGCCTTTCTTTGGGATTGGAATGAAGACTGACCTTCTCCAGTCCTATGGCCACTGCTGAGTTTTCCAAATTTGCTGGCATATTGAGTGCAGCACTTTCACAGCATCATCTTTCAGGATTTGAAAGAGCTCAACTGGAATTCCATCACCTCCACTAGCTTTGTTCACAGTGATGCTTTCTAAGGCCCACTGACTTCACATTCCAAGATGTCTGGTTCTAGGTGAGTGATCACAGCAACGTGATTATCTTGGTCGTGAAGATCTTTTTTGTACAGTTCTTCTGTGTATTCTTGCCACCTCTTCTTAATATCTTCTGCTTCTGTTAGGTCCATACCATTTCTGTCCTTTATCGAGCCCATCTTTGCATGAAATGTTCCCTTGGTATCTCTAATTTTCTTGAAGAGATCTCGTCTTTCCTATTCTGTTGTTTTCCTCTATTTCTTTGCAATGATCACTGAGGAAGGCTTTCTTATCTCTCCTCGCTATTCTTTGGAACTCTGCATTCAGGTGCTTCCTTTTCTCCTTTGCTTTTCGCTTCTCTTCTATTCACAGCTATTTGTAAGGCCTCCTCAGATAGCCATTTTGCTTTTTTGCATTTCTTTTCCATGGGGATGGTCTTGGTCCCTGTCTCCTGTACAATGTCATGAACCTCCATCCAGAGTTCATCAGGCACTCTATCAGATCTAGTCCCTTAAATCTATTTCTCACTTCCACTATATAATCATAAGGGATTTGATTGAGGTCATATCTGAATGGTCTAGTGGTTTTCCCTACTTTCTTCAATTTAAATCTGAATTTGACAATAAGGAGTTCATGATCTGAGCCACAGTCAGCTCCTGGTCTTGTCTTTGCTAACTGTATAAAGCTTCTCCATCTTTGGCTGCAAAGAATATAATCAATCTGATTTCGATGTTGACCATCTGGGGATGTCCATTTGTAGAGTCTTCTCTCGTGTTGTTGAAAGAGGGTGTTTGCTATGACCAGTGCGTTCTCTTGGCAAGACTCTATTAGCCTTTGCCCTGCTTCATTCCGTGCTCCAAGGCCAAATTTGCCTGTTACTCCAGGTGTTTCTTGACTTCCTACTTTTGCATTCCAGTCCCCTATAATGAAAAGGACATCTTTTTTGGGTGTTAGTTCTAAAATGTCTTGTAGGTCTTCGTAGAACCATTCAACTTCAGCTTCTTCAGCGTTACTGGTTGGGGCATAGCCTTGGATTTTCGTCATATTGAATGGTTTGCCATATTACTGTTGGCTTAATTGTCTGTCTTACCCTTAGACTATATCTTTTGTGATCAGAAACTACATCTTTCTTTCAAATCTTTTCCTCAACATTAGCATAGTCTCTAGCATATGGTTAGTGACTGCGAAATGTTGTAGATAAATGAAATTGTATTAAAGCTGGATTGTGAAATATGAACAAATATTTATAAGTGGTTTGGGAGAGTAGAATAAAGAGAAGTGGGAACCATTTTGTCCAGAGAGTGTTGTGGTTAAAAAAAAGAAGAAAAGAAAGGAACTTGAAGGGCTAACTTATCAGAGAGTTCAGGATGGCTGCATACATAACATGCTGGATAGGAATACTGGCTTTAGTGGCAGAGGCTTGGGTTCAAATCACAGCTCTATTCCTTAATGACTAAATGATCTTGGGCTACAATCCAAGAAGAGAGAGAGAAAAAACTATTAGATCTTCACTTGTATTCTCTAAAGAAAAGAAATGAGAAGGAATCAAGAGTGTCTATATTACTCATCTGATATTCTTAATGCCTTTATTACACAGTTAAAGCTGGCATTTTTGCTTACTAACACGACATTTATCTTCCAAACCATATTCGTTGACACTCATATGAGGACTATGCTTACCTGTTGTTAGAAAGAAACAGTTAAACTTCTAAAATGACCTAACTTCAATAATCAATTTTAGGCACATTTTAATAAAGCTTTATAAGATTCATATATAGAATAAAATCCTATCATGAAGCACCAATAAACTCAAATTAATATAATGAAAGGACTCTGCAAACTCTGTTATCTCTGTTATCTGCCAAACAAAAAATCATTTGAGAGACCCAGTGGAACAGTGAAAAGCATACATAGAGTTAGAAGACCCGAGAAACATTATTAACTCTGTCACTTAGTAGCTACGTGGCCTTCAGCAAGTTACATAAACTTTGTGAACTTCAGTTTTACTGGTGACAGTAATACCTATCTCATGGGTCATGATCTACAGAAATAAAGCATGAAAGTGTCTTGTTATTATGATAATTTTAACAAATATTTTGTTATGATATGATATGAAATTCACTCAGTCATGTCCAACTCTTTGTGACCTATGGACTATAGAGTTCAAGGAATTCTCCAGGCTGGAACACTGGAGTGGGTAGCCTTTCCCTTCTCCAGGAGATCTTCCCAACCCTGAGACTGAATCCAGGTCTCCCACACTGCAGGCAGATTCTTTACCAGCTGGGCCATAAGGGAATCCCAAATATTGTGTTACAGTGAGACAATTTCTCATTCTTGTATCAAAAAGGGGAGTGAGAAAATGATCATCGCATCCAGACAGTGCTGGAAAGGTGATGCAAATTTTTGTGGTTGGCGGCAGTATATCTTGGAGACAATTTTATCTGGATCCAGATTCAGCCAGGTATAAGTTGTTGTATGACTTGGGAATAGGTTTTACCACCTCATTGAGTCTCAAGTACCCCATCCGCAAAATAGAGATAATAAAACCCATTTTGCAGGAGTTTTGTAGAGGAACAAAAGCTAATGTAAAGTACCTGGAACAAAAGATACATTCAGTAAAAATGTCTGCTAGTCTCATCATTATTTTCTCCAGCACTATCATTGTTACTTTGTGTTTTTTCTCTTCTGCAAATTTCAACCATGGCCCTGATGGGAAAGAGATCTGTTCCAACAGAAGCACAGGTGGAGACTTTGCATTTCTTATTAAGCTCCAAATCCACTGGGAGGAAGTCCCCCTTTAGAATATAGTAGATTTTCAAATTTCTCCATTCTGCCATTAAAATCCAACTAAAGTTTGTAAATGACACTTCCTTGAGCTAAAAATGGAAACCAACAAGAACCCAAATTTTGTCAATGTAATAATGATCTCACTTCAGTAAGATGAGCAGAGTGAAATAAGGCAGAAATCTATTTGGAGATCTCAAGGTCAAAGTTTATTTCTATAAAGTATTCAAATTTTGTTTTGCTTATTTGATATGATTGTGTATAAGGTGCTAAATAAATAGGAGCTATAATTTTGGCAGTCTTAATGATTGCTACTTCAGTGTTTGAACACTGAACAATACTCACAGAGTAAGCAATTTAATAAACTAGCAATTGCTCATGCAAGGGCAATTACCCCCATTTTGGTTTAATTATTAGTATGGGTTTTTTATATTTCCAACTTTAGCAAGCAATCTTGTTGTAATGAAAAAGTACAAACTGTTACATGCTACAATGATTATAAAATGATCATTTTATTAATATTATGGAGGACTTAGGAATATTCAGCTAATAATATCTCTTGAGGCTCTGAAATTCTATCTAATTCTGTCTTTATCCATGGGGAATGCAAAGTTAGAAAAGCCAGTTCTGTAAAGGCAAAGTTATAGAGAAACTTAAGGGGCACTGGATAATCTGTGACCATATTTATTTCTTTCAGAGACCTAGTATGATTTTTGAAGTCTCATTGTTAAAGGGAATTTGTGCAAGGAAGAGAATAATCCTGAACCACTTAGTGCTATACGTGAAAGGGAATCCTGAAGAAACTCTGTCATGGGGTACTAGAAACACTAATATCTAGAGGCAGGAGTGTGAGGTGGCAGAGAGATCAAAACGCAAGCGGTGGGGCACTTCCTCGATGTCCAGGGGTTAAGACTCTATGCTCCCAGTTCAGGGAGCCCAGGTCTGATCCCCTGGTCAGGCAACTAGATCATGCATACCTCAACTAAGACCTAGTGCAGCCAAATAATTAATTTTTTAAAGGCAAGGAGTAGACTTCAAAAACCAGTTCAGTTTTCTTTCTTTTTTCAATTTGTCTTGAAAGATAGTTGATTTACAATGTTGTGTTAGTTGCAAGTGTACAGCAAGGTGAATCAGCTATGTGTGTGTATATATATATATATATACACTCATTTTTAGACCCTTTTTCTATCCAGGTTATTACAGAGTATTGAGTAGAGTGCTCTGTGCCATACAATAAGTCCTGGCTCGTTAACTATTTTATATATAGTAATGTGAATATGTCAGTCCCCGTCTCTCTGTTTATCCCTTTCCTCTCCCCTCCTGGCCACTGTTTGTTTTCAACATCCATGACCCTGAATAAATCATATAAAGCATCCTTCAAATAGACCGGATTGTGAAAGGGCATCTTCCCTAGACACCACTGTGACATTAAGAACCGTGGTACTTGAACTGAACTCCTGCCACTACTACTCCATCAAGCCTCCCATTCCTGATGACCTCAGTCATGACTAGAAGTCATGACTAGAAGTCCAAGCCTCCTAGTCTATTCATCACCCTAACTCCACACCGCACATTCTTTGCATATTTGTTAGTGTGACCCAATCCTTCCCTCCTCCATCTCTCCTAAATCTTCACTGCCTTCTGGAGCTGTAACCAACCAGCTCCCTCAAATGACCCAATTTCATTCCACATCCTCTTCTGGAAATTTCACTTTACAAAAAAAAATTAACCATATCCCAAAGTCTTTACTTCCTTTACTGTCTATTCCAACGTAATTGTATTCATCTTACACTGCTGCTGCTGCTAAGTCACTTCAGTCGTGTCCGACTCTGTGTGACCCCATAGACAGAAGCCCACCAGGCTCCCCCGTCCCTGGGATTCTCCAGGCAAGAACACCGGAGTGGGTTGCCATTTCCTTCTCCAATGTGTGAAAGTAGAAAGTGAAAAGTGAAAGTGAAGTCGCTCAGTCGTGTCCGACCCCTAGCGACCCCATGGACTGCAGCCCACCAGACCAGAAAGTAGGATTAGTTTTATTTTGTTCATTATAACTAACTACATTTCTGTTCCTCTTGCAATAATCCCTCCTCCTCTAAGAAACTAACCAGTTTTACTTTCTATTTCTACCATTATCTCTGTTAATGGGTACCATTCATTGAAATCTTGAACTCCTTACACACAGTACTTCTTTCCAACCTAATTCTAGTTATAATATGTGGCAATTTCAATTTTTTTATTCTTGTAACTCTGTCCTCTCAAAGCCTTGACCTTTCAGATCTTTGAGCTTTTCATCTCCAAAAACCATTTCCTCTGCTCTACATCAGCCATTCTATCTATATTAGTCAGTTTTTGCTTAAGTGTCAGTAAGAAACAACTCCAACATCTCAGCACCTTGTAACAGAAAAAGATATATTTTTTCTTACTCATGTGAAATGTCAGCTACTGGTAAGCTGCAGCTCTGATCCATATGTCTGGAATCTAGTGTGAAGGAGCAGTCCCTATCTGAAACATATTGGGTTGTAGGGGGAAAAAAAAAACAGAGAGAGGGAGGTGGGAATGGCAGAGTCATATGCTGATTCTTAAAGCTGTTGCTCAACAACGGTCAGTGTCACTTCTGTTCATATTCTATTGACCAAAGCAAGTCCCATGGCCAAGCCTGACTCAATCAATAAAGAAAGTATTAATATTTCCCTTTCACAGGGTATAACATGAGGGAGATCAAGGCACATGTTAGGGAAAATCATGCATAATACTGATACTGGGAGAAGAATATTACATAATTTAGAACAATAGCATAATCTATCACACTATTCCTTTTTCAAAAAAATATTTTATTATCAGAAATATCTTGATCATGCCTAAAATCTTGAATGCTAACTTCCAACTCTCTGACACCGACTTTTTTTCCTATCAATTTTCTTATTCTAGTGTAAATACTATAGTTAATTCTACATCATTATGACCTATATACCATTGTTTCACTACTTTTTCATTATCCATCTATCTTCTTCTTAATTAATTTCCATTCTTGTTCTGTTTAGAAACCATGGTCCTAATGAAAACAATAATAAAAATCATAGTGGGTGCCATTACATATCCTGCGCTGGTCTAAACATTTTACATGTAATAATATGTTTAATACTTGCAACAACCACAAAGTATAAGGGCTTTTATTACCTCTGTCTTCCTGATGAGGAAACCGAGGTGCACATATACTAATACTGGGTCCAAGATCACAAATTTAACGAAAGGAAAGCAAATACCTCACATTATTGTGCAATTACTCCTTTCCTTAAGCCCTCAACTCCCTTGTTCCCAGTGGGGATATCTTTTCTGTGATGTACATGAGGAACTTAACAGGAGGAAAAGTACACAATAGATAAAAATGTTTTGTATTAAGCATGATCTCAAATGTAGTTGTACTCTCCACACGTCTTGGCACATCTACACCATGTTTCCTGGATCTCTAAGAGGATTATTATCTTCTCCACTTTCTTCTCTTCTCATAAGTCATACTTCTTCCCCCTACCCCTCATTCTCTGCTATGACCTTGACTCTTCTATACAGTCATTCCTTGGTCATTGCAAGTACCCCTGGAGGACACCAAAACCTGAGGATGCTCAAGTTCCTTATTTAAAATGGTACAGTATTTGCATGTAACCTAGGCATATTATCCCTTATACGTCAAATCATTCCTAGATTACTTATAGTGTCTAATATAATGTAAATGTTTAACTTTTTGAAATTTTCTGAAGTTTTTTTCCGAATATTTTTGATCCATGATTGGTTGAATTTACAGATGCAGAAGGACCCACAGATATAAGGACCAACTGCATTTAGATATTCTAAATACATAAATATTTAGTCCCTCAGAAATCCTTGATGGCCCATCACTACATGTACAAAACCACCTGCATCTATACCTATTTTTCTTTTTGTTCTTTCTTCCAGTTACAGTGGAATAATTTTCTCTTGTTTTTCCAAGGGTTATTGTTTCATGTGGGTTCTGAAATCCCTTCCTTTTTATAGACATCTCTCCTCTTTAGCATCACAAAATTTTCATTTGTCTTTAGTGGCATAATTCAGCATACAGAAATTCTCTATTTTCTCTCATCCCAAAACAGTTCTTCCTTGATGTGTATCTTCTCCACTCCTCTTCACAGTCTAAGCATTCACAAGAATTTTCTATGCTCTTCTTCCCTTACTTCAGTTCAGTTCAGTTCAGTCGCTCAGTCGTGTCCAACTCTCTGCGACCCCATGAATCACAGCACTCCAGGCCTCCCTGTCCATCACCAACTCCCGGAGTTCACTCAAACTCATGTCCACAGAGTCGGTGATGCCATCCAGCCATCTCATTCTCGGTCGTCCCCTTCTCCTCCTGCCCCCAACCCTTCCTAGCATCAGAGTCTTTTCCAGTGAGTCAACTTGTTGCATGAGGTGGCCAAAGTATTGCAGTTTCAGCTTTAGCATCAGTCCTTCCAGTGAACACCCAGGATTGATCTCCTTTAGGATGGACTGGTTGGATCTCCTTGCGGTCCAAGGGATTCTCAAGAGTCTTCTCCAACACCACAGTTCAAAAGCATCAATTCTTCGGCGATCAGCTTTCTTCACAGTCCAACTCTCACTTCCCTTCCTTACCTTCTATTAACTCTTCAAACCACTCTAATCTGACTTCTGCCCCCATAATACCATAGCAACTATGACTGCCAAGGTTATCAAGGGCTGAAACTGGGAGTTACTTATCCTTCCTTATTTTCTTCCTTTAAACACGTTTTCATGGTTTTGTGCTAATCTCTTTTATGGCTTTCCTCCTACAACTACAGTTACTATCCACTGTCACTGGAACATGCTCTCCCTTCACTTAACCTCTAAAAGCCAGAGTTTATGACCAGTAGAACCTTAACCCTTTATTCTTCTCATTCCTCTCTGCATGATCTTACAGTGCTCCTCCATTCGCATGGTTTTAAATACCATCTATGTGTCAACAATTACCCACTATTTCTCAGCCAGTACTGCTCCTCTGTGTTTTTTGTATAACCAATATTTACCGAATATCTCTACCTTGAGGCCTCGTGGTTACCTCAAGCTCAACATATGCCAATTTAAATCCTTCAGTTATCTCCTCCTTCATATACGTCTATTTATTTTGCAGTATTTCTCATTTCAGTTCATAGTAGAACTAATAATACAGTTTCTCAAGATAGAACTTGCTTTCACCCTTTGACTTATCCTCTATCATCTCAAATTCTGATTGATTATCAGTCTTGTAACTTCTCTTTTAGAATATACCTGGAGGGACTTCTCTGTTGGGTCAGTGGTTAACACTCTATGTTTCCAAAGAAGGATGCAGGTTTGCTCTTTGGTTAGGGAACTAAGATTCCACATCCCTATGGTGTGGCCAAAAGAGAAACGAGGAGACCTAATAAAATAAAATATACCTGAAATCTACCAATTTTTGTCAGTTTCCACTGCGTTAAATTCAGCTACTGAAATCTCCTACTTATATTACTAAAATGTTTTCTTTATGATTTTTGTACATTCTTCTCTTGTTTCCATAAATACTATGTCTTGCATGGTAGATAAACTAATTAAAATAAAACTGACATTTAAAATTTCCAAAAAACTCATCAATTTTTTTCCTCCTTACAAACCCTGAATAATCAGACTCCTACCCATTCTCCATCCTCATTTGAGGTTGTTCACCCCTCATCCAATATTCTTCCTCCTCTTTGTCTTGTTTTACTTCATTGAACACATCTTTCTTTCTACCTCAGGGGATATCATGCCTTCTTTGTGAAATACTTTTCTGTACTTTTCACATGAGGCTAGCTCATTAGTTTCCTTTAGGTCTCTGTTTAAATGTTTTAAATTTCAGCCATCTTTTTCCATCTTTACCACCTAGGTTCTCACATTTCCGTCAAGGCCCCCATAGGTTATTCTATAGCATCTTTAACTCTTTCATGCATCTTATTACAATGATTACATGTGTATTTCTTCATATGCTTGCTTGTTATTAGACTCCTCACCACACCAAGACCCCCATAAGACAGGATCCACGCCTGTTTGATTTATCAACATATACTAGATGTCTCCAGTAGACTGACACATAGTAGATGCTCAATAAATATACTTCTTGAATAAATGTATGAATTTGATTTCAAGTTAAGTTATTCAAATCTCAGTTTCCTCACATTTAGAATAGGAGAATTATTAACTAGGATTGTGCTAAAAATCAATGGTATAAATAAAATAATCCTGATAGTGTCTTTACATAATAAACACAAAGTCTTCTTTCCTGTATTCATGTATTATGTAATGTACATCTTTCAGGTCATATCACAAACAGGAGGGCCTAAATTATAAAATAATTATTTCAATGAATTAAAAAAACAGAATTCAGAGCCTAAAAGAGCTAGAAATTGTGGATAGAGTACTAGAGAAGAGGGAGCTACAGACAGAGAGAAAAAGACCTTGAAATCTTCTTAAAAGTCACTGTGAGTCTAGCTGAATACTAAGTCGCTTATGCATAGAGTAAAATTCCTTAAAATGAGGCAGCCATAAGTTGGACAATTTCCATAACTCACACAAGGTTGGGAGATGTTTGCATTCCAATCAAAGTAAACAGACTTTACTGAATATCTGAAATATCAGAAGAGAGAAATGAAAGATTAGACATTAATCCAGGGTCTGAATTAGTCCTAAGTGAAAGTTACTACCTTAGACTTACTCAGTAAATACTGTAGAATATTACTCAGCCATTAAAAAATATATACAAATGAATTTATTTGCAAAACAGGCTTATAGATTTAGAAAACAAATTTATGGCTACCAAAGGGGATTGTGGGGTGAGGGGAGGAATAAATTAGAAGTTTGGGATTAACATATACATACTACTGCATATCAGATAGATAACCAACAGGAACCTCCTTTATAGCACAGGAAATTCTCAATATTCTGTAATAATCTAAATGAAAAAAGATTCTGAAAAAGAATAGATACATTAGTAATGGAATCACTCTGCTATACATCTGAAACTAACAAAACATTGTAAATCAACTGTACTCCAATATAAAATAATCTTTTTATTAAAAGCTACTACTCTAGGCTTACTCAGCAAAGAAAAAATAGTCTCGGAAAGATATCTGAACTGTAAGTAACTTAATGATCTAGCAAAATAAAATCATTACAATTTATATTAAACATAAAAGTGCCAACATTACAGTTATAGCATGACAATATCCAGAATCCAAAAAGTAAAAAAAATACTAGGTATACCAAGAAGCAGAAAATGTAAATTATAATCAAAAGGAAAAAGTAATCAATAGGAACAGGCACAGAAATAGCATACGTGGAATTTAAAGGAGCTCTCAAAAATCTGATCAAGGCTTCAGGGGGAAGCATAGACATAATAAGGAAAATATGAAAACTACTAAAAAAAAGTCAAATGGAATTGGAGAACCAAGAAAACATAATATCTGAAGTATAAAAACTTCAGTGTGGGTCTCCTACCAAATTAGAATGATCAGTGAAACTAAAGCATAGCAATAGAAACTAGCCAACTTGAAGCACAGAAAGAAAATAAACTACACAAAACAGATGAAGAAAAAAGACTGAACAGCATCTATATGACTAGTAGAATATAATTAAGTGTTTATCATGCAATCATGCAAGTAATTGGAATCTTAGAAGGAGATGGACCCAGGAAAAAATATTTGAAGAAATAATAATCAAAATTTTTCAAAAGTATGGTATATCATGAACCCACAGATACATGAAGCTTAATAAATATCAGAAAGAAAACACAAATAAAATTACATCCAGATACATCACAAACAAATCACTGAAAACAAGTAGTAAATAGAGAAATTTTAAAGAGCCAGAAAGAATAAAAGGTAAATCATATTCAGAGGAAAAAAATAAAATAAAAAAGAATTACTACTAACTACCTATTAGGGAAAAAAAAAAAGTGCAAATCAGAAGATAATACAAAGACATCTTAAAGTGATAAAAGCAAAAAAAAAAAACCCACAAAACCTGCCAACCTAAAATTCTATACCTTTGAAAATATCCCTCAAAAATGAAAGCAAAATATCTTTTAAGATCAACAAATCTGAAAGAATTCCTCACATCAGATCAGCAATATAAGAATGTCAATAAAGAATATTAAACTAAGTTCTGAAAGAAAATGATACCAAGATAGAAACTCTTATCTACTCAATAGGAAATGAAGAATGCTAGAGGTAGGGGAGGGATAAACTGGGAATTTGGGATTAGCATATATATACTGTGCATGTGCTTAGTCACTCAGTCATGTTCAATCCTTTGTGACCCCATGGACTGTATGTAGCCTGACCTGCTCCTCTGTCCATGGGGATTCTCCAGGCAAGAAAACTGGAATGGGTTGCCATGACCTCCTCCAGGGGGTCTTCCCAATCCAGGGATAGAACCCAGGTCTCCCGCATTTTAGGTGTATTCTTTACTGGCTGAGCTACCAAGGAAAACTGATATATTGTAGTTCGGTTACCTGATAATTTTGTTTTAATGCCAGAAATAGTGGATGTGTGGGTAAATACAAAACACTGAAAAGCATTCAAGGTTGGTTTTTTTTTTTTTTTGTAGTTAATTTATTTTTTATTGGAGGCAAATTATTTTACAATATTATATTGGTTGGTTTTGCCATACATTGATATGAATTTGCCCCGGGTTTACATAAGTTCCCCCTCCTGAACCCCCCTCCCACCTCCCTCCTCCCTTTATCCTCCCTCTGGGTCATCCCTGCATGCCAGCCCCGAGCATCCTATAACATGCATTGACCCTGAACTAGTGATTCGTTTCACATATGACAACATACGTGTTTCAATGTCATTCTCCCAAATCATCCCACCTTCACCCTCTCCCATAGAGTCCCAAAGACTGTTCTATACATCTGTGTCTCTTTTGCTGTCTCGTATACAGGGTTATCATTTGCATCTTTCTAAATTCCATATATATGTGTTAGTATACTGTATTGGTGTTTTTCTTTCTGGCTTACTTCACTCTGTATAATAGGCTCCAGTTTCATCCACCTCATTAGAACTGATTCAAATGTATTCTTTTTAATGGCTGAATAATACTCCATTGTGTATATGTACCAAAGCTTTCTTATCCATTCGTCTTATCCATTCGTCTGCCATGACCTCCTCCAGGGGGTCTTCCCAATCCAGGGATAGAACCCAGGTCTCCCGCATTTTAGGTGTATTCTTTACTGGCTGAGCTACCAAGGAAAACTGATATATTGTAGTTTGGTTACCTGATAATTTTGTTTTAATGCCAGAAATAGTGGATGTGTGGGTAAATACAAAACACTGAAAAGCATTCAAGGCTTTTAAAATAATAATTGATTATTTCAAACAAAAATAATGTATTTTGGAGTTTATGACATATGCAGAAGTGAAAAACATGAAAATAATAACAAAGAAATTAATGGGTGAAAATGCATATTGTAAACTTTTTATATGTTACCTGGTATAGTAATCTAAATTAGAGTAGGGGAAATCCACCCTGGCTTCCCGGGATGTCGGTGGCTTTCGTACTGGACTGGCTGAGAGGGAAGGCAGAAGTCAATCAGGAGACCATCCAGCAGCTCCTGGAGGAGAATGACCAGCTGATCCGCTGTATGGTGGAATATGGCCGAGTGAATGAGTGCGTCCAGTACCAGCATGTGTTACACAGAAATCTCATTTATTTCGTTACTATCGCAGATGCCAACCCAACCAGTGCTTCGAAAGCAATGGAATAGTCTTCCAGTTGGCTGTTGTGAGGAGTAATTGAATGTGATCTATTTCCTACGAAATGGATTTTTGCCAACTCAGCTGTTTAGAATGTGAATGAAACCTCTGTGGCTCTTTTTAAAATGTGAAAGTGTGAAGAAAGCTACTAACTTAACCATATTCTCTAAATATTTAATAATTAAGTGGATTCCCTCAATTTTAGTTGACTCCAAGTGTCCTCCATCCTGAAATAAGTGTGTTTGGATAACAGAGATACAACAGGCATCTTCAAGTCAACCTTTATAGTTTCAACCTGAAGAGGAAACTGAGCAAGTATTGGGCAATCAGCAGGAATCGGTGAGACTTTCCACTGAGACACAGCCAAATGGACGTGTGACTGTTTCTCCCTCCTACCAGTTTGTGGTTGTGGACCTCTGACTGCTCTTTCCATGTTGCTTTGAAATAAAGCTTGCCTTTCCACAGAAAAAATAAATAAATAAAAAGAGTAGGATGAGTTAAGGATGAGACTGTAAATAATAGAGCAACAAGTAAAAGCTTAAAAATGACGTGCAGTTAATAAGGCAATAAAAGAAATAAAAGTGAAATTACATAAATATGCAGTAAGTCAAACAAAGCAGGAAATGTGTAAAATATAAACAAAGAGCATAAAAGATAAACAAAGTAGTAAATGACACAAGACTCAACTATATCAACAATCACATTAAATTAGATTAGTACAAAAGATATCATTAAGACAAAATGCAATCCCCAGAACAGGAGAAAATATTGTAAGCCATGTATCATATAGACTTTTAACCAGATAATATATTTGTATTCAGAATAAGAATTGTTACAACTAAACAACATAAAGACAACCTGATTAAAAATTGAGAAGAGGATTTAAACAGACATTTTTCCAAAGATAAAAATATGGTCATAAGATGCTTAACACCATTAGTCTCTAGGCCATCACTTCAGTCATGTCCAACTCTTTGAAACTCTATGGAACACAGCCCACCAGACTCCTCTGTCCATGAGATCCTCCAAGCAAAAATTCTGGAGTGGGGTGCTGGGCCCTCCTCCAGCGGATCTTCTAAACCCAGGGATCGAACCCACATCTCTTCTCTCCTGCACTGATAGGCAGGTTCTTTACCACTAGCACCACCTGGGAAGCCCCATTAGACCTAGAGAAATGCAAATCTAACCCAACAGTTTCCACTGTTTCTCCATCTATTGATATAGCAATTACAGTCCTAACATATAGATAATATGTAATATCTGTATGTTAGACATATGCCCAAGGAAAACACATGTCTACACAAAAACTTGTACAGAAATATTATAGCAGAATTATACATAATAAACAAAAGATTAAAACAATTCATATGTTCATTGATAGATGAATGGATTAAAAAATTTTAATATATTCACAGAGTGGAATATTATTTGACTGTTTATAGGAATGGAGTGCTGATTCATAGTACAACATGAAAGAAACACTATGCTAGGTGAAAGAAACCAGTCGCCAAAGTACCAAAGACCATATGTCATATCATATATGTAGTGATAGAAGATAGATTACATACTGGTGGTCTGGGGGCTGGGGTGGTGGAAAAGGGAGCAAAATGGGGAAGAAAAGGTTGATGTGTGATTAGTAGCAGACAAGATTTCTTTCTGGATTGATGAAAATGTTCTGAAATGCATTAGTAGTGATGGTTTCACAACTCTGTGGATATATTAGAAATCATTGCATTATACAATTTAAAAGGATGAGTTTTATGGTATGTGAATTTTATGTCAATAAAACCATTAATTTTTTAAATGTACATATATATATGGGTCTGTAGTCAGTTATAGCTGAGAACACCTGGCAGAAATGGCTGAAATAAGGAGAGAGAAGGTTCAAAATGACCTTGCCTTACTAAGAAAGAATCTGAATTCTAAGCCCTGCTCTTAGGCAGCTTATTGCAGGTGTCCTCTGCTTAATACATCTGGTCATGTTTAATATAGACTCTTAAAAAAAAAAAGAAAGAAAGCAGCACCAGCAAATGGAGGAGAGGAGAGAAGAGGCGAGGAGAGTTAGCAGGATCACAGAAAAAGGCTGCTAACAGAAAGTGCCTAGTTATTTTCAAAATAGTCTATCTTTGATTAATAAGCTTGGTGAGAAACATAGATGCCCTACAATAAATGAATCTGGATGTTTTGTTGCAGGCTAAGAAAATAAATTACAGGACAGTGATTCAAAGAAAGAACAGCCTTGTTTTGCCTTTAAGGAAAAAGGACATTTCCAGTATACATTCTTTGCTGGTCAAGAGGAGGAACCGGGAGTTCTGCTCTGGTGTTAGGTCCAGGTTCAAATATAAATTCCCCATCAGTTGTTAGCTGTGTAATTTGAAAGTCATCCTTTCTGAAACTCAGCATTTTCATTTGTAAAATGTGAATAATAAAATCTATTTCATGGAATTGATATATAAATTAAATTAGATAATAATCAGGAATTTTTGCTTAGTGTCTACAACAGTAATCCATCTATATCCTCTGCTTTTCCTCAACTTGTTTCTCCATTATTTATTTCTCAAATATTCGTTAAATGTGTGCTCTGCACAGCATTGTGAATACAGAAACTTCCCAAATGTTGGGAGATATTTTGCGTGGAATTAGCTGTGCACACCTCTAATGTGGTAAAGCTGTCACGTAGAGAGAGAACATGTCTAATTCATCTTTTTTAACCTCAGTACCTAGAACAGTGTCTGGTGAAAAACAGGAATTTGATAAATATTAGCTGAATAATTGAATGTACTAATTCAAAGAAAATTTGCAATTTTCCTACCTCATAACTTGAGCTTTTTAATCAAGTGCAGAACTAACTTGGAAAAAGTTATTCCATAAAACCCAGATGGGCCAATTTTTTTCATTTTATTAATGAAAATTAATATAAGAAATCAAGGTAACCTGATATTCAAGTAACTTCTATATAAGTTGTCAAAACCAAGATGACTGCTGTTCTGCTGGTAGAAATTTTATGATGTGAAGATTACGATTTGACTCCATCAAGTGTAAGCTCTGCTGTGTTGGACAGGTCATTCAGCACTTTCAGCCCCAGCTTCAACTTCTCAACAATTTTGTTGTTCAGTTGAAAAGTCGTGTCAGACTTTTTGCAACCCATAAATTGCAGCATGCCAGGCTTCCCTGTCCCTCACCATCTCCCAGAGATTGCTCAAGCTCATGTAATCAGTGATGCCATCAAACCATCTCATCCTCTGCCATCCTCTTCTCCTCCTTCCCTCAATCTTTCCCAGCATCAGGGTCTTTTCCGATGAGTCAACTCTTCACATCAAATGGCCAAAATATTGGACCTTCAGCATCTGTCCTTTCAATAAATATTCAGGATTGATTTCCTTTAAGATTGACTGGTTTGATCTCCTTGCTGTCCAAGGGACTCTCAAGGGTCTTCTCCAGCATCGCAGGTGAAAAACATCAATTCTTTGGTGCTCAGCCTTCTTTATCATCAATAGGGATCATAATATATAAGTCAGGGAGCTGACAGCAATGTCCAAAGAATACATGTGAGTATTTTACATACCAACAAAATTTTGTGTAAATATGAGATATAATCATTTTCATAATGTGTTTATTACCTGCTTTAACTTTTACCAGTTAAAGTTATCCAGAACAATTTTTCTACACTGAAAAAGTCACAAGTATAGCTTTAGAACAATGAATAATATGCTCCTCAACAAATGCTAAAATTCACTAATAAAACATTTTTAAGACATTGAATTTTTTAACAGTGTGCTCACTATTATACAGTGGGTTTCCCAATAGCTAACTATAAATAAAAATTTCATCTAAATGCTTATATGTGAGATCTAAAAAATGATATAAATGAGCTTATTTACAAAACAGAAATAGACTCTTGGACACAGAAATCAAACGTGTGGTTACCAAAGAGGAAAAGAGGGAAGGAGAGGGATAAATTAGGAGTTTGAGATTAACATATACACTATTATATATAAAAGAGATAGATTTTAAACATGCCTTGTATGGTTTCACTCTCATGCCTTTTAAAAAATACTGCTAGTTCTTCAAGATTTATGGAAAAGACTTTTCTAAGATTAACTGATAAATTTTGTTTGTTTGCTATCTGGTAAATTGGTAACAGATTGGAATTTAGTCTACTCTCCATGTTAAGAGAACAAAGTTTTCTTAGAATGACTCTTTCAATAACAGATTATTAATTTCTTTGCCTTTAAGTGATTCATATTTGTTTTTAAAATCTTTTGTTACTTTAGTAAAGTAAATCGACGTTATTTAAGATTCTGTTCTGTTCTGTTCAGTCGTTCAGTCGTGTCCGAATCTTTGTGACCCCGTGGACTGTAGCCTACCAGGCTTCTCCATCCATGGGATTTTCCAGGCAAGAATACTGGAGTGGGTTACCATTTCCTTCTCCAGGGGATCTTCCCGACCCAGGGATCGAACCCAGGTCTCCTGCCTTGGAGGCAGACGCGTTAACCTCTTAGCCACCAGGGATTATGGTACATGTAAAAGCTCATTCTGCTTATACAAAAACTCTGTTAGACTTGTGTTATCCTAATGTCCTTAAACCATGGCAACAGTCTACTTCTAAACTGGGGAATTAAAAAAAATAGCTGAAAATCAGAGTCAGGGCTATGGGAAATCCAAGACGGCTGCTTGGCTTTTCCCAGCTCCCTGACAAACCTCAGTTTTATTTGATGGCTTCAAGATGATTTTTATTTTGTTGCCAATGAAGATTTCGCTACTTCAAAATCTGTCAATTTTGAACATTCTGGCTAAATCTTGTATTCTGGTTTTTAAAACAGTCACTCCGTTTTTCAAAGTCTGTCTTTCCTTATAGAATGGAGAAATTATTTCAACATAGCTTGTATTTTTACCCTAAGCACTAAGAGGAACACTGTCCTGATAACTTCAGTTCAGTTCAGTTCAGGCGCTCAGTCATGTCGGACTCTTAGCGACCCCATGAATCACAGTATGCTAGGCCTCCCTGTCCATCACCAACTCCCGGAGTTCACTCAAACTCATGTCCATTGAGTCAGTGATGCCATCCAGCCATCTCATTCTCTGTCATCCCCATCTCCTCCTACCCCCAATCGCTCCCAGCATCAGAGTCTTTTCCAGTGAGTCAACTCGTCGCATGAGGTGGCCAAAGTATTGCAGTTTCAGCCTTAGCATAAGTCCCTCCAAAGAACACCCAGGATTGATCTCCCTTAGAATGGACTGGTTGGATCTCCTTGCAGTCCAAGGGACTCTCAAGAGTCTTCTCCAGCACCACAGTTCAAAAGCATCAATTCTTCGGCGATCAGCTTTCTTCACAGTCCAACTCTCACATCCAAACATGACCACGGGAAAAACCATAGCACTGACTAGACGGACCTTTGTTGGCAAGGTAATATCTCTGCTTTTTAATGTGCTATCTAGGCTAGTCATAACTTTCCTTCCAAGGAGTAAGCGCCTTTTAATTTCATGGCTGCAATCAGCATCTGAAGTGATTTTGGAGCCCCCCAAAATAAAGTCTAACACTGTTTCCACTGTTTCCCCATCTATTTCCCAAGAAGTGATGGGACCAGATGCCATGATCTTCGTTTTCTGAATGTTGAGCTTCAAGCCAACATTTTCACTATCCTCTTTCACTTTCATCAAGTGGCCTTTGAGTTCCTCTTCACTTTCTGCCATAACGGTGGTGTCATCTGTATATCTGAGGTTATTGATATTTCTCCCAGCAATCTTGATTCCAGCTTGTGCTTCTTCCAGCCCAGCGTTCCTCATGATGTACTCTGCATATAAGTTAAATAAGCAGGGTGACAATATACAGCCTTGACGTACTCCTTTTCCTATTTGGAACCAGTCTGTTGTTCCATGTACAGTTCCAACTGTTGCTTCCTGACCTGCATACAGGTTTCTCAAGAGGCAGGTCAGGTGGTCTGGTATTCCCATCTCTTTCAGAATGTTCCACAGTTTATTGTGATCCACACAGTCAAAGGCCTTGGCATAGTCAATGAAGCAGAAATAGATGTTTTTCTGGAACTCTCTTGCTTTCTCCATAACCAGCGGATGTTGGCAATTTGATCTCTGGTTCCTCTGCCTTTTCTAAAACCTGCTTGAACATCTGGAAGTTCACGATTCACATATTGCTGAAGCCTAGCTTGGAGAATTTTGAGCATGACTTTACTAGCGTGTGAGATGAGTGCAACTGTGCGGTAGTTTGAGCATTCTTTGGCATTCCCTTTCTTTGAGATTGGAATGAAGACTGACCTTTTCCAGTCCTGTGGTCATTGCTGAGTTTTCCAAATTTTCTGGCATATTGAGTGCAGCACTTTCACAGCATCATCTTTCAGGATTTGAAATAGCTCAATTGGAATTCCATCACCTCCACTAGCTTTGTTTGTCATGATGCTCTCTAAGACCCACTTGACTTCACATTCCAAAATGTCTGGTTCCAGGTGAGTGATCACACCATCGTGATTATCTTCGTTGTGAAGATCTTTTTTGTACAGTTCTTCTGTGTATTCTTGCCACCTCTTCTTAATATCTTCTGCTTCTGTTTTTTTTTTTTTTTTTTTTTTTTCAGTCGCTCAGTCGTGTCCGACTCTCCGCGACCCCATGAATCAAAGCACGCCAGGCCTCCCTGTCCATCACCAACTCCCGGAGTACACTCAAACTCATGTTCACAGAGTCGGTGATGCCATCCAGCCATCTCATTCTCCGTCGTCCCCTTCTCCTCCCGCCCCCAACCTTTCCCAGCATCAGAGTCTTTTCCAGTGAGTCAACTCGTCTCATGAGGTGGCCAAAGTATTGGAGTTTCAGCTTTAGCATCAGTCCCTCCAATGAACATCCAGGATTGATCTCCTTTAGAATGGACTGGTTAGATCTCCTTGCAGTATAAGGGACTCTCAAGAGTCTTCTCCAACACCACAGTTCAAAAGCATCGATTCTTCGGCGATCAGCTTTCTTCACAGTCCAACTCTCACATCCATACATGACCACGGGAAAAACCATTGCCTTGACTAGACGGACCTTGGTCGGCAAAGTAATGTCTCTGCTTTTTAATATACTATCAAGGTTGGTCATAACTTTCCTTCCAAGGAGCAAGCGTCTTTTAATTTCATGGCTGCAATCAGCATCTGCAGTGATTTTGGAGCCCAAAAAAACAAAGTCTGGCACTGTTTCCACTGTTTTTCCATCTATTTCCCATGAAGTGATGGGACCAGATGCCATGATCTTTGTTTTCTGAATGTTGAGCTTCAAGCCAACCTTTTCACTCTCCTCTTTCACTTTCATCAAGAGGCTTCTGAGTTCCTCTTCACTTTCTGCCATAAGGGTAGTGTCATCTGCATATCTGAGGTTATTGATATTTCTCCCAGCAATCTTGATTCCAGCTTGTGCTTCTTCCAGCCCAGCGTTCCTCATGATGTACTCTGCATATAAGTTAAATAAGCAAGGTGACAATATACAGCCTTGACGTACACCTTTTCCTATTTGGAACCAGTCTGTTGTTCCATGACCGGTTCTAACTGTTGCTTCCTGACCTGCATACAGGTTTCTCAAGAGGCAGGTCAGGTGGTCTGGGATTCCCATCTCTTTCAGAATGTTCCACAGTTTATTGTGATCCACACAGTCAAAGGCTTTGGCATAGTCAATGAAGCAGAAATAGATGTTTTTCTGAAACTCTCTTGCTTTCTCCATGATCCAGCGGATGTTGGCAATTTGATCTCTGGTGCCTCTGCCTTTTCTAAAACCTGCTTGAACATCTGGGAGTTCACGGTTTACATACTGCTGAAGCCTGGCTTGGAGAATTTTGAGCATGACTTTACTAGCGTGTGAGATGAGTGCAACTGTGCGGTAGTTTGAGCATTCTTTGGCATTGCCTTTCTTTGGGATTGGAATGAAGACTGACCTCTTCCAGTCCTGTGGCCACTGCTGAGTTTTCCAAATCTGCTGGCATATTGAGTGCAGCACTTTCACAGCATCATCTTTCAAGACTTGAAATAGCTCAACTGGAATTCCATCACCTCCACTAGCTTTGTTCGTAGTGATGCTTTCTAAGGCCCACTTGACTTCATATTCCAAGATGTCTGGCTCTAGGTCAGTGATCACATTATCGTGACTATCTTGGTCGTGAAGATCTTTTTTGTACAGTTCTTCTGTGTATTCCTGCCACCTCTTCTTAATATCTTCTGCTTCTGTTAGGTCCACACCATTTCTGTCCTTTATCGAGCCCATCTTTGCATGAAAAGTTCCCTTGGAATCTCTAATTTTCTTGAAGAGGTCTCTTGTTTTTCCTATTCTGTTGTTTTCCTCTATTTCTTTGCATTGATCACTGAGGAAGGCTTTCTTATCTCTCCTTGCTATTCTTTGGAACTCTGCATTCAGATGCTTATATCTTTCCTTTTCTCCTTTGCTTTTCGCCTCTCTTCTTTTTACAGCTATTTCTAAGGCCTCCTCAGACAGCCATTTCGCTCTTTTGCATTTCTTTTCCATGGGGATGGTCTTGGTCCCTGTCTCCTGTACAATGTCACGAACCTCCGTCCAGAGTTCATCAGGCACTCTATCAATCAGATCTAGTCCCTTAAATCTATTTCTCACTTCCACTGCATAATCATAAGGGATTTGATTGAGGTCATATCTGATTGGTCTAGTGGTTTTCCCTACTTTCTTCAATTTAAGTCTGAACTTCGCAATAAGGAGTTCATGATCTGAGCCACAGTCAGCTCCTGGTCTTGTTTTCGCTAACTGTATACAGCTTCTCCATCTTTGGTTGCAAAGAATATAATCAATCTGATTTCGGTGTTGACCATCTGGTGATGTCCATGTGTAGAGTCTTCTCTTGTGTTGTTGGAAGAGGGTGTTTGCTATGACCAGTGCATTCTCTTGACAAAACTCTATTAGCCTTTGCCCTGCTTCATTCCGTGCTCCAAGGCCAAATTTGCCAGTTACTCCAGGTGTTTCTTGACTTCCTACTTTTGCATTCCAGTCCCCTAGAATGAAAAGGACATCTTTTTTGGGTGTTAGTTCTAAAAGGTCTTGTAGGTCTTCATAGAACCGATTAACTTCGGCTTCTTCAGCATTACTGGTTGGGGCATAGGCCTGGATTACTGTAATATTGAAAGGTTTGCCTTGGAAACGAACAGAAATCATCCTGTCATTTTTAAGATTGCATCCAAGTACTGCATTTCGGACTCTTTTGTTGACCATGATGGCTACTCCATTTCTTCTAAGGGATTCCTGCCCACAGTAGTAGATATAATGGTCATCCGAGTTAAATTCACCCATTCCAGTCCATTTTAATTCACTGATTCCTAGAATGTCAACGTTCACTCTTGCCATCTCCTGTTTGACCACTTCCAATTTGCCTTGATTCATGGACCTAACATTCCAGGTTCCTATGCAATATTGCTCTTTACAGCACCGGACCTTGTTTCTATCATTGGTCACATCCACAACTGGGTATTGGTTTTGCTTTTGCTTCATCCCTTTATTCCTTCTATAGTTATTTCTCCACTGAGCTCCAGTAGCATACTGGGCACCTACCGACCTGGGGAATTCCTCATTCAGTATCCTATCATTTTGCCCTTTGTTACTGTTCATGGGGTTCTCAAGGCAAGTATACTGAAGTGGTTTGCCATTCCCTTCTCCAGGGGACCACATTCGGCTGTGGTCCATGTGATTAGATCAGCTAGTTTCCTGTGATTATGATTTCAGTTTGTCTGCCCTCTGGTGCCCCCTAGCAACACCTACTGTCTTATTTGGGTTTCTCTTACCTTGGTCGTGGAAAATCTCTTCACAGCCGCTCCAGCAAAGTGCAGCCGCTGTACCTTACCTTGGATGAGGGGTATCTCCTCAAGGCCACCCCTCCTGACCTTGAACGCGGAGTAGCTCCTCTCGGCCCTCCTGCGCCCGCGCAGCCACCGCCTGTTGGACGTTGGGTAGCTCCTCTCGGCCGCCGGCCCTGGCCTCAGGCGTGGGGTAGCTCCTCACGGCCGCACCTCTTTGCGTGGTTCGTTGCGCCGGGGCCGGCGTCTCTCGCGTCGCGTCTGCGCCGCCGGGGCCGGCGTCTCTCGCGTCGCGTCTGCGCCGCCGGGGCCGGCGTCTCTCGCGTCGCGTCTGCGCCGCCGGCTTCTGTTAGGTCCATACCATTTCTGTCCTTTATCGAGCCCATCTTTGCATGAAATGTTCCCTTGATATCTCTAATTTTCTTGAAAAGATCTCTTTTTTTCCTATTCTGTTTTTTTTTGCTCTGTTTCTTTGGATTGATCGCTGAGGAAGGCTTTCTTATCTCTCCTTGCTATTCTTTGGAACTCTGCATTCAGATGCTTATATCTTTCCTTTCCTCCTTTACTTTTTGCTTCTCTTCTTTTCACAGCTATTTGTAAGGCCTCCTCAGACAGCCATTTCGCTCTTTTGCATTTCTTTTCCATGGGGATGGTCTTGGTCCCTGTCTCCTGTACAATGTCACGAACCTCCGTCCAGAGTTCATCAGGCACTCTATCTATCAGATCTAGACCCTTAAATCTATTTCTTACTTCCACTGTATAATCATGAGGGATTTGATTTAGGTCATATCTGAATGGTCTAGTGGTTTTCCCTACTTTCTTCAATTTAAGTCTGAACTTGGCAATAAGGAGTTCATGATCTGAGCCACAGTCAGCTCCTGGTCTTGTTTTTGCTAACTGTATAGAGCTTCTCCATCTTTGGCTTCAAAAAATATAATCAATCTGATTTCGGTGTTGACCATCTGGTGATGTCCATGTGTAGAGTCTTCTCTTGTGTTGTTGGAAGAGGGTGTTTACTATGACCAGTGCGTTCTCTTGACAAAACTCTATTTGCCTTGGCCCTGCTTCATTTCGTGCTCCAAGGCCAAATTTGCCTGTTACTCCAGGTGTTCCTTGACTTCCTACTTTTGCATTTCAGTCCCCTATAATGAAAAGGACATCTTTTTTGGGTGTTAGTTCTAAAAGGTCTTGTAGGTCTTCATAGAACTGTTCAACTTTGGCTTCTTCAGCATTACTGGTTGGGGCATAGACTTGGATTACTGTGATATTGAATGGTTTGCCTTGGAAACGAACAGAAATCATTCTGTCATTTTTAAGATTGCATCCAAGTACTGCATTTCGGACTCTTTTGTTGACCATGATGGCTATTCCATTTCTTCTAAGGGATTCCTGCCCACAGTAGTAGATATAATGGTCACCTGAGTTAAATTCACCCATTCCAGTCCATTTTAGTTCACTGATTCCTAGCATGTCAACGTTCACTCTTGCCATCTCCTGTTTGACCACTTCCATTTTGCCTTGATTCATTGACCTAACATTCCAGGTTCCTATGCAATATTGCTCTTTACAGCATCAGACCTTGCTTCTAGCATCAGTCACATCCACAACTGGGTATTTGTTTTGCTTTGGCTCCATCCCTTCATTCTTTCTGGAATTATTTCTCCAATGATCTCCAGTAGCATACTGGGCACCGACCGACCTAGGGAATTCCTCATTCACTATCCTATCATTTTGCCTTTTGATACTAAATGTTCATTCCAATAGGACTTTGTTACTAAATGGAAGGAAGATAACTTCAGTACACTCTTTTAGGTCATGCTAGTTGCCATTTTGTAAAATTTCTTTTTTCTCCTTTGTTTTTTTTCTTTATTTAGTTTTATTTTTCTAATGGTAGGAAATATAAAATAACCCTAGATATTTCCACGGGCCAGTGTGATGACTGGTTTCTAGCTTTTGTTTTTTAACTGGCTCCAATGCTGCTATGCCTCCATGATGAAAAATAAGTTTTGTAAACTGTTAAATTAAGTTTCTGGTTTTGTTAATTAAGGTCTAGTGTTTACTAAGACTCACTGCTGAGAAAGTTCCTTGTTACGTGATATTGCTAAAAGATTTAATTAAGTTACTAAGAAGGACACTCTAAGTTCGTTTCTAAGGCTTATCTCAGTAACCAATCTTCAGATAAAGATCAGAAGCTCCATAATATATAACCAGGAGATTAACACCAGGCTATAGTCATTTAACAAATGAAGTCAGATGACTTGGGGTGTACCAGGCTTTATCTAATGAAAGTTCTTGACTTATAATTCTTACTTTTGACTTTACTAATAACTGCTAGCTATGGCTATATTATTTTCTATGTCACTTGTTCCAGAAAATTATTTCTTACTTTAACAAATGTGTGACTGAGCCTGTGATATAATGTTGATATGCAGTTCCATATGAGATCAATGATTGTAATAATGTAACTCTAGATATGGGAAAAAGCAACAAGAGGGAATATCTTCCTGGACCAAGAGGCTAGTAAGACAGTGGTCCAGAGACTTTTGCTACTTGCAAGGCCTGGTCCAATTTTAGCACACTGAGTGGCCCATCCGTGGAATCTTCCCTAGACCTGGGAATGAGCCTTCCCAGCACCGCGGGACACAATGGCCATGAGATGGCCCCCAAACATGGTCAAATATGTGGCTATGAAGGGACCCTGCTGACTGGAAGTTGGTACTTGCCAGCTGCCTCTACAAAGATTACATCATGACCACTGCAAGCTGCTGACCTTCAACACCTCCTGAAAGAAGTTCAGGGTGGAAATCAGAAATAAGGCACTCTGTGCTCTGGGAAAAAACCCAGAAGAACCAGCCTTCAGATAGTCAGATGTTTTCAGATAAAGATTTTATAAGCCCAAATTCTTGCATCTTCTCGTACCTAGAGAAACATTAACGTCATGAACCAATGTCTGGTCCTGGTTCTCCTGGTAGCCCCTGAGCAGCTTTTCTACTTCTATTAATCTTTGGGCCATGTACCTTTAACTTTCTTGTTAAGTTTGTTTCTTCCAGGATGCAACAAATCTCCAAGTGGTAGTATGACAAGAATATTCCCTGACCAACACCTAGACAATGCTGAAACAAGTCACCTTGTTTGCCGGCAGCACTCACACACATCCGAACGACTCCCCACTCCAAGACAGGCCTCACGCCATTCGAGCTGTTATATTGTAGGCCATATCTGCTCCCCAATCTCCCAGACCCCCACTACCACTTCTCAAAGCCTATCTGCCCTATTTCACACTCCTCCGATCCCTTCTACGGGAACACGCAGACCACACCCTGCCCCAGCCCATTAGCGATGCAGATCAGGAGCCTCCATTAACTACCTTGGCTCTGGGAGACCAGGTTCTCTTAAAGACGCTGACACCTAAGCCCCCCCCCCCACCTCCAACCGTGGTGGACTGGCCCTTTCACGGTGATTCTCACCACTCTCACAGAGGCCAAACTCTTGGGACACGAACAGTGGTATCACATCACCAGGCTTAAATGGGCCCCAGCACACGGCCTTCTCCCTCCTCAGTTCACAAATACCCATACCTATACTTCCAAAGTTTCCAGGCCCACCAGACTCACTATAACCAAAATACCCCTTCCACCCATAGGTGAGTAATGACTATCGAGCTCAACTGGTGGGACTTGCTTCTAGTCAACCTCCTGGCTGTACTTTTTGCCATAGGCCTCGCTTCATTCGCCCCACTGGAGTGGTCCTTAGCTCTCCGCCTCTTTCTGGCCCTCGCCTACATCGTGGGTTGCGCTATACTTCTGGGGTGTTGCTATTTTTTGTAGTGACCGATCCAACCAGTCCATTCTAAAGGAGATCAATCCTGGTGTTCATTGGAAGGACTGATGCTAAAGCTGAAACTGCAATACTTTGGCCACCTCATGCGATGAGTTACTCACTGGAAAAGACTCTGATGCTGGGAGGGATTGGGGGTGGGAGGAGATGGGGACGACAGAGAATGAGATGGCTGGATGGCATCACCGACTCGATGGACATGAGTTTGAGTGAACTCCGGGAGTTGCTGATGGACAGGGAGGCCTGGCGTGCTATGATTCATGGGGTCGCAAAGAGTCGAACATGACTGAGCGACTGAACTGAACTGAACTGAACCTCTCTACATGTCTCTCACCTTAGCCAGTCTTGAAAACTCTGTCTGACCTCCTGCAAGACCTCTGGCTTGCCACTCCTATAACTGACTTCGATTCTCTTACCCAGGCTATCATTGAACTTTGGCTACTGGGAACCTTCCTTCTTTATACCGACACCCAGATCAACTTTTATACTTTCTCCTCTGCCAAATATGTTAATCAGCCATGCTTGCTCTGCAGCCTCTTCTGACTACTCTTAAGTCAAGCGCTCCTGATTCTGACCATACTGCTAGCTGCATGTATTGCCAACCCCCACCAACCCTTTAATCACTCCAACAGGTAACGGGAGCAGGCACATGTGTTATATCTCCAGGAGCTTGAGCCCCTGCGGGGTTATGTAGGAGTACCCTTTCGGTGCCCAACAGCTCTTACTATTCTGCCCACACTGGGTGGTGGGCTTGCTCAACGGGTCTTAATCCTGTATTCATGGCACCGTTATAAATTCTGGCCAGCTGTTTCCTAAAATGACCTATTATGAAGAGACTCAGATGGAACTGGCATTTTCCCCTCTCCCGTCTAGGAGTAGACGAGCTATCGGAGCAGCCGCAATTCTCTTGTCATCCATGGTGGGGCTGGGCATAGCCGGGGCTACAGGGGTAGGAACCTCAGCCCTGATCCTACAAGACAGAAATTATAAAATCCTGCAGTCAGCCATTGACTCAGCCCTCAAACATTTAGAACAGTCCCTGACTAGAAGAATCTCTAAATTCCCTAGCAGAGGTAACCCTACAAAACAGACGAGGGCTGGATCTCCTCTTTATGCAACAAGGGGGCCTCTGTGCAACTTTGGGAGAACAATGCTGTTTTTATGTCAACTATTCTGGAGTCATTAAAGACTCCATGGCTTTGCTGAGACGCCTTATTAAAGAAAGAGAACCCAAAGAGAGCTGATGGTATGAACAATTGTTCAGAGAGTCTCCTTGGTTGACAACTTTAATCTCAGCCTTGACGGGTCCACTTGTCATCTTCCTCCTCTTGTTAACAATCGGGCCCTGCATCATCAACAAGCTGACCAATATCGTCAGGGAACAGGTAAATTCAGTTCAATTTATGGTCCTGAGGTCTCAGTACCAGCCTACGCAATTAACAGGGACCCAGGATTGAATCTAGATAAGCTACTGGTGAGGGAGGGAAGAGTTGAAGAGCTCAAACAGCAATGACAGAATGACAGGCCGCAGACCCAAGACCATGTTAGCCGGTTGGAATTAAACCTGTTTTTATTCTTGCAGTCACTTTACTCATGTTGCTCTTCAGCCCACAAACCAACAGCTGCAAAAGATGACCTGAAATGCCAACAGACAGAAAATGATGATGACTGCCAATTCCAGACTCCTGCCTAAAGACCCTGAGCCCCTGGGAATACCAGGGCCCAGCCATAACCCAAAAGCCCCACGACACCCCTTTTCAGCAGGAAGTAGCCAGAGACGACAACATTGCCCCCATCCTATCAAAAGGGTCAGAATGTAAGGTCGGACCTCGGTGGCCATCTTGGCTTCTTCTTCTTCTCCTCTTCATTTCCCGCCGGCGGGAAAAAGTCCCGCCAAACCGCTGAAGAGTCTCTGATGCAACAGCTCTCAACCGAAATCAACCCTCCCTCCTAACCTCCAGAGTGACCAACCCGGTCTCCCCACCTCGACTAGCTGACCTATGAGTGACCGCCACTCCAGGCCTCGCCTGTTTTGGGAAGAATTATGCTGCTCTTTACTGAGAGGCTATATAAGTCGCTCTCTGCCTTTGTTCAGCGCGGACTTCTCGACCTCGCTCTGTTAGGTCTTGGGGTTCTGCCTGGGGGCGCCTGCCATTAAAGCCTGCTACATTATCAAAAAAAAAAAAAAAAATGCTAAAATTCACTAATAAAACATTTTTAAGACATTGAATTTTTTAACAGTGTGCTCACTATTATACAGTGGGTTTCCCAATAGTTAACTATAAATAAAAATTTTATCTAAATGCTTATATGTGAAATCTAAAAAATGATACAAATGAGCTTATTTACAAAACAGAAATAGACTCACGGACACAGAAATCAAACTTGTCATTACCAAAGAGGAAAAGAGGGAAGGAGAGGGATAAATTAGGAGTTTGAGATTAACATATACACTACTATATATAAAAGAGATACCCAGTAAGGACCTACTGTATGGCACAGGGAACTATAATCAACATCTTGTAGTAACTGAAAATGGAAAAAAATCTGAAAAAGTATACGTATATAGATAAAGCAAATTACTATATATATGTATATGTATATGTTTTGCTCTACATCTGAAACTAACACAAAATTGTAAATCAACTATACTTCAATATATTTTTAAATTTTATGTAAATAATAGCACCATTATTACTCCAACAAAGAGATACAACAAAAATGCAGAGAAATATTTATGTCTCTCACTGAACCATAGAGGTGAGCACTCCAAATTGGGGAGCTACTACATTCCATGTACCCATTCATGTATCAAAGTTTCCTTCTATTCTGGTGCTGCAGGGCATTGTCCTCCTCTACATAGCTGGAATAAGTTCAAAAAGGTGGGCTAGAGAGAGGAAACGAAGAGGAAGGGCTTCATGGTCTGAATAACTCACTCACAGCACATTATGCAGAATTCTCACAACAGTCATGATCTACATTAGCAATGATTGCACAATAACACTACAGGAAAAGTAGGGTACTATGTACACATATAAAAAACATGATAACAATTGCTACCTTTCATTCAGTGCCATTTATATTTATTCATCTATTCCTCTCAACAGTCCTGAGGCATATTATCCTGATGTCACCAGTGAAGAGATGGGGACCAGAGTGACTCTAACATCCCAAGGTCGATTGGATAGGAAATGACAGAACCAGAGTCACCCTGGTCTGTCTGATCCAGAGCATATGCCCTTTCTCCTTCACATTTGTTTCTTATTAGCCACAAAAATTTAGAAACCAAGGTCCGTCTAGTTAAGGCTATGGTTTTTCCAATGGTCATGTATGGATGTGAGAGTTGGACTGTGAAGAAAGCTGAGCGCCAAAGAATTGATGCTTTTGAACTGTGGTGCTGGAGAAGACTCTTGAGAGTCCCTTGGACTGCAAGGAGTTCCAACCAGTCCATTCTAAAGGGTATCAGTCCTGGGTATTCATTGGAAGGACTGATGCTAAAGCTGAAGCTCCAATACTTTGGCCACCTCATGCGACGAGTTGACGCACTGGAAAAGACTCTGATGCTGGGAGGGATTGGGGGCAGGAGGAGCAGGGGACGACAGAGAATGAGATGGCTGGATGGCATCACCGACTCGATGGACATGAGTTTGAGTGAACTCTGGGAGTTGGGTGATGGACAGGGAGGCCTGGCATGCTGTGATTCATGGGGTCACAAAGAGTCGGACACGACTGAGCAACTGAACTGAACTGAACTGAACCAGACTTTCAGAAAAACAACTTTTCACCTAGACTTGCAAGAACTTCATATTAGGTGGAAATCTTTCATTTTTATAGCTCCTTACAATTTACAAAGTGGTTCATGCTTGACCTCATTCGCTTTTCATAACAGTGAGGCCAAAAACAATGCATGATTACCTCCATTTCTTAGACGAGGAAGGGGAGGGTGAAAGAGTTTAAACAATTTCCTCTAAGAGGGAAAAATTTCACTGTTCATCATCCTGATTCCACATCAAGGAATATTTTTTTGAACAGCGTGATTATGTTATACTGATATTGGTTACAATAGGATTTTACTTGTATAATCATTGGGAAATTTATATGATGATGAAACATGTAGAGAATTTGGAGCAGAGCCACAGAATTCAAGAATTAGGAATAACGTTTAAAATAGAAATTGAGGGACTTCCCTGGTGGTCCAGTGGCTAAGACTCCATGTTCCCAAAGCAGGGGACATGGATTCAATCTCTGGTTGGGGAATTTAGATCCCACCTGTGGAAACTAAGAAATCCTGAGTGCTCCAGCTCAAATGTGGACCAGTCAAATAAATATAATAAAATAAAATAGAATTGGCTACCTTTTAGGAAACGAAAGAGAATGTGATCAAAACTGGCTTTATGTTTCAAGAGAAAATAAATTCGTTTTAAATTGCAGCAGGAGAAAAAAAAAGCTGTTAGATATTAAAAAGGATTTTTGCACCGAAGGAAAATAAAAATCATGTTGAATATCCTTCCCTAAAAACCTCTGATTCAGGATCAACAACTGAATTAGACAACACTTAGGTGCAGTGGAGTAGTTTCTTGCCCAGAGCTTTGAAGCTGGAGCAGAGATTCCTAGCATGCACCCTCATATGCACTAGACAACTCTGGGATAGGGAAACTAAGTCTGTGTTCTGTTCATAATTATGTCCCATGTAAGTCATGTGATTTTAAGCAAGGCACTGAATCCTATTGAACCTACATACTCAAATGGAAAAATTTGATAGCAATCCCAGCCCTGTGTCATAAACCTCACATGAGATGACCTAGGTAAGGGCACTTTGCCAACCATAAATGCCTTCACAGTCACATTCATATTTCATAATTTTTTAAATTTAAACAATGTCAGTATATTTCACTTTTTACATACACAATTACCCTCGATACTATATCTTGTTTTATTTCTCATTTCATTTAAAATAAATACTTTACAAACTCTTACTGCATAGCACAGGAGAATATCCTGTGATAAACCAAGATATGGAAAAGAATAAGATATATATACATAAATGTATATCAGTTCAGTTCAGTCACTCATTCGTGTACAACTCTTTGTGACCCCATGAATCACAGCACGCGAGGCCTCCCTGTCTATCACCAACTCCTGGAATTCACTCTCTTGTCCATCAAGTCCGTGATGCCATCCAAGGATCTCATCCTCTGTCGTCCCCTTCTCCTGCCCCCAATCCCTCCAAATATCAGAGTCTTTTCCAGTGAGTCAACTCATCACAGGAGGTGGCCAAACTATTGCAGTTTCAGCTTTAGCATCAGTCCTTCCATCAGTTCATTAACACCCAGGATTGATGCCCTTTAGAATGGACTGGTTGGACTTCCTTGCAGTCCAAGGGACTCTCAAGAGTCTTCTCCAGCACCACAGTTCAAAAGCATCAATTCTTCGGCAATCAGCTTTCTTCACAGTCCAACTCTCACATCTGTACATGACCACGGGAAAAAACATAGCCTTGACTAGACGGACCTTGGTTGGCAAAGTAATCTCTCTGCTTTTTAATATGCTATCTAGGTTGGTCATAACTTTCCTTCCAAGGAGTAAGGGTCTTCTAATTTCATGGCTTCAATCACCATGTGCAGTGATTTTAGAGCCCCCAAAAATAAAGTCTGACACTGTTTCCACTGTTTCTCCCTCTATTTCCCATGAAGTGATGGGATCAGATGCCATGATCTTAGTTTTCTGAATGTTGAGCTTTAAGCCAACTTTTTCACTCTCCTCTTTCACTTTCATCAAGAGGCTTTTTAGTTCCTCTTCACTTTCTGCCATAAGGGTGGTGTCATCTGCATATCTGAGGTTATTGATATTTCTCCCAGCAATCTTGATTCCAGCTTATGCTTCTTCCAGCCCAGCGTTTCTCATGATGTACTCTGCATATAAGTTAAATAAGCAGAGTGACAATATACAGCCTTGACGTACTCCTTTTCCTATTTGGAACCAGTCTGTTGTTCCAAGTCCAGTTCTAACTGTTGCTTCCTGACCTGCATATGTGTATATATATACATATATATGTGTATAAATATATAATTGAGTCACTTTGCTGTACAGCAGTAATCAACACAACACTGTAAATCAATTATACATCAATAAAAACGTTTTAAATAAATACTTTGATGTTATTTTTCATATGTCTGCTTAGACAATCAAGAGATTTTCTGCAAAAATCAAGACTGTATCAACCTCAATTTAAGCATCTGTGAACCAGAGAATATTTTGTTAGTTCTTCAACTGTCAAAGATATTTCTAAACATAGTCATAAGTCTATCCATTTCCTAGGGTTATTATCTGGCCCTTTTTGAGCTGCCATCTTATTATTAATATTAGTGCTAACTTGTTTTCTGCTTTGCTTTTTAGCATTACCCTTTTCTTTATTGATGTGTCTTTCTAAATGGAAATGCTGCAAGTCCCCCTTCTTCATGCTAAGTGGTCCTATAAAAACTGAATTTTCCACATAAATATTCGATAGAGTGTGAAATCAAAGCAGAATTAAGCCTGAGGAATCACTGCAGGATTTGGTATGAGGTTGAGACTTATAAAGGGCCAGCCAACAGGAAAGATACGAAATATGAAACCAACTCTTGAGGCAAATCATCCTCATCTGTCAGTTTGTCGGTAAATGGAAGATATACCAGCATATTTCAACCAGTTGAAATCAAACTGTTGAATCAAAAACTTTCAACCAGTTGTATTTTTCATGGTAAAATTGCTTTAAGACCAAATAGTGTTGTGGCAAAATGTTTGTGGAAAACATTTATGGCAAACAAGTTCATGGAGAAAACATCAGACTCTGACACCACCACCCCCCTACATGTTGCCATGGACATAACAGATGGCAGAGTAAAAGGGCGTGCACTCATCTTCTCCTGCGAGAACTCCAAAATTACAACTCACTACTGAACAATCATCAACAGGAGAATATTGAATCCCACCAAAAAATATACTCCATATCCAAGGTCAAAAGAGTGGACCCAGGAAGACTGTAAGGGCGACTGTTTGAGCTCAAAGGGTTCAAACAAAACCCTATGTGCACTAGGATACAGAGACCCCACGGAGACTGAGGCAGACCTTCCTTTGAGTGTCTGAGTGTCTCCTACAGAGGCACAGGTCAGCAGTGACCTGCCGCAGGGGCAGGTGCTCTGGGTGCAGCAGACCTGCCTCTCACAGCCTGTGGCATAAGCCCACTTGAAGGAGGCTGCCGTTAGCACCACCATAGAGCCAACTGGAAGATGACCCACAAACTTCAGAACAATTATACCAAAGAAATCCTCACACTGTTAAGAAAGTTCTAGAATCCACAACAGATTTTCCAACCTGGGGAACTGGCAAAGGCATTGAGAACCCCCAAGGAATTTGACTTTGGAGGCCAGTGGGATTTGATTACAGCACTTACACAGGACTAGGGAAATACTCTCGTGGATGTCACAAACAAAACCTTTTGCACACCAGGACACAGGAGAAAGGAGCATTGACCCCACAAGAGACTGACCCACACTTGGCTGTGAGTGTCCAGGAATCTCTGGTGAAGGCGTGGGTCATGCAGCAGGTGATCTACGGCAGGGTTGGGGGCACTGAGTGCAGCAGTGAGTGCCTGGGACCTTTTGAAGGAGGTCGCCATTATCTTCATTACCTCAACCATAATTTGGTATCAGGTCAAACAACAGGGAGAAAACACAGTCCTGCCCATCAAAAAAACTGGATAAAACATTAACTGAGCATGGCCTATCCCACCAGAAAAGACCCAGATTTTCCAACAGTCAGTCTGTCCCATCAGGGAGCTTACATAAGACTCTTATCCTTATCAATCAGAGGGCAAACAGAATGAAAGCGAAAACTAAGCAAACTGATCACATAGACCACAACCTTGTCTAACTATGAAACTATGAGCCATGCTGTGCATGGCAACCCAAGGCAGATGGGTCATGGTGGAGAGTTCTGACAAAATGTGGTCCACTGGAAAAGGGAATGGCAAACCACTTCGGTATTCTTGCCTTCAGAACCCCAGGAATGAAAGGCAAAAAGATATGACACTGAAAGATGAACTCCCAAGGTCGGTAGGTTCCCAATATGCTACTGGAGAAGAGCGGAGAAATAACACCAGAAAGAAGGAAGAGATGGAGCCAAAGTGAAAACATGAACAGTGGTGGATGTAATTGGTAATGGGAGTAAAGTCCAATGCTTTAAAGAACAATATTGCATAAGAACAAGGATTATCAGGTCCATGAATCAAGGCAAATTGGACGTGGTCAAACAGGAGATAGCAAGAGTGAACATTGACATTTTAGGAATCAGTGAACTAAAATGGACTGGAATGGATGAACTTAACTCAGATGACCTATCTACTAGTTATCTACTAGATAACTCAGATGATATCTACTAGTGTGGGCAGGAATCCCTTAGAAGAAATGGAGTAGCCATCATAGTCAACAAAAGAGACTGAAATGCAGTATTTCGGTGCAATCTAAAAAACAACAGAATAATCTGTGATTCCAAGGAAAACCATTCAATATCACAGCAATCCAAGTCTATGCGCCAACCAGTAATGTTGAATAAGCTGAACTTGAACAATTCTATGAAGCCCTACAGGACCTTCTAGAAGTAACACCCAAAAAAGATGTCCTTTTCATCATAGTGGAATGGAATGCAAAAGTAGGAAGTCAAGAGATAACTGGAGTTAACAGGAAATTTTCACCTTGCAGTACAGAATGAAGCATGGCAAGGGTGAACAGTTTTCGCAAGAGAACGCACTGGTCATAGTAAACACTCTCTTCCAACAACACAAGAGAAAACTCCACATGTGGACATAACCATATAGTCAATAGCGAAATCAGATTGATTATACTTGCTGCAATCAAAGATGGAGAAGCTCTATACAGTTAGCAAAAACAAGACCGGTAACTGACGTGGCTCAGATCATGAACTCTTTATTGCCAAATTCAGAATTAAATTGAAGAAAGTATGGAAAACCACTAGAATATTGAAGTATGATCTAAAAAATTCCCTTACGATTATACAGTGGAAGTGAGAAGTAGATTCAAGGGAATAGATCTGATAGAGTGCCTGAAGAACTATAGAAAGAAGTTCATGACATTGTACAGGAAGAAGTGATCAAAACCATCCCCAAGAAAAAGAAATGCAAAAGACAAAACGGTTGTCTGAAGAGGTCTTACAAATAGCTGTAAAAAGAACTGAAGCAAAAGGCAAAGGAGAAAAGGAAAGATATGTCCATTTGAATGCAGAGTTCCAAAGAATAGCAAGGAGAGATAAGAAAGCCTTCCTCTTCAATAAATACAAAGAAATAGAGGGGGTAAAACAGAATGGGAAAGACTAGAGCTCTCCTCAAAAAAATTAGAGATACCAAGGGACCGTTTCATGCAAAGATGGACAAAATAAAGAACACGAAAGGTAAGAACCTAACAGAAGCAGAAGATATCAAGAAGAGGTGGCACGAATACACAGAAGAAATATACAAAAAAGATCTTCATGACCCAGATAACCATGACGGTGTGATCATTCACCTAGAGCTAGACATCCTGGAAGGCGAAGTCAAGCGGGACTTAGGAACCATCACTACGAACAAAGCTAGTGGAGGTGATGGAATTCCAGTTGAGATACTTCAAATCCAAAGAGGATCATGTGAAAGTATTACACTCAATATGCCAGCGAATTTGGAAAACTCAGCAGTGGCCACAGGACAGGAAAATGTAAATATTCATTCCATTCTTAAAGAAAGACAGTGCCAAAGAATATTCAAAGTACCACACAATTGCACTCATCTCATAAGCTAGCAAAGTAATTCCCAAAATTCTCCAAGCCAGGCTTCAACAGTACATGAAACATGAACTTCCAGATGTTCAAGCTGGATTTAGAAAAGGCAGAGGAACCAGAGATCAAATTGAAAACCTCCGTTGGATCATCAAAAAAGCAAGATAATTCCAGGAAAACATTCTATTTCTCCTTTATTGACTAAGCCAAAAACTTTGATTGTGTAGACCAAAACAAACTTCAAAACTCTTAAAGGGATGTGAATATCAGACCACCTTACCTGCAGGTAAGACCTGCAGACCACCTCACTTATATGCAGGTCAAGAAGCAACAGTTAAAACTGGACATGGAAAATCATACGGTTCCAAATTGGGAAAGAAATATGTCAAGGTTATATATTGTCACCCTGCATATTTAACTTTACAAAGTACATCATGCGAAATGCTGGGCTGGATGAAGCACAGAGTGGAATCAGGATTTCTGGGAGAAATATCAATAACCTCAGATATGCAGATGACACCACTCTTATGCAAGAAAATGAATAGGAACTAAAAACCCTCTTGATGAAGGTGAAAGAGGAACTTAAAAATATGGCTTAACAATCTTGAGAAAGAAGAATGGAACTGGAGGAATCAATCTGCCTGATATCAGATGATACTACAAAGCTACAATCAAGAAGACAGTATGGTACTCGCACAGAGGCAGAAATACAGATCAATGGAACAAAATAGAAATCACAGAGATAAATTATAGACACCTTATCTTTGACAAAGGAGGCAAGAATATACAATGGAGAAAGAACAATCTCCTTAACAAGTGGTGCTGGGAAAACTGGTCAACAACGTGTAAAAGAAAGAAACTAGAACACTTTCAAACACTGTACACAAAAATAAACTCAAAATGGATTGAAGATCTAAACATAAAACCAGAAACTATAAAACTCCTAGAGGAAAACATAGGCAAAACACTCTCCGACATAAATCACAGCAGGATCCTCTATGACCCACCTCCCAGAGTAATGGAAATAAAAGCAAAAATAAACAAATTGAACTTAATTAAACTTAAAAGCTGTTGCACAACAAAGGAAACTATAAGCAAGGTGAAAAGACAGCCTTCAGAATGGGAGAAAATAATAGCAAACGAAGCATCTGACAAAGAATTAATCTCAAAAATATACAAGCAGCTCCTGTAGCTCAATTCCAGAAAAATAAATGACCCAATCAAAAAATCGGCCAAAAAACTAAACAGACATTTCTCCAAAGAAGACATACAGATGGCTAACAAACACATGAAATGATGCTCAACATCATTCATCATCAGAAAAATGAAAATTAAAACCACAATGAGGTACCATCTAACGCTGGTCAGAATGGCTGCTATCAAAAAGTCTACAAACAATAAATGCTGGAGAGCGTGCTGAGAAAAGGGAATCCTCTTACACTGTTGGTGGGAATGCAAACTAATACAGCCACTATGGAGAACGGTGTGGAGATTCCTTTGAAAAATGGAAATAGAACTGCCATACGACCCAGCAATCCCACTCCTGGGCATACACACCGAGGAAACCAAAATTGAAAGAGACACGTGTACCCCATTTTTCACTGCAGCACTGTTTACAATAGCCAGGACATGGAAGCAACCTAGATGTCCATTGGCAGATGAATGGATAAGAAAGCTGTGGTACATATAAACAATGGAATATTACTCAGCCATTAAAAAGAATGCATTTGAATCAGTTCTAATGAGGTGGATGAAACTGGAGCCTATTATACAGAGTGAAGTAAGCCAAAAAGGAAAACATCAATATAGTATATTACTGCATACATATGGAATTTGAAAGATGGTCATGATGACCCTATATGCAAGAAAGCAAAAGAAACACAGATTTAAAGGACAGTCTTTTGCAATCTGTGGGAGAAGGCAAGGGTGGGATGATTTGAGAGAATAGCATTGAAACAAGTATATTATCATATGTGAAACAGATTGCCAGTCCATGTTGAATGCATGAGACAGGGTGCTCAGGGCTGGTGCACTGGGATGACGCTAGGGATGGGATGGGGAGGGAGGTGGGAGGGGGGGTTCAGGATGGGGAACACATGTACCACCCTGGCTGATTCATGTCAATGTATGGCAAAAACCACTACAATATTGTAAAGTAAATAGTTTCCAATTAAAATATATAATTTTTTAAAAATCTAGCTTAAAACTCAACATTAAAAAACAAGGATCATAGCATCCGGCCCCATCACTTCATGGCAAATAGATGGAGAAACAGTGGAAACACTGGCATACTATTTTGGGGGCTCCAAAGTCACTGTAGATGGTGACTGCAGGCATGAAATTAAGATACTTGTTCCTTGGAAGAGAAGTTATGACCAACCTAGACAGCATATTACAAAGCAGAGATGTTACTTTGCCGACAAATGTCTGTCTCATAAAACAATGGTTTTTCCAGTAGTCATGTATGGATGTGAGAGTTGGACTATAAAGAAAGCTGAGCACCAAAGAATTGATGCTTTTGAACTTGGACTGCAAGGACATCAAGCAAGTCAATCCTAAAGGAAATCAGTCCTGAGTATTTATTGAAAAGACTCATGCTGAAGCTAAAGCTCCAATACTTTGGCAGCCTGATGCAAATAACTGACTCATTGGAAAAGACCCTGATGATGGGAAAGATTGCAGGCAGGAGGAGAAGGGGACGACAGAGGATGAGATGGTTGGATAGCATCACTGACTCAGTGGACATGAGTTTGTGGAAGCTTCAGGTATTTGTGATGGACATGGATGCTTTGCGTGCTGCAGTCCATGGGATCACAAAGAGTCAGAGACAAATGAGTGACTGAACTGAACTGGACTGAACAGGAGAGAGGATGGTAGATCTTTCAATCAACTCTAATTTAGCTCAGTGTCACCCTCTGTCATTCTATCCCATCAGGAAGCTTCCATAAGCCTCTTATTCTTCCATCAGAGGGCTGACAGACAGAAAACCAAAATCACAGAAAACTAACCAATCTGATCACATGGACCACAGACTTGTCTAACTCAATGAAACGATGAACCATGTTGTGTAGAGACACCCAAGAACGGGTGATTGTGGAGAGTTCTGACAAAGTGTGGTCCACTGGAGAAGGGAATGGCAAACCACTTCAGTATTATTGCCTTGCTGCTGCTGCTGCTGCTGCTGCTAAGTCACTTCAGTCGTGTCCGACTTTGTGAGACCCCATAGACGGAAGCCCACCAGGCTCCCCCGTCCCTGGGATTCTCCAGGCAAGAACACTGGAGTGGGCTGCCATTTCCTTCTCCAATGTGTGAAAGTGGAAAGTGAAAAGTGAAAGTGAAGTCGCTCAGTTGTGTCCGACCCTTAGCGACCCCACGGACTGCAGCCTACCAGGCTCCTCCATCCATGGGATTTTCTAGGCAAGAGTACTGGAGTGGCTTGCCATTGCCTTCTCTGATTCTTGCCTTGAGAACCTTGTAAAAAGGCAAAAAGATAGGACCCTGAAAGATGGATTCCCTAGGTCAGTAGGTACCCAATATGCTATCGGAGATCAGTGGAGAAATAACTCCAGAAAGAATGACGAGATGGAGCCAAAGCAAAAACAACCAGTTGTGCATGTGGCTGGTGATAGAAGCAAAGTCTGATGCTATAAAGAGTAATACTCCATAGGAACCTGGAATGTTAGATCCATGAATCAAGGCAAATTGGAAGTGGTCAAACAGGACATGGAAAGAGTGAACATCGACATTTTAGGAATCAGTGAACTAAAATGGACTGGAATGGGTGAATTTAATTCAGATGACAATTATATCTACTAGTGTGTGCAAGAATCCCTCAGAAGAAATGGAGTAGCCATCATAGTCAAGAAAAGAGTCCAAAATGCAGTACTTGGATGCAATCTCACAAATGAAAGAATAATCTCTGTTCATTTCCAAGGCAAACCATTCAGTATCATGGTAATCCAAGTCTATGCCCCAACCATAAATGCTGAAGAAGCTGAACTTGAATGGTTCTATGAAAACCTACAAGACCTTCTAGAAATAACACCAAAAAACGATGTCCCTTTCATTATAAGGGACTGGAATGCAGTCCCCTATACTAGGAATTCAAGAAACATCTGGAATAACAGGTAAATTTGGCCTTGGAGTACAAAACGAAGAAGGGCAAAGGCTAGTAGGGTTCTTCCCCAAAAAAACGCACTAGTCATAGCAAACACACTCTTCCAAGAACACAAGAGAAGACTCTACACATGGACATCACCATAAGGTCAATACCAAATCAGCTTGAATATATTCTTTGCAGTCAAAGATGAAGAAGCTCTATACAGTCAGCATAAACAAGACTGGAAGCTGACCTGGCTCAGATGATGAACTCCTTACGCAAAATTTAAGCTTATATTGAAGAAAAGTATGGAAAACCACTAGGCCATTCAGGTATGACCTAAATCAAATCCCTTATGATTATACAGTGGAAGCGACAAATAGATTCAGGGGATTATATCCGGTAGACAGACTACCTGATGAACTATGAAGAGAGGTTCGTGACTTTATACAGGAGACAGGAATCAAGACCACCCCCAAGAAAACTAAATGCAAAAAATCAAAATGGCTGTCTGAGGAAGCCTTAGAAATAGCTGTAAATAGAAGAGAAGCAAAAAGCAAAGGAGATAAAGAAGGATATAACATTGGAATGGAGAGTTCCAAAGAATAGCAAGGAGAGATTAAAAAAAAGCCTTCCTCAGTGATTAGTGCAAAGAAATAGAGGAAAACAATAGAATGGGAAAGTCTAGAGATCTCTTCAACAAAATTAGAGATACCAAGGCAATATTTCATGCAAAGATGGGCTCAATAAAGGACAGAAATGGTATGGACCTAACAGAAGCAGAAGATAGTAAGAAGAGGTGGCAAAAATACACAGAAGAAATACACAGAAAAGATCTTCAGGACCCAGATAATCATGATAGTGTGATCGCTCACCTAGAGCTAGACATCCTGGAAGGTGAAGTCAAGCAGGGCTTAGGAAATATCACTACGAAAAAGCTAGTGGAGGTGAAGGAATTCCAGTTGAGCTCTTTTAAATCCTAAAAGATGATACTGTGAAGGTGCTGCACTCAATATGCCAGCAAATTTGGAAAACTCAGCAGTGGCCACAGGACTGGAAAAGGTCAATATTCATTCCAATCCCAAAGAAAGGCAATGCCAAAGAATGCTCAAACTACCCCACAATTGCACTCATCTCACACACGAGTAAAGCAATGCTCAAAATTCTCCAAGCCAGGCTTCAGCAATACGTGAACCGTGAACTTCCAGATGTTCAAGCTGGATTTAGAAAAGGCAGAGGAACTAGAGATCAAACTGCCAACATCTGATGTATTATCAAAAAACCAAAACGGTTCCAGAGAAACCTCTATTTCTACTTTATTGACTATGCCAAAGCTTTGACTGTGTGGATCACAATAAACTGTGGAAAATTCTTAAAGAGATGGGAGTACCAGACCACCTTACCAGCCTCCTGAGAAATCTGTATGAAGGTCAAGAAACAACAGTTAGAACTGGACATGGAACAACACACTGGTTCCAAACTGGGAAAGGAGTATGTCAAGACTGCATATTGTCACCCTGAGTATTTAACTTATTTTCAGAGTACATCATGAGAAACACTAGGCTTGATGAAGCACAAACTGGAATCAAGGTGTCAGGAGAAATATCAATAACCTCAGATTTTCAGATGAAACCACCCTTATGGTAGAAAGAGAAGAAGAACTAAAGAGCCTCTTGATGAAAGTGAAAGAGGAGAGTGAAAAAGCTGACTTGAAACTCAACATTCAGAAATAAAAATCATGGCATCTATTCCCATCACTTCACAGCAAATAGATGGGGAAACAGTGAAGACAGTGACAGACTTTATTTTTTGGACTCCAAAATCACTGCAGATGGTGACTGCAGTCATGAAATAAAAAGACGCTTGCTCCTTGGAAGAAAAGCTATGACCTACATAAACAGTATATTAAAAATCAAAGACATTACTTTGCCAATAAATGTGCATCTAGTCAAGGCTATGGTTTTACCAGTAGTCATGTATGTATGTGAGAGTTGGACTATAAAGAAAGTTGTTCAGTTCAGTTCCGTTCAGGTGCTCAGTCGTGTCCGACTCCTTGCTACCCCATGAATCACAGCACTCCAGGCCTCCCTGTCCATCACCAAATCCCGGAGTTCACTCAAACTCATGTCCATCGAGTCGGTGATGCCATCCAGTCATCTCATTCTCTGTCGTCCCCTTCTCCTCCTGCCCCCAATAACTCCCAGCATCAGAGTCTTTTCCAGTGAGTCAACTCGTCGCATGAGGTGGCCAAAGTATTGCAGTTTCAGCTTTAGCATCAGTCCTTCCAAAGAACACCCAGGATTGATCTCCTTTAGAATGGACTGGTTGGATCTCCTCGCAATACAAGGGACTCTCAAGAGTCTTCTCCAGCACCACAGTTCCAAAGCATCAATTCTTCAGCGATCAGCTTTCTTCACAGTCCAACTCTCACATCCAAACATGACCACTGGAAAAACCATAGCCTTGACTAGACGGACCTTTGTTGGCAAAGTAATGTCTCTGCTTTTCCTTTCAAGGAGTAAGTGTCTTTTAATTTCATGGCAGCAATCAGCATCCGCAGTGATTTCGGAGCCCAAGAAAATAAAGTCTGACACTGTTTCCACTGTTTCCCCATCTATTTCCTATGAAGTGATGGGACCGGATGCCATGATCTTTGTTTTCTGAATGTTGAGCTTCAAGCCAACCTTTTCACTCTCCCCTTTCACTTTCATCAAAAGGCTTTTGAGTTCCTTTTCACTTTCTGCCATAAGGGTGGTGTCATCTGCATATCTGAGGTTATGGATATTTCTCCCAGCAATTTGATTCCAGCTTGTGCTTCTTCCAGCCCAGCGTTCCTCATGATGTACTCTGCATGTAAGTTAAATAAGCAGGATGACAATATACAACCTTGACGTACTCCTTTTCCTATTTGGAACCAGTGTATTGTTCCATGACCAGTTCTAACTGTTGCTTCCTGACCTGCATACAGGTTTCTCAAGAGGCAGGTCAGGTGGTCTTGTATTCCTATATCTTTCAGAATGTTCCACAGTTTATTGTGATCCACACAGTCAAAGGCTTTGGCATAGTCAATGAAGCAGAAACAGATGTTTTTCTGGCACTCTCTTGCTTTTTCCATGATCCAGCAGATGTTGGCAATTTGATCTCTGGTGCCTTGGCCTTTTCTAAATCCAGTTTGAACATCTGGAAGTTCACGGTTCACATATTGCTGAAGCCTGGCTTGGAGAATTTTGAGCCTGACTTTACTAGCATGTGAGATGAGTGCAATTGTGCAGTAGTTTGAGCATTGTTTTGCATTGCCTTTCTTTGGGATTGGAATGAAGACTGACCATTTCCAGTTCTGTGGCCACTGCTGAGTTTTCCAAATTTGATGGCATATTGAGTGCAGCGGTTTCACAGCATCATCTTTCAGGATTTGAAAGAGCTCAACTGGAATTCTATTACCTCCACTAGCTTTGTTTGTAGTGATGCTTTCCAAGGCCCACTTGACTTCACCTTCCAGGATGTCTGGCTCTAGGTCAGTGATCACACCATCATGATTATCTTAGTCCTGAAGATCTTTTTTGTACAGTTCTTCTGTGTATTCTTGCCACCTCTTCTTAATATCTTCTGCTTCTGTTAGGTCCATACCATTTCTGTCCTTTATCAAGCCCATCTTTGCATGAAATGTTCCCTTGGAATCTCTAATTTTCTTGAAGAGATCTCTTGTCTTTCCCATTCTGTTGTTTTCCTCTATTTTCTTGCATTGATCACTGAGGATGGCTTTCTTATCTCTCCTTGCTCTTCTTTGGAACTCTATATCTTTCCTTTTCTCCTTGGCTTTTCACTTCTCTTCTTTTCACAGCTATTTGTAAGGCCTCCTCAGACAGCCATTTTGCTTTTTTGTATTACTTTTCCATGGGGATGGTCTTGGTCCCTGTCTCCTGTACAATGTCACGAACCTCCATCCGTAGTTCATCAGGCACTCTCTCTATCAGATCTAGTCCTTTAAATCTATTTCTCACTTCCACTGTATAATCATAAGGGATTTGATTTAGGTCATATCTGAATGGTCTAGTGGTTTTCCCTACTTTCTTCAATTTAAGTCTGAACTTGGCAATAAGGAGTTCAATATCTGAGCCACAGTCAGCTCCTGGTCTTGTTTTTGCTAACTGTATAGAGCTTCTCCAACTTTGGCTGCAAAGGATATAACCAATCTGATTTTGCTGTTGACTATCTGGTGATGTCCATGTGTAGAGTCTTCTCTTGTGTTGTTGGAAGAGGGTGTTTGCTATAGTACCCAAGAATTGATGTTTTTGAACTGTGGTGTTGGAGAAGACTCTTGAGAGTCCCTTGGATTGCAAGGAGATCCAACCAATCTATCCTAAAGGAAATCAGTCCTGAATATTCATTGGAAGGACTGATGCTGAAGCTGAAACTCCAATACTTTGGCCACCTGATGTAAAAGACACTGATGCTGGGAAATATTGAAGGCAGGAGGAGAAGGGGTCAACAGAGGATGAGATGTTTGGATGGCATCACCAACTCAATGGACATGAGTTTGAACAAACTCTGGGATTTGGTGATGGTAGGGAAGCCTGACGTGCTGCAGTCCATGAGGTCACAAAGAGTCAGACACGACTGAGCGACTGAACTGAATTGAACTGAATTTAGGTCAGTAGATTCAATGAATGCTTTGGAGGAGTGGATAAGAAATGGCTCTGGCACTGAGATCCCACTCCAATAGCTAAAGATGTCAAGTGTCTAGTCTTCTTCATATGTCACTTTATTGCACTTCTCAATTTACTTTCCTTGGTAAATATTTTAGAATTGTAATTCAGATAGTTTTTGACATCTAATCATTAAAATCAAGATATTAAAAATAATCAAAACCACAATGAGATACCATTTCACACCAGTCAGAATGGCTGATATCCAAAAGTCTACATGCAATAAATGCTGGAGAGGATGTGGAGAGAAAGGAACCCTCTTACACTGTTGGTGGGAATGCAAACTAGTACAGCCACTATGGAGAACAGTGTGGAGATTCCTCAAAAAATTGGAAATAGAACTGCCATATGATCCAGCAATCGCACTCCTGGGCATACACACCGAGGAAACCAGAATTGAAAGAGACACGTGTACTCCAATGTTCATTGCAGCACTGTTTATAATAGCCAGGACATGGAAGCAACCTAGATGTCCATCTGCAGACGATTGGATAAGAAAGCTTTGGTACATATACACAATGGAGTATTATTCAGCCATTAAAAAGAATACATTTGAATCAGTTCTAATGAGGTGGATGAAACTGGAGCCTATTATACAGAGTGAAGTAAGCCAGAAAGAAAAACACCAATACAGTATACTAACACATATATATGGAATTTAGAAAGATGCAAATGATAACCCTGTATACGAGACAGCAAAAGAGACACAGATGTATAGTACAGTCTTTGGGACTCTATGGGAGAGGGTGAGGGTGGGATGATTTGGGAGAATGGCATTGAAACACGTATGTTGTCATATGTGAAACGAATCACTTGTTCAGGGTCAATGCATGTTATAGGATGCTCAGGGCTGGCATGCGGGGATGACCCAGAGGGAGGATAAAGGGAGGAGGGAGGTGGGAGGGGGGTTCAGGAGGGGGAACTTATGTAAACCCGGGGCAAATTCATATCAATGTATGGCAAAACCAACCAATATAATATTGTAAAATAATTTGCCTCCAATAAAAAATAAATTAATTACATTAAAAAAAAAAGAATCCATCTTATTCGATAATTTAATAAACAGAGTTTAATTAGAAGAAGATAAAGTTTTTCCTAAATGATCAAATACATGGTAGGGGAAGAGTGAAAAGTGGAAAAAACACAACAAATTTTCTTTTCACAAGATTTCTCTGAGAGTGACACAGCTCCAATTAGACATTGCCAGCTCTTCATCTCAAGATGCTCTTGATTGCTACATTTTTCTCTATTAAAAAATAAATCAAACAACTAAGCTTGAAATTTGAGACAGACCCACTATGTCTAGCACTGTTCCTATTGAGTAAGTATGGGCTTCTCCTATGTCCCTTTTTCTTCATCACAAAGCTGAATAAATACCCTTTGCAACTCAGGCTTTTCTCATAATCTTTAAGTTCTCAATTCACATTTTTTCCTGTAGAAAGCCACCAAAAGAGTGTGGTAACTCATCCAAGATACCTAGAAGAGTCAAATTCATAAAGTCAGGAAGTATACTGGTAGATGCCAGGGTGTTGGGGAAGAGGGACGGGGAATGGGTACTTAGTGTTTCATGGGGACAGAGTTTCAGTTTAGGAAGGGAAAATTTTTTGGAGATGGATGATGACAAGAGTTGCACAACAATATGTATATACTTCATGTCACTGAACTATACAGTTAAATATGGCTAAAATAATATGTTTTATATTATGAGACTTTTGCCACACACACACATAAAAATCATTTAAAACAAATGTGGTGAAATGGATCTCCTATAATTTTATTTTCTTTTCCCATTTACCTACAAACTAACTCTTCTGTATCTTTCAATGTCTGGCCTTCAATGTACACTAAAAATGTCTACAGTTCTGCCTCAAAATTCTACATTTCTCAACTCTCTTAATTTTGACATTTCAGGAGGAAAAAAAATGCTCACACTTTTTCTCTCCATCTCTTATGTTCATTCTCATTCAGACTTTTAACCTCTCTTGGGGGAGACCTCTTCCTTGTCTTCTCTCTTTGCCTTCTCTTAAGTTTCCATCGAGACGAGTGGGCATCTCCTCTACCCTCCAGAAAGGAGAAATACTTGAGTGAGCTCCATTCAGTTCAGTTCAGTTCAGTCACTCAGTCGTGTCCGACTCCTTGCTACCCCATGAATCACAGCACGCCAGGCCTCCCTGTCCATCACCAACTCCCGGAGTTCACTCAAACTCATGTCCACAGAATCGGTGATGCCATCCAGCCATCTCATTCTCGGTCGTCCCCTTCTCCTCCCGCCCCCAACCTTCCTTTATTCCCTGTCCACCCATCCACATGATCATGAGAGAAATAACTAACAGATAACTGAGACTAGGCACTGACTGAGAGTCCAAGAGCAAAAAAATAAATAAAATTATAAAATAAACTCTATTTTATCTTGCTCTTTATCCCTCAAAAACAACCTGGTCTACAGTGACATGAGTTTCTCTCTGCTTCCTGACCCTTTGGGGTCAGCTCTCCATAGCTAGATCCTTACCCGTGGGGGAGACTTGCTCATCTCTAGATTCTCGTCCTTTACTAAAGTGGGTACTTTTGTTAGAAAGCCAGACACAGAAGGTTCTATTGTGCTCCCCAATCCAGTCCAACCAATTGAAAAGCTAATATCACAATCTCTATTTGGCTTCTCATCTGTTCTTAATTGCTTAGAAGCCAAAACAGAGACTGGTGAGTAATTAACATCCCCCAAACACCAACATCTCCTCTTCTTTTTCTGTCTCTTTGCCTCTTGATCTTAATTAATTCTGTGCAGCATAATATGTCCTGAGCGTCTTTGTCTGTAAGAAGCTACTCAAAACTAAATCATGAACATAGTGAAGAATTCAAAATAGCCCTTTAGTAAGAAAATTCTGACTCTCTTTCTGTTAATATGTGAAATGAATAGAGAGCATATTGTGGGTCTAGCATGACACCTGGCACATAGTAAGTATAAAACAATTATTTGTTGAAAGAATACTAACTACAGAAATATTTTTTAACAATGTGTCCAAGGACTTACAGAGTATCATATGAGATAATTTATAGATTTTTTTAAATCTAAGAGTGCCATATTTCTTGATTTTAAAAATCTAATTTTTAGATATTTTAAAGTAATGATTATATGAACCTTACAGATTAATTGGGGAAAAAATTTAAATCTCAACTGTTTGACCAGAGATCTTATTGCTAATCAGTCCATCATCAAAATGGGGCATTTTTCAACCAAATTGATTCAATATTAAAGCATCAAGGAGTTTTCCTAAGTCATCCATTCATTCACTAACTGAATTTTTATTTCTACTATAAGAAAGAAACTGTATTTGGAAATAACAAGAAGAATGAGACTTTTTCTGCCCTCAGGAGCTTACAAAATAATTCACATATATAAATGGTTTTAATATAGGAAACATTTCATGATATATAAGATGTACTTTAAGAAAGTAAAAAGGCCTGGGAGTTCCCTGGTTGCCTAGTGGTTAGGATTCCAGTCTTTCACTGCCGTGGCCCAGGTTCAACCTCTGGTTGGGGAATTGAGAAGCCACATGGTACAGCAAAAATGAAGAAATAAACAGAAAGGCAATCAACTATGCTCCAATTTTTTATTTATTTATTTATTTTTAGTAGCAAGGTGGAAGATTTGGAGGGATGGGGAAGCTTTCTTACAGTCATGTAAACAGGCAAATCTGTGTTAGGAATTAAGGTAGTTTATGGAAGAGCTGTGGAGTGGGAAGTTCAAGAAGAGGGAAAACCAAAAACAGTAACACAGAAAAGGATGCAAGTCAAAGCACGATTCACAGTAGGCAAAAACTCCAAACAGCCCAAATTTCTGTCATCAGAGTGCATGTACTATGGTATATTTATATAATATAGTACCATGTGCTGTGTGCTGTGCTAAGTTGCTTCAGTCATGTCCAAATCTTCATGACCCTATGGACTGTAGCCCACCATGCTCCTCTGTCCATGGGATTCTCCAGGCAAGAATACTGGAGTGGGTTGCCATGCCCTCCTCCAGAAGATCTTCCCTACCTAGGGATCAAAGTCAAATCTCTTAAGTCTCCTGCATTGGCAGGTCAGTTCTTTTACCACTAGCACCACCTGGGAAGCCCATATAATACCATTGGACTTGCTTGATGGCTCAAATGGTAAAGAATCTGCCTGCAATGCAGGAGACCTGGGTTTGATCCCTGAGTCAGGAAGATCTGGAGAAGGGCATGGCAACCCACTCAAGTATTCTTGCCTGGAGAATCCCACGGACAGAAGAGTCTGATGCATACAGCAATGAAATTCATGAGCCGGCACTAAATTCAGCAACATGGGTGGACCTCGTGTGAATAATTTTGAGCAAAATAAGCTAGACATAAAAGAGAACATATTGTATACAATTCCATTTATATAACTTCCCAAGAGGAAAAGCTGATGGGTTAGGATCAAGACAGTGGTTGTGGTCACCTTTGGGAGATAGAAGGGGTAGTGACTGGGGAGTGGGGGGCACCAAAAAAAGCTTCTGGTGGACCGGGGAACAGATAGAGTTCTATTTCTTGATCTGTGTTGGTGCTCACACGGATGTATTTGCCTTGTGAGAATTCATTAAGCTGGACACTCATGTGTTATGCATTGATAACATATATATATATACATATATATGTGTATATATATATGTATATATATATATATATATTATCCCACAATAAAAGCAAAACAAAAAGTACCCACAGAGATGAAAAGCTCAAGATACATAGAGAGGGAGAGAACAAGATGGCGGAGGAGTAGGTGGACACGGAGTACATCTCTCTCCATGGATACAACAGGATACACCTTCAGACACAGAAGTACATGCAGAACACCAAATGAGAGCAGACAGGAGTATCTGACCAGAGGGAAAGAATATATAGAACCACACAAAATTTGGTAGGATGAAGGAACTAGGGGGAAAAACAGGAGTGTTAGCAGGACTGGACCTGCCCTCAGCGGGTGGGGGAACTGAAGCAGGGGTCCAATACCCACACTGGGGCAACTGTCTGAAACAGAGAAGAAACATTTAAGGCTGAGAGTGAGACAGCTGATCTGTGGCAGCCTAAATGGAATGAGAGTCAGACAGTCCTTGCCGCAGCCATACACACCCCAGACAGGGACATAGGTCTCCTGGAAGGTGCAGAGGCTGGGAGCTGGAGTTTAGGAATCGTGAAGCAATCCCAGAGTGAGGGCTGCTATTGACTGCAGAGAGACGGATTGAGGGGATGCGAAGGAGGAGATCATGGTGAGAAATGCCAGTGGAGGAAAGCTAGGCAGCCATGGAAGCAAGGAGATATTGTTGAGTCACATGTAGGGGGTGGAGCCATCACCATAGCCTCTCTCTCCCCACACACCAGCATCGGCAGCTGAACAATAGAGAGGCTGGCCCATCAAATGCCTGACACACTGAACTACAGAGTAGGACCCCACCCAGGGTGCTCCTGTCCATGACTGACGTACCATACTACAGAGCAGGACCCCACCCAGGAGGGGGCCTTCTATGTGACTGACGCCCCGAACAACAGAGAATGACCCCAGGCAAGGGAGCCCTCTAAGTGCCTGAACAGACGGAGCTATGGAGAAAGACTGGCCAAAGAGGCCTTCTGATCTCCAGCTACAAGAGGCTCAAAAAAAGACTGATACGGCCATAACTCCTGCAAACAGATGCAGTCTGTGTCCCTGCACACTTGGTGCTGCCAGGGTCCCCGCAAGCCAAGCAGCTGCGCCACCTTCATACTCAACTTTCACTGGAGCAGAGCTGCCACAGGCAAAAAAAAAAAAATGTCTTGCATCTAAGTGTGCAGGATCGCTTTGGTCGTGTCCAACATTTTGTGACCCTGTACACTGTGGCCTGCCAGGCTTCTCTGTCAGAAAGGTGGTTCTCCAGGCAAGAATAAAGGAGTGTATTGGCCAATACTGGTTGCTATACCTTCCTAGAGCACTATATTTCCTGCTGCCCTAGTCACCAATTTCCCTGAGTACCTGGTGCTGCCAGAATCCCTGCAACCCAAGCAGCTGCATCACCTCCATACCTGGCCCTCACAGGGGCAAACCCAAGTCCTCCAGAGCAGCCTCAGGAGCTAAACCCCAGTGGACGACCCACATGTAGAGGTGGAAATAAAATCACAATTGAATCCCAGGGGCAGTATGGCCTGGAAGAAGACCCAAAACCTTCTCACCAGCTGTGCTAGCTGTAGATTAAATCCACATGATCAACTAGGCAGACTGTCTCCATGGAATATATTAAAGGTCATTGAGAGCTCCCACAAAAGAAAATGCACTAGTTCTGATAGCTGTGGACATTAGAGGCAAGAACACACAGGAGTAGGAACAGATTAGAATCTAAGCTGCCCCCACAGCAGGTCCAGAAATCAGCATAGTGTCTGAGGGCATCCTAGGGAGGTAAGTGGACTGAAACTCCCAGTGAGGGAAAGGACCCTGATAGCAGTGACTCAAAAAAATGTATATTATTCCTATTTTTTGACTGATCTGTACATTCTTTTGGATTTTTTTCCCATTTTTACCCCTCTGTTGTAGTTGTCGATTTTATTGGCACTAAGAAATACAATTAAGCTTTTGAGTTGAGGTTTTTTTCCCAGTCACATTGTTTTATTGTTGTCAGAAATCTCTGCCTCTACATTGGGCTTTTGCAGTTTGGTGGAGGTTTCCTCTTTTTTTCTCTCTCTCTTCCTTTAATTTTAATATTAAATTTTTTAATCTATCATTGTTTTTTTCCACATTTATTCTTTGTTTGCCTTTCCTATCACACTTTCTCCTTGCAGTTAATCTTTAATGTATATAAATCTTCTTTATCTGCCTCTATTTAACTTTGCATATCTATTCTTTCTTTCTTTTCTTTCTCTCCTTTCCTCCCAAGATATTTGCTACATTTACTTTCATTGCTTTATTCCCCAAATAGCACCTTGCTTCAATTTTGTTTTCCAGTTTGTGCTTAAGTTAGTTTTGCTCTTAACTGGCAAATATAATTTTTGATATCCTTTGTTCACCAGATCAATCTACTGCAATTTATTTTTGTTGGACTGTTTTCACTTTGCTCATGGGTGTTTATGTATATGTGCATATTCCATTATTTTACTTATTATTTTCCTGATTGTGTAACCACCATTGTCTGGTGTTCATCTTTGGTTTCTCGTTTTTGGACATTTGTTTTAATCTCACTTAATGCCATAAGTGAGGGCTTCCCTGGTGGCTCAGAGGGTAAAACGTCTGCCTCCAATGCGGGAGACGCGGGTTCGATCCCTGGGTCGGGAAGATCCCCTGGAGAAGGAAATGGTAACCTACTCCAGTATTCTTGCCTGGAGAATCCTATGGATGGAGAAGCCTGGTAGGCTACAGTCCACGGTGTCGCAGAGTCGGACACGACTGAGCGACTGAACGGAACGGAATGCCATAAGAAACCACCTGTGGAATCTTTGTTCCTGACCAGAGATCAAGCCCTGAGCATTTGGAATAAGAGCACTGATTCCGAGACCCTAGACTACCAGACAACTAACACTAGGGAGTATCACATAATGAGAACTCCCACAAAGGAAACCACTTGAAAACAAGACCCTGCATAACACAACCAACAGTAGCACCCTGTGCAAGACGCCTCACATAAATGACAAACAAAACAACAATACAAACCAACTTATCAGCAAACAGATTTAAAACCTATCTCAGCCTTGTCCATCAAAGGAAAAACAAACAAACAAACAAAAACTCAGCACAAATCTCACCCTATAGGAAGCTCACACAAACCACTAGACCAACTTAGGAGGGCAGAAACCAAAAGGAAGAAAGAATTCAACCTTCAAGGAAAGAATTCAACTTTCCATGAAGTCAGGGAAGTTCAGTCGCTCAGTCGTGTCACACTCTTTGCGACCCCATGAATCGCAGCACAACAGCACACCAGGTCTCCCTGTCCATCACCAACTCCTGGAGTTCACTCAAATTCATGTCCATTGAATCGGTGATGCCAGCCAGCCATCTCATTCTCTGTCGTCCCCTTCTTCTCCTGCCCCCAATCCCTCCCAGCATCAGAGTCTCTTCCAGTGCGTCAACTCGTCCCATGAGGTGGCCAAAGTACTGGAGCTTCAGCTTTAGCATCAGTCCTTCCAATGAATACCCAGGATTGATCTCCTTTAGAATGGACTGGTTGGATCTCCTTGCAGTCCAAGGGACTCTCAAGAATCTTCTCCAACACCACAGTTCAAAAGCATCAATTCTTCGGCGCTCAGCTTTCTTCACAGTCCAACTTTCACATCCATACATGACCACTGGAAAAACCATAGCCTTGACTAGATGGACCTTTGTTGGCAAAGTAATGTCTCTGCCTTTTAATATGCTACTAGGTTGGTCATAACTTTCCTTCCAAGGAGTAAGCGTCTTTTAATTTCATGACTGCAATCACCATCTACAGTGATTTTGGAGCCCAGAAAAATAAAGTCTCACCCTGTTTCCACTGTTTCCCCATCTATTTCCCATGAAGTGATGGGACCGGATGCCATGATCTGAGTTTTCTGAACGCTGAGCTTTAAGCCAACCTTTTCATTCTCCTCATTCAATCTCATCAAGAGGCTTTTTAGTTCCTCTTCACTTTCTGACATAAGGGTGGAGTCATCTGCATATCTGAGGTTATTGATATTTCTCCCGGCAAACTTGATTCCAGCTTGTGCTTCTTCTAGCCCAGCGTTTCTCATGATGTGCTCTGCATATAAGTTAAATAAGCAGGCTGACAATATACAGCCAATTTGTACTCCTTTTTCTATTTGGAACCAGTCTGTTGTTCCATGTACAGTTCTAACTGTTGCTTCCTGACCTGCATATAGGTTTCTAAAGAGGCAGGTCAGGTGGTTTGGTATTCCCATCTCTTTAAGAATTTTCCACAGTTTATTGTGATCCACACAGTCAAAGGCTTCAGTTCAGTTCAGTCGCTCAGTCATGTCCGACTCTCCGCGACCCCATGAATCACAGCATGCCAGGCCTCCCTGTCCATCACCAACTCCCGGAGTTCACTCAAACTCATGTCCATCGAGTCTGTGATGCCATCCAGCCATCTCATTCTCTGTCGTACCCTACTCCTCCCGCCCCCAACCTTTCCCAGCATCAGAGTCTTTTCCAGTGAGTCAACTTGTCACATGAGATGGCCAAAGTATTGCAGTTTCAGCTTTAGCATCAGTCCTTCCAATGAACACCCAGGATTGATCTCCTTTAAAATGGACTGGTTGGATCTCCTTGCAGTCCAAGGGACTCTCAAGAGTCTTCTCAGCACCACAGTTCAAAAGCATCAATTCTTCGGGGATCAGCTTTCTTCACAGTCCAGCTCTCACATCCATACATGACCCCAGGAGAAACCATAGCTTTGACTAGACGGACCTGGTTGGCAAAGTAATGTCTCTGCTTTTTAATATGCTATCTAGGTTGGTCATAACTTTCCTTCCAAGGAGTAAGTGTCTTTTAATTTCCTGGCTGCAATCAGCATCTGCAGTGATTTTGGAGCCCAAAAAAATAAAGTCTGACACTGTTTCCACTGTTTCCCCATCTATTTCCCAAGAAGTGATGGGACCAGATGCCATGATCTTCGTTTTCTGAATGTTGAGCTTCAAGCCAAACTTTTCACTCTCTTCTTTCACTTTCATCAAGAGGCCTTTGAGTTCCTCTTCACGTTCTGCCATAAGGGTGGTGTCATCTGCATATCTGAGGTTATTGATATTTCTCCCGGCAATCTTGATTCCAGCTTGTGCTTCTTCCAGCCCAGCGTTCCTCATGATGTACTCTGCATATAAGTTAAATAAACAGGGTGACAATATACAGCCTTGACGTACTCCTTTTCCTATTTGGAACCAGTCTGTTGTTCCAAGTCCAGTTCTAACTGTTGCTTCCTGACCTGCATACAGGTTTCTCAAGAGGCAGGTCAGATGGTCTGGTATTCCCATCTGTTTCAGAATGTTCCACAGTTTATTGTGATCTACACAGTCAAAGGCTTTGGCATAGTCAATGAAGCAGAAACAGATGTTTTTCTGGAACTCTCTTGCTTTTTCCATGATCCAGCGGATGTTGGCAATTTGATCTCTGGTGCCTCTGCCTTTTCTAAAACCTGCTTGAACATCTGGAAGTTCACGGTTCACATATTGCTGAAGCCTGGCTTGGAGAAATTTGAGCATGACTTTACTAGCGTGTGAGATGAGTGCAATTGTGCGGTAGCAAGGAGAGAAAAGAAAGCCTTCCTCAGCGATCATTGCAAAGAAATAGAGGAAAACAACAGAATAGGAAAAACAAGAGATCTTTTCAAGAAAATTAGAGATATCAACGGAGAAGGCAATGGCAAGCCACTCCAGTACTCTTGCCTAGAAAATCCCATGAAAGGAGGAGCCTGCTGGGCTGCAGTCCGTGGGGTCGCTAAGGGTCGGACGCGGCTGGGCGACTTCACTTTCACTTTTCACTTTCACACATAGGAGAAGGAAATGGCAACCCACTCCAGTGTTCTTGCCTGGAGAATCCCAGGGATGGGAGAGCCTGGTGGGCTTCCGTCTATGGGGTCACACAGAGTCGGACACGACTGAAGTGACTTAGCAGCAGCAGCTGCAGCAGAGGTATCAAGGGAACATTTCATGCAAAGATGGGCTCGATATATACAAAAGTGGAATGGACCTAACAGAAGCAGAAGATAGTAAGAAGAGGTGGCAAGAATACACAGAAGAACTGTACAGAAAAGATCTTCACGACGAAGATAATCACAATGGCGTGATCACTCACCTGGAACCAGACATCCGGAATGTGAAGTCAAGTGGGCCTTAGAGAGCATCACTACGAACAAAGCTAGTGGAGGTGATGGAATTCCAATTGAGTTATTTCAAATCCTGAAAGATGATGCTGTGAAAGTGCTGCACTCAATATGCCAGCAAATTTGGAAAACTCAGCAGTGGCCACAGGACTGGAAAAGGTTAGTCTTCATTCCAACCCCAAAGAAAGGAATGCCAAAGAATGCTCAAACTACCGCACAATTGCACTCATCTCTCACACAGTAATATTAGGAAACTTTAACTCCCCACTCACAGCAGTGGACAGATCATCAAAACAGAAAATTAATAATGAAACACAAGTCTTAAATGATACATTAGATGAAGTGTATCTCATTAATATCTTCAGGACATTCCATCCAAATGCAGAAGATTACACCTTCTTCTCAAGTGCACATGGAACTTTCTCCAGGATAAACCACATCTTGGGTCACAGATAAATTTAAGAGAATTGAAATGATATCAAGCATCTTCTCCAACCACAATGCTATGAGACTAGATATCAAATACAAGAAAAAAGTGTAAGAAACACAAACACATGGAGATTAAACAACATATTTCTAAATAACCAACAGGTTACTGAAGAAATCAAAAGGGAAATTGAAAAATTTCTAGAAACAAATGGCAATGAAAATACGACAACTCAAAACCTGTGGGATGCAGCAAAAGCAGTTCTAAGAGGGAAATTTATAGCAATACAATCCTACCCCAAGAAACAACAAAATCATGGCATAGACAACCTAACTTTACACCTAAAACAACTGGAAAAAGAAGAACAAAAATAATCCACAATTAGTAGAAAGGAAAAAAATCATAAAGATCCGAACAGAAATATATGAAAAAGAAATAAAAGAAACAATAGTAAAGGTTAATAAAAGTAAAATCTGGTTCTTTGGGAAGATAAACAAAATTAACAAGCATTTAGCAGACTCATTAAGGAAAAAAATAAAGAGAGAGAAGACTCAAATGAACAAAATTAGAAATGGAAAAGGAGAGATTACAACAGGCAATGCAGAAATACAAAGAATTATAAGATACTATTATGAACAACTACCTGGCAATAAAATAGGTAACCTGGAAGAAATGAACAGATTCTTAGAAAAGTTTAGCCTTCCAAGACTGAACCAGGAAGAAATAGAAATTATGAACAACCCAATTACAAGCACTGAAATTGAAGCTGTGATCAAAAATCCCAAAAAACAAAAGCCCAGGACCAGATAGCAGCACTATTTGCAATAGCATGGAAGCAACCTAGATGTCCATCAACAGATGAATGGATAAAGAAGTTGTTGTACATATGCACAATGCAATATTACTCGGCCATAAAAATGGAATGGATCTGAGTCAGTTCTAATGAGGTGGATGAACCCAGAACCTATTATACAGAGTGCAGTTAGTCAGAAATAGAAAGATAAATACCATGTTTTAACACACATATACGGAATCTAGGAAACTGTACTGAAGAATTTATTTACAGGGCAGCAGTGGAGAAACAGACTTAGAGAATAGACTTATGGACATGGGGAGGGGGAGGAGAGGGTGAGATGTATGGAAAGAGTAACATAGAAACTTACATTACCATGTGTAAAATAGATAGCCAACAGGTATCTGCTGTGTGGCTCAGGAAAGTCAAACAGGGTCTCTGTATCAGCCTGGAGGGTTGGGATAGGGCAGGAGATGGGAGGGAGGTTCATAAGGGAGGGTATGTATGTATACCTATGGCTGATTCGTGTTTAGGTTTGACAGAAAACAACAAAATTCTGTAAAGCAATTATCCTTCAATAAAAAATAATTAATAAAGAAAAAGAAAGAAAAAAGATACACAAAGAGACTAACAAATCCATCTGGACTAGAAGTTTAAAGTGAATGAAAGGGAAATGATTTGTAGAGACCAAGCATCTTGGTTGGGCTTCCCTGGCAGCTTAGTCAGTAAAGAGTCTGCCTGCAATGGAAGAGACCCAGGTTCAATCCCTGGGTCAGGAAGTTCCCCTGGAGAAGGAAATGGCAACCCACTCCAGTAGTATTGCCTGGAGAATCCCATGGACGGAGGAGCCTGGTGCACTATAATCCATGGGGTCACAAAGAGTCAGGAATGACTGAGCTACTAACGTTTTCACTGTCTTTTCAAGCATCTTGGTAGGAAAGTAGTGGGGGGAAAAAAGCACCATTCAGTAATTATGCATTCCCTGTCTCTTCCCTTCCAAAAGCCCGTCCAAGCTCCTAAATATTGTCATGATTCTTTCTAAGTTTGTAAACTTAGGAAAGGGTGTTTGGGACATGATGTTTGGGAGATTATGTAGTGTTTAGTTTAATGTTGCTTTATACTTTGTGGTAGAGTAAGGAGTTGAAACAGCTTGGTAATGATACAGTTTAATCTCACTTTAGCAATTCTCTCCTACTCTCAAACTAGAACAAATTACCTGTCTGACTACTTTGTGGAGGGGTCAGAAGTTTCACTGGTGACGGAGAAGTGAGAGGGTTTTTTTTAATATTCCTGAGTTTTGTTGACTGTAAAACAGGGTGAGAGAAATGGAAAGAAAAGCAGTTTCCTATAAATGTCTGGCATTTAAGTACTTCTGTCAATATTTTCTCCTTTCAACAACCACTTCTCGAGCACCTACTGTGTGCCAGGCCCTATGCTGTATTCTGGCATCACAGACCCAAATAAGACATTGTATGAACTAAATAGTATTCAGATGTGTTCAACCAGCCTGTCTCCCCTAGAAGAGTGTGATCATTTGAAAGAGAAAATACCCTGAGGGTTATGGGAGTCCAGTGGGCACTGGGAGGGCCCTTCTGTTCACAGTCACAAACATTGCTGCTTTGGACTAGAGTCAACTTGGCAATGGAGTATTTCGTAGAACATTTGTAATAGGATTTTGCCAGTAATAGGGCAGAAAGGATTTGCCCAGCAATTTACTGGTGGAAACAAGGGAAGTGTTAGCCTAGTTGAGAATGAAGGGCTTTAGAAAGAACATTTGCATTCAAACAAAGAATATGCTAATTATAACAGAATCTCACCCGCTTGTTAAAGCAGTTACAAGAATTACCAATGCAGATACTTCTGTTCCTTCTTTCCCCACTGACAGGGTTACCATAAGGACCTCAGATTAATAAGCATATCTATACATCTACAGATAGTATATACAGATATCTCACATCCTCAGATCTACTTTTGACCTCTCTTCTAAAACTCTGGACATGTTAAACCAAATAGACATTCTGCAGGGTCATTATAGATTCCCTCTAGAATCTGCTCCTGTTTCAGGGCTGTCTGTCCCAATTACTGGTCAGTCAATTCCCCCACACCAGAAGCCTCAGAGCCTTCCCAGACTCCTACTCCTCCCTTACCCCCAAGCAACCTACCAATTGAATCGCTTTGTTCCATCTTCCAATTATCTCATGAATTCTTTTCCTCCTCTCCATTGCAACTGCACTAGCTTCTAGTCCTTCGCAAACATGTCTCAGTGAACTTTTAATATGAATTATATTCCTCTTCTTAGTATTCTTATATCCTGCCTCTCCTGGCTTCAGCCCACTCTCCTCAAGCCCTCTGCTGAAGATAGCTTTCTAAAACGTAATTCTGATCACATCAGATCCTTTCAAAGACTACTGCCAGGAGAAGAAGAAAGTTCAACTCAAAACGCTAAACAGTAAAGTGTGGGCAAAGGATATGAGCAGATGTCTCTTAGGAAAGGAAAAAAGCAAACATTTCTTGCACATTCACAATAAGAGAAATGCATATTAAAAAAACATGGATTCACCTGTCAGATTGACAACGCAAAAGCAAAACAAACAAAAAGTTTCATAGCAGTTTCTACTGAGGAAGCCATAAGGAACTGGCACTTTTGTATAGTGCCCGTGGGAGTGTAAATTGGAAGAATCCTTTTGAGAGCAATGTGGCAATATTCCTCTAAATCACAGAGACCTGCAACACTACTTCAAAAAATGTATCTTATAGACACGCACTCATGCTGGAGAAATTATTCATGTACAAAGTTTTTGGTTAGAGTATTATTTTTTGCAAAAGCAAAATATTAGAAACATAAATATCCTTTAATAGGAGACATTAAATAAACTATCATATACCCACAGAATGGAATTCTGTGGCTGTTTAAAACAAAGAAAAGGGTAAAAAGAAAATAACAATAGTTTTGCATATACCTATATGGAAAGATCCTCATTATTTGTGAACACAGGCAAGGGGCAGAGGAGTACAAAGTCTGTTTATATTAAAAAGGAGAAATAAACACCCACATATCTGTATTTAAATAAATACAGATAAAATAAACTTTGGAGCATTAAATAAGGCACACATAGGAGTGGTTACATATAATGTGTGTGAACTTTTGACTATATTTCTTCTTATACATTTTGATTGTTGGACCATATGAATATATTACATGTCCAAAATAATTGAATAAACTTATCTCTGAGACCATGCCTTGGCATGGCACCAACACCCCTTCTTCATTTCTGCCCTGCCCACCTCTGTGTCCTCAGCTACTGCTCTTCCACCTCAACCACAACTCGCCCAAAGCACATGGGTTCACTGAAACTCTCATCTGTCTCTTTCCTTTGTTGACTGTGAACAAATCTTCCTGCTCAGAACACCTTCCTACCCTTTTCCCTACTCTTCTTTCCCTACCCCATCACAGAACACTCAGTCTCTTTAAGAATTCTCTCCCAAGAAAGAGAAAGCAAGCAAAGCATGCTTCCACGTGCTCAGTGTTCCCAGAATTTGCTCCAGCAGCACCCTTCCTGTAGGTATTTTTCTTGAGGAGCTCACCATCAACTTAGGACACACATCAAGGGTTGCTCCTAGTGATGCATAGCTGCTCTTTCCTGAAAAAGCTCCTTCTCCCTCTTCCCATAATATCCCTCAAAGCTGTAGCATTTAACCGTGTTGTTTTCATGTTTCATTGTCTAGTTTCTTCAGTAAAATGCAAACTATCTAAGGGAAGTGCTTTTCTCTTAATAGTAATAATAGCTAATATTTATCACTTCTATGCTCTATAACAGTACTATCCAAATAGAATTTTCTCTGATAATGGAAATATTCTATATCTATAAAGATGACATTAACCACATAATTGAGCCATATAGCTTGAACCTCCCTCCTGCATCCAACCTTCTAGGTCATTGCAGAGCACCAAGGTGAATTCCCTGTGCTATACCACTGCTTCCTGCTAGCTATCTATTTTACACAAGATAATGTAAATGTATCAATGCAAGTTATACTATTTTACATTCCAACAACAGTGAATTGGAATTGCAGGTGTTCTGTGTACTCACCCCTGTTTGATTTTGTTAGTCTTCATAACCATTTAGCCTTTTTAGTGAGTGTATATTGGTGTCTCATGTGGTTTCAATTTACATTTCCTTAATGGCTAAAAATATTGAGTACTGTGCATTTATTGATCATTTCTAGTGTTGGGCCTTTGTGCGGTGTCTATATCTTTGCTCATTTTTCACTGAGCTACCTTTTTTTTTATTTTTCAGGAGTTCTTTCTGAATAAGGCCCTTGGTCACTCACTGATACACCTATTGAGATTTTCTTTCAATCTATTGCTTCTCTATTCTTGTCTTTGTTTGTATGATATTGAATTGTACTTATTGAGTCAATTGTACAGTTAAATTGTTTAACTGTACAATTGTTAACTGTATAATTGTTTAATTGTATAAAGAGGTTTAATTGTACAATTAAACTTCTTGAGAGGTTTAAATTTTTATGACTTCAAATTTTTCAAATTTCCCTCTATGGTTATTACTTGTGGGGTCCTGTTTAAGAAATATTTGCTACCTTCTGTTGCAAAGATATTCTCTTATTTTTTTCTAGAAGTGTTAAGGTTTTAGTAACTGACTTTGTATAGAAGGCATATTTTTCAGTTGTACAAAACTGTGTGACCAATAAAGTGTAGAAATACAAGAGTATGTTGGACTGTTGTTTAGTTGCTAAGCTGTTTCTGATTCTTCTGCAACCCCATGGACTGTAGCCTGCCAGACACCTCTGTCCATGGGACTTGCCACACAAGAATACTGGAGTGGGTTGTCATTTCCTTCTCCAGGGAATCTTCCTGACCCAGGGATTGAACTCACATCTCCTGCATTGCCAGGTGGATTCTCTACCACTGAGAAACCATGTAAGCCCTGTGAGGGATTGTTCCATAACAATTTGTTCACACCAGGAACCATATATCTCAATATCCCCTTCTCTATGTGGTTCTGGGCTTGAATTGACCAAACTCATGCAGCTTCATGAGGTTGGCGAGGCAGAAGTGAAGCAATAGCCATGATGGTATAGAGGTTTGCAATGGTTAATGATGGCACGAGGAAGATGCAGAGACACAAAGCTCCCATGTTCTCTCTCTCTTCCCCACTTTATGTCTAGCTCTTCTGACAACTTGACCTTGTGACCAACAGCCCACTAGAAACTGCAATGAATTCACAGCAGCATTAGCCATGAAGGACCAACAACCTTTTAGCGGCTTCTATGCCACCCCTTTTTGTGGTCCTTCTCTGGCAGATTTCTGCAAGCACTGACTTGTTCAGCTCTACTGGGGCTGGTTAGCAAGCTCTCTCTCTTCAACCTATACTTCCCTGCTTACTTCCACATTTGTGTAAAGACTAATTTCTATGACAAATTCCCTGTTTCATTATATTCAGAGTAGTGAAGCTTCCCTGATTGAATCCTGACTGAGACTGTGAGGAAGAAGTGGTGGACAGAATGGAAGGAGGAAGGGAGGAGGGACTGTAAAACTCGATGTCACAGAGACTGTTGGAAGCCACTGGCTTCTTCCTGCAACTGCAGCTGAGACACTGTGGTGTCATGGCTGAATAGTATAAAGGAAAATACACTGTTTCATTCTCTTTTCTGCCATTTATTGTGTCCCCTTTGATAAATCTTTTTAGCATTCATCTTCAGTTACTTTTTTTTTTTTTTTGCTTGTTCTCTTGGTTCAAAAAATTGTTTTAAGGATACCATAAAATACAGTGTTCCATGCTCTGATCACTAACACATGCACTTTAACTTGTAAGGATTACTATCCTCATCATTGCCGTTATCATTCTTATAATTATTTGTTTGCATCTATATCAGGTAAAGACTGTCACTCTGAATACCTTTGAAAGACCCAGATGAAAATTTAGAAGAGAAAGAGGGACTGAGAGATGTCAAGTTGCTCTGAAGTTTTTGGATCCTCTGTGGATTTCTGTATTTTCCTTACACCAATTCCCCTTGACCACATAGACCAGAACTGGTTGAACCTCTCTTGTCCAAGGGAGAGTTAATGTGTATTCAGGTTAAGAAATCATGTCTAGCCTTGCAAAGCATCCTATCCAATAAGCTCTCAGCCACACCACAGGGTCTCCCACTCAGGGTGATTTTATCTTAGATGAAAAAAAAAAAAAGTACTTCAGAAGGTAATAGTTTAGTGACATGCATCTGCCCTTTTCAAACTAATTAATGTTACAGTCCACTGTCTTTCCTTTGACTCAGTGAAGAAGAGTTGGAGTGTGAGGGATCCAAAATAACCACAGAAATAATAACGAAGGAAAAACATGGTATCATTGGAAAACCATTTATTCAGGTGGGGCTGAGTTCCAGTCTTGGCTTAGGGAATAAACTTGGGGAGCTCCAATAAACTCTGGCTTCATCTGAAAAGCTGTAAAGTGGTGCCAGCAAAGTTGTTACCAAACTGATGTTCTGTGTTGGGGACAAGGCTCTGATCTGGCCTGTGGAATAGCCAGGGCATGGAATGCAGGGCTATACATCTCCTCTTTGCCTAGTTCAGTTTTACACCTCTCTGACTCCTACTTTATAAAGTTCAAAATAATACTTTATTAAAATTAAAATTATTTTGCTAAAAGAAAAAATAAAGCTTAAAAACATATTGTGCCAAATATTTTGTAAGAAGATCTGCAACTCTAAATACTGTGAAATATAAGTTACAACCAATTTTATATATCCTAGCAGGAACCACACATTGATTTCAATCACGTGAAATCTTATTTACTCATTCTTTGGTACTTTAATTACTTAACTCAACAAAAAGTTACTGAATACTAGATATAGAATTTAAGTCTGAAGGGGAGAAAAATGGTTTTAAAACCTCCCTTTTCCAAGATGTCTCATAGGTCTAGGGGGTCAGGCAGACAAATAAAAAACTATAATAGGATGTGATAAACGGTATCATAGAAATTGGTAAAAATTGCTATAAGAATATAAAGGAGTCCATTTATTCATCAGAAGGCTTTTGAAATGTACCACATGAAAGCTTTCTATTTTTGCAATACATTGACCTGCAGACTTTTGTTTGGGTTTATATTCAAATGAGTTCTTCATTTTCTGAGGAATGAAGAACAGTTCTAAGATACACTGGATAACAAGGATAGGCCATCAGAGTTAGAAAATGTGCTGCAGATAATTCACAAGTGCAAAAACCCACATATGGACAATTCAGAAATTGCTTGACTGTCAAGTTGAAGAAAGTCTTATGAAGACCGTCCAAATGTATCCTTTCAAGTACACATTCTGTACATTACTTTAATATGAACAATAAGTGTACTGGAGAAAGAGCTATGTTTTCCAGGTGCCTAAATCACTGCGTCATGACCCTCTCTCACTAGGTTTGCATTTACTCTCAAGACACATATTTCACTTGGCTTGTTGACAGTTTATGAAGGGCAAGAAGAATTTCTCCCTCTCATGTTTGATCAAATGCACAAAGAGAGGTGCCAGCAATTAACTTAAAACTTTGGCAGCATCATGTCCCATGCCTCATTTAACAATAGGTCTACAATTCTGACCCCATAATAATGTCGTTCCTCACTAACTTATTCCTTCAGTTGCCTACTGCTCACTTATCATAGATATGTAGCTTTGAACCCCTCTTTGTCCCCACATATTTCCAAAATCACAACCTTTCATGCAATTTGTGAAAATCTGTGAAAATGTTTAATGCCAAACACATGAAGTTATGCTTCCTTGTCTACAGTGAACAGTGTGAAACAAAAAGTTATAAAACATGGGATTTTTGAGGCTTCTTTTCTAAACAAGCTTTTCATAATGTAAAACCTATTTATTTGTAGACACCATTAATTTCCTTATTAATAATGATGGCTACTCTAACAAGATCCACTGAATATAAAAGTATTAATATTTGACACAGCTTGAATGTTATTCAAAGTGCTTAATTCATAATTATTTTGTCATTAGCAATACCTTGATTGTTTGCCAGCTGAGGATAGACTTCTAAAAAAATTAAAACTCAACAACTCAAATGTATGCAGTTCATTACTTTCAGCACCAATTATTGGATTTCTATGATTATTTTTCTCTGATGCATCCTTTAAGACTCATCTTAAATGCCACCCCCTCTATGAAACCAGTCACCATATCAAATCACACAGACTCTCCCTTCTAGGAAGCAAGAGCTTCCTAAGTGGTTTACTTGCCACCAATTTACTTTAAAAATACACCGTGTCTTGGAATAAAATGTTGCTAACATTCCTGTTGGTGGTTGTCTTCTTTACACAAAAGTATCTCCTTTGCCCAAGGAGTAATTATTTCATGTGCTACACACCAGCAAGCACTCATTCATTTATTCAATCATGCATTCATTCAGTAGCTATTTGATGAACCATTCAGTTCAGTTCAGTCACTCAGTCTTGTCTGACTCTTCGCAACCCCATGGACTGCAGAACACCAGGCCTCCCTGTCCATCACCAATTCCCGGAGTTTACTCTAACTCATGTCCATTGAGTCAGTGATGTCATCCAACCATTTCATCCTCTGTCATCCCCTTCTCTTTTCGCCTCCAATCTTTCCCAGCATCAGGTCTTTTCAAATGAGTCAGCTCTTCACATAAGGTAGCCAGTATTGGAGTTTCAGCTTCAATGTCAGTCCTTCCAATGAACATTCAGGACTGATTTCTTTTAGCATGGACTGGTTGGATCTCCTTGCAGTCCAAGGGACTCTCAAGAGTCTTCTCCAACACCACAGTTCAAAAGCATCAATTCTTCGTCACTCAGCTTTTTATATACGCCAAATCTCACATCTATACATGACTACTGGAAAAACCATAGCCTTGACTAGATGAACCTTTGTTGGAAAAGTAATGTCTTTCCATTTTAATATGCTGTTCAAGTTGGTCATAAATTTTCTTTCAAGGAATAAGCATCTTTTTATTTCATGGCCGCAGTCACCATCTGCAGTGATTTTGGAGCCCAAAAAAATAAAGTCTGCCACTGTTTCCACTATTTCTCCATCTATTTCCCATGAAGTGATGGGACCAGATGCCATGATCTTTGTTTTCTGAATGCTGACCTTTAAGACTACTTTTTCACTCTCCTCTTGCACTTTCAGCAAGAGGCTTTTTAGTTCTTTTTCACTTTCTTCCATAAGGTTGGTATCATCTGCATATCTGAGGTTATTGATATTTCTCCCAGCAATCTTGATTCCAGCTTGTGCTTCTTCCAGCCCAATGTTTCTTATGATGTAGTCTGCATATAAGTTAAATAAGCAGAGTGATGATACACAGCCTTGACATAGTCCTTTTTCTCTTTGGAACCAGTCTATTGTTCCACGCCCAGTTCTAACTGTTGTTTCCTGACCTGCATATAGGTTTCTCAGGAGGCAGGTCAGGTGGTCTGGGATTCCCATCTCTTTCAGAATTTTCCAGTTTATTGTGATCCACACAGTCAAAGGCTTTGACATAGTCAATAAAGCAGAACTAGATGTTTTCCTGGAACTCTCTTGCTTTTTCAATGATCCAGCAGATGCTGGCAATTTGATCTCTGGTTCCTCTGCCTTTTCTAAAACCAGCTTGAACATCTGGAAGTTCACGGTTCACGTATTGCTGAAGCCTGGCTTGGAGAATTTTGAGCATGACTTTACTAGCGTGTGAGATGAGTGCATTGTGCGGTAGTTTGAGCATTCTTTGGCATTGCCTTTCTTTGGGATTGGAATGAAGACTGACCTTTTCCAGTCCTGTGGCCACTGCTGAGTTTTCCAAATTTGCTGGCATATTGAGTGCAGTACTTCACAGCATCATCTTCCAGGATTTGACATAGCTCAACCTGAATTCCAGCACCTCCACTAGCTTTGATCGTAGTGATGCTTCCTAAGACCCACTTGACTTCACATTCCAGGATGTCTGGCTCTAGGAGAGTGATCACACAGTCATGATTATCTGGGTGTGAAGATATTTTTTGTACAGTTCTGTGTACTCTTGTCACCTCTTCATAATATCTTCTGCTTCTGTTAGGTCCCTACCATTTCTGTCCTTTATTGAGCCCATCTTTGCATGAAATGTTCCCTTGGTATCTCTAATTATCTTGACGAGATCTCTAGTCATTCCCATCCTATTGTTTTCCTTTATTTCTTTGCACTGATCACTGAGGAAGGCTTTCTTTTCTCTCCTTGCTATTCTTTTGAACTCTGCTTTCAAATGGGTATATTTTTCCTTTGCTCCTTTGCTTTTGGCTTCTCTTCTTTCACAGCTATTTGTAAGACCTTCTCAGACAACCATTTTGCTTTTACCACTAGTGCCACCTGAGAAGGGATGGCCCTGATTCCTGTCTCCTCTACAATGTCATGAACCTCTGTCCATAGTTCATCAGGCACTCTATCTATCAGATCTAGTCCCTTAAATCTATTTCTCACTTCCACTGTATAGTCATAAGGGATTTGATTTAGGTCATACCTGAATGGTCTAGTGGTTTTCCCTATTTTCTTCAATTTAAGTCTGAATTTGGCAATAAGGAGTTCATGATGAACAATTGCTATGTCAGAAACTGTCCTGGACACCAGGATTACAAACCTGTGTCCCCATCCTCAAGTAACATAGTTTAGTAGGGAAACAAACCAGTACTTAGCATGTAGAGTGAATAACATATTAATAAACGTAAACACTGGGAGAAGGGGCCACTAAGAGATAGTAGATTAAGAGGCATAAACTACTATGTATAAAATAAGCTACAAGGGAGGGGCTTCTCAGGTGGCACTAGTGGTAAAGAACCTGCCTGCCAATTCAGGAGATGGGAGAGATGAGGATTTGATCTCTGGGCCTGGAAGGTCCCCTGGAGGAGGGCATGGCAACCCACTGCAATATTCTTGCCTGGAGAATCCCATGGAGAGAGGAGTCTGTCAGGTTACAGTCTGTGAGGTCACACAGAGTCAGACATGACTGCAGAGACTTAGCACACACACACACGAGCTACAGGTGTATATTGTACAACACAAGGAACATAAGCAATATTGCATAATAACTATAAATGGAGTGTGACCTTTACAAATTGTGAATCACTATACTGTATACCTGCAACATATAATATTGTACTTCAACTATACCTCAATTGTAAAAAAAAGAAAATAATAATGGGACCTATGAAAAAAATAAAACAAAAGTAAGCAGTGGGGGATTGGGAAACTCATAGGAAAGACCCTTAAACTAGAAAGTGGGTCATTGTAGACAACCTCTCAAGTGGGAAAGTAGGGAATATATTCAAATGAAAAGATGATCATAAACAAAAAAGCTTCGAGTAAACATAGCTAGCACAGAACTCCTTAGAAAGAGGGCGTCTGTAAATCATTTGATAGTTGAAATAAAAGGAGCAAAGCAGGACCTAGTGAGACTGGGGAGTGGGGTGAAAATATAAATAAATTTTAGGTTTTCCCCATTTTAACACAAAATATTAAAAAGTATATACAATTTTAGTTCGTTGTTGGAAGTCTTATGTGGAAAACTACTCTATAAACAACACAAATAAACCAATTACTAAATATTAGATTCACTTCTTAAGAGAGCAAATAAGATTCTTATTGGAATAAAAAGAGATATTTAGCTACCTGAGGCAGCTTGCCTTATACAGGAAGCTAAATGCCTTTATTTCCAAAGATGGGTAAATTTTACTCACTAAGATAAGCCTTGATTATACTCTTTCTTTCTAGGATACCAGAGGGCTGGGTGCTGTGTTGGTGCTGTTCTTCTTGAGCTAAATAACTGTGTATGTGTTGGAAGGACAGGGTAGGAAGGAGGGGTCAAATAAGATACTAAGAATATATTTAATTGAACCATTTTATTTATTGTGTAGAGGCCAGAGATTCGCAACAGGAGGATTTTCTAAAATAAACCAACCAAATAAATAGTGGCATTCGCTTGCCATGACTCAAATCTATCAGGAGATAATAATGATAATAATATCTACCAGTTATTAATAATTTATTTTGCACCTGAAAATGTACTAGCGACCCTATGAATTCTTTTATCATCAAGACAACCCTAAAACCTAGATATTATTACTTGCACTAGAAAGTAATTAATAAATGTTTGTTCAATAAGTGAATAACATCTCTGCCTAATGAATTACTCCCAAAAGCAATTCAACCCACTCATCCAACAATAAAAATTGAGGAAATGCCACGGGCCATATACCTAAAAAATCTTGCAGTTTCCTGGGAACCTGAACCCAGTTGGCTCTTGTAGAAAAAACAAACATCCATGCACATATAACTCATCCAAATTGCTTAACACATACTAGATATTTACTGAATAACTGAACAGATTGAATGAATGAATGAACACAAGAAAGGGGAAGGTGCTCCAAAGCCAGTACAGCAGTCCCCAGTTACCTACGCTTTCACTTGTCATGGCTATTCCAGGTCACCCACAGTCCAATATATTAAATGGAAAAGTCCGGAAATAAATAATTCATAAATTTTAAAGTGTGCAACTTCCAGGTAGCACGATGAAGTTTTGTGCTGTCCAGCTCTATCCTACCCAGGATGTGAGACATTCCTTTGTCCATTGTGTCCTGCTCATTAGCCGCTTTGTAGCCCTTTCACTTATCAGATCGACTGTCACAGGATTACATTACAGGATTACAGTGCTTGAATTTGCATATTTCTAATTTTCTTAATAATAGCCCCAAAGCACAGAAGTAGTGATGCTGGCAACTTGGATATGCCAAAGAGAAGCATAAAGTACTTCTTTTAAGTGAAAAGACAAAAGTTCTTGATGTAATAAGGGAAGGAAAAAAAAATCATATGCTGGGGAGTTCCCTGGCATTCCAGGAATTAGGACTCAGTGTTTCCACTGCTGGGCCCCGGTTTCAATTCCCAGTCAGAAAACTAAGATCCCTTAAGCCAGACTGCACAACAAAAAAAAAGAAAGAAAAATCATATGCTGGGATTACTAAAATTTAAGATAAGAATGGGCTTCCCTGGTGGCTCAGAGGTTAAAGCGACTGCCTCCAATGCAGGAGACCCGGGTTCGATCCCTGGGTCGGGAAGATCCCCTGGAGAAGGAAACGGTAACCCACTCCAGTGTTCTTGCCTGGAGAATCCCATGGACGGAGAAGCCTGGTAGGCTACAGTCCACGGGGTGGCATAGAGTCGGACACTACTGAGCAATGGAACGGAACTGAAGATAAGAATAAATCTTCCTGTAAAATTGTGAAGAAATTAAAAAAAAAAAAAAGTGTGCTAGTTTTGTTGTCACACCTCAAACTGCAAAAGTGACAACCATAGTGTACTTTAAGTGCAGAGTTAAGATGTAAAAGGCATTAAATTTGCACAATTAGCTATTTGAAAGATACTACATTCACATAAGTTTTATTACAGAATATTGTTATATTTATTCTATTATTCACTGTTATGAATCTCTTCCTGTGCCTAATTTATAAATTAAACTTTATCAAAGATATGTATGTGTAGGATAAAAGACAGTATTACTATATATAGGTCAAGTACCATCCACGGTTTTAGGCATCTATGATGACATCAAGGGTCTTGGAACATATCCCCCAGGATAAGGGAGGAGTACTGTATATACTAAGGGACCACTAGAAAGACCAAAGAGAGAAACCACACTGCTTCATTCTGAAGCAGAAAACCAAAACAAGCCTTTTTCCTTCAACTTTGGGGGTGGTAACTTTCATTCTCAAATTCTGGGCTTTCCCACACTGCCACAAAGCACCCCAAAGCCAGATGGAAGAAAGAAAGTAGCAAGGATAGAGAAGCTTAATGTCACCAGTCTCTGCCTTCACAATAAAAGAGTTGGGACAAATTCGATGGATTTGATCAATGGATCTAACAAAATAATTTGAGACTTTATGGCTTATTGATCAATGAACTATGCCTGAGAGGTGCCCATCCATCACCTTTGAGGCCAGAGAACTCCCAGAGTAAACACTGCTCCTGCTGCACATCATAGTCACCCTTCTGCATTCAGAAGTTCAGTGGCTCTGTCTACTAGAAAAACATCAGCAAGGCAGAACAAGGCAGTGTTCTTTCTGCAGGGGAAAAGGAGAGGATGAACTGTTAGTAGACAAAATGAACCAGAAACTGGGAACATTGTGACTGTAATGCTCACCATGACTTGTCAGGTTGATGAAGGAATCCTAATTCCACAGACAAGGAAAGTGAGTCTCACAGCAATTAAATGACTTAACACTCAGCTAGTAAGTACATTTGCTCCAGAACTTTCCATTCCCCTCCCCACTCCTCCTCTCCAGCCAACTCTTGGGTCTCTATAAGGATATGATTTCTAGGGGAGTCCTGGGCCAGAATAGGTCAGGAACTATAATATCCTTTTAAAAAATATTTTATTTCCATCCTTCTAGAATTCATTTTTCAAGGAAAAATTTACTAAGCAGCTTCGAGGTGCCATGCGTTAGTTGCAGTCATGTCTGACTCCAGTCCCATGGACTATAGGTCGCAAGCTCCTCTGTCTATGGAATTCTCCAGGCAAGAATACTGGAGTGGGTAGCCATTCCCTTCTCCAGGTGATCTTCCTGACCCTGGGATCGAACCCGGGTCTCCTACATTGCAGGCAGATTTTTTACCATCTGAGCCACCAGAGAAACCCTTTCCAAGGTGTCAACATTTTTCTAAACCCTGGGATACAACAGTGAACAAAAGAAGACAAAGTCTTTCCCCTCATTCTGTTTACCCTCTGATGTAAAAGACAGGAAATACATAATACGTATATGTGCATGTGTATTTACTAAACAACTTAGATTCCATGGAGTGTGAACCAAAAACCATCATAAGCTCCTTTGAATCATCATAAACTTGTTTGCATGTGCTATGCTGAAACTCTCCTCCAGAACCCCCAGTGATATCTAGGGCACCCAGCATATCTTTTCTTATCATTTCCAGATATTATTGAATGAGTCTCATTTTTAAAGATTTGAAAGTCCAACCCAACTTAATATTGAGGTATTCCTCTCTCATCGGTTTTTAGGGTTCAGTGTGCTCTCCACCCTGGGCTAAGAAGTGGACAGCAGGAAAGGCCTGGGGCCCTTTAGGAGCTTCCTCTCTTGCTTCAGTCTTCTTTGCTTCTCACGCTGTTGCCTCCTGCTCCTTCAGGATCGGTGGGGAGTGAGGAGAGAAAGTAGACCAATTAACGGACAGGATACGGTCTTAATTCTCTTCCTTTTTCCATGATCCAGCGGATGTTGGCAATTTGATCTCTGGTTCCTCTGCCTTTTCTAAATCCAGCTTGAATGTCTGGAAGTTCTTGGTTCATGGACAGTTTAAGCCTCACTTGGAGAATTTAGAGCATTACTTTGCTGGTGTGTGAGATGATTGCAATTGTGAAGTAGTTTGAACATTCTTTGTCATTGCCTTTCTTTGGGATGGGAATGAAAATTTATCTTTTCCAGTCCTGTGGCCACTGTTGAGTTTTCCAAATTTGCTGGCATATTGAATGCAACAGTTTAACAGTATCATCTTTTAGGATTTGAAATAGCTCAGCTGGAATTCCATCACCTCCACTAGCTTTGTTCATAGTGATGCTTCCTAAGGCCCACTTGACTTTGCACTGCAGGATGTCTGCCTCTTGGTTTTAGTTCAATGCCACCAAACCAGCACTACAAAACAAGCTTTATGACAAAGCTAAAGGAACTTCTCTAGGTGGAAAAGAAAATGCCACTAGAGACAAGAAAAATAATGAAATGGGAAAGCTCACCAGTAAAGGTAAACACACACTAAAGGTAGAAAGCCATCCACACACAAATATGATGTCTAAACCAGTAATCCTGAGAGGAAGAGAATACAGGATATTTGAAATGCATTTGAAACTACGAGATCAGCAACTTAAAACAACCCTGTATGTATGTGTGTATGTATATATATATATACACACGGCTATATCAAACCCTCATGGTAACTGCAAACCAAAAATCTATAATAGATGTACACACACAAAAGAAAAAGGAATCCAAACACACACTAAAGAGAGTCCTCAAATCACAAGAGAACAAAAGAAAAAGAAAGAAAAGACACCTACAAAAACAAATCCAAAACAATTAACAAAATGCAATAAGAACATACATATCAATAATTACCTTAAATGTACATGAATTAAATGCTCCAACCAGAAGGCATACACTGGCTGAACAAATATCTGCTGTTTACAAGAGACCCACTTCACACCTGGCATGGCCCTTTCTGTTATGGGGCTCATTATGGTTCCTTTGATGATCTCCTCCCTCTAGAGACCCTTAGAAACATGTCTCGGCAAGGGTCTTGTGCCTCTCATTCAGGTGACCTCCAGACTTATGATCATTATGACCCCACCCACTCACTTACCTTTCTAACCCACACCCTTCCTGTGATGGTTCATATTACACCTCCAATCTTTCTCCTGGGTGCTTTCCACTGGGAGGAAATCCTCTTGAGGAAGATCCTCTTTAAGAAGATTAAATGCTTGATTGGTGATTCAGATGTATCTGGTGTGCTGAAAAATGTGATTATCTTGGTCCTGCCAAAAGTGAAGAAGGCTTGTTCTCACTGTGGCCCTTTCTGCTCACTCTGCCTTCTGAATGGCTCCAGCTAGTCACTCTGGATCCAACCAGAGTGGCTGCTCTCTACAGGCAGGAATCTGGTGTTGATTTCCATGTTTACCAGTCTCCTACATACACCAAGATCCCGGGGCACAGGTTACATTTGCAAAGCAGTTTTCATGTAGACCATTTACTTGACTGATTTTAAAGGGGGAGTTCTCCTTCCCCCAAAGGGAGTCAATGACCAGCATTGTTGTTGTTTAGTTTCTAAGTCATGTCTATCTCTTTTGTGACCCCATGGACTATAGCCCCCCAGGCCTCTGTGTCCATGGGGTTTCCCAGGCAAGAATACCAGAGTGGGTTGCCATCTCCTTCTCTGTGGGATCTTCCTGACCCAAGGATCAAACCTGCATCTCTTGTATTCGCAGGTGGATTCTTTCCCACTGAGCCACCAGAGAAGCCCAGTACAGCCACTGGCAACTCCTTGGAGAGATACTTGCTCTCTAGTCTTCCTCTCATCAATCATCTTACCTCTGCTTATGTGTCCTTGAGATGTGAGAAGGGCTAAGAGCTGCTGGACAACTTTTAAAATGTCCCCTCACAGATATAAAGATCTGACACTTTTAAGAATATGTCAGCAATCCTAAAGGAATCAACTCTATTTATTGGAAGGACTGATACTGAAACTGAAGCTTCAATACTTTGGCCTCCTGATGTGAAGAGCTGACTCACTGAAAAAGACTGGGCTGCTAGAAAAGTTTGAAGGCAGGAAGAGAAGAGGACAACAGAGGATAATATGGTTGGATGGCACCACTGACTCAATAGACATGAGTTTGGGCAAGTTCTGGGAGATGGTGAAGGACAGGGGAGCCCGGCGTGCTGCAGGCCATGTGGTTACAAAGAGTCAGACACGACTGAGTGACTGAAAAACAACAGCAATTAACACCTCTTGCTCCTGCCTTTGAAACCTCAGATAAGTCGAAGACAACAGAAGTCTTTCCTTACACACACAATGTAATTTCATGTAGTAAATGAGTGTTATGAGAAAACAAGAAAGCAGAGATATGACAGAGAATGCTAAAATGCTAAGTTGTAGGGACAAATCCAGATAGGATCATAAGAGAAAACCAGTTGAAGGAAAAGACATTGAAGTAGATGCCTGAGCACTAAGGGGTAAGTCATGCAAAGATCAAGGGTAAGAGCATTAAGCAGAGGAAATAGCAAATATTCAAGTCCTAAGTGGAAATGAAATAGATGTATTCAAGAAGTAAGAAGAAGGTCAATGCAAGAAGAATTGAATGAAGAATTTCAATGAAGGAAAGAAGTGACAGAAGTTAATATAAGAGAGGTAGGTAGAGACAAAATCATGTGATCACATAAGGCTTTGAGAGTGATGGACATTGTTGAAGAATTTTGAGCAGCATAGGATTATGAGTCTGGTTTTGCATTTCAAACACCACTCTGGCTGTTAAGTGAATTATAGATGATGGAGTTGTAACCATCCATATGTGCAAACTATGTTGAGGATCTAGTGAGAGCATCATGCTTGATGTGTATGTTCAGCTTAGTTATAAAACAGATACACACCAGGACAATGAAGGAGAAATACAGGACGCTAAGACTCTTTCTACTCTTCTTGAGGTATTATTCAGTCCAATGTCTCAGATTTGAGGCTAGAGGTTGGAAAGGATGTACTCAAGACCCCAGCAAGGGTTGAAAACAATGTAGTAAAGTTAATAAGTGTTAAGGAGAGATAAGAAAGCCTTCCTCGGTGACCAATGGAAAGAAATAGAGAAAAACAACAGAATGGGAAAGACTAGAGATCTCTTCAAGAAAATTAGAGATACCAAGAGAATATTTCATGGGCACGATAAAGGACAGAAATGGTACAGACCTAACAGAAGCAGAAGATACTAAAAAGAGGTGGCAAGAATACACAGAAGAGCTATACAAAATTGATCTTCATGACCCAAATAATCGTGATGGTGTGATCACTCACCTAGAGCCAGACATCCTGGAATGTGAAGTTAAGTGGGCCTTAGGAAGCATCACCACAAGCAAAGCTAGTGGACGTGACGGAATTCCAGTTGAGCTATTTCAAATCCTAAAAGATGATGCTGTGAAAGTGCTGCACTCAATATGCCAGCAAATTTGGAAAACTCAGCAGTGGCCATAGGACTGGAAAAGGTCAATTTTCATCCCAATCTCAAAGAACAGCAATGCCAAAGAATGTTCAAACTACTGCACAATTCCACTCATCTCACACACTAGCAAAGTCATGCTCAAAATTCTCCAAGCCAGGCTTCAACAGTACATGAACCGTGAACTTCCATATGTTCAAGCTGGATTTAGAAAAGGCAAAGGAACCAGAGATCAAATTACCAACATCCGTTGGATCATAGAAAAAGCAAGAGAATTCAAAAAAAACATCTGCTTTATAGATTACGCCAAAGCTTTTGACTGTGTAGATCACAAAAAACTGGACAGTTCTTCAAGAGATAGGAATAATACCAGACCACTTTACCTGCCTCCTGAGAAATCTGTATGCAGGTCAGGAAGCAACAGGTAGAACTGGACATGGAACAACAGACTGGTTCCAAATGGGGAAAGGAGTATGTCAAGGCTGTACATTGTCACCCTGCTTATTTAACTTATATGCAGAGTACATCATGCAAAATGCCAGGCTGGATGAAGCACAAGTTGGAATCAAGAATGCCAGGAGAAATATCAATAACCTCAGATACACATATGACACCAGTCTTATGGAGAAAGTGAAGAGGAACTAAAGAGCCTCTTGCTGAAAGTGAAAGAGGAGAGTGAAAAAGTTGCATTAAAACTCAACCTTCAAAAAACGAAGATTATGGCATCCGGTCCCATCACTCCACGGCAAATAGATGGAAAAACAATGAAACAGTGGCAGACTTTATTTTCTTGTGCTCCAAAATCACTGCAGACGGTGACTGCAGCCATGAAATTAAAAGATACTTGCTCCTTGGAAGAAAAACTATGACCAACCTGCTGGTGCTGCTGCTGCTGCTAAGTCACTTCAGTTGTGTCTGACTCTGTGCGACCCCATAGACGGCAGCCCACCAGGCTCCCCCGTCCCTCGATCCTCCAGGCAAGCACACTGGAGTGGGTTGCCATTTCCTTCTCCAATACAAGAAAGTGAAAAGTGAAAGTGAAGTTGCTCAGTCATGTCCGACTCCTAGAGACCCCATGGACTGCAGCCTTCCAGGCTCCTCCATCCATGGGATTTTCCAGACAAGAATACTGGAGTGGGGTGCCATTGCTTCTCCTATGACCAACCTAGACAGCATATTTAAAAGCAGAGACATTACTTTGCCAACAAAGGTCCATCTAATCACAGCTATGGTTTTTCCAGTAGTCATGTATGGAGGTGAGAGTTGAACTATGAAAAAAGCTGAGTGCTGAGGAATTGACGCTTTTGAACTATGGTGTTGGAGAAGACTTTTGAGAGTCCCTTGGACTGCAAGGAGATCAAACAAGTCAGTCCTACAGAAAACCAGCCCTGAATATTCGTTAGAAAGACTGATGCTGAAGATGAAGCTCCAAATACGTCGGCCACATGTTGCGAAGAACTGACTCATTGGAAAAGACCCTGATGCTGTGAAAGATTGAAGGCAGGAGAAGAGGATGACAGTGGATGAGATGGTTGGATGGCATCACCAACTTGATGGACATGAGTTTGAGCAAGCCCTGGGAGTTGGTGATGGACAGGAAAAGTGTGGCATGCTGCAGTCCCTGGGATCACAAAGAGCTGGGCATGACTGAGTGACTGAACTGAACTCAACTGAAATATATTCAAGAGAAAAGCCTTAAAGAAAAGTTATTTGGACTCTATTTCTACATAGCATATTACTCCAAACTTGATAGCCTGAATCAAGGAAAGCATCTTTTTATAAAACTTAATTGTTTCTATGGGCTTCCCTGGTAGCTCAGCTAGTAAAGAATCCTTCTGCAATGCAGAAGACCCTGGTTTGATTCTTAGGTTGGGAAGATTCCCTGGAGAAGGAATAGGCTACCCAATCCAGTATTCTTGTGCTTCCCTGGTGGCTCAGATGGTAAAGAATTCGCCTGCAATGTGGCAGACTGGGTTTAATCCCTGGACTTGCAAGTTCCCCTGGAGAAGAGCATGGCAACTCACTCCAGTACTCTTGCCTGGAGAATCCCCATGGACAGAGGAACCTAGCGGGCTACTCTCCATGGGGTCCCAAAGGGTCAGGCATGACTGAGTGACTAAGCGCAGCACCGCACAACTGTTTCTATAGGTGAAGAGCTGAGGAAGGGCTCAGCTGTTGGCTTCTAAGTCCGGGTGTCTCGTGGGACTACAGTCAGATGGAAGCTGAAGCTGGAGCAGTGAGGAGAGGGTACGAGCGGCTGGGTATGCATAGCTCCATCTTCATTTAGTATTAGGGCTTCTCCATGTGGTTTCTCCACCAGGGTGACTTTGAATTTCAACATATTGTGGTGACTTCAGGGCAGGTAAATTATTCACATGAAGGCTTAGGGCTCCAATGCAAGAATTCTAGCTCACCAGGTGGAAGCTAGATCTCTTCTGCCACATTCTTTGGTTACAAATTAATCATAGTCCCTTTCAGATTCCAGAGGAAGGGATATAGAATCCCACCATTTCCCAGTGAGAAAAATGCCAAGGCCACATTGCTGATAAGGAATTGGAAGTATTATTACAACCAACTTCTGAGGAGTTATTTATTTATTTTGGCTTATATATCTATTTTATTTATCTTTCAGTCACTAAGTCATGTCTGACTCTCTGTAACCCCATGAATGGCAGCATGCCAAGCTTCCGTGTCCTTCACTATCTCCCAGAGTTTTCTCAAACTCATGGCCATTGAGTAGATTATGCCATCCAACCATCTCATCCTCTGTCACCCCCTTCTCCTGCTGTCAATCTTTCCTAGCATTAGAGTCTTTTCCAATGAGTCTGCTCTTTGCATCAGATAGTCAAAGTATTGGAGCTTCAGTTTAAGCATCAGTCCGTTCAATGAACATTCAGGGTTGATTCCCTTTAGGATCGACTCCTTTGAGCTCCTTGCAGTCTAGCGGACTCTCAAGAGTCTTCTCCAACACCAAAATTTGAAAGTGTCAATTCTTTGGCACTCAGCCTTTCTCATGTTCCAACTCTCACATCCATACACAACTACTGGAAAAACCATACCTTTGACAATATGGACCTTTGCCAGAGAAGTGATGTCCATGCTTTTTTATATGCTGTCTAAGTTTATCATCCCTTTTCTTCCAAGGAGCAAGTTTTTTTAATTGCATGTTATCATATTACTCCTCTATATTATTGTTGTATTTTTTTTAATCAGCTCTTAGGTGTCCAGAATTTCATTCATTATATTCCTTAAGTTCATGTCCCCATGACAGTGTCACCATTAGCTCATATACTGGCTCAAATATTGTTGATTTATACAAAAATTCAGATTTTTGTCTTCTCTTGAGAAATTGAATAATCCTCTAAAACATTGGTTCTATTTCATAGCAAGGCAAAAATTAACGGCAACTCAGACAGCTGTCCCTGTTCATACCAATTTCAGCTGTCTCCTGATCAAGAAATTTCATGTTAGTTGAACCACTGGGCTTGCACTGTTATTCTTCTAATCAAGTGGAAAGTGAACAATTATATTGTGTTAAGGAGGATAGTTTTTTGCATTTTTAAATTGAAGTACGGTTGCTATGTAATACTATAAGTTACAGGTGCACACTATAGTGGTTCACAATCTTTAAAATTTGTACTCCAGTTATAGTTATTATGAAATATTGGTTATATTCTTTTGTTGTAAAATATATTCTTGTAGCTTATTTCAAACCTAATAGTTTGTCCTTCTTAATTCCCTATGCCTATCTTACACCTCTTCCCTTCCTTCTCCCCACTGGCAACAGTGATTTGTTCTCTACGTCTGTGAGTCAGCTTCTTTTATGTTATATTCCCTAGTTTATTGTATTTTTAGATTCTACATATGAATGGTATCGTACAGTATTTGCTTTCCTCTGTCTGGTTTATTTCACTTAGCATAAAGCCCTCTAGGTCTATCCTTATTACTGCAAATGACAAAATTTCATTCCTTTTTATGGCTGATATTCCATTGTATATATATATATTAATATACCACAGCTTTTTATTTATTCATCTGTCATTGGATGCTTTGCTTGCTTCATATTTTGATAACTGTAAACAGTACTGCTATGAACATTGGGGTGCATGTATCCTTTTGAATATTTTTTTTTTTGCTTTTTTCTAATATATGCCCAGAAGTGGAATTATTGCAGCCGACTTTGGAAAATACAATCTTCCCATGACACCTAAAGTATAGGAAAGTGTTACAGGAAGGGTTAAGAGAATAGTGAAAACACAAAGAAGAAACAGAAAAAAGGCTTTTGGCAATCAGAAGTATTTAGTAGTAAATCAAAAAAAGGGAATAGAATCAAGACACTTATTTTGCGCAACACTAGGAACAAAAGTGATATCTGCCTATAACAATAGATGCCTACAATCACATAGGTCTATGTGCACGCGTGCGCGTACACACACACACACACACTCACAACTATAGCTCCCAGAAACCTCTAATCCAACACTGTAATGACTTCTACTCTGATCAGTATTTTTTATCCACAGTGATTGTGGCAACTGGCGCCTGAGCTCCACTACCTCTATATACATTTATATATCCTTGGAGAGCTTCGTCTGACCTTCTGGAGAGGGCTTGCTAATGGTTGTCCTCTCAGCTCAGGGCAAAGTAATTTCCTTGGAATCCTATTGTCATCCATCCTACTCACATGAACAGCCTGGAGAAGTGGAGTTGCAAAGTGCATGGCTTGGATACCAGTGGATTGGCAGGGCTCCAGCTTCTTACTCTCAGCAACCTTGTTCTGCCATTTGATGTTAAATATAGAACATAAGGGGGCAGAGTGAGAATGTTAGTGTCCCAGACAAATTCTAATTCTTCCTGTTCCCCATCTATCACCATCTCTTTATCTCTCTCTTTTATGTGCTTATCATCACAATGCTTACTTAATTCCAGTCCTTTTATTCTGTAACAAGCTGATCCACACTCTTGTAATGGGACACTCTGCTTAAAAACATCACAACTGGATTTCCCTGGCAGTCCAATGGTTAAGGCTCCACACTTCCACTGCAGGGATCACGGGTTTGAACCCTGCTCTGGAAACTAATCCTGCCTGCCATGCCCATGCAATCAGAAAACAAACAAGCAAAGAAACAAGACACATCACAATTACATATTCAACTAACTAATGTTAGTTGAAATTAACATTTCATCTAACCAGCACTATCTCACCAGAATCCTTAATAACCCAGAAACGAGAGTAAAAAACATCAAATCATAGAAGCCAACTTTATATTTTAAAAAATTGCCAAGAAGGAGAAGAGGTGTGGGAGGGATAAATTGGGACTTTGGGATTAGCAGATGCAAACTAATATATAAGGGATAAATATCATTGTTTCCATTGTTTCCCCATCTATTTGCTATGAAGTGATAAGACTAGATGCCATGATCTTCACATTTTGAATATTGAGTTTTAAGCCAGTTTTTTCATTCTTCTTCTTTCACTTTCATCAAGAGGCTCTTTAGTTCCCCTTTGTGTTCTGTCATATGGGAGGTGTCATCTGCATATCTGAAGTTATTGATATTTCTCCCAGCAATCTTGATTCCAGCTTGTGCTTCATTCAGCCTAGCATTTTGCATGATGTTCAGTTCAGTCACTCAGTCGTGTCCAACTCTTTGTGACCCCAAGGACTGAAGCACACCAGGACTACCTGTCCATCACCAACTCCCAGAGCTTACTCAAAATCATGTCCATAGAGTCAGTGATGCCATCCAACCATCTCATCCTCTGCCGTCGTCCCCTTCTCCTCCTGCCTTCAATCTTGCCCAGCATCAGGCTCTTTTTCAATGAGTCAGTTCTTCGCGTCAGGTGCCCAAAGTATTAGAGTTTCAGCTTCAGCATTAGTCCTTCCAATAAATATTCAGGACTGATTTCCTTTAGGATGGACTGGTTGGATCTCCTTGCAGTCCAAGGGACTCTCAAGAGTCGTCTCCAACACCACAGTTCAAAAGCATCAATTCTTCAGTGCTCAGCTTTCTTTATCGTCCAACTCTCACCTCCACACACGACTATTGGAAAAACCATAGCTTTGACTAGATGGACTTCTGTTGGCAAAGTAGTATCTCTGCTTTTTAATATGCTGTCTTGGTTGGTCATAACTTTCCTTCCAAGGAGCAAGCATCTTTTAATTTCATGACTGCAGTCACCATCTGCAGTGATTTTGGAGACCAAAAAAATAAAATCTGTCACTATTTCCATTGTTTCCCCATCTATTTGCCATGACGTGATGGGACAGATGCCATGATCTTTGTTTTCTGAATGTTGAGCTGGATGCCGTGATCTTAGTTCTCTGAATGTGGAGTTTTAAGCTAACTTTTTCATTCTCCTCTTTCACTTTCATCAAGAGGCTTTTTAGTTCCTCTTCACTTTCGGCCGTAAGGGTGGTGTCATCTGCATATCTGAGGTTATTGATATTTCTCCCAGCAATCTTGATTCCAGCTTGTGCTTCATCCAGCCCAGCATTTCTCATGATGTACTCTGCATATAAGTTAAATTAGCAGGGTAACAATATACAGCCTTGACATACTCCTTTCCCAGTTTGGAACCAGTCTGTTGTTCCATGTTCAGCTTCTTGACCTGCATACAGGTTTCCCAAGAGGCAGGTCAGGTGGTCTGGTATTCCCATCTTTTTCAGAATTTTCCATGGTTTGTTGTGATCCACACAGTCAAAGGTTTTAGCATAGTCAATGAAACAGAAGTAGATGTTTTTCTGGAATTATGTTGCTTTTCTGATGATCCAGCAGATGTTGGCAATTTGATCTCTGGTTCCTCTGCCTTTTCTAAATCGAGTTTGAACATATGGAAGTTCATGCACTATTGAAGCCTAGCTTGGAGAATTTTGAGCACTACATTACTAGTCTGTGAGATGAGTGCAATTGTGCAGTAATTTCAGCATTCTTTGGCATTGCCTTTCTTTGGAACTGGAATGAAAACTGACCTTTTCCATTCCTGTGGCTCACTGTTGAGTTTTCCAAATTTGCTGGCATATTGAGTGCAGCACTTTCACAGCATCATCTTTTAGGATTTGAAATAGCTCATCTGGCTGTTTGTTTTTCTGATATTGAGTCGTATGAGCTGCTTGTATATTTTGGAAATTAATTCTTTGTCAGTTGTTTCCTTTGCTATTATTTTGTCACATTCTGAGGGTTGTCTTTTCACTTTGTTTGTAGTGTCCTTTGTTATGCCAAAGCTTTTAAGTTTTATGAGGTTCCACTTGTTTATTTTTATTTATATTTCCATTGCTCTAAGAGGTGGGTCATAGAGGATCTTGCTTTGATTTATGTCATCAAGTATTCTGCCTATGTTTTCCTCTAAGAGTTTTATAGTTTCTGCTTTTACATTTAGGTCTTTAATCAATTTTGAATTTATCTTTGTGAACAGTGTTAGTATTGTTCTAATTTCATTCTTTTACATGCAGCTGTCCAGTTTTCCCACCACCACTTATTGAACAGGCTATCTTTTCCCCCATTGTATATTCTTACCTCCTTTGTCAAAAATAAGGTACTCATAAGCAAAATGCACCTCTCCTATTACCTGTTTAATGCAAGGACACTGAATGTCAGCTCTATAATCTTTGTCAACCACTCAGTTTCATAGTCTGTTATTTGAGAAAATGCAGTGGATAATTTCTCTGTTCCTATTTAGGTTTCTGACTTGAAGATTCAGTATATTGCATGTGGCATATCTCAGTTAAATAGAATATTCAATTAATTAGAAAATTCATTACCTTCATTCTACTTAGTTAGGTTCTACTATAGTAGTGACGATAGTTATAAATTTTACCTGTATATCATTAAATTTCATAAATGTTTTGACATTTATTTATGCTCTTAACTTCAAAATCTCCATAACAAATTGGTGACCCATATTTTTATGTCTTACCCAGTAAATAGTATTGAAGGGATAGAAGCAATCATTTAACAGACAAGAGATTCTGTTTGGTATAGCTTGTATGGTTCTTCTTTTCTTGAGTTAGAAAAATACTTTAAGGTCTTTCAAAATGAAAAGTATGGAAATATAAGTCATTCAAAAATGTTCCTGTAACAGAACTTTATGATAGTTTTTCACAGACACATAGAATAAATACCTAAGCTCAACTATAGACCTAAGTCAAGGTTAAGTTTAAATCAACTGTCTAAGAGTTATATCTCATAATTTTAAAACACTTTCAAGTTAGCTAACACTTTCACACATATTATTTCATCTGAATCCCACAAAGACCCTGAGTCACTGTTAACTGAAATGAAAGTGCTGATCTCATTATATAGATGAATCAATTAAGATCAAAGAGGATAAGTGACTTGCCCCAAAACACAAAAGTATTAGAGAAAAAATCAGGACCTATTAGAACCGTAGAATTCAAAGATCATAGGAATCCTAAAGGTCACTTGGTGAAACTTCTCACGAGGGGTCAGTCCTGTGGCAGTGATGGCCAACTGCCACAATTAGGATCCCCCTTTCCATAGCAGGCAATGGCAAGCCACTCCCGTACTCTTGCCTGGAAAATCTCATGGATGGAGGAGCCTGATAGGCTGCAGTCCATGGGGTCACTCAGTCAGATACGACTGAGCGACCTCACTTTCACTTTTCACTTTCACGCATTGGAGAAGGAAATGGCAACCCACTCCAGTGTTCTTGCCTGGAGAATCCCAGGGACAGGACAGCCTGGTGGGCTGCTGTCTATCGGGTCGCACAGAGTCGGACACGACTGAAGCGACTTAGCAGCAGCAGCAGCTTCCATATGTGAGACTGATAACTGGGAGGTGTCTTTCCAGCCAGGGACCACATATCTCAGTCTTTCTGGTGTCTAGGTATGACCAATTATCAGCAATATAACATGAGCAGAAGTTCTCTTTATTTTTTCTCTACCCTTTCCACCCTAATTCAGGGGACACTGAAGCTCAAGGAGATGGTAGCCAAAATAGAAAGTGCCTTGAATCACCCAAAGGAAGAAAGTTGTCTGCCAACTGGATCACTCGTACATGAACAAGAAATAATCTGAATTTGTGTTAAGACAGAAGCATTGGATATTTACTCTTTTCCATAATTAGCATTATCCTAAAAAATAAAATTGCTTACAAGCCCCATACCTCCAATTAAATAACATCGAGGGGCTTGCTTCTACCATGGCAGTTCCTTTCGTGTTTGAAGAGCTTCTGACTCTGAAAAAGATGTCTCTGCATTAAGCAGCCTATTTTTTTCCTAGTTCAGTTTGGTCCTGTTATGCCTTTTGAACACACACAAAACTGTCCTTCCACTGTGTCAGTCTCTAACACGTTACTACAGATGATCTTTGTTGTAGGAGAATGAGTCTTTATAGAAATTACATTTCCGTTATAAGATCCTAAGTTTCTCCTCTCAGGCAACGCTTGCAACTTGGGACAAAGGACAAGGGTTTGATAATACTGAATACCTTATGGAAGCTTGTCCTGATTTTGGAGTTGAGTTGTCCCTTTTTTTGGAAGCATTACTCAATTCATTGAGACCAAGTTTTGTTATTTCCCTGTTGTACCTCACAGAAACTCACAACTTTTTCTATTATAACCCACCCCACATGATATTATAATTGTAAACCTGTCTGCATCTGAACTAAGACTATAACTAGCAAGAAACCCCTACCACTCTTTCATTTTATCTGGAGCTAAAGCTTACACAATAATTCCACGGGATTTCATCCCCATTATGGTCCTTCAGGATGTGCTATAAGGTGACCTCGAGATTCTCTTAGAGCCCAGAAAGTGATGATCATGTGCCTTTCTTTCTCTTTCCCTTAGGTTACCCCTCAGTCTACTTTGTGTGTGCCTGGAAGTCTCACGTTCCTGTTTCCCTTGTTCACTCATTTTCTATCACTCAAACTACACACACAAACACACACCCACTTCATCCTACCTGTGCTTCATCCCTTGCATTCAAGCAGAGCAAACAGAGTGTGTTTAGAGCACCACTGAGATAACAAATTATAAACTTGCTAATAAAATTCATACCACTCATAGCATAGCTTGAGAAACCACTCTGTAAACTGAAGAAAGTAGGGAAAACCACTGGACCATTCAGGTATGACCTAAATCAAATCCCTTATGATTATACAGGGGAAGTGACAAACAGAGTCAATGGATTAGATCTGATAGAGAGCATTAAGAACTATGGATGGAGGTTTGTGACACTGTACAGGAGACAGGGATCAAGACCGTCCCCAAGAAAGAGAAATGCAAAAAGGCAAAATGGTTGTCTGAGGAGGCCTTACAAATAGCTGTGAAAAGAAGAGAAGTGAAAAGCAAAGGAGAAAAGGAAAGACATACCCATTTGAATGCAGAGTTCCAAAGAATAGCAAGGAGAGATAAGAAAACCTTCCTCAGTGATCAATGCAATGAAATAGAGAGAAACAATAGAATGGGAAAGTCTAAAGATCTCAAGAAAATTAGAGATACTAAGGGAATAGTTCATGCAAAGACTGGCTCCGTAAAGGACAGAAATGGTATGGACCAAAAAGAAGCAGAAGATATTAAGAAGAAGTGGCAAGAATACACAGAAGAACTATACAAAAAAAGGACCTTCATGACCCAGATGACCACGATGGTGTGATCACTCACCTAAAGCCAGGCATCCTGGAATGTGAAGTCAAGTGGGCCTTAGGAAACATCACTATGAACAAAGCTAGTGGAGGTGATGAAATTCCAGTTGAACTATTTCAAATCCTAAAAGATGATGCTGTTAAAGTGCTGCATTCAATATGCCAGCAAATTTGGAAAACTCAGCAGTGGCCACAGGACTGGAAAAGGGCAATTTTCATTCCAATCCCTACGAAAGGCAATGCCAACAAATGCTCAAACTACTGAACAACTGAAATCATCTCACACACTAGTAAAGTCATGCTCAAAATTCTCCAAGCCAGGCTTCAGCAATATGTGAACCATGAACTCCCAGATGTTCAAGCTGGTTTTAGAAAAGGCAGAGGAACCGGAGATCAAATTGTCAACATCTGCTGGATCATCGAAAAAGCAAGAGAGCTCCAGAAAAACATCTATTTCTGCTTTATTGACTATGCCAAAGCCTTTGACTGTGTGGATCACAACAAACTCTGGAAAATTCTGAAAGAGTTGGGAATACCAGACCGCCTGACCTGCCTCTTAAGAAATCTGTATGCAGATCAGGAAGCAACAGTTAGAACCAGACATGGAACAACAGACTGGTTCCAAATAGGGAAAGGAGTATGACAAGGCTATATATTGTCACTCTGCTTATTTAACTTTTATGCAGAGTCCGTTCCGTTTCCATTCCATCACTCAGTCGTGTCCGACTCTTTGCGACCCCGTGGACTGTAGCCTACCAGGCTTCTCCGTCCATGGGATTCTCCAGGCAAGAATACTGGAGTGGGTTACCGTTTCCTTCTCCAGGGGATCTTCCCGACCCAGGGATCGAACCCGGGTCTCCCGCATTGGAGGCAGACGCTTTAACCTCTGAGCCACCAATCGCTAGGCTGGATGAAGCAAAAGCTGGAATCAAGATTGCTGGAAGAAATATCAATAACCTCAGATATGCAGATAACACCCTCCTTGTGGCAGAAAGTGAAGAACTAAAGAGCCTCTTGATGAAAGTGAAAGAGGAGAGTGAAAAAGTTGGTTTAAAGCTCAACGGTCAGAAAACTAAGATCATGGCATCTGGTCCCATCACTTCATGGGAAATGGAGAAACAGTGGAAACTGACAGAGTTTATTTTCCTGGACTCCAAAATCACTGCAGATGGTGACTGCAGCCATGAAATTAAAAGACACTTGCTACTTGGAAGAAAAGTTATGACCAACCTCGACAGCATATTAAAATGCAGAGACATTACTTTGCCAACAAAAGTCCATCTAATCAAAGCTATAATTTTTTCAGTAGTCATGTATGGATGTGAGAGTTGGACGATAAAGAAAACTGAGTGCAGAAGAATTGATGCTTTTGAACTGTGGTGTGGGAGAAGACTCTTGAGAGTCCCTTGGACTGCAAGGAGATCCAACCAATCCATTCTAAAGGAGATCAGTCCTGAATATTCATTGGAAGGACTGATGCTGAAGCTGAAACTCCAATACTTTGGCCACTTGATGTGAAGAACTGACTCATTGGAAAACACCCTGATGCTGGGAAAGGTTGAAGGCAGGAGGAGAAGTTGACGACAGAGGATGAGATGATTGGATGGCATCACGGACTCAATGGACACGGGTTTGAATAAACTCTGGGAGTTGGCAATGGATGAGGAGGCCTGGCGTGCTTCAGCCCATGGGGTCACAAAAGTCAGACACGACAGCAACTGAACTGAACTGAAGACCCCTCTTTATGGCGAGGAAAACTCATGTGCAATGGGAGATTGAGGAGCTGGATGGGGAAGGGAAAAGAATGAAAGAATTCGAAATCTCCTTCACTGCATGTGGCTCTCGAATTTCTTTATATGTCTTCTCTTCCAAATTAGTATATATTTATTTAGTGATTTATATAAAACTTCTGTAACACTCACTAAATGCCAGGATTATTCTAAGAGTTTTTGCAAATGTTAACTCATTTTACCCTCATAATCAGTCCATAAGGCAGAGTATCTTGAAGTCCCTACTTTATAGGTGAGGAAATTGGAGACTGTGGTGGTGTGATTTGCCTAATGTCCCTAACCAGTAAAAGCTGCCTCAGGGTTTCATGGATTCACAAACTTATTAAAAAATAAATATATTGGATTCTTTAAAAACTTATTATAAACTGTTAAGGCCATCAGTCCAATGTGCTGTGGTCACAAAGGTCAACAAAATGATGAGTATTATTCACACGGGTATGGTAAAATACAGAACAGACCACATTCAGCATTTGCCCAGAAAACTGAACGAATATATTGCCCTCTGAAATGCAATGCTCTTCTAATTCCTATACCTCTAGAAACAGACTGAGAAATTAGAACAAATCTAGAATGAGAACATTTTAATGGCTTAGAGCATGGAAAGTGGTAATCATAGGACAGACTGAGAAGATTTAAATTACACTATGATTATAAAAAAGCAATTCTCTGCCATTAGTATCCCATATAATATTTAACAACATTTCTTCATTTAGTTATACATACATATTTAAAGTCTCAGATTAAATAAAGTAAAATGTTATTTTAGAAATAATGTTTCTTCTAACTCACATTTCATGAAACAATTATGCTCAAACTCTTCATGTGCACTTTTAGTATGAATAACTCTTTCATTATTAAAGTCACATTTTGAGTCATCTAGCACAGTTTTGCAAAGCACATCCTCTTCACTGTCATTGAAATCATTTGAATTGCAGCACTTTGAATCCATTTGTGATGCCTCACCAGAAATTGGATTCCAAATCACAAGTACCCATTCACATAGCACTTGGATAATTCATTTTATTCGCATTTTATAATAATAGCACTATAATTTATTACATGTTTTCTCTTCAGTTTCATTACCTATCTGTTCTGCTTTTTTTAAGTTGTTCACAATGACACCAAACACTTGGAATTGTGAGATTATACCTCTCAAGATAATGACTAAATTATGGATATTTTTGTCTCCTTTTATTTTGATAATTTCATCAGATGATTTATCTAACCAACACAAGGTAGCATTGATGGAAATGATTTGAGTATAATTTGTCTTTTTAGAAAAATACTTTATTGTTTAGGAAAGCATATTTCAGAGATTGTAGGCTCAAAAGTAACCATTCCTTCTATTCTAAGAGATTATTAAAAGATCACTCACATGTACAGATGCTAATTATGAATTTAAAATAAAACTTAAAGCTTTATTATTTCTTTAATATTTTATTGCCTAGGGCTTTGATTGTTCATGATTCAAAAGGATGCCAAACATTCATTGAACACTTACTGTGTACTGAGGGCTGATGTATATTATTTCCCAAAAGATGTAAAATAACATTCAGGTATAAATTTAATTATGTTGAGCTTGCAAGTGAATTAATTGGGACTCAAAAAGTTTTTAAATACCTTGTGGTGAATTAGAACTGAGATGTCTCTGAATCTAAAACCCTTGCTTTTTCTGTCATGTCAGAAAGCTCAAACTATTAGAACAAAGACCTATATCTCAAAGGTTTAGAGAAATAAACATAAAATAGAGTATATGTTACTTTATTTAATACAGGAATTTATGTTTTTATAATGCTTTATAGTTTTTATAGTCTTTTGCATTTATTATCTCATTTTATAACTGTAAAAATTAAATATCTCCCAAACAAAATATGGTCTAAAAACCTGAAGTGACTCATTAGCGGTAAGTATTCCTGCAGCCTGTCCATTATAGTATGTTATCAAAACTTAAAACTTTATCCATCTGAAAGGTGAAAGTAATATTTAATTCTCATTTTGTCTTGCATTTCTCATTATAATAAGTGAGACTGAACATATTTTATTGTTTCCAAGGTCCTATGCCTTTTTGTTCCCCTTGTGGACTCTGAATTCATAACTTTCAACCATTTTTTCTATAGGGTACTTGCAGTCTTTTGTTTCTCTGTTTTAAGTTTTTTATATATTGGGGCATTAACCCTTTCTGTTATAATTTGCAAATATTTTTCCATATTATTGTTTATGTTTTTATTTAGTTTATAGTCTTTATTGTCATTACATGATGGAATTTGGGGTTTCGTTTATTTATAAAGTCAAATTTACTAACCTTTTTCCTCATTGCTTCCAGAGAGTGAGGCACATCTTGTTTGCTTTTAGGTTGTGAAGGACTTCCCCTGTGTTTTCATCTAGTCTATCTATGGTTTTACTTTTCACCACTAGTATTCATTTGGAATTCATCCTGGTACATAGTGCAAGGAGTAAACAAACTTATATCCTTTTCTATATGTCATTCCAGCTCCTCTGTTTCTTTTTAATTCTTATATTTTTTTAAATATGATTTCATACATTTCAATCATAGAGCTTCCCTGGTGGCTCAAATGGTAAAGAATCTGCCTGCAATGCAGGAGACCCAGGTTCAATCCCTGGGTTGGGAAGATCCCCTGGAGAAGGAAATGTTAACCCACTCCAGTACTCTTGCCTGGAAAATTCCATGAACAGAGAGCCTGGAGGGTTACAGTTGATGGGATCACAAGGAGTTGGATAGGACTAAGTGATGAACTTTACTTTTCAATCATTAACAGTTTAAATGGTTATAGAATTCTTGGTTGGAAATCATTTCCTTGGAGTTTTTAGCACCCAGCATCCTCTTACACCCAACCCTTTTCTTGAGATATACCATGTCATTCAAATTTTTTTTTTGTTGAGGAGGGGAGTGCTGAATGAAATCTGTTTTTTCTCCCCTCCTCTCTCTTCATGTCCTTTTCTTCTTTAACCCTCTTTCATCTCTCTCTTTCAGGTTAGAATCTTCTCTTCTGTGGTTTTGAAATTTCATGCCAAGATATCTTTCTGAGTGTATTGTTTTTACATTGTGCTGAACACTTCATGAATCTTTTCAATCGACAACCATATATCAAACTTTTGAAAATTTTCTTATGTTATTCCTTTGCCAATACCTAGCTTTCATTTCTCTACTTTCTTTCTAGAAATAAGTAGTGGTAAATTGTGGATTAATTTTCTAATTATCTTACTTACTTCTCTCTAATGTTCCATCACTTTGACTGATTCTACTTTCCAGGAGAGTTTCTAAATATTTTTCTCCAACTATAATATGGAAATTTATATTTCTATTGCTTTTTTCAAAACTTTTTCCCTGAATATTCTATTATAATACTATTCATGTCATTGTTTCTTGGAAGCAGTATTTTTCTCTTGTTTCTTTGGAGATTATAATTTTGGAATGTTTATTTTTCCTACCTGCAATGTCAGTTTCTTCTAGCTCCATTTTTGGCATTTTGCTTTAGTCATCCTTTTTCATTTTGGTGGTCTTCCTCAAATATCTGACAACTTTGGCTTTTATTTTTAAGAGTGAATGTAGGGTTTTCTCTCAGAAAGCACTGTATGCAAAGAGTAGGGCTTTCTCTCAGAAAAAGAGAGAAAATTTTCTTGAAAAATAACAGGAATTAGAGATTGGCATTCAGTGGAATGAATATCAGTGTTCAACTGTCCTATCTCCAGAACCAAACTTTTCATTTTATTATGATGGGGGGTGGATAGAAGGAAGGAACAGAGCAGCTGTCTCTGGTTGCTGCACGTGAGAAGAAAGTTGAAGTATATCATAGTATGCTATGTCGATTCTGATTTAATTCATTTGTTTTTAACCCATATCTCAATCCTGTCCTCCACTATAACCACTGCTATCCCAGAGACTGATGTATATACTTTCTCCACAATGTAAACCTCTGTTCTACCACCAAGAGAGACTGCAGACCACACCTAATGCCCTAGCTTCGTGGGCAGGAAAGTTCACACGTACTCCAAAGACTGTGTGAGGACTTTGGTTTAACTCCACTTGCTGCAGTGTCTTACTTTACCTTCCACCCATGGCTCAAACACTGAACTTCTCAGGGCTTTGCAGAACGAATTGGAACATTTCATAACAATGTCCAAAATGGCAGGTAATTAGTTATAACTTCATCCATTTACTAAGACAAGTAACTCTTGTCTCTGCTTTTTTTTCCAAAATGTGTCAAATTCTCCCACCTACTGTTATCTCCTTTTCTTTTTCTGCCCTTGAAGGTTAATAATGCTTTTTAGTCCTTTACTTATTTTTTAGTGATTGCTTCTAGCCTACTTCAAATTTTTTCTGCAAAAATATTCTGGCCCAAAGTAAATATAGAAGCACTATAATAATTTTATTTTGTCACCCCACAGATAGATGGACAAATTCATAGAGAAATGAAAAAAGGAAGGAAGGAAAGAAAAGAGTTTAGATTTAAGAAAGGGTATGGCTTGCATAGACTAAATGACCCAGTCATTTAATGTAAGAAATCTTGCCAAGTTACTACAATCTCTGGCATTTCCACTGAAAAAGAAATCCCCATGCCTGGCCCCAAAATTACACCTCCTGGCAGACAGTGTGAGAGCCCTGGCTGCCCCTATCATATATTCTCCCCTCTACCAGGCATTTTCCTGGATGAAAAGAAGAATTGATAGAGTGAAGTGGAGGAGAAGGGACAGTGTGGAAGTATCCACCTCTCCTCTTTGCCCAGCAGGGCATTACTGTGCTTTCCAGCCAGCATCGGGAAACCAGCACCACGGAGACCCTTCAACAGAGTTGCCCTGAACACAGAGTTGGACACGGTCCCTAACTTGGTGACCTTTTGAAAGAGATGTGCTCCCCAAATACCAGCAGGCACTGCCAGGATGGCTGAAAGGGGCCTTTACTGGGTTTCCTAGGTTTCTGCAAGCACACTTCAAGAAGGTTATGTGTGGTTTGTGCTGAGATGGTAATAAATTAAATTATAGCTCTGGACTACTTATCTACCATATAATGGTAGATTGTTTCACTCCCTGAAAAATCAGAGACTCAGTACTTTTTCAGCTGCCTTTGATTTTCCAAGCAGATGTCCTAGAAATTTTTAAAGAACAGGTTCTGTTCTCATCTGAAAATCTGCCATCTTGTAAACACAGCAATTCTAATAGTCAAAAGATGCTTATACTTTTGCTATGCCATTCACTTTTAACGTCAGGTGACAGCAGACAAAACTTCTTTCTTCTCAAGTGTCCTCGTCACTGTCCTAGTTCAGGTTCTCACTCCTGCTCGTTTACCGCCACAGTCTTGTATCTGCCCGCAACTTTAACCTTCTCCTTGGTTCACATCTTGGGCTATCTGACTTCAAGCGTATGCTCTTTCTTTCTAGCATGCTCAGCTGATGCAATAGGGACAGGAATGCACCTCTGAGTAAATGAACCCTCTTTCTCTCCCTCCCTCTCTGATTCCCTCTCTCCATCTTTCTGTAGTTCATGCTGTCACATACCCTAGAAGCCCACTTTGCTTATCTCTGAGTACTTAGACAATCTACTACAGTGTCTGATACATAGTAAATGTTCAATGACTATTTATTAAAGAAATAAACCATTAATGTAAAGAAGTCATAATTTCATATCAAGCTGTGACTCTCTTGAATAGATGAAGTACCTGAAGTAAAGGAGCAGACAAAGCAAATAACTAGATTGATTGGATTGTTCCAGACTCTGCACCAGGTCAATGTGTTGGAGCGATAAAGAAACATGGTAACCAGAGCCCTTGTTGGTTATCTGTTTTAAATATAGCAGCGCGCACATGTCAATCCTAAACTCCCAATCCCCACCTCTACCCTTAACCCTGGAAACCATAGGTTTGTTCTATGAGTTGACTAAAGAGAGTCTATTTCTGTGAGTCTATTTCTGTGAGTTGACTAAAGAGAGAGGATGAAATGGCGCGCCTGGTGATCTGGGGAAGACAAGAAGGAAAGACTCAAAGTGACTCGTAGTTTTAAAGAAAATGGATCATTTCAGGGATAGAAGGTCTTGAAATATAAAAAATGAATGTAGTGCAAGTGAGATGAGCAACTTGGATAGAAAAGAGACTATGCAGAGATATACTTACGGGTAAGAGGTGGAAAAGTAACAGACTAATGCAAGGAGCAAGAATGGTCACAGGTGGAGACTGAGAATTATACTAACAGAAAAGTTAAAGCAACCAGAATACATAAAATCACAAGGCAGTATTGCCAGAGTTTAGAATGGCATCCATTCTAGAAGTCAACTGCCAATGCTTTGGTGAAATAGCTGGTCATACTGACAGATGATACATGCCTTGAACAAAGAAAGGCTTTGGCTTGAAGGTGAAGGGGGCATGATTTATTCCCTTCTCAACAAATAAGAGCCTACGCTGGATATAAGCAGGTAGATTTACACACATGATAGACTGAAAAATGCAGAGTATTGAATGTAATATAAATTGCTCCAAAAGAGTTGGAAGAACACAAAGAAAGAAATACTGAGTACATATGGAGAGTCATTATGGATCCTTAAAGAGATCTTGCCTGGAGGCTGTCTTTTCACCTTGCTTATATTTTCCTTTGCTGTGCAGAAGCTTTTAATTTTAATTAGGTCCCTTTTGTTTATTCTTGCTTTTATTTCCAATGTTCTGGGAGGTGGGTCATGGAGGATCCTGCTGTGATTTATGTCAGAGAGTGTTTTGCCTATGTTCTCCTCTAGGAGTTTAATAGTTTCTGGTCTTACATTTAGATCTTTAATCCATTTTGAGTTTATTTTGGTGTATGGTGTTAGGAAGTGTTCTAGTTTCATTCTTTTACAAGTGGTTGACCAGTTTTCCCAGCACCACTTGTTAAACAGATTGTCTTTTCTCCATTGAATATTCTTGCCTCCTTTGTCAAAGGTGTCCATAGGTGCATGGATTTATCTCTGGGCTTTCTATTTTGTTCCATTGATCTATATTTCTGTCTTTATGCCAGTACCATATTGTCTTGATGACTGTGGCTTTGTAGTAGAGCCTGAAGTCCGGCAGGTTGATTCCCCTAGTTCCATTCTTCTTTCTCAAGATTGCTTTGGCTATTTGAGGTTTTTTTATTTCCATACAAATTGTGAAATTATTTGTTATAGCTCTGTGAAAAATACCGTTGGTAGCTTGATAGGGATTGCATTGAACCTATAAGCTTCTGCATAGCAAAGGAAACTATAAGCAAGGTGAAAAGACAGCCTTCAGAAGGGAGAAAATAATAACAAATAAAGCAACTGACAAAGAATTAATCTCAAAAATATACAAGCAACTCTTGCAGCTCAATTCCAGAAAAATAAACGACACAATAAAAAAAAATGGGCCAAAGAACTAAACAGACATTTCTCCAAAGAAGAAAAACAGATGGCTAACAAACACATGAAAAGATGCTCAACATCACTCATAATCAGAGAAATGCAAATCAAAACCACAATGAGGTACCATTTCACGCCAATTAGAATGGCTGTTATCCAAAAGTCTATAAGCAATAAATGATGGAGAGGGTGTGGAGAAAAGAGAACCCTCTCACAGTGTTGATGGGAATGCAAACTAGTACAGCCACTATGGAGAACAGTGTGGAGATTCCTTGAAAAACTGGAAATAGAACTGCCATACGACCCAGCAATTGCAGTCCTGGGCATACACACCAAGGAAACCAGAATTGAAAGAGACACATGTACTCCAATGTTCACCCCAGCACTGTTTGTAATAGCCAGGACATGGTAGCAACCTAGATGTCCATCTGCAGACAAATGGATAAGAAAGCTTTGGTACATATACACAATGGAGTATTACTCAGCAATTAAAAAGAATACATTTGAATCAGTTCTAATGAGGTGGATGAAACTGGAGCCTATTATACAGAGTGAAGTAAGCCAGAAAGAAAAACACCAATACAGTATACTAATGCATATATATGGAATTTAGAAAGATGGTAACCTTAACCCTGTATACAAGACAGCAAAAGAGACACATGTATAGAACAGTGTTTTGGACTCTGTGGGAGAGGGCGAGGGTGGGATGATTTGGGAGAATGGCATTGAAACACATATATTATCATATTTGAAACGAATCGCCAGTCCAGGTTCGATGCATGATACAGGATGCTCAGGACTGGTACACTGGGATGAACCAGAGGGATAGTATGGGGAGGGAAATGGGAGGGGGGTTCAAGATGCGGAACACATGTACACCCGGGGCAGATTCATGTCAATGTATGGCAAAACCAATACGATATTGAAAAGTAATTAGCTTCCAATTTAAAAAGAGAGAGAGAGAGAGATCTTGCCTGGAATGGAAAATTCTTAAAGAGATAAGATTAATAGACCACCTTACCTGTCTCCTGAGAAACCTGTATGTGAGTCAAGAAGCAACAGGTTAAAACCAGACATGGAACAACTGACTAGTTCAAAATCGGGAAAAAGACTACGTCAAGGCTATATATTGTCACCCTGCTTATTTAACTTCGATGCAAAGTACATCATGCGAAATGCTGGGCTGGATGAATCACAAACTGGAATCAAGATTACTGGGAGAAATATCAACAATCTCAGATGTATAGATGATATTAATACCACTCTAATGGCAGAAAGTGAAGAGGAACTAGAGCCTCTTGATGAGGGTAAAAGAGGAGAGTGAAAAAACAGGCTGAAAACTCAACATTCAAGAAACTAAGATCATGACATCCAGTCTCATCACTTCATGGCCAATAGAAGGGGAAAATGTAGAAGTACTGACAGATTTTATTTTGTTGGGCTCAAAAATCACTTCAGATGGTGAATGCAGCCATGAAATTAAAAGCCACTTGCTCCTTGGAAAGAAAGCTGTGACAATCCTAGACAGTGATATCACTTTGCCAACAAAGGTCCGTATTGACAAAGTTATGGTTTTTCCAGTAGTTATCTATGACTGTGAGAGTTGGACCATAAAGAAGACTGAGCACCAAAGAACTGATGCTTTCGAATTGAAGTGCTAAAGAAGACTCTTGAGATCCCTTGGACTGCAAGGAGATCAAACTAGTCCATCCTAAATGAAATCAACCCTGAATATTCATTGGAAAGACTGATGCTAAAGCTGAAGCTCCAGTATGCAAAGAGCTGATCCACCTGACTCACTGGAAAAGACCTTGATGCTGGGAAAGACTGAAGGCAAAAGAAGGGGCTGGCAGAAGATGAGATAGTTAGAAAGCATCAGCAACTCAATGGACATGAATTCGAGCAAACTCTTTAAGATAGTGGAGGACAGAGGAGCCTGGCATGTCCATGGGGTTCCAAAGGGTTGAACACAACTTAGTGATTGAACAGCAACAACAAATAAAAAGCATGAGTGATCTGTTATTTTTTGCTCACTTCTCATTACCTATTAATTCTGAAGGTATGTATATATTGGGTTCTTTATAACAAACTTACATATTGGCAGAGTCAAATACATGCCTCAATAGTCTGATTGTAGGACTGAAGGAAGTCTCACTATCTCAAGGGGACTGGTTATAGATTCAGAAAGTCATACGAATGTCATTTCTGCAAAGAGTAAATAATAGTTTAACTTCTCCCTATAGAGAAAGAATGGACAGTGGGAATGAAGACAGCATGCCAAGAAGCAAAAAAATTAGGTTACAGCACATTTTATTGGAGATGAAGGCATTAAGATGTGGAGAAAGAAGAATGCAGAACAGGGTAGGTAAGCTATCTCAAAGGCAGTTCTCCCTTGCCACTCACTGTCACTAAGGACCTGGGCTGTTTATGCTTGTTCTCAATGACTCATGAACCAAGCACTCTGGTTCCACCTCCCACTGCAATTGGGAAACTATGCTTTTGACTTGAATTGAGGACTATATACCACTAGAGTCACAGTAAAAAATTAAATAGAAAAACAAGATAGGCTAAATGAGATACATAAGGTACTTGTTTGCTGCATAGTTTAGAATATGACAACTACAGAATCCTGTATCAAAGTCAACTGTTAATTTTGACTTCTTCACATTATCTCTTTGCTGAGAAATATAATAACTGAAAAGTTTTCTTTCCCTCCCCACCCACTTCTTTCTCCATCTTTGTCTCTTTCCTATATGTCATCTGTCTTCTGTTTCTGTCTCTTTCCTACTTATCATCATCCTTCTCTTCTCCCACCCCCTTCCCATCCCTTTTCTTCTTCTCTTTTTCTCCTTATCTTTCTCCCTCTTCCCCCCTCCTTACTCATTTGAGTTTTTATTTTTTTATTTATTTTTTTTATTTTTTTTGAACAGAGGAAAATTTATGCGTTGAACCTGGACTGGTCACTTATGATAATATACATGCTACAATTCCATTCTCTCCAATCATTCCACCTTCACCCTCTCCCACAGAGTCCCAAAGACTGTTCTCAATGCCTATGTCTCTTTTGCAGTCTCTTATACAGGGTTCAGGTTACCATTTTTCTAAATTCTACAGATGCTGATTGCAGCCATGAAATTAAAAGACGCTTGCTCCTTGGAAGGAAAGTTATGACCAACCTTGATAGTATATTAAAAAGCAGAGACATTACTTTGCCAACCAAGGTCCGTCTAGTCAAGGCAATGGTTTTTCCCGTGGTCATGTATGGATGTGAGAGTTGGACTGTGAAGAAGGCTGACCGCCGAAGAATCGATGCTTTTGAACTGTGGTGTTGGAGAAGACTCTTGAGAGTCCCTTATACTGCAAGGAGATCCAACCAGTCCATTCTGGAGGAGATCAATCCTGGATGTTCATTGGAGGGACTGATGCTAAAGCTGAAACTGCAATACTTTGGCCACCTCATGCGACGAGTTGACTCACTGGAAAAGACTCTGATGCTGGGAAAGGTTGGGGGCGAGAGGAGAAGGGGACGACAGAGAATGAGATGGCTGGATGGCATCACGGACTCTGTGGACATGAGTTTGAGTGAACTCCGGGAGTTGGTGATGGACAGGGAGGCATGGCGTGCTGTGATTCGTGGGGTCGCGGAGAGTCGGACACGACTGAGCGACTGAACTGAACTGAACTGAACTGAATACGGTATTGATGTTCTTCTTTCTGGCTTACTTCACTCTGTATAATTGGCTCCAATTTCATCCACCTCATTAAAACTGAATCAAATGCATTCTTTTTGATGGCTGAGAAATACTCCATTGTGTATATGTACCAAAGCTTTCTTATCCATTCATCTGCAGATGGACATCTAGGTTGCTTCCATGTCCTGGCTATTATAAACAGTGCTGCAATGAACATTGGAGTACATGTGTCTCTTTCAATTCTGGTTTCCTCGGTGTGTATGCCCAGGAGTGCGATCGCTGGATCATATGGCAGTTCTATTTCCAGTTTTCTGAGGAATCTCCACACTGTTCTCCATAGTGGCTGTACTAGTTTGCATTCCCACCAACAGTGTAAGAGGGTTCCCTTCTCTTCATTTGAGTTTTTAAATTAACTTTACGTAGGTATAATTTACATACAAATGGACATCCATTCTAAGTATACATTTTGATGAATCCTGACAAATGTAAACATTTTTACAATCAATATAAACATTATTATGACTCCTGGCCCCAGAATTTCCCTTATACCCTTTCTCAAGCAATACCCCTATCTCTGATTCAAGGTAAGCTCTGATATATTTTCTTTCACTATAGATTAGATTGTCTTTTCTAGATTTTCCAATGAATGAATCATACATTATACTCATTTGTACCTGCCATCTTATCCTCAGCAAAATGAAGTTTAGATTCATCATGCTGTTACACTGTGTCAGGTTCAATCTTTATTTGCTGATTAGTCTACACATGGACACCATCAGATGGCCAACAGTGAAATCAGATTGATTATATTCTTTGCAACCAAAGATGGAGAAGCTCTATACAGTCAGCAAAAACAAGACTGGGAGCTGACTGTGGCACAGATCATGAACTCCTTATTGCCAAATTCAGACTTAAATTGAAGAAAGTAGGGAAAACCACTAGACCATTCAGGTATGACCTAAATCAAATCCCTTACAATTATACAGTGGAAGTGAGAAATAGAGTTAAAGGACTAGATCTGATAGACAGAGTGCCTGATGAACTATGGATGGAGGTTTGTGACATTGTACAGGAGACAGGAATCAGGGCCATACCCAAGAAAAATGCAAAAAAGCAAAATGGCTGTCTGAGGAGGCCTTACAAATAGCTGTGAAAGAAGAGACGTGAAAAGCAAAGGAGAAAAGGAAAGATATACCCATTTGAATGCAGAGTTCCAAAGAATAGCAAGGAGAGATAAGAAAGCCTTCCTCAGTGATCAGTGCAAAGAAATAGAGGGAAACAATAGAATAAGAAAGACTAGAGATCTCTTCAAGAAAATTAGAGATTCCAAGGGAACATTTCATGCAAAGATGGGCTCGATACAGGACGGAAATGGTATGGACCTAACAGAAGTAGAAGATATTAAGAAGAGGTGGCATCACCAACTCAGTGGACATGAGTTTGGGTAAACTCCAGGAGCTGGTGATGGACAGGGAGGCCTGGCGTGCTGCAGTCCATGGGGTCGCAAGGAGTTGGACACGACTGAGCAACTGAACTGAACTATACTGTTTCCACTCTATTAATAATACCTGCACCATATGGTAAATGTATGTTTAACAGCATAAGAAACATTTCAGTTAGTTCAGTTCAGTTTCTCAGTTGTGTCCGACTCTTTGCGACCCCATGGACTGCAGCACGCCAGGCTTCCCTGTTCATCACCAACTCCCGGAGTTTACTCAAACTCATGTCCACTGAGCCAGTGATGCCATCCAACCATCTCATCATCCTCTGTCGACCCCTTCTTCTCCCACCTTCAATCTCTCCCAGCATCAGGGTCTTTTCCAATGAGTCAGTTCTTCGCATCAAGTGGCCAAAGTATTGGAGTTTCAGCATCAGTCTTTCCAATGGATATTCAGAACTGATTTCCTTTAGGATGGACTGATTGGATCTCCTTGCTGTACAAGGGACTCTCAAGAGTCTTCTCCAAAACCACAGTTCAAAAGCATCAATTCCTTGGTGCTCAGCTTTCTTTTTAGCTCTACTCTCACATCCATACATGACTACTGGAAAAACCATAGCCTTGACTAGAGGGACTTTGTTGGCAAAGTAATGTCTCTATTTTTTAATATGCTGTCTAGGTTGGTCATAGCTTTTCTTCCAAGGAGCAAGTGTCTTTTAATTTCATGGCTGCAGTCACCATCTGAAGTGATTTTGGAGCTCCCCAGAAACAGTGAGCTCCTCTCACTGTTTCCACTGTTTCTCCATCTACTTGCCATGAAGTGATGGGGTCAGATGCCATGATCTTAGTTTTCTGAATGTTGAATTTTAAGCCACCTCTTTCACTCTCCTCTTTCACTTTCATCAAGTTGCTCTTCAGTTCTTCTTCGCTTTCTGCCATAAGGGTGGTGTCATCTGCCTATCTGCAGTTATTGATATTTCTCCCAGCAATCTTGATTCCAACTTGTGCTTCATCCAGCCTGGCATTTCACATGATGTACTTGGCATAAGTTAAATAACTAGGGTGACAATATACAGCCTTGATGTACTCCTTTCCTGCTTTGGAACCAGATTTGGAGCCAGAACCATTTGGACTGGTTCAAAATGACTATATCCCTTTCCATCCCTACCAACAGTGAATGAGAGTCCCATTTGGTTCAAATCCTTGCCAACTCTCCATACTGTCTGTTCTTTTAATTTTCATCATTCTAAAGTATACATGCTGGTATAACATTGTGATTTTCATTTTTATTTTCCTGGTAATTATGTTGTACATATTTTGGTGTGCTTAATGGCCATTCATTTTCCTTCATCTGTGGAGTATCAATTCAAACTATTTGCCCATCTTTATTAGTTTGTTTGTCTTTTTTAATTGAATTGTGGGAGTTCTGTATATATCATGGATACAAATCTTTTGCCAGATATAAAGAGCAGCAGTCAAATGTGATTTTGATTTAGCAAATTTTAAATATAGCAACACTGGTCACAGAATTCTAGAACTATAAAATAAACATCTCAATAGACATTGGCTTTAAGGAACCTCCGAACTCTCAGCTTCAGGACAAAAATCCCCATTTTTTTGCATCAGTATTTTTCTCTTATACGCTCTGTTTAATTTTTCTACAAAAATATGTGTTTGGTTAAAACCTTTTGCCCTCATGAATTTGACCTTGATATGCTGGGATAATGAGATTTTCATTCAAATTTTAGTGTATTCTATAGAAAACTATGTGCAAGAGTTTGTTTGTATGGGTTGATAAACTGTAAAGAAACTGACAGTAAAAATTTTGGTATGGAGGATCAAAGGTCCCTTTTAAAATTACTCAACTCTGCTTCTACATGGCCGAGAGTGTATTGCCATAGACAATACATGAATGAATGCATGTCCCCATGTTCTAAAGAAAACTTTTTTATAAAATAAGTGGTAGTCTGAATTTGGCTTCCTGACTCTTGTTACAGTATAAATGTGCTCACATACACACACAAATATGCCAAACATAATAAAATACATAAGAAGGTTAGTTTACTAATAGTTTTGTGAATTATATCCCTAACAGTTATCTCCATACCACTGCAAAACTGGTCAGACTCTGGCCCTGTTGAGGTAAATTTTCAGGTTCAACCTCAGTGTCATTTGGTTAAATTTATAGAGAAAACATTTCTACTGCAAGGTCACAAAATGCGGTCTTATCTCTGATCAGCTATCACATAAATCTATGCCAGTCATCACAAGGGAAACTGGTGGATCAATTCAAACTTACCACTCCCTTCATAAAAGTAATTCTAAATGCATGTGGGGCTGAAGAAGCAGAAGTAACACCATCTAAAGAAACACTCAGAATCTGTAAAACGATTACATCAAAATAATGTGTATATTATTTAGGATGAGTCTGTGTTTTTATAAGCAAACTACTATAAAATGCTCACTCTTTTAGGACCCAGATATTAGTGACTAAGGGTTTCGCAGGTGGCTCAGTGGTAAAAATCTGCCTGCCAACGCAGGAAACGCAGGAGACGTGGGTCTGATGCCTGGGTCAGAAAGATCCCCTGGAGTAGGAAAATGGAAACCCGCTCCAGTATTCTTGCCTGGAAAATTTCATTGAGGAGCTTAGTGGGCTGCAGTCTGTGGTGTCACAAAGAATTGGACACGACTAAACAACTGACCACACAGTAAGAGACTAAATAACAATAACAAATCTTCCTTTGATCCACTCTTATGCACCATAGTACCTATAGGGCTCAATAATCACTGTTTGAATATATACATCCTCTATTTTCACTTGTGTTCAAAATGTATTGAGCTTGAGACCCAGTTAGTACAATACTAATTCCATTTTATTACCCCAAACTGGTTCGTCATCCTGAGTCTCTTCATGTTATTAATCCTACAAGATTTTTTCAGTCATCCAGCCAAAATCCTACCTTTGATGGAACAAGAATCAACTGAGGTTAGAGCTTATCTGAGAATAAACTTGATAATTCTCCAGACTGGAGAACCCAAGATTATTGGAAATGTTCTCATACCTTGTTAGTTTTTAGACCCATCTTAGACCCAAGTGCTTATTTTTCCTTCTTATAAGAAGCATTTTAATATTTATCTCCTTTGATACTTACAACACAAAATCATTAACTATTATTATTCCAATTTCAAATGAGAAAACCAAGGCTTAAAGAGGTTATGCAACCCACACATTTACACAGATCATTAGAGCCAGGGTTTTTGTCCAGTAAGACAGAGTCCCAAGACTTGAGGAGTTTGTGATCTCGGAGAACAATTCAGGCACATGCAAAATCTAAGCAATAAAGTCAAATATGTGTTATTTGAATGAAGTATCTACAGGGAACATCTTAAGCACAACAGAATAGTGGAGCCTCCAGGGCCAGAACAAAATGAAGTTTTAGTATTTTTTTCTTTAAATCAGCATAACTTCTAGGCCAACATTCAGCTTAGCTTTTGCCTGGGGGTATTGTGTATTGAGCACTCAAGCACATCAGGAAGAAAGTTTAAAAGAAAAGTGAGATCAGGGCCTGGAAGCAGTGAAGCAAAGGTGATGGGATCAGAAAGGTCAGCACAGAGAGACGTGGTAAAGCAAGCATTTTGTGGTTTTGAAACTGGACCTCTGATGTCATAGGCCTTGATATCATGTTATTTCTCTCTCTCCCATGAGCTCCTACAGATGTACATCCTATAGAAAAATAAAAGCTAAAATTATGTACTAGAAAATTCTACCTATCCAACGTGTCTTAGTTTTAGGTTTCTGCCAATATTGGTCAAAAGTCTCTGGATTCTATACAAAGATTGGGCTATTAAAATGGGGTAACTTGTGATTCTTTGAGACCAGGATGAGAGGTGGGAATTACCTGCTGACACCCAGAGTCTCATGCTAGCCTCTTGCCTCCAGATTCTCTGAGAATCTCAAGAAGCCTCTTCAACTGTCAAATACTTCACACGTTGTCACCAAAAATGTTTTGGCAGAGGCATCATCTTTAAGTTTTGACATAATCCCGAAGAGAGACTTTTTCAATTATTACTAATGGAACATTACACTCCTCTTTGGGAACTTCTGCATGAATAAAAAGGGTCATTAATGACATCTACTCTCAGCCCGGAAATCATTAGTCAGTGCTTGGTGCAAGCCTTTTTTTAAGCACCTCGTAATTTTCCACTCCCCCATCACCTTTCCAACTCAAATAGCAAGTTATTGAGTTGACTATAATAAAGTCAGTGGTATTGATTCCCTGCAGGTGAATGCTATTTATTCTCCATTGTTTTATTTCCCATTTAACATAATAATATCTCACATTCCTAAAGCACTGCTCCTTCTGAAGTATTTTGCCAGTTCAGTGTTATTTCCTGACACTCAGTAATAGGAAGTGCTTTGGGGGTAGCTCCCATGTTCACTTTCATGTGTGAAAGACTAACTCAGGCTATTGAAACACTGCACTGGCAAGGCTTACCTATCTAAAGTGCATTGTAGGATAATTGCTAAGGAATACTTACGCCTACTGCATGGCCAATTCCACATCTAAACCCAGGCAGGAAAAGAGGCAATCTATTTAAAGGTTTACTTAAATTATCCACAAGATGATTCCCACCATTGAGCCAAAACAAACAGACTTTGAAGGTCTAAAACTGTCAAACTGATCATCATACCTCTTATTTCAGCTAACTAACCTGTATGGTATACCACTACATCTGATAAGTTAGACCAATGGTTCTCAACCTCTCTCTCTCCTGATGTGTTTACATATGCAATACAGATAAAATAAAATAAGAGTTAAAATTTTTTCCCAGTAATTATGACTCACAGCATTGTTCCTAACATATGAAAATTTATGGGAGCACAAATGAGCAGAGTGATTATAATAAAATAAGCCTGAAACTACTCTGATTTATATAAAAAGAAAGTCAACCACAAACTTTGGTCCTTTATTAGTAGCAATTTGCCTTTGATATACCTCCTAACACACCAATAGCAAGGCATATTATCAAAAATTGCTGGTTATATTGGAAATTATGGACATATTATTTCAGTATCAATGAAATTTATTGATTCCTTCTCCCCCTACCATCTGTAATGATGGTTTTATACAGGAAATCATAAAGATTATCTGCATGTATGGCTATAATTTCAGTTCAGTTCATTTCAGTCTCTCAGTCGTGTCTGACTCTTTGCAACCCAGCAACTGCAGCAACCCAGGCTTCCCTGTCCATCACCAACTCCCAGAGCCTACTCAGACTCATGTCCATTCCATTGGTGATGCAATCCAACCATCTCATCCTCTGTCATTCCCTTCTCCTCCCACCTCCAATCTTTTCCAGCAACAGGGTCTTTTCCAATGAGTCAATTCTTTGCATCAGGTGGCCAAAGTATTGGAGTTTCAGCTTCAGCATCAGTCTTTCCAATGAATATTCAGGACTGATTTCCTTTAGGATTGACTGGTTAGATCTCCTAGCTGTCCAAGGGACTCTCAAGAGTCTTCTCCAAAACCACAGTTCAAAAGCATCAATTCTTCAGTGCTCAGCTTTCTTTATGGTCAAACTCTCACATCCATACATGACTACTGAAAAAACCATAGCGTTGAGTAGACGGATCTTTGTTGGTAAAGTAATGTCTCTGCTTTTTAATATGCTATCTAGGTTGGTCATATGAAAGTATTCTGGATATTCATAACATCAAAGTGCTTTCTTAACAAATGTTAAAAAGAAACAAGGGATGTCTTTATGGCAAGAAGAGCTTCCATGACTAAAACCAAAATTATATCTGGAAAATGCAGTACAGCATAGTTGATAAGAGGCTTCCATGGTAGCTCATGTGGCAAAGAATCCACCAGAATTGGCAATGTGCGAAACCTTGGTTCAATTCCTGGATCTTCCCCTGGAGAAGGGATAGGCTACCCACTCCAAAATTCTTGGGTTTCCCTGGTGGTTCAGATGGTAAAGAATCCACCTGCAATGTGGGAGATCTGGGTTCGATCACTGGGTTGGAAAGACCCCCCTGGAGGAGGGCATGGCAACCCATACCAGTATTCTTGCCTGGAGAATTTCCATGGATAGAGGAGCCTGATGGGCTACAGTCCATGGTGTCACAAAGAGTCTTGACACAACTGAGTGACTAAGCACAGCAAACCACATGGTTGATAACAGCACAAACTCTGGAGCAGACTGCTAAAGTCTGATCCTTCTTCTACCACTTATTGGCTGTGTGATTTGGGGCAACATATTTAACTTTCTGTGCCTCCATTTCTTCATCTATAACATGAAAATAATAATAGCACATACTTACAAATTGTTGTATGGATTATTTATAAATCAATTGGAACATTGCTTCATGCACATATAGTAAGTACTTGATATATGTGAACTTTTATTATCATCTCATTATTGAAATCAACTATGTAAGAATAAGTGATGTTGATAGGGTGTCAGTTTCTTTTAATTTGTACTTGAAAATCTCAAACGTATGTAAATACTGACTTCTTCATTTGAATGGAACCATGAAAAAAGTGAAAAGCTAGAGATTACATTTTTTTCTCTTGTATTCATTCTCCTCTTTAGATCAAAGCACAAAATCTATTGATAAATATAGTTGCTTGAGGTTGCAGAAGCAGGATGGAACAGAATTAAACTGTATATAGATATAGTATTGCTTTGTTTGCTAATTTAGCATTTTTGCTAAGGCTATGTTCTGTGAGTGAAGCCAGAGGTGGGACTGTCTTCCACATAGCTTCAACTTATGAGATGGAAGCTCCATCTTGGAGTGGCACTTTGAAGAGTATCAGGGCCCCAATGTCCCATTTCTGAATTTAGTTTTATATACTATGTAGAGAACACTGTCTTGCAAGTTGCAATTTTCAGACCACAACAGTCAAAAGCAAATACATGACATTCACTACATATACAAGTAGAACTTAATACACCAAAATGTGAAATAGATGGTATATCAGTTACGAATGACTGAAAGTATTAGTCACTTAGTCATGTCCAACTCTTTCTGACCCCACAGACTGTAGCCCAACAAGCTCCTTTGTCCTTGGGATTTCCTAGGCAAGAACTGGACAGGATAGTCATTCCCTTCTCCAGGATATCTTCCAGAATCAATGGGTCAAGCCCAGTTCTCCTGCACTGGACGCAGATTCTTTACCATCAGACACACCAGGGAAGCTCCTGGAATGATTGTTGCCTACTATTAATAGAAATTAGAAATGTGTGGCTTAAACTAGGTAAAAGTTTGTCATTCATATTCCTATCAGGGTCACTTTATAGGAGCCAGTCTTCAGGGCAATTATCAGGAATTCAGTTCTCTTCTATCTTTCTGCTCTGCCATCCTTAATGCTGTTTTAATTTTCAAAGACATCTCCAGGACCTAAGTGACTCCCGGAGCTACATTCATTATGCCACATTCAATGCAAGAAACACTGAAAAGATGGAAAGAGTAAACAGTTTATTCAAGTTGTATAACTCCCTCTTAAGGAACTTCTCAGAAGCTAACACAATATCTTTCAATTATACCTCACTGATCAGAACTGATTCATAGGGTAACATCTAGCTATCAGGAAACCTAGGAAATACAGTTTTCTTAGGTGAGTACATTCTCAGTTCAGTTCAGTTCAGTCGCTCAGATGTGTCCGACTCTTTGCGACCCCATGAATCGCAGCACACCAGGCCTCCCTGTCCATCACCAACTCCCAGAGATTGCCCAAACTCATGTCCAACGAGTCGGTGATGCCATGCGGCCATGTCATTCTCTGTCGTTCCCTTCTCCTCCTGCCCCCAATCCCTTCCAGCATCAGGGTCTTTTCCAAAGAGTCAACTCTTCACATGAGGTGGCCAAAATATTGGAGTTTTAAGTATTCTGGAGCTGAAGTATTCAGTTTCAGCATCAGTCCTTCCAAAGAACACCCAGGACTGATCTCCTTTAGAATGGACTGGTTGGATCTCCTTGCTGTACAAGGACTCTCAAGTGTCTTCTCCAACACCACAGTTCAAAAGCATCAATTCTTCGGTGCTCAGATTTCTTCACAGTCCAACTCTCACATCCATACATGACCACTGGAAGAATAATAGCCTGACTAGACAAAACTTTGCTGGCAAAGAAATGGCTCTGCTTTTTAATATGCTGTCTAGGTTGGTCATAACTTTCCTTCCAAGGAGTAAGTGTCTTTTAATTTCATGGCTGCAATCAGCATCTGCAGTGATTTTGGAGCCCAAAAAAATAAAGTCTGACACTATTTCCACTGTTTCCCAATCTATTTGCCATGAAGTGATGGGAACAGATGCCATGATCTTTGTTTTCTGAATGTTGAGCTTTAAGCCAACTTTTTCACTCTCCTCTTTCACTTTCATCAAGAGGCTCTTTAGTTCCTCTTCACTTTCTGCCATAAGGGTGGTGTCATCTGCATATCTGATTTTATTGATATTTCTCCAGCAATCTTGGTTCCAGCTTGTGCTTCTTCCAGCCCAACATTTTTCATGATGTACTCTGCATATAAGTTAAATAAGCAGGGTGACAACATGCAGCTTTGACGTACTCCTTTTCCTATTTGGAACCACTCTGTTGTTCCATGTCCAGTTCTAACTGTTGCTTCCTGACCTGCATACAGGTTTCTCAAGAGGCAGGTCAGGTGGTCTGGGATTCCCATCTCTTTCAGAATTTTCCACAGTTTATTATGATCCACACAGTCAAAGGCTTTGGCATAGTCAATAAAGCAGAAATAGATGTTTTTCTGGAACTCTCTTGCTTTTTCCATGATCCAGTGGATGCTGGCAATTTGATCTCTGGTTCCTCTGCCTTTTCTAAAACCAGCTTGAACATCTGGAAGCTCATGGTTCACATATTGCTGAAGCCTGGCTTGGAGAATTTTGAGCATGATGTTACTAGCATGTGAGGTGAGTTTAATTGTGCGGTAGTTTGATCATTCTTTGGCATCGCCTTTCTTAGGGATTGGAATGAAAATTGCCCTTTTCCAGTCCTGTGGCGACTGCTGAGTTTTCCAAATTTGCTGGCATATTGAGTGTAGCACTTTCACAGCATCATCTTTCAGGATTTGAAAGAGCTCAACTGGAATTCCATCACCTCCACTAGCTTTGTTCGTAGTGATGCTTTCTAAGGCCCACTTGACTTCACATTCCAAGATGTCTGGCTCTAGGTGAGTGACCACACCATCGTGATTATCTTGGTTGTGAAGATCTTTTTTGTACAGTTCTTCTGTGTATTCTTGCCACCTCTTCTTAATATCATCTGCTTCTGTTAGGTCCATACCATTTCTGTCCTTTATCGAGCCCATCTTTGCATGAAATATTCCCTTGGAATCTCTAATTTTCTTAAAGAGATCTCTTGTTTTTCCTATTCTGTTGTTTTCCTCTATTTCCTTGCATTGATCGCTGAGGAAGGCTTTCTTATCTCTCCTTGCTATTCTTTGGAACTCTGCATTCAGATGCTTATATCTTTCCTTTTCTCCTTTGCTTTTTGCTTCTTTTCTTTTCACAGCTATTTGTAAGGCCTCCTCAGACAGCCAGTTTGCTTTTTTGCATTTCTTTTCCATGGGAATTATCTTGGTCCCTGTCTCCTGTACAATGTCATGAACCTCCATCCATAGTTCATCAGGCACTCTGTCTATCAGATCTAGTGCCTTAAATCTATTTCTCACTTCCTCTGTATAAACATAAGGGATTTGATTTAGGTCATACCTGAATGGTCTAGTGGTTTTCCCTACTTTCTTCAATTTAAGTCTGAATTTGGCAATAAGGAGTTCATGATCTGTGCCACAGTCAGCTCCTGGTCATTTTTCTGCTGACTGTATAGAGCTTCTCTATCTTTGGCTGCAAAGAATATAATCAATCTGATTTTAGTGTTGACCATCTGGTGATATCCATGTGTAGAGTCTTCTCTTGTGTTGTTGGAAGAGGGTGTTTGCTATGACCAGTGTGATCTTTTGGCAAAACTCTATTAGCCTTTGCCCTGCTTCATTCCGTCCTGCAAGGCCAAATTCGTTTACTCCAGGTGTTTCTTGACTTCCTACTTTTGCATTCCAGTCCCCTATAATGAAAAGGACATCTTATTTGGGTGTTAGTTCTAAAAGGTCTTATAGATCTTCATAGAACCATTCAACTTCAGCTTCTTCAGCATTACTGGGTGCAGCATAGGCTTGGATTACCGTGATATTGAATGGTTTGCCTTGGAAATGAACCGAGATCATTCTGTCGTTTTTGAGACTGCATCCAAGTACTGCATTTTGGACTCTTTTGTTGACCATGATGGCTACTGCATTTCTTCTAAGGGATTCCTGCCCACAGTAGTAGATATAATGGTCACCTGAGTTAAATTCTCCCATTCCAGTCCATTTTAGTTCACTGCTTCCTAGAATGTCTACGTTCACTCTTGCCATCTCCTGTTTGACCACTTTCAATTTTCTTTGATTCATGGACCTAACATTCCAGGTTCCTATGCAATATTGCTCTTTACAGCATCGGACCTGTGGCTGTTGCAATGGACCACGCCGAAGCGTGGCAGCTGCGACGGACAGCGTGCCTGAGAGGAGCTACCCCACACCCAAGGTCAGGGGCGGCGGCTGAGACAAGCTACCCCACGTCCGAGTTCAGGAGTGGTGGCCAAGACGAGTTACCCCACGTCCAAGGTCAGGGCGGCAGCCTAGAGGAGCAACTCCATGACCAAGAAGTGGCGGCTGCGCAGATGCTGGACAGCCTAGAGGAGCTACTCCACGTTCAAGGTCAGGAGGGGAGACCTCCTCCAAGGTAAGGAGCAGCGGCCGCGATTTGCTGGAGCAGCCGTGAAGAAATACCCTACATCCAAGGTAAGAGAAACCCAAGTAAGACAGTAGGTGTTGTGAGAGGGCATCAGAGGGCAGACACACTGAAACCATAATCACAGAAAACTAGCCAATCTGGTCACATGGACCACAGCCTTGTCTAACTCAATGAAACCAAGCTTTGCCGTGTGGGGCCACCCAAGACGGACGGGTCATGGTGGAGAGGTCTGACAGAATATGGTCCACTGGAGAAGGGAATGGCAAACCACTTCAGTATTCTTACCTTGAGAACCCCATGAACAGTATGAAAAGGCAAAATGATAGGATACTGAAAGAGGAACTCCCCAGGTCAGTAAGTGCCCAATATGCTACTGGAGATCAGTGGAGAAATAACTCCAGAAAGAATGAAGGGATGGTGTACATTCTAATCCCAAGGAAATTTGGATCTGGTGCTAAGGAAAAGAAGAATATAGGTAATTTTCAGTCTCTGCCATATTCAGGTTGCCTAAAATATTAATTTCTGTTTTTCAAATTTTGTGTTTGCGATTTTATATATTCCAACTACAAATACAGATAAATAGATGACAGTTTTTTTGGCAAATACTTTCAACAAATGTTAATTAAGCATTTGATATAAGCACTAAATTATAGTAGGCACTAGGAATACAAAGGTAAATCAGTAATCTTCTCAGTTTATTTCTCTGTTGGCTCTGATGGTAAAGAATCTGTCTGCAATGCAGGAGACCTGAGTTTGATTTCTGGGTCAGGAAGATCCCCTGGAGAAGAGTATGGCAACCCACTCCAGTATTCTTGCCTGGAGAATTCCATGGACAGAGAAGTCTGGTGGGCTATATAGGGTCTCAAAGAGTCAAACACAACTGAAGCAACTTAGCATGCACGTGGACAAAATAAGTGATAATTGCAATTAAAAAAATTTTTTTTTTAAATTTGAGGAGTTCCACTTCTGTCGAGGTAGCATTGGGAGTTTCATGACTGTGAAACTGATAGAAAAAAAATATATATTAACTATTCTGGATATGATCTTAAAGGTTTATAGCTGACAAATATTCTTTCAAGAAAATCTACTAAAATTTGATAACAAGACTCTGATCCTTAAATCAAGATCTGCTTCCTCCCTTCCTCCTCTCAACTCAGTGAGACTGATGAAGCCAAGGCTTTCTCTCTACCCAGCACTGAGTTGGAGAGCTGTCTTCCTAAGAATGGCAGGATGTCACTCATTCTCATCCAGCTCCTAGCTAGTCGTTGCTAAGACTATGTTCCAGGTGAGTGCAGCCAAAAGATGGAGCTCCCTTCTTCCACCTAGCTTCAACTTATGAGACAGAGCCTCCATTCTGGAGTGGTGATTTCAAGAATATTGGGGTCCGCATGTCCCCCACCCTAGCTCATATGGTGAAGGTGTCACATTAGGAGAGAGAAACTGAGGCTACTGCCCTCTCTCCACGAAATACTCAGAGATGTCATGTTAAATGTATTTGAAGAATTAAAGAAGGAAATTATCATTTTAAAAATTAAAGGTCATATCAAATAAAGAGTATCAATAAGGAGATAGAAGTTATTTTTAAAATAACAACAGCAAAGGAAATTCTAGAGTTGAAAAGTACAGTAACTAAAGTCAAATATTCACTAAAAGGGGCTCAACAATAGATATGAACAGGCAAAATAATTAGTGAACTGGATGACAGACTGATAGAGATTATGCTCTTTGAAGAGCAGAGAAAAAAGAATGAAGTGAACAGACACTCAGAAATATCAGACACCATGAAGAACACCAATATATGCATTATAGTATTACCAGAATGAGAAGAGAGAGAGAGAGAAAGGAGCTGAAAAAATATTCAAAGAAATTATGGCTGAAATGTCCCCAGATTTATGGAAAAACATTAATTTGCACAGTCAGTACAAATGAGGTGGGTGGTAGAAAAATTGTACTTGACTAAGGAAATGACCCTAGATAATAATTCAAATACACAAAAACAAATGAAGAAAACCAGAAGTGATAAATAAGAAGGTCAATATAACAAAAGTATAAAGGTATATTACTTTTCTCTCAATCTTCTCTAAAAGTCACAAAATTAGAGAGGGAGGTTCAAGAGGGAGGGAACATATGTATACCTATGGCAGATTCATCTTGATGCATGGCAGAAATGAACACAATGTTGTAAGCCAATTATCCTCCAATTAAAAATAAATTAATTAATTTAAAAAAGAAACCACATGTTTTTATTTGCAAAAAATAAAAGTCACAAAATTATATAAAGTGGTAATTACAACAACGTAGTATTGAGTTTCTAACATTTATAAATATAAAATATCTAACAATAATACCATGAAAACAGGGACTTTTTCTTAGGTAAATACCAGTGATAAACTTACCAATTGGGCTGCCATGTTGTCCTGGGACCATCCTTTCCCACAGACTGCTCAGGATGGGGTCCTTCTTTACAGTTGAGCAATGAATGGACCTGTCCTAAAATTTCATCTTACTGCCTGTTTTCTTGACCCAATCCCAATAGCGCCTTCATCCATTTGGGTCCTCTAAGAGTTAGATGCCAAAATGACATGAGATATATAAAATATTTATTGGGGGACATGCCTAGGAAGGGTAAAAGGAGAGAGAGCACACAGAAATGATGCAAGACTTACATCTGCAAAAAGGGGAAGAGAAGGAACATTGGGTAAGAAGAACTTCAGATGGCAGAGAAGTTCTCAGAGATCTTGGCCAGATCAATGGGAGTTCCTGACCAAAACTGTCTGTTAGAGAAATCCTGTCTCAGGAAGGAATGGCCTGATTCTACTTACACCCTTGTTCAGTCATTGGCTGGGCTTAGCCTATGAGAAGAATGACTTCAAAGTGAATGCCGTGGTGGGTCCAAAGGAGCAGCAACTAGAGGAGGTCCGTCAACTATGTTCTGCAGCAGATCCTTTTGAAGGAAGATCTGAGCAGGGCATTTCCAAGGCTTCCACGAGACTATAACTTTTTTCCTTGTAAATCCGTTGTAGCCCCCATTAAAATGCTCACAGAACTGCTACGAATTGTTTTTACTTGAAATATCACTTTATAAAACATTACACTATTGTCAGCTATACACTAAAGTCATGCCCACATGGCATTTGAAAAGTCAGTGCTGGGTTTATATGAAGGAATAAAATGACAGAATTCATCCAAGTGCCTCTGAGCATTTTGTCAAAGCTATGGGCTGTTTAGCCAAGCTGGATGGAGCGTGGTGCTGAGTCCAGTCGCCAGGATTATATGGACAGTAAGCACTGCTTGATAATCCAGACAGCTGTCTCCCCAGTGCGTGCCCTTGGTCACAAGGGAGAACTGGCAAGGGGGTGTTTAACACAAACTTATCTCTTTAATCACAAAGCTTGTTAGTGCCATACCAGGGGCAAAAGCTGGATCTACTAATGACCAACATCAGCAGTTTTCTTCTGAATGATTCTGCTTCTAAATTGTAAATGCAGACATAGCAGTCCCACATTCATGTATTTTTTCCTCAATGAAAGACCTCACTGGTTTCATTAATAGAGACAAATAGGCAACCATACCAAGAAGACTTATTTTATATTTATCCTGCCTTGACTTAAAATTACTATTATATCACTGGCCTACACTCCAAATTCACAAAGTATTGCCCTATATGCAACAGTTTGTCCCCTTCTCAAAGAAAAAGAGAAAATTATCCCTTTGTCCAGTGATGATATCAGGCAGCCCTGATATGTCACCATGTGTTAATGATCTCATAAGATTAAAACCTGTTCCAGGAAGCCTAATTGAAAGTGGCTTGTGATTATCTTCAAAGTCCTTATTGTGAAAAACTCTCAAAGGGAACAGCCAGAGTCAGTTTCCCTGAAGGAAGAGTGAGCTCACAATGGCAACCCCCACTCAACAAACGTCTGTGAAGCAACAAACAGCATAGAGATTCCATGCTGAAACTCAGCCATTAAAGTCAATATGCTCACATTCCAATCTTGCTCTGTTCTCTTGTCCTTTCCTAGAAGAAGAATCATGTGGAAGAAGAGAGGAGGAATGCACCTCAGGTGTCCCGTGAATCAGTGAGCTACCTTGTGCAGAGTAAGGGAGAAGAGGGGGAAGATATGCTTCATTGAAACATAAAAGGAAAAGCATCCATGTTTTTGAACAATGTATTATGCTTATTACACGATTTCTAACTTTATAAATAAAATTTCTAATGGCCAAGTATAGGCATATCCTCACTATTAACAAGACCATTTACTCCATACATTCCATATACCCAGTACAAAATAGTTAAAGTAATTTATAGGAAAAATATATTTGGTTCTCATCCACAATGCCTGGCTCACAACTACCAAAACCATTAAAATTCCCAAGGCAATAAGAAAAATGGGATAATATTTTGTCTCTTATGCTCAGATTCTGAAAAAACTTTAAGAAGTTTCCTTTTGGTTCCCAACCAAGACCTTCCCAGGTGGCACAGTAGTAAAGAATCTGCCTGCTGATGACACAAGAGACATAGCTTCAATCCCTGTGTCAGGAAGATTCTCTGAAGGAGAAAATGGCAACCCACTCCAGCATTCTTGCCTGGAAAATTCCACGGACAGAGAAACCTGGTGAGCTACAGTCCACGTGGTCACAAGAGTGGGACACAACTGAGCACAGAGCACACACGCAAGGGTGGGTGCTGGTGGCCAGGAGAACCAGTTGTGTGATTAGATGGTTGGAACTTCTAATCCCACTCCCTGATTTCCTGGGAGGTGAGAGGGACTAGAAGTGGAATCAGTTGCCATTGGCTGATAATTTAGTCAGTCATGACTATGCAATGAAGCTTCCATAAGAAATAGAAGGAAAGCTTTTTGTTCCTTTTTTCCCCTAAGAGTTTCCATGTTGGCAAATCAGAATACTTCCATGTGCAAGGCCCCACACTCCACAAGCAGAAGCTCCTTTGTTCAGAACCTCACCTATTTCTCTCTTTATCTATCAATTTGTATCTTCTAATACACATCCTTTTATAATAAATTTGTAAGAGTCAGACACAACTTAGTGACTAAACAACAATCTAGTGAAGACAAGTTTTCCAGAGTTCTGGGAGACATGCTAGCAAATTAATCAAACACGAGGAGGGGGTCATGGGAACTTCTCATTTATATCTAGTGGGTCAAAAACACAGGTAAAAACCTGGGCTTGCATCTGGTGTTTGAAATGGAGGGACGTATTGTGAGATGGAGCCCTTTAGCTGTGGAACCTGATTCTTTCTCTGGGTAGATAGTGTAGGAATTGAGCCAAATTCTTGGACACTCTGCTGGTCTCCAAGAAATTCCCTGCTGGCATGGGGATGCCTGCACACACACACACACACACACACACATTTTGGAACTGGATCCCGGAACCCTTTGCATCCAGGAATGCAAGCATACATATGCAATCCATATAAATCTGTTGCCTCAAACACATCACTTCAGGATTTAACTAGCCATTTAGAGTTCCCACAGGCGTACAGGGCTCATTGTATCCAGGGATCTTCCAGGGTCATTTGGAATCCAGGGTTGGCCTTGTGTGGCAACTTTATCCTTGCCTTTCAGTCTTATCTGAATTGAGGTAGAACCAATTAAATTATTTCCAAGAGCTGATTTCCAACAGATATTGGGACAGGTAGGACAACACTCTGCCTGGATTTGACACCAAAGGAATGTCATCTGTGTGTCAGCTGTAACCTGGTGGCAGGGAAGATCATGGCCCCTAGAGTGGCATCAGCATTTCTCTTAATGACCTCACGTGTTCTGTGGAGAGCGGGATGACAGCCCAGAGCTCTGTGGAACTGAGGGCCTTAAGGGCAAAAGAGCCGTTACTATTGTCAGGGAGGAATGACTTGAGCCATGTTAGGCCTGAGGCCATATCGTTATCTGCCTTAGTTTGCTATATCTGGCTCACTTAACTGCCTCTGCAATGCACACTTTTATTCCATAGACCCTTCGCAGAGAAATATAGATGGCTGCCATCCATATAAACACCAGGAAGCTTGTAATTGCCCTCTGTTCCTTAGCCAGCATGACTATGGCTTACTATGGGTAAGAAGTTCAAGAAAGCATTAATAAATTTACACTCACACCCCAAACTGACAGTTCTCAACTATCGTGTCACAGCAGTCAGGGAAATCATGATGGATTATGAAGTTTACTGAAAGCAGTCTGTTACTAAAAATAAAGCATGGCCGTTTTCAAATTGTTTGCTTTAAAAATAATAATAAAATGGAAGTTTATCCCAATGATAATAATATCACTCCTTCCTACTTTCATTCTGATATGTAATCTTGAGATTGAGAGAGGAGAGCAAAGTTAAAGAGTGAATCTTGGGGTAAAATATGTATAATTTTGGCCTGTTCTTATCTGTGTAGCTTCCCAAGTATGGTAAGCATTTGGGAATATGTGCACAGGTCATATCAATGGTCACATTTTCAGGGGAAAAAAAAAAGAGAGAGAGAGATCAGATGCCCAGATTTGTATAGACTTGCAATCCTTGGTTTACAGATGGATCATATTCCAAAAGAATATCTGTGACTCAGGCATTTTCCATAGGCTAATATTATTCTTGATGCTAATTTCTAGCACCATTAAACATATTCTCAGGTTTTCAGTGAATAGAACAATGGAAATTCGCCCCTTTCTGGGGACCGAAATGAAATACTGGGCTGATGGAAAATAGAACCAAGAGAGAGAATGCTTCTGACTCCCATTCACATGTACAGATGCTTCTGGTGCCAATCTCCCTAGGAACTACCTGTCACAGGCAGAGTAGAGTGCAGAGTTTTATTCTCTAGACGTGTTCCATGAGAGTTCTTCACAAGGAATGTAGGATAAGAGGAAATAGGCACTTCTTCAAACCAGAGAGGACCATAAAGCTTGGCGCTGACAAAGAATAGAGTGACCTGTCCTGGACAGAAGCAGGAGCTGCTGCTGTAGGTCGTAGGAGGAACAACATGACAGGTTTACAGAAGGAAGAAAGTGGCAGAAGCAGTCCAGCAGGAAAGAAACAGGATTGACAAAAGACAGCGGGAGAGATTTTCCTGAGCATTGTCCTAAGATTAGAACTTTGGGCAGAAAAGTTAACATCTAGAGAAAAACAGTCTGCGAGACTTTCTGTTTCAATGCAGGATAAAACCTTAGCTTAACCCCTTTCAGGAAAATCTTTAGTGAGAACTGACATCATTCTTCAAAGTTTCTGAAGTTGGGGTGGTGTCTCCACATCACACGTCACATGACCGTGCAAAGGCTGGACCACACCAACTCTTGTTCACAAAAAAGTCACATAAGGATTGATTCCTGCCCTCAAATTCACGATGTACAGTATCTTTCCCTTGAATAAGTTAAACCTCCTCCAAGAATGCTCTATTTCTGAATACTTGTAGTATTACAGATTCTATCTTATGAAACTTATTAAGGATTGGAGCTAATTACTAAGCGAAAGTGAAAAAAATATTTTTAGGATCTCAATATACATAAAGTAGCGTTATAAGTTCCACTAACAAAGCTAGTGGAGGTGATAGAATTCCAGTTGAGCTATTTCAAAACCTGGAAGATGATGCTGTGAAAGTGCTGCACTCAATATGCCAGAAAACTGGAAAACTCAGGAGTGGCCATAGGACTGGAAAAGGTCAGTTTTCATTCCAATCCCTAAGAAAGGCAATGCCAAAGAATGCTAAAGCTACCACACAATTGCACTCATCTTGTAAAGTCATGCTCAAAATTCTCCAAGCCAGGCTTCAGCAAAATGTGAACCGTGAACTCCCAGATGTTCAAGCAGGTTTTAGAAAAGGCAGAGGAACCAGAGATCAAATTGTCAACATCCCCTGGATCATGGAAAAAGCAAAAGAGTTCCAGAAAAACATATATTTCTGCTCTACTGACTATGCCAAAGCCTTTGACTGTGAGGATCACAATAAACTGTGGAAAATTCTGAAAGAGATGGGAATCCCAGACCACCTGACCTGCCTCTTGAGAAACCTGTATATAGGTCAGGAAGCAACAGTTAGAACTGGACATGGAACAACAGACTGGTTCCAAATAGGAAAAAGAGTACATCAAGGCTGTATATTGTCACCCTGCTTATTTAACTTATATGCAGAGTACATCATGAGGAATGCTGGGCTGGAAGAAGCACAAGCTGGAATCAAGATTGCTGGAGAAATATCAATAACCTCAGATATGCAGATGACACCACCATTATGGCAGAAAATGAAGAGGAACTAAAAAGGCTCTTGATGAAAGTGAAAGAAGAGAGTGAAAAATTTGGCTTAAAGCTCAACATTCAGAAAACTAAGATCATGGCATCTGGTGTCATCACTTCATGGGAAATAGATGGGGAAACAGTGAAAACAGTGTCAGACTTTATTTTTGGGGGCTCCAAAATCACAGATGCTCCAAAAATCTGCAGATGCTGATTGCAGCCATGAAATTAAAAGACGCTTGCTCCTTGGAAGGAAAGTTATGACCAACCTAGATAGCATATTGAAAATCAGAGACATTACTTTGCCAACAAATGTCCGTCTAGTCAAGCCTATGGTTTTTCCAGTGGTCATGTATGGATGTGAGAGTTGGACTGTGAAGAAAGCTAATCGCCGAAGAATTGATGCTTTTGAACTGTGGTACTGGAGAAGACTCTTGAGAGTCCCTTGGACTGCAAGGAGATCCAACCAGTCCATTCTAAAGGAGATCAATCCTGGGTGTTCATTGGAAGGACTGATGGTAAAGCTGAAACTCCAATACTTTGGCCACCTCATGCAAAGAGTTGACTCACTGGAAAAGACTTTGATGCTGGGAGGGATTGGGGACTGGAGGAGAAGGGGACGACAGGGAATGATATGGCTGGATGGCATCACTGACTCAATGGACGTGAGTTTGAGTGAACTCCGGGAGTTGGTGATGGACAGGGAGGCCTGGCATGTTGTGATTCATGTGGTTGCAAAGAGTCAGACACGACTGAGTGACTGAACTGAACTGAACTGAGGTTGAAGATGCTGTAATAGTACATTTTTTAAGTATTTGCATTGTACATTTAAGCTTATAATGGATTTTTATCTAGATTCTATCATTTAGGTCTTATAATAACCTAAGATAAAGGCAAGGTCAATATCACAAGATGAGGAAACCAAAACTTACAAGTTACTTAACTTGCCAATATTCATCACAGTAGCAAGCTAGAGAACTGAGCAAGCACCCATTACTTTCTATTCCGGATATAGTGAGTGATCTTCCTGTCATGGGAGATTAAAAAAAAAAAAAAGAAAGAAACAAAAAATTATCAGCCTAAGACCGAAATGACACCTAGTACTGCAAGGAAATGGGAGATTATTGTACACAGTGGAATTAGCTCAGCTTTTGTTTATCTTCCTTTCTATTGTGTGACCATTGAAATGCTCCTGAGATTTAATTGGCTGCCCTGGATATCAACTCATTTCCTTTATGACAACCTTGAAAAAATAATTCTCAGCATCATTTATATAAAAATGATTACAGCCTATTGTTAATTAATCTTAGATCCTTTGGACCATTTATCCACTTTTGACCTCAGTCTTTTTCTAGGACCAGCGTGTGAATTGAAGATGATCTTTAAAATAAGTGAACTGGGGAAGTGAAATTTCTCCTTTGACCTACCCAAACAATAAATCATCAAGATGTTAATGATTGGGTGGGACTTCCTTGGTGGTCCAGTGGCTAAGACTTCATGCTCTCAATGCAGGAGGCATGAGATCGATCCCTTTTCAAGGAGCTAAGATCCCACATGCTGCAGCTAAGAGTTCACATGCCACAACTAAAGATCTTACGTGCCACAACTAAGACCCAGCCAAATAAATACATACATTTTTCAAAGATTTTAATGTGCCAGTGATGTCATGTGAATCTTGAATAAATGTCTTAACATGTTGTTGTTGCCATTCAATCAATCACTCAGTCATGTCCGGCTCTGAGACCCCATAGAATGCAACATGCCAGCCTTCCCTGTCTTAAACTATCTCCCGAAGTTTGTTCAAACTCATGTCCATCAAATTGGTGATGCCATCCAACCATCTCTTCCTCTGTCTCCCCCTTCTCCTCCTGCCATCAATCTTTCCCAGCATCAGAGTCTTTTCCAATGAGTTGGCTCTTCACATCAGGTGGCCAAAGTATTAGAGTTTCAATTTCAGCATCAGTCCTTCCAATGAATATTCAAGGTTGATTTCCTTTAGGATTGACTTGTTTGATCTCTGTCAGAGGACATTCAACTTTAAGGGATCCAATATGTTCTTCTTTTGTGTGCTGTTTCTCAAGGACTCTATTCCTTATCAGTTCCTGGTAAACAGTTGCGAGCAGAGCTACACACAGTTCTCAGGACTGAGATCATGAGAAAGGACACCTGCTTGGACTCCCTTCAGTGACTCCCTTCAGTGACCTTACTTAAATGTAATCTATTCAGTTATGCCCCTCTTACTCAAGATATTGACTGCTTTCTGGCCCTTTGAAGATTGGTATTTGCTTGGCTTTTTTTTTTTTTTTTTTGCTCAATTTCTTTTACTGCCTAAAGCTGCCTTGTATGTAGATATATAAACATGCATTTCTGCAAATAAATCACCTTGTTTCACTCGAGACTTGGGTCCCCTGCATCCCTCTTCTCGTCGACTTCAGTCCCCAGGTCCTGGTCTACAAAGACCGTGAAAGATCTCCTTGCTGTCCAAGGGATTCTCAAGAGTCTTCTCCAGCACCACAGTTCAAAAGCATTAGTTCTTCAGTGCTCAGCCTTCTTTATGGTCCAACTCTCACATCCATACATGACTATTGGAAAAACCATAGCTTTGACTACACAGATTTTTGTCAGCAAAGTGATGTCTCTGCTTTTCAATACACTATCTAGGTTCATCATGGTTTTACTTTTAAGGAGCCAGAGTTTTTTAATTTCAAGATTGCAGTCACCATCTGCAGTGATTTTGGAGCACAAAAAAATAAAGTCTGTTTCCATTTTTTCCCCATCTACACGTCATGAAGTGTTAGAACCAGATACCATGATCTTAAGCACGTGGGTTGTTTTTTGGCTTTTTTTTTTTAATCACTGGATACATTTTTGTCCATCTAGAATTAAGCTCAAAACAATCTTTTGGCCAATTAATACACAGAGCCTTGTACAAGTTTATCAGAAATTCAGGCTTTATCTGTCAAATCACTCAAAAACTCTATGTGTCTCAGTTTTTTCATTTATAGCTAAGGTAAATGGTATCTAACTTGACATTTTTTTGTGAAAGCTAACTGAGCTCTTATACATGAAATTGCCTAGCCATAGCACAAAAAAAGAAAGAAAGAAAAAAAAATGATTCTAAACATGTTTTTGTTTTTGTTTTCTCTGGGAAAATTAAGGATTGGTTCCAAAAGTCTAGCTAATTTTCTCTATCAGTCTTTTCAGACTGCATTACGATCAGACTCAGTATTTACTTCCTGTCCCTAATCTATTTTGCTGTATCTGTGAATGTTTTAAATAGCTCCTGCATCCCTCCCTTGATGAAGCCTGAGTGCTCCCAGATATACCGTGCCATTGTCCAAAGTCTGAGAGACTCTCTCCACCTCTATCCTGAACCTTTGTGTCAGTGGATGCTGTTCCCAGCACACTTGCCATGGCAGGATTTATATAGATCGGATGATCTGCCTGAACTAAAACACACTGTATGTTACAGGGTATCAGATTCAGAAGAGGTCAAACTGATTGATTGAGAAAATGGTAGAGGGAAAAAAACTAGGTGACAAAATTAATTTTTTAAAACTGTGTTCAAAGTTTAACATCAAGTCAAATTCTTGGACCACAAAAATCTTGAACATTGATTAAGTTCATTCCTCCCTACTTTAGGTCCCTAGGACTTTACACACCTACACTGAATTCTCCCAGAAAGAGAGAGGGTGGTTAGTGCCTTCTTATGTAAAATGCATTTCTAGAGGAACTTAAAGCCTGATGAGAGTGATAGAACCTTGAGAATGATTCCATTTTGACATCTTCCTAAATCACTTCACCTCAACCCATACAACCACAACCCCAACTTTCACTGGATGTGCTATGCTCCCACACCAAGTGTAAAAAACAGAATAGGCTTCAAAATTGGAATCCACAGGAGACCACAGACAATTCTTAGGACCATGGGATTATAAGATTTAATGTCCTTTTATGTAACTGCATCTTTGGAATAAATTATCAATGATGTGAATTAAAGAACTCTTCCTTAAGGCCTCCCTGTAGTTTAAGACCCAGGGTTTGTATGGAGAAAATAACATGAGTAAGAAATGATAGTCGATACCGTGATCTGCTTAGCAGATTCTCCTCAGGATTGAGGTCCTGATTCCCCCAGGATGAAGAAGACACAGCTACTTATGACAGACCACTGAGCCCCTCTTTGGGAATTGTCTTTAGCCAAAGGGAATCACCTCACCCAAAGTTCTGCCCCTCCCCAGGATGAGCATGTATCCAGTACCCAGTGTAGGGTACAGCCTCCTTGCCTTGATTCAGGATGGCTCTGCAGGGCAATACCAGTGCAATTCCCTGTAAGACAGGCTGAGGCTTCATTTGCAAATTCTTGGTAGCTCAGATTCTCCATTTCCCCATTGTTTCCTCCTTTGCTCCCTTACAGATGTTGAACTGATAGGTCTCCTGCATGCAAATCTCCATCCAGACTCTGCCTCCCAGGGAACCTGACCCAAGACAGAGACAGAGACTGTATCTCTCCCAGGCCTTATGTCTCTATTGCAATTACTTAATTCTGCCAGTGTTAATGCAAAAGCAGCCACTGACACTACTTGAAAGTAAATGGCCAAGGCACTATTCCAATAACACTTTATTTACCTAAAAATAGGTAATGGGCCAGATTGGCCTTCAGGTCATAATTTGCTGATCCCTCCCTTACATTTCCCAGAAATTAATACTTATTAAATCTACATTGATAGATTTAATTGATCATTAAATCTACAATGATCAACTTAATCTTATGGTTTACTCTTCACTCACCTAAATATTATTTGGCCTAGAATTTGTTTCCCAGCTTATTAATAAGGAATCTGCAAAGGATGAGTTCAAAAGCCTTGCAAAAGTTGAGCTAGGTTATATCTATTATTCCTGTTTAATTAACCAGCCCTATAAACTTATTAGAAGAAAAATAAAAACTTCTGTGATCTAGATTTATATGCCATTCAGTTCAGTTCAGTCGCTCAGTCGTGTCCGACTCTCCGCAACCCCATGAATCACAGCACGCCAGGCCTCCCTGTCCATCACCAAATCCCGGAGTTCACTCAAACTCATGTCCACAGAGTCGGTGATGCCATCCAGCCATCTCACTCTCGGTTGTCCCCTTCTCCTCCTGCCCCCAACCTTTCCCAGCATCAGAGTCTTTTCCAGTGAGTCAACTCGTCGCATGAGGTGGCCAAAGTATTGCCATTGCTTCTCTATAAAAAACTTATGTTCCAGAAAGACTGGATACTAGAAACTAATTCTACTTGGAACCCCTTTTTCAAAACTCAGGTCAAATGTCATTTGCAATACAAGTCTTTCACAGGTTTCAGGAATGTTGAAACGTTATGTTTTTTCCATCTCTCTGTCTCTCGATGTTTTGCACACTGTGGTACTCATGAAATAATCAGTGGCAAAAAAAGTGACTGAATGTTACTCCACAGAGAATAAGGTTGACATGAGTTGTTACTCAGTATATTGCCCTGTTACAAAGACTTTGTAAGTTCTTTTTCATTCAAGAATGTTCAGTGGTACTAGAACCTTACCAAGAAAGTTTTGTAATGTCCATAGACTGGTCAAGATTTCATTAAAACAATAGTCTTTTTCCAGAGAATCCCATTAGTGCAGAATAAACACCGGCTGGAAACAGGCGATCTGACTTCCAGTCTCAGCTAGATTATTTGGCTGGATGACTCTGAATAAGCTTTGCTTTGGGCCTCAATTTCCTCATATGTGAAATAAATTAATTGGACTAAATGCACCCTAGAGTAACTTCTGTGTGCTAAATAATGCTGCCTAAGAAGGCCAGGCATTTATCTCTAACCCAGTGGTCTCTACTCATCATTCTCCTTGCCTGAAATCCTGGAAGAATAGGAACACTGGGTGTTGGACCCTTCCACCCTCCTCCAGAGTTCCAGCACTCCTTTTCTTCTCAAAAATTTCACCTGGAAATTCTTTCTGGCCATTTCAATATAAAGGGCACATACAGAGAAGTTTGGGACTCAGAACATTTGTGCAAATTCTCTATGATATTAGAGACTTGTTCTAGGAAGGATGCATCTCCCAAACAAGAGTCTTGGGTAACCAAGTGCCCCTTAATCCCTTTGGTGCATCTCCCCAGCATAGCTGTGCCACACCTGCAGGGACAGAGGTTAATTGTCACAGAATCAAAGGAAGAAATTATGTCAATTCCTCATGAGTCATAGGGATACCTGAGAAGAGAATTGTGACAGACAAGCAGAGAAGCTAAAAAAAAAAAAAAGCCTAAGGGAAAGAGAAACATAGGAAGTACTAACTGGAGAATACAGAAGACTTAATGGAGAACTGACTTATACCCATGTGCCTTTTTTAGGGAAGGCAGATTGAAACTCCACAGAGCTTCAATTTTCTTCTAAATGCTTGTGATTTCAGACTCTCCCTGGGGCCCTAGCTCCCTCTGGAGAACTCTTAGCAGGATGGAAGTTCTGCCACACCTGCTGCAGAAAGAGATGGTTTTTGTACAGGGACAGACTAGGCTATCCCAGTGACAATGGAAAGGAAAATGATGCCATTCTCAGTGAGAGGTTTCTAAGCTTTACATGTTCCACAGGTTTCACCTTCCATGGCAGTTGTCAAGGCAACTGAGTGAGGTCACAACCAAAGAACAAATAGCGTTAGTGTCATTGAGTGTCACCGCCTTTACCTGCCAACTACAGGTACAAATAGTACCCTCTCTTGTCTGGCAACAGCATCCTAGACCTACTCCCAGATTCACAGACCATAGAATGCCGAAAGAAAGAGAGACACAGACATTCTATTGTTTTCCACATGTGTGACTTCTTCATAATCCTATAAAGAAGCTGCAACTGTCTAAGGATCTCTCAAGTATAGCAACCTTTAAAAATACGTTATTTTTTTTTAATAAAATAAAAATGTTATTTTTAACCATTCTGGTGATTTATAGTTTCACATCATGGGAAGAAAGTCTTCTGTTTTGAAAAATAACCAGCCAAGGAACCTCAGAAAATAGAGCCAGCATTCCCCCCCCCCCAGAACCAGACCTATGACTCTAAATGCTTTCCTTTTTCATAATTTCAGAGGACAAAATGAACAGTCAAATTAAAATGGGCCCAATAACCCTCAAATGAAGTGACAAGCTTTCTCTCAGCCCCATCCCAGCCCAGTTACAAGATGCACCCCATCTGTGATCTTTCTAAGTGGGAAAAAAGTTAGGAAAACTTTACAATGAGTTATATACTGAAATTAACTGATTCGCTCTAAATTTACTTATTTGCTCTAGAAATAAACTAGAAAAGTCATAAAAATGTATAAGTATTTATTTATCTTGGTTCCAATGATAAAGGCCACTTGGTAGCTTACCCAACTATGCCAAAACTGGCTGCCTCTGTCTGCTAATGTGTTATCCTCACACTGTGTGCATCACATTTAAAAGACACCAGTGACACACTGTCCAAAATTGAGTTATTTTTATACCTGTCTTATTTCTTCATTAGATGGGATGGACATGGATATTATCATACTAAGTGAAGCAAGTCAGACAGAGAAGGACAAATATCATATAATAGCACTTATATGCAAAATCTAAAAACAAAATGATACAAATGAATTTATTTACAAAACAGAAATAGGCTCACAGATTTAGAGAATGAACTTATGGTTACCAGGAGAGAAGGAAGATAGGAAAGATAGATTGGGAATTTGAGATTAACATGTATGCATTGCTATATTTAAAAATTGATAACCATCAAAGACCTACTGTCTAGCATAGGGAACTCTCAATATTCTGTAATAACCTAAATGGGAAAAAAATATGAAAAAGAATATATACATTCATATGTGTAACTGGATCAGTTTGCTGTACACCCAAAACTAACACAACACTGTTAATCAACTACACTCCAATATAAATAAATAAATGTTTTTTTTAAAAAAGGATTTGAACTGCAGTGGCACCAGGGCCAGGTCATATACAAATACTAAAAAGAAAAGTTCTAAATGACACACCTCATTAGAACAAATCAGAGGGAGAGATATTTTGAAATCTCTTTGATTTATGACCTACTGTAAGATATGGAGACATTATTTATGATCAATATGTGTGCCTGCTAGCATTTTGCTAGAGTCACTGGTTGGTCAACCCAATCCAATGGACATACTCTCTGTGTTCTTTCTATTGGCATGTGTGTTAGTTGTTCAGTCATGTCCAACTTTTTGTGACCCCATGGACTGTAGCCCACCAGGCTCCTTTGTCCGTGGGATTTTCCAGGCAAGGATAGTGGGGTCGGTTGCCATTTCTTTCTCCAGGGGATCTTCCTGACCCAGGGATCAAACCCAGGTCTCCTGCATTGCAGGTGGTTGCTTTACCATCTGAGCTACTAGGGAAGCCCATCTTGGTGGGCTGGTACAGGTTCTATTCGTACAGGCAATGAAACAGGATGTGGTCACTAACATCCCTGAAAAAGGAACTGACTACTCCAATGCTTGGGGACCTGACCTAGAGACAGGAGTTTTCAGGGAGAAGGCAAGTTGGTAGGAAGAAGATAGACTATAACAAGCTTCCCTCCACAATTTTCATTTGCAATTCCTTATAGCAGCATCCTTCTATATTCACCTTCCTTAAAGAATCATACAGAATTATTTTCAGGCCATCTGGATGCTCACTATAAAACTTCTTCAACTTATTTCTTCTAATGCCTATACAAATAGAATGCCAATAAAGATAAAAACTAATCTAGATGGCCACATAATCAATCAAACTTTATATATCTTGAAAGTGCAAGTGAAGTCACTCAGTCATGTCCGACTCTTTGCGACCCCATGGACTGTAGCCTACCACGTTCCTCCGTCCATAGGATTTTCCAGGCAAGAGTACTAGTGGGTTGCCATTTTCTTCGCTAGAAGATCTTCCCTACCCAGGGATTGAACCTTGGTCTCCCGCACTGTAGACAGACGCTTTACCATCTGAGCCACCAGGGAAGTCCTTTACCTTATATTATACTAAAAGATATGGGAAATATAAACTAGGAAGTATAAGATACTAAATATTTTGTGCATATAAAGTATAAAAATTTTATGTGAATAAAATATAAAATAGGAGCTCTCTTGTTTTAAGACGTTTCTTCTTTTGGTGGGGGAGGGGAAAGATCCTCTTTCCCTAAAAATGTATAGATCAATCATATGTATCTCCTTCCACTCAAATATAGGAATTTGAAGAGAGAAAGCAAGTTGGTAGAAAAGATAGACTCTAAAAGCTTTCCTCCATAATTCTCATTTGTAATCTCTACAGCAGCATCCTTCTAATTTCACTTTCGTTAAAGAATCACACAGAATTCCATGTACCTTATCAGCTCCAGTATTTTGAACATGGCTCCCAATGACTGCATCATTATCATTACATATACATCGCAGCTTCCCACTCAAAGGGGCTTCCCTGATAGCTCAGTTCGTAAAGAATCAACTTGCAATGCAGGAGACCTGAGTTCGATCCCTGGGTTAGGAAGATCCCCTGGAGAAGAGAAAGGTTACCCACTCCAGTGTTCTAGCCTGGAGAATTACATGGACACAGAAATCCATGGGGTCACAAAGACTCGGACACCACTGAGCGATTATCACTTCACTTCACTTCCCCTTCAAAATCACTCATACCAAGCATCACTTGACATTACAAAGCTCTACCTTGCTGGTAAATCTCAGTTTAAATATTCGTTTTTCCAGGAGCCTTTCCTCAAGACCCTAGACTAGATGAAATTCCCCTAAAATGTGTTATGATAGCACCCTATATTTCCTTTAGCATAATATTCATCACAATTCAGTTCATTCGCTGTCATGTCTGACTCTTTGTGACCCCATGGACTGCAGCACACCAGGCTTCCCTGTCCATCACCAACTCCAGGAGCTTGCTCAAACATGCTCACAGCATGTCCATCAAGTCGGTGATGCCATCCAACCATCTCATCCTCTGTCATCTCCTTCTCCTCCAGCCTTCAATCTTGCCCAGTATCAGGGTCTTTTTCAGTGAGTCAGTTCTTCGAATCAGGTGGTCAAAGTATTGGACTTTCAGTTTCAGCATATTCATTCATTCATTCATCCCAAGGAATATTCAAGACTGATTTCATTTAGGATTGATTGATTTGACCTCCTTGCAATCAAAGGGACTCTCAAGAGTCTTCTCCAACACCAAGTTCAAAATCACCAATTCTTCGGTGCTCAGCTTTCTTTATGGTCCAACTCTCACATCCATACATGAATACTGGAAAAACCATAGCTTTCACTACAAGGACCTTTGCTCGCAAAGTAATGTCTTTGCTTTTTAATATGCTGTCTTGCTTAGTCAGAGCCTTTCTTCCAAGGAACAAGCATCTTCTAATTACATGGCAGCAATCACCATCTGCAGTGATATTAGAGTCCAAAAAAATAAAGTCTCTATTTCCATTGTTTGTCCATCTATTTGCCATGAAATGATGGAAAATGATGAGACCAGATGCCATGATCTTAGTTTTCTGAATGTTGAGTTTTAAGTCAGATTTTTCACGCTCCTCTTTCACTTTCAGCAAGAGGCTCTGTAGTTCTTCTTCACTTTCTGCTAAAGGGTGGTGTCCTCTGCCTATCTGAGGTTACTGATATGTCTCCCAACAATCTTGATTCCAACTTGTGCATCATCCAGCCCAGCATTTCACATTATGTACTCTGCATATAAGTTAAATAAGCAGGGTGACAATATACAGCCTTGAAGTACTCCTTTATATACAGCCTTGAAGTACTCCTTTCCCAATTTGGAACCAGTCTGTTGTTCCACGTCCAGTTCTAACTGGTGGTTCTTGACCTGCATACAGATTTCTCAGGAGGCAGGTAAAGTGGCCTGGTATTCCCATCTCTTTAAAAACTTCCCACAGTTTGTGGTAATCCACACAGTCAAAGGCTTTGGCGTAGTCAATAAAGCAGAAGAAGATGTTTTTCTGGAACTCTCTTCATTTTTCACTGAACCAATAGATGCTGGCAATTTGATCTCTGGTTCCTCTGCCTTTTCTATATCCAGTTTGAACATCTGGAATTTCACAGTTCATGTACTATTGAAGCCTGGCTTGGAGAATTTTGAGCATTAATTTACTAGCTCAGAATTTGTGGGATGACTGCAATTGTGTGGTAGTTTGAACATTCATTGGCATTACCTTTCTTTGAGATTGGAAGGAACTGCCCTTTTCCAGTTCTGTGGCCACTGCTAGGTTTACCAAATTTGCTGGCGTATTGAGTACAACATTTTCACAGCATCATCTTTCAGGATTTGAAAGAGCTCAACTGGAATTCCAAAACCTCCACTAGCTTTGTTCATACTGATGCTTCCTAAGGCCCACTTGACTTCGCATTCCAGGAAGTCTGGCTCTAGGTGAGTGATCACACCACCGTGCTTACTGGGTCATTAAGATCTTTTTGGTATAGCTCTTCTGTGTATTCTTGCCACTTCTTCTTAATATCCTCTGCTTCTGTTAGGTCCCTACCATTTCTGTCCTTTATTGTGCCCATCTTTGCATGAAATATTCCCTTGGTATCTCTAATTTTCTTGAAGAGATCTCTAGTCTTTTCCATTCTATTGTTTCCCTCTATTTCTTTGCATTGATCACTGAGGAAGGCTTTCTTACCTCTCCTTGCTATTCTTTGGAGCTCTGCATTCAAATGCATATATCTTTCCTTTTCTCCTTTGCCTTTAGCTTCTCTTCTTTTCTCAGCTATTTGTAAGGCTACCTCAGACAACCATTTTGCCTTTTTGCATTTCTTTTTCTTGGGGATGGTCTCGATCACTGCTTCCTGTACTTTGTTACAAACCTCCATCCATCATTCTTCAGGCACTCTGTCTCAGAGCTGACCCCTTGAATCTATTTGTCAATTTCACTGTATAATCATAAGAGATTTGATTTAGGTCATACTTGAATGGTCCAGTGATTTTCCCTACTTTCTTCAATTTAAGTCTGAATTTGGCAATAAGGAGTTCATGATCTGAGCCACAGTCAGCTCCCAGTCCTGTTTTTGCTGACTATATAGAGCTTCTCCATCTTTGGCTGCAAAGAATATAATCAGTCTGATTTCAGTATTGACCATCTGGTGATGTCCAAGTGTAGAGTCTTCTCTTGTGTTGTTAAAAGAGGGTGTTTGCTACCCCAGTGTATTCTGTCGGCAAAAATCTGTTAGCCTTTGCCCTGCTTCATTTTTTACTCCAAGGCCAAATTTTCCTGTTACTCCAGGTATTTGTTGACTTCCTACCTTTGCATTCCAGTCCCCTATAATGAAAAAAACATCACGTTTGGTTATCAAATAAGGTGGCAGAGTAGAAGGACGTGCACTCAACTTCTCCTGTGAGAACTCCAAAATTACAACTCACTCCTCAACAATCATTGACAGGAGAATATTGGATCCCACCAAAAAAAAATACTCCACATCTAAGGGCAAAGGAGAAGCCCCAGCAACATGGTAGGAGAGGCAAAATCACATTTAGAATCAAACCCCATACCCCCCAGAGATGCCTGGAGGGCTCAAACAAAACCTTATGAACAACAGGAGACCCCGCAGAGACTACGCTAGATCTGCCTTTGAGTGTTTGAGTGTCTCCTGTGGAGGTATGGGTCAGCAGTGGCCAAAGGGGCAGAGGCTCTGGGTGCAGCAGACCTGGGTGTGGCATAAGTCCTCTTGGAGGAGGTCGCCATTAACCCTTCCATAGAGCTGCCAGAACTTACACAGGATGGGGAAACAGACTCTTGGAGGGCACAAACTAAACGTTGTAAGCAACAGGACCCAGGAGAAAGGAGCAGTGACCCCACAGGAGACTGACAGGGACTTGCCTGTACAGGAGGCTTCATTGGAGGTGTGGGTGGTGGCAGTGGCCTGCTGCAGGGTCAGGGGCACTGAGTGCAGCAGTGCGTGCATGACTTTTTGAAGGAGGTGGATACTAACTTCAGTTGGTAAAGAATCTGCCTGCAGTGCAGGAGACCCGGGTTCGATCCCTGGGTTGGGAAGATCCCCTGGAGAAGGAAATGGCATCCCATTCCAGTATCCTTGCCTGGAAAATCTCACAGACAGAGGAGCCTGGAGGGCTGCAGTCCATGGGTCGCAAAGAGTCAGGCACAACTGAGCAACTAACACACACACAACACACACAACACACACAACTCCACCATAGTTAGGTCTCAGGTCACACAACAGGGAGGGAACGCAGCCCCACCCATCAACAGAAAATTAAATTAAAGATTTCCTGAGCATGGCCCTTCCCATCAGAACGAGACCCAGTTTCCCCCTCAGTCAGTCTCTCCCATCAGGAAGCTTCAATAAGCCTCTTATCTTTATCCCAGAGAACAGACAGAATGAAAACAATAACCACAGAAAACTAATCAAACAGATCATCACATTCAACTAGAATTACTTGTTTGATAGTCTATTGTGTCAGCTTAAGTCCTCTAAGAAAAAGGACCATGTCTGTCTTCAGTTCAGTTCAGTCTCTCAGTCGTGTCCAACTCTTTGCGACCCCATGAATCACAGCACACCAGGGCTCCCTATCCATCACCAACTCCCAGAGTTCACTCAAACTCATGTCCATCGAGTCGGTGATGCCATCCAACCATCTCATTCTCTGTCGTTCCCGTCTCCTCCTGCCCAAAATAACTCCCAGCATCAGAGTTTTTTCCAGTGAGTCAACTCTTCCTATGAGGTGGTCAAAGTATTGGAGTTTCAGCTTTAGAACCAGTCCTTCCAATGAATACCCAGGATTGATCTCCTTTAGAATGGACTGGTTGGATCTCCTTGCAGTCCAAGGGACTCTCAAGAGTCTTCTCCAACACCACAGTTCAAAAGCATCAATTCTTCGGTGCTCAGCTTTCTTCACAGTCCAACTCTCACATCCATACATGACCACTGGATAAATCATAGCCTTGACTAGACTGACCCTTGTTGGCAAAGTAATGTCTCTGCTTTTTAATATGCTATCTAGGCTGGTCATAACTTTCCTTCCAAGGAGTAAGCGTCTTTTAATTTCATGGCTGCAATCAGCATCCACAGTGAATTTGGAGCCCAAAAAAAATAGTCTGAAACAGTTTCCACTGGTTCCCCATCTATTTCCCATGAAGTGATGGGACCAGATGCCATGATCTTAGATTTCTGAGTGTTGAGCTTCAAGCCAAATTTTTCACCCTCCTCTTTCACTTTAATCAAGGGACTTTTTAGTTCCTCTTCACGTTCTGCCATAAGGAGGGTGTCATCTGCATATCTGAGGTTATTGATATTTCTCCCAGCAATCTTGATTCAAGCCTGTGCTTCTTCCAGCCCAGCGTTCCTCATGAGGTATTCTGCATATAAGTTAAATAAGCAGGGTGACAATATACAACCTTGGCGCACTCCTTTTCCTATTTGGAACCAGTCTGTTGTTCCATGTCCAGTTCTAACTGTTGCTTCCTGATCTGCATACAGGTTTCTCAAGAGGCAGGTCAGGTGGTCTGGTATTCCCATCTCTTTCAGAATTTTCCACAGTTTATTTTGATCCACACAGTCAAAAGCTTTGGCATAGTCAATGAAGCAGAAATAGATGTTTTTCTGGAACTCTCTTGCTTTTTCCATGGTCCAAAGGATGTTGGCAATTTGATCTCTGGTGCCTCTGCCTTTTTTAAAAACCAGCTTGAATATCTGGAAGGTCACGGTTCACGTATTGCTGAAGCCTGGCTTGGAGAATTTTGAGCATGACTTTACTAGCATGTGAGATGAGTGCAATTGTGAGGTAGTTTTAGTATTCTTTGGCATTGCCTTCCTTTGGGATCGGAATGAAGACTGACCTTTTCCAGTCCTGTGGCCACTGCTGAGTTTTCCAAATTTGCTGTCATATTGAGTGTAGTACTTTCACAGCATCAACTTTCAGGATTTGAAAGAGCTCAACTGGAATTCCATCACCTCCACTAGCTTTGTTCGTAGTGATGCTTTCTAAGGCCCACTTGACTTCACATTCCAAGATGTCTGGCTCTAGGTGAGTGATCACACCATCATGATTATCTTGGTCGTGAAGATCTTTTTTGTACAGTTCTTCTGTGTATTCTTGCCACCTCTTCTTAATATCTTCTGCTTCTGTTAGGTCCATACCATTTCCGTCCTTTACGGAGCCAATCTTTGCATGAAATATTCCCTTGGTATCTCTAATTTTCTTGAAGAGATCTCTTGTCTTTCCTATTCTGTTGTTTTCCTCTATTTCTTTGCACTGATCGCTGAGGAATGCTTTCTTATCTCTCCTGGGTATTCTTTGGAACTCTGCATTCAGATGCTTATATCTTTCCTTTTCTCCTTGGCTTTTCACTTCTCTTCTTTTCACAGCTATTTGTAAGGCCTCCTCAGACAGCCATTTTGCTTTTTTGCATTTCTTTTCCATGGGGATGGTCTTGATCCCTGTCTCCTGTTCAATGTCACGAACCTCCGTCCATAGTTCATCAGGCACTCTATCTATCTACTTCTCACTTCCACTGTATGATCATCAGGGATTTGATTTTGGTCATATCTGAATGGTCTACTGGTTTTCCTTACTTTCTTTAATTTAAGTCTGAATTTGGCAATAAAGAGTTCATGATCTGAGCCACAGTCAGTTCCTGGTCTTGTTTTTGCTAACTGTATAAAGCTTCTCCATCTTTGGCTGCAAAGAACATAATCAATCTGATTTCGGTGTTGACCATCTGGTGATGTCCATGTGTAGTCTTCTCTTGTGTTGTTGGAAGAGGGTGTTTGCTAAGACCAGTGCATTTTCTTGGCAAAACTCTATTCGCCTCTGCCCTGCTTCATTCCGTGCTCCAAGGCCAAATTTGCCTGTTACTCCAGGTGTTTCTTGACTTCCTACTTTTGCATTCCAGTCCCCTATAATGAAAAGGACATCTTTTTCGGGTGTTAGTTCTAAAAGGTCTTGTAGGTCTTCATAGAACCGTTCAACTTCAGCTTCTTCAGCATTACTGGTTGGGGCGTAGGCTTGGATTACTGTAATATTGAAAGGTTTGCCTTGGAAACAAATAGAGATCATTCTGTCGTTTTTGAGATTGCATCCAAGTACTGCATTTCAGACTCTTTTGTTGACCATTATGGCTACTCCATTTCTTCTAAGGGATTCCTGCCCACAGTAGTAGATATAATGGTCATCTGAGTTAAATTCACCCATTCCAGTCCATTTTACTTCTAAAATTAAAAAGTTATTTCTGAAATGGACTGGAGTAGGTGAATTTAACTCAGATGTCTGTCTTAGTCACACCAATCCAATAGACAAACCATCTGTGTTCTCTGGCACAGCTTATAAATCCAGACATAACCACAGTCATTTATCTGTCTGAGAACATTCCTAGTTATCTGTTAGGTAAGAAGTTAGGCTTGAAGAACAAGGGGTGACCTAGCCAAAAACGATTCAAGCTTATCTCTAAACCCCACCCCAGAGACACCTCTATGCTACCCAGGAGAGCTCACAGATACACTGAAAATTAACCACAGAGACTTTTTCAACTCCAGCACATGTACCCTTGAGGCACAGCTGTGTCCTCAGGTGACCTTAGGCAGCCGGGAGTTTATTAAGGGTTCATAAATATTCTATACATACATACATCTGATTATAACAGATTGAATGATGAGAAAGACATGCGCAGTAGAGCATGTTGTTATGTAACTTGCAACTGTCGATCAAAACTGTCAGTTCACGCCTGTCTAGATGAATACATAAAAGCTCTGTCTTGAAAAACCCCCTACTTCATCATATCGGTGCCAGTGCTTCTCTTGGCTCTGCCCACCTCTCCCTTGAGTTGTTCTTTCTGTTCTTTCTTCAATAAACTTGTTTTTGCCACAGATGAGACCTCAGATTCTTATGTCCTTACCAAGAAATGAGGCTCATGGGGAAGGGTCCTCTGACTCTCCCCATATGGTAACATTAACCTGCTCTTAGAAGGCTGACTCAGAGTTCTGATTTTGGCCAAAGAAGACAGGTTGCTTAAAGGAGGATTTTGTGCATTACAGTGACCTGCAGAGTTCCAAGCAAGTAGGAGGTGTTTGGTTCATATTTACAGCAGAATAAATATCAATGTAGTTAAGAATAAATCAAAGAATGAAATTATTACAAAATGTTCAGAGCTTATAAGAGAAGTGACTATAAATGCAATAACAGTGAATGAAAAGTGATGAGTAAGTCTAATGTTGTTCTTGATTTAGCTTAGTTCAGTGTTTGGAAACAAGAGTTGACTACTTTTTTTGACTTGAACATCCTTACCTCAAAAAAGTCCACCTTTTTTTTTTGCTTAAGAACTATTTCTTTTTTCAAACTTGAAACTTCTATTTTGTATTGGGGTATAGCTGATTAACAAAGTTGTGATAGTTTCACATGAACAGTGAAGGGACTCAGCCATACATATACACATATCTATTCTCTCCTAAACCACCCTCCCATCCAGGCTGGCACATAACATTGAATAGAGTTCCATGTGTCATACATTAGGTCCTTGTTGGTTTTCCATTTCAAATTGGGCAGTGTGTACTTGTCCTTCTCAAACTCCCTAACTATCCCTTTATCCTCGCATCGTAAGTTTATTCTCTAAGTCTACGAATCTGTTTCTGTTTTGCAAGTAAGTTCATTTGTATCATTTCTTTTTAGATTCTACATATAAAGGATGTCATATGATATTTCTTCTCTGTCTGACTTACTTCACTTAGTATGACACTTTCTAAGTCTATCCATGTTGCTGTAAATGGTATTATTTCATTATTTATAATGGCTGGGTAATATCCCATTGTATATATGTGCCACATCTTCATATGAACATTTAGGTTCCTTCCATGTCTTGACGATTGTAAACAGTGGTGCAATGAACACTGAGGTGCATGCATCCTTTCAGATCATGTTTTCCTCTGGACATATGCCCAGGAGTAGGATTGCAGGGTCATATGTTAGCTCTGCTTTTGGTTTTTTAAGGAATCTCTATACTGTTTTGGATAGTGGCAACACTAATTTACATTCCCACCAACAGTGTAGAAGGGTTCCTTTCTCTCCACACCCTTTCCATCATTTGTTGTTTGTGGATTTTTTTATGAAAGCCATTCTGACTGACCCAACCATTTTTTAAAAACTCTTCCTGTTGCTTGTAATGGAGACTAATCCATTCCTGTCTCTACACCCGGAGAATCCAATGACAACCCACTCCAGTACTCGTGCCTGGAAAATCCCATGGATAGAGGAGCCTGATAGGCTGAAGTCCATGGGGTCGCTAAGAGTCGGACACTACTGAGTGACTTAACTTTCACTTTTCACTTTCCTGCATTGGAGAAGGAAATGGCAACCCACTCCAGTGTTCTTGCCTGGAGAATCCCAGGGGTGGGGGAGCCTGGTGGGCTGCCATCTATGGGGTCGCACAGAGTCAGACAGGACTGACGCGACTTAGCAGCAGCAGCAGCATGTCTACATCACCAGATAATGGACCACCTAAAACCCCATTTTCTCTCTCTGGAATGTGCAGTGCAAGGCAGAAGATAAAAACCAATTTAATGATATGTCTGCATTTGATCAATAACCCAAGCTCCGTAGGTTTCTCTCTAGAGAACAGGCTAAAATGAAAAGGAGTGAAAGACAAAACCTGATCACAATTGTAAATTAGGAGAAGTTGGATGTTCTTCACTTGGAAGCCTTTGTGGTTGAAGTTATGAGGAGGAAACAGTGGTTATCGTCCAGTGAATCACAGGTTCCCCTGCAACTGCTGTTTAAATACTTTTGTCTGTGATACAGGAGCCCCTATTTCAGCTCCTCATCCTATTCGCCTAAATTGATCCTGACCACTGATGTGATAACTACTTATTGGTATTCAGAGTTCCCAATTTCAAAACATTATTCATTTCACAATAATTTGTTGAGTTTCTATTATGTACTAGATACCTGGGGTTCCAAGGTAAACAGAATAAACCATTGCTGTTGTCTTCATGAAATTTATAATCTAGTGAATGGGAAGGATTAGATCATAAAATAATATTGCAGATCATAAATGCAGAATTACAGATGGTGATGCATATCAGGAAGAAAAGGTATAATGTGTTATGGGAGATTGTAATGAGGAAATGTTTTAAATTAAGGGATGATAGAAAGCTTCTCTAAGGAATCAGGAGCCAAGGGAGTGGATGGATTCAGCCAGGAAAAGACAAGGGACATCATGCTCCAAGTTGCTGCTGCTGCTGCTGCTAAGTCACTTCAGTCATGTCTGACTCTATGCGACCCCATAGACAGCAGCCCACCAGGCTCCCCCGTCCCTGGGATTCTCCAGGCAAGAACACTGGGGTGGGTTGCCATTTCCTTCTCCAATGCATGCAAGTGAACAGTGAAAGTGAAGTCGCTCAGTCGTGTCCGACTCTTAGCGACCCCATGGACTGCAGCCTACCAGGCTCCTCCGTCCATGGGATTTTCCAGGCAAGAGTACTGGAGTGGGGTGCCATTGCCTTCTCCTGCTCCAAGCTGAGGGAAAAGCTTATAGGAAAGCTCTGAAGTGGGAGATAATTTAGCTCATTTGAAGACGTGGCAGAAAAACCAATGCAGACACATTTGGGGAGAAGGTGCAAGAAAACCTTGAGTGGTAAGCAGAGGCCTGATCTCATAAGGCTTTTCCAGTGTGCAATGTATAGTTGTTCAGTTGTGTCCGATTCTTCGCGACCTTATGGAATGTAGCCCACCAAGTTCCTCTGTCCATGGGATTCTGAAGGCAAGAGTACTGGAGTGGATATTCCCTTCTCCTGGGGATCTTCCTGACCCAGGGATTGAATTCAGGTCTCCTGCATTGCAGACAGATTCTATACCAACTGAGCCACCAAAGAAACACATGTAAGGCTTTGCAGGCAATGTTAAAGATGTGGGTTTTCTCCATGAAAATATTTTGGCAGTGGAGGTGATCTTAAGACTACTGCAGCTGCTGGTGGAGAACAGACTGGAGGAAGGGTGGAAGAGAGGATGCAAGGAACTCAGTCTGGATGTTACCAGGGTGGCAGGCCCAGAAGGAAAAAGAAGTGGACAGATTTGAAGATCAAATTGGCAAGACCTCTTTCTCCACTGAACTGCCAGAGATGCTGGGTCTGCTTAAGCTACACATGCTCATGTTCAGACTGACTCTGCCTCAGTGAGAATCAGCTGAGAAGACTGTCAACTAAGCAGACCAGAGCTGTGTCTGCCGCAGTCTGGTTATTTCGGTCACACAGACACGGCCTTAATCACAGTCTCATCCTATCTATAGACTCAGTGTCAAATCTGGTTTCCGTTGAGCTAGATTTTTTCATCCTACTCAGCTTTGTGAGGGAAATTTCTTTCTTCAGGAGCAACACATAGAGAGAACCTGGACACAGAGCTATAAAATTGGAGGTGGAGGGACCTGATACAAGGTGTTATTTTTTAGAACAACAATTTTATGCTTTAGATTCTAATTAATTTGTGGATCTCTCTTCCCCAACCAAGGGAGCTGGCTGAGATGTTGAAGTTAGCAAAGTGCCTGCCTCATGCAGGCACCATGTCCATTTCAGAATGTTTTCTGTGGATTTTTCCCACATCATCTATTAATTACCTAATTACATCGTCTAATTATGTGATTCTTCATGTATTTACACTGATTACGTAATTGGGTGCAATTACACTAATTAGGTTAATGATACAGGATAACAGACTACAAATTGCTTTAGAGGGACACTGAGAAGGCTGGTAGGCCAAAAACCCTTTGGTGGTAGGTCAGGATCTGTCTACTAGTAGCTCAGAGCTTTCCTGGCCTTCATCCTGACCTTCAGATCTGATCTAGAGAACAATGTGGAAAATTAGCAATTATTCCCCAAGATCAGGAGACCTGTGTGTGTGTGCTCAGTACTTCAGGCAAGTCTGATTCTTTGCGATTCCATGGTCTGTAGCCCACCAGGCTCCTCTGTCCAAGGAATTTCCCAGGAAAGAATACTGGAGCAGGTAGCCATTTCTTTCTCCAGGGGATCTTTCTGACCCAGGGATCGAACTCATGTCTCTTGCATCTCCTGCACTGCCAGATGGATTCTTTACTACTGCACCACCTGGGAAGCCCAGGAGACAAAGCTAAGAAGTAGGCATAGTTTGCCAGTAACCCCTAGACCCACCCTTGTGGTAGACAGAATCATACACCTCCTCACAAAGGTGTTTATCCCCTAACACCCAAAACCAGTGAATATATTTCCTTCCATGGACATTGCAGACACGATTGAGTGTAATGACATTTAGATGGGAAGATTATCCTGAATTATCCTGGTGGGCCTAATCTAATCATATGCATCCATAAAAATGAAGAGATTTTCCCAGCTGGATCAGAGAGATGCACCAATGGAATGCAAAAAAATGTCAGTTGGAAAACAACAACACAAGAAGGATTCAAAACCCCATTTCTGATTTTGAGAAGTTGTGAAGTTTTGGTGCATGTACAAGGACCAGAGAGAGGCCTCTAGGAGCTAAGGGCAAACTCAGCTGACAGTCATGAAGGAAACTATGGAACTTCAGTCCTACAGCCCTGTGGAACTGAATTCTGCCACATGAATGAGCATGGAGCTGATACAAAGAAATGCTGAACCTTAATTTTAGCCTGGTGACATCTCTGTTTACCCTCCAATCTACAGAATTATAAGGTAAAGAAATTTGTGTTCTTTAAGTCACTAAGTTTATGGAACTTCTGTAGCAGTCCCTTTGTTAAGACTCTGCACTTCCACCGCAGGGGGCATGGGCTTGATCACTGCTTGGGGAACTGAGATACCACATGCTATGCAACATAGCCAAAAAAAGTCACTAGGTTTATAATAATTTGGTAGAGCAGCAGCAATGAAAAACTCACTTCTTCCAACTCTTCCCCTTCCATCTCCCCACATCCTTTCTGGTACTTTTTGTCATGTATGTTCTCCTATCTGTGCTCTCTCTCTCTTATCAAAGCTGTGTTTAAGGAAAGATCCAGTAGCAATCTTGCCCCTTAATAAAAAAACACATCAGTGTTAGGTCACCCAAAGACATTTACATTTTTTCATTTTAGCTCTGCTGCTGCTACTAAGTCGATTCAGTCGTGTCCGACTCTGTGCGACCCCATAGATGGCAGCCCACCAGGGTCCCCCATCCCTGGGATTCTCCAGGCAAGAACACTGGAGTGGGTTTCCATTTCCTTCTCCAATGCAGAAAAGTGAAAGTGAAGTTACTTAGAGACCCCATGGACTGCAGCCCACCAGGCTCCTCCGCCCATGGGATTTTCCAGGCAAGAGTAGTGGAGTGGGGTGCCATTGCCTTCATTATGTAATAACAGATTTTGTAGATAAAAGTAGAGTGATAGCCCAGCTTTGGAGTCAGATCAATGGTGTTTCAAATCCCTGCTCAGCTACTTACCTGTCCTAGTGACTGCGGATGTTGCAGGACTTGAGCTTCAGCTTCCTTCCCGTAAAGTAGGGGTATGAAAATGCACTCTCAGTCGTTTCAGTTGTGTCTGACTGTGTGACCCCATGGACTGTAACCCACCAGGATCCTCATCCATGGGATTCTCCAGGAAGAGCGCTAGAGTGGGTTGTCATGTCCTCCTCCAGATCTTACCCACCCAGGAACCAAACCCACATCTCCTGCGTCTCCTGCATTGCAGGCAGATTCTTCACCACTGAGTCACTGGGGAAGTCTGGTGCTGGAGAAAACTCTTGAGAGTCCCTTGCACAGCAAGGAGATCAAACCGGTCGAATCTAAAAGAAATCAGCCCTGAGTATTCGTTGGAAGGACTGATACTGAAGCTGAAGCTCCAATACTTTGGCCACCTGATGTGAAGAACTGATTCATTGGAAAAGACCCTGACGCTGGGAAAGATTGAGGGCAGGAGGAGAAGTGGGTGACAGAGGATGGAATGGTTGGATGGCATCATCGATTCAATGGACATGAATTTGAGCAAACTCAGGGAGATAGTGAAGGAAAGCCTGTCATGCTGCAGTCCATGGGGTCACAAAGAGTCAGACATGACTGACTGAACAACACAAGGCAAGCTTGTAAAGTAGGAGTAATAGTATCTAACTCACAGTGTTGTTACAAACATATAATGGAATTATGAATGTTGTGTGCCTAAAACAATGTCTGAGTCAGACAATGTTTATTGTATTTTCTTCTTTTCTCTGAAAAGAAACTGAGCCATCAGTGACCAAGGTGGGGAAGTAATATAAGAACAGGAGAACTTCCCTACACCAAAAAAAGTCACAATATCCTGTTCAGTTCAGTTCAGTTCAGTCGCTCAGTCGTGTCCGACTCTCCGCGACCCCATGAATCACAGCACGCCAGGCCTCCCTGTCCATCACCAACTCCCGGAGTACACTCAAACTCATGTCCACAGAATCGGTGACGCCATCCAGCCATCTCATTCTCCGTCGTCCCCTTCTCCTCCCTCCCCCAACCTTTCCCAGAATTAGAGTCTTTTCCAGTGAGTCAACTCGTCGCATGAGGTGGCCAAAGTATTGCAGTTTCAGCTTTAGCATCAGTCCCTCCAATGAACATCCAGGATTGATCTCCTTTAGAATGGACTGGTTGGATCTCCTTGCAGTATAAGGGACTCTCAAGAGTCTTCTCCAACACCACAGTTCAAAAGCATAGATTCTTCGGCGATCAGCCTTCTTCACAGTCCAACTCTCACATCCATACATGACCACGGGAAAAACCATTGCCTTGACTAGACGGACCTTGGTTGGCAAAGTAATGTCTCTGCTTTTTAATATACTATCAAGGTTGGTCATAACTTTCCTTCCAAGGAGCAAGCGTCTTTTAATTTCATGGCTGCAATCAGCATCTGCAGTGATTTTGGAGCCCAAAAAAACAAAGTCTGACACGGTTTCCACTGTTTTTCCATCTATTTCCCATGAAGTGATGGGACCAGATGCCATGATCTTTGTTTTCTGAATGTTGAGCTTCAAGCCAACCTTTTCACTCTCCTCTTTCACTTTCATCAAGAGGCTTTTGAGTTCCTCTTCACTTTCTGCCATAAGGGTAGTGTCATCTGCATATCTGAGGTTATTGATATTTCTCCCAGCAATCTTGATTCCAGCTTGTGCTTCTTCCAGCCCAGCGTTCCTCATGATGTACTCTGCATATAAGTTAAATAAGCAAGGTGACAATATACAACCTTGACGTACACCTTTTCCTATTTGGAACCAGTCTGTTGTTCCATGTCCAGTTCTAACAGTAAGATAAAATAAAATGCTAGTTGACTTACCTCTTATTACCTTGAAACTACTAGAACGTCTAAAAGATGTTAGGTCATCATCCAAAGGAATCTGGGCAGGGGAAACCACTCAGAAATACTCACTAACCCAGACAGCTGCTTACTGTACATGGAAGGGAAATGAGCAGAGACAACTAGCTGGTGGAGTCGTCTCCTTCCTTTACTGCCCGATGCTCACTGTTCTTAGAGAAACAGAAGAAAAAGACAGATTGGCACCTGCATTTCTGTCTCTGACTCCTGGCCATTTTTTAAGTAGATGACCCTAAGCAGTCCCTGAGAATATGTATGCTGGCTGAGAGAAAGGTGAAAATTATACAGAAAGATAATAATAATAGTAGTTGCCAAGACTTACATAATATTTATTCTCTCGAGAGCAAAACACTAACTTAGGCATTTTGTGTATACATAAAAAAAACATTTAGCTCTCCCAATAATCCTTTTTGGAATGTGAGTACACTATTTGTACCTGCATTTACAATTGAGGAAAGTGAAGTACAAAGAAATAAAGCAGTTCTCTCAAGGTTACCAGCTATTAGGTGGCAGACCTGGGATTCGCACTTAGTTGTCTGGCACTAGAGACAATGCAGTTAACAGGAGGCCATATCCTAATACTAGAGATTGGGGCCCAGCATCACCAGAAGGAGCTAGCTTCTCTTGGTGAGTTTTGGCTGAGCTTTTCCAGTTCACATCAGAGCAATTAGAGTCTTCTTCATAATAAGGTAGTCAAAGTCTCAGTGCAATTGGATTGATCTTATTAGCTTTCTTTAAATTTGGTTCAGATTAGGATGAGAGCAGCATCATAAGAGTCAGACTGATCTTGCTTAGAATTCCAATCAGTTATGTCCTAACTGTACAGTCTTGGAGAGGTTACTTAACCTGAGTCCTTATTGATGAATAATGATGTCTTTAAGGGCTTCCCTAGTGGCTCAGACAGTAAAGAATCTGCCTGCAGTGAGAAGAGGGATTCAGATTCTCATATCCTTGTAAAAATTTTATTTAAGTCATTAAGTCCACGGCAACTGGGTTTCATGGTATAACTTGAGGGATGACAAGCAGTCTTCTATCTCCGACAAAATGTTAACTTGTGTTATTATTAACTTGTGCTAATGTCTTATCTAAAGTTCATATCTGGGTAAGGATATTAACCCACATTAAAATGGATGGACTTCCGGAGTAGCTGTACCCCATAAACTTAGTTTTTGACACCAAAATGTGAATTAGCAAATAAACACCATTTTTGATGTGTTAGTATTTCAAGCAGAAAATGAGGATGACAAAAAATACTAATATCTATCTACCTTGAAGGGTTATTCTAAGGAACTTATGAAACAATGCATGTAAAAACAAGTGAAAAATGCTCTTTAGTTTCAATTCCAACAACTCGTATGTGGCACCTCCTGTATGCCAAGAATGTGGAAACAATTATTACTGAACCAAATAGGTATTCTTTGAGGTCTTTTTAGGGAATTCATCTAAGAAAAATGGAGATGAAAATCTTAAAATACAGAATAAGAAAGAGCCCATGTGCATATCTCCATCATTCAATATAAACTAATGTTTTATCAAGTTTAATTTCATTTCCATCTGACCCACTGAGCCGTTTGCTTCTTGGGGCTAAGGCCTGTGTCTTATTTATCGTCCCAGTATGTAACAAATTTCTTGGCCCACAATAGGTGCTCAGTAAGTAATCAATAGTAAATCAGTGAGTAAATGATTGAACAAAAGAGAATTTCTCACTAGAAATCTGTCATCTTTTTACTCCTCCCAGTTCTCAGACACCAGGACTCTGCTCACCTCTACCCTGGACTCTAAGATTCTCTTCTCATTTCCAGGGTGACTCTGCAACCCTCACCCACACCTGGCTCTGTCACATCTGTCTTATCCAGAGGACACCCTTGTTTCTCCTCTCTAGCAGAGTGGCCCTTTGGGCAGCATTCCTGCATTTATTCCTGGTGTCAGAGCTCAGACACTGGTGAAATCACTTATCCGCTGCTTCGTTAGCTATGGCTGCTACCTAGATGCTGCACATAGCATTACCCCACAGTTATTGATCTCACATTTCAGGACCAGGCAGAATGATTTCACTTTTAACTGACTAATTGTGTAGGGAAAGGGCTTTAAAACAAGAAAGGAAAAATCCATTAAATTCTCTAGGACAAAACTGAGGTCACTCTGCAAAGTACGACACCCATACAGATGTGCTATTAAAACAGATGTTCATGCAGACAAGCCTAAACTGTTAACAAGATTGCCATCTCCCTGAGGATGTCTTGTTTGCAAATGACTTCCTAGGTTGTTGGGGGGCTTTGGGGAGGGTGAGGGGAGGAGATCCTGGATACATACGAGGCAAGCAATTCTATTAGTTTCTTCGACTCCTGTGGTTATCATCACATAGCTGGTGTCCCAAACAGGGAAATTTAAAGTCTATCCAGTTACATTCTATGGGACTTAGACAACTTTAAGGGTAAAAATATTACCTAGGTCAGTTTTTCAGACTATATTCCTTGGAGTCTTAGAGTCCTAAGAAGGTGCTTTAAGGGTTTTGGGGGTGAAGAGATGAGGGGGATCAATGGCAGCAGAGCTAATGGGTTATTGGTTTTTACCATCTTTCACCCACCGCTTCCACCATGAATTATAAGATTATATTTTTTAAAAAACAGTATTTCCCTGTTTAAAAATATTTTAAGCTATCGTGTCATGGCAAATAAATGGGGAAAAAGTGGAAACAGTGACAGATTTTATTTTCTTCGGCTTCAAAATCACTGCCAACAGTGACTGCAGCCATGAAATTAAAAGATGATTCCTCCTTGGAAGAAAAGCTATGACAAATCTAAACAGTGTATTAAAAAATCAGAGACATCACTGCCAAAAAAGGTCCATATAGTCAAAGCTATGGTATTTCCAATAGTCATGTATGGATGTGAGAGTTGGACCATAAAGAAGGCTGAGAATTGATGCCTTCGGAATCCAGACTGGAAAAGAACTAAAATTCTCACTGTTACAGATGACATGACCCTCTATATAGAAAACCCTAAAGACTCCACCAGAAAATTATTAGAGCTAATCAATGAATATAGTAAAGTTGCAGGATATAAAATTAACACACATAAATGCCTTGCATTCCTATACACTAACAATGAGAAAACAGAAAGAGAAATTAAGGAAACAATCCCATTCACCATTGTTATGAAAAGAATAAAATACTTAGGAATAAATCTACCTAAAGAAACAAAAACCTATATTTAGAAAACTATAAAGCTCTGATGAAAGAAATCAAAGATTATACAACTAGATGGAGAAATATACCACGTTCATGGATCAGAAGAATCAATATAGTGGAAATGAGTATAATACCCAAAGCAATCTATAGATTCAATGCAATCCCTATCAAGTTACTGATGGTATTTTTCACAGAACTAGAACAAATAATTTCACAATTTGTATGGAAATACAAAAAACCTTGAATAGTCAAAGCAATCTTAAGAAAGAAGAATGAACTGAAGGAATCAACCGGCCTGACTTCAGACTATACTACAAAGCTACAGTCATCAACACAGTATGGTACTGGCAAAAAACAGAAATATAGATCAATGGAACAAAAAGCCCAGAGATAAATTCATGCACCTATGGGCACCTTATCATTGACAAAGGAGGCAATAATATACAATGGAGAAAAGACAGTCTTTTTAACAAGTGGTACTGGGAACACTGGTCAACCACGTGTAAAAGAATGAAACTAGAACTCTTTCTAACACCATACACAAAAATAAACTCAAAATGAATTAAAGATCTAAAAGTAAGACCAGAAATTATAAGTCTCCTAGAGGAAGACATAGGCAAAACACTCTCTGACATAAATCACAGCAGGATCCTCTATGACCCACTTCACAGACTAATGGAAATAAAAGCAAAAATAAATGGAACCTATTTGAGTGTACTCCGGGAGTTGGTGATGGACAGGGAGGCCTGGCGTGCTGTGATTCATGGGGTCGCGGAGAGTCGGACACGACTGAGCGACTGAACTGAACTGAACTGAACTGAATTAAGCTTAAAAGCTTTTGCACAACAAAGGAAACTATAAGCAAGGTGAAAAGACAGCCTTCAGAATGGGAGAAAATAATAGCAAATGAAGCAACTGACGAAGAATTAATCTCAAAAATATACAAGCAGCTCCTGCAGCTCAAATCCAGAAAAATAAATACCCAATCAAAACAAGGGCCAAAGATCTAAATAGACATTTCTCCAAAGAAGACATACAGATGGCTAGCAAACACATGAAAAGATGCTCAACATCACCCATTATCAGAGAAATGCAAATCAAAACAGCAATGAGGTACCATCTCACGCCGGTCAGAATCAGTTCACCTCAGTTCAGTTCAGTTGCTCAGTCGTGTGCAACTATTTGTGACCCCATGGACTGCAACACGCCAGGCCTCCCAGTCCATCACCAATTCCTGGAGTTTACTCAAACTCATGTCCATTGAGTCGGTGATACCATACAACCATCTCATTCTCTGTCGTCAATTTCTCCCGCCTTCAATCTTTCCCAGAATCAGGGTCTTTTCCAATGAGTCAGTTCATCACATCAGGTGGCCAAAGTACGGGAGTTTCAGCTTTAGCATCAGTCCTTACAATGAATATTCAGGACTGATTTCATTTAGGATGGACTGGTTGGATCTCCTTGCAGGGCAAGGGACTCTCAAGAGTCTTCTGCAACACCATAGTTCAAAAGCATCAATTCTTCAGCACTCAGCTTTCTTTATAGTCCAGCTCTCACATCCATACGTGACTACTGGAAAAACCATAGCTTTCACTACAAGGACTTTGTTGGCAAAGTAATGTCTCTGCTTTCTAATAAGATGTCTAGCTTGATCATAGCTTTTCTTCCAAGGAGCAAGCGTCTTTTAATTTCATGGCTGCAGTCACCATCTGCAGTGATTTTTGAGCCCCAAAAAATTAAGACCGTCACTGTTTCCACTGTTTCCCCATCTATGTGCCATGAAGTGATGGTACCGGACACCATAATCTTCGTTTTTTGAATGTTGACTTTTAGGCCATATTTTTAACTCTCTTCTTTCCCTTTTATTAACAAGCTCTTTAGTTCTTCTTCACTTTCTGCCATAAGGGTGGTGTCATCTGCATATCTGAGGTTATTGATATTCCTCCTGGCAATCTTGATTCCAGCTTATGTTTCATCCAGCCCAGCGTTTCTCATGATGTATTCTGCATAAAAGTTAAATAAGCAGGGTAACAATATACAGCTTTGATGTACTCCTTTCCCTATTTGGAAACAGTCTGTTGTCCCATGTCTAGTTCTAATTGCTGTTTCCCGACCCGCATACAAATTTCTCAAGAGGCAGGTCAGGTGGTCTGGTATTCCAATCTCTTTCAGAATTTTCCACAGTTTGTTGTGGTCCACACAGTCAAAGGCTTTGGCATAGTCAAGAAAGCAGAAGTAATGTTTTTCTGGAATTATGTTGCTTTTTTGATGATCCAATGGATGTTGGCAACTGATCTCTGGTTCCTCTGCCTTTTCTAAATCCAGTTTGAACATCTGTAAGTTCATGGTTCATGTACTGTTGAAGCCTGGCTTGGAGATCTTTGAGCATTACCTTACTAGCGTGTGAGATGATTGCAATTGCGTGGTAGTTTGAGAATTCTTTGGCAGTGCCTTTCTTTGAGATAGAATGAAAACTGACCTTTTCCAGTTCTGTTGCCACTGCTCAGTTTTCCAAATTTGCTGGCATATTGAGTGCAGCACTTTTACAGCATCATCTTTTAGGATTTGAAATAGCTCAACTGGAATTCCATCACCTCTACTAGCTTTGTTCATAGTGATGCTTCCTAAGGCCCACTTGACTTTGCATTCCAGGATGTCTGGCTCTAGGTTGGTGATCACACCATGATTATTATCTGGTTCGTGAAGACTTTTTTTTTTATATATATAGTTCTTTTGTGTATTATTTTCACCTCTTCTTAATATCTTCTGCTTCTGTTTGGTCCATACCATTTCTGTCCTTTATTGTGCCTATCCTTGCATGAAATGTTCCCTTGGTATCTCTAATTTTCTTGAAGAGCTCTCTAGACTTTCCCATTCTGTTGTTTTCCTCTATTTCTTTGCATTGATCACTGAGGAAGGCTTTTTTATCTCGCCTTGCTATTCTTTGGAACTCTGCATTCAAATGGCTGCTATCAACAAGTCTACAAACAATAAATGCTGAAGAGGGTGTGGAGAAAAGGGAACCCTCTTACACTATTGGTGGGAATCCAAAATAGTATGGCCACTATGCAGAACAAAGCAGAGATTCCTTAAAAAGCTGGAAATAGAATTACCATAAGACCTGTCAATCTCACTGCTGGGCATACACACCAAGGAAACCAGAATTGAAAGAGACATGTGTACCCCAATGTTCATCACAGCACTGTTTACAATAGCTAGGATATTGATGTATACAATAGCTAGGGCATGTCCTAGATGTCCATCAGCAGAAGAATGGATAAGAAATCTGTGGTACATATACACAATGGAATATTACTCAACTATTAAAAAGAACGCATTTGAGTCAGTTCTTATGAGGTGGATGAAACTGGAGCCTACTAAACAGAGTGAAGTCAGAAAGAGAAACATCAACACAATATATTAACACATATATATGGAATTTAGAAAGATGGTAATGACGACCCTATATGTGAGACATCAAAAGAGACACAGATATAAAGAACAGACTTTTGGACTCTGTGGGAGAAGGCGAGGGTGGGATGATTTGAAAGAATAGCATTGAAACATGTATATTATCATACGTGAAATAGACCGCCAGTCCAGGTTCGATGCATGAGACAGGGTGCTCAGGGCTGCTTCACTGGATGACCCAGAGGGATGGGATGGGGAGGGAGGTGGGAGGAGGTTTTGGGACGGGGGACACATGTACACCCATGGCTGATTGGGTGTGTATGTCAATATATGTCAAAAACTGCCACAACATTGTAATTAGCCTTCTATTAAAATAAATTAATTAATTTTTTAAAAAAAGAATTGATGCCTTTGAATTGTGGTACCAGAGAAGACTCTTGAGAGTTCCTTGGACACCAAGGAGCTCAGACCAGTCAATCTTAAAGGAAATCAACCCTGAATTCATTGGAAGAACTGATGCTGAAGCTCCAATACTTGTCCACTTGGTGTGAAGAGCTGACTCATTTGAAAAAGACCCTTATGCTGGGAAAGACTGAAGGCAAAAGGAGAAGGGGCAGCAGAGGGTGCAATTGTTATATAGCTTCACCAACTCAATGGATGTGAATCTGAGAAAACTCTGGGAGATAGTAAAGGCAGGGAAGCCTGGCGTTCTGCAGTCCATGGGGTCACAAAGAGTTGGACACAACTTAGCAACTGAACAACAGCAAAAATAGGCAGTATACCATAGCAAATATAAAGGTAGACTCAAAAAAAGTAAATAAATAAAGGTGGACCCTACCACTAGACTGGCTGGGTTTCAATCTGCCCTTAGTCATGTGTTGGCTGTGTCATTATGCCAAGCCATCCACCTATGCCCAGATTATATTCTCTTACATAAGGAGTTTGTTCTTACTTTTTCTCTCTCCTGTTTCATCATTTTTTTTCCTTAATTGAATTATCCTGCTGCTGCTGCTGCTGCTAAGTCACTTCAGTCGTGTCCGACTCTGTGTGACCCCACAGACGGAAGCCCACCAGGCTCCCCCATCCCTGGGATTCTCCAGGCAAGAACACTGGAGTGGGTTGCCATTTCCTTCTTCAATGTGTGAAAGTGAAAAGTGAAAGTGAAGTCGCTCAGTCATGTCTGACCCTCAGCGACCCCACGGACTGCAGCCTACTAGGCTCCTCCATCCTATCAGCGTGTAAATATCTTTTTAAAACAAAAAGAAATGATCTTTTGATCACCTTTCTACTTGCTATTACTATCTCTCCTCTCTTCTTTTTACAACAAAATCCTTCAAAAGAATAGTTCATCTTACTCTTTCCACTTCTTCATGCCCCCATGACCTCTGAATCTACTCTAGAAATACTGCTCTTGCCAAAGTCACTGACTTCATGCTTCCACTTTATTGGACAATTCTCAGTCTACTTTGTTTCATCTGTGTGTGTGTGTGTGTGTGTGTGTGTTTGATTCACTCAGTAGTGTCCAACTCTGCAACCCCATGGATTGTAGTCCTCCAGGCTCCCTCATCCATGGAATTCTCCAGGCAATAATACTGGAGTGGGTAGTCATTTCTCCAGGGGATCTTCTCAACCCAGGGATCCTACCCGGGTCTCCTGAACTGCAGGCAGATTCTTTACCATCTGAGCCACCAGGGAAGTCCTTTGTTTTATCTATTAGTAGCAATTAACACAGTTCAGTATGTTGGGTTTATGAAAACTTTTAATCCACCACACCACATTTTCCTGTTCACTTCTTACCCCACAGACTGTTGTTTTCAGTCCCTTCACTATCCCCATTTCTTCCTGAGCACTAATATTTCAGTGTTCCAAGCCTCACTCCTCAGACAACTTTTTCTTTTCTGTCTACAAAAACATAAAAGTAAGCTCACTCAGTCCTATGTCTATATTAATATCTCCCTTATCTATCTCTAGCTTCCAAACTCTCCTCCGATCAATAGGCTTACATATCTACTTGCCCACTTGATGTCTCTACTTGAATATGTAACTTCGCATCTACACCTTTATACCTCCAAAACTGAACTCTTCATTTCCCTCCTCCTCCAAACTTGTTCCCTACAAAGCTTTCCCCATCACAGGTAGCATCAAGTGGCTCAGGCAAAACACCTTCAGTCATCCTTGATTTTGTTTCTCCTTCTCTTGTTCTCCTGACCACATATAATCCAGTAGTAAATTTCATTGACTTGACCTTCAAAATATATCTTGGAACTAACTACATCTCACTGTATTCATTGTTACTATTTGGTCCAAACTGTTCTATTTTATTGTTGTAACAACTTCCAAACAGATCTCTTTTCCACTTTGATTCTTCTGCCTCACATCACTCACATGATCAAAACCCACCAATGGGTTCCAAATCACACAGAGAACAACATACAGTCTTTATTGTGGTCTTCACAGTCCCCCCTGACTGCAGCTACAAATTCATCGCCTCTTTGCCCTCTGCAGCCCTCGGTAAGGCTCCAAGGAACATGGTCTGCTGTTACACAGCCTACTAGCTCACTTCAAAAGAAGGCTGACCCTCACTCAGAGGAGGCAAACTCATTATCACAGAGAACCAAACAAAGGAATAAACATGTCTTCTCTGGGTCCTGACAGAATGGAACAGCTTAACCCTCAGCTTGGTAAATGCCATAGCTCCAACTGTGACCAGCTCAATCTTGAAGGCAGTTTGAATGACTTTCAGGGATGGTTCTGGGCAACTGCCAGCTGGAGGGCCAAGACGTTGCTTGAAAGAGTGACTTTTCTGGGGACTTTCCTGGTGGTATGATTAAGACTCCAGACTTCCACTGCAGGGGGACACACGTTCAATCCCTGGCCAGAGAATTAAGATCCTACAAGTCTTAGAGTATGACCAAAAAAATTAAAAATAACATTTTTAAATTAAATAAAAAAGAATGACATTTAGGGAGAGTGATTATCAAGATGCTCTTTCTCTTCATCATCTCTTACATTTTCTTCTACTTTGTGGTTTTACAAAGCATTGCCAGACACATTGTTTCACTTCCTCCTCATAGTGAGTCTGCATTTGAGCCATCTCCTACAGCTGAGGCTTGGGGAAAGCTGGTCCCATGGTTAGAAAAGGTGATCCCTAGAATGGTTTAGGTTTTGGGGCCATCACAAGTTACCATCTTGTCTTCCAGATCACAGTTTATCTATTCCCACCTCATCTGGGTCTTTGTGAGCTCAAGCTAACTGACTTGTAGGTGCTTCCCAGGCAACTCAATGATAAAGAATCCACCTGCCAATGTAGGAGACATGATTTCGATCCCTGGTCAGAAAAGACCCCATGTGGGAGCAATTAAGCCCGTGCACCACAGTTTTGAGCCTGTGCTCCAGAGTTTAGGAGCCACAACTACTGAAGCCTTTGTGCCCTAGAGCCCATGCTCCTCAACAACAGAAGACTCTGCAGTGAAAAGCCTGCATACCAGCAGCTAGAGAGTAGCCCCCACTCACCGAAACTAGAGAAAAGCCCATGCAGCAACAAAGACCCAGCACAAACTAAGTAAATAAACAAAATTACTTTAGAAACATACTGTTAGCAAAAGACACAACTGACTTGAATGCGGTGGGGAGGAGGGATGGATTGGGGGTTTCAGGTTAGCAGATACAAACTATTATATATAAAATGGATAAACAAGGTCCTGCTATAGAGCATAGGGAACTGTATTCAATATCTTGTGATAAACTTTAATGGAAAAGAATATCAAAAAAAAGATACGTATATATGTATAACTGAATCACTTTGCTATACAGCAGAAATTAACAAAATATTGTAAATCAACTATACGTCAATAAAATAAATTTTAAAAATAATTTTTTAAAATGGTAGTTAACTTGAAGTTGAGCCTCAAGACTCCTCCCACTTGACTTAAGCCATAAGCCACCTAGGATTTTACTAGAGTCCTCAGTCCTGACCCACTAAGACCCCAGCGATGTTTGAGGTTAGCTATTTATCTTATCTACTAACTTTTAAAAATACGAACTGATTATTTTGCAATCCTGAAGATATAGACCACTTTAATGGTGATATTTGACAATCTGATGATATCATACATTCATGTATTTTCTTGCCGTTCAGAGCATTCTGATGAAGTTAAGACGTCTGATGCTAAGGGATAGTCTTTGGCCATTAGAACAAATCAAGTTAGCTAACTACACTAATGGAAGTAGAATTGTCTTAGTGCTTTATAATAAGTACTGGAGCTAGGAGGCCAAATTCAAGGTCAGACTCAAATTCAGTTCCCCTAAAAAATCTTACTCAAATGGGCTCCTCCATCTTTGGGCCATATGTGAACTTTTACCTCCATGTTTCCACTGAAAATCTTTCAGGGAAGAACTCAAGTATGGCCAATCAATTCAAGTTAATGACTTCGGTATTGAAATTCAGGAATCTAGTTAGCAATCGTTAAATTAGAAAACAGTAGCAAAGAAACAGAATAAATACATAGAGGAACTTGTAACTATCACAATATAAATTAAAAGAAGCTTTCAATTCCACAAATCTCAAGTTTGCATCTTGAGGATGAAATTGAATTGCACAAGATTTAGCTTGACTTGAACATGAATTATCCACCACACTTCTAAGCAGCTGTTAGTTACTATTATTTATACCAAAAAGTAAAAGAAGTTGAGATATCTTATAGAGGTAAGGTGTCTAACACACTGCCACATGGAAGATGGGGAGAGCTTAGAATCAGTATCCCAGCCAACTAATCTATGGCTATGAAATCAATCTGCCAAATGATGCAAGATGTAATTGAATAAATGCCTATGCAGATGGCACTGTGCATTTAGTAGGCACTCAATAGATTTCATGGAATGAGTGAAAACAAAACACAGAACAAATGTAAGTTTTACTAGGACTCCTAATCACACATGCCATACTCTGGCCTTGTGTTGTGCTGTGCTTAGTCACTCAGTCATGTCCAACTCCTTGCCAACCCATGGACTGTAGTACACCAGGCTCCTCTGTCCATGGGATTCTCCAGGCAAGAATACTGGAGTGGGTTGCCATGCCCTCCTCCAGAGGATCTTCCCAACCCAGAGATCAAACCCAGGTCTCCCACATTGCAGGTGGATTTTTTTTATCATCTGAGCCACCAAGGAAGCCCTAGAAAAAAGGTTTTAGAATCACCACACCCAGGTAAAACCTAGAGAAACATGCCCTGTATCTAATGTCAGCTCTGTTCCCCACCCCCCAACACAAGATCACATTGCCCATCAATCCTAGCAGACTGCCTTCTGCCCAGCTGCTGAGTGATACACAAGGGTACTTACATGAGCTTTCCTGATGGAATACTAAGGACTGGCTAACTCTATCTCCACAACTATGGAGAAGTAGGAGAAAGTTCACAGATCACCATGAAAAACACATTTAGATACTTGAAATGTAGGTATTGTAAACATACTGTGTCTTTCTTTATAATTATTAGTTTTTAGCTATGTTTTGATAGGTCCCTTAAACTATATGGTTTTGCATATCAGTTATGCAAAAAATAAGTTTCTGGAGGGACAGACAAAAATAATACATTCCATATGAATTTCTCCTAGGGATCTTTGGTGCCAACACATGCTCAGTTCAGTTCAGTCATTCAGTCGTGTCCGACTCTTTGCAACCCCATGAATCACAGCACACCAGGCCTCCCTGACCATCACCAGCTCCCAGAGTTCACTCAAACTCATGTCCATCGAGTTGGTGATGCCATCCATCCATCTCATTCTCTGTCATCCCGTCTCCTCCCGCCCCCAATCCCTCCCAGCATCAGAGTCTTTTCAAGTGAGTCAACTCGTCGCATGAGGTGGCCAAAGTATTGGAATTTCAGTTTTAGCATCAGTCCTTCCAATGAACACCCAGGATTGAGAAGATGCCCATAAATACCCTTTGAATTTTTGGTCCATCCAATGACATTGTTTCTTTAATATTTACTTTTATTTATTTGTTTGTTTGGCTGTGCAGGGTCTTAGCTGCAGCACTCAGGACCTTGATCTTTGTTGTGGCATGTGGGATGTTTAGCATGTGACCTCTTAGTTGTAGCCTGTGGGATCTAGTTCCCTGACCAGGGATCAAATCCAAGCCCCCTGCACTGGAAGCTTGATGTCTTAGACACTGGACCACCACGAAGTCCCCAAATGACATTATTTAACCAAACAATTGGGATATTTTCCTTTGGTCATTTGTCTGATAGTATATGAGGTCCTATATTTTGCCTTCTTTTACATAAAGAGTGATCCCTTGCAACTTCCACCTCATAATGTGGAACCATGGTAATTTCTTCCAGCAGGATTGGGGTGCTTCATCAAAAATAACCTCTCTTGAAGAGCAAATTTTCTTCCTTTGTGATAGGGTGATCATCATAATCTAAAATAAAAGAAGGTATAGGCCTCTGGAAAACTAAAGAAAGGTCAGTAAAACTATGGGGAGAAGCACTCTGCTTGTTCTTCCCTGACCAGAGGCTTCTGAGTCTACCTACTAATCACCTGTGTTCTAGTGAATATTTTATCATGAAAATTTCTCATTAGCCTAATGTGGGAGCCACCTGATCACAAACCAAAAAAAAAAAAAAATTAATTTAGAGATTAGTCAGAGGTCTTTTTGTTACTGGGTGCTTTATTGGGAGATTTCTGGGGATCTTTTATATCTATCTTTATAGTTTCATAATCAAATCAATTGCTGTTGATCATTTCAGAGGTATTGGGAGTGAACTTAAGGCAAACATCCAGAAGAAACAAATACAGCATGGGCAGTCTGAGAATGTGAGTGGAGCAGAGGGACTTTTTGCAAAATCACAGAGGCCTTTTCAGTGGTTATTAAGCATTGCATGCTCTTCTCAAATCTAGTGTAGTGAAGATTAATTTAGTGGGGATTTATCAACTCTTCAAGGAAAGCCAAAATAATTTCAGAAATATGCTGCCTTCTGGACTCTCTCGCTGAGTTAGTCTTTCAAGACTGTCCTTCAGGAGAATGGGGAGCAGAGTAGGGGTTTAGGATCCCTGCTGAAGGACAAATTGAACCCAGGCACAGATGGCTGAAGTCCACAAAGAGAGCCTGTCTATTTTTAATCAGGCAGCTAAGATCCGAGGAGTCTATGACTCTGCTTCTATTTGTGGAAATGGACAGCATCAGAAAAAGGGTGTATGAGACTTTGCTGTCCTGCTCACGTTACTCCTTGACAGTAAAGGGGCTGCCTGGTATGTTTGGGCCCCAGCTCCTTCATCCCCTATTCTGTGATTATCTTCCCTAACCCTGAGACTTTCTCTCCCCAGGCCTCAGCTGCAGAGAAAGGGCTCAAATGCTAGAGTCACCATGAGGAAGCAAGCGAGATAATGTGTATAGCAATGCTTTGTAAAACCACAAAGTAGAAGAAAATGTAAGAGATGACAAAGTGGAAGAGCATCTTGATAATTACTCTCCAGAAAAGTTATTCTTTCATGCAACCTCTTGGCCCTCCAACTGGGGGTTGCCCAGAACAATCCCTGAAAGTAATTTGATCGGCCTTCAAAACTGAGCTGGTCACGGTTGTAGCTGTGGCATTTACCAGGCTGAGAATTAAGCTGCCTCATTCTGTTAGGGCCCAGAGGGGACATATTTATTCCTTTGTTTTGGTTTTGATGATGCTGAGTTTACGTCCTCTGAGTGAGGGTCAACAGAGCATGTGTGCTGGGCCCTCACCAAACTGCTGTAGAATCCAAGCTGTGTCCAATCCCAGGAGCAGAAATGGTTGAGACCCTGACCTACTGGGAAAGCTTCCAGCAAAGCTAATGGCATTGGATCCCTGAGCTTCCTCTGCTCTTCCAATCACAGATGCCGTCTCGGCAGTTCCAACAACCCTGCCTTGTGAAAAATAGCTACCCAGCCCCACTCACAAGGGAGGCTCTATTACTCAGAACCACCACATCAGGCTGCAATGAAAGTACCTAAGAAAACATTTTAGTTCTGTGTTATTCAAATACATGCATATAGACACAATATAGAAACGCACACATGCTGGTGAACAAATTCCTGGGCCTCTATTTGCAAATGAAGGAAACTGCCTCCAAAGTCCTTGAGGAAAGGCCTGTTGTAAATACAGAGCATTTTTATTATTGCGTCACTACAAACAATGTTATCACTTTCTTCTCTTCAATACATATAACCTCACACACAGGATAAGGCTATTTGCCAGATTGGATGCCACTGTTGGTGACAGACTAGGGAAAGAAGCAGGGTTAGATGCAGACTGACAGTTTCGTAAATTTGATTTCTAATTTTACGTATTTATTTCTTTTAAAGAAAAGAGGGAGAGAGGGAATACTCAGAGCCATGAAATCATTAAAACCAATTCCCTTTCTCTCTCCTCAACTCTCCCTCTTCCTGAGTATGTGTGTGAAACAATCTTTGCAGCTACAGAGCCATCCGATAGTATTGATCCAGGTGTGGAAATTGGTATTGACTGCTGCTGCTGCTCCATGCACTTCCCCAGCTTTTAAAGATACAGCATATAGGTGATTTCACTTTGTACATGACAGAGCTCTGGAGACCTGGGCTGAAACAAGCTAAATAATACAGATTAAAAATCAGGTTTTGTATCTTCCTCCCCCACTGAAACAAAAGGAAGCCCAAAGAGCTTCCAAAGAGATGATGATAAAAATGGAAGTTCAATACCACTTTCTAAGGTGAGAAAAGGACAATTTGTGTGCGCTTTGATTTCAAAGTGACCGTTGGTAAATGTCTTAATACAGCCTCAATGTTGTTAAAATCTTTAGAGGATCTAGATGCTTAAAGGAAGTGTGGTCTGCCAGTCAGAGGTGCTGAAGTCGTTTTCTATCACTGCCGTAAAATATTACCACAAATTTAGTGGCATAAAAAACACAAATTTATTATCCTACAGCCATGTAGGTCAGAAGTCCAAGAGGGTCGCACTGGACTCAAGTGTCAACAGTCTTGGTTCCTTTTTAGAGGCTCTAAATGAGAATTCACTTTCTGCTCATTCAGGTTGTTGACAGAATTTGGTTTTTTGTGGCTGTAGGACTAAGGTCCCAGCTTTGAGAAGCCATGTACATTCCTTGTCTCATGGCTCTTTATCATCTCCAAGGTCAACAGGTCAAATCCTTCTCCTGGGGCATAACTGTTTTGCATTTTCTTTTTCATTTTTAAGGACTCACGTGATTATATTGGTCTGACCAGAAGAATCCAGAATAATTTCCTTTTATCATAGTCCTTCACCTTGATTGGGCCCTGAAAGTCCCCTTTGCCATGTAAAGGAACATATTCACAGGTTCTGGGAATTAGAGCACAGACATACTTGAGGAGCCATTATTCTACATGGCACAGACGTCATGATCCTATGCTACTCTCAGTATCTTTCAGGAGAGACTAACAGAAACTAAAAAGAAAAAACTAGCATTGCATTTCTGATACTGGACCACAGTATGCCTGCATTGTGTGTGAGCTCTTTCACGATGGATGCACGCACACACAATGAGCAGAACTGACCAGCCATGTTTAGTGCCATGTTCCAGCATCATACTTGTCTTGAAAAGGCTAAATAAGCTATTGAAAAAAGAGTTACTATATCTACTGGCTAGTAAGCTCGCTAGACTCTTCGAATATCACAATAAACACAGTATAATTTAATAATAATTTTCCAGAAAGTCACAGTTTAGAGGATAGATAAACATGTGTAAGGCAATTACAATACAAGGCACAGGAGCACTGCCACTGTGGTCTGTATAAGAGAGTCAGCAACCAGAGCAACTAGCAGTGCTGACGTGTATAACTGCCTCCCAGTGCCTCCTACAGAGGCAGATACTTCCAGTTCTGTTTTATAGGTTGCGAAATAAAATTTAGAACTGAGACCGTCTGTCATTCAGCCTCATGGTGGCAGATGGGAGCATGGTGCTGGGTGTCAAGAGCCCCAAGTCCAGTCCTGCTCATATGCTGAGTACTGCACCCCACAGGATGTCATGTAACCTGAGTAGAGATTTTCCACTTGCCTATATTTATTTAGATACTCCTGAAATCTTCCTGTGTTCTATGGGGAAACCATGGTGCCTTAGCCTCTGCTGTACTATTATCACAGCCCAAGGCAAGTCTATTTCAGTCTTGCTTATGCCCTCAGACAAATTCATCATCTGTTTTTAGCCCATTGCAGGGTAAGAGCCCCTTGGCTGAGAGTCTTCTGTCAGCCTGAATGGCTAATTGAGACCTACCGTGTGCTGAGCTGGTGCAGATGGCCGTGAATGCAACACTGTTAGGCAAGGAGGGAAAGCAAGGCATCATGAATATTTAATGAGGTAAAAGTAAATATTAATGAAACAATTGTACCTTTAAATGGTTAAATTACTTTCCATGCTCCAGTCTGTTTTTATTTCATCACGGTGCAAATGCACACACTCACACACAAATTATATATTTCATCTGTGCTAGTGATTTCCAATTTGATCCTTTGAAGGTGAGAATCCCCCTTCTGCTAGATATAAGCCTTCCTGAATTCATTCCCGAAGTTGAAAAAGCACGATTCTGCCCTGAAATATATAGTTCACAACTTGCTGGAATTCCAATGACACGCCTGAGTCTTGTCTACTCTGATTTCATGGCACAAAGCCATGCATGCCATCGGGAGACAGGAAACCTTAACTTGAGCTCATGTGTGGTAATTGCTTTATTCTGCATGAACTCGTTCTAATTCCCCCTCCTTCTCAAAATAAGGCAGAACTTTAACTTTGCAGTTTTAATAAACACATTATTTAGCCCTCTGCTATTACCAGGTAAGCTGTCTGAGATCTCTTCAAATACATAGCTAGCTTCCTTTGATTATATCCCTCTGTGTTAATTTTCAGCAAGACATCAATGAGTTTTCTACTTTTATTTTTATCTCCCTTGGCACTGACTTTCCCTCTTAACATTTTAGAAAGTTTATTCACTCCAAATTGTATCTCCTTAGACTTGTTTTGTCTGTTATCTTCTATTTCCCATTGTAGAATTTAGTCTTCTTTCTTTAATGTTCTCTCTTTTGCCTGAATTTCATAATTCATCTTTTAATCACTGCATTTCAGATAGATCTCTTTTATGCTTCTTTGTTTAGTCTTCTGTGTTGAATGGAGTAATCTCCCCTTAATGTTACTGCGATGTCCAAGAATCTCTTATCCTGCTTCTGGTCTGTAACCTCTTTGTTCCCTCTCTATCACTGATGATCACAAGAATCTTTCTCCACCTTTTAAATGTATTGCTCTTTCACCTAAAAATAATTTCCTAATTTCCTTCTTATCATCAAGTGATTTAATGGCTTCCCAATCATTTTTCCGTCCACTCTTTCTAACTCTTTTTTTATTGACCACATTCTGTGCTCCAGCAGTGATGAGTAATTGAATAATAGAGGTAAAAAAACTCTTTTTCATAGGCAAAATCAATCTATTTGAATGTTTAATGAATCTCTGAACCTTCTCTGCAAGCAAAGAATTTTCTCTTAATTCCACAGTCACATTTTATAGGCCATCTAAATTTTACACCAATCTTATTATCAAAATTTCATGTATATGTCACATATACATATATATGTATGTATGTATGAATGTATGTATACATATTCAATATACATTCCGTTCCGTTCCGTCGCTCAGTTGTGTCCGACTTTGCGACCCCGTGGACTGTAGCCCACCAGGCTTCTCCGTCCATGGGATTCTCCAGGCAAGAATACTGGAGTGGGTTACCGTTTCCTTCTCCAGGGGATCTTCCCGACCCAGGGATCGAACCCGGGTCTCCCGCATTGGAGGCAGACGCTTTAACCTCTGAACCACCAGGGAAGCCCCAATATACATTATACATATAAAAATATGTATGTGTAATAAAACAGTTATTCCAACTTGAGCCCTAGTAAGGAAAAGCATTGCAGCTATTCATATGTTTACAAGCAGCATTCTAGAAGAAGGGAAGACGTGGAGAGAAAGCTCCTAACTTGTTTTCCCTTTATGCAATAAAAGCACAAGCCTTGGTCACAGTCTCTCACTTTGCCCTTAACCTTGGTCCTCCCTCCTACCTGCGCCCCTGGTGGCCATCACGGCCCACATCCTTCACCAAACTGAGTCTATAATAGCAACAAAAATAGAAAGTGAACTGGTTTGCTAACTAATAGTTGTTTGGCCTCAGATAAGTCACTTGAATTTTCTGAATCTCATTTTCCTCATCAATGAAAATAAAAAGGTGAGATCAGGGATTTTAAAAGCTAGCAAACTTTCTTCAAACAAACTCACACACAGACATCTCCTTTATAAAACTGATGAACTCCGGCAAAAAACAGAGAGCACACTGTGTCTCAGAGGTTCCTCACCAACATGCCGAGCTACTGCTGGGAGCTCTGAGCAAAAACTGCTGGACCAGACAAAACTAAAATCCAAGTTTGATATTCTGCATTTCTACAAAAACAATGAAGCTTGGAAATAACGACATGCACACACTTACAGGCACAGTTAACTTTATAAATAGAACCTGTGGCAAGTCATTTCTAAAATAAAGCCCACGTTTCCTATTGAATAGCATTCCATTTCAGAATTGTTTTCTCTTCGACTCTGATCTTCCTTTAATGACAGCAGCTAACATTTTCCCTTTTTTGCTGTTCTACCTCTCCTTTCCTCCCTGTGAACATCATTGTGCAACACCTACTCACTGCCACACCCTGTGCCCCATGCTTTTATATCACGTTTTTCTCACGCTGTTCATTTGCTCTTAAAGGGGAAATTATACTTGCTTTTCATTGCAGGAGGAAAACTGCTTGATGAAATGAACCCTGGATTCCATCATTTAATAGAGTAAAAATATTTAATTTTTGCAAAAGTACAAAAGGACTATTTCATAAAGTAATCTATTTGGTCAGTGTGAATGAAAGTGTATCAAATTTGTATTTTGCAATAGTTTCGAAGTTTTTTGCACTAGGAGTGCGTTTAAGGAATGTCTATAATGTCATCCTCATTTCTTGTGCCCTGTCTTTTAGATAGGATAAAATCACTCCTTTGACTTGGTTTAGTCATGTATTACCTGGATGAAACAAGAACTCCCAGGTCCTGAAGAAAGTGGTCCAAAGGTCAATATAACACAGTCCCTGACTTCAGTGAGCTCCCAATCTTTGGACAAGACACACAAGTGTCTAATTACTGTGAAGTATCATGAATACAAGAACAGTGGTGTGAACAAACCTACTAGGGAAACAGAAGAGGCAGAAATTCATTTTCTCCTCCAGAGTAGAGGTAGGACCCAGGGAAGTTTCATGGAGGAATGACATTTGAATCTAGAAAGATGGGTAGTATTTCACCAGTATGCTCTTGGAAAAAGGAACAGTCTGCCCAGAGGCAGAGGCTCAAAAAACAAGGTATGATTATTGATTAAGACCTGGGGTCAAGCACAAAGTACATGGTATGTAGCCATGGACAATGAGGAAAAAACTTCTATGAGCGGATTGGGAAAATATATCTTACCTTATTCTACTCTACACCCAATAAGAAAGATTTTTAATCAAGGAAATGGCATAATCAGATCTGTATTTTCAATAGTCCTGATATGAGACCTTTCAGAGGTGAAATTTATAGATTCTAGTGATGTATTGGAGCCATGAGGAAGAGAAGGTGGTCAAAGAAAATGCTAGTGTGCTAGCTTGGATAACTGGATAGATGGTGACACTATCAGAGATTAAGGGATCTGAAAAGGAGAAGCAATTTTTATATGTAATTGTGGGTAGTTCGCCTTTTAATACATCTTTTGGAATGCCTATTAATATATACAAATTATATTATATATATATATCACATAAAAATATATTCATACTGAGATGTGCAGAAGTCCCTGTTCATACTTTGCTGGATATGTTTTAACAGAGTCAAAAAAGTGAAAGTTAAGTCGCTCAGTTGTGTCCAGCTCTTTGGGACCCCATGGACTGTAGCCTACCAGGCTCCTCCATCCATGGGATTTCCAGGCAAGGGTACTGGTGTGGGTTTCCATTTTCTTTTTCAGGAGATCTTCCCAACCCAGGAATCGAACTCGGGTCTCCCGCATTGCGGGCAGACACTTTACCATCTGAGCCACAGAATCAAGCAGTGCTCAAAGAAAGTGAGATCTAGACTTAATGGGAAGAAGTCATTCTCAGGTATTAACAGTAGAGCTGGTCACTGTGTAAACTACATGGGAATTCAGAGCTTGGTAAACTGGACCAAGGTGCATGAAAGAAATCAAGCTACAGGACTCAGTCACCTTAAAATTCCTCTGTATAGGAGCAGGATCAACCAAGGAATCTGGGACTGCAAATATTAAGTCAGATAGCATTGACCTAGAAAGAAAAAGAAGGATCAGGGCCATGTCAGGGACTGAGAGAGAGAACGAGAAATCATACCTATTTTATAGGATGGTCTTGAGAATTAAAGGAGATAATTAAGGAGCTTGGCATCTACACATATACAGTACTTAATCTTAGCCTTTTACATAAGCACAGTTCAGTTCAGTTCAGTCGCTCAGTCGTGTCCGACTCTTAGGGACCCCATGAACCAAGGCACACCAGGCCTCCCTGTCCATCACCAACTCCCGGAGTTCACTCAAACTCATGTCCATCGAGTCAGTGATGCCATCCAGCCACCTCATTCTCTGTCGTCCCCGTCTCCTCCTACCCCCAATCGCTCCCAACATCAGACTCTTTTCCAGTGAGTCGACTCGTCGCATGAGGTGGCCAAAGTATTGCAGTTTCAGCTTTAGCATCAGCCCTTCCAATGAACACCCAGGATTGATCTCCTCTAGAATGGACTGGTTGGATCTCCTGGCAGTCCAAGGGACTCTCAAGAGTCTTCTCCAGCACCACAGTTCAAAAGCATCAATTCTTCGGCGATCAGCTTTCTTCACAGTCCAAATCTCACATCTATACATGACCACAGGAAAAACCATAGCCTTGACTAGACGGACCTTGGTTGGCAAACTAATGTCTCTGCTTTTTAATATGCTATCTAGATTGGTCATAACTTTCCTTCCAAGGAGTAAGCGTCTTTTAATTTCATGGCTGCAATCAGCATCCGCAGTGATTTTGGAGCCCCAAAAAATAAAGTCTGACACTGTTTCCACTGTTTCCCCATCTATTTCCCAAGAAGTGATGGGACCAGATGCCATGATCTTCGTTTTCTGAATGTTAAGCTTCAAGCCAACCTTTTCACTGTCCTCTTTTACTTTCATCAATAGGCCTTTGAGTTCCTCTTCACTTTCTGCCATAAGGGTGGTGTCATCTGCATATCTGAGGTTATTGATATTTCTCCAAGCAATCTTGATTCCAGCTTGTGCTTCTTCCAGCCCAGCGTTCCTCATGATGTACTCTGCATAGAAGTTAAATAAGCACAGTGACAATATACAAACTTGACGTACTCCTTTTCCTATTTGGAACCAGTCTGTTGTTCCATGTCCAGTTCTAACTGTTGCTTCCTGATCTGCATACAGGTTTCTCAAGAGGCAGGTCAGGTGGTCTGGGATTCCCAACTCTTTCAGAATGTTCCACAGTTTATTGTGATCCACACAGTCAAAGGCCTTGGCATAGTCAATGAAGCAGAAATAGATGTTTTTCTGGAACTCTCTTGCTTTTTCCATAATCCAGCGGATGTTGGCAATTTGATCTCTGGTGCCACTGCCTTTTCTAAAACCTGCTTGAACATCTGGAAGTTCACGATTCACATATAGCTGAAGCCTAGCTTGGAGAATTTTGAGCATGATTTTACTAGCGTGTGAGATGAGTGCAATTGTGCGGTAGTTTGAACATTCTTTGGCATTGTCTTTCTTTGGGATTGGAATGAAGACTGATCTTTTCCAGTCCTGTGGCCATTGCTGAGTTTTCCAAATTTGCTGGCATATTGAGTGCAGCACTTTCACAGCATCATCTTTCAGGATTTGAAAGAGCTCAATTGGAATTACATCACCTCCACTAGCTTTGTTTGTAGTGATGCTCTCTAAGGCCCACTTGACTTCACATTCCAAGATGTCTGGTTCCCGGTGAGTGATCACGCCATCGTGATTATCTTCGTCGTGAAGATCTTTTTTGTACAGTTCTTCTGTGTATTCTTGCCACCTCTTCTTAATATCTTCTGCTTCTGTTAGGTCCATACCATTTCTGTCCTTTATCGAGCCCATCTTTGCATGAAATGTTCCCTTGATATCTCTAATTTTCTTGAAAAGATCTCTTGTTTTTCCTATTCTGTTGTTTTCCTCTATTTCTTTGCATTGATCGCTGAGGAAGGCTTTCTTGTCTCTCCTTGCTATTCTTTGGAACTCTGCATTCAGATGCTTATATCTTTCCTTTCCTCCTTTGATTTTGCTTCTCTTCTTTTCACAGCTATTTGTAAGGCCTCCTCAGACAGCCATTTTGCTTTTTTGCATTTCTTTTCCATGGGGATGGTCTTGGTCCCTGTCTCCTGTACAATGTCACGAACCTCTGTCCAGAGTTCATCAGGCACTCTACCTATCAGATCTAGACCCTTAAATCTATTTCTTACTTCCACTGTATAATCATAAGGGATTTGATTGAGGTCATATCTGAATGGCCTAGTGGTTTTCCCTACTTTCTTCAATTTCAGTCTGAATTTGGTAATAGGGAGTTCATGATCTGAGCCACAGTCAGCTCCTGTTCTTGTTTTTGCTAACTGTATACAGCTTCTCCATCTTTGGCTGCAAAGAATATAATCAATCTGATTTTGGTATTGACCATCTGGTGATGTCCATGTGTAGAGTCTTCTCTTGTGTTGTTGGAAGAGGGTGTTTGCTATGACCAGTGCGTTCTCCTGGCAAAACTCTATTAGCCTTTGCCCTGCTTCATTTCGTGCTCCAAGACCAAATTTGCCTGTTACTCCAGGGGTTTCTTGACTTCCTACTTTTGCATTCCAGTCCCCTATAATGAAAAGGACATCTTTTTTCGGTGTTAGTTCTAAAAGGTCTTGTAGGTCTTCATAGAACTGTTCAACTTCGGCTTCTTCAGCATTACTGGTTGGTGCATAGACTTGGATTACTGTAATATTGAATGGTTTGCCTTGAAAACGAACAGAAATCATTCTGTCATTTTTAAGATTGCATCCAAATACTGCGTTTCGGACTCTTTTGTTGACCATGATGGCTACTCCATTTCTTCTAAGGGGTTCCTGCCCACAGTAGTAGATATAATGGTCACCTGAGTTAAATTCACCCATTCCAGTCCATTTTAGTTCACTGATTCCTAGAATGTCGACGTTCACTCTTGCCATCTCCTGTTTGACCACTTCCAATTTGCCTTCATTCATGGACCTAACATTCCAGGTTCCTATGCAATATTGCTCTTTACAGCATCGGACCTTGCTTCTAGCATCAGTCACATCCACAACTGGGTATTTGTTTTGCTTTGGCTCCATCCCTTCATTCATTCTCGTGTTATTTCTCCACTGATCTCCAGTAGCATACCGGGCACCTACCGACCTAGGGAATTCCTCATTCACCATCCTATCATTTTGCCTTTTGATACTGTTCATGGGGTTCTCAAGGTAAGTATACTGAAGTGGTTTGCCATTCCCTTCTCCAGTGGACCACATTCTGTCAGACCTCTCCACCATGACCCGTCCGTCTTGGGTGGCCCCACACGGCATGGCTTAGCCTCATTGAGTTAGACAAGACTGTGGTCCATATGATCAGATCAACTAGTTTTTTGTGATTATGATTTCAATGTGTCTCCCCTCTAATGCCCCCTCCCAATACCTACCCTCTTATTTGGGTTTCACTTACCTTGCTCGTGGAGTATCTCTTCACAGCTGCTCCAGCAAAGTGCAGCCGCTGCACCTTACCTTGGATGAGGGGTATCTCCTGAAGGCCGCCCCCCTGACCTTGAACCTGGAGTAGCTCCTCTCGGGCCTCCTGCGCCCGCACAGCCACCCCCTGTTGTACGTGGGGCAGCTCCTCTCGGCCACTGGCCTTGGCCTCAGGCATGGGGTACCTCCTCTCGGCAGCGCCTCTTTGCCTGGTCCGTTGCGCCGGGCGCCGCCGGGGCCGGCGTCGCTCTCGCGTCTGCGCCGCCGGGGCCGGCGTCGCTCTCGCGTCTGCGCCGCCGGGGCCGGCGTCGCTCTCGCGTCTGCGCCGCCGGGGCCGGCGTCGCTCTCGCGTCTGCGCCGCCGGGGCCGGCGTCGCTCTCGCGTCTGCGCCGCCGGGGCCGGCGTCGCTCTCGCGTCTGCGCCGCCGGGGCCGGCGTCGCTCTCGCGTCTGCGCCGCCGGGGCCGGCGTAGTAGACCTCAAAAAAGACACACTACAACAATTATCATGTCATTATTATTAAGTAGCATTTGCAGTTCCTGTTATGTAGAAGTTCATTTTATATAATTCCACAAAGAAATTATTCATTATACCACAATCCTATGAAACAACCTCCTGCTATGTAACATATCAGAGTCTTAAGTGGCCATCTTGTTTGTTCAGTTCAGTCGCTTAGTCATGTCTGACTCTCCGCGACCCCATGAATCACAGCACGCCAGGCCTCTCTGTCCATCACCAACTCCCGGAGTTCACTCAAACTCATGTCCACAGAGTCAGTGATGCCATCCAGCCATCTCATTCTCTGTCGTCCCCTTCTCCTCCCGCCCCCAAACTTTCCCAGCATCAGAGTCTTTTCCAGTGAGTCAACTCGTTGCATGAGGTGGCCAAAGTATTGCACTTTCAGCTTTAGCATCAGTCCTTCCAATGAACACCCAGGATTGATCTCCTTAGAATGGACTGGTTGGATCTCCTTGCAGTCCAAGGGACTCTCAAGAGTCTTCTCCAACACCACAGTTCAAAAGCATCAATTCTTCGGTGATCAGCTTTCCTCACAGTCCAACTCTCACATCCATACATGACCACGGGAAAAACCATAGCCTTGACTGCTGCTGCTGCTGCTAAGTCACTTCAGTCGTGTCCGACTCTGTGTGACCCCATAGACGGAAGCCCACCAGGCTTCCCCATCCCTGGGATTCTCCAGGCAAGAACACTGGAGTGGACTAGATGGACTTTTGTTGGCAAAGTAATGTCTCTGCTTTTTAATATGTTATCTAGGTTGGTCATAACTTTCCTTCCAAGGAGTAAGTGTCTTTTAATTTCATGGCTGCAATCAGCATCCTGTTTGTATCCACATCTTATCCTTAGTGCCACCAACTCCCCCTCTCTTGTATGCTATAATATTTGGCATTCTGACACACGGAAATTTTTTTACAATTGTTGCTCAAGAAGTAAATAATTAGAGGCCATCCTAAGATGGCAGAGGAATAGATGGGGAGACCACTTCTCCCCCAAAAATTCATCAAAAGAACATTTGAACGCTGAGTAAATTCCACAAAACAACTGCTGAATGCCGGTAGAGGACATCAGGCACCCAGAAAAGCAGCCCATTGTCTTCGAAAGGCGGTAGGAAAAAATATAAAAGATAAAAAGAGAGGCAAAAGAGGTAGGGACAGAAATCCATATGGGGAAGGGAGTCTTAAAAAAGAGAGAAATTTTCAAACACCAGGAAACACTCTCACTGGTGAGTCTGTGGCGCGCCTTGGAACCTCAGAGGGCAACATAACCGGGTGGAAAAATAATTAAAACCCACAGATTACGTGCCCAGGGGTAACTCCCAGCAGAGAAGCAGTGCAGACGCCCGCATCCGCCACTAGCAAGTGGGGGCTGGGCAGGGAGGCATGGGCTACATTGCTTACAGTAAGGACAGGGCCTGAATGACCCCAAGGGCAATCTGAGGGAACTAGCTTGAGATAACAAAGCAGACTGTGGGAGAGCTACCCCACAAAAAGGCGAAAAGCCCTAACCTAAGACACTGCCAGACCTGCTCACAGAACAAAGGACTGAACAGAGCTAGCCGTTGACAGAGCTGCCACAGACAGGCAGCCAGAGCTGGAAGGGAGCAATCGTGGCCCCAGAGAGGCATCATCTACCAAACTGAAAGCAGGCTTCGTTGCTAACCAAGACTTCTTGGGATTCTGGACGGCCGACATCCACCAGAGAAGGTGCACCAGTTGTACACCCAAAAAACCAAGCGGCAGGGTGAGGGAGGTGATAAGTCGCAGAGACCGTGCTCGCCAAACACCTGTTCACCTGAGCTGCTCAGACCAGGGAAGGGCACAAAACGTAGGCCCAACCAAGTCGGCACCATTGAGGAGTACCCGAGTACCTGAACCAGAGTAGCTTAGACCTGGGAAGTGCATACAACCCAGGGCCAGCCTCAGACAGTTCCCGGCAGAGCAACCTACAACCTAAGCAGTATAGACAGGTAAAGCATACATGCCGTGAGCGGGGGCAAACCAAGCGTGGCCAATACACTGCAAGTACATGCCACTGTTATTTGTTTGGAGTGTTGCTCCTTCCCCACAGCACGACTGAACAAGTGAGCCTAAAATAGTGTCTACCGCCCCCCCCCCTTGGGTCAGGGCAGAAGTTAGACACTGAAGAGACCAGCAAACAGAAGAAGCTAAAACAGAGGGAACCGCCTTGGAAGTGACAGATGGAGAAGTCTTGAGGCTACTATAAGAATAAGACTGAAAACCAGAGGCAGGAGGCTTAAGACCAAATCCTGAGAACACCAGACAACTCCTGACTCCAGGGAACATTAATCAATAGGAGCTCATCAAACGCCTCCATACCTACACTGAAACCAAGCACCACCCAAGGGTCAACAAGTTCCAGAGCAAGACATACCACACAAATTCTCCAGCAACACAAGAACATAGTCCTGAGCTCCAATATACTGGCTGCCCAAGGTCACTCCAAATCCATTGACATCTCATCACTCATTACTGGACACTTCATTGCTCTCAAGAGAAGAAATCCAGCTCCACCCACCGACATAAGCTTCCCTAACCAGGAAACCTTGACAAGCCACCCATTCAACACCACCCACAGTGAAGAGAACTCCACAAACGGCCAGAAGATGGAAAGGCCACGCCAAACGCAGCAATATAAGCAAGATGAAGAGGTAGAGAAATACCCAGCAAGTAAAGGAACAGGATAAATGCCCACCAAACCAAACAAAAGAGGAAGAGATAGGGAATCTATCTGATAAAGAATTCCGAATAATGATAGTGAAAATGATCCAAAATCTTGAAAACAAAATGGAGTTACAGATAAATAGCTTGGAGACAAGGATCGAGAAGATGCAAGAAAGGTTTAGCAAGGACCTTGAAGAAATAAAAGAGTCAATAAATAATGAATGATGCAATAAATGAGATCAAAAACACTCTGGAGGGAAACAACAGTAGAATAACACAGGCAGAAGATAGGATAAGTGAGTTAGAAGATAGAATGGTAGAAATAAATGAAACAGAGAAGAAAAAAGAAAAATGAATTAAAAGAAAGGAGGACAATCTCAGAGACCTCTGGGACAATGTTAAAAGCCCCAACATTCGAATCATAGGAGTCCCAGAAGAAGAAGACAAAAAGAAAAACCATGAGAAAATACTAGAGGAGATAATAGTTGAAAACTTCCCTAAAATGGAGAAGGAAATATTCACCTAAGTCCAAGAAACCCAGAGAGTCCCAAACAGGATAAACCCAAGGCAAAACACCCGAAGACACATATTAATCAAATTAACAAAGATAAAACACAAAGAACAAATATTAAAAGCAGCAGGGAAAAATAACAAATAACACCCAAGGGGATTCCCATAAGGATAACAGCTGATTTTTAAATAGAAATTCTTCAGGCCAGGAGGAAATGGTAAGACATACTTAAAGTGATGAAAGAAAATACCCTACAGCCCAGATTACTATACCCAGCAAGGATCTCATTCAAATATGAAGGAGAAATCAAAAGCTTTACAGACAAGCAAAAGCTGAGAGAATTCAGCACCACTAAAAGAGCTCTCCAACAAATGCTAAAGGATTTTCTCTAGACAGGAAACACAGAAAGGGTGTATAAACTCAAACCCAAAACAATAAAGTAAATGGCAACGGGATCATACTTATCAATAATTACCTTAAATGTAAATGGGTTGAATGCCCCAACCAAAAGACAAAGACTGGCTGAATGGATACAAAAACAAGACCCCCATATATGTCGTCTACAAGAGACCCCCCTCAGAACGAGGGACACATACAGACTGAAAGTGAAGGGCTGGAAAAACATATTCCACGCAAATAGAGACCAAAAGAAAGCGGGAGTAGCAATACTCATATCAGATAAAATAGACTTTAAAACAAAGGCTGTGAAAAGAGACAAAGAAGGACACTACGTAATGATCAAAGGATCAATCCAAGGAGAAGATATAACAATTATAAATATATATGCACCCAACATAGGAGCACCGCAATATGTAAGACAAATGCTAACAAGTGTGAAAGGGGAAATTAACAATAACACAATAATAGTGGGAGACTTTAATACCCCACTCACACCTATGGATAGATCAACTGAACAGAAAATTAACAAGGAAACACAAACCTTAAGTGATACGATAGACCAGTTAGACCTAATTGATTCTACAGGACATTTCACCCCAAAACAATGAATTTCATCTTTTTCTCAAGCGCACACGGAACCTTCTCCAGGATAGATCACATCCTGGGCCATAAATCTAGCCTTGGTAAATTCAAAAAATTGAAATCATTCCAAGCATCTTTTCTGACCACAATGCAGTAAGACTAGATCTCAATTACAGGAGAAAAACTATTAAAAATTCCAACATATGGAGGCTGAACAACACGCTGCTGAATAACCAACAAATCATAGAAGAAATCAAAAAGAAATTAAAATATGCATAGAAATGAATGAAAATGAAATGACAACAACCCAAATCTGTGGAACACTCTAAAAGCAGTGTTAAGGGGAAGATTCATAGCAATGCAGGCATACCTCAAGAAACAAGAAAAAAGTCAACTAAATAACCTAACTCTACACCTAAAGCAACTAGAAAAGGAAGAAATGAAGAACCCCAGGGTTAGTAGAAGGAAAGAAATCGTAAAAATTAGGGCAGAAATAAATGCAAAAGAAACAAAAGAGACCATAGCAAAAATCAACAAAGCCAAAAGCTGGTTCTTTGAGAGGGTAAATAAAACTGACAAACCACTAGCCAGACTCATCAAGAAACAAAGGGAGAAAAATCAAATCAATAAAATTAGAAACGAAAATGGAGAGATCACAACCGACAAAACAGAAATACAAAGGATCATAAGAGACTACTATTAGCAATCATATGCCAATAAAATGGACAACTTGGAAGAAATGGACAATTTCTTAGAAAAGTACAAGTTTCCAAAACTGAACCAGGAAGAAATAGAAAATCTTAACAGACCCATCACAAGCTTGGAAATAGAAACTGTAATCAGAAATCTTCCAGCAAACAAAAGCCCAGGTCCAGATGGCTTCACAGCTGAATTCTAGCAAAAATTTAGAGAAGAGCTAACACCTATCCTACTCAAACTCTTCCAGAAAATTGCAGAGGAAGGTAAACTTACAAACTCATTCTATGAGGCCACCATCACCCTAATACCAAAACCTGGTAAAGATCCCACACAAAAAAGAAAACTACAGGCCAATATCACTGATGAACATAGATGCAAAAATCCTTAACAAAATTCTAGCAATCAGAATCCAACAACACGTTAAAAAGATCGCACATCATGACCAAGTGCGCTTTATCCCAGGGATGCAAGGATTCTTCAATATCCGCAAATCAATCAATGTAATACACCACAATAACAAATTGAAAAATAAAATCCATATGATTATCTCAATAGATTCAGATAAAGCCTTTGACATAATTCAACATCCATGTATGATAATTTAAAAAAACCCTCCAGAAAGCAGGAATAGAAGGAACATACCTCAACATCATAAAAGCTATATATGACAAACCCACAGCAAACATTATCCTCAATGGTGAAAAAATGAAAGCATTTCCCTAAAGTCATGAACAAGACAAGGGTGCCCACTCTCACCACTACTATTCAACATAGTTTTGGAAGTTTTGGCCACAGCAATCAGAGCAGAAAAAGAAATAAAGGAATCCAAATTGGAAAAGAAGAAGTAAATGTCTCACTGTTTGCAGATGACATGATCCTCTACATAGAAAACCCTAAAGACTCCACCAGAAAATTACTAGAGCTAGGGAGGCCTGGCGTGCTGTGATTCATGGGGTCGCGGAGAGTCGGACACGACTGAGCGACTGAACTGAACTGAACTGAACTGAATCAATGAATACAGTAATGTTGCAGGATATAAAATCAACACACAGAAATCCCTTGCATTCCTATACACTAATAATGAGAAAATAGAGAAATTAAGGAAACAAATTCCATTCACCATTGCAACGAAAAGAATAAAATACTTAGGAATATATCTACTTAAAGAAACTAAAGACCTATATATAGAAAATTATAAAACACTGGTGAAAGAAATCAAAGAGGACACTAATAGATGGAGAAATATACCGTGTTCATTGGTCACAAGAATTAATAGAGTGAAAATGAGTATACTATCCAAAGCAGTCTATAGATTCAATGCAATCCCTATCAAGCTAGCAAAGGTATTTTTCACAGAGCTAGAACAAATAATTTCACAATTTGTATGGAAATACAAAAAACTTCGAATAACCAAAGCAATCTTGAGAAAGAAGAATAGAACTGAAGGAATCAACCTGCCTGACTTCAGGCTCTACTACAAAGCCACAGTCATCAAGACAATATGGTACTGGCACAAAGACAGAAATATAGATCAACGGAACAAAATAGAAAGCCCAGAGATAAATTCATGCACCTATGGGCACCTTATCATTGACAAAGGAGGCACGAATATACAATGGAGAAAAGACAATCTCTTTAACAAGTGGTGCTGGGAAAACTGGTCAACCACTTGTAAAAGAATGAAACTAGAACATTTCCTAACACCATACATAAAAATAAACTCAAAATGAATTAAAGATCTAAAAGTAAGACCAGAAACTATAAATCTCCTAGAGGAAGACATAGGCAAAACACTCTCTGACATAACTCACAGCAGGATTCTCTGTGACCCACCTCCCAGAATATTGGAAATAAAAGTAAAAATAAACAAATGGGACCTAATTAAAATTAAAATAAACAAATGGGACCTAATTAAAATTAAAAGCTTCTGCACAACAAAGGAAACTATAAACAAGGTGAAAAAACAGCCTTCAGAATGGGAGAAAATAATAGCAAATGAAGCAACTGACAAAGGATTAATCTCAAAAATATACAAGCAACTTCTGCAGCTCAATTCCAGAAAAATAAATGACCCAATCAAAACATGGGCCAAAGAGCTAAACAGACATTTCTCCAAAGAAGACAAACAGATGGCTAACAAACACATGAAAAGATGCTCAACATCACTCATTATCAGAGAAACGCAAATCAAAACCACAGTGAAGTACCATTTCACTCCAGTCAGAATGGCTGCTCTCCAAAAGTCTATATGCAATAAATGGTGGAGAGGGTGTGGCAAACAGGAAACCCTCTTACACTGATGGTGGGAATGCAAACTAGTACAGCCACTATGGAGAACAGTGTTGAAATTCCTTTAAAAACTGGAAATAGATCTGCCATACGACCCAGCAATCCCACTTCTGGGCATACACACTGAGGAAACCAGAATTGAAAGAGACACGTGTACCCCAATGTTCATCAGAACACTGTTTATAATAGTCAGGACATGGAAGCAACCTAAATGTCCATCAGCAGACAAATGGATAAGAAAGCCATAGTACATATACACAATGGAGTATTAGTTAGCCATTAAAAAGAATACATCTGAATCAATTCTAATGAGGTGGATGAAACTAGAGCCTATTATGCAGAGTGAAGTAAGCCAGAAACAAATACACCAATACAGTATAATGCATATATATGGAACTTAGAAAGATGGTAACAATAACCATGTATGTGAGACAGCAAATAGTCACAGATGTATAGAATAGTCTTTTGGACTCTGTGGGAGAGGGCGAGGGTGGGATGATTTGGGAGAATGGCATTGAAACATCTATATTATCATATATGAAACGAATCGCCAGTCCAGGTTCGATGCATGATACAGGATGCTTGGGGCTGGTGCACTGGGATGACCCAGAGGGATGATATGGCGAGGGAGGTGGGAGGGAGGTTCAAGATGGGGAAATCATGTACACCGTGGTTTATTCATGTCAGTGTATGGCAAAACCAATACAATTTTGTAAAGTAATTAGCCTCCAATTAAAATAAATAATTAAAAAAAAATAAACAATAAAAAAAGAAGTAAATAGTTTCTTATCTCCAAAAAAATTATGTAGTGGAGAAAGATGGTAGTACTGACTCGCCTTAGTAATCCTGTCCATTGCGTGATTCTCTCCCTGCTGTCTCTTTACTCATATTCTGCTTTCAACAAAGATCTTCTGAGGTGAAATTGATAAAGTAAATATGAAACTTCTCACATTTCAATAATACAGAAGGCATTAAATGTGATTTCTCTGACATCACAGGGGCTCAGCTCTGTTCTGTAAATTCTGCTTAATTAAAGCCAGGCTTCTTTATTAGCTTTGCAAAAAGATTTCTGACAAAATGGCTACTTCTTAAAGTTTCAGCACTCAAATGGATAATATTCAGCTATCAAAATGCATGAGCTCAAAAGAACTCATTATCCGATTATGATGCACATTTAACATTCCTATACATTTTGAGACGATTTGTTTATCCATAGGATCTCTGGCTTTACAAGTGTTTAAGACAACAAGGTCTATGTAACATACAAGTGTTGTGCAGAGGAGTTTGCAAGAAAGTATCTTTCAAGTTGAAAAACACCTCTATCTTATTCTCAGATATTAATTCCCTCTCACTGTCTCATTTCCTACAAAATTAGATACTTGGTCTTAAAATTTACTTAACAGGTTATTTTTAATTAAAATATTCTCTTTTAAAATATCTAAATATCACCATCAGTTCAGTTCAGTTCATTTCAATCGCTCAGTCGTGTCCGACTCTGTGACCCCATAAGTCACAGCATGCCAGGCCTCCCTGTCCATCACCAACTCCCGGAGTTCACTCAAACTCATGTCCATCGAGTGGGTGATGCCATCCAACCATCTCATTCTCTGTCGTCCCCGTCTCCTCCCGCCCCCAGTGCCTCCCAGCATCAGAGTCTTTTCCAGTGAGTCAACTCGTCGCATGAGGTGGCCAATGTACTGGAGCTTCAGCTTTAGCATCAGTCCTTCCAATGAACACCCAGGATTGATCTCCTTTAGAATGAACTGGTTGGATCTCCTTGCAGTCCAAGGGACTCTCAGGAGTCTTCTCCAACACCACAGTTCAAAAGCATCAATTCTTCAGCTCTCAGCTTTCTTCACAGTCCAACTCTCACATCCATACATGACCACTGGAAAAACCATAGCCTTGACTAGACAGACCTTTGTTGGCAAAGTAATGTCTCTGCTTTTTAATATACTATCTAGGTTGGTCATACTATTCCAAAATTCTGCCACTTTCAAACTGGTCAAAAATCCTAAGGAGGTTCATTAAGCTTTGATTTTTCACAGGAGAAATTGTTAAATTTCACAATTTTCCTTAAATTTAGGTGCTGAAAAAGTAAAATAGCCCTCTAAATACAATCTATTAATAGTTAAAACAAAAAGACAAAGAACAAAAAAGAAATGATTCAAGACCAAGGAATCCATACAATAAGAAAGTATTTTATTCCTGATAGGTATTTTGGCAGAATAAAAAAAGTTCTGACAAGACTTCTCTGGTGGTCCAGTGGTTAAGACCCTGTACTTCCAAAGCAGACAGCATAGGTTTGATCCCTGGTAGGGGTTCTAAAGGGTCCCAGGTGGCCCAGTGGTTAAAAAAAAAAAAAAAATCCACCTATCAAGGCAGGAGAAGGCAATGGCAAGCCACTCCAGTACTCTTGCCTAGAAAATCCCATGGATGGAGCAGCCTGGTGGGCTGCAGTCCGTGGGGTCACACAGAGTCGGACACGACTGAAGTGACTTAGCAGCAGCAACATCAAGGCAGGAGACACATAGGAGATGTGAGTTTGATTCCTGGATTGGAGAAACCTCCTGGAGGAGGAAATGGCTTCTCACTCCAGTATTCTTGCCTATAAAGTCCCATGGACAGAGGGGCCTGGCAGGCTACAGCCCATGTGGCTGCAAAGAGTTGGATGTGACTGAGCACGCACACATAGGGAACTACGATCCCACATGCTAGGCACATGGCCAAAAAATTTTTTAATTTAAAAAAATTTTTAAATAAATAAAATTTCTGTCAGTGAGCATTGCAAGTATAGACATAGAGAAATTTACATACAAATGTATATGTGAATGGCATCATAAAGATACCTGCATTCATACACACACTTGCACACACAAAAATATAAATAAGGACTTGGACTTACATGTTTCAACACTCATTTCTAAATGTCTTACTGTTCTAAGATATTGCTGATACAATTATGCAAGTAAAAAGAATTATAGAGAAATACATTTTATTCTGAAATATACCATAATATTAGACAACAGAATGATAAAAGTCAACATTTTTATCACTTTGCAGAATAAGGTCTCATCAAAGCTCGCCAAAGATTATGGCTGTTATCTGTTACTGTTCTCCCCTTTTAGAGCCGGAAACAGATGTACAGAAGTCATATGACATCTAACAGACTACATCAGCCTCCAGCTCTCTTATTCAATACTCTGTCTAATAATGGAAAGAATAGATGCTTGGAACTACTTTCTTCTCTCTCTTGTTTTTTTATCCCTCTCTGTCTACTACTGAAGGGAGCAAGCGATGCCTTTGGTTTTCAGATACTCTAACTGGAATCATCTGCTAAAAAGACATTATGGTTCATGGAACAGTCAAGCTAATTGGATTTTGACTCCATTTACTTTTAAGAAACCAATCACTTGGTCAAAGAGGCAACAAGTAAGGGGCTCTAGAACTACAACTCAGATATTTAAGTGACATTGTAACACAGAATCAACAGATTATTTGAAGATGATGTCTTGATAATTATTCTTTAATCTTGATAATTATTCTTTAATTTATTGATTATAGATTCACTATACCTATACAAAATACAAAAAAAAAGAAAATACAACAGATAGGCCTATTAAAATGCATCTAAAAGTCACCAGGTGAATAAAACAATTAGAAGACAATGGCTATATCTACATGATAAAAAAGAACACCAGATCCCCAAATGACAAATTCTAGCTAGTTACTTTTACAAAGAAATTTACTGCCAGGTCTACTCAAATTTTTGGTCTATCTAAAAGTAAAAAAACTGACCTACAGACAGTTTAATTTCCATATACATCAACCATCCTTATAAAAGAAACAGATTTTTTTATAAGCTTAGCATTTAGGAAAAGTGATGTGGTGATTCAAGGGCTGATATTAAAACAGACTATAGGGAATTCCCTGGCAGTTCAGTGGTTAAGACTAAGCGTATCCACTTCTGTGGACCCAGATTCAATCCCTGGTTGGGGAACTAAGATTCCACAAGTCTTCACTTCAGTTCAGTTCAGTTCAGTCGCTCAGTCGTGTCCAACTTTCCGCGACCCCATGAATCACAGCAGGCCAGGCCTACCTGTCCATCACCAACTCCCGGAGTTCACTCAAACTCATGTCCATCGAGTCGGTGATGCCATCCAGCCATCTCATTCTCTGTTGTCCCCTTCTCCTCCCACCCCCAAACTTTCCCAGCATCAGAGTCTTTTCCAGTGAATCAATTCGTCTCATGAGGTGGCCAAAGTATTGCAGTTTCAGCTTTAGCATCAGTCCTTCCAATGAACACCCAGGATTGATCTCCTTCAGAATGGACTGGTTGGATCTCCTTGCAGTACAAGGGACTCTCAAGAGTCTTCTCCAACACCACAGTTCAAAAGCATCAATTCTTCGGCGATCAGCTTTCTTCACAGTCCAACTCTCACATCCATACATGACCACTGGAAAAACCATAGCCTTGACTAGACGGACCTTTGTTGGCAAAGTAATGTCTCTGCTTTTTAGTATGCTATCTAGGTTGGTCATAACTTTCCTTCCAAGGAGTAAGCGCCTTTTAATTTCATGGCTGCAATCAGCATCTGCAGTGATTTCGGAACCCAAAAAAATAAAGTCTGACATGGTTTCCACTGTTTTTCCATCTATTTCCCATGAAGTGATGGAACCAGACGCCATGATCTTCATTTTCTGAATGTTGAGCTTCAAGCCAACCTTTTCACTCTCCTCTTTTATGTTCATCAAGAGGCTTTTGAGTTCCTCTTCACTTTCTGCCATAAGGGTAGTGTCATCTGCATATCTGAGGTTATTGATATTTCTCCTGGCAATCTTGATTCCAGCTTGTGCTTCTTCCAGTCCAGCGTTCCTCATGATGTACTCTGCATATAAGTTAAATAAGCCAGGTGACAATATACAGCCTTGACGTACTCCTTTTCCTATTTGGAACCAGTCTGTTGTTCCATGTCCAGTTCTAAATGTTGCTTCCTGACCTGCATACAGGTTTCTCAAGAGGCAGGTCAGGTGGTCTGGGATTCCCATCTCTTTCAGAATTTTCCACAGTTCATTGTGATCCACACAGTCAAAGGTTTTGGCATAGTCAATGAAGCAGAAATAGATGGTTTTCTGGAACTCTCTTGCTTTCTCCATGATACAGCGGATGTTGGCAATTTGATCTCTGGTGCCTCTGCCTTTTCTAAAACCTGCTTGAACATCTGGGAGTTCACGGTTCACATATTGCTGAAGCCTGGCTTGGAGAATTTTGAGCATGACTTTACTAGCGTGTGAGATGAGTGCAATTGTGCAGTAGTTTGAGCATTCTTTGGCATTCCCTTTCTTTGGGATGGGAATGAAGACTGACCTTTTCCAGTCCTGTGGCCACTGCTGAGTTTTCCAAATTTGCTAGCATATTGAGTGCAGCACTTTCACAGCATCATCTTTCAAGATTTGAAATAGCTCAACTGGAATTCCATCACCTCCACTAGCTTTGTTAGTAGTGATGCTTTCTAAGGCCCACTTGACTTCACATTCCAAGATGTCTGGCTCTAGGTCAGTGATCACGTTATCATGACTATCTTGGTCGTGAAGATCTTTTTTGTACAGTTCTTCTGTGTATTCTTGCCACCTCTTCTTAATATCTTCTGCTTCTGTTAGGTCCATACCATTTCTGTCCTTTATCGAGCCCATCTTTGCATGAAGAGATCTCTTGTTTTTCCTATTCTGTTGTTTTCCTTTATTTCCTTGCATTGTTCGCTGAGGAAGGCTTTCTTATCTCTCCTTGCTATTCTTTGGAACTCTGCATTCAGATGTTTATATCTTTCCTTTTCTCCTTTGTTTTTCGCTTCTCTTCTTTTCATAGCTATTTGTAAGGCCTCTTCAGACAGCCATTTTGCTTTTCTGCATTTCTTTTCCATGGGGATGGTCTTGGTCCCTGTCTCCTGTACAATGTCACGAACCACTGTCCAGAGTTCATCAGGCACTCTATCAGATCTAGTCCCTTAAATCTATTTCTCACTTCTACTGTATAATCATAAGGGATTTGATTTAGGTCATATCTGAATGGTCTAGTGGTTTTCCCTACCCTCTTCAATTTCAGTCTGAATTTGGCAATAAGGAGTTCATGATCTGAGCCACAGTCAGCTCCTGGTCTTGTTTTTGCTAACTGTATACAGCTTCTCCATCTTTGGCTGCAAAGAATATAATCAATCTGATTTCGGTGTTGACCATCTGGTGATGTCCATGTGTAGAGTCTTCTCTTGCGTTGTTGGAAGAGGGTGTTTGCTATGACCACAAGCCTTAAGCACAGCCAAAAAACAAAACAAAAAGCAGACTATAATGCAGCACTGTAATTCAACTCTTCTTCAATAAAATATTTTTTAAAAAAAGAACAGGCTATTATTTGAACTAGTCTTAAACGCAGTGTTTGGAAAAAGCATGAGGATAAAAATTAAGTGCAAGTGTGGAGTGTTTGGGCTTCCCTGGTGGCTCAGACTGTAAAGAATCTGCCTGCAATGTAGGAGACCCAGGTTCGATCCCTAGGTCTGGAAAATACCCTGGAAACAGGAATGACAACCCACTCCAGTATTCTTGCCTGGAGAATTCCATGAATAGAGGGGACTAGAGAGCTACAGTCTGTGGGGTCACAAAGAGTCAGACATGATTGTCTATATACAGTATTAACTAAAGGAAAAGATAAGAAGGAAGTCGGAAGCCTGGCTATAGAGCCAGTTGATAGTCCCAGACCTGATGGGAGCCACTATAATAGTCCAACAAGCAGTCACAAGAGCTTGAAATAAGGTGGTAGAATGGGATAGAGAGGTCAAGTGTGAGAGAGGTTATGGAGGAAACTTTTATAAGAATTGGAATCTGTTGAATTTAGGAGGTGAGAGAACAGACAATAACAAAGATGATGACCAAGAATTTTAAAATTTGAAAAAGGAGAGCCTATCTTATATTGTTTAGGGCTTAAGAAAGCCCTCAGAGTTCATCTAGTACAGTCTACTACTACAAAGAAGAAATATAAGTTCCAGGGAGTTTAGGTAATGAACTCAAGGTCATACAACCCTTAGTGACAGAGTTAGACTTAGAATCTCAAACTGCTGACTTTCAGGTTAATTTTACTTTTCAAAGGTTGGAAAAGTTATCTAGAGAAATAATCAGCCTAAGGAAGAGCACATTCAACAATAAAAATAAAGATAAATATAATAACGGCAAGAATAAAAAGGATTTCATTTAGTGTATGCTTACAATAAACCAGGCGGTGTACCAACTCCCCATTTATAAACTTATCACTATAACTACTCATGGGCTTCCCTGGTGGCTCAGAGGTTAAAGCATCTGCCTCCAATGCGGGAGACCCGGCTTCGATCCCTGGGTCGGGAAGATCCCCTGGAGAAGGAAACGGTAACCCACTCCAGTATTCTTGCCTGAAGAATCCCATGGACGGAGAAGCCTGGTAGGCTACAGTCCACGGGGTCGCAAAGAGTCGGACACGACTGAGCGACGGAACGAACGGAACGGATAACTACTCTAAGATATAGGTACTATTATCCCCTATTCACAGATGAAAAACTGAGACAGAAGTTAGAAAGCTTCAAAATCATAGAGTTAATAAGTGGCAGGATCTGGGTACAAACCAAGACAGTATGACCCCAGAAAGTACATTCTAGCCCATTTTGTGTCATACTGACTTTGAAAGACCAGGTAGACATCCAAGTAGATATCCAACAAGTTGCTACAAAGTTGGTGCTATGTTTGGGTGGATTCAAGACTGTAGATGCAGATAATGGCCAGGGATGAAGCCATGGAAACATGATCCTGCAAAAGTAAAGAATGTTAGAAGAGAAAAGAAGGAAAAGGGAAGGAGCTGACAGCATATTCCTTCAGCGGGGTTGTATTACAGAGCAAGAGGGGAAAGGAGACCCAGAGGAAAAATAGTCATAAAGATGAGAGGCTAGACAAAGAGTAATGGACACACCTGCATATTTTTGGCTAGATTTTGGTTTAATTTTCCTAATTGAAGACCTCCAAGCAGACCCAAAGATAAAGTAAACAAAGATACTTGTCCTAGCACAAAAACAATTTTATCTCGGGATGGCTTATTTGTCTAAAATTTGCATCTTTGCCACTTTCCATGTTTGTTAAAATCTTAGATCTCAGTTTTTGGCCTGATCCTTGATTCCAATTTTTGTCTAAACTTCAGGGTCAGTTTTGCCTCGTCTTGTATTGTCTTTCTAGTTACAATTCATGAGACCCATCATCTCAGAATGATCCATCTAATCTTCATCACTGATATCACCCATCAAAGACTGTTTCATTTCAAGAAAGAGCAACAATTTGAAGCAATTTTAAGTAGAGGTGTCCCATTACTCAAGGCAAGGGAAAGTAGCCAGGCCACAAATATGGCTGGTACTGGGACATGACACAAAGGCTCTCTTCACTTTCTCTTTCATTCTCTCTCTCTCTTCGTCCGGTTCCGTCTCTTATCTATGTTGCGAACCTATTTTATACTTTCCCTACTATTACATAGTTATCAGACTCTCTATTCATAGAGTCATCCAAGCACTCCCAACTTTATGTTCTTGCAATTTTGGGGACCACCATGAACAAACACAATTTTTAAGCCTCTTACTTCAAGTTCACTCATTAGAGAATCTGATGGATTCAACTTGGTTTAACTCTTTACTCCAGTCCTCGGCTGTGACCAGTGATGGGCAGTTTTAAAAGTTAAAAAAGTGGCCACTTAGGTACACACTTTCCATAGATAGGAGTGGGAAGAAATTTCAAGGGAAAGAGCATGATGATGGCTCCTAGATCATTCATATTCTTTTCCTGTCCCTCTGACCTACTGAACAAGCACCCTGTTTTCTGCTTACAACTCAGGGTTAAGAAGGGGAGAAGTTAGGATAAGATGGAATGAATAACCAGGGAAAATTCAGAGAGGAGATAAAACTTGAATTGCTGTGCTTAAGATAAGTGAAATTTGTAGAAATGAAGACTTTTTGAAGAAAGATAAGTAACATAAGGAAAGGCTTAGAGATGAGAAGAGCATCGTCTGAAGTGTCCAAGCTAATAAAAGAAGAGGGAATTTTGCACAAAGTTAGCTATTTCATGTTTTAGCAACCTCCCTCTCTCTGTTGAATTTTTGACATCAGCTTTTACATGCTCAAATTTCTATCTTATTTAAAATACAAAAGCAAAAACAGAACACCCTGAACCAACTTCCTGTCACAGGCCCTCGAGCTGACAGCAACACATTACCACTTGCTGCCCTTCCAGAGTCAAGCATCTCAGAAGAGTTCTCTACACTCATTGTCTCCATCTTCTTAAATGTTTTCAAACCACTCTGGTCTGACTTCTGTCCTCATCGCCCTATGGAAATTGCTCTCAAAAGGGTCACTAATGATTTCTGTCATTAAGTCCATTGGAAAATGTTCAGCCACCATCTTATTTGATCTATCAGTAGCATTTAACTCTGTTTACCAAATCTCTCCAAAAACAGTCTTTCATGGCCTCGTGGAATGATGCACCCTCTACAGGTGATTCTTTCTCTCTGGTCTCCCTCTTACGAGCTCTGAGATTTGGGTTTGTCAGGTCTCAGTCCTCTTCTCATTCAGTATGCTCTCACAGAGTCTCACCCATGTAGTTCTCATTTAAACCCTGATGAATCCAGGCTCCTTTAAGCCCAGGACTTAGATATGCAACCAGTTCTCTACATTTCCTTCATTGGAAGCACTTCCCAACACCATGGTCACTGCCACGGTGTTGGTAGGCTGAAACCTACCATGATGAGAGCTTTACACTACAGAAATTACCAAATGCTACATATTTATTTCTTTTCTCTTCTTTGGAGATCCCGTTGTTAAACTTCACAAAGCACCACAGCTAAAGTTTTATAAATGTAATATTTCAGAACTGAAGGCATACTGTCCCTAATTCATACAAATGGGTACTCTTGCTGTGAACTCTATTTTTGTGAGTATTGCCACCAGAAGTCCACTTCATAGTTAGGCTTACGATCTCCCACTAATATTTTTTCAGTAGCACCACCTAAATATTTCTCAATTCTATTCACATCTATCAATGCCCACTTTGCCACCACTTTTCTAAATTCCTTCAAACTAACAATCTACTAAATGCTTTCACTATATCCAAACTCTGTCTCTTCCACATGGTAGATTTTTGCTTGTTTGTTTTATTTGTTTGGTTATGCTGGGTCTTATTTGTGGCATATGGGATTTAGTTCCCTGACATAGGGAACTGAACCCAAACCCCCTGGGATTGAACCCCAGACCCCTTGCATTTCAAATGCAGAGTCTTACCTACTGAACCACCACAGAAGTCCTCATAGCAGCTTTTAAAAACATAATTCTTATTATGTCACTCTCTTTGATGATTCCCCATTGTTCTTGGATAAAGATGAAACTCAACATGACCTTGAGTTCTTACTTGTGTTGGTTTTGCCTTCCTCTTCCCTGACTCACATCCATTTCCTCTTCTCTCTACACTTCATTAAATGTTCCATGTTCTTACTGTGCTCAGGGCTCAGGCACATGCTATTCTTTTTTCTCTCCTCCTTCATCTAGGAAACTCATTTATCCTTCAAATCTCACCTCGCTAATACTTCCTCAAGGAACCTTCTTTGACACCTTAGACCGCACATCTTAATGACATATTCATGGAACAACCTCTATCTTCTCTATACTTTTCACAATTGTAATCAAACAAGTTAACATAGAATTATTTGTTTAAAATCTGCCTTTCACAATGAATATTCCTATGAAAGCAGATACTGGGTCTGTCTTGTTGAACACTGAATTCTCAATACCTAGTGCAATAACTTACACACATAGTGGCTGCTCAATAAATATTCAGTGAATAAATAAGTTTTCAGTGGATTAAGACCATCTTTTTACTCTTATGTTCACTCATAGAGAATAATCCATCCTAAACCAGATTTGAGGGGAAGATAGGCCACAAAGATAGTTTCAGTATAAATGTTTCCTACATCTAAAATAAAACTAGCATGAAAATTGCAGAAATACAACTACTGACCCACCTTTGGGCCCAGAGGAACAAGATGAAGTGGATTCTTCCATTAATGGTCAATCTTGTCACCCTGCTTATTTAACTTATATGCAGAGTACATCATGAGGAACGCTGGGCTGGAAGAAGCACAAGCTGGAATCAAGATTGCCGGGAGAAATATCAATAACCTCAGATATGCAGATGCCACCACCCTTATGGCAGAAAGTGAAGAGGAATTCAAAAGCCTCTTGATGAAAGTGAAAGAGGAGAGTGAAAAAGTTGGCTTGAAGCTCAACATTCAGAAAACAAAGATCATGGCATCTGGTCCCATCACTTCATGGGAAATAGATGGGGAAACAGTGGAAACAGTGTCAGACTTTATTTTTTGGAGTTCCAAAATCACTGCCATGAAATGAAAAGACGCTTACTCCTTGGAAGGAAAGTTATGACCAACCTAGATAGTATATTAAAAAGCAGAGACATTACTTTGCTAACAAAGGTCCATCTAGTCAAGGCTATGGTTTTTCCAGTGATCATATATGGATGTGAGAGTTGGACTGTGAGGAAAGCTGATCGCCGAAGAATTGATGCTTTTGAACTGTGGTGCTGGAGAAGACTCTTGAGAGTCCCTTGGACTGCAAGGAGATCCAACCAGTCCATTCTAAAGGAGATCAGTCCTGGGTATTCATTGGAAGGACTGATGCTAAAGCTGAAACTGCAATACTTTGGCCACCTCATGCGATGAGTTGACTCACTGGAAAAGACTCTGATGCTGGGAGGGACTGGGGGCGGGAGGAGAAGGGGACGACAGAGAATGAGATGGCTGGATGGCATCACCGACTCAATGGACATGAGTTTGAGTGAACTCTGGGAGTTGGTGATGGACAGAGAGGCCTGGCGTGCTGTGATTCATGGGGTCACAAAGAGTCGGACATGACTGAGCGACTGAACTAAACTGAACTGACAACCTAAAAGTCAGAAATACCACTGAAGTCCTGGGCCAAAAACATAGTGATAGAAATGGATAATGATCCCATTCCACCTGAACCATATTCAAATAACAGGAAATGTCCCTGACTCTTTCTTACAAGACTCTTAAGCTCAAATGGAATGTAAAAGGGCAACTCTAGAAAAAAAAATTTTAAACCAGATGCATACACTTTTTAACCACTCTCCTAGGATCATTCTGAAAATATAGAATTCAGAGAGATTCTGGAATGATTTTGAGGCAGGAGGAAGATGAGTCTCCCAGGGTAAAGCAATTGGAAACTCGTTCCCTAAGGACCAAAACTCCAAGACAAGAATAGCAGGACAATTAAGGGAAGAAGCTGGGCCCTGCCCAGACCATATATTTCTCATTCTTGAAGTCAGGAGACCTCACCCACCAAACATGCACAAAAAGGTTCCTTGGAGGTCAAATGGGAGTGATGCCAGCTAATGCCAGGCTACCCACAGGCCTCTTTGGTAAAATCCCATCTTGGCTAAGAGATGCATACTCACACATGAAAGGATCCTGAAGTACACCAAATATGGACTGTTAACCAGGCAAGTCAAAATAACTGGCCAAAGGAAACCTGGTAGAAATGTCCCATAAACGTAATTCAAACTGCCACGAGGGCAAGATTCAGGGACTCTTTCTCTGAGTCTGCCCGTGTGTCTATCCACTTGTACTATACTCTTTTTTCCTCTTAACAAACATTCTACTTGCTTCACTACTTTCCATCTTTGTGGAAACTCTTTTCTGCAAAGCTAAAGACCCAGAGCGCTTGTCACTGACAACCAGTCTAGTGGCTAGGATCTGGTGCTTTCACTGTTGCAACCCAGCTCAGTCTCTGGCTGGGAACCCAAGTTCTGTTTCAAGCTGCTGCAAGCTGAAGTCACCCAACAAAGTGACTCAAAGTGATTCAATACCTGTCATAGGGGCAACATCTGTCCCTGACTATTGCTATTTCTCTCTGAAATTGGTTAGATTCCAGTCTATCACAATATTGTCATTGATTTTGAATGCATGAAAGAAATAATACTGATACTAATATCAACAATAATCATAACCATTTCTATTTTTCATCATTATAGAGAGGAATCATTCTAAGTATTTTTATATCCAACCACACATTTCATCCTCACAATAGCCCTAGTGACATGTACTAATGTTATTTCAATTTTACAGATGAGTTAACATACATAAAGAAGTTCAGTCATCAGCTCAGGGTCAATACAGTTTTCCCAAGGTTGCACAAATTCAGGTGGAGCTAAAATTTGAATGCAGGCATGATACATGATCATTATAGAACATAGCTCTGTTTATTTACTCAAGTTTCAGTTTAGTAGAAACTCTCTAGTGCTTCTTTAGTGGCTCAGATGGTAAAGAATCTGCCTGCAATCTGGGAGACCTAGGTTCAACCCCTGGGTCAGGAGAATTCCCTGGAGAAGGGAATGGCTAACCACTCCAGTATTCTTGCCTAGAGAATTCCATGGATAGACAGGCCTGGCAGGCTACAGTCCTTGGGGTCACAAAGAATCCGACACAAATGAGTAACTAACACTTTCACTCTTCTCTAGAAACAAGCAGAGGTTCGCTTAATCAGCCTGTACATTTACATATGCAAGGAGGGAAGGCAATGGTCTTTTAGTCCTATCACTTTTGTGTTAGAGCCTGGCATAGAAACACCTGCACAGCGTGGTGGGTTGAATCTTATGGTTCCCAGAAACTTTCCTTTCTCTTTCCCCATGCTCCATTTTCCACCATCTTGATATTAGAGTCTCCTACTTAAAGTGGATGAAAATAAAATGCTCAGCCACATAGAAAAATAAGAGTATTCCATCCATTGAAGGGTAAGACTAAACTGGCAGGGGAATGGTTAAAATGAATGCCATGGGCAGCCTTGCAGGAACTCCTCTCCTGACACCTCATGGAAGTGAAAAGCAAATGTTACCTGTGGTTTGCAGTCTCTCCCCTTGCTTAGCTGAATCTTTTCAGGAGTGAACTATAGATATTGTTAAAATCTCCACTGAGGGGTGAAAAGAATGTCACAATCACATGGCAGTTTGAAAGTTCTCTGCTTTTCTCATGTAAAGTCGAGCTGTCTTTGGAGTCTCTTTTGCAGGACACAATGTTTATGTGTTTTGAAGAAAATGATGTGTGTTCTGCTTTGTAGTTTTGCTAAACATTTAAAAGCATACAAGAGTCTTTTCAAAGTGTAACTGCAGTCAAAACGCCTAGAGAAGAGAAGCATTAGAAGTGGCTAGCAGAGGCATGTTCCAGAGCATTGGGCACGATGTTCAGTTGGAAGGAGGATCAGAAGAACTACTGGAGTTAACAAAAGCACTATTTATAGAAGCAGCCGAATGGAAGAAGCTGATGTCTACACTGATTGTTAGGTGCAATATTTGCTGACTTTTTTCAAATGCGTTTTTGATGACAGCTAATGGACCTGACTAAGAGTTGATGTTATTTACAGTTCTGAGTTCGTTAGAAACACACACATCTGCAGCCACTATAGAGTTTTAAGGTAAAACCCAATGGCTTTTAAGACCTAAGCCTCCAGGTCATACAGCTGTTCCTACAATTTTACATTTTTTTAAATTTCATGCACTCCTCATTTTTAAAGCAAAATCTCCGGCCGCTGACGTTTCATCCCTCTGCTCCCAGGAAAAGAGCATGCCCTTCCTCTTCTCTTTCCGTGCTGGTTATAAGGAAGATGAAGTCAGACAGAAGCCCTTCTCTTTCCTGCATTGCCTCTGACTACCTTCCTTCTCTGCCTTAGGCTTTGTCGGTTCCTTTCTCTCTACACTGCATCTCTTTTAGTTCCAAAAATAGATCATTCAATTTAGGAAGAACAATTAACTGGGATGAAAAAAAATCCGAAGTATGAGGAGGCATTCTCTATCAGGCATGAAGGAATTGGCACCACCAGGCAGCGTCTTTACTGGGGATACATGTTCCTTCTTCAGTGTGATCTTCAGGAAAATCGGGGATGCAGAAAAGTCAGACTCAGTTTCCACAGCACTTCCCTTCTCAGCTCCAAACATGTCACAGAGCATGACACAAAGGAAGACTCTCCTGCTGGGATTTCATGAATGTCTATACTAGATTTGCTCCATGAAGAGTTCTTGGATGTTGTACATGATTTCTCACTCAATAGATACTTATCATTTTCTAATTCATTGACCTGTTCTTTGAAAACTAATGTATTAGAAGCATTCTGATAGCTCCAAAGGGGTTTTGATTCAAGACTGCTGTAATCATTGGGCAATGTTTCTCATTTTTAGAACACTGCTACAGAATCACCCAGAATCCTTGTTAATAAGGCAGATTCCCAGCCTACTTCTCAAGCAGAATACCCAGGTAACACTCATGTTTGATAAATGGTAACTTAAGAACTCCTCGTGAAGACATGGCAACTTTAGAAAGTTAAAGACCCTCTAGGGCAGTGGTTCTCAACTGGGGTGATTTTGCCTTTGAGGTGGTAATAGATGGAGGAAGTGGGTGGTGCTATTGGCATCTAGTTGGCAAAAGCCAGCAATGGTGGTAAATGTCCTGCAATGTACAGGATAATCCTCCAAAAAGAGAATTAATTCTCCAACCTAAAATGCTGCTGTGAGCACCGTTTTTCAATAGCCAAGACACAGAGATAATCTAAATGTCCGTCAGCAGATGAATGAATAAAGATACAGTGCACATTTAAACACAGCCATAAAAAATTTTAAAATGCCATTTGCAGCAACTTGAATGGACCTAGAGATTATCATATTAAGTAAAGTAAGTCAGAAAGAGGAAGACAAATACTACATGATATCACTTATATATGGAATTCAAAAATATGAGACAAATGAATATATCTGCAGAAAGAAACAGATTCACAGATATAGAGAAAGACTTGTGGTTGCCAGGGGCATGGGAGATGAAAGAAGGAAGGATTGGGAATTTGGGATTAGTAGGTACAAACTATTATATATAGGATGGATAAACAACAAGGTCCTACTGTGTAGCACAGGGAACCATATTCAATATCCTGTAATAAATCACAATAAAAAGACTTTCAAAAGGAACATATACATGTATAACTGAATCGCTTTGATGTACAGCAGAAACACAATGTAAAATTTTTTTAAATGCTGCTGTAGAGAGATGAGTCATTTCTGATCCCAACTCGGAATTTCTTGCTCTTTTGGACTTCCCTCATAGCTCAGTCAGTAAAGAATCTGCCTGAAATGCAGGAGACCTGGGTTCAATTCCTGGGTTGGGAAGATCCCCTGGAGAAGGAAATGGCAATCCACTCCAGTATTGTTGCCTGGAAAATCCCATGGACAGAGGAGCCTGGTGGGCTACAGTCCACGGGGTCACAAGAGTTGGACACGACTTAGCAACTAAACCACCACCACCATATGGAAATTCTAAGTTTTTTGTTATTCATAAACATAATAATAAAATATTTGCTATATTAATCCATGAAATTTTAATTTCAGTTGTATGTGTGCACTCATGAAGTTGCTCAGATATGTCTGACTCTTTGCAATCCCATGGACTGCAGCCTGCCAGGCTCCTCCATCCGTGGAATTTTCCAGGCAAGAGTACTGGAGTGGGATGCCATTTCCTTCTCCATCAGTTGTATATATGAACTTAATTATTGTAAAAATAACTTTACAATGTTAATATATAAAAGAGGATATCAAATGTATTTCTCTTTTAGATATCTTTTCATTGTTAAAAATATCATATACCCTTAAAAATATACAAACCAACACTTAGGACAAACTAAATGTCCATATGTCCATTGACAGATGAATGGATAAAGAAGATATAGAATGTGTGTTTATACACACACACACACACACACACAAGGTAGAAATATTATTCAGTCATAAAAAATAGTGAAATAATCCTATTTGTAGCATGACCAAGAGATTATCATACTAAATGAAGTAAGCCAATCAGAGAAAGACAAATATTATATGATAGCACTTACACGTAAAGTCTAAAAAAAAAGAAAATGATACAAACGAACTTCTTCACAAAGCAGAAATAGAGCCACAGACATAGAAAACAAATGTATGTTCACCGAAGGGGAAGGTTGCTAGAAGGGATAAATTAGGAATTTGGGATTAATATATATACACTGCGACTCATAAAACAGAGTAACAAACAAAGACCTACTGTATAGCACAGGGAACTATACCCAACATTTTGAAATAACCTATAAGAGAAAGGAATCTGAAAAAAACATATAAATGTATACATACACTATATACATATACATAATGGAATCACTGTGCTGTATACCTGAAACTTCTGTTCTGTTCAGTCGCTCAGTCGTGTCCGACTCTTTGCGACCCCGTGGACTGTAGCCTACCAGGCTTCTCCATCCATGGGAATCTCCAGGCAAGAATACTGGAGTGGGTTACCATTTGAAACTTAACATGATGTAAATCAGCTATACTTCAATAAGATAAGATACAAAATAAGTACGCAATCCATAAATATGTAACTTAATGAATTACTATATTTATTTTGTTATTATTAGGAGGTAAACATTATGTAAGCATCACCCAGGACAGTAGAATGTAGTAGTTCAAGAGCCCCTAGATACCCTTTACATTAAAATCCCCTTTTTCCCCACTAAAGATAACAATGATCCCAACTTTGATGGTAATCAAATCCTATCTTTCTTACAATTTTAAGTGTGAATCTCCTTAAGTAATTCAGTTGAGTTTTGTAGATTGAACTTTATATAAGTGGTATTCTATTACTATATCTAACCTCTTTTATCCAACTCTATCTTTAAAAGATTCACCTACATAGTTGTACATAGCAGTAGAGCAGAAATTTTTATGCCCATATAATTTTCCAATGTGTGAATATACCAGTATATTTTTTCACTCTATTTTTTGGACTTTGGGATTGTTTTCAACATGAGTCTATTATGAATAATTCAGATATGAGCATTCTTGTACATCTGTTTGTACACACATGCATGAAAACGTTAATATATACTTAGGAGGGACATTGATAGATTATAAGGTGTGTGCATATTTAACTTTAGAAAATTATGTTTTTCAAAGTATATGTATTAACTTACATTCTCATCCAAAGAATATTGAGAGTTCTAATTTCTCCACATCCTCACTGCACTTGGTATTGTGTATGTTTTTAATTTTAGACATTCTGGAATTTGTGTAGTAGTATCGTAGTATCATATTGCTGTCCTTAATTAATAATAAGATTGAGTATATTTTCATATGTTCACTCACCAGTTGGGTATTCTATTTGGTGACATACCTGTTCAGGCTTCCATGGTGGCTCAGTGGTAAAGAATCCATCTGCCAATTCAGGTGCATTTGATGGCTTTGATCCCTGGGTGGGGAAGAGCTCCTGAAGAAAGAAATGTCAATCCACACTTGTATTCTTGCCTGGCAAATCCCATGGACAGAGGAACCTGGCGGGCTACAGTCCATATGGTCAAAAAAGAGTCAAACATGACTGAACAACCAAAGAAAAAATATGTTTAAGTTTCTTGATCATTTTTGTACCAGGTAGTCTGCTCCTTCCTTCTTTTTTTTTATTAATTTGTAGAAATCCTTAAAATATTTTCTATAAAGCCCTCCGTTAGTTTTATGTGTTATAGATATCTTCTCTCAGTGAATAACTTGCCCTTTTAAACTTCTAACCATCTGATGAATAGAGCTTCTTGATTTTTAATCAAATTGACCTATCTCCTTTATGATTAGTGCTTGTTTTAATGTTTTTAAAATACCTTTCCCTACCCTAAATCCAGGAAGATTTACATTCAGTCAGTTCAGTTCAGTTCAGTCGCTCAGTCGTGTCCGACTCTCCGCGACCCCATGAATCATAGCACGCCAGGCCTCCCTGTCCATACCTTTCAGTAATTTTATTTTGTTTATCAGATTTAGATACACGGTCAACCGGGAATGATTATAATGAGAAGGAAAAACAAAAATTTATGATTATCCCATGTGAATAGGTAAGTGTCTCAGCCTACATAGTCAAAGGATTATCCTTGTACCAGAGTTGTGGAGTGCCAACTCTGTCATAAATTGAGATTTCACATGTACGTAGATCTGACTCTCAGGTTAGTGTACTATTTTATCTTATTTTCCTGTTTGATTGTCCTTAGCAGAGCATGGCAACTCACTCCAGCATGCTTGCTTGGAGAATCCAATGGACGGAGGGGTCTGGCAGGCTACAGTCCCTAAGGTCACAAAGAGCTGAACACAACTGAAGTGACAGCACACATGCACAGGACAATAACATGCTATCTAAATTAGTTTGGGGCTTACCAAGTAAGCCAGTGGTAAAGAATCCGCCTGCCAATGAAGGAGATTCAGGTTCAATCCCTGGATTGGAAAGATCCCCTGGAGCAGTGAATGGCAACCCATTCTAATATTTTTGGCTGGAGAATCCCACCAACAGAGGAGCCTGGTGGGCTACATTTCATAGGGTCACAGAGTTGGCTATGACTGAGCTACTGAGCACATACACATAAAATTAGTTTATCTTTCCATCTTGATGTAAGGTAAAATAAATTCTCCTGTCCTTTTCTTCTTCAATATTGTTTTGTCTCATTGGCCCTTTGCATGTCCATGTAACTTTTAGAATCAGCTAGTAAAGTTCCTCAAAACATGCTATGGGCATTATATTGACTGTATAGATCAATACAGAAAGAATTGGCATCTTTAAATATTAAATCTTCTAACTAGAAAACATGGTACATAACTGTATTTAGATCTTTCTAAATTTCCATTAATTAAAGTTTTCTGCATAGGGATTTCATACACACTTGCTTCTATTTAGTGATGATATGTTTTTTGATATAATATTTTTCAATTTTAGTTTCTGTTTATACTTGATTATGGAAACACATTTCATTTTTTGTTTTTTCTTGAGCTTGTACTCATCAAATTTACTTATCAATTTTAATATTTACCTGGAATTCTTTGGAAGTTTTATATACACATATTACAAACAATGACAGTTTTATTTCTTACATTCCAATTTTTGCTTTTTTTGTTATTCTTTTCCTTTTCTCATGATTCTGGATATGACCTCCAGCAAAAGCTCTAGTGAAATAAATGTAAGCCTGGATATTAAGTATTCCTGTCTTGTTCCTGATCTCAAAGGGAAAGTTTTCAACACTTACCCATTAAGAATCATATTTACTATAGTTTTTCATAGACCATTTTTATCAGATTAAGAAAACTCCCTGTGTTTCTAATTTATAAAATTTTTTTATCATGAATGGATGTTGGACTCTATTACATGCTTTTAATACTTCTATTCAACTGTCTTTTTTCCATTATTCTGTTAATGTTTCAAACTACACTGATATTTTAATGTTATATCAACACTGTAATAATGAAATAAACTCAGTTGGTCCCAATCATACCCTTTTTACATATTGAAGGATTTGGTTTATAATTAGTCTATTTTTTAGGATTTCTGCATCTATGTTCATAAGAGAGGCAGGCCTATCATTCTTCTTTCTCACAATGTCTTTGTAGATTATTGATATTGAAGTTACGGTGGCTGTATTTTATTTTTCTCCAGTTCTCTAGAAGTCTATGTATAAGGCTGAACATTTTCAATTTGATCCTGTGGTCATTTTAATAAATTCAATGTATTAGAATTTATTACTTCATTATTGACATATTAAGTCACAACTTATTATCTTTTCAGTTGCTACAGAATCTGTATTGACAGACCTTTTAAAGATTCCTAATAGTAGTTATTTGGGGTTTCTTCCTTTTTCTCTGAATCAGGCTTGCTAGGAATTTATCCATTTTATTAAGCTTTTAAAATATGTAACCTATCAGTTATTGAGAGAAATGTTTTAAAAATCTTTGCCCAAGATTGTACATTTGTTTATTTTTCTTTGTAGTTTTAAGAATATTTTATTTTCTATATTTTGAGAATGTTTTACTATACATACAAATTTAGAATAAATATCTATTTGGAAAAAATTAAGTTGGATTCATATCTCAAATACTTATCAGATACAAATCACACACACAATAAAAAAAACTTTTAAAAATAATAGGAGCATTGCTTTATAATCTCATGAAAGCCTATTCCAAAGTATCTAAAAGTCCAAAAATAAGGTAAATTTAACTATATAAAATAAAATTTTTCCACATGGCAAAAAAAGCCATAAGTAAAAACAAAAGATAAATGACAAAATGGAAATAAAATCCCAAACCAGATCACAAGAAATTAATTTCTCTAAAACATAAGGAAACAAATAAACTTTCAAATATTAGTTATAGAAATGAAAATTGATATAATCTCAATGAAAGGCTATATAATATAGCAATATCGATCTAAATAAAAATATCTTTGACTCAGTAATTCCAAATTTAGGAATTTATCCTACACATACATGTGTATATGTGCAGAATGATGTGTATAAATACTACTTACTTCAATTATTTCCTATTATTAAATAAAAGTTAACACGACCCAAATATCTACTAATAAGTGACTAGTTGAACTAATTATGGTTTACCCTGAATATGGAGTATTATGTAGTCAGAAAAGTGAGGGAATACTGTGTAGTGATATAAAATAATCTGAAATACATATAGTTAAGTAAAATGAACAAAGTGCAAAACAGTGTATATGGGATGCTGCTATTATGTAAAAAGAGGTAAAAAATGTATATATTTAGCTAGCATTTTCAAAGTAAGGTATATATTAGAATGTATACAGAAGAATCTCAAAACACTACTTTCCAATCAGGGTAGGCCACAGGTGCCTAAGTGACAAAAGAATAGGGATAGGAAGGAAGATTTTTTTCACTACATTTTATTTTCAAACTTTAAAATCTTTGTTGTTAGTCCTTCAGTCATGTCCTACTCTTTGCAACCCCATGGACTGTAGCACACCAGGCTTCCCTGTTCTTTACTATCTCCCCAAGTTTGCTCAAACTCATGTCCATTAAGTCAGTTATGCCATCCAACCATCTCATCCTCTGTTGTCTGCTTCTCCTCCTTCCTTCAATCTTTCCCAGAATCACAGTCTTACCAATGAGTTAGATCTTCAAATCAGCTTGCCAAAGTATTGGAGCTTGAGCACCAAGAGCAGTCATTCCAATGAATATTCAGAGTTGATTTCCTTTAGGACTGATTCATTTGCTCCCCTTGCTGCCCAAGGGACTTTGAAAACTCTTTTCCAGCATCACAGTTTGAAATTATCAGTTCTTTGTCACTCAGCCTTCTTTATGGTCCAACTCTCACAGTCAGTACATGACTATTGGAAAAACCACAGCTTTGACTATAAGGACCGTTGTTAGAAAAGTGATGTTTCTCATTTTTTTTATTACTCTATTTTTTTTATTGAAGGATAATTGCTTTACATAGTTTTGTTGTTTTCTGTCAAATTTCAGCATGAATCATCCATAGGTACATATATCCCCACCCTTTTGGAACTCTCTCCCATCTCCCACTCCATCCCACCCCTCTAGATTGAAACAGAGCCCATGTTTGAGTTTCCTGAGCCATACAGCAAATTCCCATTGGCGATTATCATATGTTTTTTATCTTTCAATTTGTTAATATATGTGCGTCACATTGATTGATTTGTGTATATTGAAGAATCCTTGCCTTCCTGGAATAAACCCAACTTGATCGTGGTGTATGAGTTTCTGAGGTGGTGCTGAATTCCGTTTGTTAAAATTCTGTTGAGGATTTTGTCATCCCTGTTCATCAGTGAATTGGCCTGTAGTTTTCTTTCTTTGTGTTGTTTTGTCTGGTTTTGGTATGAGGGTGATGGTGGCCTCATAGACTGAGTTTGGGAGTGTTCCTTCCTCTGCAGTTTTTTGAGTTTTAGAAGGACAGGCATTACTTGTCTCTAAATGTTTGATAGCATTCTCCTGTGAAGCCATCTGGTCCTGGGCTTTTTTTTTTTGAATGGAGATTTTTAATCTCAGCACAGCTTCAATTTCAGTGCTTGTAATTGGGTTGTTCATAATTTCTATTTCTTCCTGGTTCAGTCTTAGAAGATTGAACTTTTCTAAGCATCTGTCCGTTTTCTCCAGGTTATCTATTTTATTGCCATATTCAGTTCAGTTCAGTCGCTCAGTCGTGTCCAACTCTTTGCGACCCCATGAATCACAGCACGCCAGGCCTCCCTGTCCATCACCAACTCCCAGAGTTCACTCAAACTCATGTCCACTGAGTCGGTGATGCCATCCAGCCATCTCATTCTCTGACAGCCCCTTCTCCTCTGCCCTCAATCTTTCCGAGCATCAGGGTCTTTTCAGATTTTTGCACCAGGCGATTTTTTTTTTTTTCTGATAAATACACATCATTTTAATAATCAGTATTTGATAGCGGATGAAAACATGCATTAGACTAAAAATGCCACAGGTGCTCATAATAATCTTTTATAATCCTTTGTATTTCTGCTTTGTCTGTTTTAACCTTTCTTTTTTCATTTCTAATTTTGTTGATTTGAGTCTTCTCTCTCTCTCTTTTTCTGTTTTCTTGATGATTCTGGCTAAAGAATTTGTCAGTTTTGTTTATCTTCTCAAAGAAGCAGCTTTTAGATTTATTAATCTTTACTATTTTTTCTTTAATTTCTTTTTAATTACTTTGCTCTGATCTTTATGATTTCTTTTCTTCTACTAACTTTGGGATTTTTGTTTTTCTTTTTCCAGTTGTTTTACGTGTAAGAATAGGTTGTCTATTCAAGGTTTTTTTGTTTCTTGAGGTAGGATTGTATTGCTATAAACTTCCCTCTTAGAACTGCTTTTGCTGCATTCCATAGGTTTTGAGTTGTGTTTTGTCAGTTTTTTCTAGGAATTTTATTTCACTTTTGATTTCTCATTAATCTGTTTGTTCTTTAGAATCATATTATTTCATCTCCATGTGATGCATTTTTCAGTTTTTTTTTCTTGTAATTGATATTTAGTCTTATGGCATTGTGGTCAGAAAAGATACTTGATATGGATTTAATTTTTGTAAATTTACTGAGTGTTGATTTGTGACCCAAGATGTGGTCTATCCTGGAGAATGTTCCGTGTACACTTGAGAAGAAGGTGTATTCTTCTGCATTTGGATGGAATGTCCTGAGGATATCAATCAGATTCATCTGCTCTAATGTGTTATTTAAGATTTGTGTTTCCTTGTTAACTTTCTGTTTTGATGATCTATCCATTGGTGTAAGTGGAGTGTTGAAGTATTATTGTATTACTGTGAATTTCTCCTTTTATGTCTGTTAGTGTTTGTCTTATGTATTGAGGTGCTCCTATGTTGGGTGCATAGATGTTTACAATTGTTATGTCTTCCTCTTGGATTGATCCCTTGAACATTATGCACTGTCCTTCCTTATCTCTTGTAAATATTCTTTATTTTAAGGTCTATTTTGTCTGATATAAGGACTGCTACCCCAGCTTTCTTTTGATTTCCATTTACATGGAATGTATTATTCTGTTCTCTCAGTTTCAGTCTTTATGTGTTTTAGGTCTGAAGTGGGTTTCTTGCAGATAGCATACATATGGGTCTTGTTTGTATCCATTCAGCCAGTCTGTGTCTTTTGGTTGGAGCATTTATTCCATTTACATTTAAAGTAATTATTGATATATATGTCCCTATTGTCATTTTCTTAACTAGAGTTTGTTTTTCTAGACCTTTTTCTTCTTTTGTATTTTCTAACTATATAAGACGCTTTAACTTTAGTTGTAAAGCTGGATTTGTGGCTCCAAATTCTCTTAACTTTTGTTTGTCTATAAAATTTTGATTTCTCCATCAATTTTGAAAGAGATCCTTGCCAGGTAGAGTAATTTGCTTATAGATTTTTCCATTTCAGTACTTTAAATATATCCTGTCATTCCTTTTTGGCCTGCAGAGTTTCTCCTGAAAGATCAGCTGTTAAATGTGTGGCGTTACCCTTGTATGTTACTTGGTGCTTTTCCCTTCCTTTTTAAAATATTCTCTCTTTGTGTTTAGTCTTTGTTAGTTTGATTAGTATGTGTCTTGGTGTATTTCTCCTTGGATTTATCCTGTATGGGACTCTTTGTGCCTCTTGGACTTAATTGACTATTTCCTTTTCCTTATTGAGGAAATTTTCAATGATAATCTCTTCAAAAATTTTCTTGTACCCTTTCTTTTTGTCTTCTTCTTCTGAGACCCCTATAATTCAACTGTTGGTGAAATTAATGTTGTCCTCGAGGTCTGAACTATCCTCCATTCTTTTCAATTTTTACTTTATTCTGCTCTTCAGCAGTTATTTCCACCATTTCATCTTCCAGCTCACTGATTCACTCTTCTGGTTCGGATATTCTGCTACTGATTCCTTCTAGAAATATTTTTAATTTCAGTAATAGTGTTCCCCCACCCGCTGAGGGCAGGTCCAGTTCTACCAACTCCTCTTTCTCCTCCTGGTTCCTTTGTCCCGTTTCTTCCCTGGTTCCTTTGTCCTACCGGGTTTTGCGTGGTTCTATATGTTCTTTTCCAGTGGTCAGTTACTCCTGCCTGCTCTCAGCTGCTGTTCTGCAATCACTTCTGTGTCTGCAGGTATATTCCTGATGGAGAGATGCTATCCACATTCACCGACTCCTCCACCATATTGTTCCTCCTCAGTATCCATTATGTTTTAATAGATACTTTTCATTGCCTATTATATTTTTAATTCCTAAGAATCCTTTCTTATTCCCTTATTTTTGGGCAACTGTTACATAACTTCTCTTATCACTGTGAAGATAAAAATATATTTGCTTTTAACATTTCGTTGAATGCTTTATCACTTGCGTTTTTCTCCAAGTTTCCCTTTTATATTTGTGTGCTTTGGTCTCTATTGTGTGTTCTAGTCTCTAATGTCTAGGACTTTTGTCTCTATTTGCATTTGAAGATGAACTTTAGGAGGCTGATTGAAAACTCTGTGGGGTTGGCTCATTGACTGGTGGGTTTCAGATGATGATCAAGCCTGTCATGGCCCATTCATTGGGAGCTCTCAAAAACTGGTTTTCCTCCAGAGCTAAGAGCTAATCTATTTTGCCAGAGAACAATTCAAGTCTCCCCCTCCCCCATGGAGACATAAGCTTTTATGTTGGCAGTTTGGAAGGCAGGGAAAGGAAACTGAGATCTTCACATTTAGTATGCATAACTTCTCTTAATTGTCCTTCTTTCAGGAAAGGAATATATTCTTGCCTTCTGTGTAGCCAGTGTCCCTAGTGCTGCTGCTGCTGCTGCTGCTAAGTCACTTCAGTTGTGTCCGACTCTGTGTGACCCCAAAGACGGAAGCCCACCAGGCTCCCCCTTCCCTGGGATTCTCCAGGCAAGAACACTGGAGTGGGTTTCCATTTCCTTCTCCAATGTGTGAAAGTGGAAAGTGAAAAGTGAAAGTGAAGTCGCTCAGTCGTGTCCGACCCTTAGCGACCCCACGGACTGCAGCCTACCAGGCTCCTCCATCCATGGGATTTTCTAGGCAATAGTACTGGAGTGGCTTGCCATTGCCTTCTCTGTCCCTAGTGCACTGACACTCATTTGCTGCATTAGGTCAGATGCAGTCATCTAGGTTTATTGTTTGGTAGATGGATCTGGATGCAGCACTCTCCTATGTAACTTTCTGTGATGCTGGACATATTCTATGCAGCTCCATGAACAAGATATTACAGTATGATATGTGGCCTGCAGAACTGTTTAAATCTTTTTTCTTAATTTATTTTTTTACTGAGAATAATTGCTTTACAGAATTTTGTTGCTTTCTGTCAAACCTCAACGAGAATCAGCCATAAGAATCCATATATCCCCTTCCTTATGAAACTCGCTGCCATCTCCTGCCCCATCCCACCCGTCTAGATTGAAACAGAGCCCCCGTTTGAGTTTCCGGAGCCATACAGCAAATTCCCGTTGGCAATCTACTTTACAAATGGTAATGTAAGTTTCCATGTTACTCCTTCCATACATCTCACCCTCTCTTCCCCTCTACTGCTGCTGCTGCTAAGTCACTTCAGTCGTGTCCAACTCTGTGTGACCCCATAGATGGAAGCCCACCAGGCTCCCCCATCCCTGGGATTCTCCAGGCAAGAACACTGGAGTGGGTTGCCATTTCCTTCTCCAATGTGTGCAAGTGAAAAGTGAAACTGAAGTCGCTCAGTCGTGTCCAACCCTTAGCGACCCCATGGACTGCAGCCTACCAGGCTCCTCCATCCATGGGATTTTCTAGGCAAGAGTACTGGAGTGGCTTGCCATTGCCTTCTCTGCTCTTCCCCTCTACCCGTGTCCATAAGTCTATTCTCTGTGTCTGTTTCCCCATTACTGTCCTAAAAATAAATTCTTCAGTACCATGTTTCTAGATTCTGTACATATGTGTTGCTGCTGCTGCTGCTGCTAAGTCACTTCAGTCGTGTCCGACTCTGTGTGACCCCATAGACGGCAGCCCACCAGGCTACCCCATCCCTGGGATTCTCCAGGCAAGAACACTGGAGTGGGTTGCCATTTCCTTCTCCAATGTGTGAAAGTGAAAAGTGAAAGTGAAGTTGCTCAGTCGTGTCTGACCTTTAGCGACCCCACAGACTGCAGCCTACCAGGCTCCTCCATCCATGGGATTTTCTAGGCAAGAGTACTGGAGTGGCTTGCCATTGCCTTCTCCCAAATATGTGTTAGAATATGATACTTCTCTTTGTCTTTCTGAATCACTTCACTCACTTCACTTTGCTATTATACACTCACTGTATAATAGGTTCTAGGTTCGTCCACCTCATCAGATCTGACTCAAATGCATCCATTTCTATGGCTGAGTAATATTCCATTGTGTATATGTACCACAACTTCTTTATCCATTCATCTGTAGATGGACATCTAGGTTGCTTCCATGTTCTAGCTATTGCAAATAGTGCTGCAATGAACAATGGCATACATGCGTCTTTTTCAATTTTGTTTTCCTCAGGGTATGTGACTAGGAGTGGGATGGCTAGGTCATATGGTGGTTTTATTCCTAGTCTGCTTGTTTTTTTTAAAGAATCTCCATACTGTCTTCCATAGTGGCCATATCAACTTACATTCCCACCAACAGTGCAAGAACGTCCCCTTTTCTCCACACCCTCTCTAGCATTTATTGTTTGTAGACTTTTTGATGATGGCCATCCTGACCTGTGTGAGGTGATATCTCATTGTAGTTTTGATTTGCATTTCTCTAATAATGAGCATTGTTGAGCATCTTTTCATGTGTTTGTTAGCCATCTGTGTGTCTTCTTTGGAGAAATGTATGTTTAGGTCTTTTTCCCGCTTTTTTATTGGGTTCTTTGTTTTTGTGGCATTGAGTTGTATGAGCTGCTTGCATATTATGGAAATTAATCCTTTGTCAGTTTTTCCATTTGCTATTATTTTCTCCCATTCTGAGGGCTGTCTTTTCACCTTGCTTATAGTTTCCTTTGCTGTGCAAAAGCTTTTAAGTTTAATCAGGTCCCACTTGTTTACTGTTTTTTGGTTGTTTTTTTTATCTTCATTACTCTAGAAAGTGGGTCATAGAGGATCTTGCTTTGATTTATGTCACTGAGTGTTCTGCCTCTGTTTTCCTCTAAGCTTTATAGTTTCTGGTCTTACATTTAGGTTAAATCCATTTTGAGTTTATCTTTGTGTATGGTGTTAGGAAGTGTTCTAATTTCCTTCTTTGATGTGTAGTTGTCCAGTTTTCCCAGCACCATTTATTGAAGAGGCTGTCTTTGCCCCATTGTATATTCTTGCCTCCTTTGTCAAAAATAAGGTGCCCATGGATGCATGGGCTTATTTCTGGGCTTTCTATCTTGTTCCATTGGTCTATATTTCTCTTTTTGTGCCAGTACCATACTGTCTTGATGACTGTAGCTTTGTAGTGTAATCTGAAGTCAGGAAGACTGATTCCTCCAGCTCCATTCTTCTTCTTCAAGACTGCTTTGGCTTTTCAGGGTCTTTTTTGTTTCCATGAGAACTGTGAAATTTTTTGTTCTGGTTCGTGAAAAATGCCACTGGTAATTTGATAGGGATCGCACTGAACTCGTAGACTGCATTTGGTAGTATAGTCATTTTCACAATATTGATTCTTCCTACCCAGGAACATGGAATATCTCTCCGTCTGTTTATTCCTTGAATTCTTTCATTAGTGTCTTACAGGTTTCTGTGTACAGTTGTTTTGTCTCCTTTGGTAAGTTTATTCCTGTATATTTAACTCCTTTTGTTGCAATGGTGAATGGGATTGATTCCTTAATTTCTCTTTCTGATTTTTCATTGTTAGTATATAGAAATGCAAGCGATTTCTGTGTATTGATTTTGTATCCTGCAACTTTGCTAAATACACCGATTAGCTCTGGTGGGTTTCTGATACTATCTTTAGGATTTTCTATGTACAGTATCACGTCATCTGCAAACAGTGAGAAGATGCAAACATCTTTTCCAATCTGGATTTCTTTTATTTATTTTTCTTCTCTGATTGCTGTAGCTAGGACTTCCAGAACTTTGTAGAATAATAGTGGTGAAAGTGGACACCCTTGTCTTGTTCCTGATCTTAGGAGGAATGCTTTCAGTTTTTCACCACTGAGAATAATGTTTGCTGTAGGTTTATCATATATGATATGATTCCTTTACTATGTTGAGGTAGGTTCTTTGAATGCCCATTTTTGGAAGAGTTTTAATCATAAATGGGTGCTGAATTTTGTCAGAGGCTTTTTCTGCATCTATTGAGAAGATCATATGGTTTTTATCTTTCAATTTGCTAATACTGTGTATCACATTGATTGATTTGTGTATATTGAAGAATCCTTGCCTTCCTGGAATAAACCCAACTTGATCGTGGTGTATGAGTTTCTGAGGTGGTGCTGAATTCTGTTTGTTAAAATTCTGTTGAGGATTTTTGCATCCCTGTTCATCAGTGAATTGGCCTGTAGTTTTCTTTCTTTGTGTTGTTTTGGTCTGGTTTTTGTATGAGGGTGGTGGTGGCCTCATAGACTGAATTTGGGAGTGTTCCTTCCTCTGCAGCTTTCTGAGAGAGTTTTAGAAGGATACGTGTTGCTGCTGCTGCTGCTGCGTCACTTCAGTCGTGTCCAACTCTGTGTGACCCCACTGACGGCAGCCCACCAGGCTCCCCCGTCCCTGGGATTCTCCAGGCAAGAACACTGGAGTGGGTTGCCATTTCCTTCCCCAATGTGTGAAAGTGAAGTCGCTCAGTCGTGTCCGACCCTTAGCGACCCCACGGACTGCAGCCTACCAGGCTCCTCTATCCATGGGATTTTCTAGGCAAGAGTACTGGAGTGGCTTGCCATTGCCTTCCCCAAGGATACGCGTTACTTGTCTCTAACTGTTTGATAGCATTCTCCTGTGAAGCCATCTGGTCCTGGGCTTTTGTTTTTCGAGAGATTTTTGATCACAGCTTCAATTTCAGTGCTTGCAATTGGGTTGTTCACAATTTCTATTTCTTCCTGGTTGAGTCTTCGAAGATTGAACCTTTCTAAGCATCTGTCCATTTCTTCCAGGTTATCTGTTTTGTTGCCATATGTTTGTTCATAATAGTCTCTTATAATCCTTTGTGTTTCTGCACTGTCTGTTGTAACCTCTCTTTTTCATTTCTAATTTTGTTGATTTCATTCTTCTCTCTTTTTTTCTTGATGAGTCTGACTAAAGGCTTGTCAATTTTGTTTATCTTCTCAAAGAACCAGCTTTTAGTTTTATCAGTCATTACTATTGTTTCTTTCATTTCTTTTCTGTTTCTTTCTCCTCGGATCTTTATGATTTCTTTCCTCCTACTAATTTTTGGGGGGTTTTTGTTCCTCTTTTTCCAGCTGTTTTAGGTATAAAGCTAGGTTGTCTCATCAATGTTTTTCTTGTATCTTGAGGTAGGATTGTATTGCTATAAACTTCTTTCTTAGAACTCCTTTTGCTTCATCACATAGGTTTTGAGTTGTCGTGTTTTCATTGTCATTTGTTTCTATTTTTTTTAAATTTCCCTTTTGATTTATTCAGTAACCTGTTGGTTATTTAGAAACGTGTTGTTTAATCTCCATGTGTTTGTGTTTCTTAGAGTTTTTTTCTTGTAATTGATATCTAGTTTCATAGCATTGTGGTTGGAGAAGATGCTTGATACGATTTCAATTTTCTTCAATTTACTGAGGTTTGATTTGTGACCCAAGATGTGGTCTATCCTGGAGAATGTTCCACGTGCACTTGAGAAGAAGGTGTATTCTTCTGCATTTGGATGGAATGTTCTGAGGATATCAGTGAGATCCATCTCACCTAATGTATCATTTAAGACTTGTGTTTCCTTGATTATTTTCTGTTTTGATGATCTATCCACTGGTGTGTGGAGAAGCAATGGCAGCCCACTCCAATACTCTCACCTGGAAATTCCCATGATTGAGGAGACTGGTGGGCTGCAGTCCATGGGGTAGCTAAGAGTAGGACACAACTGAGCAACTTCACTATCACTTTTCACTTTCATGCATTAGAGAAGGAAATGGCAACCCATTCCAGTGTTCTTGCCTGGAGAATCCCAGGGATGGTGGAGCGTGGTGGGCTGCCATCTATGCGGTTGCACAAAGTCGGACACAACTGAAGTGACTTAGCAGCAACAGCAGCCATTGGTGTGAGTAAGGTATTAAAGTCTCCTACTATACTTGTTTTACTGTCAATTTCTCCTTTTATGTTTGTAGTGTTTGTCTTATGTTTTGACATGCTTCTGTGTTGGGTGCATAGATGTTTACTATTGTTTTGTCTTCCTCTTCGAATCATCCCTTGATCATTATGTAGTGTCTTTACTTATCTCTTGAAATATTATTTATTTTAAAGTCTATTTTGTCTGATATAAGGATTGCTACTCCAGCTTTCTTTTGCTTCCCATTTGCATGGAAAATAATTTTCCATCTTCTCGTTTTCAGTCTATATGTTTCCTTAGGTCTGAAATGAGTTTCTTGTAGACAGCATATATATAGATCTTGTTTCGGTATCCATTCAGCCAGTCTCTGGTTTAGGATTGGAGCTTTTAATCCATTTATATTTAAAGCAGTTATTGATATATCAGTTCCTGTTCCCATTTTCTTAATTGTTTGGGGTTGATTTCATAGATCTTTTATCTTGTCTTGTATTTATTGACTATATATTCCCTTTAACATTTGTTGTAAATCTGGTTTGGTGGTACTGAATTCTCTTAACCTGCTTGTCTGTAAAGCCTTCTATTTCTCCATCAATTTTGAATGAGATCCTTACAATGTAGTGTAATCTTGGTTGTAGATTTTTTCCCTTTCAATAGTTTAAATATATCCTACCATTCCCTTCTGTCCTGCAGAGTTTCTCCTGAACGATCAGATGTTAAGCATGTGTTTTCCCTTGTATGTTACTTGTTGCTTCTCTCTTGCTGCTTTTAATATTCTTTCTTTGTGTTTAGTCTTTGTTAGTTTGATTAGTATGGGTCTTGGCCTGTTTCTCCTTGGGTTTATCCTGTATGGGACTCTTTGTGCCTCTTGGACTTGATTGTCTATTTCCTTTCCATGTTGAGTAAATTTTCAACTATAATCTCTTCAAATATTTTCTCATAACGTTTCTTTTCCTCTTTTTCTTCTGGAACCTGTATAATTCGACTGTTGGTGTGTTTGATATTGTCCCAGAGGTGTCTGAGGCTATCCTCATTTGTTTTCAATCTTTTTACTTTATTCTGCTCTTTAGAAGTTATCTCCAGTAGTTTATCTTCCTGCTCACTGATTCATTCTTCTGCTTCAGATAGTCTGTTATTGTTTCCTTAAGAGTATTTTTAATTTCAGTAATTGTGTTGTTTGTCTCTGTATGTTTATTCTTTAATTCTTCTAGGTCTTTGTTAATTGATTCTTGCACTTTTTCCAATTTTTTTCAAGGTTTTTGATCATCTTTATTATCATTTTTCTGAATTCTTTTCAGGTAGTTTGCCTATTTCCTCTTCATTTATTTTGCCTTCTGTGTTTCTAGTTTGTTCCTTCATTTGAGCAGTATTTATCTGCCTTTTCATTATTATTATTTTTATTTTTAACTTGTGGTGTTTGAGGTCTCCTATTCCCAGTCTTCAAGGTTGAATTCTTTCTTCCTTTTGGTTTCTGCCCTCCTAAGTTTGCTGGTCCAGTGCTTTGTGTAACCTTCATATAGAGTGAGATTTGTGCTGAGCTTTTGTTTGTTTTTCCTCTGTTGGGTAAGGCTGAGTGAGGCAGTAATCCTGTCTGCTGATGAATGGGTTTGTATTTTTGCTTTGTTTGTTGTTTAGATAAGGTGTCCTGTTCAGGGTGCTACTGGTGCTTGGGTGATGCCGGGTCTTGTATTCAAGTGGCTTCCTTTGTGTGAGTTCTCACTATTTGATACTCCCTAGGGTTATTTGTCTGGTAGTCTAGGGTCTTGGAGTCAGTGTTCCCACTCCAAAGGCTCAGGGCCTGATCTCTGGTTGGGAGCAAAGATTCCACAGGTGTTTTATTATGGCATTAAGTGAGATTAAAACAAGTATTAAAAAATGAGAAACCAGAGATGAACTGCAGACAAAGGGCAGTTACAAAATCAGGCAAATAACAATTAAAATAATAGAATATACACATATACAAGTACACCCATTAGCACAGTCAAAGCAATCCAACAAAAATAAAGTACAGTAGATTGTCCAAACAAAGGAAATAAAAAATTGTATTTATCAGTAAAGAACAAAACTAACTAAAGCACAAACTGTAAAAAAAACTAAAGCAAGGTGCCAAGTGGGGAATAAAACAATGAAAATAAAACTAACAAATATGTTGAAAGGAAAAGGAAGAAAGAAAAGAAAGACAGAATAGAAATGCAAAGTTAAATAGTGGTAGAGAAAGAAAGTATATACACATTAAGGATTAACTGCAAGGGGAAAAGAACCATAGGAAAGGAAAAGAAAGGAATAAATGTAGAAAAATACAATAGGTTTAAATAAATTAAAATTATAGAAAAAAGAAAAGAAAAAGAAAAATGGAAGAAGAAAAACGAAATGGAAAAACAAAAGAAAACTCCACAGAGTTGCAAAAGCCCAATGCAGAGGCAGAGGTTTATAACAACAAAAAAGTGTCACTGAATATACACATATATCTATATACATACCCATAAGCAAAATGAAAACAGTCCAACAAATTTAAAGTACAATGATTGACCCAGCAAACAAAGGAAGCCAAAAATTATATCTATCAGAAAAAAACTAACTAAAGCATGGTCTGGAAAGCAAAACTAAAGCAAGGTGCCAAGTGGTGAATAAAGCAATGAAAATAAAACTAACAAATATGTTGAGGGGAAAGGTAAGAAAGAAGGAATATATGTGCAAAGTTAAATAGCAGTAGATAAGGAAGATTTATATACATTAAAGATTAACTGCAAGGGGAAAAGAACAGTAGGAAAAGTAAACAAAGAATAAATGTAGAAAAATAATAATAGGCTTAAAAATTAAAATTAAAAAATAGAAAAGGGAAAAAAAAAAAAAGGAAAACTCCACAGAACTGCAAAAGCCCAACATAGAGGCAGAGGTTTATAACAACAATAATGAATGTGACTGAGAAAAAGAAATTTTGAAAAAGCTCAAAAGTTTTATTAGTTTTCATAGTGTCAATAAGATCAACAACTACAATCAAGGGCGGGGGGAGAAAAAATCCAAAAGAATCTACAGAAGAAATCAAAACATTAGAACATTAAATGTTTTTCTTGAGTCACTGCAGTCAAAGTCCTTTCCCTCGCTGGGAGTCACAGTCCACCTCACCTGCCTACGATGCTCTCCAACACTGTGCTGATCTCTGGACCTGCTATGGGGAAAGCTCAGATTCTAACCTGGTCCTACTCCTGTGTGTTCTTGCCTCCAATGTACACAGCTATCACAACCAGTGAGTTCTCTTTTGCAGGAGCTCTCAATGACCTTTTATACATTCCATAGACATAGAGCCTGCATAGTTGATTATTTGAATTTAAACTGCAGCTTGTACAGCTGGTGGGAAGTGTTGGGTCTTCTTCCTTAGCCACACTGCCTCTGGGCTTCAACTGTGGTTTCATTTCCACCTCTGCATGTGGGTCGTCCTCTGAGATTTGCTCCTGAGGCTTCCCTGGAGGACTTGGGTCTGCCCCAGTGAGGGCCAGGAGTGGAGGTGGTGCATCTGCTTGGGTCGCAGGGATTCTGGCAGCTCCAGGTACTCAGGGCAGTTGGCGACCAGGGCAGCAGGAAATATAGTGCTCTAGAAGGGTATGGCAACAAATATTGGACAATACGACCCAGTATTCTTGCCTGGGGAATCCCCTACCCTGGCAGAGAAGCCTGGCAGGGAACAGCCTACAGAGTTGCAAAGAGTCGGAGACTACCGAAGTGACCCTGTGTGCATACAAGACTTTTTTGTCTGTGGCAGCTCTGCCCCAATGAGAGTTGAGCATGAAGGCGGCATGGCTGCTTGGATTGTGGGGACCCTGGCAGCACCACGTGTGCAGGGACATGGACTGCCTCTGTGGCAGGAGTTACGGCCCTATCAGAGTCTTTTTTCAAGCTTCTTGTAGCTATTGGTCAGAAGGTCTCTTTTCTCTTTGGCCAGTCTTCCTCCATAGCTCCACCCATTTAGACACTTAGAGGGCTCCCTTGCCTGGGGTCCTTCTCTGTCCTGTGCATCGGGCACATAGAGGGCCACCCCCTCGACTGGGGTCCTACTCTGTAGATTGGTGGGTCAGGCACCTAAAGCAGCACTCTGGGTGGGGACCTACTCTGTATAAGCCAGCCTCTTTATTGTTCAGCTGCCAATGCTGGCATGTGGGGAGAGGCCACGGTGATGGCTCCATCCTCCATGCGTGACTCAGCAGTACTCCCTTGCTTCCAAGGCTGCCAGGCTTTCCTCCACAGGCATTTCTCATCACAATCTCCTCTCTCAGCTCCCCTCAATCTGTCTGTCTGCAGTCAACAGCAGCCCTCACCCTGGGATTGCTCCACAATCCCTAAACTCCAGCTCCTAGACACTGCACATTCCAGGAGACCTGTGTCCCTGTCCGGGGTATGTATGGCTGTGACAAGGACTGTCTGATTCTCATTCCATTTAGGCTGCCACAGATCAGCTGTTTCACTCTCAGCCTTAAATGTTTCTCCTCTGACTCAGACAATTGCCCCAGTGTGGGGATCGGACCCCTGCTTCAATTCCCCCACCCACCGAGGGCAGGTCCAATCCTACTAACACTCCTGCTTTCCCACTAGTTCCTTCATCCTAATGAGTTTTGCATGGTTCTATATATTCTTTTCCTCTGGTCAGGTAATCCTGTCTGCTCTCAGCTGGTGTTCTGCATGCACTTCTGTGTCTCAAGGTGAATCCTGATGTATCCGTGGAGAGAGATGTACTCCATGTCCACCTACTCCTCCGCCATCTTGTTCTCTCTGTTTTAAATCTTAATTAATAGATTTATTTTTGTTATTCAGTCATTAAGCTGATTCCGACTCTTTGCAATCCCATGAATTTGCTCAAACTCGTGTCCATTGAGTCAGTGATAGCATCCAACCATCTCATTCTCTGTTACCCAATTGATTACATTTCTTTAAATATAAGTAGCCACACATGGTTAGTGGCAACTACATTCAACAGCACAGATCTACAAGTTTTAATTTGTCTAAAGAATTTTAAACAGACTTTCACCCTGACCCTCCAAATTAGCCTTCAGCAGTAACCTGTACCTTTTATTCCTGAACCTTTCCTGGCATCTGTACTGTAAACCAGCTTGCCTTTTGTGGGCTTGCTTTGATCATTCTCCTCAACATCTGAGCACATGCAACAGTTAGATAAACCAGAAGCCTAGACAGAAGAGCACTGATTCAAATGTTTTTCATCCTCCATGTGTTGACTTGTCTCACTTGCTGTTGTCTTTGTTATGATTCTTTTTGTCATTATTTGTTCACATCTGTTACTCCTACAACTTCCTTAGAGTAATATTAGTGTGACTTGTGAAGAGAACCATGGGAAAACCAGACTGCAGCTTTTAATTGCTTTTAACCTTTTATAAAATAACTAGCTTCTTGATAAAGCCTCATTATCAGTTGAATTCAATGATGGCTCCAGAATTTCTCCACATGTGGGGTATAAGGCAGAAATCTTAAGGGATGGAAAGGGAACTTGGGAGTTTGTCTAGAAGTGACTTTGCATAGCCAATTTAGGTTTATAAATAAGTTGTGTGTTTCATTTGGGGGTCACTGAAAAGCGTGGGCTGATGGAAATTACAGTGATGCTAAAGAATTCCCCAAACTACTCCCACTATTCCTATTTTAATATTTTCAAATTTCTGGATAGTGTCCATTGGTGGATTGTAAAATCAATTAAATGGATTAAAAACATCATTTGTTGGAAATAAAAAATTATAAAAGTGACTAGGAAAAGTTTAAATTCTAAAATGGCTCTTTCGTATATGTGTATATGTTTATGTATATATGAGTGTGTGTGTGCGTGTGTGTGTATGTTTGTGTATACACATACTGAGTCAGGATAGAGGATATATTTCTTTTTTTTCTTTTTTTTAATTTATTTATTTTAATTGGAGGCTAATTACTTTACATTATTGTATTGGTTTTGCCATACATTGACATGAATCTGCCCCAGGTGTACGTGTTCCCCATCTTGAAACCCCTCCCACCTCCCTCCCCATCCCATCCCTCTGGTTCATCCCAGTACACCAGCCCCGAGTATCCTGTATCATGCATCAAACCTGGACTGTCGATTGGGAAAGGATGTATTTATTTTTGTTAATTATGTCAAGAAAGGTTAGAAAGCCACTGGTTTAGTTAACTTTACAATATACAAAATTCTTATTTGCATCAAGAGTATTTTTGATCCTATATTTCTCTATTAATTGGCCTTTAAGATGTGGAAAGTTGCAAAGGCAAATATGAATCACCAAAACGTTCATTGCTAAGAAAGATAAATGCATAATATTCCTCAAATTTTCTTCTATACTGAACACTACTTGATACTGCCAAATTCTATTTCCCTACAGAATGAAAAATGGTAAAATATGTAAACCTGACCAACAATTTTGAGAGCAACAGCTTGATTTTTCATTTATTTATGAATAGGGAATAATTTACATGGATGATCTTGGTTTGTTTCAAAGACCAATCATTCAATATCACAGTAATCCAAGTCTATGCCCCAACCACTAATGGCAAAGAAGCTGAATTTGAATGGTTCTATAACACCAAAAAAGATGTCCTTTTCATCACAGGGGAATGGAATGCAAAGGAGGAAATCAAGAAATATCTAGAGTAACAGGCAAGATTAGCCTGAAGCAGAGTAAAGGTTAACAGAGTTTTGCCAAGACAACACACTGGTCAAAGCAAACACCCACTTAAAACAACACAAGAGACAATTCTATACATGAACATCACCAGATGGTCAATACCAAAATAAGATTGATTATATTCTTTGCAGCCAAAAATGGAGAAGCTCTATGCAGTCAGCAAAAACAAGACTGGGAGCAGACTGTGGCTCAGATCATGAACTCCTTATTGTAAAATTCAGACTTAAATTGAAGAAAGTAGGGAAACCCACTGGACCATTCAGGTATGACCTAAATCAAATCCCTCATGATTATACAGTGGAAGTAACAAATAGATTCAAGGGATTAGATCTAGTAGAGTGACTACCTGAAAAAAAATGGACAGAGGTTCATAACATTTAACAGAAGGTGGTGTTCAAACTATTCCAAAAAAAAAGAAATGCAACAATGCAGAATGGTCATCTGAAGAGGCCTTATAAGTAGCTGAGAAAATAAGAGATGTGAAAAGCAAAGGAGAGAAGGAAAGCTATATCTATCTGAGTGAGAATTCCAAAGAAAAACAAAGAGAGATAAGAAAAACTTCCTCAGGGTCAATGCATGTTACAGGATACTTGGGGCTGGTGTGCGGGGATGACCCAGAGGGAGGATAAAGGGAGGAGGGAGGTGAGAGGGGGGTTCAGGAGGGGGAACTCATGTACACCTGGGGCGAATTCATGTCAATGTATGGCAAACCCAACCAATATAATATTGTAAAATTAAAAAAAATAAATTAAAAAAAAAGAAAGAAAAACTTCCTAAGAAAACAATGCAAATAAATAGAGGAAAGTAATATGACAGGAAAGACTAGAGATCTCTTCAAGAAAATTAGAGATATCAAGGGACCATTTCATGCAAAGATCGCACAATAAAGGACAGAAAGAGTATGAACATTATGGGAGCAAAAGATATTAAGAAGAGGTGGCAAAAATATACAGAAAAACTATACACAAAGGTCTTAATGATCTGGACACCAGTGATGGTGTAACATTCACCTAGAGCCAGACATCCTGGAATGTGAAGTCAAATGGGCCTTAGGAAGCATCACAACGAATAAAGCTAGTGGAGGTGACGGAATTCCAGCTGAGCTATTTCAGATCCTGAAAGATGATGCTGTGAGAGGGCTGGACTCAATATGTCAGCAAATTTAGAAAACTCAACATTGCCCACAGGACTGGAAAAGGTCAGTTTTCATTCCAATCCCAAAGAAAGGCAGTGCCAAAGAATGCCCAAACTACCATACAATTGCACTCATCTCACACGGTACTAAAGCAATGCTCAAAATTCTCCAAGCCACGCTTCAGCAATACGTGAACCGTAAACTTCCAGATGTTCAAGATTCTTCAGAAAAGGCAGAGGAACCAGAGATCAAATTGCCAACATTGACAGGGAGGCCTGGCGTGCTGTGATTCATGGGGTCGCAAAGAGTCAGACACGACTGAGCGACTGAAGTGAACTGAACTGAATGGAACATTGAAAGAGGAAGAGAGTTCCAGAAAGACATCTCTTTCTGCTTCATTGACTATGCCAAAGCCTTTGACTGTGTGGGTCACAATAAACTGTGGAACATTCTGAAAGACATGGAATACCAGACCACCTGACCTGCCTCTTGAGAAACCTGTATGCAGGTCAGGAAGCAAGAGTTAGAACTGGACATGGAACAACAGACTGGTTCCAAATAGGAAAAGGAGTATGTCAAGGCTGTATATTGTCTCCGTGCTTATTTAACTTATATGCAGAGTACATCATGAGTAACGCTGGGCTGGAAGAAGCACAAGGTGGAATCAAGATTGCCGGGAGAAATATCAATAACCTCAGATATGCAGATGACACCACCCTTATGGCAGAAAGTGAAGAGGAACTCAAAAGCCTCTTTACGAAAGTGAAAGAGGAGAGTGAAAAGGTTGGCTTGAAGCTCAACATTCAGAAAACAAAGATCATGGCATCTGGTCCCATCACTTTATGGGAAATTGATGGAGAAACAGTGGAAACCGTGTCAGACTTTATTTTTTTAGGCTCCAGAATTGCTGCAGATGCTGATTGCAGCCATGCAATTAAAAGACGCTTACTCCTTGGAAGGAAAGTTATGACCAACCTAGATAGTATATTAAAAAGCAGAGACATTACTTTTCCAACCAAGGTCCGTCTAGTCAAGGCTATGGTTTTTCCCGTGGTCATGTATGGATGTGAGAGTTGGACTGTGAAGAAAGCTGATCGCCAAAGAATTGATGCTTTTGAACTGTGGTGTTGGAGAAGACTCTTAAGAGTCCCTTGGACTGCAAGGAGATCCAACCAGTCCATTCTAAAGGAGATCAATCCTGGGTGTTCATTGGAAAGACTGATGCTAAAGCTGAAACTGCAATACTTTGGCCACCTCATGCGACGAGTTGACTCACTGGAAAAGACTCTGATGCTGGGAAAGGTTGGGGGCAGGAGGAGAAGGGGACGACAGAGAATGAGATGGCTGGATGGCATCACCGACTCCGTGGACATGAGTTTGGGTGAACTCCGGGAGTTGGTGATGGACAGGGAGGCCTGGCGTGCTGTGATTCATGGGGTCGCGGAGAGTCAGACACGACTGAGCGACTGAAGTGAACTGAACTGAACTGAATGGGGAAACAGAACAGAGAATAGACTTATGGACAGGGGTAGAGGGGAAGAGAGGGTGAGATGTATGGAAGGAGTAACATGGAAACTTACATTACCCTATGTAAAGTAGATTGCCAACGGGAATTTGCTGTATGGCTCCGGAAACTCAAACAGGGGCTCTGTTTCAATCTAGACAGGTGGGATGGGGCAGGAGATGGCAGCGAGTTTCATAAGGAAGGGGATATATGGATTCTTATGGCTGATTCTCATTGAGGTTTGACAGAAAGCAACAAAATTCTGTAAAGAAATTATCCTCAGTAAATAAAATAAAGAAAGAAGATTTAAACAGTTCTGCAGGCCACATATCATACTGTAATATCTTGTTCATGGAGCTGCATAGAATATGTCCAGCATCACAGAAAGTTACATAGGAGAGTGCTGCATCCAGATCCATCTACCAAACAATAAACCTAGATGACTGCATCTGACCTAATGCAGCAAATGAGTGTCAGTGCACTAGGGACAGAGAAGGCAATGGCAAGCCACTCCAGTACTATTGCCTAGAAAATCCCATGGATGGAGGAGCCTGGTAGGCTGCAGTCCGTGGGGTCGCTAAGGGTCGGACACGACTGAGCGACTTCACTTTCACTTTTCACTTTCCACTTTCACACATTGGAGAAGGAAATGGAAACCCACTCCAGTGTTCTTGCCTGGAGAATCCCAGGGAAGGGGGAGCCTGGTGGGCTTCCGTCTTTGGGGTCACACAGAGTCGGACACAACTGAAGTGACTTAGCAGCAGCAGCAGCAGCAGCACTAGGGACACTGGCTACACAGAAGGCGAGAATATATTCCTTTCCTGAAAGAAGGACAATTAAGAGAAGTTATGCATACTAAATGTGAAGATCTCAGTTTCCTTTCCCTGCCTTCCAAACTGCCAACATAAAAGCTTATGTCTCCATGGGGGAGGGGGAGACTTGAATTGTTCTCTGGCAAAATAGATTAGCTCTTAGCTCTGGAGGAAAACCAGTTTTTGAGAGCTCCCAATGAATGGGCCATGACAGGCTTGATCATCATCTGAAACCCACCAGTCAATGAGCCAACCCCACAGAGTTTTCAATCAGCCTCCTAAAGTTCATCTTCAAATGCAAATAGAGACAAAAGTCCTAGACATTAGAGACTAGAACACACAATAGAGACCAAAGCACACAAATATAAAAGGGAAACTTGGAGAAAAACGCAAGTGATAAAGCATTCAACGAAATGTTAAAAGCAAATATATTTTTATCTTCACAGTGATAAGAGAAGTTATGTAACAGTTGCCCAAAAATAAGGGAATAAGAAAGGATTCTTAGGAATTAAAAATATAATAGGCAATGAAAAGTATCTATTAAAACATAATGGATACTGAGGAGGAACAATATGGTGGAGGAGTCGGTGAATGTGGATAGCATCTCTCCATCAGGAATATACCTGCAGACACAGAAGTGATTGCAGAACAGCAGCTGAGAGCAGGCAGGAGTAACTGACCACTGGAAAAGAACATATAGAACCACGCAAAACCCGGTAGGACAAAGGAACCAGGGAAGAAACAGGACAAGGAACCAGGGGGAGAAACAGGAGTTGGTAGTACTGGACCTGCCCTCGGCTGGTGGGGGAACTGAAGCTGGGGTCCGATTCCCGCATTGGGGCAATTGTTTGGGTCAGAGAAAAATCATTTCAGGCTGACAGTGAAGTAGCTGATCTGTGGCAGCCTGAACGGAATGAGAATCACACAGACAATCCTTGCCACAGTCATATGTACCCCCCAACAGGAACATAGACCCCCTGGAAGGCACAGCAGCTGGTAGCTGGAGCTTAGGGATTGTGGAGCAATCCCAGGATGAGGTCTGCTGTTGACTGTGGGGAGACATCCCAAGGGGACATGAGGGAGGAGACTGTGGTGGGAAATGCCTGTGGATGAATGTCAGGCAGCCATGGAAGCAAGGAGATACCGCTGAGTCATGCAAAGGGGGTGGGATCATCACCATCGCCCATCTCTGCCCACATCCCACCACAGCAGGCGAGCAACAGAGAACGGCCCCTCAAGCACCTGACATGCAGAGCAACAGGGAAGGACCCCAGGCCGGGGAGCCCTCTAAGTGCCTGAGCAGGCAGAGCAACAGAGAAGTCCTGCCCAGAGACCTTCTGATCACCAGGGGCCAGAGGCTAGACTAAGACTCTGATAGGGCCACAGCTCTTGTGGTTGAGGCAGTCCATGTCCCTGCACACTTGGTGCCACCAGGGTCCCCCTAACCCGAGCAGCTGCACCACCTTCATGTTCAATCCTCACTTGGGTAGAGCTGACACAGGCTAGAAAAAGTCCTGCATCTGTACATGCAGGGTCATTTTGGTTGTGTCCAACTCTTTGTGACCCTGTGATCTGCCAGGTTTCTCTGTCTGGGGGATTCTCCAGGCAAGAATTCTGGCATGGGTTGCCATACCCTTCTAGAGCATCATATTTCCTGCTTCCCTAGCCACCAGCTCCCCTGAGTACCTGGTGCTGTCAGGGCCCCTATTACCCAAGCAGCTGTGCCAGCTCCACACCTGGCCCTCACTGGGGCAGACCCAAGTCCACCAGGGCAGCCTCAGGAGCAAACCCCTGTGGATGACCCACATGCAGAGGTGAAGATAAAACCACAGTTGAAACCCAGGGGCAGTGTGGCTAAGGAAGAGGACCCAAAACCTTCCCACCAGCTGTACTAGCTGCAGATTAAATCCACGTGATCAACTAGGCAGACTCTGTGTCTATGGATATATAAAAGGACATGGAAAGTTCTCACAGAAGAAAACATACTAGTTCTGACAGCTATGGACATTGGAGGCAAGACCACACAGGAGTAGGATCAGATTAGAGTCTGAGCTGCTCCCACAGCAGGTCCAGAGACCAGCACAATGTTGGAGGGTATTCAAGGGAGGCAAGCTGGACTGTGACTCCCAGGAAGGGAAAGGACTCTGACAGCAGCAACTCAAGGAAAATGTTTATTATTTGTATATTTTAACTCATTCTGTACTTTCTTCTGGATTTTTTTGTTTGTTTGTTTTTCTCCCATTTTCCCCTGCTCTGGTGTTGTATTTGTTGATTTCATTAGTACTATTAAATCTATTTAAGTGTTTGAGAATTGTTTTGTTGAATCACACTTTTTATTTCTGCTGTAAGCTTCTGCCTCTATGTTGGCCTTTTGCATTTTTGTGGCATCTTCCTTTTTATATTTCTCTCTCTTTTTCAAATTTAAATTGTTATATTTTAAGTTTATTATTATTTTTCTACATTTATTCCTTTGTTTGCTTTTCTTACTGCACTTTTCTCCTTGCAGTTAATCTTTATATAAATCTTCTTTATCTAATTCTATTTAACCTTGCATTTCTATTCTTTCATTTCTTTCTTTCTTCTTCTCACCATATTCTTGTTTAGTTTTATTGCTTTATTCCCCAGTGGGCACCATGCTTTAGTTTTGTTTTCCAGTTTGTTCTTTACCTAGTTTTGTTCTTAACTGGTGATATCACTCTTCGTTTCCTTTGTTCACCAGGTAAATCTATTGCACTATTTTTTTTTCTTGACAGTTTGATTTTGCTTATAGGTGTATACGTATATGGGTATATTTCATTATTTTAGTTATTATTTGCCTGATTTGTAATTGCCAATTGTCTGGGGTCTGTCCTTTGTTTTTCATTTTGGGGTATTTGTTTTAACCTCAATTAATGCTATAGCAAACCACATGTGGAATCTCCATTCCCAGCCAGGGATCAAGCCCTGAGCCTTTGGAGTGGAGACGCTGACTCCAAGACACTAGACTACCAGATATTTACTGACCTTCGGGAGTATCAAATAGTGACAAATCCCGCAAAGGCAACCACTTGTCCACAAGACCCAGCATCACCCAACTGTCAGTAACACCCTGTTCACGACACCTTATCCAAACAACAAACAAGTCAAAAATACAAACCCCGTTATCAGCAGACAGAATTACCACCTCACTCAGCCCTGTACATAAGAGGGGAAAGAAAAAGAAAAACACAACTCATCTCCTCCCACCAGAATGCGAGCACAAGTCACACCCTACAAGAAGTTTACACAAATCACTAGACCAAAACAAAAGGAGAAAAGAATTCGACCTTGAAGTCTGGGAACAGGAGACATAAAACACAATAAATTAAAAATAAATAAATAATGAAAAGGCAGAGAAATACCGCACAAATGAAGGAACAACCTAGAAACACAAAAGTCCAAATAAATGAAGAGGAAATAGGAAAACAACCTGGAAAACAATTCAAAACAATGATAGTGATGATCCAAAATCTTGACAATAGAATGGAGAAAATGCAAGAATCAAGTAATAAAGACATAGAAGAATTAAAGAATAAACATACAGAGACAACACCATTACTGAAATTAAAAATACTCTAGAAGGAATCAGTAGCAGAATATCTGAAGCAGAAGAGTGAATCAGTGAGCTGGAAGATAAAATGGTGGAAATAACTGCTGAAGAGCAGAACAAAGTAAAAAGGATGAAAAGAATGGAGGATAGTCTTAGAGACATCTAGGACAACATTAAGTTCACCAACAGTTGAATTATAGGGGTCCCAGAAGAAGACAAAAAGAAAGGGTACGAGAAAATTTTAGAAGAGATTATTGTTGAAAATTTCCTTAACATGGAAAAGGAAATAGTGAATCAAGTTGAAGAGGCACAAAGAGTCCCATACAGGATAAACCCAAGGAGAAACACACCAAGAAACATACTAACCAAACTAACAAAGACTAAACACAAAGAGAGAATATTTAAAAAGCAAGGGAAAAGCACCAAGTAACATACAAGTGTAACGCCACAAACTTAACAGCTGATCTCTCAGGAGAAACTCTGCAGGCCAAAAGGGAATGGCAGGATATATTTAAAGAACTGAAAGGGGAAAATCTACAAGCAAAATTACTCTAGCTGGCAAGGATCTCTTTCAAAATTGATGGAGAAATCAAAAGTTTTACAGACAAGCAAAAGTCACAAATCCAGCTTTAGAACTAATGTTAAAGGGTCGTACACAATCAGAAAATATAAAAGAAGAAAAAGGTCTAGAAAAACAAACTCTAATTAAGAAAATGAAAATAGGGACATATATATCAATTATTACTTTAAATGTAAATGGAATAAATACTCCAACCAAAAGACACAGACTGGCTGAATGGATACAAACAAGACCCATACATATGCTATCTGCAAGAAACCCACTTCAGACCTAAAGACACATAACGACTGAAACTGAGAGGACAGAACAATATAGTCCATGTAAATGGAAATCAAAAGAAAGCTGGAGTAGCAATCCTAATATCAGACAAAATAGACCTTAAAATAAAGAATATTTACAAGAGATAAGGAAGGACAGTGCATAATGTTCAAGGGATCAATCCAAGAGGAAAACATAACAATTGTAAACATCTATGCACCCAACATAGGAGCACCTCAACACATAAGACAAACACTAACAGACACAAAAGGAGAAATTCACAGTAATAGAATAATCATAGTAGACTTTAACACTCCACTTACACCAACGGATAGATCATCAAAACAGAAAGTTAACAAGGAAACACAAATCTTAAATAACACATTAGAACAGATGAATCTCATTGATAGTCTCAGGACATTCCATCCAAATGCAGAAGAATACACCTTCTTCTCAAGTGTACACAGAACATTCTCCAGGATAGACCACATCTTGGGTCACAAATCAAACCTCAGTAAGTTTAAGAAAATTAAAACCGTATCAAGCATCTTTTCTGACCACAATGCCATTAGACTAGATATCAATTACAAGAGAAAAAAAAACTAAAAAATACATCACATGGAGATTAAATAATATGATTCTAAAGAACAAACAGATTACTGAGAAACCAAAAGTGAAATAAAATTCTTAGAAAAAGCTGACAATGAAAACTGTCAGCTGACAATGAAAAAGCTGACAACTCGAAACCTATGGAATGCAGCAAAAGCAGTTCTAAGAGGGAAGTTTATAGCAATACAATCCTACCTCAAGAAACAAAAAAACCTTGAATAGACAACCTATTCTTACACGTAAAACAACTGGAAAAAGAAAAACAAAAATCCCAAAGTTAGTAGAAGAAAAGAAATCATAAAGATCAGAGCAAAGTAATTAAAAAGAAATTAAAGAAAAAATAGTAAAGATTAATAAATCTAAAAGCTGCTTCTTTGAGAAGATAAACAAAACTGACAAATTCTTTAGCCAGAATCATCAAGAAAACAGAAAAAGAGAGAGAGAGAAGACTCAAATCAACAAAATTAGAAATTAAAAAAGAAAGGTTAAAACAGACAAAGCAGAAATACAAAGGATTATAAGAGATTATTATGAGCACCTATATGGCCGCCTGGTGCAAAAAACTGACTCCTTTGAAAAGACCCTGATGCTCGGAAAGATTGAGGGCGGAGGAGAAGGGGACGACAGAGAATGAGATGGCTGGATGGCATCACCGACTCAGTGGACATGAGTTTGAGTGAACTCTGAGAGTTGGTGATGGACAGGGAGGCCTGGCGTGCTGTGATTAATGGGGTTGCAAAGAGTAGGACACAACTGAGCAACTGAACTGAACTGAATGCCTATCCTTCTAAAACTCTCTCAGAAAACTGCAGAGGAAGGAACACTCAGTCTATGAGACCACCACCACCCTCATACCAAAACCAGACAAAAATAACACAAAGAAAGAAAACTACAGGCCAATTCACTGATGAACAGGGATGCAAAAATCCTCAACAGAATTTTAACAAACAGAATTCAGCACCACCTCAGAAACTCATACACCATGATCAAGTTGGGTTTATTCCAGGAAGGCAAGGATTCTTCAATATATACAAACCAATCAATGTGACACACATATATTAAAAAATTGAAAGATAAAAACCATATGATCATCTCAATAGATGCAGAAAAAGCCTCTGATAAAATTCAGCACCCATTTATGATTAAAACTCTTATAAAAAATGGGCATGGAAGAAACATACCTCAACATCAATTCAGTTCAGTTACTCAGTGGTGTCCAACTCTTTGTGACCCCATGGACTGCAGCACCCCAGACTTCCCTGTCCATTACCATCTCCCAGGGCTTGTTCAAACTCATGTCCTTTGAGTCAGTGATGCCATCCAACCATCTCATCTTTGGTCATCCCCTTCTCCACCTGCCTTCAGTCTTGCCCAGCAGCAGGGTCTTTTCCAGTAAGTCAGTTCTTCACATCAGGTGGCCAAAGTATTAGAGCTTCAGCACCAATCCTTCTAATGAATATTCAGGACTGATTTCTTCAGGATTGATTGGTTGGATCCCTTGCAGTCCAAGGGACTCGCAAAGAGTCTTCTCCAACACCACAGTTCAATAGCATCAATTCTTTGGCACTAAGCTTTCTTTAAAGTCCAACTCTCACATCTATGCATGACTACCAGGAAAAGCATAGCTTTGACTAGATGGACCTTTGTTGGTAAAGTAATGTCTCTGCTTTTTAATATGCTGTCTAGGTTGGTCATTATTAGAGAAATGCAAATCAAAAAAACTACAATGAGATATCACCTCACACTGATCAGAATGGCCATCATCAAAAAGTCTATAAACAATGCTGGAGAGGATGTGGAGAAAGGGGAACCCTCTTGCACTGTTGGTGGGAATGTAAATTGATTCAGCCACTATGGAGGATGGTATGGAGATTCCTTAAAAAACTATATGTAAATAAAGCCGCCATATGACCCAACAATCCCACTCCTAGGCATATACCCTAAGGAAACAAAAATTGAAAAAGACACATATATCCCAATGTTCATGTTCATACAATGTTGTATGTACGTATTCATATATACAATGAAATATTACTCAGCCATAAAAAGGAATGCATTTGAGTCAGTTCTAATGACCTGAATGAACCTGGAGCCTATTATACCAAATGAAGTAAGTCAGAAAGATATACATCGTATACTAATGCATATATATGGAATCTAGAAAGATGGTACTGATTTATTTATTTGCAGGACAGTAATGGAGAAACTGACATAAAGAAGACTTATGGACACGGGATTGGGTGGGAGGAGGTGAGATGTATGGAGAGAGTGACATTGAAACTTACATTCAGTTCAGTTCAGTTCAGCCGCTCAGTCGTGTCCGACTCTTTGCGACCCCATGAATCATAGCACGTCAGTCCTCCCTGTCCATCACCAACCATATGTTAAATAGATAGCCAAGGGGAATTTTCTGTATGACTCTGGAAACTCAAACAAGGGCTCTGTATCAATGCAGAGGGGTGGGATGGAGAGGGAGATGGGAGGGAAGTTCAAGAGGGAGGGGACATATGTATTCCTAAGGCTCATTCATGTTGATGTTTGACAGAAAGCAACAAAATTCTGTAAAGCAATTATCTTTTAATTAAAAAAAAGTTTAATTATAAAAGAAAGCATAATGGATAAAAGTAAAATAATAGACATTAAAAAATAGATGGCTTGGAAAAATTAAAGAAATCTCCCAAAACCAAAAAAAAACAAAGAAGGAAAGAAAATTAACCTGAAGGAAAATGGTGGGAAAATTTTAGATACTCAACCAGGAGGAGGTATGAACTTCTATTCAAACAAATAGAAGTTCCAAAAAGAGAGAAAAGATGGAAAGAAATTATCAGAGAATTTGAGCAGGAAAAAATATAGCTTTTTTCTCTTTACCCACAGTACTTCTGGCCACCATATTGGGGGCATAATAAGGGTATTTTCCACATCATCCAGTTCTCCAATTCTCCACACATCTGCTCTGTTTGCTATTTACAATTCAACTCAATAGAATTCAATTCTGATACTATCTACCTGTAATTAACATCACATCCCACAAGGTAAGAGCTCAATCATACACACTGCCCCTCCCACTTCAGACACCAATCCCCAAGTTCCAGGTGCTTCTGGATGACTGGTTTTGAGTTCCCCTGGTGCCCTCCTTGGATTTGATACTTTGCTAGAAACTCATGGACCTCAGGAAAAGAGTTTACTTACTAGATCTCCGGTTTATTATAAAAGAATACAACTCAAGAACAGCCAGATGGAAGAGATGCCTAGTAAAAGACACAGGGAAAGTGGGGGGAGCAGTGCAAATATTCTCTGCCGTCTCCAGGTCCACCACTTTCCAAACACTGCATGTGTTCACCCACCTGGAAGCTCTCCAGATCCTTAGGTTAGGGTTTTCAAGAGGATTCATTATGTAGATGTGTGTGAGCATGCATGTTGCTAAATTGCTTCAGTCATGTCAGATTCTTTGCGACCCTGTGGACCGTAGCCCACCAGGCTCCTCTGTCTATGGGATTTTTCATGCAAGAATCCTGAAGTGGGTTGCCATGCCCTCCTTCAGGGCATCTTCCCCACCTACGGATCGAACCCAAATCTCTTATGTCTCCTGCATTGGCAGGCAGGTTCTTTACCACTAGCACCACCTGGGAAGCAATTATGTAGGTATAATTGATTAAATCATTGCAATTGGTGATTAAGTCAATTTCCTGCTCCTCTTCCCTCTATGGAGTTAACAGGTAGGGATGAAAATTCAAATCCTCTCATCTAGTTTGTTTCTCTGGCAACCAGCCCCCTTCCATCATTAGGGGCTTTCCAAAATTTGCCTCATTAACTTAAATTTAAGTGTGGTAGAAATAGGCATGTTTTGAATAACAAAAAACCCTTTCCGCCTGTTTTTTCCACTTTCACTTTTATTGCTCTTATCATTTGGGAAAATCCAAGGGTTTTAGGCCTTCTCTGTCAGGAAGAGACAAGGATCAAGCATATATTTCACATTACAAATCACAATTTCACAGAAACAATATGGAAAAATTTCCACTGAATAATATAAGATTACAGATCAGAAAGGCCCCAATGAATAAAACGCAATACAATAGGATATTAATACATAAAATCTTGATTTAAAAAAAACAAAAAACAGTAGTTTAAGTATAAATGTGCTAGTTAGAAATATAGAAGTATTAAAAAAATGCCAGAAGGAACAACTAACATTGCTTATTATTGTCACTTCTGGGAAATGTAATTCTGATGAAAAGAGAAAGAGGATCATTGCTTTTGGTTAAAGGCCTTGATGTACAATTTGACATTTAATTCCATATATATATATTACTTTGATTTTTAAAAAATGAAGAAGAGTTAAATGTAAAACATACAACTCAGTTAAGATATGATGCCCTATTTCACAGCATCCTTCCAGAAATTTGTTAGAATTCCAAATATATGTGCTGTGCTATGCTAAGTCATTTCAGTCCTGTCTGACTCTTTGCAACCATATGGACCATATCCCATCAGGCTCCTCTGTCCATGGGATTCTCCAGGCAAGAATACCAGAGTGAGTTGCCATTTCCTTCTCCAGGGGATCTCCCCTACCCAGGGATTGAACCCTCATACATCTGCATTGGCAGGTGGGTTCTTTACCGCTAGCACTACCTGGGAAGCCCATCCAAATACATGCTTGTGTGCAAACGCAATAATAATCTTGCCAATCTTTGGGTGGAAAATTCTTAAAGAGGTTGGAATACAAACCACCTGACCTGCTTCCTGGAAAACCTGTATGCAGGTCAAGAGGCAACAGTTAGAACTGGACATGGAACAACAGACTGGTTCAAAATTGGGAAAGGAGTACATAAAGGCTGTATATTATCACCCTGCTTATTTAACTTATTTGCAGAGGACATCATGTGAAATGCTGGGCTGGATGAAACACAAGCTGGAATCAATACTGCTGGTAGAAATATCAATAACCTCAGATATGCAGATGACACCACCCTTATGGCAGAAAGTGAAGAGGAACTAAAGAACCTCTTGATGAAAGTGAAAGAGGAGACTGAAAAAGCTGGCTTAAAACTCAACATTCACAAAATGAAGATCATGGCATCCGGTCCCATCACTTTATGGCAAATAGATGAGGAAACAATGGACTATTGGAGAGACTATTTTCTTAGGCTCCAAAATCACTGTAGATCATGACTGCAGCCATGAAATTTAAAAAAGCTTGCTCCTGGAAGAAAAGCAATGACAAACCTAGACAGCATATTAAAAAGCAGAGTCATCACTTTTGTCTACAAAGTCCATATATTCAAAGTTATGATTTTTCCAGTAGTCATGTACAGATGTGCTGCTGCTGCTGCTAAGCCACTTCAGCCATGTCTGACTCTGTGCAACCCCATAGATGGCAGCCCACCAGGCTCCTCTGTCCCTGGGATTCTCCAAGGGAGAACACTGGAGTGGGTTGCCATTTCCTTCTCCAATTCATGGAAGTGAAAAGTGAAAGTGAAGTCGCTCAGCCGTGTCCGACCTGTAGTGACCCCATGGACTGCAGCCTACCAGGCTTCTCCTTCCATGGGATTTTCCAGGCAAGAGTACTGGAGTGGGTTGCCATTGCCTTCTTTGCTGAGAGCTGGACAATAAAACACACTGAAGAATTAATGTTTTAGAATTGTGGTGCTGGAGAAGACTCTTGAGAGTCCCCTGGACTGCAAGGAGATCAAACCAATCAATCCTAAAGGAAATCAATCCTGACTATTCATTGGAAGGAATGAACGCCAATACTTCGGCCACCTGATGTGAAGAGCTGCTGCTGCTGCCAAGTCACTTCAGTCGTGTCCGACTCTGTGTGACCCCATAGACAGAAGCCCACCAGGCTCCCCCTTCCCTGGGATTCTCCAGGCAAGAACACTGCAGTGGGTTGCCATTTCCTTCTCCAATGTGTGAAAGTGAAAAGTGAAAGTGAAATCGCTCAGTCGTGTCCGACCCCCAGCGACCCCACGGACCGCAGCCTACCAGGCTCCTCCATCCATGGGATTTTCTAGGCAAGAGTACTGGAGTGGCTTGCCATTGCTGACTCATTGGAAAAGACTCTGATGCTGGGAAAGTTTGAGGGCAGTAGCAGAAGGGGATGACAGGATGAGATGGTTAGATGGCATCACCGACTCAATGGACATGAGTTTGAGTAAACTCTGGGAGGTGGTGAAAGACAGGGAAGCCTAGCGTGCTGCAATCCATGATGTTGCAAAGACTTGGACACAACATAGTGACTGAACAACACATTTTTGGGTGGCAGTCCTCTGAATAAACTCAGTGAACTCTAGAAATATAGCAGTTTTAATGACCTTCAAAAGTTGCATAGCACATTTATAGTAAGTTATCTTTAACTGTTTATAGAAATGCATCTATATGGAATTGTGTATTATTCAACCTGGAATAACTAAGGCCATGTCCTGACTTTTTGGATCATTTCTTGGTTAATCAGAGAGACTCTTGGAGTTCAATCTTCGGCCATAATCCATTATTTAAATATGAGGTGCCTCCTCCTAATTATCTCCTCTTTTGGGGAAGTCTAAGAATTTACCTGTGGACTCATTAAACATGTACTGAAGTATTAATATATGTAAAGCAGATATTTTGCTGGATGTTGAAGATAATAGAGGTTAGGATCTAATAATATGGCTAATGTCCAGGGATTCTAGTGAATCTAAACTTGAATTAATTTATCCAGATTGATGCAGACATCCAAGAAACTTACAAGTTGTGATTTAAAACTCTGTCACAGGACACTGGACAGGTTTGAAGTGTCCCACCATTCAGAACTTTAAATTACAGAGTCAAAAGGCCCTGTGATGGATCCTGTTAGCTATCTCTCCATATCCACTCCCATCACTTCTATTTTTCTTTGTTACGAAAAACCTGATGTTATGGTCACAATGAACCAGTGTCAAGAGATGGATCATAATATGCTTAGCCAATGTGACAGTTGTGGTTAAGACTTTTGAAACCTCCTTTATAGCTAAGGATGTTCACATGACCAGTTCTGACCAATGATATTAAGGTGAAGTTTGTTGGAGTTTCTGGGAAGGCTTCTGTCATACAGATAAAGGGAGACAAAAATGAATGATAGCTGCTTTCCTTCACTCTTTCTGACTTAACATGGATATAAGACTGGAGCTCTAGCAGCTGCCTTATAATATGAGACAGAAGGCAAGGGCTAGTTGAGCAGAAATACAGAAGGGTCTCAGTGGCAAAGGACATCACTGAACATTTGACCTAAAGGCAGCAACAGTCTTTCTTTGAGTTTTGTTTCTACATTATATCTGTTTCTTTCTTTTTTTGACCATGCTGTGCTGTATGAAGGGTCTTAATTCCCAGACAGAGAATTGAATCCATGTCCCCCACATACAGAATGCAGAGTCTTAACCATTGGACTGCCAAGTCCCCTAAGATCTACTTCTACCAATAAAACATTTCTGACACCAATGTTTGAGGGTTTTTTCCCTCTCACCAATCAATTTTCTGACACCAGCTGGGAAGCCTACAATTTAATTCATTTTGAATCTATCTGCCTGGAGCGAGCATCAGATCCCACCAGTTCCACAAGACCACTCCCATTTCAGACACCAGTTCTCACTTCAGACCTCCCATACACCTGACTGATCAGTTGTAAACCAGGGGTTCCCACAGCTCCTGCTTGGGTTTGGTAAATTGCTAAAATGGCTGGCAGAACTCATGAAGACACGTGACTTACTATCACTGGCTTATTATAAAGGATACAACTTGGGAACAGCCAAATGGGAAGGCATCAGAGGAAGACATGCTCAGAGTCTCCATGTCCTCTGGGGTGTACCATCCTCCCAGCATCAACATGAGTTCACTGACCTGAAAGTTCTCTGAACTTCACCTTTTAGGATTTTATTGGAGGTTCTATTCTGTAGACATCATTGGCCATTGATGATTAACTCAATTTGTAGCTAATTAGAGGTCAGAGATGGGTTGATATATCTAACTCTTTAATAATGTTAGATATTTCTGGCATTTCACATGCTATCAAGGTTATGCTCAAATTCTTACAAGCTAGGTTTCAGCAGTACATGAACCAAGAAATTCCAGATGTATAAGCTGGATTTACAAAAGGCAAAGGAATCAGAAATCAAATTGCCAACATATGTTGAATCATGGAGAAAGCAAGGGAGTTTCAGGAAAGAATCTACTTATGATTATAGACTACACTAAAGCCTTTGACTATTTGGACACAGCAAACTGGAAAATTCTTAGAGATGGAAGTACCATATGTATGCAGGTCAAGAAGCAACAGTTAGAACCAGACATGGAACAACCAAGTGATTCAAAATTGAGAAAGGAGTATGTCAGGTCTGTATATCATCACCACACTTATTTAACTTTTGTGCAGACTACATCATGCAAAATGTCCAGCTGGATGAATCACAAGCTGGAATCAAGGTTGCTGGGAGAAATATCAACAACCTCAGATATACAGATAATATCACACTAATGGCAGAAAGTAAAGTGGAAATAACTTTACACCCTCTTGATGAGGGTGAAAGAGGAGAATTAAAAAGCTGGTTTGAAACTCAACATTCAAAAAACTAAGACCATAGCAGCCAGTCCCATCACTTCATAGCCAATGGAAGGAGAAAAAATGGAAGCAGTGACAGATTTTATTTTCTTAGGGCCCAAAATCACTGCCGATGGTGACTGCAGCTATGAAATTAAAAGACATTTGCTCCATGGAAGGAAAGTTATGACAAACCTAGACACATATTAAGAAGCAGAGACATCACTTTGCTGACAGAAGTCCATATAGTCAAAGCTATGGTTTTTCCAACAGTCATGTATGAATGTGCAAGTTGGACCATAAAGAAGGCTGAATGCCAAAGAACCGATGCTTTTGAATTGTGGTGCTGGAGAATATTCTTGAGAGTCCCTTGGACTGCAAGGAGATCAAACCAGTTAATCTTAAAGGAAATCAATTCTGAATATCCATTGGAAGGACTGATGCTGAATCTGAAGCTCCAATGCTTTGTCTACGTGACTACCTATTTACCGACTAGAAAAGGCCCTGATGCTAGGAAAGATTGAAGGCAAAAGGAGAAGGGGACAGAAGTGGATGATGTGGTTAGATAGCACTATCAACTCAATGGACATGAATTTGGACAAACTCTGGGAAATAGTGAAGGACCAGTGAGCCTAGTGTGCTACAGTCCTTGGATTCGCAGAGTTGGACACACTTAGTGATTGAACAACAATAAGTTTCTGGAAACCAACTCCCATCCTAAAGTTATCTAGGAGGATCAATACCACCAGTTTTCTTGGTAGCATACAAGAAGATCTTCATCACTCTGGAGATTCCAAGGATTTTAGAAGATTTTGTGTTACCAAGTGCAGTTGGGGGAGGATGCTAAGACCAAATATTATAACAAAAGATGCTCCTATCAGCTCTGTCACTCAGGAAATTACAAGGGTTTTAGGAACTCTGTGCCAGGAAATGGAGCCAAATATATATATTTCTCCTCATATCACAGTATCACAATAAAAAAGATAAAATTCCTATTTATTTAAGCCACTCTTGGTTGTATTTTCCTTCACTCGTCTTCTAACTGAAACAGGATCTGAATCTCTTGTTTTGTAAATGGGGAAATCCAGGCAAAGATAAATTAAGCAATGTAACAATGTAACTAATGTCACCATATCTTGCTGATGGCAGAAATAGGAATGGAAAAACATAGGAATGTGCCAAACCTTAACATGAAGGAAAGATGGGCTGAAAATTTTTATTCAACTGTGTCTTTGATAATTACATTTTCTTAGTTTCCTTTTTATACTAGACTATTGACTATTAGAGTCTCTTGAGGAAAAATTAAGACTCCATTGACATTAACTTTCAGAAAGTAGACTGAGTAGGATCTTTCAATCATTTCACCCCTTCCTTACTCTATCAATGTGTATTTATGTATCATTTTTTACATATTACTTGGTTTTTAATATTTGCCTTGAGAAATTATTACTCGTTTATTACAAGTCCTCCGCATTAAAAATTATTGCTCATAGCAACACGTTCCCCTTCAAGACTGGCACTGTAATATTTATCTTACGGAAGAGGACACTGAGGTGCAGAACCACAGTGTATTGAATTCTGTCCTCACTAAAATATGTTGCAGTCCTTACTCCTATTACCTATAAATCTGGCTTTATTTGCAAATAGGGTCTTTGCATATGTAATCCTGGGATTCCCAGGTGGCGCTAGTAGTAAAGAACCCACATGCCAATGCAGGAGTAAGAGACTCGGGTTGGATGCCTGCGTTGGGATGATTCCCTGGAGGAGCACATGGCAACTCATTCCAGTATTCTTGCCCAGAGAATCCCATGGACAGAGGAGCCTGGAGGGCTATAGTCCCTAGGATCCCACAAAGTTGGATACAACTGAAGCAACTTAGAACTAACACCCCAAAAAAGATGTCCTTCTCATTACAGGGGACGAGAATACAAAAGTAGGAAGTCAAGAAACAAATGGAGTAACAGGCAAATTTGGCCTTGGGGTACAGAATGAAGCAGAACAAAGGCTAATAGCGTTTTGCCAAGAGAACGCACTGGTCATAGCAAACACCCTCTTCCAACAACACAAGAGAAGACTCTATACATGGACATCACCAGATGACCAAAACCAAAATCAGATTGATTATATTCTTTACAGCCAAAGATGGAGAAGCTCTATACAGTTAGCAAACACAAGACAGGGAGCTGACTGAGGCTCAGATCATGACCTCCTTATTGCCAAATTCAGACTTAAATTGAAGAAAGTAGGGAAACCCACTGGACCATTCAGGTATGACCTAAATCAAATCCCTCATGATTATACAGTGGAAGTGAGAAATAGATTTCAGGGACTAAATCTGATAGACAGAGTGCCTGATGAACTATGGATGGAGGTTCGTGACATTGTACAGGAGACATGGATCAGGACCATCCCCAAGAAAAAGAAATGCAAAAAAGCAAAATGGCTGTCTGGGGAGGCCTTACAAATAGATGAGAAAAGAAGAGAAGTGAAAAGCAAAGGAGAAAAGGAAAGATATTCCCATTTGAATGCAGAGCTCCAAAGAATAGCAAGGAGATATAAGAAAGCCTTCCTCAGTGATCAGGGCAAAGAAATATAGAAAAATAATAGAATGGGAAAGACTAGAGATCTCTGCAAGAGAATTAGAGATGCCAAGGGAACATCTCATGCAAAGATGGGCTCAACAAAGGACAGAAATGGTACGGACAGAAGAAACAGAAAATTTTAAGAAGAGGTGGCAAGAATACACTGAAGAACTGTACAAGAAAGACCTTGACAACCCAGATAATCATGATTGTGTGACCATTCACCTAGAGCCAGACAACCTGAAATGTGAAGTCAAGCGGGCCTTAGAAGCAGTGGCCACGGGACTGGAAAAGGTCAGTTTTCATTCCTATCCCAAAGAGGAGAAGAGAGAAGAGAAGTCCCTCAGTCGTGTCTGACTCTTTGGGAGTCCATGGACTGTAGCCCACCAGGCTCCTCGGTCCATGGGATTTTCCAGGCATGAATACTGGAGTGGGTTGCCATTTCCTTCTTCAGGTTATCTTCCTGACCCAGGGATCGAACCCAGCTCTTCCACATTGTAGGCAGGCGCTTTACCGTCCAAGCTACCAGGGAAGCTGCTTGGTCATCCCAAAGAAAGGCAATGCCAAAGAATGCTCAAACTACCGCACAATTGCACTCATGTCACACGCGAGTAAAGTCATGCTCAAAATTCTCCAAGCCAGGTTTCAGTAATATGTGAACCGTGAACTTCCAGATGTTCAAGCTGGTTTTAGAAAAGGCAGAGGCACCAGAGATGAAACTGCCAACATCCGCTGGATCATGGAAAAAGCAAGAGAGTTCCAGAAAACCATCTATTTCTGCTTCATTGACTATGCCAAAGCCTTTGACTGTGTGGATCACAATAAACTGTGGAAAATTCTGAAAGAGATAGGAACATCAGACCACCTGACCTGCCTCTTGAAAAATCTGTATGCAGGTCAGGAAGCAACAATTAGAACTGGACATGGAACAACAGACTGGTTCCAAATAGGAAAAGGAGTATGTCTAGGCTGTATATTGTCACCCTACTTATTTAACTTGTATGCAGAGTACATCATGAGGAACACTGGGCTGGATGAAGCACAAGGTGGAATCAAGATTGCCGGGAGAAATATCAATAACCTCAGATATGCAGATGACACCACCCTTATGACTGAAAGTGAAGAGAAACTAAAGAGCCTCTTGATGAAAATGAAACAGGAGAATGAAAAAGTTGGCTTGAAGCTTAACATTCAGAAAACTAAGATCATGGCATCTGGTCCCATCACTTCATGGCAAATAGATCAGGAAACAGTGGAAATAGTAGCTGACTTTATTTTTTTGGGCTCCACAATCACTGCGGATGGTGACTGCACCCATGAAATTAAAAGATGCTTACTCCTTGGAAGGAAAGTTATGACCAACCTAGATAGCATATTAAAAAGCAGAGACATCACTTTGCCAAAAATGTCCGTCTAGTCAAGGCTATGGTTTTTCCAGTAGTCATGTATGGATGTGAAGGTTAGACTGTAAAGAAAGCTGAGAGCAGAAGAATTGAAGCTTTTGAACTGTGGTGTTGGAGAAGACTCTTGAAAGTCCCTTGGACTGCAAAGAAATCCAACCAGTCCATCCTAAAGGAAATCAGTCGTGAATATTCACTGGAAGGACTGATGCTGAAGCTGAAACTCCAATATTTTGGCCACTTGATGCCAAGAACTGACTCATTTGAAAAGACCCTGATGCTGGAAAAGTTTGCAGGCAGGAGGAGAAGGGGAAATCAGAGGATGAGATGGTTGCATGGCATCACTGACTCAATGGAGATGAGTTTGAGTAAACTTCAGGAGTTGGTGATGGACAGGGAGGCCTGGCATGCTGCTCTCCATAGGGTTGCAAAGGACTGGATAAGACTGAGTGACTGAACTGAACTGAACTGAAGCAACTTAGCATGCATGGATGCATATGTAATCCTGTTAAGAGGTGATCATACTTGATCAGGGTGGGCCTAAATCCAACCTCTGATGTTCTAAATCTAATGAGGACATAGATGCAAAGTGACATAGATGCAAGTGACACCAGAGTGAAGGTGTCCATGTGACAGGGGAGGCACAGTTTGGAATGATGGAGCTACAAGGCAAAGGAGACCAAGGATTGCCAGCAACCTCCAAAAATTGGGAAGAGTCAAAGTGGTTTTTTCCCTGGATTCTTCAGAAGGAGGATAGCCTCAGTAATACCTTGGTTTGAACTTCTAACCTCTAGAACTAAGAGAATAAATTTCTGCTGTTTTAAGTTGCTTGGTTTGTGGTAATTTGGTATGGAACTTGCTCAGTTCAGTTCAGTCGCTCAGTCGTGTCCGACTCTCTGCGACCCCATGAATCACAGCACGCCAGGTCTCCCTGTCCATCACCAACTCCCGGAGTTCACTCAAACTCATGTCCATCGAGTCAGTGATGCCATCCAGCCATCTCACTCTCTGTTGTCCCCGTCTCCTCCTGCCTCCAACCTTTCCCAACATCAGACTCTTTTCCAGTGAGTCAACTCGTCGCATGAGGTGGCCAAAGTATTGCAGTTTCAGCTTTAGCATCAGTCCTTCCAGTGAACACCCAGGATTGATCTCCTCTAGAATGGACTGGTTGGATCTCCTTGCAGTCCAAGGGACTCTCAAGAGTCTTCTCCAGCACCACAGTTCAAAAGCATCAATTCTTCGGCAATCAGCTTTCTTCACAGTCCAACTCTCATATCCATACATGACCACAGGAAAAACCATAGCCTTGACTAGACGGACCTTGGTTGGCAAAGTAATGTCTCTGCTTTTTAATATACTATCTAGGTTGGTCATAACTTTCCTTCCAAGGAGTAAGCGTCTTTTAATTTCATGGCTGCAATCAGCATCTGCAGTGATTTTGGAGCCCCAAAAAATAAAGTCTGACACTGTTTCCACTGTTTTTCCATCAATTTCCCATGAAGTGATGGGACCAGATGCCATGATCTTTGTTTTCTGAATGTTGAGCTTATTGATATTTCTTGAGGTTATTGATATTTCTTGAGGTTATTGATATTTCTCCCAGCAATCTTGATTCCAGCTTGTGCTTGCTACAAAGGTTTAAACAATTTGCTCTCTATAACATAACTGGAAGCACTGGGACCTACAAGAAAACATTTCATTTAACTTGTGCATTGGAACAGTTTCAATATAACCCAGATATGCAGATAACACTACCCTTATGGCAGAAAGTGAAGAGGAACTAAAAAGCCTCTTGATGAAAGTGAAAGAGGAGAGTGAAAAGGTTGGCTTGAAGTTCAACATTCAGAAAAGAAAGATCATGGCATCTGGTCCCATCACTTCATGGGAAATAGATGGAAAAACAATGAAAACAGTGTCAGACTTTATTTTTTGGGGCTCCAAAATCACTACAGATGCTGATTGCAGCCATAAAATTAAAAGACGCTTACTCCTTGGAAGGAAAGTTATGACCAACCTCTGTTCTGTTCTGTTCTGTTCTGTTCAGTCGCTCAGTCGTGTCCGACTCTTTGCGACCCCGTAGACTGTAGCCTACAAGGCTTCTCCATCCATGGCATTCTCCAGGCAAGAATACTGGAGTGGGTTACCATTTCCTTCTCCAATGACCAACATAGATAGCATATTAAAAAGCAGAGATATTACTTTGCCACCAAAGGTCCGTCTAGTCAAGGCTATGGTTTTTCCCGTGGTCATGTATGGATGTGAGAGTTGGACTGTGAAGAAAGCTGAGCGCCGAAGGATTGATGCTTTTGAACTGTGGTGTTGGAGAAGACTCTTGAGAGTCCCTTGGACTGCAAGGAGATCCAACCAGTCCATTCTAAAGGAGATCAATCCTGGGTGTTCATTGGAAGGACTGATGCTAAAGCTGAAACTGCAATACTTTGGCCACCTCATGCGACAAGTTGACTCACTGGAAAAGACTCTGAAGCTGGGAAAGGTTGGGGGCAGGAGGAGAAGCGGACGACAGAGAATGAGATGGCTAGATGGCATCACCGACTCTGTGGACATGAGTTTGGGTGAACTCCGGGAGTTGGTGATGGACAGGGAGGCCTGGCGTGCTGTGATTCATGGGGTCGTGGAGAGTCAGACACGACTGAGCGATTGAACTGAACTGAACTGAACAGTGAGTTGAACAGTTGCTCCAAATTCTTCATTTATTCTACAAGTTTTGTAAGTATTGATACACTCCAGGAGAAGAGCTTTCATGGAGCTCCCAATCTATTTTGTGGTTCCTGAAAAGCAGCATAGGATACCATTATCCCTTACTCTCTTTTCTTTAATATCCCTAGAAAAGTTTTTTTTTCCCCCTAGTTAATAGATATCTACTTTCGCTCTTGTTTTGATTCAGTGGTTTACAATGATTACTCACATCTTTTGGCCTAAAACACACCTACTAAGAAGTAAGCTGTTAAAAAAATAATAATAATAAAATAAAAGAAGTAAGCTGTCAGTCTTATTGTTGAAAGGAATGTATGAGGGAGTTCCCTGGCAGTCCAGTGGTTAGGACTCAGGATTTTCACTGCCAAGGGACTGAGTTCAATATTTCAATCTCTGGTGGGAGAACTAAAATCCCACAAGCCATGAGGTGCTGTCAAAAAAAAGTAATGTATGTATTTCTTTGACCATTCTTAGATTTCCTTTTTCATTGGTTTTCAATAGTTATATATACTATCATGTGCCTCGATGTAGTTTTCTTTTAATTTATCATGATTGGTACTCACAGGTATTCTTGAATTTTTGGCTTGATGTTTTACATGGCTTTAGAAAATTTCAGCCCATTTCTTTTCTTTCCTCTTTTCTTCTTCTTTTTTAATAGGTAAGAACTGGATTTGTTTACAGAGGTACACATTTCATATCTTTTTACCTTTTCATACTGTTCATGGGGTTCTCAAGGCAAGAATGCTGAAGTGGTTTGTCATTCCCTTTTCCAGTGGACCACGTTTTGTCAGAACTCTCCTCCATGACCTGTCCATCTTAGGTGGCCCTACACGGCATGGCTCATAGTTTCATTGAGTTAGACAAGGCTGTAGTCCATGTGATCAGTTTGGTTAGTTTTCTGTGATTGTGCTTTTCATTCTGTCTGCCCTCTGATACATTTCAATGGATGTGAGTTTGAGCAAACTCCAGGATATGGTAAAGAACAGGGGAGCGTGGTATGCCGCAGTCTATAGAGTTGCAAAAAGTCAGACATGACTGGGTGACTAAACAACATCAACACACATTTCATGGAGAGCATGTGGTCCATGTCAAAAGATAAGAACAGCCTTGGGAGAAACACACTTCACAATAGAGTGTGGCTGATCTCAGAAGACTAGAGACCCTAAAATATAGGGTGGTTAGTTTTTACGGGCTGGGTAATTTCATAGGCTAACAAATAGGCAGATTATTCCAACTATTTTGGGGAAGGGGCAGAGATTTCCAGGAACTGGGCCACCACCCTCTATATGACCTTTTGTGATTGGCCTCAGAACTGTCGTGGCGCTGGTAGGGGTGTCATTTAGCATGTTAATGCATTGTGAGGAGTGTATAATGAAGCCTGTTTCATTTCAAACACTGCTTTTGAACTACTGTATCTCTCATCTCCTTTTACAACTCCAATTACGTGTATATTAAGCTTGTCACTCTGTTCCATTTATATCATAGGATCTTTCCTTTAATATCCATCTTTCTTGGTTCTATGCTTCAGTCTACTGACATCTCCTGGGTTACAGTCCTCTCTTCAGCTACATCTACTTTAGTGGTAAACTTGTGAATTGCACTCTAAATTTCAGTTATTAGAGTGCTCAATTCTAGGATTTCTTTTTGGTTATAGATTACAATTCTCTACTAAATTTCTCCATATTTTTTTATATTTTCTTGAACATATAAATCACACACTTTAAGTCTACATGCAATAACTCTCATATCTGAACCTCCTCTGTAGGTCTGATATGTATCTATTTTTTCTCTTGGTTTTTGCTTATTTGGCCTTGTTTATCAGTATGCTTATTATTTTTTTTAAATAATGATTAATGTTGCGTATGAAAAATTGTAGAGGTAACATGAGACTCAGACTGATGTCAGGTATTTCTGGAAAGGATGTGTTTTTACTTCTGAGAGGCAGATAGACAGAGTCAAATCAATTTAACCCAATCTGTAATTGTGCTAATTAGAATCTGGATTTCAGGTTTTGTGAGGGCTCTTCTAAGTTTTGGATCACCTCTTTTCTAATATAGCACAGAGGCATATACCAAACTCCTTCCCTCTTAGCGGGCCTGAATTATAATTTTTAAATCTTCCTAACACTGTGAGCCTATTTATTCAGTTTCTCAGTCTCCTGACAGCCACTTAAAAATCAGCAAATTACCCGAAAGGCAAAACAAAGCCAAAACCTAGGCTTACCTCTCAGAACTTTCCTTGTCTCCTGGATCCTAGGGTCTTAGGTCTTTGCTCAGTAATTTTCAAATACCTTCAAACAAGTTTTTTAATTTAACCCTTTCCAGTTGTTATTGTCAGGAGCATTTGTCAGATACAGGCTAGTCAGGACTGCTTGCTTTTTGTAGCCTTGGAGAAATGAGTTAGATGGGTCTTATTCTATAGTGAAAAGAAGAAACAAATTTCAATTCTTCTGTTCTTAAATAAGCCTCCATTAAAGAGAGTGAGCCTCTCCTTACTTGTGTAGGCTGTTAGAGGTATCCACCTTTGCCTGTGAGAAAGCAAGTTGTTATGGGTACAGGTATAACAGCTGTCATCTATCCTTCACTCCTGATTTGTCCAGACAAGAAGACTAAATCCAGCAGAATTGTGAATTAGTGTCCCCTCTCTATTCTCTGTCCTATTTGATAAGTAATACCTTGCTTTCAGTTACCTCACAGTTCGGGAAAATGTCAGATAAAACAACCCTTTAATACCAACTAATGTAAGTAGTTAATATTGATCTGAGAAAGATATTGCTATTAACTTATATATTTAATATCAACTTATAAAATGTGATGCAAGGAAGAGAAACATAAAAATTTCCATCATTTCATATCATTACTTAGTCTATTTAACTATTTTATGCTGCCTTGAAATTTGTCAAAATTCAAAGTGCTAATTCAGGAATGTAAAGTTCATTGATTTCAATTTATTTTTATCTACATATAAATATAAAGAGAAGTTTTGGACAGTTAGTCGTGTAATTGAATTCTACTACTTTTGAATTTAAAATCTCCTGATACAACACTTTCAAAGAAGATAACTTTGAATAGAATTTCGGAGCTAGAAAGGATCTTAGGTGTCTTTGTAGTCAAACTCTTTTCTGAAATGTAAGTCCCTCCCTCCAAAAATAATTGTCTGAAAACATTTCAACTTTGTATATAAAGAGAGAGGTTCAACTTAATATTAATTAGAAAAAATAAACAAGGACAGAAGAAAACGCCCTGTACTTGAACTCTCTTCTGTCCTTCCTCTTTCCTAGATCCACTGAGATGTTTCCGAGTGCCAGCCATCCCGGCACTGCAGCTCCCCTCAGGGCACTCACAGTCCACTAGCAGATCTCATCCATAAACAAAGGGTTATGTGAAGAGCATACACGGTCCCGGAAGAATTAAGAATTAATTTTGCCTGAGAAAGTCAGAAAGGAATTTGAGCTGGGTTTAGCCACTGAAAAGAGATTGAAAGATACTTCAGGGAGAGCACCCACTGTTTTCTAGAATTATTTTTGACATGCTTGGGAAGCATAAGTTCAGTGTAGAAGCAACAATAGGAAATAGGGCTATGTATATAACATGGGATTCTGAAAGTCCTAATCTGCTATGCAAAGGAATTTGAATGTTATCAAAACACAATTCTAAAAACCCAGTATGATTTTCAAGGAAATCATTCAGGATCTAAGCCATTCCCAGATTCCTTTTCCACCATCTGAAGCAACACCTTTCATTCTCATAGTCTAGAGATGGCAATTTTACCTCCAGGTATTACCTCCGTGTTCAAGCAATAAATAAGAAAGGGGAAAAGGCATGAGTATGCTAAATTGTCCAGTGTTAGTGCTAAAAGCTTTCTCAGAAGCTCAGACCACTAAGTTTCTTTTATCCCATTGCCCAGAATTATGACACTTGACCTCGCCTAAATGCAAAGGAGGCCTGGGAGATTTAGTTATTTGCCAGGTACCTTGCTGTCAAAATAAATTGTGATTTATAAGAAAGAATATTTGTTGGGACATACAGCTAACTGAGTCTGCCAGACACATTTCCCTTTAAAAAAAAAATTTATTGAAGTATAGTTGATTTACAATGCTGTGCTAATTTCTGTTCTACAGCAAAATGACTCTGTTATACATGTATATTCTCTTTCATGTTCTTTTCCATTATGGTTTATCACAGGATGTTGAATATAACTCCCTGTGCTATAAAATAGGACCTTGTTTATCCACACATTTTGCTTTTAAATATAAAAGGTAGAATGTTTTCTTATGGGTCATAATTTCTACTGATGTTTTTGTTTTTGTTTTTTCTCTCTTTTTTTTTTATTGGAGGCTAATTATTTTACAATATTATATTGGTTGGTTTTGCCATACATTGACATGAATCCGCCCCAGGTATAAATGAGTTCCCCCTCCTGAACCCCCCTCCCACCTCCCTCCTCCTTTTATCCTCCCTCTGGGTCATCCCTACACACCAGCACCGAGCAACCCGTAACATGCATCGACCCTGAACTGGTGATTCGTTTCACATATGACAACATACATGTTTCAAGGCCATTCTCCCAAATCATCCCACCCTCGCCCTCTCCCACAGAGTCCAAAAGACTGTTCTATACATCTGTGTCTCTTTTGCTGTCTCATATACAGGGTTATCATTTGCATCTTTCTAAATTCCATATATATGCGTTAGTATACTGTATTGATGTTTTTCTTTCTGGCTTACAGTGTCATCTCTCAACATCTATTAAAGGGATTGGTTCCAAGACCCTTGTAGAGATTGGTTCCAGGACCCTTGTAGATACCAAAATCCACAGATGATCAAGTCCCTTATATAAAACAGCATAGTATTTACATATAACCTAGGTACATCCTCCTATATACTTTAAATCATCTCCAGATCACTTATAATACTGAACACAATGTAAATAGTTGTAAAAATACAAGATAAATAGTTGTTGACATGCAGTGAATTCAAGTTTTGCTTTTTGAAGTTATGGAATTTTTTTTTGGAGTATTTGTATCTGTCATTGTTTGAATGCACGGATGTAGAACTTGTGAATACACAGGCTGACTGTGCCAGTACACTAAAAATAGAGGAAAGGAGGCAGAAAGATTCTAAAGGAGGAAAGTCACCTGAGAATAGGAATCTAACTTTTCTCCAGGTACAAATGAATTTCTAACCTGTTCTTTTTTCCCCTTCTAGCTGCTCACTTTTGTGGAATAAAAAAAGTGCTTAGGGTTCCAAGAAACTACTGATCCAAAAAGGCTAGACTTGAGAATAGAGCAGCCTGGATTTGTATTAGTGGAGCAAACAGAGATAGGCTGAATTTTACCTATTAACTCATTAGAAAAAATGGAGGATACTTGAAGTTAACAAGGACAATCAAATTCTCCATCTTGATTCTTAATTCCAAAAATGTTACCAATTTCTTCATCAATCCCTTTGCAATGTGACTTTGCAACTACTATCATCAAGAAATGGTGTTGGTAGTGCCAATTTCCCAGCTCTAAAATGTGGGCTGATCTTGGGGCATGGTTTGGTCAAGGGAATGCTGTAGATATGTGTCAGTTCAAAGCTCAGGTCTCAAAAGACTGTGTACTTTCACTTTCTCTATTTGAACCCTCAGTTTGGTTCAGTTGCTCAGTTGTGTCTGACTCTTTGTGAACCCATGAACTGCAGCACGCCAGGCTTCCCTGTCCTTTACCATCTCCCAGAGCTTACTCAAACTCATGTCCATTGAGTCAGTGATGCCATTCAACCATCTCATTCTCTGTCATCCCCTTCTCCTCCTGCCTTCAATCTTTCCCAGCATAGGGGTCTTCTCCTCAGGTGGCCAAAGTATTGGAGTTCAGCATCAGTCCTGCCAATGAATATTCAGAGTTGATTTCCTCTAAAACTGACTCGTTTGGTTTTCTCGCAGTTCAAGGGACTCTCAAGAGTCTTCTCCAGCACCACAGTTTGAAAACATCAATTTTTTTGTGATCAGCCCTTTTTATGGTGCAACTCTCACAGTCAGTACATGACTACTGGAAAAACCATAGCTTTGACTATACGGACCATTGTCGGCAAAGTAATATCTCTGCTTTTTAAAATGCTTTGAAGCCTGGAGACCATGTAATCAAGTCTGAGCTACACTACTGGATGACAAAAAAGGCAAGATCCAATCATGCTGTTACCCCAGACCATAACAAACAAGCCATCAGACATTTGTGAGAAGCCATTGTAGACAAGGCAAGTCCCAACCAATCTTCCAACTGTCTTTATATAAGTCCAGTTACATTCAGCCAAGCTTGAACCAACTCAGATCTGTACAGTTGTGAGCAATAAAAAGTGACTATAGTTTGAAGAACCTTTTGAGAAGGTTTGGTGCACAACAATAAATCATTGATATATTGACAATTGGGATTTCCTAAAATAAATAGTCTTCCTTTTGGAGACTTTACAAGTATCTCAAAGGTTTACACTTACATATTATTTATATTGTAAGTAAATTGCTTTAGTCACATCTGAATGGGAATAGTCTCAAGTAAATGAAAATTTGATTTGGAGGATAGAAAAGAGAAAATACTGAGGCAGGTCACTAGGTCACTTTCTGGAAGGACTGTGAGATTTAGGAACTATGGAGGAAAGCATCAAAAGGTTTAGTGACTTCCCTCCAAGGCAGGGAAGGGCTTAAGGAAAAGTAGATGGCTCTGCGAGAAACTACAAAAGATTAATAGTAAGAATTAGAAACTTAGTCATCTATTGAGCGCCATACTAAATGCTCAACACTCATTGTGATTTGATTTCAACCTAACCACAGTCTTTGAAGTTGTGAAAATGAGGCTTTGTATAACTTATCTCACTTGGCCAAGGTCAGAGAAGTGGCGAGTTCCAGAGCCAGAGCCTACGTGACCTCTGAACACTGGGCTCTGCCTTTCATTTTGTTTCTGTGGCTAGGACTCCAATGGTAGTTGCTGTGCAACTGAAGTTCTTGTCTGCACTCTGACTGTAGATGATAAATATTTGAGTTGCTATGTCAGAACTTTTTGCTACACTGTCAACCTCAGTTTGCAAAGAGCTCATTCTAGCATCTCCAACACAGATTGCTCTTAAGTCTAGGTACTTCCTGGTGGCTCAGGCGGTAAAGTGTCTGCCTGAAATGCGGAAGACCCAGGTTCAACCCCTGGGTCGGGAAGATCCCCTGGAGAAGGAAATGGCAACCCACTCCAGTACTCTTGCCTGGAAAATTCCATGGATGGAGGAGCCCGCTGGGCTATAGTCCATGGGATCACAAAGAGTCGGACGCGACTGAGCGACTTCACTTAATTCCTTAATTCCTCTACTTCCCCTTTCTTTCATAGATGGAAAAGATAAAGGAATGGGGGGTGGGGAATAAGAGTGTTGCTTCTGACTCTGTTCTCAGCAAGATTATTAACATAGCACATGGAGACATCCACTCATCCACCCCCCCACACACCCATCCCTTCGCACACACTCATGCACACACCATACACACACTATATACTACTTGCCTTGATTTTGCCATATATGTTCTTTTTCCAAAATAATCAAGCAAATTTTGCCAATCTTCACTCCTCGTAAAGATGCTGCAGTGGATGAGAAGTATATGCTTTGGAATGATACACTTTGAACCTCAGTTTTCTCATCTGTAAAATGGAAGGAATGATAATATTTACTTGAAAGGAGATGTCTTCTCTATCTCAGTTTGACCACTTATTTAACTAGTCAAACCAAAATCCAGATGTGAGTTTTGATTCCTTGTCCTCCTCTTCCATCCATATCCCAGCCTCTAGTGAGTCTCATTGACTTTACCTCCAAAAGGTATGCTGAATCCAATCACTTTGCACCATGTCCAGTACTACTATGCTTGTCCAATGTGCCATCATTTCTGGCCCAACCTACTGTAATACTTTCTTAAACATTCTGCTTCCACTTATCCCCCCTGCCCCCACCACCATTCTCCGTACTGAGGCCAATAATACTTTTAGAACAAAAGTCAGATGATGCTGTTCACATAGATGTGCTCTATGCTGAACATGTATATCCCTCTCAAGTGCATATATTGACACTTAATGCCCAGTGTGGTGCTTCCCTGATGGCTCAACTGGGAAAGAACCTGTCTGCTAATGCAGGAGATGCAAGAAATGTGGGTTCAATCCCTAGATCAAGAAGAGTCTCTGGGGAAGGAAATGGCAACCACTCCAATATTCTTGCCTGGAAAATTCCACAGACAGAGGAGCCTGGTGGGCTGCAGTCCACGGGGGTCACATAAAGTCAGACACGACTGAGTGCTCATGCACACGTGGTGCCCAATGTGATAGTGTTTGGACTTAGAGCCTTTGGAAGGTGCTTAGGTCAGAAGGTTGAATCTCTCATACATGAGTTTAGTGCTGTTATAAGAGACAGACTCTGATGCTGGGAAAGATTGAAGACAGGAGGAGAATGGGACGACGGAGGATGAGATGGTTAGATGGCATCATTGACTCAATGGACATGAATTTGAGTAGGCTCCGGGAGTTGGTGATGGACAGGGAAACTTGGTGTCCTGCAGTCCATGGGGTCGCAAAGGGTCGAACAAGACTAAGCGACTGAACTGAACTGAACTGAACTGAACTGAAGAGACAGAGCTCCCTTGCCCCTTCCATTCTCAGATGATACGGCAAGAAGATGGCTGTCTGTGAGCCAGAAGCAAGTACTCAGCACACACAGAATCTGCCGGTGCCTTGATCTTGGACTTCCAACTCCAGAATTGTGTGAAATAAATTTCTGTTACTTATAATCTGCCCAGTCTATGATATTTTGTTACATCAGTCCAAACAGACTAAGATATTCTGTTTTAAACCCTTCAATGCCTTTCTGTTTTTAATTGTAAAACTCGCCTACCTTTTTGATCTCAGTTTTGTACCACACTCCCGTCTTGCAATTTTGGCTTTAGTTCTCATCTCTCAAACATTCTAGGCATCTTCGTTCCTCATTTACAACCATTGTGTTGGCTGTTTCTTCTACTTTACTCACTTGATAAATGCAGCAACAAGCAAACAGCAGGCAATGATAAAAGATAGGTGGAAAGTGGCCTGGGAGCTACTGTAGATTGAGTGGCCATGGAGGGCGAACTGAGGAGGGGCATTAAGCTCTGACGTGAATGGGAAGGAGTATATCAAGTGAGTAAAGTCAGAAGAAACAGCTCCAAAATCACTGAGGACAGTGACTGCAGCCATGAAATTAAAAGACGCTTGCTCCTTGGAAGAAAAGCTATGACAAACTTAGCATATTAAAAAGTAGAGAAATCACTTTGCTGACAAAGGTCCTTGTAGTGAAAGCTATATTTTTTCCAGTGGTCATGTATGGATGTGAGAGTTGGACCATAAAGAAAGCTGAGTGTAGAAGAATTGATGCTTTTGAACTGTGGTGTTGGAGAAGACTGAGTCCCTTGGACTGCAACGCAGTCATACCAGTCAATCCTAAAGGAAATCAGTCTGGAATATTCATTGGAAGGACTGATGCTGAAGCTGAAGCTCCAATGCTTTGGCCCCCTGATGTGTAGAACTGACTCACTGGAAAAGACCCTGATGCTGGGAAAAATTGAAGGTGGGAGGAAAAGGGGATGACAGAGGATGAGATGGTAGGATGGCATCACCGACTCAATGGACATGAGTTTGAGCAAATTCTGGGAGTTGGTGAGGGACAGGGAAGCTCGACATGCTGCAGTCCATGGGTTTGCAAAGAGTTGGATACGACTGAGCAACTGAACTGAACTTAACGTAACACCATGTGGTAGTGAACTTATTTCTGGGACTATGCCAGGGGACCCACGTCTTTGACATCATTTTGTTTTCTCGGAATTGAACCAGGATACTTGCACATTCCTCTTGCATTGCACTCTCCATCCCTTAGTGGAGGTGAGACTTTGTGCCAATGGACTTCTAAAGATGTTTGAAAGACAATCCTTAGAATAAACACAGTCCTGATGTAGGAGAGGTAAACGTGAAAAGATGACCTTGTAGACATTAGAATAAGCACAGATTGAGAACTACTTTGCTAGTTAGCCAAATTTTGGTAATGACTCATGTAATATCCTTAAAGCATGATTCAGTGGACTTATTATTCTGAAGAAATACAGCATGATTATTCATCACTCATTCTTTCAACACATATTTAATAAATATCTATTAGAATTAAAGCACTGCTGAGGCATGGAAGGTACAGAAAAGCATTATCCATCCCTCACCACAACCCATAGGGTATAGAAATTTCAAGTGCAAATTTTCCCTCAGAATCTACTTTAAGAAGTTTTTTTAAAAACTGTAAATAGAAGATTCTAATTTTCATTCTGTTTCACCTTTGGTAGTATCACCTGTTAACTTCCTTGGTCCTCTGTGAAGTATTAAAAATAAGAGAACTTTTAAATACATACTTTGTCCAGTAATTTAACTTCTAGGAAACTTGGTTTCTTTATCTGCAAAAAGGAGATTATAACCTTACAAGGATGTTCTTAAAATTAAGTGTCAAATTGTTAAAATTAAGTGGTAATGTACACACAGTACCTGAAGCACAATCTGTATTTAACAATTTCTATCTATAGATATTATTATTATTCTGTTAGTGCCACTGTGTTCTTCTCAATCAGGCTTGAAAACATTTTCTTTAAAATAAAATCACAAAACCACATAAAATCAATTACCAAGTTCTATTGGCTCTTTCTTGAAAATGTTCCTCATAATTTTCCTTCCCTTTCCATTTCTACTGCCACTTTAATTTCCCTTCCTTATTTCATTGTCTCAGATTTTGTGTTGGGGAACCAGATAATTTTTCTTAAGACATACTTTTTTGTTCCCCCCCTTTTTTTTTCCAATTTTTTAACTGAAGGATAATTGCTTTACAGAATATTGTGGTTTTCTGTCATACATCAACAAGAATCAGCCAAAGGTACTCCCATGTCCCCTCCCTCCCAGACCTCCGTCCCATCTCTTTCCCACCCCACCTTTCAGCCTGTCACAGAGCCCCTGTTTGAGTTCCCTGAGTCTTACAGCAAATGCCCACTGGCTATCTATTTTACTTTTGGTATTGTAATTTTCTATTTTACTCTCTCCATACATCTTTCCTTCCCCCTCTCCCCATGCCCATAGGTCTGTTCTTTATGTCTGTTTCTCCATGGCTTCTCTGAAAATAAATATTTGTTCCTTTTTTTAAGATAACTTTCCTCAGTGGCTCCCTCTGTCTGTGTTAGTCACTCGGTCCTGTCCAACTCTGGGCTGTACCCCACCAGATTCCTCTCTCTGTCCATGGAATTCTCCAGGCAAGAACACTGGAGTGAGCTGCCATTCCCTTCTTCAGGAATCTTCCTGACCCAGGGATTGAAGTTGTATCTCCTGCATTGCAGGCAGATTCTTTACCACTGAGCCACCAGGGAAACCTATCAGGGACTCCCTCAGTTCACTTCAGTTCAGTTCAGTCGCTCAGTCGTGTCCGACTCTTTGCGACCCCATGAATCACAGCATGCCAGGCTTCCCTGTCCATCACCAACTCCTGGAGTTCACTCAAACTCATGTCCATCGAGTCAGTGATGCCATCCAGCCATCTCATTCTCTGTCGTCCCCGTCTCCTCCCACCCCCAATCCCTCCCAGCATCAGACTCTTTTCCAGTGAGTCAACTCGTCGCATGAGGTGGCCAAAGTATTGGAGTTTCAGCTTTAGCATCAGTCCTTCCAATGAGCACCCAGGATTGATCTCCTTTAGAATGGACTGGTTGTATCTCCTTGCAGTCCAAGGGACTCTCAAGAGTCTTCTCCAGCACCACAGTTCAGAAGCATCAATTCTTCAGCGATCAGCTTTCTTCACAGTCCAACTCTCACATCCATACATGACCACGGGAAAAACCATAGCCTATACACCAAATATAAATGGCTGGATGGCATCACTGACTCGATGGACATGAGTTTGAGTGAACACCGGGAGTTGGCAATGGACAGGGAGGCCTGGCGTGCTGTGATTCATGGGGTCGCGGAGAGTCGGACATGACTGAGCGACTGAACTGAACTGAACTGAACTGAAAACACAACAGCTGCTGCTCAGAGTCCTCACAATTATACTTTTCTAATCATTTCCATTGAACCTGAAGAAAAACTCTGTGCTTCTATCACATTCATTCACTGTATCTCCTGGATCCAGAAGTTGTGTCTGACTCTTTGCGACCCCAAGGACCATGGAATTCTCTAGGCCAGAATACTGAAGTGGGTAGCTGTTCCCTTCTCCAGGAGATTTTCCCAACCCAGGGATCGAACCCAGGTCTCCCGCATTGTAGGCAGATTCTTTACCATCTGAGCCACCAGGGAAGCCCAAGAATACTGGAGTGGGTAGCCTATCCTTTCTCCAGGGGATTTTCCTGACCCAGGAATTGAACCGGGGTCTCCTGCATTGCAGGCAGATTCTTTACCAACTGAGCTATCAGGGAAGCCCTCATCCCTCAGAGCCACCTCAAAATCTTTTAATCATTCTAATGGAATTATCCCCTTATCTCACTCTTTATGGATATCTAAGGTGTGGCATCCCTTCTATAGCATTTATTTTGTATTAAAATGTATTTTGGCAACACCATAGTGTTGGCAACACTATAAAAGCATAGGTTTTCAGACCAAACAATTGTGGTGATTAAATTAATAATGCACCTTGAATATACCTAATCCTTGTAAAGCACTTAATAAATACTATCATTTATATTATTGTTGTGTACATTTTTTATTTTTCTACTAAAATGTTCCTAGATGACAATGATCTTCTAGTACTGGTGGTACACTTTCTAGTACATTATCTAGTAAACTTTTATTAGATTTTTAATAATTCTAATTACTTGCTCATACTGATTTCTTATAGGCTCTGGGTTACTTCATGCTTTAAGATGTGATAACTTCATCACAATAACTTCAGCACATTGTCAAGGATGTGCTAACTCATGTTCACTGTGACTGATATGTGATTCGAAGAGTATTAGTGCTGATTAAAAAACCCATTTAACAAGTTAAGGTAAGTGTGTGGATAGAACAGTTGTTTCAAGTACTATGACATCTTAATTGCAATTAACACTCACTACTGCATACCCCCACGCCAAAGAATACCAAGTAGCTTAAGAAGTGCTCAGCTCCTCATCTTGCAAAGCTTGTTTTTTTGGTATTGATTGGGAAGGAGGTTGGACTGATAAAAGGAATAACATTTTATTTGAGGATCTCAATGCATCTGGTGAGGTTACAATCTATTTTGCAGATGAAGTACACTTAGGTTTGTAGAAGTTCAATGCATTTCCTTTGGCTACACTATCATCCAGAAAGAGGACTATCTACACAGTATAATACGTTATATTCCAAAACACTATACTTGCCTTTTCCAAAATAATTCATATGCTTGTTTATCTTGTGGCCACTGTGACTCTGTCAGAATTCCTCTCTTACGTGCCAGATGTTAAGACAGGAGGCAAACTGATGGTCTACCTAGAGTGACAGAATTGAACTTTAGCTGTAAGTTTCTTACTAGGATTTTCCGGATTTTAATTTTTTTTTCATTCTTTACTACTTATTTTTAATTTGGGTCAGTGTGTTTCAATATGTGTATTATTTTAAGCATCTTAAAATAACGCCGATAGCATCAAAAGGGAATTAAGTCTCTTTTCGAACAAGATGAGCACATAACTAATTTTTACACTATTCATACGTTTCTGTTAGATGGAGACACTCCTTCCTTGACACTTAATAACTATGGGACTCAGAGAAGTTATTTAACATTTTGAAGTTCCCTCCCTGTAAAGTGGAAGTAATAATCCATAACTCTCAGAAATGTCTTGGGGATTAAATAAAATAACTCATGTATTACTTGGTGCATAGTAGGCATTCAATAAATGTCAGCTTGCTCCTTATTCCAGTTAATAATGCTTATTAAACTATATTAAAAACTAGAACCAGACTGTGATAATGCATTTCTTTATTAAGTACTTAAGCCAAATAACTAATTTCCCCCAGGGAGAAAAGAAAGAGAGATGTTGAATTAGTTTCATTAGGTCAACTTATTTATTAATCTTTTTTTCAGCATTATTTAGTTTAACAGTCCATAATTTAGTTTCCATGCAACCAAAATGTTACAGTTCAGTATTCCTTTTAGCTCTATTGTGATTGTTCTTTTAAATCTATTTTTACATATGCCATTTATTGGAGCTCATTATTAATTATATTAACAGCTTGATTGTGTTTCATAACAACTTCGTGCTGACAAACTTTGGCTCACAAGAGTTTCCCTGAGGTCTAACGAATTAAAAGGATCAACTTTTAAACGGCAATGTTACAGGAAAAGAAAAACCCCGGCTGCAGGGGAGACCCACACTGTCTATATTCTCTCGTGTTAATTTTATACGTTTGTATTTAAGTAGAGCCACATTTTTTTCAAGGACAGAATCCAAGTGAGGCAGGAAGGAAAAGTGGGAACGTACTAACCGAGCCGGCGCTACGGTATCATTGCACCTTTAAGGACTGGAGACTCGGTGTTGGCTCGGCCTCCTTCCCAGCCCACCTCTGAACTCTGATTGACAGGGCGCCGGGCGAGGAGGAGCCGAAGGAGGCCGAGGAGGAGGCGCAGGGAGGATAGTGGAGGGAGGCGGGGCCTGTCTTTTCTCCAATGGCCAATCAGGGGAGGGGGCGGGGCTACGCGTGCCCGCCTCTCTCCTTCCCTCCCCCGCCTCCCGGCTTCCCCGCCTCCCTCCTCCCCCTTCCCCTGCTCCCTCCTCTCTCCTCCTCGCCCTCCTCCTCCTTCTCCTCCTCCTCCTCCTCTCAGGCTGTGGTTTTTCTGTATATGTTTCTGGAGTCCTGAGCCTGAGCTAAACAAAAGCAGGAGGCTGACGGGGCTGCTGGAGTTTGCAGAGACACGGAGGAGGAGAGAGCCTGTGCTCTGCCTTGCCGCCGTGGCTGGGGGAGATCTGGCTTTTGCAACCACCCCCTTTGAGATCACTCTGGCCCGGAGTGGGGGTGGGGGGCAGCGGGGGGTGGGGGGGAAAGTTTGCATTGCAATCCCCCTGCCTTCCTCTCCTTTCTCCCGGCCAATGCATATTTGCAAAAGGATTAAGCCACAGATTTAAGCGCCGGGAGCCCATTTCTGCCTTGCAAAGGAGACGGACTGAAAAACCAAAAGCCAGCTCTGATTTCTTTTCGTCAAGTGGGAAGGTGGTTTATTTTTCTTGCTTTTTTGGAGTCAACACCCTTCCCCACCAGTCCTTATCCCCACCCTCACCCCGCAACCCCTTCACGCCCCCCTCCCCCTCCCCACTCCCCATCCTCCCACCATCCTCTAAAGAGGCAAAGGGATTTTTTTTTTTTTTTCTTTTGGTCTTCTTTTTTCCCCCTTCTCTGTTTATCCTGAAAAGGATTTGAAGACAGCTTGAAGGATAAAAAGCCTTGGTGCTTCCCAGGAGCCGAGCCGAGGAGCAGAAGAGGAAGAGCCGGGGGCTGCCGTTGCCTTTGGAGATGGACGAGCAGCCCAGGCTGATGCATTCCCATGCTGGGGTCGGGATGGCCGGACACCCCGGCCTGTCCCAGCACTTGCAGGATGGGGCCGGAGGGACCGAGGGGGAGGGCGGGAGGAAGCAGGACATTGGAGACATTTTACAGCAAATTATGACCATCACAGACCAGAGTTTGGATGAGGCGCAGGCCAGGTGAGATGGAGGCTTTTCTTTTCCTTTCTTGGGGTTTTTTGTTTTTCTCCCTCTCGCTGGGGGAAACAATGGGAACCGAATCACCACAGCGCTTTCTTTTTAAATGTTATTCCTTGGCCCATTTTGACGAGCAACTATATGGCGGAGGAGTAAAATTTGAAGGAGCGTTGTTATCGAAAGTGCAATCTCCCATGCGGTGATGTGGCTGTCTCTATGTATATTTTCATATAGTGTGTGTGTGTGAATATAGAGATCTTCATATATATCCACACAAACACTCAGGCAAGCCGAAAATACTGCCAACTGATCCAAAAGCGGCCCTCGGCACTTTTTACTGCTTTAAAAAAGTATCAGAGAGAGCAGAATTGTCAAGTTTTGAACAGTATTGCATGTCTTCTTGTTGAGGGACTCCGTAACATTACAAAATAAAATGTCCCGTGAACACTTTATTAGCAAATATAGTTGACTCCTTACGTAAATCAGAGGCTTTGCATTTTCTATGTGGACGTACTCCTCTAAAATTAATTTTTATCTTCCCCCTTTCCATATTAAAAAAATAAAAGCAGAGTAATTCTTTGTCAGTAGTTGTCAGCCATCCAGAAAATATTTTGCATTCATTTAATTGTTTCAAAAAGGCTGATGTAAAGAAAGAAGAGATACTGTTGCTTTTAAACATGTTTGTTCGGTTTTAGAGACTCGGATATGTAGTGTAACTTTATTGTCTCTTATTTTGAGTCGGTTACTAACCTTCTGTGGCACAGAATGTATGGTTCTTTAAAAAGGGGTGGGGGGAGAAAATCAAGCATGCTCTTTTCCCCATGCTTCTTTCAGGACCACTTAGATGCTACTAAAATTGAAATGAAGGCAAATATGTATTTTATATATTTCCATCCTATAGGACATGAAGATCTTCATTAAGGAAGCATTATAAAGAAGCTGTGTAGCTTCTCAGTTAATCCACTGCCAAGTATATAGTTCTCCACTCTAGGATTTTACAGTAAATTCTCTTTAAAAAAACAAAACATAAACTAAATGGCAACCCACCAACTGCTTGCCCAAGGCCGATCTTGAAAAGAAGAATTTAAGACACTCTAATGGCCACATATGTCTTTCCAGTTACCCAGCTTTATTAAACCTCAGAAGTAGCTGGTTTTTTAAGTCATATGTACACAGTTTCTCTACCTCACAAGACTTACTTCTATGGAGAAGACATTATTATATGTATTTTTGTTTAAGGGAAATGGGAATAAGCAATGAGAAGAAGCAATTTCAAGGATGATATGAATTACACTGTTATTTTAGCTGTAAGCACATGCAACATGTAAACTCAAAAGTCCTGAGGTTTATGGGTGCTTGAAAACTTGGGAAGGTTCAAAGACTGGAACTATGCTATTTTTTTTTTTTAAATAGAGGAAGGTTTTCAAAAATTATTTGGTGCCCTTTTTGAATTTTATTATCCGGAGAGAAGCTAATAGGTAGGGTTAGTGGAAGATTTCCCACTGGCAATCTCTTTTTGAATTGGAACAGATTTCTCCATTACATTGTTCCAGAAAAATAAACTCAGACATACCAATAAACGCCTCTAATAACAAGTTTGTGCTGCCGAAGGGGCCGGTAGCACTGAGAACCACCACTTTTCTGATATTTAGTCCCGCTCCTTTTTGTACAACTGAGGACAGCCGTGACTTGGCGGGTTCACCCTTTTAATGGCCTATATGTTAAGAGAATCAGACAAAATTTTGGGATAGGGAGATTTTCTGTTCTCTCTAACCCAACCCCATGGACGTGCTTGGCAATGCAATATTTCTGCAAAGCTGCATAGAATTTTTTGTTATTGTTATTTGTTTTGCATTTGGGCCTTTATATAAGAATACAATTAATGAAAACTCCTTTAAAAGGCCCAGAAAGAAGTCTTTGATACCTTAAAGTCTCCTTCACCATTTTTCTCACCCCAGCTTTTCTTTTTAGTTAAACAATGTAACTCAGCAAATACTTTAACTGGGTTTTCCTTTCCTTAGTCACATCTTCATAATGTACATTTATTATTTATACAGTGAACCCTTCGTATTTTAGACGCAATGTTTATGTTTATTTTGATACTCTTGAATTTTGGGATTTTGACTCTTCTACTCTACAGTAGATAGAGCGTGCATCTGGTTCCCGTTCCTCAGGATGTGTATCTATTTTTTAACTTTGAAAGGAATTTAAAAAGAACTGCATGTGTCTTGAGTGCCAGAGGTTTCCATTTATCTTTATACATTCATTTGAGTTAGTCAACACAATTCCCTTAACTAATAGCTGATATGATCAGTATTTTGTTTCCAAAACAATATCCTTCTGCTAAGTGCTTCCAGAGTAAAATCAAGGGAAAGGTATTGTTTTGGTCCTTAAGTGCGTGCTGAATACAGACACACAGAAGAACCAGGTAAATCACTAATCTAAAAGGCAGAATTGTATTTATTTTTTTCCCCAATGGGTGCAAGGTCCTAATTGTAAATAATTGAATTTCAACACCTGCAAATAAGCAGTGTGTGCACAAGCGACATAATGTGAACACAGAGAAATGAATCTATTCCCCATATGGGTATGTTTGCCCCCTGGCAACGCATTTCCATACTCTTTAACTTGGGGACTGAAATTTTATAAATTGACAGTTCTGCTCAGAAGACCTTTCAAGCATCTTGTGTTTATGAGAATACAGGGGCATCTGCAGAATGAATTCAAACACATGGATGAATTAAATTTGAAAACACACACACACACACACACACACACACGGACTGAGAAGCAGACAGCTCCTAGGCTATGGTGGTTGCGTAGATTATACACAACTGTTAACCCGTGCATTTGACTCTGCCGTGTTTTCATTGCCCTGGACAGAATTATTGGTTTAAGACTTCCACTTGGATTAAACTACTCATAAAAAACAAAACAAAACAGAAAACCCCAAACTCTTCCTAAATGAGCATAATTGAGGTTAGTTCTGTTCTGTAGTTAAATCCCTGCTCTCTCCCTGCTAATTAACATTATTTCTTTTTCTATGGCGGGACTCTTTATATTAAGTCATAAAGCAATTGAAGCATGCCACAGAGTTATGCTTGGTCTCTAATTTTGGCTAAATGCTCAATTTTTTTCCCCCTGTGCATTATCAGCAGCTTGATCCCAGGAGTCCACCTAAGCTATTCTGTTGTTGTTTCTTTCTTGCAGAAAACATGCTTTAAACTGCCACAGAATGAAGCCTGCCTTGTTTAATGTCTTGTGTGAAATCAAAGAGAAAACAGGTAGGAATGAGATTCCAACATTTAAGCATTTTCTTTGGCCAATTGACCACTTAACCGGCAATCAGGAACCCATTATTTAAATATTAAAATTTCAGAATAGAAGGACTTTCAAGATTGATCGCATATTCCAATAGGAAGTCCTAGTAGCCTTGCTTCCTGGAACAGAAAGCACCAAGTTTCTTTGACAGTTATTACCAGGCATTAGCGGTTTGCTTGCCTTAACTCTATTCCTGGCTTGTTTGAAACTGAAGCTAAAACAGAGGTTCTGAAGGGAAATTTACAGAATGATGTGCCTGTGGGGGAAAAATATGAAAGTAAAAGTCCACTTCTTAAAGGAATATATTTTGGCCCATCTTTAAGACAGTGTTTTTGGAGTTGGGCATGGGGGTGCTAAAGTGTTTAAAGTTTCCTCTTCTTTTTTTCTTGTAATTACACGAAGCAGCAAACTAGAGTTCTTGACAGAGTGTTGTCAGATACCTTTGTGGAATGCGTCAGACAACATCAGGTGATCGGTATTTGAGCGCCCTGTGATTTTATAGCTGGGAGAATCGCTGGGTTTAGGAGAACAGAATGTGACAAGCTCACTCATTCTGTTTTCTACTTTCTAGACTTCATATCATGAACTAACACACTTATAACACATCCCAGGAGGGCATTTAAATTTTAAAGCAACAATTAAAAAATAGCAGTCATCAATCAGAGGTGTTCTTAAACAACAGATGCTCTGGGAAGGACACTTAGCAACATCCTCTTGTTTGTTTATTTTAATCCTTAATTTTCCAAAGTGGGTGAGTCTCTCCCTTGTAAAAAGAAAGAGTTGAGAAGGCAATCTGAAGCCAGGGCATAAAGATGAGGAATGCGGGGTGGTTATATAAAGCGGGAGCTTCTGCTGGCCTCTGACTTGGTCGCTCGCTGCGGAGCAGCGCAGAGTACCTGCCATCCTATTTATTTATTTATTTTTTACAACAAGGAGTGTAACAGTCAATAATTCATATCTAAATCATATAAGCAAGGGCATGACATGAATGAAAGTGACAATAAATATGATTGCATGCCCGGTTGATATACATTGATAGTTACACAGAACAGAAGGAGGGGCTCTGAGGGCACGCAGGGTGGCTTTCTTTTTGAGGGCTCTCTGTGTTTCTATTTTAAAAAATAAATAGTTTCAAGATGTGTCCATTGATCGCATATGTAATTACTCGGGTCTTGAAATGTATGGAAAATTAGTAAGCAGCTCCTTTGTTGAATGTTATTTGTGTTGTGCGTGACATCCCAGACAAAGCACCTGAGCAGTGCTGTTCAGATCTTTTAAGTCTTCTAGGTTCCCTTGCCAAAGCCTAACCTTACTGCAAAGCTGGGAATTGCATTATTTTAGCTGTGATATACCTTTTAAGAAATGTGTGGGTTGTGCATTCAAATATCAAAAGGGCTTTTTCAGTTTGTCACACTTTTTAGTTTTTTTTTCTCTGTTAGCCTGGAGCAGGAAACCTAAGTGCGTATATATTTCTTTATCTTTTGTTTTCTTCTTCCTTCTCAGTTTCTTTTTTCTCTGATTCTTCTTTACATGGAATATTTGGTTTGTTGAAATTTGTTGCTAATTGGGTATGCATTCCTGCTTATCTTGCTTCATAAAATAACAGAATCAAGTTATAAAGGCATATTTGATAATTCAGTCTAAAGAGACTCTGTTTTTAAGACACTATCAGATTTTCATTGAAAGGAAGTCTGTCAGGGCATTTAAATGTATATTGTGGTCAAAGTGTTTAATTCCAGTCTTCTAATTAAAATCACTGCTAAGGCAGTAGATCAAAGTGGATGGATGTGAATTTAGATCTGGTTCTGGTGTGGATTCAAGAGTTTGCTCCTCACATGAGTATTGGCTGAACTATGGTGATAAGAAGCAGTTGTGTCGGTCAGAATCATGCTCTAAAGGTATAATTTATTGTTGGATTATATATTTTGTTTTAAAATTTTTATGTTATTGAGTTACATTAATGTTTGGAGCTTTTTAAAAATCTAAATTAAAGATTTGTATGCCGTCTTTCAAATAATATATTTTAAAAAATAGTTTAGTGAATACTGTAAATTGAGAATAAGGATAACTGACCCTGTGTTAAGAGGGAAACACACACACACACACAAACACACAAGTTTTGGATTAAGAGGGCACCCATGGGTGAAAGTACAAAAAAAAAATAATAGTAAAATAAAAAGAGGAAAAAAGAAAGACCTTTCTCCTATTCCTCCACTTGTGTATCAGAAGGATTAAGGAGAAGGAAGAAACCTCTTCTGGAATGTTGAGTGTTCCGTGTTGTAGGTAGGAGACAACTGCGGTGTGCTGAAAAGAACTCTTTGATTGTAAAGCACGGTTACTTACTCAAGATCGACCTCACCCTCAATCTGAGAGCTGGCAAATCTTCCATATGGTTGATGTGTCCGCAGCACAGTGTGTCTGTAAAGTTGGAGGAGCTCCCTTTTTCCCGCTTCTTGATGCAGAGCTAGTGACAAGATTGTTTGGATGATCAGTTCATGGACATTCTTTCATTGTTTTGGGAATTTCCCTATTGTTACTTTCAAGTCTTTACTCTGAATGAGTATTTTTGAGCTTCCTTCACAAGTACTGTAGAGGTTATTTGATTTAGGGTGGGCTCTGTTTGTTTGTATTCTCACAGGAGCACACTAAGGGGCTTACCCTAGGTCTTTACAAGGAAGTCAGGACCCTGAGAGGAGCATGGGGCTTGCGCTTCTTGGCGACTTTTGCTTTTTTGATTTTTGTCAAAGACTTTCATTGGAAAACTCAGAAATTTGGAGGGAAACTAGCTAAGATTGTCTTACAAACCTTTTGGAACTTTAAAGAAACAGACGCACATAACACCTAGTAGGCAGCACCGTCTCAATTTCAGTTGATTGATAGGTATTTAGTCAGAAATTACTGTGGGGATATTCAGGGGAAAAAAAAAGAACCCAAGTGTCTTCTTGTTGAGAAATGCTGGTAAGTTTTTATTTTGATACCTTTTTGCTTTTTTAAATAAAAATGCCAAGAACAAGGAATGCCTGAACAATTCTCAGGCAGCAAATCTCAGACAGTAAGAAAACTCTGTCAAGACCTCTATCAAGTATGTTTCAGAGGCGGCTTTTATCTGCTTCTTCCTTCTGGGAGCATAGAGATTTCATAGAGAGTTTTTGGCCTTTTAATACCTCATTTTCTTTCATTTCTTAAGAACCATTCCTTGTCTTCTGACATATTAGCAATAGATGGGGTTTTGCATATGTGTAGAGGTGGTGGTAGTGGGGTTGATGGGATGGAGAGAAGGAGAAAAAAAAATTTTTAAACATACTGAATTTCTTAAAAGGACCTTGACTATATTTTTAAACATTTCTTGATTTTAAAAAAATTTCTGTGTCAAAAATCATGCCAGTTTAAAAATGAGGAAAAAACACAAAATATTGGTTGCCATTTGCTAAGGAGACTGTTTATAGATAGTAATGAATAGCTGTAATTGTTGTGAATAGTTTTTAATTTTAGAACAAAATAGCTATATATGGCAGTTTTCAGCAAATTTTCCTCGGAGCATCATCTGCTCTGAAGTTAAATCAAATCACTGAAGGATGTTAAAAAATTATTTTTTGCTTACTTAATGCCCTTTTGTTCTCTCACTTCTTCCTTTATTCTCTCTGTTCAATTAACACTCCCATCACAGGCTCTAGTTTTTTTTTTTTTTTTTTCCCTTAACTCTACTACTGTATTTCAGTTTTTTTCCACCCTCTCTTATTAATTCTCACCTGCCACTTCTTTTTAGTATAGCAATTACATTAGGAGATTTCTGCTTCTCATCTTTTTATAGCTTTAGAGAATAATTTATGTGTGTGTGCACGCACGTGTATACGTGTGTGTGTGTGTTTGTATATGTAAGTGGAGGGGACACCGTGGAAGGAAGTTTATATTTTAGGAAAATAATTCTGAAAGGATTAGTTCTTGAGCAGAGAATAGGAGTGAAATAACTTCAGACGATTTAGATATGCCTCTGATCAGATTCTTTTGGGGGCTGCCATGATAGGAGTGACTTTTCATAAATGTTCATCTCTAGAAGGCAAAAGCAAAAAAACTTTTTCTTGCTGATGACAGAATTCAAATTTTGTTGTTGTTGTTGACGGGGCAGAGAGAGAGAAAGGGAGCAAACGAAGGGGAGTCAATTGATGCGGTTTTACTTGAACCACCCTTTCAGGCACAGTGTGTTAGCAGAAGGCAGGTGATTAGACCCTATATATTTATTCTGATCTGGATACGAGCAATAGACCTACAATAATAAGACTCCATGGAAGACACAGTATCAGCTTCTGATGAGAAGCATCCCTTCTCTCCAGTCGTTTTGTGTCATCCCCTTTTAGAAGCCGATTTGGACCCATTCTGACAGCTGATAAGTGGGGAGAAGGGTGCAGCAAGCAGCCCGGGTCAGAGATACCCGAGTGAGGTCTGGAAATTTGGTGTCACGTTTTCTAGCAATTGGATGTCTGTGAAGACTGGGACTGAGGCAAATTTAAGTGAAACTGAGGAAGCTCGAAGAAGGTTTATGAGTCGGGGAATGGCACAGGGGAGACCTGTGGTCTAGGCCTTGTGGGCTGTTGAGAGCTGGGAGCAGTGAGGGTGCTGGGTCCCCAGGTGGGTGGCAGGCAGCACCCTAGGTGGAGAGGTGGTAAGGTCTGGCTCACTGCTGCGGTCCGGCCTCTTCTATATGCCTTTGCTTCTCTGTTCTGCTGACATTCATATGCTTTTGGTTATTGTTGGCAAAATTAAAAAATTTACCCCCAAACAAGCAAACAAACCAAAACTCAGATATTAAACATATTTAAATAGGAAAGCATTTTCATTTTTTCATTTAAAGCATAACCCTGGCTTGTCTTGAGACATAGTTTTACACGCATGCCTTAGGAAAACTTAGGCGGCACTTCGGTTTCCAACTTCTGTTAGATGAATGCTGTTATGGTTGGAACTTGGTGTAGTGATTCTAAATATACTTTTTATCTTTACTTTTTATTTAAAAAGTCACCCAAAATGCCACATGATGGAGGCAGTGTCCTAAGTACAGCTCCCAAAGACAGCCCTTACTCATTTTGCTGTGCTCCTGGAAGCACCCCGTCCTTTGCATGGATATTTTAGCCTGGGTTAGAGCAATATAATAATTCTAGCTCCACTCTTGCGCCCTACCTGAAATGGTGTGGTAAGGTTTATGGAATGTAGTAATTGATGAATAAAATAAGCAGAAGTTTAATGAGTTGTTTGTAAAGTGCTTTGAGCTCCGTGGGTGATACACATAAGAGATACTGTATTTTCTATAGTAAATTATCTAAAGACTTGTATTCTATTCCATTTCGTAGTTTGCCAGTGTGTTAACTCTTCCTTTGAATATATAACTGAGTGGCAAGGTAGTCATTATGTCCCATCAGGAGAATTCTCTGGTTGAATCTTTTGTCTCATCTTCATCTAAGCGATAACACTTTTCAGAATTTGGCAGAGTGATTTCCAGAATTAAAAAAAAGAAGTGTGAGTATACAGTGACATAGGATTATAAAACCTATCTTCCTTCCTGGCAGAATAAGGTCAGTAGTGACTTCCCGGAAGGTCTTCTTACTTCTGACAGCTCTCTTTCAGGCTCTCAATTATTGGTGGAAATCAAGATTGCAGTGGGTGGAAAAATTCATCCATTTTGGTTTAGGTCATGATATAGTTTAGGTCAACTATATCTCTCATTGATATGCTGTCATTAAGTAGAAACTGGGCTGGGTCCCTCATACCTATGTGAGTTCTGGACATACCACTAAGTTGTTATAAGATGACAAGCAGATAGCTTGGATGCTTTCAGGAGAAGCTGAATAGTAGTGGTTGAGGCTTTGGTCTCAAGCCTGGCAGACTGGGTTTATACCCCAGATCGCCAGCTTTCTCAGCTGTGTGACCTGGTTAAGTTCACTGAACTTCTCTGTGCCTCTTCTTTTTTTTTTTCACTTAGAAAATAAAGATAGAAATGGTACCTATTTTGGAGGGTTATTGTGAGGATTAAATGAAATAGTACATGTAAATTACAGTGCCTGGCATAGAGTAAACAGTCCATAACTGTTAGCTTTTATTATTTCTGGCCCTGCTTTCTTACATGAAAAAGAGAGGCTTGTACCAGATGGTCCCTAAAGACCAAGCCAATTCCAAGACTCTGTAATTCTGTGCTGAAAAAAGAAAAATAGTGCTGAATTTAAGATTTGTTTTCTTATGTTTTTCTTGCCATTCTCTTAAAGTGAGAATGAGTTGTATCTGGCCAAAAGGCTGGGCAAGGTTGGGAGAAGAGGGGAAAAAGTGAATGGATATGAGCAAAAATGAAGGTTTTCAGTTATCTACAAACTGGACAAAGACCACCCGAAAAGTTACGATGGCATTTTTAGTGATGACATTTTCTTAGCATCAGCAACTGGAGATATTACATAATCATAGTTAAAAATATTTTTCCTCTGAAAACACATAGGCCCATCCCTTCAATTCACAAAGTTTCAGAGGAGGAAGGGTGACATAAAGTGAGTTTAGGGCAACCTGACCTCTACCTGTCTTCCTCATATGTTCCTACTTGAGGGAAAACTTTATCTTTGTCATAACAACAACCTTGATACTAGTAGGTTTATTTATTTTTTTATAGCTTTCTTGGGATATATTTCATATACCATGAAATTCACCCATTTAAATTATACAGTCCAGTGTTTTTGGTCTATTCACAAAATTGTGCAACCATCACCACAACCTAAATTTAGAATATTTTTATCACCCCCTACAAAAAAACCTGTGTACTCATTACCAGTCAGTTCGTATTTCTCCCCTTGCCTAGCCCCTACTCATCACTAATCTCTGTCTGTATGGATTTAGCCATTGTGGACATTTCACATAAATGGAATCATATAATATATGGTTTATTACTAGCTTTTTTTCTCTTAGCATGGTGTTTTTAAGGTTCACTGTGCTGTTGCATGTACTGATACTTCATTCCCTTTTATAGCTAAATAATATTCCATTGTATGGATATACCACATTTTATTTATCCATTTATCAGTTGATGGACATTTAGGTTGTTTTCATATGTTGTTGCTGCTCTGAACATTTGAACAAAGTTTTATGTGACCATGTTTTTATTTCTCTGGATATTTACCTAGGAGTGGAATGTTGGATCATATGGTAACTCTGTGCTTAGCATTGTGAGGAATTGCCAAACTCTTCCAGAATAACTGTAGTATATGTATTCTTAAGTTTTATTGTAAATGACATTAAATTTGGTCTTCAGCACTCTCAGCATTCCATTTTTTCAGTCTTTTTCTTCAGTCACTGATCTTTCTTGTCAAGGTTTACTGTATTTTTTTATCTTATTGGATCAATACCTACTCTAAGAAAAAGTATTTTGATAGTTGTTTGACTTGAAGTGAACATGATCAAGATTTATATGAAACCTCTCTCAGAACTATCTGCATTTTAGAGAGAAAAAGAAGTCAAAGGAGTGAATCTCTACGGTGTCAGGTTCCCGGAGAAGAAGACCTTTGCCAAGAAGACCAGGCAGTGTTCTGAAGAGCAGTCTAGTATGACAGAGAACAGGGTATCTGAGTGAAACCAGTCTGGATCCAGATCCTCACGTGTGTGTGTCATTGGAAAGCCGCTTTAACAGAGCTTCAGTATCCTTAGCTGTACAGTAAAGACAGTGCAATGTAGGCTTGCTTGAGGGACTAAACAGGACAATTACATAAAGCACACAGTTGCATGAGTGTGCTAAATAAATAGCAACTACTGTTTTATTTTCAAAACCACATGACTGACTGTTGACCTCTGGTCTCATTAGTTTGACACTGTCTGTTCAGGTTGGCTTTTCTACTGGCTCTGGCCAGAAGTTTTTGAGACTCCCTGAGATACTTCCTGACAGTGCTTTTAAATGCTTTAAAAGAATTTCTGTATGAGAGGGGGGGAACGCCCAAAACTCATCAGAAGGTATCCAAACACTCTTGTACTTCCTTCTTTCAATCCTCGAGTTCTAGTGAGAGAAGAATCCCATTGAATGGTGCTATGCAGTGAACCCATATTTCATTCCAAATTTAATGTTTTTAAATTCTGTAGTAGTACACTGGAAAAAAAAAGTGAAAAGAAACAGGTGAAATTAATTGTAATAATACATTTTATTTAAATCCAAATATATCTAAATTATTTCAACACGTGGTCAATATAAAATTATTAATGAAATATTTCCGCTTTCTGTATTAATTCTTTCAAATCTATTGTATATTTTACATTTGTAGCACATCTTCCATTTGGACTAGCCATACTCCAAGTGTCCAAGAGCCTCATGGGACCAGTGTCCTCCATACTGGACAGCATGGCTGTAGAATGGTTGTTCTGGCATAAATCTTTGTTTTGTTCTTTTCTTGGCATAATTTTCACACTCTGAGGAAGACTCCTGGTTGTTCCCTACTCACACTTGATCTGGTGGTTCTGCACCAAGTGAAATTGGTTCTTGATGGATAGCCATGTTGTGAAAAGAAAAACATATCAAAGGCATCTCTTTCAAGCAGGGAATATCCCACTCCTAGGAGCCAGGATGAGGTAGTTCCCCTTTAACTCCTTCTGTTTTTACTTCTTTCTTTCCTTGACTCCTTGTTTTATGGCTTGATTCCTTATCCTTAACAGAATTTGAAATGTTCCCTAAAATAAAATAGGTGTTGGAAACAATCACCTTTTTTTTTTTTTTTGTACAGCTAGAATACAGTGGAACAAGTACAGAGAATTCCATGTGGAGACAAAAAAAAAGTTTTCTGGACCCTGAGTCAAGAGTTCTAAGACCTAACGCTGCCTGCCTCCAAGTTACAGTGTTATTTTGAGAATGCCATTTATCCTCATGGTCTCATATTTCTACATCCATGGAATGGGCCACTCCAGTGAGCCACTAATCTGAGCCCACCTTTCACAGATCATGAGGTCTAACCTGGTCCCCGCCAGGACCTGGATACATAGCATTTATGAAAGGAAATTCTTCTTTCATTGTTATGGCACTTCTAATTTATCCTCTGACTCCTTATATCTTTTCTAGACAGTCACGTAAAACTGGTTATGGTGGTGTTAAAGCAACTTCCATCAATCAAATTGAGTTGGAAAGGCAAGCTGGGAGGAAAAAAAAAGTAGTGATTTTTTTTTTCCCCCTAATTGAAGCATTCAGTATCACATTTTACAAAGCCAGCTGGAGGCCAGTCCCAGTTTAATCCACCTTGTTGACTCCATGACTAAATGCAAATTATGTTTCTTTTGCATCCTATCTGTTTGTAGCTATTGGATTCTAGACTGAAAATTGCTTTTGGAAAATACAAAGATTTATGGTTTCAGACTTGGAAGTGCAGTATACGTTTGCCAAGTTCATATAGTGCGGCCGAGGAAGTCAGGAAATTTAGGTTTGATTTTCACCTTAGAATTGTGGACAATTGCTTGTTCAGTGTGCCTCAGCTGAAATACTAAAATGATGTCTGTTTCCCACCTACCTGTCAGTGGGGCTTCTGGAAACTTAAAGTGAAGATATTTAGAAAGATGTTTGACTTTCCTTAAGAAAGTGTCACTGTGAGAAAAGTTCTCTATTTGTCCTGCTTTGAGACAAGTTTGAATCTGCCAGTAGGTCAAAGGAATAAATTTACCTAGTGGCCTGTGCTGGTAGGGCTGCCAGTCATTTTTCTGAGGGTTTTAGGTGATTTGAGCCCAAGTCTTGTCACTGTAAGAGAATCCTCCTTATAATTACCATTGTTAATAGAACTGAAATTTTGCATTTATCTTTTGTTCCTAACAAAGAAAGCCTCTCAGAAACCCTGATGATGAACCCAGACTACATCCATTCTGAAAGGCTCTCTGTGGGTACCAGGATATAGACGTTAATTCCTCACTGCAGAGTGTATGCTAGGGCGCACCCTGCTTACATTAACAAATATTTAAAAACAAAGCGGAGCCGATACAAACACAGCTTTTTTCTGTGTGGTCTCCTTACCAGGGTGACTGTAATCTCTAACCCCTTGCGAGGGAGATGCGAGTTTGGGTGCGGGTAGGTGGTGATGCCCCGGGCAGCACTGGAGTATAAAGGCTGGAGGAGAAGTAACCAGATCCTGTGAGGAATAAAATAAAGCCACTTCCTCCCGAGGCCAATCAATGGGGAAGGAAAGCAACAAAAACCCTACAGATGAGAGAGCCTGTTTGCTTAGATCAGGTGGAAAAGAGAAATCGGAGTTTCCGAAAAGGAGTTTAAAGGGACGCATTACAAAATAAAACTTTGGGAACTTAAGAAAATGCTAAGAAAGCGTGGAAGAGCAGGACAGTGAGCCACATGGCCTTGTGCTAAGAGAGGCCCCATCAGACAGGATCGCAATGCCTCTCGCTGGGCCTGGGTAGACGGGCGCCTGGGTCTTGCTGCAGCATCCTGCTTAGCTAGGCTTGCAGAGGAGGGGGCTCTGCGGGGGCCGCGACGCCTCCTAGGAAACTGGTGATCTCACCGCGGGGCTGATAGGGATGCTGGGGAGCACGCGCCCGCCGGCTCCGGTCCCCTGCCGGCCCGAGGCCTCCAGTGAGCCCCGCGGGGCTGCGCTGACTGCCCAGGAGCCGCCGCCCTGGCCAGCAGCAGCGGCCTGGAGCCCCCGAGCCCGGCGCAGGCCGCCCTCGAGCGGCCAAGGAAGCCGAGCGTTCCCGGAGCGGAGCTTGGTTGTGTCTTCACGGATTTTCTCCTCTTCGGCACCCCAGGCTCCCTCTCTTCCCAGCCACCTCCTTTCTGGGCTGCCCTCATCTCTTCTAATCCCCGAGAGGGTGATAGGCGAGGACCCAGTCCTATCCTATCATAGGGAGAAAGCCATCCTTCCTTTACCCCCAAGGCCGGACTTGGACCCACCTTGACACAGCAATCAGCAAGGGTGTGGAGGTCTGTCACCAGGGAGCCAGGCTTGGGGGCTGTGCTGCATTTTCCGTATGCACAGTGGCCGAGCAGTGCAGACACTGGCGGTGGTAGTTTTGCATACAGAAGTGAAATTCAGAAGGCACCGTGCAAGCACGTGGGTGAGTGTATGCGGGTGTCAGCGCTCACACACACACACATCTTAATTTGCAGCTCCTGCTTAGTTGCCTCGGTATTGTTTCGGTAAATAATCTAGTTGATGCTTTATGGTATTGAAATGAATCAAATAATATAATCAGAAGTTCTTGCAGAAACCCTCCCATCTCCTCTCTCTCAGCTCTTACAAGGAGCATCTTCCCCTGGGAGATTTTTAACCCAAAGAACCTTGATGTAAACTGCATTGATATTTGTTTTCGTTGAGCTTGGTCTGATTTCTTTAACACTTGAAGAGGGTTGGGGGCCTTCCTAAAGACCTAGTTTCTGATATGGTGGCTCGGCTTGTCTCGTCTCAGAGGAAGGCCTAAAGGGGCCTCGAGCTGCTTTCTTTTTGCAAGTCTTCTGAAAGTGAAGAATTAATTTTGGTGCTTTGCCCCCCTCCAGCCCATACACACAGTGGCCTCCCCTCCCCCACCCAGCCTGCTGGAGCCAAGGCAGGAAGGGGCTGTCATCATGCTCAGGCCTAAGCCATATTACTTTATTTTTCTTTGTAGAAAGTTACACTGCGAAAGATGTTCTTCATGTGTGATTATTATTCTTCAATGGATTCTTGTGCTTTCGTATCGTTGCTCTGTTACAGTCTCCCGGGGCACCTATCAGGTCCTCTAGTAGACCCTCCAGAAACTTTCTGTTGAGTAAATGTGGGAGAGTGAGAAGTCAGAAAGGTTGAATTCCTTCATTACTTTGAAAATCTTTGAATTAATTCTCTCTGTAAATTTCTACTAGCCCAGTCTCTGATCCACCAGCTGAAGAATGAGGCCCATTATTAATTTCACAGGATAAGTTTCTCATCCCTGTAACTCTGGGGGAGAAGATGGAAGTGTTGTTATATATGTTGAGAGTTCACATGTTCTTTCTGACTGTTACAGATATTGTAGCTAAAATATGAGCGTAGTGATATGAATACCAATGATGAGGATAATAAAGAATGAAAATAATTGGCTTCTCTCTGTTCCTGATTTGGACACTGCCCCCTCCTACTCATTTACCATACTGTCTCTTCCCTTTTTAGGCATTTCAGGCTGGAATATCTTGGTAACTACAACTTTCAATTAACTTCATAGAGGTTTACACGAAGGAGAAAATCTCCCTAATGTCTTCCATTTGGACTTAAGTATGCAAAGATTGGTTGTCTTGCCAATACCCCACAAGAATATACCTTCTTCTCACTTACGTTGGCTAATGTCACCTCCTGAATGTTGGCCTTCGTAAGTGAGAGTCATGGATGCTAGATTGCTTTGAAGTAAGTTTGACCACATATATTTTTAAAAATATTTATTTATTTGGCTTCACCAGGTCTTCATTGTGGCATGCAGGATCTTCAGTTATGGTATATGAACTCCTACTGTGGCATGTGGGATCTAGTTCCCTGACCAGAGATAGAACCTGCAACCCCTGTGTTGGGAGCAGAGAGTCTTAGCCACTGGACTGCCAGGGAAGTCCTTGATCACATATTTTTGAACACAAACATTTCTGGAGATATTGAGCCAAAACTCTTATCTCCCACAGGTTGAAAAGTGAAAAAGTTAAAAATAAATTCCTGCCCTGCTTGGGTTTAATTTTTCAACACCAGATAGACATTTCATTGTAGACCTCCTGTAGGACATGATGAAATTACAGAGTTTGCATTCTATTTTGGCCCATTTGTTGCTGTAGCAAGTATTTATGAAACTTCTCTGTTTGAGGTATGAAAGACACGGAGAAACAGTAATGTGCCAGCAATCGCCCTTATCCTCAGGGAACCTACAGCCCAATGTAGGCCTGGAATCATGGTCATGATCTTTGTAGAATGGGCAGCAGACTTGCTCCCAAACGCCCGTGCCCAAGACAGGACTGTGTTCCTTAGGGCCAGGTGTGTGTCTGAGGAGGTCATTCCGGGCCAAAGATGTCACACATGCAGGCTGATAGGCGTGGCAGAGCGCTTTCTTTCATTCCGAGGGTGCAGGCTTTTATGTAGGCAGCCTGAGAAGTGTTCTGTGTCTGAGTTCTTGCATAGCTCGCCTTCTTTCCCTAAACACCGCCTCTGCTTCCTTTCCTTTCTGCCTCTTCCTTTCACTCTCTTTTGTTTTTATTCTTTTTTCCTCCCCTCCACTGGGGCCTCCCCCAGACCCCCAAATCGCTATTTGCCCAACCTGTGACCTGAGACCACTTGGCATTTCCCCAGGATGGCTGGAATTTACCGCCTGCCGGAGAAGCATCTGTGACATTTGCTCACCTGGGTGGCTTAAGCTACAGGGTCCGCGTGGAGGGACTGCTGAAAGGAAGTGTGAAATTTACCTCTGCGCACCAAGGTTCTCGGCAGCAGGGAGACAAACAAGGATGCTTTCAAGAAGCTGAAATTAATTTTTATCAGGATATGCGTATATAGTCCCATATAGTCATACACACATTTATTATGTTTTCAATAAATGCATGCAGACAATTTGTACATTATCTGTTATTCTCTAGCCATTATTTTAACAAATTAAATTTTCATGGTTAGCTTCATCTTTCACATTCATACCCTCCCCTTGCACAGCTCCTTTCTTTCTTCCTCTCCCTCCCTGCTGGTAGAAGACACTGGGTTCACTTAATGTTCTTTGAGGCCTTGTGCCATCAGACCTCCCGTCTCCTTAAGCGTTATGAGACTCCGGTGATGGCTTTCTCACTGCGGTGGTCGGCCCAGCCAGGCCCAGTTGTTCTGCTGGTAAGGAAATAGCTGCTTGTCTCTTTGGTTCAGACTGGTCTAGGACCTTGTTCAATCCAGTGATTGGGATAGGCCAGCCCTGGAGGCTTCTCTGGCTGTTGGAACACACGGACACACGGTCTGTCTTTCCTGGCTGCCCGCCGAGGAAGGGAGGCAGGCAGTGTAGATGGTTAAGCTGTTCTTTTGTGCTCATGTTTACCCTGTCCCAGTGATTGGAAGGGGAAGAGTGCTCTAGGCCCCAGGCTGGGGAAAGAGTGCTGGTAGGTCATTTTAACATGAAGCTGAATGGAAAATGTCAGTGGAAGTGATGTCCCATTTTCCCTTTGGAGCAAGGAATTCAGTCCACAGGTGATAATAGTTAGTGCATGGAACACTTGAAATATGTGGAGCTCCTATTGCCCCAACTTTTAAGGTGAAGAAACTAAAAGAGAGTTTCATAAACTTTCCGAAAGTCACACAGCTCAGGAGAGGATCCGTTGAGACAAGTTTGACTTAGGAAGTTTTACTAAATGTAAATTTTTTTACCATAGTATTCTTTCCCATTGAGTGACAGTCCTTCAGCTTGTGATTCTTCCCAGAAAATCCCATGGAATCCTACTCAGCTGTCCAAATAACAAATCATTTGGCTCTGCCTACTTCTGGTCCTGTTTCTTAGGTACATGAACTTCATTATCTCTTGGCTATGGTTGGCTGTAAAGCATAAATAAAAGGAGATAAGTCCAAAATTCTCCTTGGGCCTGTTTCCTGATTTTTGTTAGGCCCCTGCCTTTGGTTTTTAGAATCTATCTGATTTCCTTCAGGCAATGAACATGACTTATCTTCATCAGTTCAGTTCAGTTGCTCAGTCGTGTCTGACTCTTTGCGACCCCATGAATCACAGCACGCCAGGCCTCCCTGTCCATCACCAACTCCTGGAGTTCACTCAAACTCATGTCCATCGAGTTGGTGATGCCATCCAGCCATCTCATTCTCTGTCGTCCCCGTCTCCTCCTGCCCTCAATTCCTCCCAGCATCAGGGTCTTTCCCAGTGAGTCAACTCATCGCATGAGGTGGCCAAAGTATCGGACTTTCAGCTTTAGCATCAGTCCTTCCAATGAACACCCAGGATTGATCTCCTTTAGGATGGACTGGTTGGATCTCCTTGCAGTCTAAGGGACTCTCAAGAGTCTTCTCCAACACTACAGTTCAAAAGCATCAAATCTTCGGCGATCAGCTTTCTTCACAGTCGAACTCTCACATCCATACATGACCACTGGAAAAACCATAGCCTTGACTAGACGGACCTTTTTGGCATAGTAATGTCTCTGCTTTTTAATATGTTGTCTAGATTGGTCATAACTTTCCTCCAAGAAGTAAGCATCTTTTAATTTCATGGCTGCAGTCAGCATCCACAGTGATTTTGGAGCCCTCAAAAATAAAGTCTGACACTGTTTCCACTGTTTCCCCATGTATTTCCCATGAAGTGATGGGACCAGATGCCATGATCTTAATTATCTGAATGTTGAGCTTTAAGCCAACTTTTTCACTCTCCTCTTTCACTTTCGTCAAGAGGCTTTTGAGTTCCTCTTCACTTTCTGCCATAAGGGTGGTGTCATCTGCATATCTGAGGTTATTGATATTTCTCCCGGCAATCTTGATTCCAGCTTGTGCTTCTTCCAGCCCAGCGTTCCTCATGATGTACTCTGCATATAAGTTAAATAAGCAGGGTGACAATATACAACCTTGACGTACTCCTTTTCCTATTTGGAACCAGTCTGTTGTTCCATGTCCAGTTCTAACTGTTGCTTCCTGACCTACATACAGTTTTCTCAAGAGGCAGGTCAGGTGGTCTGGTATTCCCATCTCTTTCAGAATTTTCCACAGTTTATTGTGATCCACACAGTCAAAGGCTTTGGCATAGTCAATAAAGCAGAAATAGATGTTTTCCTGGAACTCTTGCTTTTTCCATGATCCAGTGGATATTGGCAGTTTGATCTCTTAGGTGTGCTAAAACTTGATTGCCCCTCTGTTTTATAAATGTATGTAAATGTATTTGGCTCCTTTCTCTGCTTTGTGCTCGGTCGTGTCCCACTCTTTGTGACCCTATGAACTATAGCCCACCAGGCTCCTCTGTCTATGGGATTCTCCAGACAAGAGTACTGGAGTGGGTAGCCATTCCCTTCTCCAGGGGATCTTCCTGACCCAAGAATTGAACCTGGGTCTCCTGCATTGCTGGCAGATTCTTTACTGTCTGAGCCACCAGGGAAGCCCAAATTGAGAATCCTTTAGCCAGACTCCTATCCAAGTGCTAACTAGTCCTGACCCTGCTTAGCTTCTAAGACCAGATGAGATCAGACACGTTCAGGATGGTATGGTTATACATATATATACATAATACATATCTCACCTTTTCTAGTTCTTTCTCAGAAGCCTGGGACTTGGAAACTTAAAGCAGGGCACAGTGTCTTGTTCTTGCATGCCCTTCCTGGTCTTGCTGTCCTTCTGTCCCACATCTGTGTGTGGTCACACTCTGGCCTGGGGCACTGCGATGATTATTTTTTTTTTACCACATTATATAGTATGTGGGATCAGGGACTGAACCCACACCCCCCGCAGTGGAAGCCCTGAGTCTTACCTCAGATGGTTCTAAAGGTGTGAATGGAGATTGCTTTGGTGAGACCAGAAAGTCTCACCCGCCCAGTTGTGGAACTGCTGTTGTTTTTGAGTGGGTGTTCTCAGTTTAGAGAAGGGGACAGTGCCTCCCAAGGAGTGGGACGGCCCAGAGCGCAGCCAGCCTGGTGTCACGGACCTGGGTGGGGAGCAGGACCTGGGGACGGGTGTGGATGCTGGTGGTACAGGGCCTGTTACTGTCACATTGCCCCAGGGGGTAGAAGGGAAAGAAGGATTTCAAGGACGTGTATTTAAATGTATGGTTTAGAAAACAGTATAATCCTAGGAAGATCTTAACAAAGAATATTTTATAGAAGCAAATAAATTCACTGTTAATCATATGGCCCTAGCTCAATATCTATGATAACCCCCCATGTTTATATTTTTTTCCTGTCATTTTCCTTGTGGCTGTATGAATTTTCTATTTCTTGGAGATGACTGTATACTCAGGGATGAAATTTTCTGCTAGTTATCAACAGAACCTGTTATATATGTTATTTATTTATTGCTCATTTCATTTCAAAGAGGAATTCAAGTAGCTTACCAGAAGGTACAAATAAAACAAAGAGATTTACTAGAGAAATGAGGTAATTAGAAGATAAAAGACAAAAATATAAAGTGCAAGGGAAGATTAGTATGTAAAATTACATGCACCAGAACCTTTCTCATTCTGGCCTTCCCAAGCCTTTTGCTGATAAGTCAATAGCTTCCTGATTCTTTGGAACAAACTAGTCTTAGGACCTTGTTCAATCTAGATCCTGTACAAGTTGGCTGTGGATTTGATGCTTTGTTTCCTGGTAGCAGAAGCAAAAAGGGTAATAGGATCAGTTTCAAATTTCAAAGCATTTAGTATTGAAAGTGAATCAGTTGTTGGCTGCTTGCAAATTTCTGACATGGTTCCTAATAAGAAGATGCTAAATGATGTGATAGATGTTGCCCTCAACATAGGAACAGAATATTCTAGTTCATATTTTATTGAAGCTGTTTCTGTATAGCATCCCCACAGCACTAGCCAGATTTTATTATAGTAGTTTGTTTACAGTCTGACTCCCTTATCAGGCTAATGAATTTTGGAAAATAATAATAAGATCTTACATGTTCTCATCAACATACATATAGTAAATATATATATAGTAAATACTCAATATTTTTTGAATTGAAACACTTATTATCCAAAAGGAGGAACATCCATGCATTAATATTTATTGAGAATTTTTACCAAAAAGAAGGATCAAAAGCCCCTGCCCTAGAGGAATTTATGGTCTGCTGGGATAGATATATCGTAATGGATACACTGGACTCTGGCTTGGTAACTGCTATATAATAGCGATATGAACATTTTATTTTATTTTTTGTGTGTGAAATGAAGCATGCGATTGCTTAAAATGCACTCCCAGTTGGCTTGCTTCTCCGTTTGGAGTTTGGGCTTTGGGTCCTTAAGCCAAGAGGGGAGGGGAAAATCAGGAATAATGAGGGCATCTGAGAGGAAAGAGGCCACTGTCTTGCATTTCCACTTCCTTTCTCTTTTAGGAGGGAAGGTCCTTGGCTAACTCGCCCAGCCTCCATGACCCCCAACTCTCTGGGATGAGGGAGGGGTAGGACTGCAGGGAGGTAGGGAGTGGGTCCCCCTTGGGGCCTCTTCCTGACTTGACCTGGCAGCCTCAGCAGGGAGACTTGTTCCTGCCGGCAACATGATCACCATCACCACCGTTCCTGTAATGACTTACAGAGAACACTGGATCCTAAGACCAGGAAGAATGAATGATCCCTGGGACATAGTTGTAAAATAAAGAGTGAAAAGAGTAAATAACTCACACGTCTGACTTTTACCCAGATTTATTAATTTTCCCAGGAATCAAACCCGGGTCTCCAGCATTGCAGGTGGATTCTTTACCAGCTGAGCCACAAGGAAAGCCCAATTAATTTTTAGTTATTCGTTATTATATTAATCAGAGAATTTTTACCTTCATATTTCCCTTTCTTCCCTCTTTTTCTTTCCTCATTAAAAAAACAAAACAAAACAAACATTTACTCGGCATGGACTTCTAAGCTAGGCACTATGAGAAATGCAAAATAGGACCTTGTCCTTAATTGCTTATCATTGGGAGAAGGTAGAGAGGGCTCAGGGTAGCCACTGATCAGGGCCTTGCAGGTCACCTGAGTGTAGGACTGTCTTTAACCCTCAGTATGCTCTGAAAGCTTCCAGAAAGATCACTGCAGTTTTCTCTGAGATTGTAAACTCCTAGTGGTAAACACACTAGATGGTAAACTCCTAGTGTGCAGTGCTTTGTTCATCTCTGCATACCTAGCACCATGCTTGCTGTATGTGCGATACTCAGTGTGTTATTGGAAGGAAGGAAGGGAAAAAGGAGTCACATATAATTCATCTAAATCTGAATGGAACTTATTTCTGTTTTCAGACTACCTATCTTAAAAAATTATTTCCAAAATTACTACTATCTGCTTGCTTCTGAACCTTATGTGTGTGCTTCTGCGATGTGTCAAAAAGTAGAGGACTGGATGTAAATCGTTCTTAGGTCTATTGGATGACTCCTGTGAAGTACTCCAAACTCAGTGCTCAGAGAGAAAGAGGTTTCGGTTAGAGTCAACCTGTTATTGAATGGGGACCATTCTTGAATGGCTCCTTAGAGTCTGGGTTTTCTGAGTTATTATCTTGGCCTTGGGGTTATGAAGGATGCTCAGGGTATCCTTGGGTAGATGGAGGGGTGGGGAAGAGTGTGCAAGACAGGACACATTGAGAGCCGTGTAAAGACAAGTGATAATCAGATTGAGGAAGCTGGCCCCACACAGTCTTCCAGTGGGAGCGGCGGAGGTGGGAGGGGCAGCCGCTTTAACTGGTCAGTGGCTCAGATTCCAGTACCTTCCTTTTACTCCCATCCTCAAATTGTCCTGTCTTTTCCTATCTGCAAAGCCTCCTCTTTTCTCTTTTCCTTCTCCCAAATGTTAGGCCAACTTTCTCTTTGCTCCTGCTGACTTTTTACCCAGATTTCCTCCTATGAGTTCAATTAGAATGTTGGAAAAGGACTCCTCCATTAAATAATAATAATAAATACAAATAAACTTAGGAAGTTGAAAGTGAGATGTTTTAAAACGTGAAAGTGATTGCAGACCCTGAGGTAGGAGAAGTGATTGAATAAGAAGCTGTCTTGGGCACACTCTACAGCTTCTCCCCTCACCCCTCCTAGTGTGAGCATGTGTAATTTAAACCTGTCCTTGGACAGGAGGAAGGGAAGAATTGCCCCCACCTTCCTCCTGCCAGCCCCCTCCCTGTGTGTAAATTCCTTGGTTGGAGTCTGTGATATCTCAAACTGGGCTGTCACTTTTCAGGGTCACTCTCTGGGGCTATCCTTCCCCATCCCAGCGCAGTTCGCATGTTTCTGAGTTAAGAGTAGCAGAAAGCTCATTTTCGCTACACATCTCCCTCCTTGCGAGCCTTCTTCCATGGAGGGTCCTCAGTGTACTTCAGTGCCTTTGCGATTTAGGCCTCTCCTGGGGAGGATGGGTGTGTTTGTCTTAGACCAGGAATCTCACTATGGCCTCTGGGGAGGGCTGTGGTCTTTGAGGATCAGTACATTTTTAAAAAAGTCTTGATGATTTCCTTTGGCTTGATTTGAAGACCTCTTGAGCCAGTTTCTCTGTCTGATTCTCTTCCATGGCTGTTCCACTTTCTTCTTCAGCAGAGCCACTCTGTCTAAGGATTCTTATCTCACCCTTCTATGTTGCCAAGACTCTTCCCTTAAGTTGGGCATCTCAGTTGCTAATAAAATGGATGTCTAGCTGAGAAACCTTTAGCATTTTGGTTTCTAATCTTTTTTCTTTACATCCTGTACTCATATAGTTTTTTTTCCTTGAATAAGGACCACTTTCCTTTATGTTATTAATAAACAAAATAGCTTTCAATTTACAGTCTCACCCCTTTTATATACCATCCCTTGCATAAGTTGTGCTTAAGACATTCATTCATTCATCCAGATAGTCAAATAATTGTATCTTCCTGGGGTACTAAAGTTAGAAAGAAATCTGGAAATTCTGATATATACAGAGAAGATATGTGTTGTACTCACACCCTTGGAAGTTAGAGCAATTTGTAGTATCTTGAAAGAACCGTAAATATAGGTGATCACTCTTACAATCCTACTGGTAAATTCACTCATCAAACCAAATAGGAAAAAAAAAAAAAAAACCAAATAGGAAAATGCACTCAACATCCACTGCTTATGTTTCATGGTTTATACTGGTGGAGCTGTTCCTCTAATGCATGCAGACAGATAGGAATAAGCAGGGCAAAGGGTGTTATTTGCAGAAGATACAGGTGTGTCCATGTCATTGCTGGCCTCGAGAGTTACTCAAGGGTGAAGATGCTGTAGTTACCCTCTCAAGAACAAGCCTCAAATGCGGCACTGGTCATGTGATGAGTGTTCAGTAGATGTATGTTTTTCCCTCTTCATTTCCAAAGCAAATCAGAAACATCCAGGCCCATTTGGAGCAGCCCTGTGATGGAGAGGGACAGATTCTGGCCTGTTCTACTTTTAAATAGATGGGTAGAGAGGGGCTTGCCACTCAGGCCAGCTTTCTCACCTGTAAGCTGTGCATCGTTACACTCATCTGCCTGGTCCTCTCCACTTCCAGGGAGGTTATGAATCTCCAGTGAGATCTAAGTGTAAAATGCATTGTGAATTACAAAGCACAACCCAACTTGAAGTTTTTTGTTTTTTTTCTCTAACTTATCCAGTCACCACACTGCTTACAAAATCGAACCAAGAGAGAGAACTCACAGTTTGGCAGGCATGTGGAAGGCTGATTTAGAACATGGCATAGATTTAGAAATCTTGTTGAACACAGAATTGGTGGGGCATGCAGTTGAATATGGAGCTTGAGATCTCGAGAGAGTTGAACAGAGAGGTGTGATTGAGAGTTCGATGATGGTGCACTGAGACCGTTATCCACAGAGGGAACGTGGAGATAGAGGTTAGCTGCCCACAGAGAGAACAGTGGTGACAGTCCACCAGGATTCGTACGGAGAATGAAACTTGGATGTCGACCTTGCGAACCTTCACATCTAAGGATGAAGCGCGGAACAGTGTCCATGAGGGAGATAGCAAGTGTGGCTTGATGTAAACGAACACTGTCTGCCTGCTTCACTTCCCTGGCTCATGCACCAGGTGGGATGAACTACTGCTGGATCTTCGGTTAAGGGGTACTGATGTTCACTTTGGATGGAGGTACTTGAGACATGTATGGGTCCAGTTTTGGTAACTGTGTCCTTTATTTTGAATCCACTCCTTAGCTTCTTGGAAGCAAGGTGTGTAATGGGAAGAACACTGGATGGGGGTATTACAGAGAGCTGGGACTCTGGGGGGGTCTTGGCTGCCTTATTGTTAAGTAAAGGGATTTGATCTGAACGATTTAAGAGGTCTCTTCCAGGGCTTCCCTGGTAGCTCAGTTGGTAAAGAATCTGCCTGCAATGCAGGAGACCCCAGTTTGATTCCTGGGTCAGGAAGACCTACTGGAGAAGGGAAAGGCTACCAACTCCAGTATTCTTGGGCTTCCCTTGTGGCTCAGCTGGTAAAGAATCTGCCTGCAATGCAGGAGACCTGGTTCGATCCCTGGGTTGGGAAGATCCCCTGGAGAAGGGAAAGGCTATCAACTCCAGTATTCTGGCCTGGAGAATTCCAGAACTGTATGGACTGTATAGTGCATGGACTCACAAAGAGTCGGACACAGCTGAGTGACTTTCACTTTCACTTCCCAGGATAGGCTTGTAGCACATCTTTTGTAGGACAAAGAGCCCTTTTTGGAAGGTGAATCCTCACATCACATAGTGTTTTTATCTGCCCTTTCTTTGTTGTTAATTGCCAGTCTGTGTGTGTCCCATTTTCTTGAGCAAGGACATCAGACATACTTATTTGCTGTGTGGAGTTTATCTTCCATTTCATAGGAACGCAAAATGAGGGGCTTTCAATACACATAGTCCCTCACTAACGCCAGTTTCTCAGAAGCTTCAAGAATGGTCATCTCGTTCATCAATCCTGCCTCTGCTTATCAGACAGAGAAGTTTTGTGTGTGTGAAGTTGTGCCCATTTGCAGCTATGGGGCACTTCTGCTTCAGGAAACAGCCTCACGTATACCACCTGGGGGGGGCTGTTCTCAGGAGGGGTAGAGAGAGAAGAGCCAGATGTTCTAGCATCCCCCACCCTCCACCCCATTCTAGCCCTGAAAGTGTGAATCTCCCACCCAGTCACTTAAGCCTACGTTTCATATGCAGAATAAATGAGAGGGGAAAGCGCTGGGGATGTGAGGAGGCCTTGTCCCCTCTTGTCTCTGCTTGCTGGGATGGACAGCTGATTTGGGGGAATTGAAATCCAGAGTCTGAGGCAAAGAGCAGAGGACAGAGGCCAGACCCGAAGTGACTGCGAGATGGCAGGCGGGCGCAACATGATTGAATGAAATAGGGATGCCGTGACTGGGAGCTGAAAACCCTCGCGTCCAGATGTGGTCAGAGAGGTTCACAGAATGAAAGTCAGTCTGATGAGTGAGATACACACGCCTGTAGAGTACAATAGAAAAATCAATGGTAAGTGGAGGTGAAAGAGCTCTGGCCGGCTTTTATTGAGCACACAGAAGACAAACTGGCTTCTGCAGTGGTTCCAGCTCCATGTTAATGGTGCTTTTTAAAGAACTCCTGTACAGAGTAGGGAGAAAAAGTCAAACAGGAGAGGTTGCCAGCCCGGACATGCAAAACATGAGCACACACACAGATAATGAAAAAAGAGAAATTGACTCTGGACTGAACATTCTGGGGTTTATGCATGTGGTGAAGTGTGTCTTAATTTTACACACGTATTTTGGACTTTCAGATGGCATGGAGTTTGATCTGTCTTTTCCCATCCCTGGTTCCTTCTTCCCTCCCTTTGCTTTCTACAAGTCTACTGTGACTTTATTAGGAATCCCTTTGGTTTAAGGGGGAAAAAAGAAAGAGAGACCGGCTGGAGGGGGAAGAAACCAGACTAGCTCTTGGCTGGAGCCCACAGCATGGGCCCAGAGAGTCATGCCCTGGCCTTCTATTTGCTTAAGCGCACGCCCCTCGCCCCCAGCCCCACGGTGCCCCTTTTTTCTGTAAGGGGGCCAAGGGAGACTCTTTCTACCCTCCTAACCTGTTTTTCTTTCTCCCTTTCAGTTGTTTAAAGAGAATCTTTCCCTTTCTCTCTCCTTTTTTTTTTTTTTTTTTGAGGCCTGAGCCCAGAGAGCAGCGAATTTCTCCTTGCTGGCCCCTCCTCTCCGCCCCAGCCCCCTCCCTGGTGAAGAGTTCATCCAAAGTTCGCATCCAGACTCTGAACAAAGTGGCCCAGACCTTTTCCTGACTCCTCACCCTTTGTCCTCATCACTCAGTGACAGACAGGAATCAAAAGCTGAGGACCCGGCCCGGAGAGGGCCGTGGGGGAGGCGGGAGAAAGAAGAGTTCCCATTAACTGGCCCGGCCCTTGACACCCGCGGGGAGGAGCGAGGTCCTGGAGGAGCAGGCGGAGGAGGGGAGGAGGGAGGGGAGGAGGGGGAGCGGAGGGGGCAGAAAGAGGCGGTGGCCCCAGGAAGGACTTTTGTTTAAGTTTCCCCAGGCACACTGAGCATTCCCAAGTTGTTTGCAGACGGTTTCATCTGGTTTCTGTTTGAGAAGAGAGAATGGGATGATCCGTAAGGAGATGGGCCTGGCAGAGGGGAAAGAACAGGGCAGGGAAAAGGATGGGGGAGTGCGTTTTTCCTAAAGCTGGAAACATGGAAGCTTTCTGATCCTGCCGTGAGAAAACAAATTCTCTAAGAGATCAGGGCTCACCTTTTGGAGGTGGATAACACTTTTCAGAACGCAGGAGGACCATAGAGCAAATTACTTCTTCCCGAGTGCTAAATGATTCCCTGGTGCCCTGGAAAGAGCCCGTTTACCTCCGAAAGGTGAATTGTTTATTGCTGGCAAGTAGAATATTGGCTGTAATGCTGGCTCATCCATCCTCTTGCAACCCTGTGAGGTATTCAGGTTGGAGGTGATACTATCCACCTGTCACTGCAGGAAGAGGGCTGACAGATGCCTTTCTGATTCCTGTTCCTGGGTTTGAATTGTCAGGGAAGGAGGGGAAGTGACTTTTCCAAGGTCTTAGAGTGAGTGAGCCGCTGACTGAGGTGGAATTAGATTTCTGTCCCTTGTTTCTCGGAGAAGCAAGTTAAGTGTCTTAACTCTGATGTGGAACCTGATGGAGAAAGGCTGGTAGGAGAAATACCTTGGCCAGCTCTCACGGTGAAGGGAGAGACCAAAAGGAGGATGCTTCTGTGGTTGTCCCAGCCTCATTAGTTTTTTTTAGTGCTTTGGGTCTCTGGGCTGTCTCATTTGTACTGTTTGTCTCATGCACTCCTACCCGTGGTTCCCAGTGGTCACCATCTCCCATGCCTCCAAGGTCAGGTATGTGGCTGAGTTCAGGTAAACAAGCGTGGGGTGTGTGTGTGAAAAACGAGGCCTAAGTTGGTGAGGAGGAAGTTAAATTGTGAGATGCCATTTTTGGTGAGCCTTAATGCGGAGGACAGCAGTGTGAAATCCTGCTTGCTGTTATGGCCAGACATCTATTGCTTTTCTTTTTTTTTTCTTTTTGATCTATTGCTTTTTGCTCCCCTAAATCTTCAAAATCATAGTGAACTCTGTGACTTCTGAAAGCAGATGCTGTCACCTAGCCCTTCACAGTTGGGATGATGGAGGGAATTGGGAATTCCTTCTGTTGGGGTGAATAGGGAATGGATCTCAGGCGTCAGGGCAGTTGGGTTCTGTTTGTCCTTCTGACTGTGGATTTGTTACAATAAACTAATGGCTTCCAGGTGGTGTAGTGGTAAAGAATCTGACTGCCAGTGCAGGAGACACAGGAGACGCCGGTTTGATTCCTGGGTTGGAAAGATCCCCTGGAGTAGAAAATGGCAACCCACTCCAGTGTTCTTACCTGGAAAAATTCCATGGACAGAGGAACCTGATGGGCTGCATGACTGAGTCACAGTGAGTCAGAGACAACCAAGCACAGAGGAGAGAGAGAAGCCAAATAAAGTATAAAAAGGATTCTTTGTGGCGATGTTGAGGTTTGGTGATACTAAAAACTTCGGATTCATGATTATTATTCAGGTTTTATGTGCCACAAATTATACATAGTATTTCTGTTCATATATGTTATTTCATTTTAAAGTATATGACAATCTTATGAGGTGGAAGTAATTAACAAGTAAGGAAATTGAGGCACAGGGTGATGAAAAATAACTTGCCTAACATTAGTAAATAGTTACTTGCGTTATCATGGAAATACAGTGCATTTCCAGTGATTTTTTTCTTTTTTTTTTTTTTTAATAGAATAGCTGTGTTCACAAAGAGTTTTAGAATCAAACGACTATGTTATTCATTAGAGTTTTGGATAACTTGGATACTTAGCCTGATTCATTTCAGGCTAAGTTGAGTGGAAGTTTACCTTTTCACAGATTAACAAAGGTGGGGGGCACGCTTTCTAACTGTATTAATCACATAATAATATTCATGGGAATCCTTATCCCGCTTAGCAGAATAGACTTTCCGAAGGGTTAGCAGTGGCGTTTGTATCCAGTAAATGTTTTAGTTATTAATGATTCTTCCCAATTAGTTAAAAAATGTGTCTGTCATGGTGCTGCTTTCTTGGCAGCACTTTTATTGACAATGAGTCTGTGTGCATATTTAAGTCATACAAGGACACTTCTTTTCACCATTTCCTAACCTAGGTTTTCCGTGTCAGAACATCCTTTTAGCATACAGGTGCGGATTTTCCTGGTCTACAAATCAGGATACATCCCTACCCTGGGCCAGAGAGGAACTTGGTGACAAGGTCTGCATTCCAACCTGGTGCTCCTGCATTTTCCTGGCTTCTTGTTTCTTGTGAACTTGTCAAGGCCGTTTGCAAAGTTGGGGCCCTCCGTGAACAGGGGTGCTTGCTGCTGCAGTTAGATGAAGTCTAGACTTTCCACCTCCTCTGTGGCATTCTTGGCAATTTGACAGGTATAATTGATGAGTTATTCTAAGAATGTGATTCCTGAGTAACTCTAGAGTGGAGTGACTGTGTTTCTGAGTAGTTAATGTGGCTGGAGGGAAAGGCAGGTGAAGGGGGTAGGGGCTGGGGAGCCGGAGGGGATGGGAAGGAGTGTCTTTGTTCCAGCCAAGGTATGTTCCAAGACTGTGGTTCCCAGTGAGGGCAGTGGGGAGTCCTAGCACCCAGGGTCCTCTTAGGGCTCATGGTTTCAGAAAGTCCATGTGGCTTTCTAGTTTGCCTGCCTATGCATCCTAGGAAGGGGAACAGAAACACTTCACTTTAACTTGTATACTTCCACACCACCCTTCTCAGCTGAGTTGATGGGAACTCCCAGAGCGGCTTTCATTGCTTCCAGTTTGCATCATTGCTGCCTGTCCAAAGTTCTGATCATCCCTGGCTGGCCATTTAATTCTTCAGGTTTTGTAAAGTTGATGGTCTGTTGAGAAAGGAAAGAAGTCAAGGCCATGGTTGTGATCATGGTTTCCCATTGCCCTTGAGGGTGAGTGGTGTCTGAGGGTGTTGGGTCTAGCCTGGCTCAGGGGGAATGAAAGAGATTGACTTTGCTGGGATTGGCATTGCACCTCGACGTGGTAAGTTGGAAAACAGTCCAGGGTCTAAAGCCACAGGTGGGCGGCCTGGTGTCAGGGCTTCGGATTCTGTCCCTAGGGGACCTCCCTCCTTCCCACCGTGCCATCACCTCTCCTGAATGGAGTCTGCTGCTTCAGGTGACACACCTGTCCCCTCACTCTCTTCCTGCCCCGCTGGCCTTGCTGCTGCTGATGACTCCGCTTCGGTTTTCTTGTGAACACTCAGTTCACACAGGTTCCGTTTTCCCTCTCCGCACACTGGGAACTAGTACCTTCCTGGCATTCATAGCACACAACTCTTCTATTCTTTTAAAACCCAAACCACCTATTTATAGACCCAGACACAATTATCTTGTTAGCATCTGACTGTGGGTGAGTTGCTATGATGGTAGCACTTCTATTTTCCAAATGATAGGTGGACCCCAGGATCTGGGACTACTTGAGAATTAATCTGCATCTTTAAAGGTTAGAAATACTAAGTCTACCCCAAACTTACTCCCTATTTCTCCTGATGGGAAGAATTAATCAGGTAGGGAGACATGGATGTGAATTTCAACTTAGGTGGTTACCAGCTGCCTGACATGGGGCAAGTTACTTAATTTCTATTTTTGTTTTGTTTTGTTTTTTAATTTGTAAAAATGTGGGTATTTGGCTTACCTCTAGAAGTTTTTGGGAGGGTTAAAAAGTAATGAAATAGTAGCCACTAGTTTGTAAAAATATTGCTTATTTTCTTTTTTTGCTTTCTAGCTTTTATTAGGTCAGAAACACTGTCTTTTCCCCTGTGGCCATCGTGCTTTTCACACCCAAAGCAGGCACTGACTGGTACTGTCTAGGTTTCTTCCCTAGCTCTGAGTTACAGTTCTGGGTCTCTTGGCTTGGAAGAAGGTTATCTCCAGTTCTCTCAGAGTTCGTCTGTGCCTAGAAGCTTGGTAACATCTAGGTTAGGCTGATGTTCTCCTCCTTTGAAAAATCTAGCTTTTCCCACTTTGTCTTTCTTTTATGTCTGTCATTCCAGGTTGCTGGAAGTAATAAGTATAACTTAATTTGCATAGCACTGTCTTAATTTCAGATCATTTTTTAATTTCTTCTCACATCAAATGTGGCATTATCCCCATTTTAGAGTTAAGGAAATCAAGTCTCTGTGAGGAAAAAGATTTACATTCTTTTCTGCTGATAACTTGCTGGGAGGAAGTCACTCAGAAGCACAAAATGAAACACAGATTGTTAAAGCTGCCAGAGGCTTTGGAGATCATCTAACCCAGCTCTGAGGAATAGAAAATTTAATGGAAAATTTGGGATTTGCAATTAGCATGTTAAAAAGGTTGAAAGAAACAGGTGAGATGAATTTTAAAAAGTATGTCTCAGGGACTTCCCTGGTGGTTCAGTGGCTAGGACTGTACACTCCCAGTGCAGGGGGCCCGGGTTTGATCCCTAGTCGGGGAACTGGAGCCCACATGCTGCATGCAACTAAAGATCCCACGCACCACAGCTGAGACCTGGTGCAGCCAAATCAAGAGCAGTGTCTCACAATACATCTAAAATGTTATTTCAACATATGAGCAGTATAAAGTCAGTAATGAGATATTTTATATTCTTTTTGGTACCGTTTGCAAAATTATGTGTGTGTTTTACTCTTACAGCACAGTTCAGATTAGCCACATTTCAAGTGTTCTGGCCGCATGTGGCTAGTGGTTTACCTTATTGGTTAGTGTACAGCTAGCCTAGCCATTTAATTTTACAGATTAGGATACCGAGGCTCAGAATTATGATTAACTCATAAGTGGCAAAAAGAAAACAAGTCTGCATCCTGGACTTGTTTCAACTCTACCGTCTATACTCAACTGTTGTGAAGACCTGGCTTCTGCTGTAACTTTACATCTTGCCTCTTCTACTCTAGTTTGGTTTTAGAGAAGGCTCTCACTGTTAACAGACTCAGACAGTGCGTGCTTTCCGCAAAGTAATACTGTAGTCTTGCCCATAGCAGGGAGATCTTTGTGATGCCTGAGCATGCCGTTGCTCTTGGGGAAGTGGCAGCCTTGTAGATTTCTTCTCAGTGGAATGCGGTCAGTGCTGCTAAGAACTTCCCTCAACTTAACCCTGTAAACTTGGACTTGATTCTTCTGAAAAAAAAAAAGAAAAGTTAATTAATTTAAAAAAATCCCTGGAAACCTAAGCAACGCCCTTGGCAAATGGCACTGGTGAGCCAAGTGGGCAGTGCCAATAGGGCAGTTTTCAGTCTGGTCCCACAGTGGCAAGTTGGCTGTAAAGCAGTTGAGGATGACATGAATGATGTCTCTCGAAGCTAAGACTGAGCAGCCTTAATGGAAAACAAGGTCAGTTACCTGCCTGGATGATGACTCGGAGAGGCTTTTTTTTTTAAAGGAGAGGAGGAGCCCTTTATTAATCACCGCTTTCGGCATGCTACATGTGATTCGTTGGTTCGTGGTCACAACCCAGCTCAGCTTCACTTTTAGCAGTTGATCTCCAAATGGAGATGATCTTTGTATATCCACCGACTTCCAGAAAACACCAGTGGGAAATCTATTTATGGTGATGATGGTTATGGTTATGATTATTGACAACCATTACTACAAACATCATTATTATTTAGTGTTAATCAACAGCAGCATGAAAGGTGCTCTAAAGAATGCAGTATGAGACCCTGTCCTTGCAAATAGGCTCATAAGAAAAAAATGACAGGAAGAGACACCCAGTCTGGGCTAGCTAGGAAAAACACTTTCTAGGGAAAGACAGCTGACAGAATAGCTCCAAAGGTTATAATTTTTAGGGCTTTGGTGGAGTTCTGTATGGCACCTTGAACAAGTAGAATTTCCCAGTAAAAGAAAGTCAATTTCAGCCTAGTTTTATAGTTAGACCAAGTTATAAAGAACAAATACAAGGGAAAAGTTGGATGTATTTTGTTTCATTGGCATGCAGGTTTATTTTTATGATCCATTTTTATTATATACTATTTGCATTTTTTAATGACTTTGAATATCATCGGAGTCATTATGGACCCTCCCATGATATGGGAAAAAATTGGATCCAGTGGAAAGAGCATTTGTTTCTGGGACAGAAGCTTCTGTGTCATTTATCTTGATTTCAGATACAACATTTAACTTTCCAGTTTCAGACTCCTTATGTATAAAATATGATACTAGTAACTACATGGTGGGCATCCCCAGTGACTCAGCGGCAAAAAATCTGCCTGCAGTGCAGGAGACGCAGGAAACATGGGCTCGATCCCTGGGTCGGGAAGATCCCCTGGAGTAGGGCATGGCAACCATTCTGGTATTTTGCTTGGAGAATCCTATGGACAGAGGAGTCTGGTGGGCTACAGCCCATGGGTTCTCAGAGTTGGACACGACTGAAGCAACTTGGTATGTATGCATTGCAACTGCATGATAGCATTTTGAGAATTAAGATGTTATTATTTCTACCTCTTTTATTCTACCTTGATTTTGTTTCTCTACTAATTCTGATCTTAGTTCTTCTGTTGCTCGACTTCTCTTAAAAAATGATTGTTATTATCTAGGAGGAAACTGGGCTTCCCTGATGGCTCAGTGGGTAAAGACTCTGCCTGAAATGCAGGAGACACAGGAGATGCAGGTTTGATCCTTGGGTTGGGAAGATCCCCTGGAGGAGGAAATGGTAACCCACTCCAGTATTATTGCCTGAAAAGGCCCATGGACAGAGGATCCTGGTGGGCTAGAGCCCAGAGGGTTGCAAAGAGTTGGACACGTTCCTCCACGCAGGAGGAACGTGCGGCTCAGAGAAATTTAGTAGCTTGGTTAAGGTTACACAGGTAACGAGTGGCATAGCTGGGATGTAAGACTGGGCCTCCTGACTTGAATAAATGACTTATTTTCAGTTGTGTTCATTTGCAGTCCTGGGCATTCAAGGAAAGCACGCTCAGGACCCAGTTTTTGAGATAGGAGTTCTCAATGATCTTTGTTTCATAAATCGCTCAACACTAGTAATATTTCTTTGGAGTGATGGTTATTGCAGTTAAAAACTGTGTTGTTGTTTTTTTTTTCCTTTCTTTTTTCTTTGTTGCAGTTAAAAACTTTGGAAACAAGATTTCAAGTCATGTTGACTCTCTGTACTACCAGTTATCTTAATCTTGGGTGGGTTTACATGGCCCCTGAGGGCATACTGGGAAGAACCTCCTCTGCCCCTGTTTTGTTGAAAGAATTGATGGTTATCTGAAAGGCTGTTCATCTTCTTAGAAAGTAGATAAAGGTTGATGGTTGGAAAATACAACATAGTTCTTTCTGGCCTGGAACTATCATAATGGAGCTTTAGGCATGGCACAGAAATAATTGTCTCCCATACTTCCAAATTTGTTGGCCAGGAAACAAGAATTTCCCAATTCTTTATATGGCCTTACGAGGACCATCATGGCTTTCCTGAAGCCTCTGTGTTGAAGAATCTGTCTGCCATGCAGGAGACGCAGGTTCTATCGCTGGGTCGGGAAGATCCCCTGGAGTGGGGAATGACATCCCACTCTCTTGCCTGAAAACTCCCATGGGGGGCTGCAGCCCACGGGGTCGCGAAGAGCTGGGCCCGGCTGAGCGAGTGAGCGCACCGCAACGAAGACCGTGCATCCGTTTGGACGCCCCCGCTAGGATGCTTCTGAAGCTGTGGCCTTGCTGTGCACTGTCCTCTACGAAGTCCGTAAGTGTCCGTAATTTAGGACTTTACTGTTAAGAACGGATTTTTTATGGCCTTTTTGGGGAGTCTAGTGGCCATGCGGTACCTCAGGAGAGTTTGTAGCGTATAACTCTGGGCCCTCAAGAAGCCTTGGCCTTTAAAGAAATTGGTCTGAACTGTTGCCAGATTTTTCGGTAGAATTCCCAGTTCCTGGGCTTCTGTTTTTTGTTTGAGCTGATTCCTGAAATAAGAGTAAGTTTCCCTTTTTCTCTCTTTTCCTCCCTTCCTACAGGGTGGTAGAGCCTCCAGCTGGTGAGTTTCAGACTAGAGTTAGGTGGGGACAAAGGCGTGTGATAGAAAGCCCAAGTCATGGCCCTCGCTATGGCTTCTTCAGATATTTCTCCCCTTGAGCCTACCCAGACGCCTACCTTACCCTCTTAGCGCTAAAAGAGGCTTCTGTTGGAGGTGAACTCGTTTAATTCCTAGAGTTTTCCGATAACTAAACTAATGTCAAAGTGGAAGCTGGAGTCTTTAGCATATGGTAAAGACCTTGGAGAACCAGACCGCAGTCAGTTTCGTCATCAATTCTTATCCTTTCTGCACAGCAGGTTCTGCCCTTCCGAGTTCTGCCTCTGCCCCTTTTATTCTTGACTTTTCGAAGGGCTTCCTGGGCAGCCACATTTTTCATAAAGAGTCTAAAATAGCTTGACATTTGTATAGTGCCTTAGAGTTTACAGCACATTTCATTTATATGATCAGATTTGACCTTTAAAACCACCTGGAGGAAGGAAGGAGAGGTATCATTATCCTCCTTTCACCTAAAAAGGAATGGAGGCTCAAAAAGGTAAGGTGACTTGCCCTACGTTATGCAACAGGTATGTGGCAGGGCTTGAATTTGAATCCTGGTCTGTGTCATTATGAACTTCTCCCTGCTGATAGACCAAGCCATGTTTCTTTACACCAGCCTCAATTTTCATCTCTTTTTCCTCCTGATTTTTCAGCAGAGTCAGCCATCCTAATCAGTGTTTCTTTTTAGCCCTTCCCATGTCTTCCTACAGATCTCGTGTCCAGTCCCACTGTTTTACCCATTCCTTGCTCACCTCTGCTGCCAACATGAACTCCAGTTTTCCCTAAATTGTGTCGTTCTTTCCTGATAGATTCTGAATTTGATTCCAGTCTCTACTGCTTGATCACTTCTCCCTTTTTCTCTTTTGTCTTTCTTTAGGCAAGTCTGGAACTCCTGGCAATATTTAGCTCATTATTATTATTTTTTACAGTAATCTCTTGTGAATATTTTGGCAGTGGCCTCTTCTTAATTGCAGTCCTCTCTGGGGAAGGGTTAATAGTTCAAACCCATCATTTTTCTTGTGAGGGTTGAAACTTACAGAAGTTGCCTGGAGTGAGACTGTCCCTCAGCGAGGGGGGAGGGGCTCAGGCCTGGGATGGGGATGACTGGGAATCTAGTTGAGATACTGGTGATCATCAGGACACGTGTCTTTTTCTTGCCCTGCTGTAGTAGAATTGCTTGGGGAAGCGTAGACTCAGTGGGTTGCACCCTTCTAAAAGTCTACTGCGGAAGTTAAGAGTGGAAATAGCCTCATGTGTGTCCTTTTTCATTTTTTTTTTTTTTTTCTATTGGTTCGTTAAGAGCAGGCTTTGTACAAACTCCCTCTCTGCCAATTCACTGCCCCCCGCCCCCACCGCTCCCGGCTTTTCTTAAAAGGCTTCTGTGTTCTTTTGAAACAAGCCAACAAAAGTTGAAGCCAGTGTGTGTTTGTGACTCAGACCTCAGGGGCAATACTTCTCCAAAGCAAATTTGAATTTAGAGCTTCCAATTTGGGGCGCTCAAATCGTCCTGGCAATCTGAAGCACTTCTCCCAATATTGTGTACTTTCAACATGATGTTCCTACTTCTCAGTTTAGTCTGTTGGACCTGACAATTATGGGAAAATTTAGATAGACTATTTGAGTCAGGACTGTCCTAAAAATTCCAAGATACATTGTCACTGTTACGTTATACTGCCTTTTAAAGCTGCCTCTCTTGACAGAAGAAGCAAAAAGGGAGTTTGGTACTTTGCCGTTGACCGGGCAACATCATGCCTGCTGAAAGTAGTAGGACTTAACTAGTTAAAGCACTGGGCTGGCACACTCACACACTGGGGGCCAGTTCATTTACGGTATCCCTTGACCACAGATTCCATCCTTAAAGTGGTCTCGCCTTTACATAAATGTTCGCTTGTAGTGACACAGTGAACTTGGGGCATCAATGTCCACGTGAGACTGGAGTCATTCAAACAGATTACTTTTGGTGGGTCAGCGGTTACGATCATTACACCTGAGGAACTGTTTATATTCCATACAGATCAGAGAGCCCCCCTGCCCTCAGAAAGCAGATGCAGAGGTGAATTTAACCAGCCTCATTATTCAATAGCAACCACTTCTAGGGCTCCTGGGCTAAGAAAACTTCTGCGGTTACAGTAGAACAAAGAAGAGGTGTGTAGTTCTTTCTGAGGGAGAAGGAAATGGCACCCCACTCCAGTACTCTTGGCTGGAAAAGCCCATGGATGGAGGAGCCTGGTAGGCGACAGTCCATGGGGTCGCAGAGTCGGACACGACTGAGCCACTTCACTTTCTTTCACTTTCTTTCTTTCTGAGCCCTTTGACTGCGTGGTTAAGGGGGTTTTCCCTGGAAGCCGCATTTAAGTTCAGGTGGGCCAGTTGTAAAGATGACAGGAAGTTTACATTTGACGGGGAAGTGGGAGAAGGGACTTCAGTGTTGGGATTTGTATCTCACTAGTGGGAAAAGCACAGAAATACTGTTTCTGGGGTAGGTGAGAATGAGGGAGGCTTTGGATTTTTAAGTTGAGGTAGAAGGTGGAGCTCAAGTCACCTGGAACAGGGCTAGGTGTGGCTCCACCCCGCCACCCCCATTCCTGCCACCTGCCTCACTTGGAGCTTTCGCTTTCTTTCCCTGAGGGTCACATGGCTTGAAATGTTTCAGCCGGATATTTTGAAGACGAGACCCCTTAGCCTGTGGGATCCATTTTCCACAGAGCTCATTCTGGGGGAAGCAGCTTGGCAAGGGAAGCTAGTTCAGACCAGACACTGCCCTTTATTCCTTCCCAGGTCCTGGATGAGCGCTGTGCCAACCTCCTTCCAGCCTTGCACCCTAGGTGGTGGGGATCTAGCTGCCTGGCCCTGTGAAAGTGAATCCTCAGTGTTAATCCGTTTAGGTAAAGCTGTTGGTTCAAAGATAATCTCTTGAGCCTCCCTTTCCCCATTCTCCTCCTTCTGGAGCAGAAGAGGGAGTTCAGGTCTAATTCCAGGACTCCTGGACTTTGGCTGATTGATGGTTCATGGTGGCCTTGGGAGAAAAGTTGCCTAACCAGTTCCCAGGCCCTGGTTAGTTACAACCATGTACACAGGTATGGGCTGAAGAGAAACAGCTTAGGGAAAGGCTTGCTGAGAGGACTGCTGGAGGGGCCCCCCTTCCCCCTGAATTAGGTTTCAGTGTGTGCAGCTTGGGCTAACCTTTACGGTTATGCTCTGAATCCATAAAATTAATGCTGTCTGTTTTAGCACTCTAGGAAACTACCCAGTGATGATTGTTTTAGTGAGATTATTTTACTTTATTCACTTCTATTTTATTCTTTTGATGTTCCTGTTTATTTAATTGCTTGAACAAGGATCCGGCTGCTTGGGAAGAGTACCCATCTTTAGCTCTGTTCATGAAAGTGAAAAGTTTTAGTCAGTCATGTCTGACTCTTTGTGTCCCCATGTACTGAAGCCCACTAGGTTCCTCTGTCCTTGGAATTTTCTAGGCAAGAATATTGGAGTGGGTTGCCATTCAATCCCTTCTCCAGGAAATCTTCCTCACCCAGGTATTGAACCTGGGTCTCCTACATTGCAGGTGGATTCTTTATCATTTGAGGTACCAGGGGAGCCACACATCCCACCGACCCCCACCCCCGACACAAAACCTCTTTTCCCCCACAAACACCTGGGCACCCCAACCCTTTCCACTCCTCCCACCTGCTGACTGGCTGTGTGTATTTTTCACTCCACCCTCACCCTGCACCCCATCCCTGAGAGCCCCCAACAGACAAAAACAAATGTGCTAAATTGCTTGCCTACACGAAAGGGCTCTAGCCTTGGAGGGGAGCTCTCTAGGCACCTAATTTCTCTTAGATTTCTTTCTGCCCTCAGAGGTCCCCAAAGGTGCTTGTAGAATGTTTGCCCTTAAACGGTTGTAAATCAGGGACTGAGAGTATGCAGCGTTAATGAAGGCTTCGATTGGAACCAGTCTGCCTCCCCAGGCTGGCACACTGTAGTCCTGAGAAGCTGTTTCTCTGCAGGCCCTGAGTCCCTTAGTGTCAGGTTTCAGCCCCGCTTTGTTCTCTTTCTTCTTTTCTTCCACAACTTGTTTCCCTCCCCTACCTTCCTTATCTTCCATCTTTTTCCTTTCTTCCTCCAAACCCACTCCTCCCCCCACAGAGTTTTCTAAAAGGAACCACTAAGGATCAGAGTGAAACTAATGAGGCCAGAAAAGCAGCGTTTATTTCTTTTCGAACATAAGGCAGGGGCAAAAGAGTTCATTCTGTTTTTTCTTTTTTTCTATTTTTCCTTTTTTCTCTTTGTGTTTGCTTTCTTTCTTTATCTTGAAGCCAAGTTCAGAATGGATACTTGCAGAAGAGTGGAATTTTGAATAGCTGCCTAAGATAAACAGAATGTAGAGAAAGTTCAGCTTTGTCCCATGCTTGAAAAATTAAAATTACAGAAGAATAATGCGACTCAACTCAGACCTCGAGGGACTGGCCAGAGGCAGCTAGGGGACCATCACAGCACTAATATAGTTATACCTGGGTAAGGCAGAGTCACATTTTAAGCAACTTCATTATGTGAAACTATGGATTATCAGAAATATATCCGAAGACGCATGAAGAGGTCTTTGTGTAATTCAATGCAATAAAATGCTTTTTAGCAGCTGTATACAAGTTGTGCAAGGTAACGAAATCTTTTTAGATAACAAACTCCTGAGTTTGCTTAAGGTGTGATTTCCTTGCCCTAAATCCATTTCTTCTCCAGTAGGGTACTTTTGACAGATTGTGTGGAGAATATCTATATATCTTCTTCCTGGGATCAGTGTTTCCTGTCACATCTACTTAGAGTTCACTTTGAGGTGCTTTTTAATTTAGTAAGTATGAACTGTTCCCATGAGAGAGTAGCATGGTAATTGTGAACATATTTTCATTTTGTTTATTGATTTGGCTGTGCCCAGTGTTGGGCACACAGGATTTTCGATCTTCGTTGCAGCATGTTGGGTCTTTAGTGTGGCATGTGGACTCTTCCTTGCGGCATATGGGATCCTGTTCCTTGACCAGGGCTCAACCTGGGCTCCCTGCATTGAGAGTGTGGAATCTTAGCCACTGGACCACCAGGGAAGTCCCCAGTAATAGAGTAATTTTAAGCACACACTGTTTGCCAGACATAGTGTAAAGCCCTTTGTTCATTATCTCACTTAAGCCTATTATCATTTCCATTTTAGAAACGAAGAAACTGAGGGTTCCAGAAGCTGCGTAAATGGCATTAGACTGCTCTGAATGAAGCTACTTGGTTTCTTACCCACCAGTATTTGACCTCGATTGCACTGTGATCCTGCCAGGCTTAGGGTTACAGTCTGGCTTCGGAGGCCGTTTCCACCCTGATACTTGTTCATTTGTTCACGCTTTGGTTGTGTGTATTGAGCACCTACTTTGTACCAGGATGCTCTGTCATTCAGACCAGCACTTGCTGATAACTGCTTGTCACAGGATCTAGTGATTTAGCCTTGACAAATCAGGAGTGGATGCGGTCTTTGAATTCTATCCCCCAAGTCCTTGCTGATGCTATCTGTTTATTACTGTGGCATCCATATGTAATAAATAACTTATCAGAATAGTCATAAAGGGCTTGGCAGACAAAATAAACTGCTGGAGAAGACTGCATTAAATTTTAATAGGAAGAATTCTAAGTAATAAGCTGAAAATGCGTCCTGGTGTAGAGCCGAGCTGTTGCTCTGAGGCTTTCCCTATGACCTTGTTATGTCTAGGACTGAATTTTTTTTTGTTTCATTTATGAAATATTTCAGTTTTAGGTAAACGGCCTTTGAAATTTCTTACTCTGTTTCCCAAACAAATAAAACAAAAATAAAGAGGGAATGAAGGCAAGACACCTTCCTTTGTTCTTTAGAGGTAGAGTGCCTTCCACACATCAAGCAATGTGTTCATTGCTAGGAAGACATCAGTGATCACATTATAGATCCTGATCCTTAGGAACTTGTATTCTGAGGGGAAAGACAAGGAAACTGTTCTAGTGCAGTGTGTGAAATGCTGTGATGGGGTTACAGGTGGAGTGTTATGGGGGTGTTTAGGTAGGTACTGCTCCATCTTGATGGTGGTGAGGGCCATAGAATTTTCTTTGGAAAGATGACAGGTGAGTAGGGTGCTAAGAATGAAGGGGAGTGAGCCAGGTGGGGTGGATATAAGGGGTGGAGAAGAGCAGAGTGGAGGAAGAACATTTTTGTCAAAATGCTTTAGTTGTTTTGGAGAAAGATAAATTTTGGTCCTCTGAAATTCTACAGCAGAGCTTCCAAGACTGTAACAGAGTTGAGTTGTCCTAAAGCAGATGAACCAGTCTTTTGGAATGTGACTTTAAGCCCCAAGGAACTCAAGTCTCATTGACTCTCGAATTTGGTTTTTCCTCTTCTTTCATGTTAGGCATAGCAGTCTTCTCAATTCCAACTCCAGTGTTTAAAATATTTGGTGATTTGTGAAAGCCTTCCCATTAAAAAAAAAAGAAACAAACAACAGTTGATCAAGCATATAAATAATATAATTAATAAATATGTGCTTAGTTGCTCAGTTGTGTCCAACTCCTTGTGACTCCATGGACTGTAGCCCACCAGGCACCTCTGTCCATGGGGATTCACCAAGCAAGAATACTAGAGTGGATTGCCTTGCTCTCCTCCAGGGAATCCTCCCAACCCAGGGATCGCATCCAGATCTCCCGTATTGCAGGCAGATTCTTTATCATCTGAGCCACCAGGGAAGCCCAATAAATATATGTTGAGCATTTAAAGTTTAGGGTGCTGAGTTTAGATACTCAAGATTGCTCAAGCGACTATAGCCAGTTCAAAGTAATAAACTTTTAAAGCTTACATGAAGTCAATGATATGTATTTGCATACCAATTCCAGTAAGTACTCTATTCAAAACAAGTATGTCTGATGGTGCCTTTTTGTGGAAACAGTTTATTGACAATTAGTAATCATGTCTTATAAAGTGAAAAAATTTTATTTTTCACTAAAATTCTTTAAATTCAGATACTTGTAGTAATTCTTGCCTTCCCTCTGATCCCCCTGGACTGGGAAGATTAACTGTCATTGCACTGTGTTCCTTTAATAACGATAACCACGTGGATGATGGTGACTATGAAGAAAGGCATGGGCAGGGTGACAGTAACTCCTTTCAGCTTTAAGTGATTTAAATTATTTTTCTTTATTCAAGAGTTATAATTTTTGTGTATATTTAAAACAAGTCTCATCTTCCATCCTCTCTAATAGGTAAGTTCTGTAATAAATTTATGATGTATGGTGATCTGATATTGTGTTTGCTTACTGTCTGTGTTTCCCACTGGAATATAAAATCCTTGATAGCAGAGACTGTGTCTTATTGCTCTATTCTTAGCACCTAGAACATGCCTTGCCACATGGCATAGACTTCCTTTCTATTAAATAAATGAAACAGTTAATACTTTATTTGTACAAGGAAACAGATGATACTTGCAAAATTTGCATAAACTTGATTGCATAAACATACTGCCTTATAAGTTTTTTGATGAGAGAGAAATTTCAGAATCTTATAAACTCATTCCTTAGTTAGGATGACATAACTAACTCTGCCATGAGGTATTGAGAAAGTATTCCCAGTGACGCTGGAGTTGGGTTTCTGGATGTTGAAGAATGCACAGGTGTGGCGGGGGTCTGGGGCATATACCAGGCTGAATGCACATCATGGGCAGGGGCTTAGAGCCATATGACCTTTATTGCCAGAGACTTGGTCCATCACAGTGTCAGATTAGCCAAGCTAAGAATTTATAGTTTGGAACACCTGAGACCTGTTAAAGGATACCAGGAATATCAGAGGTGGAACAGAGATGCTAGGGATAGGTAGGGGAAAGAGAGTTCATGAGTTAGGAGTTGAGTAACCTGTTGGTATTCAAGTGGATATGTAGGAGGCTTTTGGAAATACATGTCTGAAGGTTTGGAGAGGCCTGGGCTAGGGACATAAATTTGGATGTAATCAGCATGTATATGGCAATTGAAGTAAAGAGAGGGAATGTGATGATCCCAAAGAGTCTATACAGAATCAAAGAGGACCAGAGCAGGAGCAGAACCCCGAGAATGCCAAAGTATGGACATTGAGTAGGAAAGGGAGTGAGGAAAGGACTTTCAGAGATACAGAAGAAAAACCTGGAGGGAGTGGCATCTTAAAAGGCAAGGCAAGTTTGAGAACTCTTAAATTTATCCATGTCAGTAGGTGCCATGACCTTCTTTTGGGCTCTTAACATTTACTGTGTTACATCTGTCTGTTTACTGCCTTTTCCCTGTTCAGGAGCGCCATGAAAACAGGGTTAAAACGTGCTTTGTCTTTGTGCCTAGGTCAGGAATGGCAAAGAGGCTTCATTTCACATGCCAAATCTGAGGTTTCTGAGCCAAGTCCAGGATCTTCAGAGAAGAGTGCCTTAATCCATTAATGATTTCATATATGGGTTCAGGATCAGAGAGTGGTGGCAGCCTGCCATGTCTTCCTCATCTCTGCATTAGGCACTCATTCATTCATTATTCAACAACCATTTACTGAGCCTCCAGCATGTGCCAAGTACCGTGCCAGGCGCTCAATAAATGTTTATTGAATAAATGTAGAATGGTTAAAGGCTTGCAATGCAACAACCTTTACCAGCAGTGATAAAGGGACCTGACTGGGGTTGGGTAGCCTTTTGAGAACTGTGTGCCTGTTAATCCTACTCAGTCGTGCAGAAGTGTACTAGTTAACCCAAAGTCCTTGTAAACGCAATGCCAGATGTCAATGATTTTAACATAAATACTGTTTGCTTTATAAGGATTTGACTTATTAGAGCACACTTGCATCTCACTTCATCTTTGCACAATTCCAACAAGAGAGGTCAAATGTTGTTACCTCTGTTGGACAGATGAGGTAATAGAGATGCATATTTCTGGAATGATTAACAAAGCCAAGGCTGAAGCAAGAGTGGAAAACAGGTCTGACTTCCACTTCTAGCTCTTGGGATTATGGCAGAAGGGTTGACTTCTGTGATCAGACATCCAGGTCTGCTCTTAGGGCAGATGACTCGTTTTTCAGAGGGGTTTTCCCATGAAACCCCATGGGTGACAGGCAGCATTTGGGGTGGTGGAAAGTGGGTAGGAGGAGGGAAGACACGATGGGCTCCCAGAGGCTTTGTGGACTTCCAAGTCATGATTCATGATTCCTTCTCTGTAGCTAATTTTTGTTAAGTATAAGAATTCCAGGAATCTTTCAGGACTTGGGGGAGACTGCTCTCTCCTGAAATATAAAACATCTGCTCCGGGTCTCATTGGAGCTCCACTGTCTGGGGGGAAAATCAAGGGAAAAGAGTTGATATGAAACAGACATTGTTTCAAACAATAAATCCCTCTTTTACTCATTAATGAGGAAATAAATTAGGGGACAGAGGTGTCAGACTTTTCAGTAGGCCTTTCTTAGCACTAATTTTTTTTTTTTTTCCTGAGAATGTGAGACGTTCAGAGCCAGAGACCAAAGTCTCTAAGAACACAAAATTGAGGGGTTGATGGGATGTGGCCTTTCCTTATAACCCTGTCATGCTTTAGCATGTTAGGCAGGGTTTTTTTTTTTTGAATCAGTGCTTTCTTCCTGATAATCAGAGACATTATCCCTGAGGGGATAGAAGCTTGGCAGGACATGTATAAGGATCTAAAAAATTGTTGAGGTAGATTCCACCTGCATCCTTCCTTTCCTTTTCCATCCCCCCACCAAATTCCCTTTCTCTCCCTCTGTTCCTTGAGATCTTCCCATCTGCCACTTTCCTGGGTACTCTGAGATTCTCAGTGTCTGCTAGAATCTGGGTGTTGCTCTTAGGTAAATCCTGAAGAGCAGAACCACACGGCTTACGTGAAACCACCGAAAACTTTTCTGTTGAGTTTGGTAAGAACCTTAGACTCGGGGGAGAGAAAAGGAAGGCAAGCAAGTTTCAGGGGTGAAGACCACTCTGATTTTGCTGATCACTGTATTCCCAGCACCTAAGCCATTGACTGGTGCATTGTCGTCTGTCCGTTTCTACTCAGTGAAATGTGTCAAATAATTTAATTGGGGTATATGGCAAAAGAAGCAGAGGAAGTTAGTGTATGGGCATCTTCAGCAGAGAAGGAAATCTCATGGGGTCGCCTGCTCCACCAAAGGGTTGGTGCAAGTTCACGGATGCCCTCTGTCCAAAGCCCCCACCTTCTGTATCTCTGCGGCTCTTTTGTTCCATCAGGTTCTGTTCTGAGGCGAGTGGTGGCTGCCACCTCAGCTGCCTCCCCTGCCCCCATGTGTCTCCGCTTGCCATCAGCCAGCAAGCCTTAATGCATCACACTCTGGCGCCAATAACAGTCTCCCCGCTGAAAAAAGAAAGAGACTTGAGGGACTGGAATTGTGAGGGAAATGCAAGCTCTGTGCTTGGAGGGTGGTCTGGGGCCCCTCCCCCTTCTCCTCTTTGAACCAGGGAGGGGGCTGGTTCCAGGCTCAGTGGGAAAGCTCTTTTGAAGGGCGATGCACTTGGGCCACGGGGCACCATTTCGCTTTAGTTGAGGGGGTGCCTGTGGTGTTCCAAAGAAAATGGGGTGGGGTTAACATAAAAGCAGAGTTTAGCAATCAGGAACCCAGTGGTCCCAGTGGCCTGATTTCTTAATTGATGGTGAATTAAGCCCAGAAGGCACTGGGGGTGGGTGGGGAGAACTTTTGTAAGACGTTAAATTCCTGGTGGAGTGATGATGGGATTAGTAACAATTTGGTGGAAGTAAGAAGAAAACCAGCAGAAATACAAGTGATCAGTTGGGCGCCGTGTCCTCGTGTTCCCTAGTTCACCGGTGGCCCGTAGGCCTGTTGTCCTGGACGACCACAGCCTTCTGCCACGGGTAGCACATTTGCATGCTTCCCTGTGCTTCCAGGCTGAGCTGGGAAGAAAGGAAAGAGAAAATCAAATGAAATGTTCGACCAGCAGAATTCTGTCTCCACTCAGGCTGGCTTACATTTGTCTCGCTTTCTATTTTCTGAGCTTTCTCTCACCATAAATCCTTTGCTTCTTTTATCCATTAAAATGTTTTTAATCTTTGTGCCAGCACTTTGGCTTTTGGCTGGTTCTCTTGTCTGTCTCAGCTCTATACTCCTCCCCACATTCTTTTTTTTGTCTCTTTATTGTCTCCTGATCTGAACCCCAGTCCTTCACTTTGAAATGCCTTTTTTCCCTTTTTCACATTTAAGGATTTCTTGCTTTATGATTGGATATTCACTTGACCCTTTCTCGGGTCAATATTTTTTCTCTAACTTCTGGCCATATCCACATGTTTGTGTTACTTTCGTGGACACACTCATTGAGACTCTGTTTCCCCTGGGTTGTCTGTTAAAGAGATGCGAGTCCTGTGAGTCCCCTCCCCCCACCAAAAAAAAAAAAAGAGTGGCCCCTGGACTTCACTATCTTACCTAAATGCTTCTTTGCTTTGGGGCATAGGAATAAAACTTACTAAGCTCATCCACCATCAGAAAGGAGGGCGACACACCCCATAGGAAGTGGGGACAGTCCCGTTTTGGAGGGAGTCTGCCTGATTTCTTAGGAGATAGGGAACGGGGAGGGCTTGCTCTATGCATGGCCTCCCACTTATATTTCTTGCATCTCACTTTACCTCCAGCTAGAGGAGGGCTGACAGCCTGCAACAATGGCCTTCTTTCTTCTCCCAGGGTCTGTGTTTTGATAGTGTCAGGTTACACCCCAGCCTCCCCTTGGCCCATTTATAAACTTGACACGGGCAACATGATGTAATGTTATTTTTCAGGATCTCAATGAGGGAATTTTTTGCCCCAGGTCAGAAGAGTGCTGGTTGATTTTTGCTGAAATGATCCGTGGCATGCCCTAATATATGGGCTCCTAGATCAAAAAGGTAGAGGTAGGAGAGAGAACGGGGTCTGCACTGGAGTTGGTAGTAAGGAGTGCGACCTTTTGTGTGTGGATCTTCCACTTCCGGGTGCCTGAGCCAACCTTTCGCTATTGGGCAGTGCTCCTGTGGCAAGGAGCCTGGCAGCTGCCCCTTTCAGAGCTGTCTTGCTGAGGCCCGTCCTCGTTGTCTTGATCTCCAGTGCATTGTCACTGGGTGGCTGCAGTGGCCGAGCCTGCACTAGAAAGTGACAGTAGAGACGAAGGCAGGACCTCGGAGGACTTCCATGTAACTGAGTTTGTCTTGAGTTCAGCTGCCTCTCACAGCCCTGGTTCCTCTGCTGCACTTGGGCTGGTGCTGTTCGGTGTGGCTGGGAGCTTGGAAAGGGAGGCTGACAGAGAGCTGATGGGCCCCTGGGCCCCTTGTACTCCTTCCCTTAAGCCTTGACTGTGGTCTTGTTGTGGACACTACCTGTATCTTAATGTTTCAGAATTGTCCCGTTTCTGTATTTCTATTCACGCACTGCCGTACGCCACACTCCCAGTGCAGACCACCTGTGCCCCTCTATCCTTTCCCTCTCGCCTTCTCAGGGGAGCGTGTTAGCAGGGCCTCAGGAGAGGTGGTCAAGCACTGCAGTTAAGATCACTGGGTTACACTCCAACTCTACTTTCCAGTCCTGGCCGTGATATTAATTGGCATATTAACCTTAAACAGGTTAGTTGAACTTTGCCTCCAAGTGCCTGATCTGTTAAATAGGAGGAATGACAGATCTGTGGTTACTGAACAGATTAAATGAGTTAATATACTCCTTAGAACTGTCCTCAGTCCTGTGTAAGTTCGGTGGCTCTATGGTGGGCTTAATGGTGACCCCCTCCAACAGGGCTTATGCCATACCCAGGTCTGCTGCACCCAGAACCTCTGCCTCTGTGGCCACTGCTGACCCGTACCTCCACAGGAGACACTCAAACTCTCAAAGGCAGGTCTAGCTTAGTCTCTGCGGGGTCTCCTGTTGTTCATAAGGTTTTGTTTGAGCCCTCCAAGCATCTCTGGGGGGTATGGGGTTTGATTCTAAATGTGATTTTGCCTCTCCTACCATGTTGCTGGGGCTTCTCCTTTGCCCTTAGATGTGGGGTATCTTTTTTTGGTGGGATCCAACATTCTCCTGTTGATGGTTGTGCAGCAATGAGTTGTAATGTTGGAGTTCTCACAGATGGTGAGTGCATGTCCTTCTACTCTGCCATCTTGGGTGCTATTTAACTTATATGCAGAGTACCCTGCTTATTTAACTTATATGCAGAGTGCATCATGCGGAATGCTGGGCTGGATGAAGCACAAGCTGGAATCAAGATTGCTGCGAGAAATATCAATAACCTCCGATATGCAGATGACACCACCCTTATGGCAGAAAGTGAAGAAGAACTAAAGAGCCTCTTGTTGAAAGTGAAAGAGGAGAGTGAAAATGTTGGCTTAAAATTCAGCATTCAGAAAACTAAGATCATGGCATCTGGTCCCATCACTTCATGGCAAATAGATGGGGAAACAATGAAAACAGTGACAGGCTTTATTTTGGGGGGCTCCAAAATCACTGCAGATGTTGACTGCAGCCATGAAATTAAAAGACGCTTGTTCCTTGGAAGAAAAGGTATGACTAACCTAGACAGCATATTATAAAGCAGAGACATTGGTTTGCCAAGAAAGGTCTGTCTAGTCAAAGCTAGGCTTTTTTCCAGTAGTCCTGTATGGATGTGAGAGTTGGACTATAAAGAAAGTTGAGCACTGAAGAATTGATGCTTTTCAACTGTGGTGTTGCAGAGGACTCTTGAGAGTCCCTTGGACTGCGAGGAGATCAAACCAGCCCATCCTAAAGGAAATCAGTCCTGAATACTCACTGGAAGGACTGATGCTGAAGCTGAAACCAATACTCTGGCCACCTGCTGCAAAGAACTGATTCATTAGAAAAGGCCCTGATGCTGGGCAAGATTGAGGGCAGGAAGAGAAGGGGACAGCAGAGGATGAGATGGTTGGATGGCATCACCGATTTGATGGACATGAGTTTGAGCAAGCTCCAGAAGTTGGTGATGGACAGGGAAGCCTGGCATGCTGCAGTCCATGGGGTCACAAAGAGTCAGACACGACTGAGCAACTGAACTGAACTGAGAACTGTCCTTGGCATGTAGGGACCACTGTAGGAGAATTTCCTTTAAAAATTCCTTCTAGAAATATTTTGACAGATTACAACTATATTAATATTTTCTCTACCTAAGTTTCTCTTTCTGTGTGAGTCTTAAAGGTTGAAGTGGCTCATGTTCAGACCTGTGTTCCACTGTTTGATCCTGAATGCCTTGTCACCATCCCTATAGACAAGCCATCCCAGACTCGCCTAGACATTTATGCCGAGAGCCACATTGGACTGCTAAGGAATGCATCTTATCCCAACGGCACTGAACTGTCACTGTTCTCAGAACAGGTCCTTTTGACTCTCAGTGGTTGCACTGTATCCTCTGCCTTGTATGCCTTCCCTGCATTCCACACCACCTGGCAAACTTTTCTTCCTTCGAGGACCAGAACCATTATCAGCGGTGCTGGAAAGCACTTCTTACCTTCCCCAGCCTTCTCCTGGGAGTCCTTGGAGCCCGTGTGGGGGTTGGGGGGTGGTCACTATGCCATTGTTGTGCTCTGTGTGTGTAGGTGGGAGCCCCTGAGGTCTCCCTGACCAGCTCCAGTGGTCATCTCAGTGTCTGTTAGATAGTTAATGCTCCATATCTTAATAAAACAAACAAGCACTTTGTGGTAATAACACTATACATTCCTTTGTCTCACCTGCATATTTGGTGAGGTTGCCCTAGGGCAGAAACAAAGAAATCAAAGTGCATGTTAGGGTCAGTCTGAGGTGGGATGACTCCAGAGCATGGGCTGTTTACTGGGGGGCTGTAGCTAGAGTGCCCCTTGGAGTTCTTTCTCCTCTCCTGGAGCCTAGGGTGGTGCTCCCATGGGGCACCCAGAACCTGGGAAGACCTGGCATGGTCTCATGGCCTTGCTAGAGGTAAACTCCATCAACTCCCAGGGATGACCTTCCTAGACTATTTCTGTGGGGTGTCTAATGGCAGGGGGAGGGGTGGAGCATAGAAGAGCAAACACAATTCTTTGCCCACACTAGGAAGCAAGATATAATTCTGCTCTTCTGTACATAGGGGCCTCCAAAGATTGGGCCTTCCCTGTGTGTGCAAGGACAGGAAAAGAGAATGGAGGGAAATTTAGAGGGTGCGTGAGTAAAGTGATGCGCAGAGTGATGAGCTGCTTGACCAAGGACACGGACGTATTTGATGATGAGGGCCTGGTCTCCAGGCCCAGCACTAAGCATGCTGCCTTCTGAAGGCGGGCTCGCACAGTCAGCTCGGCCCCTCGACCTGTCTTGTCTTCTGTGGCTCACTTCTTGTCGGACGTTTTTCTCTCGACTCCCCCCACCCCCTCCTTCCTCATTGTCCCTGCGTCTGTTGACTTGTGACTCTTACAGCATTCCTGTGTAGGCCATTGATTTTTGCCGATGGAGTGACGAAGGGTCACTTCTTCTACTCTGCTCTGTCTTCATTTTTACCCTCTAAAATATACCCCCTCGTAAAAATAGGGGCTTCCCACACATCTTGCAGGTCTAAATTGGGCCTTAATATAATGCATATGGTAATGATAAACAGGTTTGGTAGGGTATGACCTGTTGGCAGCTTAGGCTGGTGCTCTAGGGCATGTCCGTTGAACTCTGTAAGCCTGTTCAACTTTTCCCTTTATTGTAGGAGAGTGAGGACTCCTCAAAACTATGTGTTTCTCAGGTGGTCAAAGGAAGCTTATACACACAATTTCTGCGTGTAGTAACTGTGTATGAAAATGAAAGAGTTGAGTTGAAACTCATTTCTTTTCTTATGAACTATCTTTGGGTTACCCTGGGATGACTTTGCTTCTATTTCTAATTCTGGTTGGAATAATCTTCTAAATAATCACAAGGCATTAAAAAAGAAACCTTATTTTTTTCTCCATATTTTCTCTGCACTGATATATAGAGCATTTATTTTTCTGGAGTAATTTTTCCTTCTTTCAGGCAAATGACTCTGTAAAGGTGGCATGTTGCTTATTGTATATGGTGTTGATTCCCCACAGATGACAAGTGCTCAAATGCCAGCCTTCTAAATGTTAGGTACCCGGTTGACCTTTCGTGATCAATTTGTTTCTATCCAGCTTTATTAACAGTCGCCCACCGCCCCATTGATTGGATCGACAAGGTGGTGATGTGGGGCAGTCGCTAGACGTGGACAGGGTCACCAGACTGACTTTTGTGTGGTTTTTGTTTTCTGGACAAGGACTCTGTTAGTTGGAACAGCATTTAATTGTGCCCACCGCAACTGCATAAAACCCGCGAGACAGTTACAAATGACCTGTCAGAAGAGGGGAGAAGTGAAGTGGGAGAATGAGCAGGAGGGAGGGCCTGCAGGCTTTGTGGGAACAACCACAACACCCTCCTGACTTTGAGATTTGGCTTCCCTGGGCTGGATATGCCTGGAAAGGTCTCAGGGCTAAAGAGCCAGGAGGCTGGGGTGCAAAGGGTTACTGTATTTGGTGACTGAGTCGACTTCCAGGTGGGCACCGTGGAAACCTTTCTCGCTGGAGCTTCTGAGCTGGCTAACTAGGATGTGTCCTGTGGAATCCGGTTTGTGAGCTGTGCGATGGGGCTGGAAAGCTCTTACTCTCTTTCTATATTTGGCCTCTGGAGCGGCTGCTCTGTCCCTCCCAGTAAACTTTCCAATGGCTCTTCTCCAAACGTGGGGTGATTCAGTGTGTGAACACGTCCAGGCCGGTCCTTGACGTTGTCACCAGGGCTTAGTTCAGGAGGCTTGCTGCTCAGGGCCTTGCCCCTGGAGTCCATGTGCCCATGCTCTGAGCCTCCTGCTGTCCCTCTGCCCTCCAGGACTCCCTCCCAACTTTTCCTTCCTCTAACTCTGATATGTGGTAGGAAACTCTATTTACACATCTATGTTGGTGGGAAATTCTAGGCTAGGGCAAATAATAATACCTTGCAATTATTTAGCATTATATTGGGTGTATCTCCCTTGAGAAATATATTCCTGGGAGTACACCTGGAGAATGAGTTTCAGTTAGCTGAATCATATTTTATGGCTTTTTAAGTTACTAATTTAAAAATCTGTTCTCAAGGACAAAAACCTGACCAAGGCCATCTCAACCACACACTGAAATTCTCAGCGAAGGTTTAAGAGGCATGTTTGCTGATAAATTACAAGGTAAAAACTCTTTATGTAATGGAGAAACAAAAATCCCAAATTGCATTTTTTTTGCTGCTTACTTGAGAGAGAGCTGCATTTTCTGAGATTATTTAGTGCTTTTGAGAGTAGTAAGAGTAACTAATATTTATTGATATTTCTCATGTGCTAGGTACAGTGGTAAATCCATTGACAGATCATTTTACATAATCCTCCTAATAATCCTTTGAGGAATGGAATATATTTATCCTAATTTACAGATTTTGAGACCAGATTCAAATAAGTGAAGTAATTTGCTCAAGGTCATGCAGCTGTTAAATGGTAGAACTGGGGTTTGAACCCACCTGGAGTCCAGTTCCAGAGGTCAGATCATATTACCCCTTGACTGTTTCTTTCCTGTTATGAGTGAAATAGCATACCTTCATCTCAAAAAATATTATTTAAGAATTCCTTCAGTTTATATGCTAAAGCCCATAGGCCATATGTTGGTGCCTTTAAACTTTTATTTCCCTGAGAGATTATAGCCAAGGCTAATGACGAACTGGTCAGCTCAGTTGGTTAGAGCTAATGGGGCCAAGGTGACAAGATTCAACCCCCATATGAGTCTGTTAGCAGGGCTGAGTTTCATGGCCGTGGAATTGACCTTTCACCTGGGCCAGCTGCCTCACAAATGAATGTTGTTCATCTAAGAGGATAAGAAGGAGATTGTGGATAAAAGAGTAGGAACCACTTGACCAGCCACCTAACACTATGACAGGTCATTCAAGAATCTGGTCTTTCCAGTTCAGAACTAGGTATGATTACCTTTCTTTTTATCAATTCAAACAGCGTTTCCTACTGTGCCCCATGGAGCTAATACTTGTTGTAATGCATGTTGAAAATCATCCAGAGGGGTGTGTACGGTATAGTGAGGTTGCTTTTCAGAATTTATTTGAGCTGGGGGCATTCTCCCTGGATTGGGATTCTTAGAAATACCCTTTAGAAATAAACGCTGTATGAAAGTGGGTTTACTTTGTTGTTCTGTTTATTTTAAATCCCTGTGGCAGTGATGTCTCTCCACATCAGAGGAGAGCCAGTTACAGTTGAAAAGATCAGTTTCCACCTTCCCCAAGCTTCTGGGTCAATGTGGATCTGCTTTTAGCAGGTTACAGCTTTACCCCTGAAGTGCATCTGCATCTCTTGTCTCGTTTCCTCTTGCGTTCACTCATTGTGTACCTGGAATTCTGCTGCTGGCCGCACCACATACACCACATCAGCGACACAGCAGGGACTAGAACCCTGATCTCTGGACTCTGGCCCGTTTCTCTTTCCAACAGCCTATGCTGCCTCCCAGTGGACAGAGCATTTGCAGGGAGCAGAGATGTTCATACTTAATTCTTTTCTTGAAAAAGAATTGCTTAGTAACTTAGCATTTCTTGGACCACTGTTGCTTCAGTTTGTAATGTAGCATTGTCTTAATTCTCTGTGCTAGACTGAAAAACCCCCTTTATCACTTCCCCCACTCCCAAATTAGCAGTATTGTTAATAAACACTAGAAAGCATTCCTTAAAAAATCTAAGAACAGATTCTAAATTGACTTTCTATTGGGAGAATAACATCACATTGGAGGAACTCACGGGGTGATCAGCACCAGCTCCTGACCTTCTCCTGGGGACGTTGAAGTGCAGTGAATCCTGTCAAAGAGGCCCTGCTACTCCAGTGCTCACTTTCTCTTTCATTTCTCTCTGTGTAACTTTGTTCAGCTCCAGTGGCAATTTTGGTGGGCTGATAATTTGGAAAATTAGAGAAAGATAAGTTTTATTTTACTTAAAAAGTTAAGTCCAAATGAATAATTGCTATGCTCTATCCCTCAGTCATATTTATGTGCTATTCCTGAAGAATAGTAGGGCTGCCAAAATCAGTAGGGTTTTTACCAAGCTCTGCTTCGGTAATCCTATCACTTGCCTGAAGAATTCATTATGCTGAAATAAACACATTAGGAACTCCGTGGTCTTTTACATCTCTAATATTTATGAAGTACTGAGGCTCCCAGCCAGCAATAGGGACGCAGGTAATTCCCAGCAATCAGTTAAATAGACGTTGGTTGATTTGGATTGCGAAATATAGGTACTTGATTAGTCCCATATATGGACATGCATTATTCTTCCGTCATTCAAAAGCTACCTAATTATGAATATTGAAGCATAGTGTTCTGGCTTTTAACACGAGGCACTTACCTTTTAATTGGCCACAGCTTTGTTTTTAGCTGGGCTGTATCTCCACTGAGAGTCAAATGAAATGGGGAGATAATCAGCCAGTGAGCAGCGAAAGGCGGAAAATGATCGTGGATGTGTAAGTGGCAGCAGGGAAAGTTAGGGTTAGGCCAGAGGGAGAGAAACCAAAGAAAGAAAGTCACGGGACACAAGCTCCCTTTGCTGCCACACTGCCAGGCACACCTCTTTTGCAAGCACCTTTTAACTTCCCTCTTCGGCTTTCAGGTGGGACATATGGACACTTTTGAGCTGACATCTACCAGCTTGATCACAAGCTTGACTCTTCCCTAGCCTTAAACTCTGAGCCAAGCAGAGGGTGGGGCCTTGGATCCTCACTGCACAAACTTGGCAGGGAAAAAAAGACCGTTAAGTGAAGGCTAATTGGAAGCTGCCCCAAACTGCACTCTGTTGGAGCTATTTACAATATCTTTCAAGCAGCGACTTACTAGATTATTCAGTTAAGGGGCTGTGGGTTTAGGAGGGTCCTCAAGGGGAGGAAATTGACCCAAAGGATCAGCTGGCTTGGACATAGCAGTGGATGCTTTCTCAAACTCTTGAAATATTAACTCCTCCATGATCTTAATCCTTGGCACACAGCCTTAAATGCTTCCCCTTACAGCAGGAGCAGGACACATCTTCTGGGTCATGTGTCTCTTTGTAGTCCAATGAAAGCTATGGCCCTCCTCCCAGAAAATCAACTTACATACACATATTTTTTTTTCCCATGTGATTTGAAGAAGCTAAGGAACCCCTGAAAGACCATCCATGGATCTCCTAATTTTGTCAGTTTAAGAAAATCCTGCCTTAGATGGAGAGATAAGACCAGGAAGTTTTCTAGACTCTGCAGAAGTAATAGTGTGGTTACCAAGCACACCTCAGTGAAAGCTCTGCTGAAATGTGGCTTTTTGGAGTATTCTGTTAGCCATTCCTCCCCTCTGGCTTCATGGTGATCATACTTAGTTTTATTTATGTGATTTTGTAGTTTACATGGTGCTTTTTAACATCCCATTTAGCTCTCACCACAATCCTGCCAGGTATGTGGATGTTGTTTTCCCTATCACTAATTGCTTTCTCTGATACAAGTCCCAGTTCTCCCTGAGGCTCCCTCTCACCTAGGTATGTGCTTGGTTGATGGAAAGCAAGAGGGGCTGAGATGGGGTGGGTGGCGGGAGGGGCATCTACCATGGGCAAGACTCAGAGAAGTGAAGGTGGAACAGTTGACTTGGCTCAGAGGTGAGGTGCCTTCTCTCCATGAACTTCTGGTATTAAGATGAGGACAGGGGGACTATTTTTTCTTTATCCTGGCCACATGTCACAAAGACTGATTTTATTGATTTTGAATTTGTGATAACTATTACAGAGACATGGCTGAAGTTCACTTTTGATTCATTGATAAAGTTGGCCCATCAAATACATATTGTAAAGATCTAGGCAAACTTTTATAGAGAATCATAGACTACCTTAAAAAAAAATTTGTATTCAAGTAATTGAAATACACCTGTTTGTATTTCAACATCTGAGAAGCAGATCTATTTATTTTAATTTTATTGACACAAGTCTCATAAGTCACTATTTAGAGGCTCTGTTTTGTTAGTGGACTTGTAGCTAATTCTAATTATTGTAGGCATGCAGAAATGATAGCATTTTTCTTTTTAAAAAATAATCCTTGTCATTTTATGCTCTATTACTGGTTTACAGGCTTGCCTGTGCTTGTGCATACATGACTGTATGTGTGTGTGTATGTGTGTGTGTGTGTATGTTTATATATTTTTTCCTTCCATACATATCCCCCTGAGAAGAAGTAGGGACTTGTCCACAACTGTATCCCCATAGCCTAAACCCAGGGGTGGTGCAGAGTAGATTATTGAGTACATGATTGGATTTGTAATTACTGACTTCAGATTTGGGGAGGAAATCCAAAGAAACTTTTTTCTTTTCAATTCATCTTTTCCGGTTTTTCGAGTGTCCTCTTTTATGTTTTGCTTTCTTTTTCTTTTACAGTCAGAGAGGGAGAATTTGGTTTTCAAAACCTATTATGGACATTTGCCTAACTGTTAAAGATGTGGGAAAACATTGCAGAGGACAGCCTGGAGGAACAGTTGGGGCCCAGACTTCGGGGTGCTGACTGGCTTAACACCCGTTTTCCAGAGTCAGTTTTAGGTCAGAGGCTCTGCCTGAGTTAGCCATTCCACAAGCAACAAAGGACTTTTGAATAGAAATAATCATGAATTTGGATTTCCTTTTGGTGTACTTTCCATCTATTTGGCCATACCAGTCCATTCTAAAGGAGATCAATCCTGGATGTTCATTGGAGGGACTGATGCTAAAGCTGAAACTGCAATACTTTGGCCACCTCATGCGACGAGTTGACTCACTGGAAAAGACTCTGATGCTGGGAAAGGTTGGGGGTGGGAGGAGAAGGGGACGACAGAGAATGAGATGGCTGGATGGCATCACCAACTCTGTGGACATGAGTTTGAGTGTACTCCGGGAGTTGGTGATGGACAGGGAGGCCTTGCGTGCTGTGATTCATGGGGTCGCGGAGAGTCGGACACGACTGAATGACTGAACTGAACTGAACTGAACTGAAAGAATCTTTTATACACAAAGTGCATATTTGGCCAGTGGAGGTTTTTAATAGCTCCGTTGAGAAAAGGATGGATGGACATACCTAATCAGAAAGGATTTTGTGGCTCTGGAATGCAAGAATTACAGAACTCACAGAGGATTACTTCTGTAGAATGTTTGAACACGCATTTGGCTAGATGTTTTCTACCATTTTATTTCTGTCTTCTTTAAAAATGAAGTTGGAAGATGCCCTGGAGAAGGGAATGGCTACCCACTCCAGTATTCTTGCCTGGAGAAGTCCAGGGACAGAGGAGCCTGATGGGCTACAGTCCTTGGTGTTGCAACAAGACAGACATGACTGAGTGACTTATAGTTACTACACTAAGTGTGTTCTGGTTGTTTAGACACACCAAGTCATGGAATCACTGAGGCCCTATTAAGGCCACTCATTCAGATGTCAATTAGTCTATCTTCTGTTTAGGTATCTTCTGAGCTTACCCAGTCTCTTTTCTCCTGTGGCAGTGACTTTAATATTTGTAAATGCTGAGTAGGTGCTTCTTTAAGTGGCCTTAGAAGGCAGGGTTGCGATGGAAATGATCCCTGCACAGGAAAAGGCATCGTACTGGGAAGAGGTGGTTTAAAACAGTGGGTTGTCAGACGTCTTGATTTCTGTTCCCGTTGTTGCTTCTGTTGAACTCATTCTAGAAAAGCCACTGTGACCTCCTCTCTCTCTGCTGAACTGCCAGTGCTTTGGAGAGCTTCAGTTTACTGTATGACAACTCAGAGTTGGAGATACTAGCCCAGAGTCTTCTGTGCTGGATGTGGATGGGGCTTTGACTTCACGAGATCCTGACTGTTTTTTCCGTATAGTCGTGAGCAGAGGAGTGAGAGTCCTCGGTTGTTTCTGAGGTTGCCCTCCTCTGCCCTCGGCCTGTGACCACAGTGTACTCACGTGGACCGGGCTTTTCCCTGTTCAGGACGAATGAGGCACTTGATTTGCACATGCTCTTAGCTCATCTCTCCAAATTCCTTCTGATTCTCTACCCAGCACATGCTTGTCACTTTCCTAAACCAAGTTCTTGATTCTGTCTTTGTCCTGTGAGTCCTCACGTTAGAAACATTTTCATCATCTCAGACTGTTTGAGATGACTGTCCACGTCTGGCCCGTGGCCGGCGTGGGCTCACACACATGCGGACACACCCTCCTCTTACAGACACACGGTTACTATGCTTTAAATACTCTGCTTCTCTCCTTTGCACATAGCATGCCTACCATCTCTGGAGGTAAGACCTGCCCCATTACACACAAGATGATTGTCACTAACGCAGTGGGTACGGATAGAGACATCTAGCAGGGTGTTAATAAAGGGCCTGGTGAGAAATAGAAAAATGTCGCCCCCAGGTCATCCTTATAGATTGGTGAGGAGGTGGGAGAGGAATGGGGAAAGCAGGTGCACCCCTGTGTTAGGTCAGAGGAAAGGCGATTTCTGTACTTGGTTTCCTTTCTGTCTAGGAAATTTTAAAAGCTTCTTCTGCTTAGGCAGATTAAGAGCCTTGCCAGCTTTCAATTCCCTCCAAGCTGGGAAGGGTGCATTAAACCTCATCTTCTTGCCAAACAGCCATCTAAATGCCAAACCCATCGAGTTTCTGAGGCTTTCTTTAGGGTGTATTTCTCTGCCTCTCCCTCTTTGCCTTTGTCTGTGTCTCCGTCCTTATCTTAGTGGCCTGGCATTGGTGCCTGGATTGTCCCCACTTCTGTGTGTCTTGGTTCCTGCCGAGGCTGCCTTGTGCCTTTCATTACCACGTTAACAAACTCGAGTCGTGCCTAACGAGGACGCCTCATACGTTATGCTAATGATCAAGAGACATGTTAATGATATTTTAGAAGCCTAATTAGTGGAATATATAACTATATGCAATTTGGTAATGGACTGTGACAACAAGTTGTTAAAAGGGGGCTTGACAAATCCAGTTGCATGTGGCCTCAGACAAACAGGAGCTGAGAATGGATGAGTGGGAATTGGAAAGGGAGGTGGAGGGAAGGAGGTGTGTCCTGGGGGTGGGAATGCCTATGTCCATTTATGGAGAGGTCAGTCTTCTTATAGATTATTGCTTTCCTATCATCCTTCCACTGTTTCCTAAAACCTTAGGGCTAACTGGGTAGAAAGGATTCTTTGTTAATGTTTCTTAAGCAGTTGCTACTCTTGTTATCGATCGAACACATAATCTTTGTTAGAAATGTTATTTTGATTATGTTATTCTTTGCAATAGTCTTACTTAGCATTTGTAATAGGAAATGTATATACAGTAGATAGAAGATCAGATCTTGTACCAAAGAGAAATTTTATTGTGTTATAAACCAGCAATCAAGACTGTGTAAACTGGGAAATTATCTGTATTGTGTCTATCAACATTTTAATGATGTTGGTAGGAGTAAAACGAGGAGTGGTGTGTGTAACATCGTTCAGCTGTTTGAATGTCGTTTTCTCTCAATGAAAGAACTGGTTCGAGGCAAATATTTCTTCAACTGGAATCTTCTCTCCTCTAGTATAGTGATTCCCATGTTGTGGGCCACGGATCCTGGGGGAGCCAGGAAGTTTTTGAAAAGGTTTGGAAGATCCTTACATAGACCAGGCATTGTCTATAAACAGAACAATGTCATGTGTTTACACGCGGATACACATACAGATATACCTACTGAAATTCTTTAAATGTATGAGATGCTGCTGCTGCTGCTAAGTCACGTCAGTCGTGTCTGACTCTGTGCGACCCCATAGATGGCAGCCCACCAGGCTCCCGTCTCTGGGATTCTCCAGGCAAGAACACTGGAGTGGGTTGCCATTTCCTTCTCCAATGCTTGAAAGTGAAAAGTGAAAGTGAAGTCGCTCAGTCGTTAATAAAATGCATGTCCGTGTAAGACAGCTCTTTTCAGTCTCTATTGGTTTTTTGTTATGTGCATCTTTCGTCCAGCTGTAGAAGTGAAAATTGGAATGACTGGCTTGTAGTTGTCCTTACAATTTTTTGGCATGAAAAAGTCACAAAGGTTGGCAACTTTTGCCTAGCCTGTTGTCATCAAGTGTTAGTAGCTCGGTTGTGTCTGACTCTTTGTGACCCCATGGACTAGCCCACCAGGCTCCTCTGTTCATGGGATTCTCCAGGCAAGAATACTGGAGTAGGTCACCATTCCTTTCTCCAGGGGAGCTTCCCAACTCAGGGATCAAATCTGGTTCGCCTGCATTGCAGGCAGATTCTTTACCATCTGAGCTATCAGGAAAGCAAAGCTGCTTATAAAAATTTCAGCAAATAGCTTTCACTTCTGGCAGCTATTTTAATTCTAGAAAGTGTATTTGTGAAAATTACCTAAGTGTTGTCTGTTTCTCCAGTGACTCTTATTATAAATTTGGAAGTAGAAGCCAGGGGGGCTCCAATCCATGGAGTTGTGAAGAGTTGGGCATGACTGAGCATAGATGCAGTGGTCCCATAGGGTAGAAAATTCCCCACAGTCAGAACTGAGTGATTTTCCTATAGAACATGTTATGCTGCGACCTACAGCATAAATTTTTTTCATGTATATATATTTATTTTTGAAATATAGTTGATTTACATTATCAGTTTCAGGTGTGTGTGCCTAGTTGTGCCCGATACTTTGTGAACCCATGGACGGTAGCCCACCAGGCTCCTCTGTCCATGGAATTTTCCAGGCAGAAGTACTGGAGTTGGTTCCCATGTCCTCCTCCAGGGCATCTTCCTGACCCACATATCAAACCGCATCTCTTGCATCTCCCGCTTTGGCAGCAGTTTCTTTACCACTCGTGCCACCAATAGCACAGCAGTTCAGTTCGTATATGGTAATATACTTCAGATGCTCTTCCCTTCCCTTAGAGGTTATTGCAAAATATTGAGTATAGTTAAGCATAAATCCTTAATGGTTATCTAGTTTATGTATGGTAATGTGTGTATGTTAATCCGAACCTCCTAATTTATCACTCCCTCACCCTTTTTCCCTTTTGGTAACAGACATATACACACAGACACACACATTTCACTGTATACCAACAATGGAATATTACTCAGTCATAAAAAAGAAAGAGATATCGCCATGTACAACAACATGGATGGACCTAGAGATTATTATACTAAGTGAAGTAAGTCAGATAAATATCATATGATATAACTTATATGTAGACTCTTAGAAGAAAAAAAAAAAGATACCGTTTACAGAAGAATCCAAGCAAACTTCTTGGCCAACCCAGTATTTCCAGAACAGAGACTCACATAGATGCTTGAGCACAGCAGTGTACACTTGGCACCAGCTTATGGGAACTTCAGTTCTGAAAACCTGTTCTCTTTTATTTTTTGGTCTAGAACGAAAATGCCTAGGAGAGCTAGGCTTGCAGTATCCCACTTCATCACCAGGGAAAGCTTTTAGAAGCATACATTCAGTGTGAACTTGTCTCAAGTTTGTAACTTCTTGATGGAAGTTACATCAGGAAGACAGTTATAGAGGCAAAGAAACTTAGTGTTTTGGACACCGATTCTATACTCTGGAAATGTGTTTTCTCAGGTTATTGGCAGTGAGGTGGGTTTGTAGTTTTTCTTTGGCCATTCTTCCAAAGGCTATATGCCCTATTGCTGTTAAGGAATGTGGAAGGGGATAGATTTCTTTGTTTGGGTTTTATTATTTACTGAGCACTACCTCTGTTAGGTATTATTCACTGGCTCAAGCTTTACCGTATAGCCTTCCTCTTTGTTGGTGCTAGGACCTGGGCTTGGGGACAGAATGGCTTCCCGTAGTGATGCTTATATTAAAATTTGAGGTTGTCTTCCTTGGCTTACCCTTTGTTACCTAAAGGATTGATTGTAAAAAGAAAGACGGGGAAATGTATCACTACACTTATTAAATTGTGCCCTTTTGACATCGAGACATTTAGTCTTCTAAATTTAGGCACTGCCCATCACTATGCGTGTGATAAATGCTTGCTGGTGAGAGAACTGGTCTTTTAAGGGACACAGTGGTTAGTGGTTGTCTTTTGAGAATCGTGAGGAGAAGACCTACCTGGAATTCCCTTTTTAATTCAGTGACTCAAAAATACTATGTGGTTTTCAGACCAAGTGAAATAAGCCAGACAAAGACAGATATCATGTGGTGTCATTTATACGCTGAATTAAAAAAAGTGATACAAATGAACTTTTTTACAAAACAGAAAAAAGACCTACAGACATAGAAAAGAAACTTATGGTTTCCAAAGGGGAAAGGGGAAGGGGGAAAATAGGAGTTTGGACTTAAGGCATGCATGTTACTATGCATAAAACAGATAGTTAACAAGGACCTGCTGTATAGAACAAGGAGCTATACTCAACACTTTGTAATAACCTATAAGGGAAAAGAATCTGAAAAAAGTATATGTAATTGAATCACTGTGCCGTATACCTGAAACTAATGCAACATGATAAATCTATACTTCAATTAAAAAAATCAAATTTTTGTAAAAAAAAAAAATCTAAAAATGCTGTGTGGTTCTGGTGCTCTGAGGAACTTGTGTTCTTTTGCCTCTTGTGTTCTGTCTTCTCTCCCTCTCTGACTGTAGCCAGCATTGAGACGTCAGAGATTACAGATTCCCATCTTTGGTCCCTGCTTTCTGTATATAGGTTTCAGCCTTGTGCGTTCCACCACTTCAGCATCCCCGTGTTTCAGCTGAGCATCATTCTGCTCTTTCTCTTTTTCTATTTCCTCTATATTTTTATTGATAAAGCACTAGAAGAAGATTATGTATGAACTCAGAATTCTGTTATTACATCTGATGTTTGTTTCCAGTTAAAAATGAGGACTAATTTTGAGGAGGGAGGCAGAAGGGGAAAAAAAAAGTTTCTAAGTGAGCCGGTGGCAAAAGCACATTCATTGTCAGTGTCTTTCTCACTGAGTCTCGTTTGAAGCTGGGAAAATTAGCAGCCGCTTTGAAGCTCAGAAGATCTTTCATCTTTGTGTGTGTGAGTGTATGTGTGTGTGTGTGTGTGTTAATATTAAGCTGAGATTCTTTTTCTTGCCACTTATTTGGTTTTTCTGCTAATAATGAAATTATAATGAGATCCCTGATGGGATTAAAAAAAAGAAAGAAAAAACACCTCACTTGAATTATCCTGTTTCCCCCTCACCCTCCTTCTGCCTTTCTGTAAAAATCTATTCTGCATAATAGGCCTTTGTCTCTGGATTGGAAACAGAATTGAAGAAGGCCGGGAGTCGGAAGTGCCCCCATTGTTCCTTTGGGGGCTAGGATGCAAAGTTCTGTTGAGCAGGGAATGCTCTCTTTTCTTCCACCTCCCAGTCCTGTTCCTCCCTGGGCCCTGTCACCCCCATCCTCCAACTGCCCCCCTCCCACCCGCCGACTTTGAGTGGGGATGGGCTGAAGGCAAGTATTGGGTGTTTTTGCAGGCCAAATGTTTGGTTTATTTGAGGGGTACATACTCCCTCTCTCCTTTATAACTTGGTCTTTTATAGAGGGACCAAATATCTGTCTTGATTGGCAGAAATTGGGTGTTTTGAAACCCTGGGAGAACCTTGCTCAGGATGGTTTTGTGGTAGTGGGTTTCCCTCCCATCACCTCGCCTTCCTGTCCCCTTGCCCTTTTAGTAGGGCCACTGATGAAAGAGGGCTCCTTGCTCTGGCTGAGAGTTCCTTGTCCAGGCCTGGGTTTCTCCATGTGGGTGAGTAGATGGAATCCTTGGTGGAATAAATCTCTATACAGGCTGTTCAAGAAGGATGCACAGTTTTCTAATTTCAGAATTTCTCTCTGTAGAAAAGGCAATGTTGTGGTTGATTCCAATGAACAGTTTAAGCCTTGGCAACTCTCAATTTCAGAAAATTCTTCCCTAATTCGGCTTAAGTGTTTTGTCTGAAGTCAGGGATAGCCAGCTGCTATGTTGGTAGTAGTACTCTAGAAAAATGAGGTGTGAAAAATGGAGGGGGGATGAGTATGCCTTGTCTCCCTCTGTGGCTTGGTCAAAGGCTATTTCCTGAATATATTCCACGTCTAGGTTTCTTTCTGATCAACGCTAATGACCAGTTTCAGGACCTCACTCCCATTCATGTCTGTAGGTTCTCCCTCTCTCTCTTCCTTCTCACCATTAAACAGGTATAATAAAGCAGGGGAATCTTTACAGTTGGTGATTTTATATCATAGATCAAAGATCAAAGCAGAGGAATACACAGCAACCGTAAAATTAACTGCTTTTTCAATTTTACAATGCTTTCAGTGATAGAGAATCTTATAAATTTAATATTAATTAAACACTTAGCTTTTAACCTCCTCCTGCATCTACTTTTGGCTGGTGGCTGGGAAAAATTAATTGGGCATCTTAAATCTTGTGTTACTCACACTTTGACAGGAGGGGTTTCAAAAGCACTTATAACTTTAGCAGAATGCACTTTGGAGCATTTGTCCTTCCACTCACCTAATTGAAAATGCCTTTTTTCCCTCCTTAAGGTAAAATGAACCATTTGCTAATTTTCTTTTTTTAAAGAGATATAACTTATAGTCTCCTTTCATTGCCTGAGCTTTAACTCAGCCTCTTGGCACATTTAACACTTCACAAAATGGAAGCCGTTGAACTTCCATTATTATAAACGTCTTTTTGATTTTGGATTGCGTTGGGACACACGTGTGGCTGGTAGTTGCTTGGCCTGATCATCATGTCACCTGCAGCCTCTGGGTGCTCAGTTTGGCGAGAGTTGCTTCCTGCTTCAGAGAGCATGGCTTACCTTGGCAGTGCTGAGCCCACATGGTGACTCAGATGGAACCCAAGAACGGACCCTTAGTAATAGGACAGCAGAGTCAGAATAGCATAGAAAGGAAATAATATTTTACTTGAAGGATGTCCCAAGAGATAGGGAGCTAGCATGTTGGACAAGATATTTTGAGAATGCTCCGCTTGATTGTTCATGTTTCCTGAACTACTGAAGGGACTGAACTTGGCCTTTAGTTAGGGGATGGGTGTTAGTCTGTCTTTAGTAGCCAGGCAAGTATCCGTGTCTGAGCTTCAGAAATGGCTCAGTTGAAATAATAATAGGGCTTCCCAGGTGGTGCGGTGGTAAAGAATCTGCCTGCCAATGCAAGAGATGCAAGAAATGTGAGTTTGGTCCCTGGGTCAGGAAGATCCCTGGAGTAAGAAACGGCAACCCACTTCAGTATTCTTGCCTGGAAAATTCCATGGAGAGAGGAGCCTGATGGGCTGCAGTCTGTGGGGTCACAAAGAATTGGACACAACTGAGCACAACACTATCTAGGTTGGTCATAACTTTCCTTCCAAGGAGTAAGCGTCTTTTAATTTCATGGCTGCAGTCAGCATCCTCAGTGATTTTGGAGCCCAAAAAAATAAAGTCTGACACTGTTTCCACTGTTACCCCATCTATTTCCCATGAAGTGATGGGACCAGATGCCATGATCTTTGTTTTCTGAATGTTGAGTTTCAAGCCAAAGCAGAGACATTACTTTGCCAACAAAGGTCCGTCTAGTCAAGGCTATGGTTTTTCCAGTGGTCATGCATGGATGTGAGAGTTGGACTGTGAAGAAAGCTGAGCGCCGAAGAATTGATGCTTTTGAACTGTGGTGTTGGAGAAGACTCTTGAGAGTCCCTTGGACTGCAAGGAGATCCAACCAGTCCATTCTAAAGGACATCAGTCCTGGGTGTTCATTGGAAGGACTGATGCTAAAGCTGAAACTCCAGTACTTTGGTCACCTCATGCGACGAGCTGACTCACTGGAAAAGACTCTGATGCTGGGAAGGATTAGGGGCAGGAGGAGAAGGGGACGACAGAGAATGAGATGGCTGGATGGCATCACCGACTTGATGGACATGAGTTTGAGTGAACTCCGGGAGTTGGTGATGGACAGGGAGGCCTGGCGTGCTGTGATTCATGGGGTCGTGGAGAGTCGGACACGACTGAGCGACTGAACTGAACTGAACCGAGCACAGCACAGAAATAATAATACCAGTCCATTGCATCTTTATAGTATTTTTTCTCCAGTAAGCATGGCGTACTTTCATCAATGTTATCTTGTTTTTCAATCACATATCACTGCAAAGTACTTAGAGGTGGCCTCTGAGTCTAAGCAAGCTGGTTTCCTGCTGGGGCCATGCATTTGAAACTGGTGGCCTGGAGTTACAGCAAATGGAGCATGGGCTCCAAGAAGGCACCTTTCTGTCCTTGTTCTAGTTTCAGGTGACTGAGAAGTAGTACCTTAATTGCTTTGGGGGATGTCTGTTCTTAACACAGTGTGCAGTGGAATTCCCCAGAGTTATTTGCACCTCACCTTGAAAAAAAACTCATAGAAAACTAAATTTAGGAGAAAAGAAATGAAAGGAGTCATTTACTTTACAAAAATATTTTTAAACTCCTCTCTAAAATTGTTTACTACAGGTTTGGTTTAAATGGCTAAGTCTTCTAGTCCTATAGTCTTCTAATAAGACTCTAAATCAATTTATGGCCCGTGCTTCAGGAGCATATTTCTGGGGTTAAGGTAAGGGACATAGACTCAGAGCATAGCGGTCTCTTATCTTCTGCACTGAGCTGCAATGGTCCTTGCTCTTAAAGTCCCGAACAGTCACTCTGACAGTCCCTGATGGCAGTAGGAAATGGTTAATCCAACTGTGAAATAATAAATTAGTTGTGGAGTCAACACTAGAACTGAGATTCCTAGCTTTACGCACCTGGTTGGTCTTACTCCCTGTGAAACCATCACGGTTCCTTCTCATTGCAGCTGAGCTTTCTGAACCTTTTAAGAACTGAATTGGTGGGATGTGGAATTTGATAGCCGATAAATTAAGGATATTGGTAAATTTAACGACTCTATTAGAAGACGGCGTTTCCAGAATCAGAGCAACATTTGCTTGTGTGTTTGTGAGTGTATCTGCAGAAATCCTTTATATATGTATCACTCTGCTTTTCTATCTATCTGGAGCTATATGATATGTGAGGTGCTATAAAATTTTTATAGCCTTAGTTTGGGTTGACCGCCTTATTACTCACGAGTGAGCTATACAGGTCTTCCTTAACAAGTGGCAATAAAGGCTTTACAGCACCCCTTACACCGTCACATATTTTTGTTTAGGCCACATATTGTCTTTTTCTTTTTAAGTCTCCCCTTGCTCATGTCCCTCTCAAGTACCTTTGTTGCCATGGCAACAGTTCCATCATGGCTTAGGGTGGAGCAGACTGACAATCCTCCTGCAAGCTTCTTGAAGTCAGTGCTTGTTTGGGTTGACCTCCAACATGCTGCCGGGGCCAAGGCTGGGGCCCTTAGCCTGGGCATCGGTGTCACTTTTTTTCTCTTTAGTATCTGTAGCTTTGCTTATTTGACTGCCGTGGCTGTTCCCACATTAATCATTCTCCATATATTCATGGACCTGTCCTCTAAGGAATATGAAGAAGCTGGCACTCATGATCCAAAAATCAAAAGTTACCATTGAACATTTTGAGTTACAATTGGAGCTGTGTAAGTGGCTGGCTACTTAGGAAATTCTGAGGCCAGACGGAAGGAGGAAGGGAGCCCTCTGCTTATCAAAGTTGTCTTCTGAGTTCCTCCCAGGCACCGTTTCTACAAGTTACCACATGCGTTTTTAGGTCCTCCCTCTCTCTCTAAGGTTGCCCACTTCCAGCAGATTTTCCCATTCCTTGACTCATGGACTGTTAGTGTTGGATAGGAGTCATAGAATTGAATCCAGCCCACTCATTGCATTTATTGGAAACTGAGGTGCAAAGGCCCATGTGGCTTGTTGAGGTCACTCAGCATGCAGGAAACTTGCCCAGCTGGGATGAACACCACTGTCTCCTGGTCCCCAGCTGGACTTCAGCTTTGCCACGATTACTTGATTCTTTAAAATAGAAATTAGTCAAAAGGTTTTACTGTCAGGCCAAGTTTCCCATCAAGCCACCTCAGCATTTCTGTTAAATGTGGTGGTGACTGTAGTAGCGAGATCATTTGGCAGAAGTAGACAGGTGGTGAAGCTGTGCCTCCAAATTTCTCGGTTCTTTTCCCGATGAGAAGGTTGGCTTGCCAATTCCTTGATAGAAGGTAGTAGTTCCTGTAATCTGTTATCTCAGCCACATTTGGGATGCTTGTATGTATGACTCCATCTATTTATATATTTTATATGGGCAATATTTTGACTGTTTCTTTTTTGAAAGACAGTGTGAATGAGTATGCCAAAAATCACAGATGATATGAAAAACGCTATCAAAAAAACCCCCACTTTTTCAGGAAGGTGAATAAAACAACCCTAGAACAATGTGAAATTTGTTCTGATGTCCTTTTGTGAAGTCATTAGGAAAGCTAGTGCTTGTGATCAGCGTGGGGGTGATTCTGGACATCAGTGACTCTGATTAGGGAGAAGATTTCAGATCTGAGACTCTTGGCAAAGAAAGCAGGATTTGTTGAATCCATTCTTGGATGACATGAAGAAGGATCCTGAATATATTTTTCTTTTCTGAGTTTCTTAAGTTTGAGGTATTTTATAGGCCTGGGGTAAGGGGCATTTTAGGAGAAAGGTCTCTTTTAGGTCTTCTGGGTTTTCTGACCTGTAGGCATGTGTGTGTGTGTTAGTCACTTGGTTGTGTCAGTCTTTGCTACCCCATGGACTTATAGCCCAGGCTCCTCTGACCATGGAATTCTCCAGGCAAGAATACTGGAGTGGGTTGCCATTCCCTTCTCCAAGGGATCTTCCTGACCCAGGAATTGAACCCATGTCTCCTGCATTGCAGACAGATTATTTGCCCTCTGAGCTACCAGGGAAGCCCTGAACTGTGGGCATGGTGCTCATATATTTGAATAGGCAGTTTTTATATATAGGTTGCCCATGATAGGAGAAGGCAATGGCAAGCCACTCCAGTACTATTGCCTAGAAAATCCCATGGATGGAGGAGCCTGGTGGGCTGCAGTCCGTGGGGTCGCTAGGGGTCGGACACGACTGAGCGACTTCACTTTCACTTTTCACTTTCCATTTTCACACATTGGAGAAGGAAATGGCAACCCACTCCAGTGTTCTTGCCTGGAGAATCCCAGGGACGGGGGAGCCTGGTGGGCTTCCGTCTATGGGGTCACACAGAGTCGGAGACGACTGAAGCGACTTAGCAGCAGCAGCAGCAGCCCATGATAATTAGTGATTTTCCACTGATCCATCTGTCAATCAAGTGACACTGTAATATTCCAGGTGATACATTTTTCTGTTTCCCAAACACTCGGGAAAAGAGAAAGCAGTTGAAATGAGATTATCTGTATGAAGCACATTGAATGATCCTGAAAGGGTTATTTATTGTTTCTATTTAACAGATGAGGAAACCGAGCCCCAGAGAGAATAAATAAAATGTCTAATCTCCTATGACTAGTAAGTGACAAAACAGATTTCTCGGATACAAACCTACAAAACTTTTCCTCTTGGTCACACTGCCCCCACTAGATACTTGGCAGTTACTCTCTTACAGTCTTTGGATCCTTTGCTTTTATCATGTGCTGAATTCCTTCCTCCACAACTCAGAGTAAAACAAGAATGGCAAGCATTTGGCATCATCACACAAAAGCCCGGGATTCTCACCTTCCTACAAAGACACCTTGTCTGCTCTAGCGGATTTCCAGGTAGTTTGATGTCACTGACAGAGTGGGTTATGAAATAGCAGCATGTGACTCCATCAGGGAGATGTAGGAACCTGACAGAAATTGAGGGGTGGGGAGGGAAAGAAGGAAGAAGCACATATATTAAACCCAGAATTGCTTTTTCTTTTTCTTTCAGATTAATGTATATAGCTGTTACCACACTTTTTAAAAAATATAACTTTTAAAAGCCTCCATCTGGCTTAAGTGCTAGATGAAAGTTCTGGTTAAAATAAAACAAGTGGTTTTATAAACCTAGTGGCAGAGAGAATTTTTTTTCCTACAATTTTCAGAGTACTTTATGAACAAACTTAAATGCCTTTAGATGTAAACAATATAGAGAAACTAGAAACTATGGCTCTCAGATTCATGTAAGAACAGCATGGAGGGGGAGGAGGGGGACAAAAAAATTAAATAAAAGAGGAGAGTCAACGCTGTCACTCTGTGCTGACCCTTTTACTGAGGTAAGGGGCAAAACATAAATATTCCACACAGAGAGTGACAAGTCCACTCACTTAGTTCATTATTTATTTTACTTATTGGAGAAGCTGCTTAGCCTCCGGGCATATTTACAAGTGTGATAGAGAAAAGACAGACTCTGCCATTACTGTTTACAGTCCACAATAGATAATATATAAACAGGACATATTGTCTTTGTAGACAGACACTTGCCTCAGATACACTTTGAACACACAAGAGAAAAGCAATTAAGATGCATATGAAATCACTGAGATAAATCAGTATTCATAGCCAATGAAAGAAAATAATACAAATCAAGGAATTGGAAATGGATTTGATTCCACATTTGACTATTTTCGCAGTTCAAAACAGGATTTTGGAAGCCAGTGTGGCTGCAGCAGAGTCGGGAACCAGGCTATCAGTGTTGTGACTTGCTTGTTCCATAAGCTGAGCCTGGGCAACACTCAATAACCCCCCTCACCTTCATGGACCATCAGCCGGAGAGAGGCGAATTAGGCAAGTGGCATAAGCCACAAATCACAGGCTGTTTTGAGATTCAGTCTGACCCTTAGCATCCTTTTATCTGAGTCCTCTTGGATTTAATGGGATTCCCTTCACACTACCCCTCTCTCTGGACAAACACTAATACGGTTATCACCGTGATTACTTGGGGCTGACCTAATACCCTTCTGCCCTGAAACCAGAGGACCTTGCCATGGCCTCGGCATCACTGGCCCTGGCAGCACCTCATTGGCTCGGCAGAACCAGAGCTGAAGTTTCAAATAAGGGACTCATCCTTTAGTGCCCCCACTGCCCTCACCCGCTTTGTTCTCATTATGCTCTTTCTCCCCTCTGGGATGCTACCCATTACTCCCAAGGAACTAAAAGCTCAGATATGCTGATTTCAGAGGGAGGTAGGGAAGAAGTCAGGCTCGGCTGTGAGAAGAGTGAGACCTGGTGTACCTGTCCTCACATTCGTAGCTCAGCTTTTCTCCTGCTGAACGTGGAGCGGGGAGAGAAAAGCCAAACTCTGTGACCTTGAGTGTATAGGTTTTCATAATCCATGAATAATGTCGGGAATTAGAGATGTCCTGTTAGTGTAGAATAGGCAGAATGCCCACTAGGTATTCGACACTGCTCAAGACCTGTGTGGAAGCTTTTTGCTCAGTTTATTGCTTTGTATCAACCACCGCAGCCCATTGACAGCAAGACCTTTCTAATGATGACGAGACTGGGAGGATCAGTGGCTTGGGTGCCTTAGGTCCCTGTGGCGTGTATGGTGTGCAAAACAAGCAACCTGGACTCACTGCTGCCCTCTGCACACGTGACGGCTGTGGAAAGGGAGAAAGGACGCACAGGATGATGTTACTTGGGTGACTGAGAAGAACCTGAAAAGCGGGACACTGATTTTATGGTGTTTGGACCTTCAACCTGCTCATATAGACCTAGAAGAAACCTTAGAAGTGCCCAATCACTTTGTTTTACAGAGAAGAAAGCCCGGGGTGGATACTAACTCGCCTGAGTTCGTACACTTAGTGGTGTAGCTAGACTCCGAACCAGTTTTCATGAGTGCATATCCACTGTACCACACCCTCTATATGGAATGTCCTCAATGAATGGTGTTGAATGACTTTTTATTGTTTTTCTCAGTCATCTCCTTTTCTCTTTTTATGTTATTATCACATCATCTTCTATTATTAATATTTTCATTGCCAGGTCCATTTTGCTCTTATTCAAGGGTCCCAACGTGAACTGTGTCTTATATCTGGTAGAATTTGAATGGAATTGGTGGAGGACGGGATCGTGTAGTAGGTAAGACCCTGGCTCCGGACTCTTGACGGCCAGGGTTTGAATCCCAGCTCTGCTGTTTATGTGTAGGTGACTTGGACATATTGCGTAACCTCTCTTTGCTTCAGTATCTATTTGATAGGAAGGATAACAGTGGTGTCTGCTTCATAGATATCGTTCTCATAGTTAATATTCCTAAAGCCATTGAAACAGCACCTGGCACGTGTTAAGCCTCATGCTGCTGCTGCTGCTAAGTCACTTCATTCGTGTCCGACTCTGTGTGACCCCATAGACGGAAGCCCACCAGGCTCCCCCGTCCCTGGGATTCTCCAGGCAAGAACACTGGAGTGGGTTGCCATTTCCTTCTCCAATGTGTGAAAGTGAAAAGTGAAAGTGAAGTCGCTCAGTCGTGTCTGACCCTTAGCGACCCCACGGACTGCAGCCTACCAGGCTCCTCCATCCATGGGATTTTCTAGGCAAGAGTACTGGAGTGACTTGCCATTGCCTTTTCCGGTTAAGCCTCGTAGGGCTGTATTTATTTTCATCATCCTACAGCACTGGCCTCGAGCTGCCTAAAAGGTTATATCATTTAATCTCCCATTTAACCGAGGAAGGAACACGTTTGTAACAGTCCTGGATAACAGTTACCCAGTTCTCTGTAGCCTTTGAGAGCCAGCTCACCACCACCCGTGCCAGCTTTGTCTTCTGGACCCGTACACAACACGTCTGTTCTTTCTTCTGCTTTGGAGATAGTTCTAAGTTGCTCACTGAATATTCCTTCTGCTTTCTTAGAACCTATAGTTGTAGGTTTCAGGGAGATTCGACCAGAGGCTCCTTCAGGGATGTTGTGGCCAGGTGTCACCCAAGAGGCTGAGGTTGGTGCAGTTGGTTTGCAGCAGGACCTGGCCTGGTTCCACACCTGCTGGGGTATACCTTGGACTGATGATTATACTAAAGCACTGGTGCAGGTGAAAGCTATAAAGAAATAAAATTTACCATTTCCCTCTTCCTTTGTGATGCCTTAAACATAATGGTATTCCATAAAGGATTCGAAAAGAGAGTGCTTTCTGAACTTGACTTCCTATTGAAACTGTCTGACCCGGACTGCTGTGGCAGCGCTTCGCGTCTGCTTATACTTCCCTTCCTCTCACGATGCCCATCGAGTTCTGTTTCCGGAACACAGATTGCCCACATTTGCTGTAGTGTCTGTTGGATGACTGTCTGCTCTAAAAGGGAAGTGTCAGCTTCCTATTAGCGTAACTACCGCCATCCTAGGGGCACAAACTTTGTTTTCATGCAGCACTAGAGTGGAAGGACAGGACTCTGTTGGATATTGTTTAGGGTCCTTTTCCAGGTGTGTGTTTTTGGGGAGAACAAAACCTCTTAGTTATTTCCTAGCCTGTCAGGACTTGGAAAGACCCAAACGTTGCAGGTGGGAGCCTCCCTTGGAGTGTGTTTCCACGCACCTTGTTGAACGTTGTTCTGCCTGGGTCTGTCGCCTGGCCCCCCAGCCTCCCCACGGCCTCCTAAGTGACAAGACGCTGTGGTGTCGGCCTTTAGAGATGGCAAATCTGGGGCTGCAAATATGCTGAGCCTCCTTTCTTTCCCCTTCTAGGAGGCAGAGATGCAGCTTAGAGAAGGTGCAAGTGTGTGCGTGGGGGGAGGGGGTGAGAGCGAGGGTGGGGGTGGGGAGGAAAGGACGAACAACTGTAAAAAATGTTAATTTATTAATCACTGAATATATAGCAGTTCATCTGAAATGCTGTTGCTATGCCAACACCCTGGGAGTTTATTTTCTTAATCCAAGAGAGGAGCTCTCAGTCCCCTGCTCCCCTGCTGTGTCATTTGAATTTGCTGCTGCCACCGCCGCCGTCTCGGTATCTGTTTTAAAAAGTGCTGGGGGGGAAGGGGGAGTGTGTGGAGGGGAGCTGGGCTGAACCACCAAAGCAGGCACATGCAAAGCAGCAAGAGGCCTTTCTCCCTACGACTTAGTAAAAATGACACAAATTAATATACTCTACTTAAACCAGACCAAGATTAATGGTTCTCTTTCAGTGCAGCTTAGCCCAACTGTCACTCGACAGGCGTTTGTCGGACAAAATCAACACTAATCAACATTTATTCGTCTCTTGCCCTTGGGTCTGAGGCGCGCGAGCGGGCTGCACCGTCCTCCCGCGCGGCTCGCCACGCTTTTCACCCTCCATCCAGCTGCTCCATACATCACCCTTCCTCCTGGTGCCGATCCTCGGACGGATCCACACACTCAGCTATCAGGGTACATTAGGGGCATGATAGATTTTCTGTTTTAATTTACATCTATTATATTACAACATAACAGATTTTGATTCAGGCGAGACCAGTGTCTCCTATAGCCAGACTCCTTGGGAGGATTTCTGCATTAACTTATTAAGGTTCGTTAGGATGCCGCTTCAAATAGGCTCCTTCTCTCTCTCCCCCCTCCCCGCCACTTCTCTCTAACATGCTCAGTAAAGATGTCTGGGTGCACCTTATTCAGAAGCACAGCTTATTCTTTTCAGACTTGGCTTCCTGTGCTGGGTCACATGAGGCTGGCTGGGTTCCTCCCTTACTTTCTGATTGGACTTTGATCAGCCAACAGTGGGAGCTGTGAGCTCCCTTCCCTGCCTGGGTTAATGGGCTCTGACAAATCTGATGGCCTGGAGTCACTGGGCACCCCCTCCCAGGCTTCAGTCTTAGCCCCTAGCATCTTTTTTTTTTTTTAATCTCTTTTTCCCTTTTGATCTCAGTTACCGTTGTATTTTATTTTTATTGAAACACAGGCCTATAGAGACGAGGGAAAAAAGAGCAAACAAAATTGGTTGAGCTAACTAAGGAAAGGTAGTTGAAAGGGTGACTGAGGGAGTGGATCTGAGTGACTGCTTGCCTTTCTTTGTGACCATCTTGAAAACATCTCATTTCAGCTTGGAATACTAGGGAGGAGGCCAGCTTGTTTCGAACTGGTGTGTGGGATTTTGTGTTTATAGTTCCATTGTAGAATTCCTTTCCCCCTCATTTATGAAATTGGATTTTTATTTTCATCCTCTCTCCCCTTCCTTTCACAAGTGCTGTAGTGTTAAGGACCTCTTTTATTTGGTGATCCAGTGTTCACCCATGATTTTTTGGTCAGACTAGAATGTTTTATGGCTGTTGACTAAGGCCCCATTCAGCTCTAGCTATTGAGCCACCTGTTTGTGGGCTGTAGAGAAGAGAAGAGAAATCCTCCCCTCTGGTTGGGTCCTTTTACCCTGGGTTACTTTTTGTGTGGACACCATGGCTTTGTCAGACGTCCAGGAAGGACTGTGGCTTTCTTCTCACATTGGCTGTAACACTAGATCCGGGGCCACTTAGAAGGCACAAGTTTTTTCTGCCAAGCCATTGATTCTAAACTGTGGTAAGGTTCCTTTTGTGGTCACAAATGCAGAGAAACCAGGGGCTGAGTTGGAAATGTGTGGTTTGTGAGGATTTGAGTGTGGCTGCCGAAGTGTAGGGTGTGTTAGGAGGAGAGCTTAGCACTTTCATTTTGGTCTCTTATTACGTAGCAATGAAGTAAATGACGCTTAGAATAACTTCGCACATAGAGAACCGCAGCTCAATTTGAGACACAAAACTCAGTATCTTGAACTTGGGAAACGGACCTTGTTAATTTTAATGATGGGAAAAATTCTCTAGCAGGGACTGAGATGATGATGAAATACCAATAAGGTTATCTCTTTGGATGATCTCACTGAATTCGGAGTAGAATCAGAATGATGCTTGGAGAATTTTCTAAAACCCTGCAAAGAGATTTAGAAGGGAATACATATGCCCCTGATGGTGTTAAGAGATGGATTGCCTGGTGGGCATAGCAGAACTTGTTTTCGTTCTTCTCAAAGGGGCTGTTAGAAAAGTTAACACATTTAAAAGTTGAGTGGAAATAAAACTGAAAGAAAAAAATACACAAACATGATTCTTATGTGGGTCTAGCTTGAAAACAATGAAACTGGGACTGTAGTTGCTGTGACAGTTGGCTGGAGCCAAGGGCTGCTGAGTTCAAGTACATGCTGGGACACTAACTTCCAGTGGGATTTGGGGCATCTGTTTCTTTATCACCCAAAGACAGGAGCTGGGCTGAGGGCGTCCTGTTATATGGTAGGCAGCTATTTGACTTGAACAATAAGTTCATGACTTTGGCTTTGCTGTTGGGGAGCTGACAGATTGTGACCAATGAGGTTAGGATGACTGTCGGACAGTTTTGCCCTCAGTTAGCACAGGCTTGCCAAGTTCCCCTGGCATTGGGCAGGGATCACAGAAAGAAACATCACCATTTAAGGTATTTGGCTCTCTTACTTTAATCCCAGTCCTCTACACAGGCGATCCTGGAAAAAGATCTTTATTCTACCAGTGAGTTTTTGGAGGTATGGAGCATACAGCGCAGACTTTTCTTCTCTAAAAGTGTGAGCCTGCTGACTCAAGCTTCTTTCCCATCTCTCTGGCATGTCACTGCATTCAGTATAAGATCTGTGCAGCCATCAGGCACAAATTCATGAGTCACTAAAGGGACGCGTTTTGATTGAATGGGGCCATCTTGCCCTAAGGGCCACCTGGATATCTGTGGAATGTTGCAGGGGACCCATTCAGGATTCTAAGGTCCTTAAATTTCAGTCCTTTTCTTTGGAAGCTGTAAGACAACAGTTCAAGGCACTTGTGCCACTGCAGTGACTGTGTGTGTATGTGATGGGAAATGCTGGTTGCCAAGCAGCAGGGAATGGACATAACCGTGCTGCCTAGCAACAGCGGCAGCGTGGTCACTTGCGCGGATTTCTGCGCCTGTTCCTGTTTGGTCTGCTGGAAATTAGAGATGACTTCATGGGTCTCACTTTGCCCTGGCCACAGTGAGATGTAGGAAAACATAGTGAATGAGGGTGAATAAATATAGATATGTGCTTTAAAATGGTTATTTTTCAAACTATCTCAGGCCAAGCATTGATTTTTATACAGTATTCCTCAGTTTCCCCTTTGAAGGTACTATGTACTGCTGGACCTATGGGTTGATGGCTGAGCCAGAAGAGGAGTTTCAGGAAAGTACCAGACTTCTCTGCGTGCTCCTTCTTCTGAGTCTGGTGGGGCCTTTACTCTGGAGAGCATGTGTGAATATAATATTAAACAGTCAATTTTCTGATAAAGACATACACATACAGTCAGAGCCCCTGTGGAAGAAAGACAAGGGGAGCAAAGCGTGACCACCTATTGTTCTTTGGGGTCTGAGGAACAAAGCAGTTGGCAGAGATAAAGGCAGGCGAGCTTTGGCTCTGCTGACTTGCCCTTTCTCCCAGCTCTGACCGGCACCTTGCATGTGACGCTCCTCAGTGAGGTCACCTGCTCAGGGTTGATTCTGAAGGGGCTTCTTGCCTGAGGCCTCCTGGGTCTGAGTGGTGTGTATGGAGCACTGGGAGTGTTTGGAGCTGAATTCTTCAGGAAAGTATTATCTGGCAGCAAGAGAAAGAGTGTGAGCATACCGTCCGTTACCCCTCCTGGTGTGAGTCGGTCCTGCCTGTCCAGCTCCTGCCACAGGAGTTGAGTGGCAGCCAAGTACAGGCTTGGCATCAGAGGACCCTGGCTCAGCCCTTAATGTCACTACCTGCCAGCGGTGTGGCTTTATGCAGCCACTTGTCCCACCTGAATCTTTGTGTTTCTGTCTGGAAAAGATAATGTCGATATCTGCCTCTTAGGGTGACTTTGAAGGTTCAAAAAGGCACGAGTGTGTTGGCACATCTGACCTGTGGCATGAATAAAGGGCTTCGTGCTGTGAACCTCCTTCTAGCGGCTCCAGAGCAGGAAGTGAGAAGGTCACGGCAAGCCCTGTAACCTGCCTGCTTAGCACAAACTTGTTGATTTTTTCCCGTCTTAGCCTTCTGAATGAAGAGCTGCTGTTTCCCTCCACTGAGGTTAGAGAGGATGATAGACCCCTCCTCTTTTGATGCTTGACTTTGTTCCTAGGGAGCCTGGAAGGTACTTAGGAATTTTTGGTAATGTTTTAGATAATCCTTACAGGGTCAGTGAGGATGGTTGGCTCCCATTTCAGCGATGATGAGACAACCATACAGAACAGTGAGATTATCTATTTGGGATTCTAGAGAACACTGATTCCAAGATGGGATCAAAATCCCAGGGCCTGATGGAACAAATGAAGCCCCTGGCAAAGTCAGAGGGAATAGGGTAGGAAGTCCTGTAAGTCAGAAGGGGCTAGGAGCTGCCAACACTTGGATTTTAGATTTCAGGATTGCTAGGTCAGCGTGTCCTCTGGATGGACCGCAGCGTGGCTTTTGAAAGCCTAGCTGAGCTGGGTTGGAAGCGGGTCTGTGTCTTCTCTGTTGTGTTTAGATTTGTGGGTCCACTAGTCTGCTGTGATTCATGGGGTCACAGAGAGTCGGACACGACTGAGCGACTGAACTGAACTGAACTGACTGAGTCTGCAGGGGAGCAAAGGGGCTCCCATGAGGAAGCTTCAGCTTCTCACCTTGCCTTTCAGGGAAGTCCTGCTGGAGACTCTCGTTCTTAGTTTCCTAAGCAAGGATGGTGATCAGAGTCAGAGAAGTCTAGGGTTGGTAATTACCAGCTTGGACTGCTCTGCAAGTGCTCCATTCGGGGTGGTTCCATGTCTTGCGCTGGTCCTTGGGAACGTGGATCTCAGGGCGGCTGCGTGTCTGTGGAATGCTGCCTCATACCACCATGAAGGACAATTTGTGCTTCTTCTTCATTGGTTCCTTGTGTCTTAAAGCAAACACAGGCACAGTGTTCTGGATTGACCACTTTTTTTTTTTAAGTGTTTATTTGTTTATTTGGTAGCATCAGACCTAAGTTGTTTCTCTCTAGTGGCACGCAGGTTAGTTGCCCTGCAGCATGTGGGATCTTAGTTTCCTGACCAGGGATTGACCCCAAGTCCCGTGCATTTCCAGGCAGATTTTTAAACACTGGGCCACCAGGGAAGTCCCTGACAACTGTTAATAGCTTCACTTCTTTGTCAGAGGTGGGGCTTGGTCTCTCAGAACCCTTTTGGCTCTGGCATTTAGCACCTCTTCATGATTCCGGCATCCTCAGCCATTTCTGTGCACAGAGAGATCGCTGCTCAAAAGTTTTCCCTTGGAGCCGCCACTGGTGGACTGTGAGCAGAAGGTGGATAGCAGTGTGGTTCTAGAATTCCATGCCACCTGTTCTTTACGCTCCGTCCTGAGCTGCCTCTGACAGTCACATTTCATGGCCCTGGGCCACAGCTGACTCATGATACTCTTCTGAGTGTCTTTCCTTGGGGTTGGGGGCAGGGAGGAAGGAGAGAGAAGAGAGGAGAGGAGAGACGTGGGTGGGACCATTGCCCCTGCTGTTCACTGTTAAAGGGGTGCAGCAGCTCCTGCTGGGTTCCCCAGAAAACTTGCTCAGGTCATGGGGACACCCAGGGACCTGATCTAGACAAGTAAAGCAATTTAGGCCTTTTCTTGACTAGGCGTGCTTCCCCAGCTGCCCTCCTATAGGGCTGCATCTGGAGATGACCTGTCTTCCTATGCCCTGGTTTCACGTGGTTCTGTGTGCAGCTCTAGCAGAGTTCTTGGTTACCACCAAAGGCAGCTTCTGGGGCAGCCTTGGCCCCAGCCTGTCTCATGGCGGTTCCCTCAGCTATTTTTCAAGGAGGTGTGAAGAATAGCTTCAAGGTCTTGTGTCTTCTTTCTTTCTGTGGATTTTGATGATTTCAGCCCGTATTCTACATCAGAGAAGCGTGTGAGGCAGGAGACTTTATTGTCTGATGAGTCCTGTCCGGGGGCACTGGCCTGTGATTGTGCATCCTTCCCGTAACAAATAGCACATATTGTGTTTGGTTTTGCGTGGTCATAGTGACTTCTGGTATTCAGCTAAGACCCTTCCTTTAAGGAAGTTAGAACACTTGATAGATTTTAAGCCTTTGATTTTCATGAATACTCCTAGAACTTGAGGTCCAGTGAGATCGGTACCTTGATTAGTTATATAGCACGGAGGCTGCTCTGTTGGATGCCTCTTTTTTCCCTCCTGTATCCTCCCCCATTTTCTCCCTCTCTTCCTCTGTCTCACTTTGTTAGAAAACTGAATGTTTAGGTTCACAATATTCTATTTTCTTACCGTAAGTCCTGTCTCTAATACTGTTTATTACTCTCATGCCTATTTTTCAGAACTCAGGTGTATTTCTGCATTTCTGTCATCATCTCTCTGTAGAAGTATACATGAGAAGTTGGTAGTAACCCCACTTCAGAACTGAAGGAACTTAGTACAGGCTTATTCTGTCTTGTGGAAACTGAGTCCCAATGCGTGGAAGTGTCTTGCCAAGGGAAAAGTGAAAGTGAAAGTAACAGCTGCTCACTCATGTCCGACTCTGTGCGGCCCCATGGACTTACAGCCCATGGAATTCTCCAGGCCAGAATACTGGAGTGGGTAGCCATTCCCTTCTCCAGTCTCTTCCCAACCCAGGCATCAAACCCAAGTCTCCCACATTGCAGACAGATTCTTTACCACCAGGGAAGCCCTGCCAAGGGGATGTGACTATTAATAAGAAAGGGAACTAAAAATAGACTTCAGACGTTTCACCTGGCTCTCATCTGTATCACTCCTCAGCTTGGTCTTGGTTAGGACACGCAGGGCATCGATCTGTTTCCATCTGGAGAACTACCACCCAAGTGTGTCCCAGTGGTTGATTAGGGGATGTAATCCCATGGAAGTGATGTTGAAACTCTAAACATAGGGGAGCTGCTACAGTCCTGAGGATTAACATTGGCAATATAACCTTGTCTTGTGAACTCGTTATAGATAGGAGGTATTCAAATTTATCAATTTGAGTAGGTATTTTTATCACAGCTAACACAGTTCTTCATTCTCAACAAGGATGCAGTGAACATGAGCTGCTTGCCTTAGAAAACAGTACACATCATGAGAGGTTGAAAGGAAGCAATATAACAAAAACCATCTGCCCTCAAGGAGCTCATAGTCTAGTCGTGGAGAAAGGACAGAATACTGGATGTCTGTCCTTTGCTTTGACAGGTATCACTGTGATGATTCGAAGGCAACCAGCTACCTCTTGTTCTTTTACCCAGACCAGCTGTTTCAGATGAAAGAAAAGGATAGAGAGGCGGGCTTCTGCTGTGACGGAGGTGATGTTCTATTTTAAGATAAAGTATGGGAGCAACTGATTGATGGATTATAAACTGGGAGGTACAGGCTAAAGCTTCATTCTGGGGGCATCAGTATATTTCACTGGCAGCCTCCTGGGCATTAATTCTGCCGTTAATTTTGTTATTAGAGACTTAGCCAAACAAAGGGAGGTGGCGAAGCTTGAGGCTGGTTTAACCTTGATGAAACAGTGATTTCACCAAGGATGATGTTCCCCCATCTATCTTCATCCATCAAGGCACTGCTGAAATATGCTAATGAAGCCCAGAGATAGGAGCCCAGAGCAGTTAAATGGGGCGTTGCAGACACTCTCCCTACCCTTGTGACAGGGCGATGCCACTTACTGTCCAGATTTAGTGCATGAAGACGAGCAGTGCTGACGTGGTCTTGTGGTTGAAATCAAAGTATTGGTGGCGGAGCCACTTAGCAGAAATGAAGAGCTAGACTCAGAGATGCACACTCCAGAATCGACAGAAAAGTGTGGGTTGTGGTGAAGGGGACGTTTTCTTTTATTCTATTTGTTGCTGCTGCTGCTGCTGCTAAGTTGCTTCAGTCGTGTCCGACTCTGTGTGACCCCATTGACGGCAGCCCACCAGGCTCCCCCGGTCCCTGGGATTCTCCAGGCAAGAACACTGGAGCGGGTTGCCATTTCCTTCTCCAATGCATGAAAGTGAAAAGTGAAAGTGAAGTCGCTCAGTCATGTCCGACTGTTAGCAACCCCATGGACTGCAGCCCACCAGGCTCCTCCATCCATGGGAGTTTCCAGGCAAGAGCACTGCAGTGGGTTGCCATTGCCCTCTCCGTCTATTTGTCGCACCTTCTAGCTAATCCACAGTGCAGGTGAGGAAGCATTTTTGTTTGAAGCTCCGGCATGCGCTCTCCCGCTTTGTGCCACAGCAACACGTCTGTCACCATGTTAGTCCACATCACTGTGCTTCTTTCCAGTGGTTAAAAATGAGCTAATACCTTTTTTCTACCAAATTAGTGTAAGTACCTTAATCTAATTCATTGCTTATAAACACCCTTGAAGAAGTGAAATTACAGCATTTATTTTACAGAGGAGGTTTGAGAGATTAAATTCATGTCCAAATCACATAGCTAGTAAGTGGGATGTCTGGGATTCGAACAACATGTCCATCTAACTCCGAAGCCCTTGCATGAAACCTCTGTGATCTGATGGCTCTTATGCAGGACGTATCTGGGAATCCTTGCTAACTCTTGAGGGTGGCTTGGCTCACTTATATATTTACATATTCTTTGAGTTCACTGTATCTTTATTATTCTCTTTATAGTTTTCTTTCTTAAACAGACCATAAGCTCTCTGAGGCCAGGGCCAGGATCCTCACTCTAGTGCCCCAAATACTAGACATTTTGATTAACTACTGTTGGTACCCATAGCTTTCATGTAGAGGGCTTAATTTGTCACTGTGCTTTTAGTCAATGGTAGAATAAAGCTGGCCAGCTGCTTTCTGGTTTTCATAAACACCATGGAGGTTTGTATCGGTCTTTACAAACTTGACAAGAATCACAGTAAAATTTCTTGGTAGATCCACTTCTGTCTCCTACTGGCTTTATCCTGTCTAGCCCATATCAGACCACACAGAGAAAAAAAGTAAATAACAGTAAAGTTTCATTATTACTCATTAAATGACATCATCAGGCCAGTCTATTCTAGGAGCTATGTACAAAATTGTGCTGATCCTAGACAGTTAAGGTAGCAGCCCCTCTTCTTTCCTAAGATGCTAATCCTGAACTATAGGTGGTCCTAGAAATTAGGTAAAAGAATCCCCAAATCTAACAATGAATTATCAGCTACACTGCCACCTTTTTTTTCTTTTAATATACAGATGGAGGAAAGCAGAAGCAAAAAAAAAAAAGAAAAGAAAGATTTTTGAAAAAAAAAAAAGAATTTTAAAATAAGATGCTCAGTAACATTATTCCCTGAAATAAATTGTGCTAGAATAAAAGCTCCATCTTGGCTTTGAGGTCTACTCTGCCATTTATCAAGCCAGCTCTGAACTTTGGGGACTCTCAGCTGTTATTAAAGAGTTAACAACCAAAGGCCTGGAGCTTCCAGGATGTCGTGTGGGTCAGTGGATGTTGCCAAAAGGTAACATCAGCCAGTGGAGTCAGTTGGGCTCCCCGTCTGGCAGATCTGTCTTTCTCAGCTGCTCCTCCTCCACTTTCTAGGCTTGGAGTTCACATACAGTAAATCTTTCTCTTAATAAAGCCGTTTTTCAAATCTGACTTTGGACTAGGGACTGCTTTTTCTCCAAATGCAGCAGCTGTTAAACATGGTGCGTTGGGCACAGTGTCTCTCTCTTTGTTTGGTTTGGGGCTTTCATATGAGCAGAACCATAAAGGAGGATGCTGTCGATTTCTTTCTACCCCTGAGTCAGGCACCGGGGTTGGAAAGAAGGCCTCCAGGCTCGAAAGGCCTCCGGGCTCTGTGGACTGCTCGCCCTGAAGCCTATTGTCCCCTAATAACCAGCGCAGGGTGCCCCCTCCTCTGGGCAAGATAGAATTGTGGAACTCAAGGTGTCAGCCAGCAGAAGCCAGACCTCTTGGCCCCTATCTGTCCCGGTTATGCGGGGAAAGGCATTTTTGCCCCCTTGCTCTCTTGTCCTTCTGTCACTGTCTCTGTTCCCAGTGCACTGGGGAGCGTTAACTCCCTGCAGGGGAAAAAAGTTCACAAAAGAAATGAATTATGCATATGGAATTCATTTCCTTGATGAATAGGGAATCTGAACAAACTCCATGGCTGCTTGATTTTAAGGCAGAGGAAAAGGGCGGGGGAGGGTTAAAACAGTTTGAAGGGGGCGATTGAAAAGAATTTGGAGCAAGAGGTGGAAGAAAAACCATGGCAGAAGGACTTGGGTTTGAAATATTAAGGACAAAATAAGTGGCCCTTTGAAAACTGTTCATGGCCCATTCATTATTCTTGCCAACACATACACACCAATACCTTCCTCACTCCCAGTGATTGTGTGGATTTGTCAGCGGAGAAATTGAAGGTGCTGGTCAGATACTACTGGGGAGATGTGACACCACAATCATGACCAGACTTGCTCAATTAAATGTTTTGCAGTGGTTTCTGGCACATTTCAGTACAGTTTAACAATTGGCACCTGGAATTTTGAGACAGAAGTTTTGTAATGGGTAAGCACTGCGTTTAGAAGTAGAATACCTGGATCCAAGGTCAAGGACAAACAGACTGTATGACCTTGGGCAAGTCACTTAGCCTTTCTCAGCCCCAGCTGTCTCATCTGTAAATGGGGAACATGGCATCTGTCTAGTGGAGATCAGAGGGTGAAATGAAGGAAAGATGGAATGAGGAAGATTTTCCTGCTTGTGTTTTGACAAGTAATCCCAAATGCAGATCTGAAGAGATTTTATTTTTCCATCTCTGCCTCCCTTCCTTGACAGCCTTAGAGATGTTTAGATCTACTCCGTAAGCAAACTGGGCTTCCTTTGGAGCAGAATAAGGGAGACATTGATTTGGAAGCATATGGTGGGTAAAGAAATAATTAAGCAGACAAGCAAAGAAACAAAAATTCCTCTGTATTATGGAAATCACTTAAAATAATCAATGTGGGATTTCTGGCAAATTTAGCCACCAAACCAGTAGCTGTAACTGCATAGCTAGTTTGATAGGGACACTTGTCATTGACAGCCACGTAAATGAAGAAATCTACCTGAGGGTGGTTTGTGGTTTTTTTGTTTGTTTTGGGTAGAAATGACTACCGGGAAGAGGCAGCCTCTCTTGACTGCCGAAAACCTGTGGATGCTTCCAGGCAGGAAGTGTGACCATACTGACCTCCTTACTTTGAATTGTTCTCCACTATGGCTTCTCCTGTGGCTCAGCTGGTAAAGAATCCGCCTTCTATGTGGGACACCTGGATTCAATCCCTGGTTTGAAGCTCCCCTGCAGAAGGGAAAGGCTACCCACTGCAGTATTCTGGCCTGGAGAATTCCATGGACTATATAGTCCATGGGTTCACAAAGAGTTGGACACGATTGAGCGACTTTCACTTGCCTTCCTCCTGAATGGAAAGAGGGTGCGGGGCCCCTGAGTCTTCAGGGGGAGATAACAGACTCCCAGGCATGTATGCACGTATGAAGAAAATTTCCCTGCTTACTGGGAGGAAAGAGATTTTTTTTTCCCCGTTTTTGGCCATCCCATGTAGAATGTGGGATCCTAGTTCCCTGACCAAGGATTGGGTGTGTGCCCCCTGTGCTGGGCGCGCAGAGTCCTAACTGTTGGACTGTCAGGGAAGTCCGAGAGAGTTTTTGATAGTCTTGGGAGACTTCAGTGCCTTCTCAGGACTGAGTGGATTGAGTAGGTCTCACCTGCCACATTTCTTTATTTTTCTTACAACCTAATTGCAGCGCATACTGTTTTCACAGCTTGTTTTACACCAAATGCCTTCTCCTGCTTTTTGGGGACTGAGGGTGTGTAGTCTAGTGCAGTTGTACCCTTTGGGCTGCCTGTCACACGCACACCAGACAGCCGCCTGTCCTCTGCTGAGGACATCTTCCATCTACCCTCACAGGATCCTGAGCATGGGTGAAGGTGCCCTAGGGTAGCCCCGCTGGCAGCGGCAGCGGGTGGGGGAGCCCCTGGGACTCTGGACCGAACCCCAACTTCAACTCTTGCACTTCTGTATCATGGATTTTATTTATTTGACTTTATGGGTGAGAGTCGGTTTCTAAGAAATGTTTGAAATCCAGTGGTGCAGAGAACAGACCAATACCTAGTATGAATTATTTATTTGTTTATTAAGATTTTCATGGTAACTTTCCTCTTCAAGCTCCAGGCACTATATGGAACACTTCAAATTGGAAGCATTTAGCACTAAAGACTGAAAACAAGGCCAGTAGGGGAGAAAACTCTGGGAAGGATGGGATAAGAAAGAAGGAGAACAGAAGAGAGAGTGGGGGTGGGCAGTTCAGGCTCAGAACTTGAGCCAAAGGAAGTAGGTTCTAGAGACCCAGGGGTCTGTGGGGAGGAAGCCAGCTTTGCCCGCAGACATCAGTGTTATTAGCGGAAGTCGCTGCACCTTCCCAAGCTCCTCCCTGAGGTGGGGGTGACCTAGTTGTCCTCCCACGTCCCTCCCAGGTATGAGCTTTCACAGAGGCTGAGAAGCTTACCTTTTTTGGTGTTCAGGACTAAGACTCCTGCCAAATCATTATGGTCATAAAAATGTGCTTTTAATGTTATACATAAACCTTTTAATAACAAGTATATTTGGTACAGAGTGGCTTTCAATCCTGGTTGTCCATTAAAATCATTTGGGGAACTTTTACAAACTACCAGCAATACCTGGGCTTCACCCAGAAACCATGAAATCAGAAATTCTGGGGCCTACTGCTGAGCATTAATTCTTATTTTTTTCAAAGCATCCCAGCCTTTAGTATTAGGCACACAGGGCTTCCCTAGTGACTCAGACAGTAAAGAATCTGTCTGCAATGCAGGAGACCCAGAAATTCAATCACTGGGTCAGAAGATCCTCTGGAGAAGGAAATGGCTACCCACTCCAATATTCTTGCCTAGAGAATTCCATGGACAGAGGAGCCTGGTGGGCTACAGTCCATGGGGTTGCAAAGAGTCTAACACAACAGAGTGATTAACACTTTCACTTTCACCAAGGTTGTAAAATATTGCTGTGGGGACTGGGGGAAGAGCGGTGATTGGAGCAAGTGAGGTTAAGAGGTTGAAGATGCCTAAAGAAAAATAAGGAAGGCCTTATAACTGATTTTAAGTGCTAACCATGGGGGAAGGGAATTTCGCATGGCAGCTCACTCCAGTATTCTTACTGGGGAAGGCCCATAGACAGAGATATAGTATGTAGGAATACTATATATGGGGTTTCCCAGGTGGCTCAGTGATAAAAGAATCCACCTGACAAGCAGGAGAGTTGGGTTTGATCCCTGGGTCAGGAAGATCCCATGGAGAAGAAAATGACAACCCACTCCAGTATTACTGCCTGGGAAATCACATGGACAGAGGAGCCTGGCGGACTACTAGGGAAGCCCACACACTTGGGTTTCCCTAGTGGCTCACATGGTAAAGAATCTGCCTACAATGCAAGAGATGTGAGTTCCATCCTTCAGTCAGGAGGATCCCTTGGAGAAGGGAATGGCTACCCACTCTAGTCTTCTTGCCTGGAGAATTCTGTGATCAGAGGAGCCTGGCAGGCTATAGCCCATGGGGTCACAAAGAGTCAGACATGACTAAGTGACTAACATTTTCACAATTTTTCACTTTTTTGATGTTTATAAGCTATAGATTATTCTGGTAGTATGTGTAGTATTTTTGGCTTGTGTAGCTCATTTTTCCGGAGAAGGCAATGGCAAGCCACTCCAGTACTCTTGCCTAGAAAATCCCATGGACGGAGGAGCCTGGTAGGCTGCAGTCCATGCGGTCGCTACAAGTCAGACATGACTGAGTGACTTCACTTTCCCTTTTCACTGTCACACATTGGAGAAGGAAATGGCAACCCACTCCAGTGTTCTTGCCTGGAGAATCCCAGGGACGGGGGAGCCTGATGGGCTGCCGTCTGTGGGGTCACACAGAGTCGGACACGACTGAAGTGACTTAGCAGCAGCAGCAGCAGCTCATTTTTCACATGTTTGAAGGCAGGGAAACTTCAGAATTGTCCCAGCAACTTCTTTGAACACTTTTTCAGCTACCTGGTTCACTTTGAAAGAGTTTCTGCCACATGCCAGGTCCTGCTAGGTGTAGGTGTAGCACAGATATTGGTGTTGCACTAATTTTCATTTTACAGAAGGGGAAGCTGAGGGCCCCCGAGACTAAATCCCAGACTTGTAAATAGTGGAGAAAGAGGATCAAACCTGTATCTCTCTCTTTCTAAAGCCATCCCCCTCTTTCCACTGTGCTCCCTACCTCTCAGGACCACACAGGATTTGTTTGTCAACTGCCCCCTCTTGGTGGGAAGGCTTTCTTCTTTCAGATAAGTGAGAAATTAACTTCTGTAGGGGGGATCTTTGAGATGGGGAGAGGCCATGTAGGCTCATGAAAATGTACAAATGAAAAGGGCCTCCTGATCTCAGGGCAAGCTTGAAATTACAACTGGGCCAGAAGACGTAAAACTGTGGGCCAGTCCACATGCGACTCGTATAGGGAACATGCTTCCTGTTTAGCTGCTGTTCTGTGGTGTCCTTGATGTAATTTAAGATTATTGCTTCTCTTGATTCAGCATGGTGGCCTGTGATTCCTGACTCCCCTTCAGGTGGTCCATGCTAGATGTGATAACGCTGGCCTTCAAGTCTCGCTCAGCCCTTTCTTTGAGCTTTACTCTTAATCGGCCCATTTACGCCTTCCAGAAGAAATGAACCGTGTGTCTGCTTTCCTTAACAAAATGTTCTATACTCATATTTTCGAGCATAAAGCAAAATTAGTCTCTTAAATGTAAAATGCTTTTAAAGCACCATTATTAATGGATTGCTTTCCTTCAGGGATGGTAATGCTTCATATAGGGTGCTAACTCATTTATTTCCACATCATCCAGGGGAAAAAGGCCTGAACCATTTCTGATGAGGAAACTAAGGCCTTGTCATTGTTGAGTGTAGGTAAAACTTCTATTGTGTCTCTCTAGGCCTTAAACCCAGGACACATCTGACAAAATTGTCCCCCATTTTGTGACACCTTAAACCCATTCTTTTCTCCAATATTTGGAACAACTAGGCAATTTTCTGATATTGGTTGTTTATACCCTTGGTTGGAGCCATGGCCAATTAGATCCCTAGTTCATGGCCACCACGTTAAAGTGTAGAGCTTGCATTCCTCTTCCTTGGCTTCTCACATCTTCCACATCCCTGTAGCAGAATCTGCAGCAAACTTGCATATTAATTTTTTTGGAGGCCCCTACCTGCCTGGCCTGGTGTGAGACAGGGCACAGTTACATTCACGTAGCTTCAAATGACTGTGCTGGGTCTGTTGTAAGTCTGAATTCTGTCAGTGATCCAGCCTTCATAAACTGTTTTTTGAATGCTAATTAATAAAAATAATGGCTTTCTTTTCCCTTCTCATAATAATATTGCCAGCTTTCAGAGTTCTCTGAAAACCTTGAGATGTCCATGGCCAAAGAAAATAGGGATGTTTGGCTTCAAAGTGTGGGCTTTGGCTTACATACATACTCTCTGAGAAAGGCTGAAAAGAAATAGTGGAAGGTTTTCCAGGGAAGGGTTTGCAGGAAGTGATACAGTCTGGTTGTGTGGGTCTGTTGATGACACTGGGGAAAATGGAACCCTCCAGATTCCAGCCCTGGGCTTCATGCTGGGGCCAGCGATAGGAGTCTGTTCTTTTTGGAGATGAGGAAGCACCCTTCTCTTAGGCAGATCCAGGAAAGAGAGGCTCTCTCTCTTTGGTCCTGTGGATATAGGGTTATTCTCTTGGAAGAGAAGGAGGCTTAGTTTGACTACAGCCGGTTCATTCCTTCTGTGTTGTGTGCAGAAGGGGAGGTCATCGTTGTCCCTAAGACCTCCATTGTCAGTTAACTCTCTTGACACCTGGTTACTGGGAGCAGGGCCCTTGCTGCTCTTCCTAAAAGTGTCCACATGGAGGGCTTTTCTCAGTCTGGCTGTGCTCCTGCTGCTCTGCTGCCTGAATTTTCTTTGTCAACACCTCCCTGCCCTTCAAAGAAACATGCAGAGAAGCCAGCATTTCTATTTCTTCTCCATCGCCAGTGCTTCCTCTCTCTCTTCCTTTCCTCCTTCCATGCCCCTTTAGTAACAGCGAGTGATGGAGTTACAGTGGTAGAAGGGGTGGGGGAGGATGCTAACTCAGAAAAGAGAATCAGCCAAGAGAGCTGGGGTGGGGAGGAGGGCGGCTGGAAGGCTCCAAGCACCGTGGGCCCGGCCCGCCCCCAGCCTCCTTGTGCCTCCTGTCTCGGAGGGAGGGGGATAAATTTGGTTTGCGCCAACATCAAACTGATAAATGAAATTTGTATGTTAAAACAATGGTAATTTCATTGTGTTTTCTCTCCTTTTTTCCCATCCACACTTCCACGTCACCCCACCTCTGCCTCACTCTTCAGCTTTGGGTAAGGGGGGCAGCGGTGGGGAGGGGGGCTCGGCAAGCTGTCGGTTTGCATTGTGCGGACAGGGAAAGGTCTCTACCTGGCTCATTTTGTCCCCTTTGCTCGGGCTGTCACTGCTGACAGTCCTCATGTTTATTTCATCTCGCGTGGTGGCTGTCTCGTTTCCCTACCCTCCGATGTCATTAACGCACAGAGAGCGGGCCCTGTAGTGTTGAGCCTAATGAATTCCGCTGTGGCTGCTCTACTCCCCACCTCGTTACCAAAGCTCAAGGTGTCAAATTAAACCCAGCCTGGAGAGAAAGAGAAAGTGTGGGCGAGAATGGAGAGCCAAGGAAGAGGAAGGGCATAAACAACACTCCAGAAAAGAGCAGGTTGGGGAGTGGGGCACGGGGAATGCCACCGATAGGTGACTTCCTGTGACCAAGTCCACTCTAAGCAAGGTGACAGCCAACACTCTCAGCAGGACCTAATGACCTGTTTTTCCTGGTGTGGGGCTTTGAACCTTGGCCTTGGATTACAGTTTGTTGCCTGTGTCTCATTGCCTGGTGATTGATCCTCCTAGTTTATGTAGATCAGGCACCTTGCAAAGCAGGCAGAGTAGCTAGAGCAATTGAGAGCAGATAGAGTTTATGAAAGTGTGCGTGTGTATGTTCCCTTGTTTAAGGAAAAATGGAGGCCAAATGCTTAGTGGCCTGAGTAGCTGCAGAATTCCATGTTTCAAAATGGGAGAAAGAGAAAATCGTCACATAAATTAAAATTATCCCAGTGGAGGATACCATGATGAATACCCTTTCCTGACCCCTACCCTAATCCGGGGAATCATAATCTCTTCTGTTTATCAGATTATACTATTTACAAAGCATTTTTCTATGTGGTGTTGGCATTTATCTTCGGTGCATTTTGTTTGGAATGAGCGTGAATAAGATTTCCCCATTTTGCAGGTGGGGAAAATGTGGAGTAGAGATGTGTTAAGATGACAGAGCTAGAAGGGGAGAGGACTGGGGTTATGTTTCAGGTCCTCCATCTCCAGCATTCTGTGCTCTCATCCCTGCACTTGCTAGATTGAGTCGGAGATGGTAGAAGGTTGGTGATGAGTAATCTTGTGAATTTTAAAAACTGAGGTAAATTCACAAATAGTAAAACGGACAGATCTTAAGTATACACTTTGATGTGTTCGCACAGGTGCGTATACCCATGGAACCAGTGCCCCAATTAACATCTAAACTGTTTTCTTCACCCTGAAAGTTTTCTTCTGATCCTTTCTACCTCAATTCGTCACTTTCCCCTCCCTCACTTCTCACCCCCAACAACCATTATTCTAATTTCTTTCATCCTATGCTAATTTTGCCAGTTCTTACACTTTAAATGAGTAGAATCATGCAGGATGTGTACTTTGGGGCCTGGCTGTTACTCATCATCATGGTTTTTGAGATTTATACATGTTGCTGCTTGTACCAGTAGTCTGTTCCCTTTTATTGCCAAGTGCGTAGTCCATTATATAAATGTATCACAATATATTTATTCAGTCTCCCTTGTGATTTTTCTCTAAGGAAAAAAAAATCTTTGAAATTAATTTGATACTTAGGATATTCAAAATATTCAAAAATATTTTGGAGCACATGGTGGTCCAGTTGACCCGAGTCTCCTGGATTCAGTGAAAGGACCAGGGTGCCAGGCAAGAGGTATGGGAGAGCTGAAGCCAGGGTGAACACAGGCTTTTTGGCCATACTTCTTAGACCTTGCCCCACAAATTGGTGCTTTAAATGATTTGGGATTTACTTTTCTCTTTGCTTAGGGTTCGTTCTCCAGCTCATTGTCCTTTGCTATTCATGACAATAAGTATGATAGAGCAGCATTTCCCTTCTTCCTTGAAGTTTTGTCATTCTGTGTTGATAATTTGATTTTAAAACTCTGCTCCTCTCCAGATTAACATGCAACTTTATTTTTGAGAAATTCCACCATTATTTTCTAAATAGTAGAGAATAATTCAAGGATATAAAAAAATGAAATTAGAAATCTCTGGCAGATATTCTGTAAACACAATGAATAGTGAGGTGTCTAACTGCATATAATAGCTTCATTTTGTAGATGGGGACAATGTGGAGAACTTTGTCAGGTTGTTTGCTAACAGGAACATTCAGGTTCCCTGACATAAGCTGCTGCTGCTAAGTCACTTCAGTCGTGTCCGACTCTGTGTGACCCCATAGACGGAAGCCCACCAGGCTCCCCCGTCCCTGGGATTCTCCAGGCAAGACTACTGGAGTGGGTTGCCATTTCCTTCTCCAATGTGTGAAAGTGAAGTCACTCAGTCATGTCTGACTTGTAGCAACCCCATGAACTGCAGCCTATCAGGCTCCTCCGTCCGTGGGATTTTCTAGGCAAGAGTACTGGAGTTGCTTGCCATTGCCTTCTCTGTCCCTGACATATAGCCTGTTGCTTTTACCTTGAACCAAGCAGGCAGGATATGTGTGTGTTTCCAGGGTCCCTGAGAATTGACAGAAAAGAGGCCCAGTCTTTGGTCCCTGGTTAGAGTTGACATCATGGCAAGACGTTGGCTCTCAGGTTCCTTTGATTTAAAATTTGTTATGTAATATGATTATGTCCTCATTGATGGTTCTTTTCTTTAAATCCACAGCTTCAGTCAGGCTAAGCAGATTCAGGATCCAGAAGGATTTGTAAAGATGGGGATGAGAAAGCAAGAAATACTGAATTTAAATTCTCCTCACCTTTAAACTTTCCCTAGTGATGTTTATACTGCCTCAAGGGTCCAGATGGGGAGAGAATGGTCTGAGAGTATTTCTGGGACAGCACACCAGTGTCCTATTTTCTTCTGCCCTCTGCTCTAAAAGTCACAGAAAGAGAAGTATGTGACACTATGAGTCCTATTTAGGAAAGACTCAGTTGTCATTGGTCAGTGGAAGAACCGAGGCAGTTAACTGAATCTCAAGCCTTCGTATATTCATTTAGCAGCATTTATTGAACTGGGGATGAGAAAGTCCTTGCCTTCAAGGAGTTCACAGTTGGGAAACAGTGGGTGATGTGTATTATCATTGGGATGAGGGCAGAGCATGATTAGAAATGGAAGAAGGGCCTCGGGCATGGCTTGCTTGGGTCAAGGATGGCACCCTGGAGAGGATGCCCCAGGGGAAGAACTGACTTTAGGCAAATGAGCCCAAAGGAGTGATTCTTCAGTCCCTCCCTCTCCCCATCTCCAACAGCTTCTTTGAGTACTTATCTTTTTCAGGGCACCATGTTACAGGGTGTCCTGGCTTCTAAAGTAGAAAAGTCCAGTGTTGAATAAATAGAGATGGATGAGGCACATGGGCCACTTCTGGTGATGTCCCAGTGGGATGGTCAGGACAATGCCAATATTTCTGATAATGATCGGTGATCTTTTGTAATCTGTCTGATCTATCTGGTTTTTGTGTTTGCTGGTCTGGACTCCAGTTAACCTCCTTGACTGGGGTTGTGTATTTTTGTTTTGTTTGTTTGTAGCAGGCTTTAGATTTACAAAACGTTGCAGATAGTTGTGTGGCGTCGTTGCTCTCAACCTTACTGAATAGGCTTTTACATGGCATGGATATGCTGGTTCTGCAATAAAACTATGCACTGTTAATAAGGACATGATGAAGAGTCTGTATGGTAAATGCGGGTGTGACAGCCTTTGGAGTCAGTAGATTTTGTGGAACAAGGAAGTAATGCAAATATTCACCATTGTAGCATACACCTCTTTGTTGTGGTAGAGAGTGGAATTAATATGGTATATACTCTTAAATATTTTAAAAACTATATTTTAAGAGAGTGAAAATAAGACATTCTCAGTATTTGATTAATTGACCAGAGAGTGGGCTTCTTAACATAATGAAAAACCCTTGGAATCTATTGGTGTAATTCCTCAGTGGTAAGAAATGTCATATATGCTTTGGTCTAGTACATAAATAATGTAACTCTGGTCACATGGCTGAACCAGTATGTAAGCTGAGGAATGGAGTAGCAAAAGCCAGTGTGTCCTGACGAAATCTCAGTCACAGTTGACTCATTAATAGGATCAGGGATCTTTTTCAAATCAATCATAATTCAGAAGGCAAATGCTTAGTATGTCTCTTGCAAATTTTTCCCCCAGCCATATGTACCTGTAGAATCTGTATTCTTCTAATGGATCTAGTCCGTATTTTACAAAGTCAGAAAATTTTAAATAATAATAGAATTCACCTCATCTAAGTTCATTTAGCGGAGAAGGCAATGGCAAGCCACTCCAGTACTCTTGCCTGGAAAATCCCATGGACGGAGGAGCCTGGTAGGCTGCAGTCCATGCGGTCGCTACGAGTCAGACATGACTGAGCGACTTCACTTTCCCTTTTCACTTTCACACATTGGAGAAGGAAATGGCAACCCACTCCAGTGTTCTTGCCTGGAGAATCCCAGGGACGGGGGAGCCTGATGGGCTGCCGTCTATGGGGTCACACAGAGTCGGACACGACTGAAGTGACTTAGCAGCAGCAGCAGCAAGTTCATTTAGATCAGTAAACTGGTAATGCTGCACATTTTCACTTCCTTGAAACTAAATTATAGGAAATACTTCTTCATAGCATTTCAACACTAAACAGATTCCCAAATCTGTGTAGGACCACAACTCATCTATTCCCTTCATTTTAGGTGAATTATAAGGAGAAAGCTGTCTGGAATTTGATGGAAACATGGCATACCATTTGATGCCACTGGAGGATTTGCTGTGTCAATTTGAGTGATGGATGCTGAGAAATGAAGGAAAAAAACTCTTTACAATGTGAAATAGAAAATTAAAGGACAATAAAATGTTAAAAAGTGTGGGGAATTCTTATAACATGACTAATTGTGTCTGAGGTGGTGGATATCAGTTCTGCATCTTGAATCCTCGAGTTATATAAATGGTACATATTGTACTATTAGCTTATATATGTTGCATATAATGTATGATTATACTCTGTCAAAAATAGGTGATATGATTTTTCATCCCCTGGTGAGCTTGATATCCAAATGAGTTTTGGAATGGGTTAACTGTGGATTATATATGTGTGACACCAAACCTGTGTTAAGAATGAAAAAAAAATCTCCTATGTGGGATGTTGGACTAAAGCAATGATATTAAGACGACATATTCTAGTCCAAATAAGCAAATGATCTGTTGTTTGGTAAACAAAAGAAAGCAATGGAGTGTATTGGTACTGTTTTCCACAGGGTGGAAAAGTAACAGGAACATACAGAGAAATGATAAAAGCTATCTGACTTCAAGAAACAAGCTTCTGAAACACTTGGTGATTGGGGGGCATAAGAACACTTACTTCAGTGACTGTGGTATTTCTACCTGCTCCAGATAAGATTTTTAGGATGTAGGAGATGTGTCAGGCTTTGGTATCTATTGGGAAGGTGGGGACATCTGCTGTCTTTCAGGGAATCAGGAGACGGTTATCTCGACAGGAGACAATAATGATATGGTAAACCAAACCTCATATTATCATGATGTACTAAGACTGGATTAATCGAAGCAATAAAATCAAAATAACAGTAAGCGCTTATGCAGTGTAAGTAAGATTTACTTCAAGTCTGAAATAAAGCAATGATTTCACAGTCTTAGTATATTTGATGATACCTGTTCTCTGAGGGCAGAAACTAGACACAAAATCCATACAAGACGTTAACAACAACTTTAGCTGGTCCTGGACTGTGGAACATGGGATGTAGGAACATTTACATCACACCTCCCTGTTCAGCGTGAGGAGTGTGCCCGGTATGTCTGTTTTGTGCTGCTCAAGTAGAAAGGAGGCTTGCTTTTACTTTGATGGGGTGGCAGAGGAAAGAGATACTCCTTTTCTTCCCCTGTTAGATTTGTTGTCTTACTGTCTTTCATTGACTCACTCTGATCTGTGTGGCTTTATCGACCGCTGTGGTTAAGCCCAGGCAACCTGCATGCTGTGCGGGAAAGAAAGCTGATGGACAGATAGTCCCAGAGTTACACAAACTCCGGGTGCCCCTCCCCTTCCTGACCTGCCATCCCATCATTCCGGTGGCTGTGGGGATGCCCACCTGCTAAGGCACCCCTGCAGAGGCGCCCCCCGCCCCCCCAGTGGCTTCAGTGGCTGCTGGCATTTGTGCCTTGCTGTGAGGCACATTCTAGGGGAGAAGGGAGAAGGTGACAGGTGAGTGAGTGGTGGATTGGGAGACCTAAAAATTCAGAGGGTGGTTCCCTTTTCTCTTAAACACAGTGGCATTCCGAATTTGTGGTATTTCTCAAATAATAGATAAGAAAAAGGAAGAACAAAGGGAGAATTGGTGGGAACAAAAAAGAAAGACCAATCGACCTTATAACCCACTCTAATCCGGTAGCCATGATTTAGCTGGCTTGTAAAAGTGACCCTGTGCCCAAAGGCCAGGAAAGTGAACGTGTCGTTTCTAAAGGTTCTCGTTAGCCTGGTGTGTGTAGAGCAACCAGTTGAAAAATGCTTTTTATCTGCTGTGGTTTTAAAGGTTTCTGGGAATTCCAGTCTTGCCTTTCTGAGAATGACCAAAACAAGTACAGATAATCGCTAGGGCTGAAATACTAGAGATCTGTTAATATAGATAATTGCTGTGGCAGTTCCTCAGCATTCACAGCAGTGGAACTACGGTTTTGGTTCTGGACAGCAGCTTGAATGTGTTTGACATTCTAGGTGTGTGGACGCAGTATGGTGTCACGGAAATAACATTGGCTTTTAGAGCCAAATCTGAGTTTGACACCCCAGTTCTGCTACATTTCTGCATATATAGACCCACTTTATGACCTTGGACAGAATACTTAGCCTCTGCAACCTCAGATTATTGATCAGTAAATGGGGATTTTAAAAGTTACCTGATAATAATAATAGCCAGTATTAGTGCCTGTATACTAGGTACTTGTTATAATCACTTTACCTATGTTATTTGTTTGAATGCTCACTTCATCCTTTCAGGGTAGAGGCTCTTACTATGTTCATTGTGTTGCTGAGGAAACAGTGGAGACAGAGGTTGAATAGCCTGTCAAGTGCACATAGTTACTGAGTAGCACAGGCAGGATTTGATCTTAGATTCTGATTTCCAGAACTCTGGCCTTTAGCCTCGACTTTACAATTGCCTCACCACGGCTTCTGGGAGGACCAGTGGCTGTTATACTTAGCACTTGTGTTGTCCAGTGCCTGGTGGATAGGAGGCACTTAGAAAGTGTGGCTTCCATCCCCACCGCTCTGTCCCTACCTGTGACCCGCGTCATATCAACACAGTGAGGAAATGTTTCCCTGGTAGTTGGAAATTAGGTGTGTTGTTTCTAGCTGTAGAAACCACATCCCAGGGATATGTCCAGACTTGAAGCTACACATTGATTCATATCATCTCGTTTGAAGGCAGGTGAAGGTCTTGTTGAAATATGATTGGAAATTCTGTGTCCACAGGTCTTTTCGTTTTGAATTCTAAGCCTGGAACATGCATTTCTCTGCCACCTCCTCCTTAGGAATATAGCCCTCCTCCCTTTATTTTAATACCTGAGTTCTCTGAGAACCGCAACTCTATACTTTACTTGAATACCCAAAGCACATTATACAGGAGGGAAAATGTACTGTTTGTTTTATTTCTATTCTGTCACACTCCTTGCTGAACAAACAGGGCTCTTTTGAGTGACTAAAGGGAAATTGGGATTTGTACCAAGAAAGCAGGAGCTGAATCTGAGAAGAATGTCCTCTTGCCATCTGAGGGTCTTCTGCAGAACCTGCTCACTTCTCAGACACCTTCCTTTTCCCCAGGAGCAGGGTCATGAGCGCTTACACTTGGCTGATTGGAACCATGGGCTACAGACAGTGTGACCGAGGTAGCGGCAGAACTGGGGGTGGTGGCGGTGGCTGGTCTGTGTCCAGAGTCAGCCGCGCAGTGCCTGTCTCCTAGTTGACGTCCCGTGGCAGCGCTTTGGCTGTGGTCTCAGCTGCCTGGGCTTATTTTTCCGAGGTTGGTTCCCCAGACTTCCTGTTGATTCTGTGCGGCACTGAGTATCTGTCCAGTAAATTCCTTCCCTGAGTAGGTGAGCCAGAGTCCATTCCTCTTGTTTGCAGCCCAAAACATTGACTGGTAGAAGAGGTTAGGGAGAATCACATGCTGTTCTGGTAGAAAATAAAGTGTACACAAACTGCAGAAGGATTGCACCGGGCTTTAATATTAAGGGAATGTTGTCTAAGCCTGAAATACTGGTTTAGTCTTTGAATGGAGGCCTTTGGGGACCTTACCTCCACGGGACATGCTGGGGCCTGGAGCCTTGGGGAACTTAACACTGGATTTGAAAGCGGCTGCCAGGAGACTGGGGCCTCTCAGTTGCAGCTGACACAACAGGGCTGAGAAGACTCAAAACACCTGGATGGTGACTTCCCTGGTGGTCCAGTGGTTAAGAATCTGTCTTCCAAGCAGGGGACACAGGTTCGATCCCTGGTCAGGGAACTAAGATCTCACATGGCATGGGACAGTTGAGCCCGAGGGCTGAAACTGCTGAACCTACACGCTGTGGAGACTGTGAGCCACAGGGAGAGAGTCTGCGTGCCCCAATGAAAGATCCCACATGCCGCAACCAAGACCCGATGCAGCCAAAAGTAAATACGTTAATTAATAGAAAAGACCGAACACCTGCCTGGGGAGGTTGGAGAAAGATCAAGGACACTTCAGGACTTTCCTCTTGGGATAAAGTGAAGGACCTTTGCCATCACATAAACTTCCTTTATATTAACTTGTTGTTCCTGGGCACCCTATCAACTGGATAAAAGCCCATTCAGTTGTAAGCAGTATCAGCAGAGGAAGAAGGAAGTGGTTTTGTATAGAGGTCACATTTAGTGGTTGCCATCACTTTCTTTCCTTGGTTAACAAAACAGTGCTGCTTTTATGTACATTACCCTTGACTGCAGCATACTCCCTCATCTTTGAGTTTCGAAAACCAAGCACAGGGTCATTCATTTTTTTTTTTTAGTACAGTATTTCATTTCAGTTCTAACAATAATACAGATTGTGGTCTGTGCCTCTAAATAAATAATGCATCAGCTGTTGATACTGCTAATTCCCTTTCAAGGATTTATATACTCCTTCCCACAAATTTCTATTCAGCACAAGGGTTACCTACCTTACCTGTGGAGCCGGGCACTTTGATTAATCTGCAGTATGCTTCTGCTGGGGGTGGGGCAACCCGATAATTGCTGCCTTCAAACAGCTGAGCATTTGGAGGCAAACTCACCTTTTTTACGGCAACCCAGATTGGAAATAGCCGAGAGGAAGACTCTGCTCTGTTTTCCTCTGTAGCCACTAGCTCTTCCTCTCTGGGCTCTACATTCTTCATCAATGGAACCCCCTTCTACCATTTCTTATGCTTTACTCCTTCAGCTTTCGTCAGTCAGAAACCAAAGGAGAGCCAATGGCTGGGCTCTGTGATTGAAGCCAGCAGAGCCCCTCGCTCCTGTGTGTCTGAAGGACATTCTATCATGACGGATAATAGTCCCAGTGGTTAATGTCCAAGAAATACCCACCATCCACAGAGAGAGCCCTGAGACCCTTTCCTCAGTGTGGTCCGGGGGTCACTGGCAGTGTCACTGTCAGCCAGTTTCTTGTATTGACCTTTGTAATTTTATTTTTTGGTTATTAGTTAATGTGTACATAAGCATCGTCACCTCATTGGATGTTCAAATCCAAGTAGCCTCAGCTCTTTTTTCATTTCATGTTTTCAAGCACGAGTGGCTAGGTTGGTTACAGAGTGAAGAACAAAAAGACCTGGAGACCTAAAAAATATGCCCCCAATGAGAGCGTCGACTGTCTGCATGTTTTCTGAGACACTGTCCAGATCCGATCAAACCCGTTCCTCTCAGACGTGGAGAAGGAGCCTGCTTTTAATGCCTCCTTTCTCTGTTAGTGGAACTTTCATCCTGGCCAGAACTTCAAGCCATTAGGAGACAGGGTTTAGGCAGAGTTCATAGGTGTTCATAGAATACCGTGAAGCCCTGGAAAGCCCTGAGTGCATCCTGCTGCCTGTGTTAAGTCAGTACTGAGTTTCCATGGTCAGTCACAGTGGTCTTCTGTCATGCATGATGGCTCAGGGTTGGAGGAGACATGTTTAATTCATTCCAGACAAGCCTGGAGCAGCCCTGCACTCATGGGGTTTGGGAGTATGGACTTTGACCATCCCCTGGACCAGGGCCTCCTGCACAGCTGAGTTGGAAGTGGGATGCTTTTGTTCCACACTTAAATTGCACTGGTTTTCTTCTGTAATTGTCTGGAGTTTGGTTGCTTGGCAATTATGACCACTCTTTCCTCTCCCATAGTTACCTGCTTGTGATGTGAAGATTGTCATTCTGTGTTACACATGCGCATGATGGTACAGCCACACTGACTTCCTTTGGGTAGTAGAGGGTTAATGTGCAGGACTTTGGTTAGAAGTAGTTTTTCTTCCTCCTGAATTAGAACTATCTCCCTCCCTTATCCTTTTATTATTGTGTTATTATAAACAGCTACATCTCTCAAACACAAATGTTTTAAAGTTGACTGTGGTATCAGAGAAATGCATGGGCGCTAACATAAGCACAGCTTGTGAAAATATGTCCTGCCTAGCTTTGTAAGTTTCAGATGCTTTCCAGAAGCCACAGCCAAAGGGATGACCTCAGCAAAATCTAAAGTTTTGTGTGTTTTTTTCCCCTGTCTTTTGTCTTGAGATTTGAACAGAGCAGAAGGTATCTTAGTGGGGCTCCTCTCCCCATGGGTACAACATGACTTTGTGTAATAATATGCTATTGTTCATGAAACATGGAGCCTGTTTGACATTCTGTGCTTTGGGCTCTGACCCGTAGCTTGCCTGATCTAGGCTCTGCAAGTAAAGATACTTATCATTGACACGCTGTGTGTTCTTTAGAGTAAAGCTATATCAAAGATACTTACATTTAATGAGATGATTGCACCTGTCTGTCACTGCAATTAAAACATTTATGAGATCATCAAACACCTTTTTGAGCGCTCTGCAATGTATTGCTCTTGGTATGATATCCTATCCATCATAGTCCTATGCAAATAATTACATGAGGGAAGTATGGTGAGGTGTGTTGGCGCCTTAAGTAAAATACCAATTGCCAGGTAAGTTTGGGGTGAACTCTAGGCCACCTTTCATACAACAGCTATGACTAATCAGATGATGTGTAAGTTAATTGCTCTTCCCAGAAGCCAAGTGTTAAAGAAAGTTAGGTTGTGGTCCTGTGTGCGGGAATCCGAGCACCTGCTGGATGATGCCTGATGATTTTGTCAAAGGGTTTCCAACAGTCTCCCCATTCGTGACAGGTAAATCCTGAAAGAGCAAAAGGCTGCGTTGTGAATCGGAAACTAGCACTCGCTTTGCCCGTGGTGAACATTATGAATTACTTAATATTAATCCATGTAACAAGGGAAGTGGCTACATGGCAAAGAGGACACAGATGTCTCAGCTGAAACAGATGAACTGAGGTCATGGAGTTTAGAAAGTCCAGCTTTCCCTTATTCTCGCATAATGAAGTCTTTCCTTTGTAATATGATGTTAACCAGCTGGGGACCTTGTCCAGCTGTCTTGACCTTTTGAAACTCTTTATCTTCCTGTGTGAAGATGGGGGAGATTTTTTTTGGGGGGTGTTCCCTCCGGTCAGATATCGAAGCTGCTTCTGATAACAGGGGGCAGCAGTGGTGACTGCAGTGGCCACGATGCCAGCAGAGTCTGTTAAGGTTTAGGGCTTGAACCTTCATCGTGAGAGACAGGTCCTGGCGCCAGTCTGCATTGTTCTGGTGCTTTGTGGTGACAGAGACTTGGAATTTGTGTTGTGGGATCTTAGAAAAGATCTTTGTCATGAGCGGGGGAGGAGGAGGACGATGAACCTTCCTCACAGGTGTTTCAGTCCTGTCATGAAGTCCATGAGTAGTTTACTTTTAAAATTCTTGTCTAACTAGGCAGAAAGAATTGTTGATCTCTTATATTGACGGTACAGCTGTATTGGTCAAAAGTTTTGGTTGCAATAAAATTCATACACTAGATGCTCTCAGCAGAATAAAAATTGTATTAAAAGATCTTGGATCTTTTAATCTTTAAAATGCATGGGACACTAGTTGGCTCACAGAATGTCTGGAGACATTTATCTCCAGACTTTGTCTCTGCTGTTGGCAGTCAGGACACTTGTACCTAAGGCCAGTGGTTCAGCCACTTCTGCCCCTGAAGAACCACATGCTTCAACCCCATGGTTGCCAAAAGGTCACGTCCTCTGAATGCAACTGCTGCTCTTCCAAATCTGAGTCTCATGAGTCTTCTGCAAATACAGAACCCATTTAATTTGCCTGCACCTAGTTACAAGGGAATGGGCAGTATTAAGTCTTACGGTTTGACCTTGGTGAGATGGGACTCATAATGTAGGAAATTATCTGGACTGTAATATCTCAAAAACATTAGGAATCCAGATAACTTAGGGCTTCGAAATCCTCAGTTTGGGGCAGCTCCAGGAGACAGTGGTACATGAGACCAGATGGAGTCGCGGAGCTATGAATGTGACTCCTGGGTGCTGTTCGCTGTTCCTGTGGATGCCTCACCTCCCAGAGGAGGTCCCCGTTTGTCATCATCTTGAGGTGTATGTCTAACTTAGTGGCACTCTCCTGGGGCTTTCTCAGCCTCCATGTGGCAGTTCAGCTCTTCCCAATAGCTTCGAAAGCTGGATGGAAAGAAAGAAGGCTCTGTTCATTTCTGCATTCAGTGGACACTTCATGAATGCAAAAAGGAGGCTTAAGTCCATGATTATCATTATTCTTATTTGATGCTTTTGTATAAATATGCCTAGGGTTTCAATGATTCAGTGATATATTTAGCTAGTGCTTATGTTGTTCTATATGTGTGTGTTCGTCTCTCAGTTTAGTCTGAGAAAGAAAAATGAAATAATGATGGCTGCTCTAAGAAGCCTGATAACAGATTCTGGCTGATGGAGCAGATATTCTGCAGCTTGATAAGCTCAGTAGAACTGTGGGACTTTTGTTATTGCCATTCTAGTAATGGAAATGCCCCTAGACTAGCTTCAAAGACCACCAGTAAGTAATGCTAGGAGAGGAGGTAAAGTGAATATGAAGGATGAAGAATGGGAATGAGAAGATTCCTAAGAGTCACTGGATTTTAAAGTTGGGAGATTTCAGGCTAAAGTCCTGGCATTTGCTCTCCTCTCCCTCCCCCCTGCAAAAGCAGTAAATAATAATTTAATAATTACAGCCTTTTTTTTTGAAAACAAACTTTTTGAAAATGACTTTTGAACAACAAAAGTGGGGAGGGGTGAGCATCGGCCATGGGGCCTTGAGAGTTGAAACGAAGCTTGCAGACATCGCTGTAGTTGAATCTAAACAGACGCTCTGCTGGACTTCTTTATCTTGTACCTCAATCTGAGCCCAGGTGCCCACGGTGTCCCACCAGAGACCCTGTTGTGTCACACTGACCTCAGCTGGACCACGAGGTGGGACCCCTGCTGACCCAAGACTGGCTAATGGTAGGACTGGGAGCCTGAGTAATTGCTCCCTTTTATTGAGTCCTGATTATGTGCTGAGACTATCTCATTTTATTTTCATAGAACTCAATATAGGAGAGCATTAATTCCCGTTTTCTCAGTCGAATAAACTGATTAGAGATTTTATGTAACTGGTTTTGTCATGCAGTTTGTCCTGGGTAGAGCTGAGATTTGAATCTGGCTTTGGTACTAGACTACACCTTAAGAAGAGAGGATGGTAACATGTCTGTCTTGGGATGGTTCTACCCACGATAGTTTATCTTTTACAAATGTTGTGGCTCTCCCCATCCAGACTGACGCTGCTTCTGAAGGCTTTTTCAGGCCCATGGTGCCATCTTTCATGAACCCCTGGCCTTGAGGCCTTTCTTCTTCTTATTGATCTCATTTTGATCATCCAGTGGGTTTGTGTATTTAGTGCCTATGTTTACATGTCTGTGAGCTAAGGAAAAAGCAGTGCAATGTTTTAGCTAAAGTCCTTTCCTTATCGAAGTTTATAATCTGAAAAAAATAAATATTGGCAAAGCAATAACTTTGACTCTGATGGGACTACAGAGTACAGTGAAGCAGAGGGCATTTGGGCCACGAGAGGAGGCTTGGGTCATGGTCATTGAGCTGTATTTCAGATCCTTTGGGTCACCCCTTCAGCCTGAAGATATCATATGGACATAACCTCTGTCATAATTTGATAAGTAGTTTTTCTGGTAAGCACAGTAGGACCTTTGGCATTCAACGATGTCATATTTTTGTTTTTGACAATGAAAAAATGACCACCGATGTATATGGTAAATAATCAGCCTTAATTTTCCTGATTTGAATGAATCATGCCCATTGAATGATTTATGCAAGACTGAGTCATTTAGCCTGTATGAGCACCTAGCCTCATCTCCATGATTGGGACGCTGAGATATGGGGGTTCCCAGAGGTCTCAGGACAAGGCTTATGCTAAGTGCAGCTTATTCGCCCAGAATTTTGTTTCGAGGCCTGTCCTGGTCTCAGGTGGCCCAGGTAGTGAGATATGTGTGGCCAGCAGGCTCTCCTTCTGGCTGTATACACCTGGCTACCCCATCCACCTTTGGGGGTGTGTGGAGTGCTGTTTGCAGGTCTCTCCTTGACTGATAAGGCTTATCTGTGGAAACAGTAATTGGCGTCCATTTCTACATGCTTTTCCTAGGGTAACCTTCTGTCTGCTTACATTTTGGCCAAGAACTATGGCTCCTATCACCTGTTCCAAATAGTCAACCTTTGGCTATCTGGTCTTGAACTTGCCTTTGCAGGGCTCTGTGAAATCCAACACAAAGTCCCACCCCAGAGACTCTTTTTTTTCCCTAGGAATCTTTTGCTGTTAACCTCAGCAGTTGGTAAAGAGGTTGGTGTACTGGGTCCCTTTTCATTTTCCCCCACACAACCTGATTGTGTCGATTTGGAGGGCAGTGGGGGCGGGTTTGACTTTGAGGCTCAGAAGGACTTCACTTCCGTGGCAAAAATTGGACAAGTGTGTACAAATCCTCTCTTCCATGCCAGCATCCTCCTCCACCAGCCCACCTCCACTGTGACTCACTGTTGCCTGGGCGAGCGTGGTCTCCCAGCCAATGCCAAGCTGGGCTGGGTCCCAAGGTGATCTTTAGGTAGGTGTAGATAACAGGGAGACTCAGAGCCCTGCCAAAAGCACTTGGCCAAGGCCCCAAGATAATATTTGAAGTCCTTGTTGTAGACACCATCAAAGTATAATGGACTCTCCCCCCTTTTGCCTTACCTTCCCCAGGAGCGGCCTCTGCTTGACGTCTTTTTATCAGATGAGCTTGGCACTGCCAGGACGGGCTCCTCGCGCCAACGTGGCAGCAGCCACAGCCCCTCAGCTTGTTAGACTGAAAGAATGTGCCGTTTTAATTAATGATATGTAAATATCCTTGAATGGGCCACATTTGCATATTAAGAGAGATTTGCGGAATCTGCGGAGTAATATATTTTAATTAAGGATTAATTAAAAATAATGGGAATTTCATTTCGCCTGGCAGAATCCGTTTAGATTTTAGCACACGTCTGCTTGGGAGTCTGGTAGGAAGGCTCTGTGTTACGATTCCTGCAGATGAGAGAGGCGCTCTTGTGTTTATCATCTTGGAACCCCGTTCTGGGGAGCAAAGAGAATATAAGGGGGGACATTTTTCCTCTTGCCTTCCCCAGCACCCACCCCCCTTCTTCCCTCCTTTTTGTGATTTTAGGGCTGTTTTGGTATTCTTTATGGTAAAGTAAGTAAATGGCTCTGAGACACGGAACACTAGTTGTGTTGGCAATTATGTTAATGGGATGCTATTAGGCTATGATTCTATATGAGCAATTGGGGAGAAGAAATGCCTTACTGAGAGAGAATGATACAACAGACGTCTGTCTTATTGATATAGCTCCAGTGGTGCTTTCTGCATAATTACACTCGGCCACTTTCTTTAGGTGGGGGAGAGGCCGCTGCGTTAGGGAGTTGGGAGCAAGGGATCGGGGTAAGGGGTGTCCCCTAAAGATGCAGAGGATGGTGGGGGTGCTGAGCAGACTCCTAGCAGATGTGGGTATCGCAGGTGAGCAGGACTTGTTTCACGGAAATCCTCGGATTCTCCCTTTTTCTTCTGCTCCCTGGGGAGAAGTAGTCTCAAGTATGGACCGAGGGCTAACTCCAGGCCTCCTTTCTAGAAGCTGAATTCTCTAGAATACACACACTGCATCTTCAGTCTGTGGGCTACTCTCCTTTCCTGAGTTTACGCCACACATCCTCGTACATGCAGGGAATTCACTGTTGGACTCTCAGCCCCAGACACGCGTGCTCACAGCCTCCCAGCACTTCCTGGCTTTTGCGGTTAATACAGCCACGTGGGAGCTTTTCCTGGACCCTCAAGGGCTGGCCCTCTGCAACCCTTTCCTCCTCTCCCAGTTCTATAATTGCTGTTGGTGTGGAGGTTGGGCTACCTGCTTACCCTTTCTGAGGCTGGAGAGAATTCCTCTTGCCCATTTGACTGCTTCAAGAGTATGAGGGCCTCTAAAGTGGTGGCTAGTCAAGAGAGGAAGCCAGACTCCGCCCTGGAGGACCGAGGCCCCAAGCTCCTGAGAGCTGCTAAGACAGAGAAGGCTTATTTGGTTTTCTTCCCTTACCATAGCACACCCTCAGGGAGATCCAGGGGGAAATGGCCTCGGACCTCTTTGAGAGCTGATGGCCTGAGGCTTGCATCTTTAAAGCAAATTTCCGGATTATTTCGATGACTGCCGTGCAGAAATACTGGGAAGGAACTTAGCGTGGGGGGCAGGGATCTAGCAATTATGCTTCCACACACAGTCCCTTTCCAGGAGAATCCCCTGGTGGAAAATTTTGAGCACTTCCACTGGAAGCCTTAACTCAGTTTTCCCCTTACTCTCATGAAAAAATATGTATGTCAGCTCTCTTCACCCCCTGCCTTCTCCTCTACCATGGGGTGACTCCTGTAATTCCTGAATTTAGGGGAGATCCACCTATAAGTGCTGATGGGATGGCCTTTCCTTGTAGGCATCCTGACATCTCAATAGCCAGCTGACTGAGAGCATTCGGGGTCAGAAGGATGGGGTTGAGTTGAATCTGTTGACAAGACCCAGAGATATGGGTGGGAAAGGGGCTTTCAGAGTGACAAGGCGGCTGTGGGGCATAGAATGGAGTAGGGAGCAGAGCAGAGAGAGGGACCGAACGAAGGTGGCAAGGTGAGGCGCCCGGGAGACCCAGGGAGGCCGAGGGGACAGTGAACAAAGCCTGGGGGCGGGGGAGAGGAAGGAGCCTTCCCTTGCTGCCCGAGTCCACTCGCATGTCTGCACTTTGCAAAGGCAGCGGTGCCGTATCTAATGCAAATGGAGAAAATGCAGTTTCTGGTAAGTGTTCCCTAATAAATAACATCAAGTCTTCTTCCCTATCAGCTGGTGACATCCCGCATTTCTCTTCCCAATGCGCCAGCCCAAGACATTTAATGATGTGGTGCTCCTTATGGGATGTGAGGTCCATGCTAATGTCTCCACTCTCACAAAATGGTGGGAACAGATTCAGCCTGGCTCAATTATTCTGCAGCAACAGGGAGCACCGAATAAATATATATACATTGCAAATGCACACAGTCCTTTTTCTTTATATATATATATATTTAAGTCAGTGAAGTTGCTCTTGGATTTTCTTTTCATTATGTAGAAATTTGTTGAAGGCTAGTTTTTGGTCGCTGGAGGATTTCATTAACGGAACGAAGTCAAAATAATCAATTTCAGATGTTCCCAGTGTTTGTGGTAATGGTCTCTCTAACAATTCTGATTAGCCGGGTGAGATGGAATTTTTCTTTTAAATGACTGCACGTTGACATTAAATATGGGCCAACTTTGAGTGCGCGTGCACGCACACGTGTGCCCGCACCCGGGGCTGAGCGAGAGGTTTCTGTTCGTCGCGGCCTCTTCCCTCACTGTTTTACCGCTTGCTTCATGTTTAATTTCCCCTGTCGTAACCCTTTCCCTCCATCAGCACGGTTCCTGAGAGGCTGTTCTCTGTCCTTTGCTCTCTCCTCATAAGTCTGGGCCATTTCTGGGAACATGTGTGAAAGGCTGATTTTCTCGTGTGTGTGAGTGGAGGGGGAGTGTAAGAGGCGGGTGAAATCTGCATTCACGTCAGTAGAGAGCCTCGTCGTCAGAGGAAAGGTTTTCTGTGAGCACGGGTGTCTGAGTCCTGGTATATATTATCCTGGCATCTCTACCAAGCCAACTGGGAGCTCATCAGAAAGTGCTGGCTTGCCCATATGCCTTACCTTTCCTTTCTTCCCTGGGCCCCTTGTACTTTCAAAGAATGAATAAATTAAATTGAAGAGAGTCCACCGTGGATTTTCCATTATTAATATGTCTCCTTTTATTTATTTTTCATGTATTTTTCTTATTTGGGCTGTTTTCCTTTTTTTTCTCTTCTCCTTTTTCTCTTCGCTCTCATCCCCCCGTTGACACATCAAGTGTATAAGCTCTGTCCCCCAAGCCTCCCCACCACACGTGAACACAGCGCTTTCTCGGCAGCCTGTTTGTGACTCTACACAGACTCCCGCAGATGGAAACACACCAGAGAGGGCCACCGCATGTGTGAATTGTTTGTACTTTTTCCCTTTGATAAGCTGTCATCTGTGGGCACTGCTCAGGGATTTGATCCCAGTGATCTTTCGACCCTGTGGAAGACAGTAAACACCCTCCCAGACCCCTTGCTCTGCCTCTGTGTCTGAACCTTTCACTCTCCTTTAATGAGAATTTCTCCTAATTATTTCAGTGGCTGCAGCAGAGGGACTGCAGTGTACTTAGATCTCGATACTGGGACGTGACTGTTATGCTGATAAAGGCAAGAGATCAATAATTTAGGCCCCAGCTTTAATGGCAAAGCTGAGAGCTTAAGTGTCTGCATTCAGGTTGAGTCTTAGAGGTTCTTAGAGTATTCATGATTTCCAGAGGATTGTCTCCCCCTTTTTTTAAGCTACACCCTTTCGGCATTCTTATAACCACTCCATTGTATTTATAAGAAGGTATTTGCCTCATTTCTTTTAACTTCTGTCTGTGTGTCTCATAGATGTGCGGAGACATACCTGTGCCTCTTGTGTGCATCTGCTTATTTGCAAATGTGTATATACACTTAAGCACATACAGATTTTTATTTTTGTTCTTATCTGAGGAGGATCCTCAGTCATGTGGGTTGGCTTTGCGCTACCTGTGATTTGTCTGTTCTGAATTCATCTGGTAAGTGTGTTGGCTCTTTAAAGGCAGGAGTATGTCATCCTTTTTTTTTTTTGTCTTTTACTCTATAATTTCCCCCACTGTCTTACAACTACAGTTGTGCTCGATGGAAAGGGGCGACACCAAAGCACTGCACTCAAACACATGCGGGTGTGGGTATATGGAATACCTTTCTGAGTTCTTCACAGTGTCATTTTCTGAGGAAATGCAGCAAACCTATTTGGGCTCCAGCAAATTTGTACAATACATACCTACTAACCAGACAGATAAATGCTGCGATGATGACCATAGTAGCGAGTATATTTTATATTAAATTTGAAAAGGGGGAAAAAGAAAGCATGGTACAGTTAAGGGATTATCTTAGACGACTAGCCATATTCCTCACCTGCAATAATTTAAGACTATAAATGCATGTTCAGTGCTGTCCCTGAAGGGTCAGAGCCGGGCAGGCAGAACCCCAGAGTCCAAGCTCCAAGAGTCACCATTTCTCTACTCTCGTCAGCCTTACTTTCTCTGGCATTTTTTCTTCTGAAAAAGTAACTGACATTTTTAAGTTGCCTTAAGACACTAAACTCCTGTGACTCTGCTTATGTTTTGGCGTTGTAAATTCAGGAGAAAGAGCATTTCCTTCCATTGTAAACTTCCCAACTAGATGGAACTGTTAAGGGGAGGTGGTGGGATTTCACGCTGTATCTCAGCAGGAGCTGCACCCAGCCACTAGGGGGCAGAGCGACAGACTTGTGGTTCAGCAGGTCTTGGGCGGAATCTCTTGTCCAGTGCAGCAGAAGCATAGCTATGGGGAAATTTATAGGGAAAGTTCAGAGAGGAGTAACTGTCAGTGTTTTACACATGAGGAACCTGGGGCACAGAGATGAAGTGATGCTGAGCTGAAAACAAAACTTGGGTCTGTGCAGTTTCCAACGGTGAGACAGTCTCCCCATCCAGTTGACTTTTCATGGGCAAGTTTACCTTTGAGTCGTTAGTCACTGGTCAGTCCCATCTCTGTGTCTCAAGTTTGTTAAGGCTGGGACTTCCTGATTTCATGAGATGGCACTGCTTTGTTTTGTCCCTAAAGCTTATTTCTAGAAGGGGATTTGCTTTCATGGTATCAAGTCTGGTTATCTTGGGGTCATGACATATACCTGAACAAGGAGGAATGCAGAGTTGAACTTGTGTCTCGCAAAGAACCTTAGCATTTTTGTGATTTCAAGACCTTTCTAGTTGATTCTGTGGCTGAGATATACAAATAACTTTCTTCCCGTGTTCTTGACTTCGTTCTGCCACGGTCATTCTTGCTTTGCTAAGTTGGGATGCTGCTTTTTGATAATTGCCACTAAAACCCTTTTTTGAGTTAAGAGAGGCAGCCTAGGGATTTGGAATGACACTATGAATCAAGGAGTTCTGAGAAAATTATAACTAGGCATGGAATGTCCTGGATAAGTCTGTGGTGGAGGAATTAATTCTGAACCACTAAGTACCATTAAGAATTTGATGCCAACTAAATAGGCAGAAATTTTTTCAGATGCTGCCAAAATTTAGAAACCACCCAGTGTGCCACAGCTTCAGGGAGCAAAATCATTAATTTTACCAAACTGGAGAAAAATGAAGAAATACTTAACAGGTCAGAATCCATCTGATCCCAGAGGCCACTGGTCCTGGGCTAACAGAGGCCAAAAGTGGTACTGGGTGGTTGATCAGAGAAAGAGAACACAGGCTCACACATCTGAAAGGGCCTTTAAACTTGATGAAATGATGTTTTGATTTCATGGTACTCATGCAAGTAAACCCTTTCTTTGACATGGTGTGTCAAAGACTAAATGTTTTTGCATCTATATTCCTATTAAAAGCAACCCTAGGAGATTGGCCAAGAAAAATGCAATTCACTGTTTTTTTTTTTAAGATGAGGATACTGAGGTTTCGAGATCTGGCGTGGCTTGTTCAAAATCACGTAGCTGGTAGGTGGCCGAGCCAGAAGAACAATCTAAGTTGTAATTCTTGGTCCTGGACTGATAGGTGATGTCAACAGATCTCTCCCCTAGGAGTTTTAGTGGAAAAAATTGTAAAACCATTTCATCTATAGAAATGGGATAGAAATAAATGTTCCCTTCTGGGTCTTTTTCCCCTACCTCTGGCATCTAGTCCTTAGCATTAAAGAAAATAGGAAATTTCTTTCTTTTACCATTCACTTAAGCGGTATTATTAGTAATAATAGTCCTTGTTCTCTGCTGTCCTGGTGCCTTTTTGGTGAAAACAGTAGTCTCTGCATGATGCAGCCACCACCCCAGGGCCCAGCACTGTTCAGACTGAGCCAGCCAAAACCAGGCCTGGCAAATGGATAGGGACTTCCCTTGTCAATAAGGGAACTCTTCTGATGTGTACCATGTATCAGCTTGCCAATCATTATGAGGGGTCCATGCACTTTACTGGTTTTTCCTTTAATGTCCTCCCTTTGTATAGTCAAGATCTTTTTTTTTTTAATTTTTATTGGAGGCTAATTATTTTACAATATTATATTGGTTGGTTTTGCCATACATCGACATGAATCCGTCCCGGATATACATGAGTTCCCCCTCCCGAACCCCCCTCCCACATTCTTCCTCCCCTTATCCTCCCTCTGGGTCATCCCCGCATACCAGCCCCGAGCATCCTGTAACATGCATCTACCCTGAACTGGCGATTCGTTTCACATATGATAATATACATGTTTCAATGCCATTCTTCCAAACCATCCCACCCTCACCCTCTCCCACAGAGTCCCAAAGACTGTTCTATACATCTGTGTCTCTTTTGCTGTCTCGTATGCGGGGTTATCATTTGCATCTTTCTAAATTCCATGTATATGTGTTAGTATATTGTATTGGTGTTTTTCTTTCTGGCTTACTTCACTCTGTATAATAGGCTCTAGTTTCATCCACCTCATTAGAACTGGTTCAAATACGTTATTTTTTAATGGCTGAGTAATACTCCATTGTGTATATGTACCAAAGCTTTCTTATCCATTCATCTGCAGATGGACATCTAGGTTGCTTCCATGTCCTGGCTATTATAAACAGTGCTGCAATGAACATTGGAATACATGTGTCTCTTTCAATTCTGGTTTCCTTGGTGAGTATGCCCAGGAGTGCGATTGCTGGATCATATGGCAGTTCTATTTCCAGTTTTTTGAGGAATCTCCACACTGTTCTCCATAGTGGCTGTATTAGTTTGCATTCCCACCAAAAGTGTAAGAGGGTTCCCTTTTCTCCACACCCTCTCCAGCATTTATTGCATGTAGACTTTTGGATAGCAGCCATTCTGACTGGTGTGAAATGGTATCTCATTGTGGTTTTGATTTGCATTTCTCTCATTATGAGGGATGTTGAGCATTTTTTCATGTGTTTGTTAGCCATCTTTATGTCTTCTTTGGAGAAATGTCTGTTTAGTTCTTCGGTCCATTTTTTGATTGGGTCATTTATTTTTCTGGAATTGAGCTGCAGGAGCTTCTTGTATATTTTGGAGATTAATCCTTTATCAGTTGCTTCATTTGCTATTATTTTCTCCCATTCTGAAGGCTGTCTTTTCACCTTGCTTATAGTTTCCTTTGCTGTGCAGAAGCTTTTGATTTTAATTAGGTCCCATTTGTTTATTTTTGCTTTTATTTCCAATATTCTGGGAGGTGGGTCTTGGAGGATCCTGCTGTGATTTATGTCTGAGAGTGTTTTGCCTACGTTCTCCTCTAGGAGTTTTATAGTTTCTGGTCTTACATTTAGCTCTCTAATCCATTTTGAGTTTATTTTGGTGTATGGTGTTAGGGAGTGTTCTAGTTTCATTCTTTTACAAGTGGCTGACCAGTTTTCCCAGCACCACTTGTTAAAAAGACTGTCTTTTCTCCATTTTATATTCTTGCCTCCTTTGTCAAAGATAAGGTGTCCATAGGTGCATGGATTTATCTCTGGGCTTTCTATTTTGTTCCATTGATCTATATTTCTGTCTTTATGCCAGTACCATACTGTCTTGATGACTGTGGCTTTGTAGTAGAGCCTGAAGTCCAGCAGATTGATTCACCCAGTTCCATTTTTCTTCGTCAAGATTGCTTTGGCTATTCGAGGTTTTTTGTATTTCCATACAAATTGTGAGATTATTTGTTCTAGTTCTATATTCAAGATCTTTTCCCTTGATATTGTTCATCTCATCATGAATGAACTCCAGGACCCCCATCTGATGCTAAGGATTAAGTGCTGTCATCTTGTGTTATATCCCACTGAACTTGCTTGGCTGAAAACTTCTCAGGCAGATCCTGGTGGGAATTGGACGTAAAATTTCTATATTAGTCAGCTTGGGCTGCCATAACACAATCCATAGACTGAGTGGCCTAAGCAACCTACATCGCTCACAGTTCAGGAGGCTGGGGTCTGAGATCAGGGTGCCAGCAGGTTTAGTTCTCAGGGCCCTTTTCCTGGCTTGGAGATGGCTATCTTCTCGTTGTAGCCTCACAGGCAGAGAAAAGATGCTGTGATGTCTGTTTCTCTTCTTATAAAGATGTTTCCCATCGTTAGGGTGAGTCCTCATATTATCATTTCACCTAATTATCTCCTCTTTGCTTTTATAACTGTGCTGTGTTTGTCCAGCTTATTGCCTGGGCTTCGCCTTGCGATTCATTCCGTTTTCAGATCCCTTCCTGATCAAGCAGAACCCTTGAATTATTGGAGTTTTGTAGTAGAAGTAGGATACTACTGGCCCTAGACCAACAGAGAATAAGTGTGAACTAGGATATGAAATTAAGATCACGTCCAAATAGGACAATGTGTCAAACCAGGAAGGTAAGGCACAGAGGCAGGGTGGTGTATAAATGTGGAAACTAGAGCACCCAGGTGAAGCAAGGTGGTTCTAAGGACCCCAAGTTTCAGGCCCTGTACCTTGGCTACCATGGGTGCCAGATTTATGGTCTAGCACGTTTTTGGTTCGGACACCAAGTCTTGAAATGGATTAGAATGAAGTATTTAAGAGGAGAGCCTCTGAAGTGGATTCAAAGCCTGTCCTTCAACTTGCTAGCTAGCTAAGTGATATTGAGGTTTTAACTGTCAGAATCCTGTCTGATCCACTCCCTAGCTGCCTAGAGTTGTCTTTTTTTTTTTTTTTTGGTAAAGCTTAAACCTTGACCCTTAAGCTAGGGGTTGAGGTCTGCCTTTAAGTGGACATGCTACCCCACAGGGTCTGCCCTACCCATAACAGTGACTACTTGGGTTTGTTTTTTTTTCCCTTTCCTTGCATAAGATTGTTGTGTCAGGCTCATCTGATGACTGTCACACCCATTTAGACACTTCAGTTCAGATTCTTGACCTAATTTCTATCCCTTGTTCAACTGGTGAAAGTGAAAGTTGCTCAGTCGTGTCCACCTCTTTGCAACCCCATGGGCTTATATAGTCCATGGAATTCTCCAGGCCAGAATACTGGACTGTGTAGCCTTTCCCTTCTCTCGGGGATCTTCCCAACCCAGGGATCGAACCCAGGTCTCCCACATTGCGGGCGTATTCTTTACCAGCTGAGCCACCAGGGAAGCCCCGCTCAACTGGTAGGTACTGTTAAGATCTGAACATGAATAATAAGTCAAACCTCCATGGTTTATGGCAAGTAAGAATATATTCCACATATATACTGCTTTACAGTTTATAAAGTGCATGTGTTTGCACTCTTTACTCCCAGTTTTTAAGGTGCTATGGGGTCCATAAAAAGTGTAGAAGAACTGATATCTGCTTTTGGGGAGCGTCTAGTGTTTGGAAGACTAAAACATAACCTGCAGATGATAATGTTCAATGAAGTTGTTTATTGGGTGTCACGGATTGAAAGTACAGTGATATTTCAGAGAGAAAATCAGGGGCTTGCGGTTCATGGTAGTTAGAGTTGGATTCACCGAGGAGAGGTGGTGGTGGGGTCGGGCAGCAGGAGGGAGGCTCCTCCTGAGTGATAAGGGGGGATGAACCAGTGCTAAGGAAACACGGAGATGGGAGTGCATTCGGCCTGGGGAGGAGGTGACAGCGAGGAAACTGGCCTGCCTCTGGTATATAGAATTTGGTTGAAGAGTAGTGATAGAGGAAGGTCATACTATAGATTGAATGGTTGTGTCTCCCCTGTCAAATTCAAACGCTGAACCTGATCCCCAGTGTGATGGCATTTGGAGGTGGCACATTTGGGAGAATACTAGGTCACGAGGGCAGAGCACTCAGGAATGGGTTTAGTACTCTTTTCAGAGGGGCCCGGGGGGCTCCCTCACCCCTTCTACCACGTGAGGATACAGAGAAAAGGCCAACTGGGAACCAAGAAGTGGGCCCTCACCAGCACCAAATCTGCCAGCACACTAATCTTGAACTTCTAGAGCCTCCAGAACTGTGAGAGATTTCTCTTGTTTATAGACTGTTGGCTACCAGTCTATGGTGTTTCTATGATAGCAGGCTGAATGGACTAAGATAGGATGATAGGGTCAGGTTATGGAGACGAGGCAAACAAACTTTTAAGTAGGTCGTTCGTGTATGTATTTTGTCATTTAAATTTCCAACAACCCTGTAGATTTAGTATTATTGGCCCCATTTTATAGAAAGTATATTTGATAGTGTACATGTCCAGGTCTGTCTAAAGCCATGTTCTTTCCAGTTCAACATCATGCCTTTCATTCAAGGCAGGATTGTAAGATTGACATGGTTGGTAATGGAGAATCATTGCAAATTCCTAACAATCAAAGTGTAAGTGAAAGGGGATTGTTCACTGCACATGGATTCATCTGCTTATGTAGGACAAGGAAATCATTTGGTGGAACACGTAGAGTGGTCAAAAGCCAAATTTTGGCACTTCCCTGGCAGTCCAGTGGTTGGGACTTGGCACTTTGACTGCCGGGACCCAGGTTCAATTCCTGTCTGGGGAACTTAAGATCCCACACGCCATGCAGTAAAGCCAAAGAAAACAGAAGGGCAAACCTGAAAATCACACTATGAACTTCACTCGCAGGATCCGCATCCTTTATATACTGGCAACGTCCAGCTCCTTTGTAGCCACAGTTTTCTGTTTGTATCCCAGCCGGCATAAAAGGCATGATCCTTCATGGCTCTGTGTCTCTGCAATTTATGATGCTTTCAGATTACCAAGCACAATTCATTTGGCAATGAAAGAAAATAGTTTTGTGCTATTGCCCTCTGTGTGTGGGAAATTGCATTTTTGATGAGCAAAGCTATTGGCCTTCTTCACATGACAGGTTGAGAACAGGAGCTGGAGGCCATGGCCTCCGGTGAAAAATCTCAGGAACCCAGTTCCTCATCTGCTGCAGTCTATTGAGGGTGAAACAGCCCCCGTCCCTGTGGTCCTTTGAGCTATGTTTGTAATCTGTTGGTTTTCATTAGCTAACACATACACTCATAATTATTCCTGTAAAAGAACTCTTTATTAAAGAAGATGCATTCCTGTGATGCATTTTGTTGTCAGAAAGTTTCTCACCTAAGATTGAAGTATGAGGCTTGGGGAAGCATGCCAGGTTCTCCTTATCTCGTGTGTGTGTGTGTGTCTGTGTGTGTGTGTGTGTCTGTGTGTGTCTCCTTATCTCGTGTGTGTGTGTGTGTGTCTCCTTATCTCGTGTGTGTGTGTGTGTGTGTGTGTGTGTTTTGTTGTCTGGTATTTGTTGGGAGTGGGGCAGAGGGGTTCAAAGGAGGAGACAGGAGCCTGAGTTCTTGCTTAGTACAATCTAGGGCATTTGTTCTCCCAGTCCCTGGGGACCCCTAGAGGTGAAACCTTTTTCTCAATTACCTCTAAGCTTACCAGTGGGAGATTTTGTTGTTGTTTTTTTAAATCTCCTAGAGATCATTTCCTCTTCCTCAACCTTTGCCACTACCTACACAATGCTAAAAAGACCAAATTTAAGGGCACCATCGCCAGAAACCCCTCTCCTGCCCACCATCTACAGGGTAGTTTTATGGGCAACTACTTTTTCCACTAAAGTCATTTGTTAATTAAGGCATGCTGTATTCCAGACTCCAGGGGGCAGCTCTAAGTTCATTTTAATTTAGATTTATCTGAGATGGCAGAAAAATCTTGTACAGGGTGAGAAAACTGTCCTCGCCTAGGCAGGAGGAGTTAAGAGCTAAATCAAATTCTTCATGTATCTTTTAGTATTGAGACTGATGTTTGAGAAATGGACTTGCCAGTAAATATATATGTGTGTGTGTGTATATATATATTATAAATACTGGTAGCTTTTCCTCCTACTCTTCATCCTCCCCCTAAAGGTTCCATGGGTTTCCACACTCTTAATTAACCTCATGAAATAATTTGTTTACTAGGCTCAGCTTTTTATTTAGTTGACGAATGATCACCAGGCAGGCGATAATGGTGAGGAGATGGAGTAGGACTGGGAAACCCTGGCCAAACTTGGTTTGCACTTTGAAAGAGGTTAAAAAAAAAGAGGTTTATGAGACAGTGGAGACACTCTGCTGCTGTGAACACTGGCGAGGTAGTTGGCATGATGTGCTGTCAGAGTTAAGGACCTCAGGAGAAGACACGTAACTATAACATAATCAGAATTATGATACAGGCTCCATTGAAAATTGGTGGTGGACACAGTGTGTGTAATCATCTGGGCTTTTACTGCAAGCAGACAGCTCTCTTTTGGTCTTTTTATTTATAAAAAGATGAGATCATCAGACTGTCAAGCACAATTAAAAATTCCCAAATTACTAGATCTGAGACCTAATGTTTTTTAAGAAAAAGTCAAAAGAAGTTATATTCATTTAATTGTAAGTAATTAAAAGATATAATTTTAATGCTTTATAGTTGTTTAACAAAATTTACCCAGAAACAGGCCCTAACCGGTGAAGAGCACTGTAGGTTCCTATTAACATTTGTGCTCTCATTTGATCTTTGTAACAGCCCCTTGGAGGAGGGTCTCAGGACAAAGACGGATTCAGCCGCATCTTAAAGATAGGAAATATGACAGAGAAAGCAAGTTATGGGGTGAAGTTCACAAATAATGTCTTCTCCTTCCAAACACCTGCTCTTTTAATCCAGTGATCTGGTCTTAGCTGGACCAGGGAGGTGTCATTGGACATATCAGTGACCATGTGCCATCAGTGAGTGGTTTCCTCCTTCTTAGTGATGAGAATGGAGCCACTGCATTGCTCTGTCGCGTGTGGAACTGGCCCCTATACTGTGGGTTGGGTGGGCCTTGATGGTTTAATACAAGTAGAAGGAAAGCCTATTTTCAGGAAGACAGGTCCAGTAGGTCTTTCATAAAGTCAGTTACCAAAACATTATATTTTAGAAGATCATAAAGCAAATGTTTATCATATATATTTGCTTTTTTTTTTTTAAAAAAAAGCAAAGTCCTTGAGCTTGTTTCAGGAGTATCTGAGAGGACATTACAATTTTAGAATTATAGATTCAGAAGGGATTTAGTATTAAACTCTTACCAGTACAACGATAGGTCTAATGTCATCTGAATATTGTATAAATACTAATGTCATCTGAATATTGTATAAATACTTCTAGAAATTGGTAATAAGATCACAGCACTTTTCTACCTTAAAGGACCCTTCAAGGTAATTATTATTTAACAAAAAGGCTGTTATATACATGAAACAGGCTGTTTTTTCTCTTGAGGAACTGAATCTGCATTAGTGAAACTTTTCTCCCATCCATCTGAGGCCTCCCCTTGGACACAGTGTAAAGCAAATCCATTGCTCTTCTGCACAATGACTGCTCAAGTATTTGAAGACCATTATTTCTTTTTTTCATCATCTTTTCTTCCCTAGGTAGAACACTGTCAATTCTTTGAGTTTCCACGTGTTATTTATACTTATTCTTAATTTATAACTGTACAGATATTTATAGAGCACCTACTGTGTGTGAGCCTGCCATTTCTAAATTTAAACCTCCTCGCAATAAGTTGTGAAGGAAAACTGGTTGTACTCTTTAATGTTATGCTCATGTAATAGAAAATGAAGTGTGTGTGTGTTTGCTTACACACATGTGTATGGATATATGTGTACACACACACATCTACATATTGTACATATCATAAAATATGGGGAATGAAAACTGGAAAGGTAATAAACAAGTTGAAAAACTAATTGGACATTTGTCGGTGAGAAGACAACCTTCAGAATGGGAGACAATAATAGCAAATGAAGCAACTGATAAAGGATTAATCTCCAAATTATACAAGCAGCTCCTGCAGCTTAATTCCAGAAAACTAAGTGACCCAATCAAAAAATGGGCCAAAGAACTAAACAGACATTTCTCCAAAGAAGACATAAAGATGGCTAATAAACACATGAAAAAATGCTCAACATCCCTCATCATCAGAGAAATGCAAATCAAAACCACAATGAGATACCATTTCACACCAGTCAGAATGGCTGCTATCCAAAAGTCTACATGCAATAAGTGCTGGAGAGGGTGTGGAGAGAAGGGAACCCTCTTACACTGTTGGTGGGAATGCAAACTAGTACAGCCACTATGGAGAACAGTGTGGAGATTCCTCAGAAAACTGGAAATAGAACTGCCATATGATCCAGCGATCGCACTCCTGGGCATACACACCGAGGAAACCAGAATTGAAAGAGACACATGTACTCCAATGTTCATTGCAGCACTGTTTATAATAGCCAGGACATGGAAGCAACCTAGATGTCCATCTGCAGATGAATGGATAAGAAAGCTTTGGTACATATACACAATGGAGTATTTCTCAGCCATCAGAAAGAATGCATTTGAATCAGTTTTAATGAGGTGGATGAAACTAGAGCCAATTATACAGAGTGAAGTAAGCCAGAAAGAAGAACATCAATACCGTATATTAACACATATATATGGAATTTAGAAAAATGGTAACCTGAACCCTGTATAAGAGACTGCAAAAGAGACATAGGCATTTAGAACAGTCTTTGGGACTCTGTGGGAGAGGGTGAAGGTGGAATGATTGGAGAGAATGGAATTGTAGCATGTATATTATCATAAGTGACCAGTCCAGGTTCGACGCATAAATTTTCCTCTGTTCATTTCTTTGCATTTGTGCTTTTTTAATAAAATTCTTTTTTAGATATAAAAAATAAATAAATAAATCTTTTTACTTTTGATGGTTTAAGAGAGGAATTATGGGGCTAATTATAGCTGCCTTTTAGAGGCAGAGATGTCCAAAGATGCACTGCAGCTGATTGGCAGTCCTAGATGCCTGTAAGGAGAGAAATGCAGTTTTAACATCCTGTTGAGTTTTGTTCCAGACCAAGACAGAGAAGGCAATGGCAAGCCACTCCAGTGCTGTTGCCTAGAAAATCCCATGGATGGAGGAGCCTGGTAGGCTGCAGTCCATGGGATCGCTCAGTCAGACATGATTGAGCGACTTCACTTTCACTTTTCACTTTCACACATTGGAGAAGGAAATGGCAACCCACTCCAGTGTTCTTGCCTGGAGAATACCAGGGACGGGTGAGCCTGGTGGGCTGCCGTCTATGGGGTCGCACAGAATCGGACATGACTGAAGTGACTTAGCAGCAGCAGCAGCAGCAGCAGCAGCAGCAAGACATAGAAACTAAATGGAAACAAAATTGCAAAAAGAAACAACATAAATTCAAATTCTGCTGTTGGCAAAGTTTTGATCTTTTGTCCCAGTAAAGTCCAATTTACCTGTGTCTTCAGTGGTAAAAATATTTATCCACTGATAAATAAACTTGCTAAAGAAATTAATAGTATAAAAAGACTTCAAGGGGATGTTCAAAGTCTTCATGCAAGCAAACTAGTACTTTCTAGTATTTTTGTAGTATGTAAGTACTTAATACAAATATATGATTATGTCTTGTTAAAGTTCATTTACATACAATGTAATATAATTATGTCTTTCTTATAAATTTATTAAAATAGATGAGATCTACCAAGGATATTATAGGCTCAATGGGAAGAATTAGAAAGAAATCATCCTATTTTTCAATAACATAATCTCTTAGAGAGCTGTCACTAATTCAGACAGGTCTTTCTAAGTTGGTGAGAAAATAGCATATAAATTGGATTTTTGGAATCACTCACTCTTTTTGCAGGTATTTAGAAATAGGAGCCGGAGAAGGCAATGGCAAGCCACTCCAGTACTCTTGCCTGGAAAATCCCATGGATGGAGGAGCCTGGTAGGCTGCAGTCCATGGGGTCACTCAGTCGGACATTTTTCACTTTCACTCATTGGAAAAGGAAATGGCAACCCACTCCAGCGTTCTTGCCTGGAGAATCCCAGGGACGGGTGAGCCTGGTGGGCTGCCGTCTATGGGGTCGCACAGAGTCGGACACGACTGAAGCGGCTTAGCAGCAGCAGCAGCAGAAATAGGAGCAGTAGTTTTTGGTATGGCTCTTCCTGGATCCACAGGAAGGACCTATTCATCCATCTATCTGTCCTTCCATTTGTTCATTGAATAAATACTTATTGAGCTAGATGCTAGGTGCTAGGCACTTCTAGATGCTAGGTACTTCTACTGCTTAGCAGTAGAATAAATCAGTTAATCAAAACAGAGAACAAAGCCCCTTCTGACCTCAAAGAACTCTTCTTTTAGGAATAATCATCATTAGTCACTAATTACTGTTTTTATAAACTATCAACTCTACCTATGAGCAGGGTATTTTCAACTTCAGTTGTCTGTCAGTCATGTCCAACTCTTTAGGCGACACCATGGACTGCAGCAGGCCAGGCTTCCCTGTCCATCATCAACTTCTGAAGCTTGCTCAAACTCATGTCCATTGAGTCAGTGATACCATCCAACCATCTCATCCTCTGTCGTCCCCTTCTCCTCCTGCCTTCAATCTTTCTCAACATCAGGGTCTTTTCCAATGAGTCAGTTCTTCGCATCAGGTGGCCAAAATGTTGGAATTTCAGCTTCAGCATCAGTCCTTCCAATGCATATTCAGGACTGATTGCCTTTAAAATGGACAGGTTAGATCTCCTTGCAGTCCAAGGGACTCTCAAGAGTCTTCTCCAACACCATAGTTCAAAAGCATCAATTCAACTTAAACAAAAACAAAACCTAATCATGTGCTACAAGATTAACCAAGTTCCAGGTTCTTCTCTTTATATTTTCTTTCTATTAAATAGCCACCACGTTCCTCAGGCTGCCAGTGGAACTGGTGGCAGAGTCCTCAGGCTGGTGTGCTCTGGGTGTAAGTGCTGGGAGGCTCTGCCATGACAGAATCCCTCATAAACTGAGCTGGTCACTAGGAAACAACTTGAGTAGGAAGGGGCTTCTTCCCATTCCTGTTTTGCCTCCTCATGCCTTCCTTGAAGATAGGATAATTGCAAGGATGGACCATTTCACAGTAGGGGCAGGCAAGTTTCTTCCTTCTGTTTATTTTCCCCACATGCCAATCCTGCTAAGAACCCAGGCTGTGAATTTTTGATGTGGAGAGCTGTTCACTAAGCTTGTCCTGAAGAAGAGGATGAAGGGAAAGTGGTGGTTCTATAACCATCGTCAAATTTTGGTTTAACACTCAACATTGTCAGATGGGTATCAGTAAGCAGGTAAAAGCATACCTTTGCATGAACCTCTATTAGTCAATCACGGTAGCATTTGTGTAGTGGTATACATCTTCCCAGATGTCATATCAGATGTCATCTCATTTGATCCCCATCAGGGTGCCCTAAGTCAGAAGATAGAGCCCTGATTAGAAGGAATTTGCCCCAGGTCAAATAGCAAATATCCAAACTAAGACTTTAACCCTGGCCCTGTGATTCCAAGACCAGTGCTCCTTCTAACAGGCCACATGGTTCACTTTTATTATCTTGACTTGCAGTATTGGGGATAAGCAGGGTTCATGTTGTTGTTTTCTCTGTGTTACAAAGGAAAGTCCTGAAACACTTAGTGCTTTGCCAGGGTTGAATAGGCAGTGGTAGAACTGGGATTTAAATCCAGACCATCTGAATCAAATCCTAGTCTTTCTGCTGTATCGCCTTGCTGGATGTAACACACACACACACACACACACACACACACACACAGTGTGTGGATTAGCTATAGGGTAAATTAGGTAGGAACTGCTAAACCTAGTCTGGAGACTCACTATGATCACACACACACACAGTGTGTGGATTAGTTACAGGGTAAATTAGGTGAGGACTGCTAAACCTGGTGTCACACACACACACACACATGCACACACAGTGTGTGGTTTGGCTATAGGGTGAATTAGGTAAGTATGCTAAACCTGGTCTGGAGACTCACTATGATCACACACACACATGCACACTCACGCGCGCACACACACACATGCACAGTGTGTGGATTGGCTATGGGGTGAATCGGGTGAGGACTGCTGAACCCGGTCTGGAGACTCACTATGATGGGAAACTGCTCGAGGTTTTGATGTGTGCTGGTGTTGTTATATTGTGCACCCTGTTCTTCCTTTTAGTATCGGTGGGAGATCACTCTAAGCTTTATGATTATTCTCAAGATTTCTTTCCTTTTGTTTATGTACTGAGCATCTAACAGCTAGAGTCACATTTAAAGCAGCCATGTGGATATCCTCGTGAATACTTCCGGCTTGAACGTAGTGTTTGCTTTTCGTAGTTGTATCTATAGATCTGTCTACCTGTCTCTGGCAGAGCGTTATCATTGTGTTTTCCCTGTTTCTTGATAGTCTGTGAAAGTCTTGCAGAAATAAAAGAACTGTCTTTATTCTTTGATCTCTCTTATGCTTTATGAATTCTGAAAAATTGAGGGAGAACAAAGGAAATCTATGCTTCAGTGCTTGCCCTTAGTATTGAGAATCAGGTAAAAGATGTTTAAAATTTTAGAAGCCAGAATGGGAAGACACTGGGAAGAAGGATCCCATGTGGTCAGGCAGACCAGGTATTTCTTTGACCCCAGCCTTTGGGTTGAGAAGACTATTTTTAAATGTTTCTCCTGCTGTCCTAGATTTATGGACATGAATGGCCTTACTAGACATCAAGATCTATGTAGATGTTGCTTCCTATGTGTAATAAATATAAACAGAAAACTATCAGTGCACACACCCAGAAATCACTTATATAACACAGGGCAGGTTGCTTTTCCTATGAACTTTCGGAGATGGAATCCTTCTAACGCCACCTAGTATTGGCAAAAAGGGATTTGAGGCTCTGTGCTCAGTAATGACACGCCTTTGTTCTTACACATACGTACTTGTAGACTATATACTTCTTTGGCCGGTACTCATATTTATAATATAGAAAGTAAATCAACTGTATATAGCATTTTATGATTAAGAACCACTTAGTCTTTTGTGTTGAACTTCAGCAAGAACTAAAAGAAAACTTCCTTGGATAAATATCTCACTTCATCACTACCACAGCCCTGAGAATTAGACATAAATTCCTAGAACCGATTACTAATCAGAAACCCACGTTTCAGAGAGGTTAAGTGACTTCCTTAAGGAAACAGGACATTACATGCTGTGACCAGTACTGGAACCTAGCCTTCCAAATGCAGCATTTTAGCTCTGTTAAGAAAAGTCTAATGATCCAAAGCCATAACGGAATCTTCCAGTGTTATTCAGACTTTTATGTAGCTCACTTTTTGAAGGCTTCCTGCTGTCACAGCTATCCTGGGAGATGGGAATGGCTTTTCCTAGATATTTCTGCATTATTATTGTTGTTTTATTTTTAGTTCTATTTTCATGAAAAATGTACTTTTAGCCCAGGAAAGTAGCATAGCAGCAGTTCATCAGAGTGTTCCAGAACCAGGGTCGCTGCGGGGGAGGTCCTTATCTCACCTACAAATTAAGGGTACCTTCATGGTTCCTGGGGTAGAAGGAATGCACAATCAACTTGTGCCCAGTGGACAACTAAAGCCAGAGGTCACTTGCCCTCTGCCTGGTCCCATGCTCCACTCTTCTAGCTCTTCAAGCCCTGACATAGTGCATGAAATAATTCTGTTTCCTCTGCAAATAGAAGGAGTTTCTGATGACAGGGGGAGAATGAATATTCATTGAACACTCGCTCTGTATAAGGAGCAATGTCAGGACCCTGATGAACATTTTCTCAATAACTGCAGTGGTTCCATGAGTTCGGTGTCATCTCCATTTTTCAGATGGGGAAACTGGGACCAGAGTAGCATTTCCAAAGTGGCACAGGTAGTGAGAGATGAAACCTGGACAGGAGCGCAGATCTGTATGATCCCGAAGCCTGTGTGCATTCTGTCTACATGGGATGCCCTCCTCCTGCTGGAGAAAGCCACAGTCCCTGGCTTTTCTGCAGTCTTCTGGCTGGAAACCTTTAAGTGCAGGTCGCCTATGGACAGTGTCACAGACCACAGTGCCACCCAGAGGGAAGAGCCTGGCTGGACTTAGGAGTTAGTCAGGCCTGGGTTTGAGTCCTGCATTAGCCATTTAGTATTGATTGCTTCAGCATATTGCTTACCTGCTGTGGACCTTCATTAACTCACCTGTAAAAAGGAAAGCTACCTACAGGGCCAGGAACCTGTGAGGATTAGACAAGAGGATAGATGCACAAGGCCTAACTTGGAAGGTGTTCACTAACTGATGCTCTTTATTTTATGGTGATTACCATTCTACTTTTTTTTTATTTTTTTCTTTAGATGAAAGTGTTAGATCGCTTGGAAACTACAAGGGTGCGCTGACTTCTCTAGTTTGTGACATCTGTCTGGTCTGACTCTTGGGAAGCTTTGCTGGTCCATCTGATGGGAGTCGTGCAGGGTGAGAAGTAGGGTCAGCAGCAGCAGGGGTAGCATCAGGAACCACTGGACCACAAGACCTCTCCTCAGCTACTCCAGAATGATTAAAAGGAGGTGTGCATTAAGGTATTACAAGGCAGAAAGAAATTGGGGGACTGGAATAGCAACCAACCAGGCTGTTATTACTTGCAGGGCCAAGGAAGTGGGATGGGGGCCAGGGGTGATGCCTCCTTGGATTCCCGAGGTGAGTTGGTGAGAGAGACAAGGTTTCTACTTACTTTCCCTGGTCCCCTGGGTGCAAATCAGGACCATTCTCCACCTTGGTTAAGCTTGTTTGATAAATGAGGGATGCATTGATCATTGTTAATGGTAGGATGCAGAAGTGGTTTTCAGACTGTTTAACAACAGCCAGGGTGGCCTGGTCACCAGCCGGGGAGAGTGGACAAGGGTCACAGTGCTGGAGCAGGGTCCTCAAGACAGGGCTCACTTCTGTGTGCCAGACAGTAACACCTCAGCTGCTGGGGCCTCGGAAAAGTACAGGGGAGACACTGGGGCAAAAAGAGTGCATCACTTGGAGGCAGAGAGGCTGGTTAAGGCACAGTTTTTGTCAGCTGGTGGAGGAATCTTTCAGGACTTGAACCAGTGGCCCACATGTACTAGTATCTGTCATGCAGCAGCCCAGCTTATGTGATCAAAGGGATTTTCAGTGTGTGTTTGGATAAAGCCCCCAAACGTGCAAGGCTTGAAGACCATTTTGTATGTCTCATTGGCAGTCTGAGGTGCAATAGTTGTCTAGTAACCATCACCAGCATTGGCTTCTGTTACTCCGTTCTGGGTTCTTTTTAGGAATCTGTATTTGGAGAAAGTGTGGACTTAGCACTCACTTAAGGAAGAATAGCTTTGATAAGAACCAGGTGGGTGTTCTTTCTCATTATTGGTTTCATGTTTTTCAGATCTCACTAACTCTCACTAGCTGTGTCCTGCTGTAGGCGCCTGTTTGAGACCCTGTGTGTCATGTTACTCCAACAGGAGCCCTTCGCGACTACCATGGTGCTTTCTGGGGACTAGTCTTTGTGGCAGAGGCCTTTGCTGGGGGAATGCCTGCCTCTCCCAGCTCTTCCTTGCTCATTCCATGGCCCATGTCATCTTTTCTCAGACTTAGTCAGGGCGACGTCTTTGAAACACATGTGCGTCTACCTTTAGATAGTTTATCATTAACTGAAAATAACTCTTTAGATAGACTTAAGGGTAGTTGTCCAGCTTATTGAAAATATTTCCTTATATCAGTGAAGTATTTGCTAGCTGGCTCCTATAAATAGATTCTCTGGTGTATTTGAGAGTGTATATACACTAACAGCTTGAAAGAGAGGTTTGGTGCATTGCTAAAGAACTTTTAAAGTTGCAAATGCAATCAGAAATAAAGATACATATGAATAATACTCTGATTATCTCTTTAGTCTTCTAGCTTTGCCAAACTCATCCACACATTTTTCTCTTGTGGTACGTGAGGTCTCCACCTCTGATTCTTTGCAGATGGAAAGGCTGCCACATACATTTCTAACGGGTAGTGTGGTGGCTGGAAGGTGTTACCATGAGTCCCTCAAGTTGCACCTCTTGCAGCTATTTTAAGGTCTTCATCCAATGACACATGATCCTATCTCTATGCTCCCATTTGTCTTTCAGCATTTACCTTTCTGGATTACGAGGCTTTGCTCTTCTCCATAAAATGGTTGGCATCCTCAGATTTAGGCCAAGAAAAAGTAGACTTTAATTTCCATTCTAGACTCCTGTTAGCACACAGATTGTCGTGAAGATAGCAGTAGTGCAGTCTGGATCTTCCCTGAAGGAGTGGCCCTTCGTATCGCCATCGGACCGAGGAATGGTGGGTAAACAGTTCCCTATGAGAGGAGCCAGCCGGCTGGGGGGTGGAACCGCGCCTTCTGCTGGCACCCAGGGCTGCTCCGAGAGCCAGCGACCTTCCTTTGGGGCTCCTGATATCGAACTGGGGAATGAGTAATTGGGACTCGCCAAAGTGTTTAAACACCAGAATTGAAATTAATGTCCCCTCATTGCCAGCTACGCTGACAATACATTACAGCAAACACCTTCCCAAAGTGAAATGAATGTTTGTTTATCCTCATGAAATATACATCAAAACATGTTGGTGGAAGAAGCCCTTATGAGGGAAGGGGCCAGGTTTCCTGTTAATTCCAGGAGAAAGAGTTAACTGAGGCGAAGGTTTCTTTTTCCTTCCTTTCTTTTCCTTTCTTTCTCTCTCTCTCTCTTTTTTTTTTTTAAAGAATAACCTGTCCACAGCTGTGTATCTAGGACATTAATATGGGTTTAATGAAAACTCCAGTTGATCTGTCCAAAGATATTGATGAGCATTGCCCAGCCGTATTAATCATCTCCTTGAGGGAGGAAATGAAAGGAATGGGCGAGCAGGTTTCTGTCAGATGCCAATCCAAATGAAGAGATGTAAAAAAAAAATTTTTTTTTTAAAACCCTCCACAGCTACATCTGTTTCCCAGGACATAGGTTGGGCCAGGAGGGAATGAGAAGGACCCATGACAGCACAGGAAATTCTGAGGCACATTTAACGTTAAATCATTAAGCTTCTGCCAATAAATCCATTACCGTTAATTATATTGAGATGGCCAGCGATCCGCTGATAATGTTACTTCATTGATTTTCGTTCGACGTGGATCGAGGTTCTGGCTTTCATCTCTTTGGTGATTTTATTCTTTCATTTCTCTCTCCCTCTCCTCCTCTCCTTCTCCCTCTGCTCTCCACACCCACCGCTCCTGCCTTCCCCCGGGAGCTTCTGCAGGAACGCAGCTCCCCCCTCGCTGGTGATACAGTTCTCTCCCTAAGTGCCAAATGTTTCTTGATAGGAACAAGCTACATTTCTTTATGGCTTATGGCAAACTGCCTTGATTACTTCTACTGCTGTACCCATTATGTGAATTAAATATGTATTCAGTTGCATGCTGCTTGCAATGTTATTGCGGGGTGACATATGGTACTGACTCAATTAGAATGAAACTAGCATTAGATAACCCTTCTGATTACATGAATCCTGACCGGCTCCTCCTCGGCCTCCCCTCTGTGCTCTCTCTCCCCCCAGTGCAGGTTTGCATTATCAGTTATCATCTCTACCACGCTGGATGCTGGCTGGGGGAAGGGAAGGGGGTTGGCTGTGGGTTTCTGGGAAAGAAGGCATCTCAGACAGACAGAAAGACCGAATAAAAGGGCTGGTGGGGAAGGAATATAAAGGACTTTATCCTTGCCTTTGGAATTAAACTTTAATGTTATATTTTTTTGGAAGTGGTTGTCAGGCCTGCTGTGAGAAGAGGCCATAAAGGTTTCTCTAGGGCTAGAAGTTCAGGAAAGGAAAGAAAAAGACTGTGAAGTGACTGCTGTGTGTGATGAGCTGGTTCTTACATTGAAATCTTTCATTTAAAAATAACACCTTTTTTTCATATCTCATATTTATCCTAATACCAGTGATACATTTTGTTTTTATAGCACACCTGGGTTCAACATTAACCCATTTGATTCCCATCAGGATCTGGTATTACAGGTGAGCAGGAATTGTCGCCCCCATTTTACAGATGAAGCAGTGGAGACACAGGCCACATTACATTGTAGTTCAAGGTCACAAAGTCACATGATGGCAAAATGAGAAGGAATGCTTAAGAATGCAGAAGGTTCTGAAGGGCAGCTCAGTTCAGTTCAGTCGCTCAGTTGTGTCCGACTCTTTGCGACCCCATGAATCACAGCACACCAGGCCTCCCTGTCCATCACCAACTCCCGGAGTTCACTCAAACTCATGTCCATTGAATCGGTGATGCCATCCAGCCATCTCATTCTCTGTCATCTCCTTCTCCTCCTGCCCCCAATCCCTCCCAGCATCAGAGTCTTTTCCAGTGAGTCAACTCATTGCATGAGGTGGCCAAAGTATTGGAGTTTCAGCTTTAGCGTCAGTCCTTCCAATGAACACCCAGAATTGATCTCCTTTAGAATGGACTGGTTGGATCTCCTTGCAGTCCAAGGGACTCTCAAGAGTCTTCTCCAGCACCACAGTTCAAAAGCATCAATTCTTCGGCGATCAGCTTTCTTCACAGTCCAACTCTCACATCCATACTTTGACTCTCTGGGCAGGGACAGTTCCTGGAAATTCTTGTTCCAACACACGCAATTCACCAGAGAGCAGCTAGCATATAACATTTGCTTCTGAAGAGTAATTTCTTTCCTTGATCATTTTCACCACCTTTTAAACTGTTCTAAGCTTCCTTCCTTTTGCTTTTCCTGCTCTATCACTTCTACTTGCCAAGTAAGAACCTGGAGACCATTTGCTCACTCTCATCTAGCCACACCTGGTGCTGGAGCAATCTCCCAGTCCAGAGCCTATGCGAGGGCCTGCAGGCCATCTTTTATTTTCTCAGGGTCTGTAGGAAGGCTGCTGGACCCAAGACTGCCTGCATGACTGCTGTAGCACCATCCAATGGGACTTCTTACCCATGACCACCTCAAGTCTGCAGGTCTGTTTGAATGTGGTTGTATGTATTTGTGTGCATGTGTGCTTAGTCACTTCAGTCATGTCTGATACTCTTTGTGACCTTATGGACTGTAGCCCACCAGGCTCCTCAGTCCATGGGATTCTCCAGGGAAGAATACTGGAGTGGGTTGCCACGTCCTCCTCCAGGGGATCTTCCCAGTCCAGAGATCAAACCTGCGCCTCCTGCACTCCAGGGTTCTTTTACCACTGAACCACCAGGGAAGCCCCCATATGTATTTGTGTGCCCCACACCATGTGCTGGGGGAAATATTAAAAATGTGTATGGTATATGGTCACTGGCCATATACAGCTCATATCCAGGCAAGAAAAAATAGCATGAGGGTCAGGGTAACTATAAATGAGAATGATGTGAACTCAAAGGTTCCATAGATGCACTTATTAACTTTAGCTGGAATTTCTAGAATTATGCTTATGCTCAGCCCAGTACCTTGAGGATAGCGGGCATTCAGCAAATGACGAATGGATGAATAAGTGAATGAAGGAGAGAGATCAGTGCTCATGGTAACAATGAGGCGGGTTTTTGTGTAGGAGGATGGGGCCGCTTACAGATAACACAACCATCCATCCCATCCTGCCCCCCAGCCTGCTTTCCCGTTACAATAAAGACCACTAATTGATAGAGCACTTTACACTGGAAATAACCTTTCAAAAAGCTCTGAAAAGATACACCAAAAAAAGGAATAAAAACGGTTACCTGTGGAGACTCGGAGTGATGTTAGGGCTGGAGAGAAGGGAGACAAGGCCGGGACCAAGACTCAGCGGTGAGTGGGATCATAATGAGTTCACTGTGGACGTGATTTTATACTGTAGAGAGATACCTACTTAAAAATAAGATTAAAATAAAAAAAAAACTTTCCAGGAAGCCTTAACTTGCCTCATTTTCACAGCAACCATGTGTGTATAGGGAAATATTTTTATCATGTTCTAATATGTGAGAATCATAATTAACCCTCACATCGCTTTAAGTCAGTATGCCTCTTTTTCAGGTGAGGAAGCTGAAAATCAGTGTGTTTAAGTCATTTGTCCTAAGTAACAGTGTGAGAGAAGGAATGAGTTGACCAGATTATTTGACTAGGGAGCTCAACGCTCTTTGAGCAAAGAGCAGACGTCCAAAACTGTGATTGGATGGTTCTTCCCTAAATTAGGGTCCATTGGCAAGCCACTCCAGTACTCTTGCCTAGAAAATCCCATGGACAGAGGAGCCTGGTAGGCTGCAGTCCATGGGGTCGCTAAGGGTCGAACATAACTGAGCGACTTCACTTTCCCTTTTCACTTTCACACATTGGAGAAGGAAATGGCAACCCACTCCAGTGTTCTTGCCTGGAGAATCCCAGGGACGGGGGAGCCTGATGGGCTGCCGTCTATGGGGTCACACAGAGTCGGACACGACTGAAGTGACTTAGCAGCAGCAATATATATGAGGAAACCAAGGCACAGAGAGGTTAGGTAACTTACCGAAAGTCATGAAGTTAAGTAAGTTGTAGCGTGAAGACTAAATCCAGATGCGTTCTTTCCACCATAGCATGTGGCATCTGCGAGCTTTGGCCCAGCTGTGCCAGGGGGTGCCTGTGTGTTGGGATCCTCCCTGGACCTCTCTTGGACACTGTAAGTGTGGTGTACTGGGGTCTCAGCAGAAGGGGAGAGGGGTGGGGCTATGGCAGATTTATATTTATATTCCCAGTAAGAGCTGACTTGGTGCTGTAAGAAGAGGGTCTCTGCACCAGCCCTGGAGTTCAGGCTCACTCTGGGGGATGGGAGGCAGCATGGTAGCTTGAGCCTGGTCTTTAGGGTGGGCCAGCCACTCTCTGGGTGACTTCGAGGAGCCTAGAAGGAGCTGAGGACCAGTCTGGCACAGAGAAATGCCAAAAATTGCTGGTCTTATAAATGTGGCACAGTGCGGCATAGGTTTTTGAGGGTGAAGTGCAACATTTGTGTTGCGTCCGTCAGGTAGGCGTGTCCTTACTCTTTTGATGTTCACAGTACCTAAGTGGTTCGGCTGAGCTCCATCCTCACCACCCCTGGCCCTCCTCCACTCTTTATCCTTGACCTCCACCTAGGCCTGACTCGTGTGGCAGAACCCAGTGAGAGGTGCCATCAGCTGTTCTCATGTGTTCTCACTTAGTGCATCTGCCATTCCGTTGTAGCTTTCATGTGCTTTTGCTCCCCAGGCCCAGCTAGTTCAGAGCAAGGCCTTTTCCTGAGCATCATGTAGCCAATGAAGAGTGGCTCTGACCATGGAGTCCAAGGTTGATCTACTGCCCTGAATACAAAATAACTTTTAACAACCTGTTTCTAATCAGAGATTACCTTATGCCTGTGTGCCCTTCAGAAGAGTAAGGACAGTGTTTTCTACGGCCAGCCCTCTGTGTGGGCCATGTTCTATTTTGGTTTTGTCTGAAACGGCACATTGCTTCTTCTGTATCTACTGACTCAGGTCCTGCCTCCATGAAGCCTTCTGGTAGGACTGTTCTAGGCTTCACACCCCCTCCAGTGATGCTAAGATTTCTAACTTCTGGAAACTTTCTGTGCTTCTGCTGAGGTGAGATTTCTACCTCTCCAGGTCATGGGAACTCCCAGTTAACAAATCCAATCTACACTCTTTTCAATAGTAGATTCTTGCTGTATTTACTACCAGTGATACTTCTATGATGAGACTCTCACCTCTCCTGATTTCCATTTTATCCTGATTTGCTTCATAGCTCCTTGGTGGAGCCTTTTGAGTTAACCTCAGTGGCGCCTCTCATTTGACTCTTGACTGAAATATTCCCCACCATTGCCCATGACTTCATTTATCACCTAAATACTCAAGGCTCGCAAGATCACTTGTAATCTCACTGAGGACAGGGGATTTCTCTTTCTTCTCTTTCTCTGCATCCCCCTTGAACAACACAATGCCTGAACCAAAGCCAATATCCAGTAAATGTTTATTGAACAAGTGGTAAATGAAACTGTATTTTCCCCCCAGATTGATTCTTTGAATTTCAGATCTGCGTGTATAACTACCTAGCAGGTATCTCTACATCTGCATTCAACAGAATCCTCAAACTCTACACATCCAGGGCAGACCTCCTCAGTCCCTTGGTCCACATCAAATCTTCTTCCTCTATTCCTTCTCTCTTTCATTTGAAAGAGAAAAAAATCCAGATGCCTCCTATTTGTGTTGATCTCTTTTTTTTCTAAGCCTGCCCCACTCCATCAAAATATTAGCCAGTCAACATTTATGGAACACTTTATGCCAGACTTGGTGCCAGGTGAGGGAGTGTAAAGGTAAACACACACACCCTAACTGTATCCTGTATCATCTGGCCTCCCCATCTGCCACAGCCCTTGGTCAGGCCCTCACTGCCTTTCACCCAGACAGCTGACCTCCTAGCTGGTGTCTCTGCCCCAGTTCTCTCTGTTTGCCCTCTCTAGGATCCACCTTGACACTCTTAACCTGAAAACCTGCTTGCTATAGCCCTATTGAGGATTCTTCACTGGCAGCCCCAATGTCAGAAGCTGTAGTCCTGAATCTCAAAACCATGGTGCTGTGATTGGTTGTGAAGCATGTCACAAGTAATTTTGACATTAATAGTAGTCTAAGACCCGAGGTTTGCAAATTATTTAAAAATTTAAACTAATTCAAATTATCACTATAAAAATGTCACTTTCACTCACCTGAAGTCCCATACGCTGAGCCGAATAGAGTAGAAGACATAACTTTACAGCCTGCTGGGAATTGTGCATTTCTGTGACACACCCTCTGGAGTATCCTTTAAATCTGATCATGAATGGGTGTGCATGCATAATGAGTGTGCGAGGCTGAAATCTTCATGACTGACCCTGAAATCTTTAGGGTAACCTACATTAACCTCATGATCTAGCCCTTGTCTATTTCACTGGGGCTATTTCCTACCATTTTCTTAATACTTAAGAAATACTTCAAAGCTACAAATACTTAAAAGCTGCTACTTTTTTTCTTCCACTCTTAAGATCATCTCTTCAATTAGGAATTCCTGTACCTACCACCTCCACAGTGAAATGACTGCTAATCGTGCAGATGCCAGCAGAGACCTTTCCTGAGTACTGTGACTCAGTCTTAGATATTCCTTCTTTGTATTCACTTTGCCTTGTATATTCCTTCAAGGTAATATATATATATATAACTTATATTACTTAGTCTTCGTAATTTTATTTTTTGCGTCTTATTTTAATTTTTACATGTTTTGTTTCCCATTGGACAATAAGCACTTTGATTTCAAGGTCTTTTTATATTCTTCCAATTTCTTAGGACAGGCTTAGACATACAGTGGTGATGGTGGTTTAGTCGCTAAGTCGTATCTTAACTCTTTGCGACCCCATAGACTGTAGCCTGCCAGGCACCTCTGTCCATGAGATTTTCCAGGCAAGAATACTGGAGTGGGCTGCCATTTCCTTCTCCAGGGGACCTTCCTAACTCAGGGATCAAACCCGAGTCTCCTGCATTGCAGGAGACTCTTTACCGACTGAGATAAATACCATATACCAATAAACATAGGTACCATCTTACCTACTAATCCCAATGTTCTGCAGAGTCAGGCATCTTTAGTACAAAATTCTATCTTGGTGTCCCTAGACAGGGCATCTGAGGAGAGTCCTGACTCACCCATGTGTGGATATGTGGCCCTAGACATTCCCATAGAACTTATACCTGGTCTACTTATGAGACTGTCTTCTGAAATGGTCACTTGAGCCAAATTGGAGGAAGCATGGTGAAGAGGATATAGTGGGTAAAGTTAGGCCCCTGTGATTATTATTGATCCTATGGCCCTGAATGTCCAGCAGAAGGGTTCAGATAAGTGATGAGAAATGGAGACCCAGTGGTTACTTGAGCCCAGATGACATATGCTGAAGCCAGAGTTAAGGGCTTTTTGTCTGGTAAAAATGTGCAGGATATATTAGACTAGAGAGCTATTGAAGACAGAGATTTAACCAGGAGACAAAAGGACCTGGCGTGTGAGTAAGTGAATGGTATTTCAGGAATGAAAAGGATTAGACTGTTTTGAAAGTAAGATTAGCAGAGCCTGGTAACCATCCAAAGATGGAGCCTGAAGGACAGGTATGACTCAGGGATGACTGAATCATTTAAGTCATCTATTAATTTGGCTTCTAGAAAATGTTTGAGATGAGAGATGACTCAGTATAATGAAAAACTGTTTAACGATTATAACTGACCCTAAATAGCTGGAGGGTGTGGTCACAGATATCACCTAAGCCTGTAACTGTCAGAAATGAGGCTTCGCCAGGGTTAGAGGCCTCTGCTGTGTTGTATCCAAGTTTGAACTAGGTTCTGCGATGGTGTCCATCTCTACCTACGTGTCTCCATGTGTAGGTTTTCTAATCTGGTTACTGGGAGGATGGGCTTGGCATTAATAAGAACAAGGGAATTAGGAAAGGAGGGGATTTGAATGAGGGCTAGAGTTTTGTTCATTCCAGACGCTGGCAGATTTTTCAGTTTCATAGAATATTGTGGTTGCTCCTCTATAATTGTTGATTTTTTATGGGCTACACCTCTGGCATTCATTTGACTTTGTCTCTCTGGAGAGAAAATACAGTCTCCTATAATCACACTTTATTTTCAGGGGCTTCCAAGGCTTAGCTCTCAAGTTTCTGGGGTCTCCTTTCTGGGAGGAGCCAGGGTTGTTGCGGTGGGAAAGAACGAACTTGGACTTTGGAGTCAGACGGACCTGAGTTTGTGTCCCAGGCCCTCCGTCTGCTGTGGGGCCCTGGGCAGAAGTTACCTAGTTTATGTTGTGTCTGTTTTCTCAATACTAAAGGTGGAGTGTATTTAGTTGATATTTACCAAGCACTGTTATTTTACATTCATTATTTCTTTTAATCATCCCTGCAAAACTGTAAAGGCTGTACTATCAGTGTACTCATTATATTGACCAGTAAACTGGGCTTAGAAGTGTTAAATAACTTCCCTAAAAGACCCAGGTAGTGATTGACAGAATGAGGATTTGAACCTAGGTTGAATGACTGCAATAGCTGAGCCCTTAATGACTGAAACAAAGCTTGGTAGCCTCCCAAATATCAATCTTTCTGTGAAAATCGGGAAGCTCTCCTAAAACTCCCATTCAGATTAATCACCTCCTCTACCATTTTCCTGGAACAAAATATCTGTAGTTTTTATAAGCATATATTTTATCATTTCAATCCTTTATTCGACCTTTTAGTCTTTTGTTTAAAGTCCTTCTTTTTTCACTAAATTATAAGTGTTTGAAAACAGGAACTGTGCCTACCTATGTATTTTCCCCCCAATACCTTCTTTATGCATAGGTGTTCTCAATGTTAACCTGTTGGAAAGAAATTACATGAAAGGCTCAACTTTCCCTAAGGGGAGTTACCTTTGGTACCGTGGGGTCGCTTTTGCCAGTCACCAAAAAGAAAGACAAAAGTGTCATGGAGTACTATAAGCAACGGTAATGAAATGTGATCATTTAAAATAATGAAATAGCGTCAGTCCGTCTGATATAGTCCTCACCTCACCTCCTCACCCCCAACACGCAAATGTCAGAAAAGCAGAGGTGGTCTTTGCTCAGTCAGTAAGTTGCTTGTGACATTTAGAATTGAACCAGATGAGAAATGAAGTATTGGAAACCAGTTCCTCTTTGGCTCCAGGTATCCCACATGCTATATCCCATTTGGTCTTAACTTTTTTCTCCACATCAGTCCCTTCAGTTGGAACGCAGGCCTTGTGCTGAAGCTGAGCTGTGCTGTGGTCCGAGTGGAGAGTGGGTCTGGGCAGTTGAGGTGGACATAAGTGAATCCCATTATTCACACTTGAGATGGAAAAAAAAATCCATGACTGCTTGGGTAGCAGCAGAGGGAGAAGGTAAGACTCCCATCTCTGAAGGCCTTTAGGTTTAAAGTGCATGATTAGCAGATGCACACTACTGTGTATAATACAGATAAACAATAAGGACAACGCAAGAAACAACATCCTGTAACATCCTATGATGGAAAAGAATTTGGAAGAAACTGTATAAACTGAATCACTTTGCCGTACACCTGAAACCAACAAGGCATTGTGAATCAATTATACGTCAATATAAAACAAAAACAAAGCAACAGCAGAGTGCCTTTTAGCTGTTCTGGGTTGCAAAGCCGAGTGATGATAATGGTCCTGTTGGTAAAAATAACGATGCACAGAGCGTTTCATCCTTATCAAGGTACCCCTTATCCCTGTTCTTTGAGAAACAGCCCCGTGTGGGTGAATAGAAGGAATCATAGAATTGTGTTCAGTGAGAGGCTGTTAGTTGTTGTTCTTGTTTTGTCTTCTGTCCCCCCAGCCCTGTTCTTTCCTGATCCTGAATGGATCTCTCAGTAGTTGCGTCTCGCCATGCAGCACACACTGTTGGCAGCCTCCCCCATGTGAAGCTATGGAGGCATTGGCACAGGAGGCCTCTATATGGTCCACTGCAGGCTCTAAGCACACCAGTCCTTGCAATTGACTGGACAGAGTGCCCAGAGGCCACCCATCCCCAAATCATGATTCTAACTGGATGGTTGTCTGGTTTCCCTACCTCTTCCAGAATATATGTATGGTCATCAGCAATATTTACTGAGCCCTACCTGCAGACCTTATTTTAGCCACCTTGGTGGACTCAGGGAATCTTCACCACCACCCCAGGAGCTGGGAAACATGATCGTCTCTGTTTTCCCGGTGAGGACCCAGCAGGGAGGGCATCAGAAACAAGGTCCCACAGCCATCAGCCAAGGTCAGGTTTGGCTTCCAGGATCCAGTACCACAGCCATGTGAGCTCTAACACTTCTGTGAAGAAGAGCAAACTCCGAGAGGCACTGAAGCTATAAAAAGCCCAGCAGATGGAGTTTACATAGGACAGGCTTGCAGATTCCCACCTAGCAGTGGGCCTGGGTGATAATTGGCATTCATAATGATAAATGATTTGGGTCCTGAGGAGGAAGCCAAGTTATGTTCAAGATTCCCATCTATCTGTCTATCTGGATATTTTTAAAAAGTGAAACAAAGCAAACAAAAAGTAGCTAGAGGAAAGATAAGGTTTTAAGTGGCTTATAACTAAAATAATGAAAATCAACACAGTTTTGGTTAAGCCCCTAGGAACAGGGAGACGAGGCAGCTTTCTTGAGAGGTCTCTTTCACAGGAGTTAATTTTTTCTTCCTTGTCTACTCCTGGCTTCCAGCATCTCTGTTCCCTGGGTTTCTTTCCCAGAACAAAGGTTATGGACCCATGGACTGCTTGTACCTTCTCCCTGGACTCCTGTTCCGGAAAAGATGGCGTGAATTTATGAATCACCCTACCGTGTGAACAGGGTGCCTTGTGCCTGCTGTTGCTTTGCTTCTAGGGTGGCAGGTAGAAGGAATGCAGTGCAGTAAATAGCAGTCCTTTCTTAAACCACCATGAATGTGGAAGGGGGGTGGTCAGGAGATTCGAGAGCAGAGAGGGGAAACCAGGCCTTTGTCTGGAGGGAAATGCTATGACCACCCCTTCAGGTCTGTTAAGTGTCTACCGGATAAGAAGGACATTCTCTTCCTTTCTTCCACCTCCCCCATCCCTGTTCTTTTTTCTCCCTTTGTAGAATAATATAAAATAAAAAAGCCCAGCAGAAAGGGAGCTGTGATGCTGTCGTCCCTGGCGTTGATGTTATTTATTTTCCTCAGTTGCTGCTCTGGAAGCCCGGAGTTGACAGAGCGGTTTTGTAGAATAGAAACATTATAGACTGTTACTGTCAGAGTGTTAAATGTGATGGATAGAGAAATAGAGGCGAAGGAGGGGACTTAATACTGAGAGCCAGGGTGCTCATGGGAAAATAAACCATCCGCATATAAGAAATGAATGAGGTAATGTGGCGGGAGGTAATGGGCTTTCGCAACATGCCGGAACAGAGATGCTTATTACAGGGTGTGCTTAACCCTTGGCATGCTGATTTCCTTTTGTGGGTTCCCGGGCTCTCGGCCGTGTCCCTCAGTGTGAGAGTGTGTGTGGCTTTTTTTCAGGCAGGGAAGCAGGCTTGTGCAGGAGTGGAGACAAATGTGTGCTTAATAACGCAGTGTTAGCAGCAGCCTGTACATCAGAAAGCCTTGGCAGCTCCCGAGGGGCTTGGAATTCCCGGGGCTGCAGGAGACAGAATACGCCCTGATTGCTGGCCCTGATTGCTGGGTTAGGGAGAAGCAGGGAGGCTTGCTGGGGGAGCTGGGGGCTCTGTTGACTTCTCCATGGGGGACTTCTGAGGGGTGCTTTGATTTTCTGGGAGAGAAGTTGATTCATGTTACTCGGCCTCCTTAGTGGCCCTGGAAGACTCCCTGCCACTTTATGTAGACAGTGCCTAGCTGTTCTCCTACTGTCCGGAATGTGGTGGCTTTGCTGTGAGATGGGAGGGAGAGAAGCAGAGAACGGGCATCTTTATTAGCTCCTTGTCAAGTTGTATAGAGCGTGTCAGGGGGAGACCAGCCTGAGATGGGATGATGGAAGGGGTCTAGCTAGCCTAGGTGAGGTGGAGGGAAATGAACTGAAAGGTGGCCAGGTTCCATGAACAAGGTGCTTTCCCTCTGTACTGGGTTCCCCTGACCTTTCCTACCTATCTTTGTGTTCGGGTAGTGGCCAGCCCTGTGTCTAGCATGTGACAAGCATTTAGTAAGCTGTCAGGGCTCAGTTAATGGGGCCATCATCTAGCTTTGGTGATCACCTGCTGTGTGGTCTTGAACAAGTCATTTACCCTCTCTGAGTGTTTTCTCTTCTGTGGTATGGGGGTAATAACACCTCCTTGGTTTATTATCAAGATTAAGCATACTCCTGCTAATGAAAGGGTAAGTAGGCTCTAAAACATTATGCAAGCACCAAAGTATTCCCAGTATTTCAGCAGTTAGTGACAGAACAATACCTGTGTGTTAAGGATCCAGTAAAGAACATCACCCAAGAAATTAACATTTTCAAGCTAGCAGCTTCATATGCTTTTACCCAGACAGCACTGTTTTGGTCTGTTGTTAAAGTGTGTCTCTTTGCTTTCAGTGGTGGTTACTTCAGCAAGGATACTGCCCTGGCTCGATGTTTATATTGTTGGCACTGGGTTGACAGGAGCCCCAGAAAACTCCTGCAGGGGATGATCGTCACCCAAGAGCGGTGGTTTTCCTCCCCTTCCTGTTCAGAGGTTTCACAGAGTCACTAAATTCCGTGAAATTAGTCTATGTCCATCATTGGCCTTGATTTAGTTTGGAAAGTGCCTCTTGCTGAAGCACAGACCTCACCTCTAGCAGTTTTTGGACCTTTCCCTGGAGCTCTTCCATATAAGAGGTTCCTCAACCCAACCTCATCCTCTGAGATCTAGCTTCCGCCTCTGAGGTCATGTCTGCAGAAGCCCTGTCCTGAAGATGGTCTACATTCTGGGGATTTTTTGGTTGTCAGTGAAGCCTGCAAAGATCCTCAGTACTTCCACAGAAGCAGAAGGACCTCAGTTGGCTGGCCTGATCACCCACGGTCTGGACTCTGTCCCGGGTCTTAGGCTAGCATGCGGTGCCCTCTGGTGAGGTGTAGGCCTGGTCTCGTGCCCTGCTTCCTGTTCCCTGTCTCTCTTCCTCAGTCTTGGGTCTGGACCTCCCAGGCAAATTGGTCTCCTTGCTGTCCCCCTGCTCCTTGTGGGGTGCCTTTATGTCATCCATGTATATCTAGTTTCTAGTCATCTTTCAAATTTTGCTCCTTCTTATTTTTTTCCCAGTAATTACAGCTTTAATTGTCTTCTCTTGATTCTTCAGATTTATTCTACTGTATGTAACAGCTGGCTATATACAGTTTTTTTGGTGTTTCTCTGGCTGTTTCACACGAGACTATCTTATCTTTCCAAGAATATTAAATTTTTCTCCAAAAAAGGGATAGCCCTGTATATATTTTTTCTTATAATTGGCATCCCACTGCCCTCTTCTGCAATCGTTTGTCATCTATGTCATTATAATGCTTCTATAATATAGAGCCTTTTTTTTTTTTTTGCTTATTTCTGGTCTTCTGGAAATAAACTAGCAATGCCTTGTGGAAAAAAGCATTATCTTAGGTATCTTTGGCTGTCCCAAGGTGACTAATATATAGCCCCTCTTGTTATTTTTTCAACTTATTGGCAGTTTTTAACAGAAAAGTTCTCTTCCTGCACTTATCTAGTTTATATATTCAGACCTCCTTATATTCAGCCTTGAGTGGAATGGTAATAAAAATCCATGTGTAAAGAGAAAGGGTACCAACCTGTGGCGGGGGCTTGTCTCTCTCTGAATAATATTGTTGGTACATGTGAGTGGCCATGTCTCTGAGGATTAGATGCAATGATGTATCTCAGTCTTGAAGGGTGTGTCACAATACATAGCAGGCATAGGAACTTGTTAGTCACAGTAGTGGCAATAGCGTCCACAGTGACCACAGTCTTAAAAGTAGTAGTCGTCGCAATAATTTCTGTTGCCCTTCAAGTACCTTTTTTGCTATTTATGTTTTGATCAAGTTTCAGATGTTATCAAATAATAGAGAGAATCTGTAAGTTGGGGAACAATAATACCAGACTCTCTAAACGTAAGTCTTCCCTGTGCTAGTGGGATCCTTCTGCTCCTTACTTGCTCTAAAGTCTGGAACCCTCTCATGCTGTCTTCCTGAGTGCCTCTGTACCAGCATATTCTCTTCAAATATGTGCCTACAAAAGTCAGCTCCTCTTAGGTTCAGGAAGGAAGGTGTGTATTAGGACTCAAAAAAAGCTCATTTGCTCAGTTGTGTCTGACTCTTTGTGACCCCGTGGACTGTAGCCGCCAGGATCCTCTGTCTGTGGGATTTCCCAGGCGAGAATACTGGAGTGGGTTGCCATTTCCTTCTCCAAGGGGTCTTCTGGACTCAGGGTCTCCTGCATGGCAGGTGGATTCTTTACCACTGAGCCACAAGGGAAACCCTGTATATTAGGAATAATTAGGTACAAATCCTTAGATTTGTTTAAAATTTATAAAAAGGAAAGTAAGAAGGGATGAGGAGGAGAGATCTAATTTCTGGCCTTTTCAGAAGATTTTGCCAAATCTCTTGGCATTTTTTAAATTCCACTAGGATGCCTAGAATAATAAGATTTGCAGACTGTGGAGCTCAGGCGAAAGGCAGAATGATGCAAAGCTTCCAGGACGATACTTTTCCATTGTTGATTAGTGATTTTTCTAAATCCCTTTCTTTTCTATGTCAAAACACAGTGCCAGTCTTTGAACCTCACCAACTATGATCTTTTTTGGGGCTCCAAAATCACTGTGGATACTGATTGCAGCCATGAAATTAAAAGAAGCTTACTCCTTGGAAGGAAAGTTATGACCAACCTAGATAGTATATTAAAAAGCAAAGACTTTACTTTGCCAACAAAGGTCCGTCTAGTCAAGGCTATGGTTTTTCCCATGGTCATGTATGGATGTGAGAGTTGGACTGTTGAAGAAAACTGAGCGCCGAAGAATTGATGATTTTGAACTGTGGTGTTGGAGAAGACTCTTGAGAGTCCCTTGGACTGCAAGGAGATCCAACCAGTCCATTCTAAAGGAGATCAATCCTGGGTGTTCATTGGAGGGACTGATGCTAAAGCTGAAACTCCAATACTTTGGCCACCTCATGAGAAGAGTTGACTCACTGGAAAAGACTCTGATGCTGGGAGGGATTGGGGGTGGGAGGAGACGGGGACAAATGAGATGGCTGGATGGCATCACCGACTCGATGGACATGAGTTTGAGTGAACTCCGGGAGTTGGTGATGGACAGGGAGGCCTGGTGTGCTGTGGTTCATGGTGTCGCAAAGAGTCAGACACGACTGAGCCTCTGAACTGAACTGCCAACTATGACCTCAGAAATGTGTGCACTGACGTCTTTGCAAAAGGGAATGATCAGGGTTCAGGAGGGGGCATTGCTGGCAATGCCAGTTTTCAGGAATAACCTGGGGGTGTTTATAGAATGCGGATTCACAGGACTGGTCCCAGCAGGTTTGCTCTGGTCTAGAAATCTGCATTTCATAAACACTTTTGATGAATTTGATGCTGGTGGTACATACTTTACTCTTTGGGAAATACCTCTACCTCCATATCTCTTCCATTCCACCAGTGCTGAAGGTCTTCTTATGGGTCCTGAAGCTGATAACTCATTGCCATGTGAGAGAATTTAAAATGCTGCATATGTGTTCACTTCAGTAATATACAGAAAAATTGAGGACACAGAGATGAATGGTGTGGGTTTGCACAAGGATAATGTGCATTTGTAAAGCATTTCATATTTTTCACTGAGCTATACACTTGTGATTTGTGCTCTTTTCTATATCTTTGTTACATACCGAAATTTTAAAAGTATCTATCATCTTTTTATTAATACCACTGATACATGACCCAACCCAAGAACTTTTGATCTACATCAAGAACCTATTTTGAAGAGAATAAGAACTGATAGTATGGATCCATGGTTTTCTAGGAGCCAGCTGCCATTTAAGGGATATTAAGAGTCATGTCAGCCCCTTTGGTTAACATATGTGACTTGTAGCAATTCTGGGGTGGCATTGAGGGTAGGAGGGGACACAGTGCTCCCTTGAGCCTCCTGTTAGTATGAGGTGATTACCATGATGAGGTTTTTTTGGTGTATACCATTCTTAGATTAGAATGCTTGTTGTCCGAACTGGGTAACAAGAAAACGAGGAGCTCATCCTGAGCTCACCTTCACAAGCATAAGGCTCAGACTCCCCAAAGTCATGGAGATTTTTTATTTCGTGACCTCAATCTGGTAGAGTTGCTGTATTCACGGGGATAATTTTACATTTACCCTCTCACATCAGAACTTCCCTATCGTGAGTTTACTGTTCATTCTGAGTTGTGTTTGGATGTGTTTGTGCACTCATGGGGTTATACAGTGAGTGTGTACATGCATATATGTCTATGCTTGTGTTCATGTGATATAGGGGTATGTACATGCATATTTGTGTATATCTCTGTTCCTGTAATGTACGAGTGTGTACATGCATATATGTGTATGTCTGCATTCATGTGATGAATGAGTGTGTACACGCATATATGTGTATATCTCTGTAATGTACGAGTGTGTACATGCATATATGTCTATGCCTGTGTTCATGTGATATAGGGGTATGTACATGCATATTTGTGTATATCTCTGTTCCTGTAATGTACGAGTGTGTACATGCGTATATGTGTATGTCTGCATTCATGTGATGAATGACTGTATACGTGCATATATGTGTATATCTCTGTAATGTATGAGTATGTACATGCATATATGTGTACGTCTGCGTTTATGTGATGAATGTGTACATGCATATATGTGTATATCTCTGTAATGTACGAGTATGTATATGCATATATGTGTATGCCTGTGTTCACATGATAAATTAGTGTGTATGTGCATATATGTGTATATCTCTGTGTAATGTATGAGTATCTATATGCATATATGTATATGTCTGTGTTCATGTGATGGGCCATCTTGTTCACATGATCTCTTGGAGAGACTTTGTTCCAGAATGCAGAGATAATTAACTTTTTGTGCCAGTTCCATGGATGGCCAGTCATATAAGGGCTTTTGATTTTTAACAGCCTGGTGTTTCCAAGTATCTGTCATCCCTCTCTGACTTGTTCCACTGTGCTATTGTGAATGGGAGAAAAGGCAGGGACTCTTGAGGAGGTGGAGTAAAGTTGAGAGAGAGAGGAGAGTGTTCTAGTCGAGCTGGGTTGTGTGTCATGAATTGCTAGATATTGTTGAACTATGGTGATGGAGCTGGAGGAGGAAAAGGGCAAGAGACCCTTTACCCTTCAACACCGCATATCCTCTCAGTTCAGTTCAGTTCAGTTCAGTCACTCAGTCGTGTCCGACTCTTTGCGACCCCATGAATCAAAGCACGCCAGGCCTCCCTGTCCATCACCAACTACCGGAGTTCACTCAAACTCATGTCCATCGAGTCAGTGATGCCATCCAGTCATCTGATTCTCTCAAACACTCATAAATAAAAACACACATACAGTGACTCTTTGCTGATTATCATGAACCTAAATTCATTTCATCTGAGATGACCTGCTTGCCAAGAGCCCACGCCTCCATGAGACATCTTTTTCCCCTGCTGGGCAAAGCACGGCGTCCCTCACTGGCTGTTAATCAGGGTCTAGGAGACTTTAGCCTTGTGCTGGACTTGGCTCTCTGTCTGAACCCGGCAGCATAGCTTCTCTCAGACCTGAGACAGGTTGGGAAGGAAAAGGGATGGTTCCTCCTCCTCCTTTTTCCTAAACCTCTCCTCCACACGCATCCAACAGCACCCCTGAGGACCCAACCACCTTGTTACAATGGGCTCTGGGTTCAGAGCAGCTTTCCTACAAATCTCTTTTTATTGGCGTCTCCTCCAGTTTACCCATTCCGAATTGCATTTGAATCAGTGGGGAGGAGGAGAGAGAGGGTGGAGGTTCCCCCCTCCCCCAGCTCCTGGAAAAGCAGCTCAGAACCAGCTTTATTTGGTAAAATGCTGCAATATATGCTTGTCAGAAATAATTTATTCCTGTTAGCTGTAATCTGAAGGAAAACAGATACAAGTCCTATAGTTAAAAAAAAAAAAGTAAAGTAGTCTTGCTTTCGCTGACAGTACAAAGGTGTCATATACAAGAAGGATTGACACAGACCAAGGGGTCTTGTGGGAAATATGATAATAACTATAAAGAAGACAGATTATTCCCCAGTTGCCAACATTCAAACCTTTTTACAGTCAGTTCAAACATATAAAACTTTATTGCTCTAGCAGAAAGGGGAACAATTTCTGGTTGCACAGCTTTCCCAGGGCTGGGTTTATACTGTCTGTGTTATTGCTCTATAGTGGCATTTTAAAGTTTATTGAACAAGACTTTTACAATTGAAGGAAGTATATAAAACTGTAAATTTATTAGATTTTTCAGGATAAGTGCCCTTTCTAGTTGTGCTCAAGAATTCGGAGCTACGAGAAACTGCTAGTTACAAGACTTATTAATATTAAAGACTGAGGCTACGCACATTTTATACCATAACTGATCGCAAAAATAATATTATTATATTACTGAACGTCACCACTCTGATGCTTTGGAATTGGATGAATACACACATGTAGGACTTTAAGTGCCAGATGTGTCTATTTTTCACTGGCTAAAAAGTTAGCTTTTGTTATATCTTACTTTATTTGATTTTAACACAATCGGGAGTCAAGATACTCCCCTGTTCAATGAAGAATATCTCAGGGTAACTGTTTTGTTCTAAGATCCTTGCTGATTTCCCAGCACTTCTCACAGTTTGACTGTAATGCAGGTACAAGTGGTAGATTTTAAGAAAATATTTTAGGTGAAGTAATATATCGTAGCATCCACAGAAAACAGTTATTCTTTTGATAATCAAAATACTACTAAGAAAAGTTCTCTTTTGTGTTTTCCACCTTCTCATTTTTCAAGTCTTTGAGGGACATGATTTGAGGAATTTTGAAATGTTTGTGACAATCTGTATTAGAGTTTCTCAACCTCTGCACTATTGACTTTTTTAGGTCAGAGCATTCTTTGCTGGGAGGGGCTGTTCTGTGCACTGAAGCTGGTCAGTTGCTTCCTTGTTTGCTACCGTGGGTACCATCAGCATCTCCATCTCTCCACTGTGACAACCAAAAATGTCTCCAGATGTTCCCTGGAGTGTGCTCACCTCCTGTTGAGAAGCACTCATTTACATAGTAGTATGTCCTTGGGAGGAGAAGGCAGTGGCTCCCACTCCAGTACTCTTGCCTGGAGAATCCCATGGACGGAGGAGCCTGGTGGACTGCAGTCCGTGGGGTCACTAAGAGTCGGACACGACTGAGCAACTTCACTTTCACTTTTTACTTTCATGCACTGGAGAAGGAAATGGCAACCCACTCCAGTGTTCTTGCCTGGAGAATCCAAGGATGGGGGAGCTGGTGGGCTGCCATCTATGGGGTCGCACAGAGTCGGACACAACTAAAGTGACAGCAGCAGCAGCAGCAGCGTGTCTTTGAGAAAAAATAAATTTTACTCTAAATAGAGAATATGGGTTATGTCTGGTGATGAAAAAAAAGAAAAAAAAAACCTACAGTTACCAAATATGATAAATGATAGGATTATTTACTTCCAGAAATATCTGACTGTGGACTTCTCTTAAATAATGTATTCCTCAAAGAATGTAACAGCACTCAGTCCTGAAAACTCTGCCTATGATTTCTCAGGACTGTGTCCCTCTATAAACAGATGTCCTGCTGGCCCGCCTGTGTCAGAGGGTGTTGCTACCTGTGAAGCCAGATTGCATATTCTTTTCGTATTACCTGTGACTCATCACCATGCGTTTGCCTCTTTGATTTTTCACACGCACATGCAGAGACGTATATACATATGCATGTTTATGTTCCGTGACTACACAGGGAGGAATCTGAGAAGTACAGAGACAGGCAATTTTGATTATAATTTCCTCACTTGACAGCTTTAATTTTGAGGCGCCATCAACTTGCCTTTAATTTTCAATTTGTGTTCTAGCATTTTTTTAACCTCTTCAGAAGGTTTTATTAGTGGATACATTAAAAACCTTCCAAGGAGTTGTTTCTAGCACCTGTTCACCTTCATGCTGCCTAATGTTATCCAAGTTGTCTGTGTGAAGGGCACTTTGATCTGGGGTTTTGTGTTAATTTGCCTAATAGCCATAGCATTTACAGAAATAATTAAGATAATATGTTTTCAAAAGACATTAAATTTTAAAAAGCCTTTAGTTTTTGATTGCCTGAGTTTTTGAAGTCCTACATTTCCATTTCACTTTTTTCTGTTCTTTTTAAACTTCTGGATACCTGTGACTTACTGAACAGTATCTTGAGAGGGATCTGGATTCCATTGTCCTATAGCCACTGCTCTTTTTTCTCTCTCTGGCTTCCAATGCCTGGGTGATGTTAGCTGCATGACAATCTGTCTCTTCTCCTTTTCTCGCCATCTCTGTAGGTGGACCCCTACCCTGTAGATACATCAGTTTCTTTTGTGAAGATGCATGACATCCTTAAGAAGTATGGGATAAATTCAGCTTATTCACTAAATGTCTTGCTGATGATAAGCTGGGTATACATTAAATGAATGGCAAGCAAATCATATTAGCAATCTGTCATGGGTCTGGCTAAGACACCTATGGTGATTCTCAGTAAACTAGAAGATCTGTTCACAGGCACCCCTTTAGTTATATTTGACTTCCTTAAATCATAATACACCTTTCTTGAATGTTTAGATTACCTGTGTCCATACCAGTATTGTATTTGCTGTGTAACATACAGACATGTAACATATCAGTCTTTGAACTTGGCCATCAGAGAATGTATTTGGCCCCTTTGAGGGACTACCACCTCTAGAAATGATAGCCTCAATGCTTTTCAAGGCTAGATAATACATACAGTCTCTGATGTAAATCATAATATGAACTTGGAAGACATGGAAACACCAAGTCAGGCATAGGCAACCCTCCCCTCTAAAGCACTCAGGTGAAGGGGAAATCTTCAAGTCTTGTTACACTCCTGGACTCTTAAATCCTGCTTCCAGGCACTCCAGAGGAGGCAGCTGCACTGTGATCTTAGGAAAACCCCCAACCAAACAAAAGAAGTTGACAAAAGAAACTCAAGAGCACTAGCCCCAGCCACGGCTAAATTCCCAGGATGACTTAGGCCCTGTGCTTGTCCTTAGTTCCTAGGCTTTCTCAGCAGGTTTGCCATCTGCAGGGGTTAGTGGAAAGGGCCTGTGGACTCTTTGGAGATGGAAAGCGAATGAACAGGAACAACGTGAAATAGCAAATGTCAGGGAAGTCAGGAAGCCCTGAATCTTTTATGAGACCTTGGATATTCTGATCACAGCTCCGCTGACACTGAGATTGGAATACAGATTACGGGAGGGAGCATCCGTGACATGAAACCCAGGCTTAAATCTTCCCAAGGTTTTAGTGGGCCTTACCGTATGAATATTTTGTTATTTTCTTTGGCAGTGTTCCGTCAGGGGTGGGGCAGTTCTAGAGGTGGGAGGGATGAGAACAGATTGAGGCTAACACTATTGTGGGGGTGTGTGCATGTCCATAGTGGGGAGCAGGGGAGATAGATATGAGAGAGAAAAAGAAGGGAAGGGGAGAGAGAGAAGGAACAAATCCCCATCTTATATACGGCCCTGATACTACAACCACTAGAGCTGCTTATGAATTCATGATAGCTTCACCAGGAAAGGAAGAAAAGAGGAAGAGCCCACCCCCACCCCCCCACCCCTCCTCACCCCCCCCCACCCCCCTGCTGAAATGAACTTTATGCTTAAGAGCTTCTCTTGCAAATGCAGATGGGTTTAAGAGTCTCTAAGATGCTAAAGCTGAAACTGCAATACTTTGGCCACCTCATGTGATGAATTGACTCACTGGAAAAGACTCTGATGCTGGGAAAGGTTGGGGGCAGGAGGAGAGGGGGACGACCGAGAATGAGATGGCTGGATGGCATCACCGACTCTGTGGACATGAGTTTGAGTGAACTCCAGGAGTTGGTGATGGACAGGGAGGCCTGGCATGCTGTGATTCATGGGGTCGCGGAGAGTCGGACACGACTGAGCGACTGAACTGAACTGACTGAAACTAAGATGGCCTTTTGGGGAAAAGGGGAAAGAAAACTCTCAACAACTTTGGAGCCTGGGAACAGTGGAAGGATGAATGTGGAAATGAGACACTGCTGCTCCCGTGAGGGAAGCCGCGTGTCTTGCTGAGGTGATGCTGTGGGCCTGAGGGAGGTTGTCTGAGTATTTGCCCTTAAGCTGGTTTAATTTCCAGCAGAGATCCTGGTGAGGACTGCGGGCCAAGCAGATACTCTGCCCCATCCTGACTGGGGGCCTTCACAGCAGGCAGAGGCTGGCAGAGCCCCAGAGAGGCGCAGGCACCGTGGGGCATGTAGCGAGGTCCGTGGAGTGCTAGACTTCCAGCCGCTTTGCCAGAACATGACTTGGCAGCAGATTTGAGAGTCTGGATTCGCTTTTCCACACGTGTCCACATCTGGTAGGTCATGCTGTCTCATATCCAATCCTGCAAGTCTATTAGGTGAGGCGGGCTACCCCAGCCTAATGCAGGCCACGGAAGCCAGGAGACTTAGTAACTAAGTGACCATTGGAGCCCCAGCACAGCCGGTACCAGAACCAGGGTTCCTTATGCAACCCTTTCTTTGGTCAGAGCATGTCAACTACTATAGCAGCTTTGGAGGGGGCAGTTGGGAATAGCTATTCAGAAACAAGAAATGTGTAGGTGACTGCTCTATGTCAGGCACTGGGCTGTGTTTCTAACACACAATCGTCATGACTCATCTGTGGCAAAGGTACTTTGATTATCCCTATTTTAGAGATGGAGAAACTGGGGGTAAGGCAGAGTTAGAAAGTGCGGTGCAGCCAGGCGTGCAGTCTTGGCTACCTCCAAAGTACACAGCCTTGAACACCCAGTGGGCAGATCGGGGTTGAATGTGTTCTTTTACTCTACGCTCCATGCCAGGCTAAGGGCTGGGGAGACAGGCTGGAGGAAGACGGCATCCTGGTCCTTCCGGCTGTCACAGTCACGGGGATATCCAAGCACACTGGCAGTGGCAGCAGTGTGTTGTAGACGCTCTGGGACGGCTGGACACGGTCCTCATGGGGCTTGCCAGCCCGGAGTGGCAGCAGTGCAGCAGGGGCAGGATGGCCACGGCCCACCAACTTTTTGTGATCGCATTTGTCACCGCTGACTACCCGGAAGGCTTGCCCGCTTCTACTGTGTGACCCTGAGAGAACTGGTCCTCCTTTTGTGACAGTGGAAGCTTCTCAGGAGAAGAGGGCTGTGGACAAAATGGGATGCAGAGCTGCCAGAAAAATAGGCCCAGTTGCTCATCTCGGGAAATCATCTAGTCTCGTGAGCCCGAAATTATGGAAGAACAAAGCTGGGTGCATTGAAACAGAAAGAATAAGAAAACAAAAGTATTAAAAGGGAGGAGAAAAAACACTTTAAGTTGAGTAAACTGCCACCATGAGCTGCCTCAGGAGTTCAGAGCGGAATTCTCATGTTTCAAGGATATTTTCAGATTCTGATGGCAATTAGGGAAAGACCGCTGTAACCTTGAAACGTGGTCTGAAGGGACTGAGTTTGAGACCACCAAGACATTGCACGCAGACCACCCACTGCAGACTTTCTTGCAGAGATCTGCTGGCCAGTCTCTTGATAATACTGCAAGGCAACCTAAGCCATATTTTTTTGGGAGAGTGGAAGAGTGGAAGCAGGTGATGAAAAGCCATGAAAAAAAGAATTAAAAATGTGCCTGAGGCTCTCATTTCAGCTGGTAGCGGAATTTTCCTCCTCTTTCCTTTTTGAATTTGATGTTATTACAGGAACATTAGCACAGATTCAGTTTTCACTTGACAGTGAAATGCCAGAAGTTGTCTTGAGGCCAGAGTGCTTTGTCGGTCCTGGGGAGATGGGCTTCCTGTGAGCCACTGTAAATCTGTGAAAGAATTGCATGGGGATGGAGTGGTGGTGCAGCTAGTCACGAACTTCTCGAGACCTCTGGGAAAGGATTCTCCCTGGATGTGAGCTGTTGCGGATCAAGAGACACAGGAATTATAGAGATGCAGCCAGGAAGCGGGTCGCTTGGGTGTGAATCGTAGAATCGTTTTGAGGGTTAAATCAGCAAATTTATGTAGCATGTTTCCACTTTTGCCTGGCACATACAACCCATGCTCAGTAACTATCAGCTCTTGCTACCATGTCTTTCTCAGCAGAGCAGTGATCTTTCTCTGCAGAACTGAAGACTGATGTCAGGAAAAGAGGGTCATCCTTGTGTTTGGAGGGAATGTTTTTTTGGTTCGGTTATCTTTTTTCCTTCTTTCTCCTTTCATTTCTCTCTTTTCTTCCTTACTAGAAAGCCACCAGAAATTGAATATGAACAGGAAGACTTCTCCAGTGCTGTTGAATTCGTTAGGTGTGTTTAGGGGCAGTGGAAGGTGCTGGTTTTTTCTGCTTAAAGGGAAGGGACGCTTGAGAGTTTTAAGGAGGAAAGGAGAGGAGACGAGCAAGGGCCAGGAAAGGAAGACCACGTGGATGTTGTTTAATTGTTTGAAATATAGACACACATGAATGCTGAACAGGAGAGTGAAGACTGACAGCTGAGTCCAAGGTGGGGGCCCCGGTGCTTATCTTCTGTAGGTTTGGAATGCACCTGCTCTTGTTGACCCCATCTGGCCAGCCAGGTGTGAGCCCCAGTACAGCAGCGGTGGCGGCCGCAGGAACAGCAGGCCGGTGCCACCGAGTAAGTCTGCTGCAGGATGCAACAGACACACTCATCTCACTGTACCCTCCTGCTCTCGGCTCTTTCTCTCTCTCCCTTCCATTTTTTTGACTCACGAGGGGGAAACATTGCATCACCCTATGAAAGAGCCAGGGGGTGGTTGGCTGTGTGCCATCCGCAGTGACCCAGGGCTGAGCTGTCAGCCACCGCGACGTCTGCTGACCTGGAAGCAGAGAGGTGAACCCTTTCGTTAAAACTTTTCCATCCCAGTTTTCTCTTTGGGGGATGCCCCCTGACTGCCCTCCAGTCCCACAGATAGTTGACTTTCTGTGAAAAGCCAGAGGAACAAGAAAAAAGAGGAAACCAAAAGAGCAGAAGGAGAAACTAGATTGAGGAAATTGCTTTCAGGACACAAAATCCCTGCAAGCCTGGGCTTGCCCCTTCTTCAAGCATCATCTTGGTTGATGTCTGTGTCTACCTGTGAAAAGCTGAAGGAGATGATATACACGCCACCATGTATAGAGGGCTGGCTCTCTTCTGGGCACTGGGATGTGGCATTCCTAGGCTGGGAGAGGGCGGGCCTCTGAAGAAGCAGCTTGATCTTGGGGCAGGAGATCAGGGTTGGGTGAGAGGGTGGATTATTGAAATTGAATTGGGGGATGAAGGGCAGAAAGAGCTGTACTGGTACCCCACTCCCTCCCCAGTTCTCCCCTTTGCTGGCTTTTTTTCCCGTTAGAGAATCATAAGAGTCCCATTTGTCTTTTAGGGAGGGGTCTTGCTTGCTAACTGCTAACATCTGGGGCATGGTCCAGTTCATTATGCCACTCGGAATATCAAAGCAGTTTAGGCACTGGAAACCAGGGAAGGAGGAAGGGATTTTAAAAAAAAAAAAAACACAGCCTTGCTGCCAGTCGGGCAGCTCTCTGTCTGCTGTCTGCAGGCTGCCACTACCCACTCGTTACAATTAAAATGAAGTGTCCGTCAGCGGCTATCTTCTCTGTGTGGCCCATATGTTTCTGAGCTGATACTGTCCGGATTATTCTGTTCGGGAAAACGATAAGGGCTGTTTATAACCTTGGCAAAGACTGAGGCCTAATCAGGCTGGAGCACATTTTCACCGACTGGCTGATAACAGGCTGTTAGCAGCCTTATCGCTGGGGAGAGATAGGCCAAAATAAGCAGATCTGTGAGCACAGGAGCCCAATCGAGTGGTACACACTCTGGCCCCAGCTTTATTTTTAGATTCCCTTTCCTCGGTTGGTATCAGAAGGCGCAGAGGAAGGAGGTGGGGTGGGTGCCCCCATGGGGGTCAGAGGGAGGCGGAGGGGGACGTTAATCAACACGAGAGGCAGAGGGTCAGCCCAGCTCCCCGTGCTCTGGGCTCCCCTCAAATGAGGGAAAACACGCTCAGGTCTTAGGAGACAAAGGAAGGGATGGGGCTGAGTTTCCTGGCCCGGTGTGTGGGCCCCAGTGCCTGTTCAACTGTGTCTTTCGGCTGCTGTTGTTTCCGTCTAGACCTTCAGGCATGGATGCTGGGTCCTTTCCACGTTCCCTTCTGCTGCAGGGACTGACCTTGGCTTTTGGACTTAATCCACATTATGGGTGTCTTGATGGTATCCCCCCAGAGAGACTTTCCCCATCCAGCTCATCCTCACGCAGGCTTGGAGGCCAGACATGAGTTAGAGTAAGAGGAAAGGAGTTCAGGCAGGTCCGTGGGTGCAGAGATTCAGACACTGATCGAGGCTTAAGGAGCTGTGTAAACTGAGGCCCCGCGAAGCCGCGGATTAATAACCATCCTGGCTTCCGTGGTGGCTCAGACGGTAAAGAGTCTGCCTGCAATGCAGGAGACCCAGTTTGATCCCTGGATCATGAAGATCCCTTGGAGAAGTGAATGGCTACGCACTCCAGGATTCTTGCCTGGAGAATTCAGTGGACAGAGGAGCCTGGCAGACTACAGGCCATGGGGTCCCAAAGAGTCGGACACAATTGAGTGACTAAACACTTTCACTTTTTTTCAGCTTCCTCAGGGATGAGCTGAAAGTTTTCAGAGAGCTCCAGATTTCTGCCTCTCACTAAAGCCTTCAAGGAAAGACCCTTGGAACTTTCCCCTATCCACTGACAAATAAAAGCCAAATCAACAGCTAGTTTTTGCTTCTAGACATCGTTCTCTGGGCCTTGATGTGTATGGTTCTAGAAAGTTCTGAATCTGAGATGCAGAGGTACGAATGTGAGATCAAGCATGTGAAAATAAAAAGTAGGAGGAAGGATACAATTGTGACAGGCAACAAATGTCCTAAAAAAAGGGAAGTTTGAAGGTGTTGTTTGCATTAGACAATGGAAGTCTTGTACTTTCTCTGTTTATTTCGCATAAACCTTTTTGTCCTTGAGAGCACTTTATCCTAAAGCAAACACTGTCTCCTGTGCTTCTGTCTGTCCGTCTCTGTCTCTTGCCTGCTCTTCCTAGCCTCTCTCTGAGCAGCTGCCTGATTCCTGACTCACTTTTGTCTGCCAAAGGCTAGAAGAGGAGAATCAGGTGGTGGGAAAGGAGGACAAGTGGACCCATGCACAGCGGGGCGGGGGAGGCATTTGCGGGGCACACAGATTGAAGTAGGCACAGAAGGCAGCAGAAAGCATTATTACCATTATCATGCTAATCTGTTTACAAGGCCCCCTTTATTCATTAATCTTTGAATAGCATGCAGCCTGAAATAAGAACCACCTGTGCCTCTAGGATTAAAAAAATAAGTGTTAAGGACAAATGGAAGCAGGAAGGGAAAAATTAAATATAAGCAAAAGGCTTTAAACCAATCTTTCTGTCATTTAGACCTTCACACATATATTTTACAGCTCACATACTGCAAAGTGGCCACCTGATTGGCAATTTAGGACACATCCCCCAAGTTCAGAGAAATGTCTAAAAATGTAATAAAATTATTAAATGGTCTGTCTTTAAAAATCCAAACAGAGGTTTTTCAACACTAATTTTTATTCTTTTTGGAAGTTAGTACCCACACGTAGAAGAGAAATGAGTTAACACTTTAGAGTCACTGGTTAACTCAATAAAGAAATGTTTTACATACTCTTCACAAAATTCATAGTCGAATAATACAGAAAGCGCATGCTGGAAGGGACCTTCCATATGATCTAGTTCAGTCCTCTGACTCTGTTAGACTCTTAATTAAGAGTTCTTTGCACGCAGTCCATACCTCCATTGGTCACATCACACACAGACACACATTGTCTTTGGAGTCGTTGTTCTTGCAGGGAGCAACATAGCTCTTCCGGACACTTATTACCCTGTGTTGTAACAAGTAGCAGGGGCTGGAAGGAGGTGTGGAGGAGAGCCGCAGCTTTCTCTGCCGTTGTGGCTAAGATGGCAGAGATACCAGTTAGAAAACCTGCAGAAGACCTGAGAGTCTTCTAAGAAGAAATACAACGTGCCAACGGAATGGGATGCCTTCCGTATTCCTTTAGATAGGACTGGAAGTTAGCTAAATAATAATTCTTACTAAAAGACATTCCCGTTGTCAAGAGACTTTGTTCTTTAGTTGTAACCACCAAACCTTGTTGGTCACAGGTGGACTCAGGCGTGTCTGATTCTTTGTGACCCGATGGACTGCAGCGAACCAGGCTTCCCTGTCCTTCTCTTTCTCCTGGAGCTTGTTCAAACTCATGTCCATTGAGTCAGTGATGCCATCCAACCATCTCATCTCACTCTCACAAGTGGTAGAGTCACAGAATCTCAGAGCTGTAGGGCCCTCCCTCTAAACACCTACCTCCTTATTTTTCAGAGGAGGAAACTGAAGCCCCAGAGAAGGGACTGCGATTAGAACTGGGATGTCCTACCTTCCAGCTCAGTGTTTTCCATCTATATGATGACTTTATGATGTAGCTATAGGATGAAGCATTTAAAATAAATCCCTTAACTGTCCATGCCACTGTTTACTCATCTGTAAAATGAGGATTGTAATTTCCCAATTGATTTTTAAGTTCCTCCCGAGCTGGGACTGTGCCATCCATCTCAGTATTTCCCAAGGCACCAAGCTCTCACAGTGCTTTGCACACGGAGCTGCTCAATACATGTTGACTATTGGATAACTGAATGAATGAATGAATATGACTTTTAATTGGACTTCTCAAGTGATGACTTTTTCATTAAATGATTTTCTCAGTTGTGTGCCTGTTCTTAGCCATTCATCTCTTAAATCTCTTTTAGGAAAAGCAGTGAGAAATGATGATGGTATCTGCTGGAGAATCTTTCGGTACTGCAGAGGCCCAATTTCAATCACAGAATTGTTACTTGTTTTCTTTGCAGTTGGTTGTTCATGGAGTCTCAGGAAGGCTTAGTGATCTGTGAGTCCTTTGACTTTGAGATTCTCAGCAGCAGGGTCATTGGGGAACCCTCTCCAGTGGATTGCTATGGAATCTTTTCATTTTTCTTGAAGATAGGAAACTTATAGGGGGATCATGACTGGGGACTTTATCTAACTTGTTTCTTGCTATATTCTAGTGCCTAAATAATACCTGGATCATAGTAGAAACTCAATAAATGGATAAATTCAATGTAGACAGGTCTGCTTTTGTTTCACGATCTCATGCCTTCAACACGGGAAGCTGGACTGGGGGGCTGATGTTTCTTTCCAAGTCTATGAATTATCTGATTCTGTGCCTCTGACTCAGAAATCCTGACCAGGATCAACTCTTCACCTGAAAGCATAAATTCTGTCAGTCTGTTAAAAATCTGTGTCTTTGGACCTATAACTCACATTGCCAAGGCCTTTTGTATTCCAAGACTCTTCTCATCACTACCCATGGAATGACCTCCCACAAAGGCTGGTTGCCCTCTTCTCAGCTTCTGAGAACAGTCATTCAGAGGGGTCAAAATCCAAGGCAGAGAGATTATTTGGGGGGAGGGGGTTAGAACAAAATTGCTGTTTTGTTCATTCTAACTTGCTTCTCAGAGTCACATGACTGGCATATTTGGGTCATTAAATGTGAAGAAATTCTTCTTATGAATTATGCCAGCAAGAGGTTTTTGGATCATAGGAAAATGGTGTATGTGGTGACTGCCAAGTCGTGTTTTTATATGTATGATTCTGAGCACATCACCCATGGATCTGTATGTAAGAGGCAGTGGGGCTGTGTACATGTATAGCATCATTCATTCGGGCCCTCAGAACCTTTCATAAACACGCAGTCACATAAGACTCCTGTAAGTTAAATAAATAATAAGATCTTTAGCCCCTTGAACAGAATATGAAACCTAAATATTGAAAAATTAGGTAATTTAGCCCAAGGCAGCATGTGCAGAGACAGCAGGGCCCAGTGAGCCTTACCTAGGCGCCAGCAGCAAGAATCTTACCAGTAAGAAGGCATGAAGGCAGGTTGTCATTCGGCTCTGAGAAGAGGCTTTTGTTCAACACCTGGTGTGTGCCTGGTACTGAGTTAGACACTATTAAAGGTGGGGGGGGGGAGGCAAAACATACCCAAATCTTCTCTCACAAGACCTAAAAAGCAGTCTTTTCAATTTGTTGAGCTCACACCGGGTGTGACAGTTCAATATTGAACATAATTAAAATATTGAATGCTGTACTACCTTCACTGCTTGGTCTTGGAGACAGAGAGCAGTTTTGTTCCAGGGTAGTGGTGGGGGGAAATTGATGGTAATGGAGAGGAGTTGGGGCAGTGAGTTTAAAAATAGGTTTGGAGTCAACAGAAAATAGAAGAATGGACCTTACATTTGAGAAGAACCCAAATAAACAAAAACTGAGAGATCAGAAAGAGGTTTGTGCTTTCACAGCCCCTCCCACTGTATCTGTTCCCCTTTTGGTAAAAAGGAAACGGTATTGGTTATAGTGTGCCACCATGGGAAGCACAGCCGAGGGGGGTTAATGTGTTGATAGTCACCTCGGTGAGAAGCTCTGTATTTGATCTGTATCAGCATGGCATTAGGTACCTGCTCTCTTGAGAGCATTTAAGAACGTGACACTGGAGGTATTTCTGTGGAGACATCTTTGCACCGGGTGTGTGGTATGAGCAGAACCAGACTTAAGAGAAAGGCCCTTCTTGGCTGCAGGATGCATACAGACCAGCAGATAGAGCTGTGTTGAGAAGGAACCCTTGGGTGTCCCCGGGACCTCTCCCTTCCAAGACTGAGCTCTGTCTCAGATTGTCAGGCAGGTGTTCAAATGAATAATGCAGCTAAAATCACTTCCAGCAGCAGCTGGGATGATCTTTGAGTAGCTCTGGAATGATGGGAGTATAGCTTCCCAGCTACTTGGGCAGCTGTGTGTTGGCTTCAGAAAGTTAGAACAAATGCTCTCTATACACCTTCCCTACATTGACCAGGCCCCATTTCTGATGGAGAAACAAAACACAATTTTTGTTTCATGCAGCCCTGCCTGGAAACAGGTGTGTCTTCACCGAACCCAGCACAGTTAAAGAACAAACAAATTAACAGGCGTCCACTAGGGGGAGATTGTGGTTTCAGAACAGTAAGTGGAGTTAATATCTATTTGTTCCCTGTAGTTCCTGTCCGCCACTAATAGATAGTACCGAGTATAATTTCAAGGACAGATTATAATCTGTATTAATAATCATAGCGATGATAACTGTTACTATATTAGCAGTCTTTTATTAAGCACTTACTATGTGTCAGACACCATATTTGTTTTATTTAATCTGCAAAACAAGAATCAAGGTAAGTAATATTTATCCCCATTAGTATAGATTCAGAAACTGAGCTTCAATAGTGAAACTTGCCCAAGGGCACACACACTTAAGTCATGGAGGTAGGAGTTAGGTCTGAAGCCTGATTCTTGAGCTTTCTTAGACATTTTAGTAAAAATGTTAGTTGTATTTCCATGTGAACTTGCTCATAACAGCATGCTTTACCTGTTATTTTTTTACTCTAAACTTATACATATGGACTCATATATAATGATACAGTGTGGTGTTGACATTGTAGCATGTTTAAGGTCATTTTGGAGAATCCAGATTATGTTTTGCAAAAGGATCTGTCACCCCCAACATGCCTGGGGTGAAAATCAGGGACTACCAGTTGAAGCCCCTAGCTGGATTGCCTTGGGGAACTCTGACTCCTGAGTCTGAGTGGTCGAGATGTGGTGACTTTTATTATCTTGGATGCTGAGAGGACTAACTCTGGCAAATGGTGTATTGAGGAATTGGGTGTCAAACGGGATCTTTAAGATGATTCTACAGATTTACTGTGTTAATTGTTATCACACGATGAGTATTCCTGTGGTACTGACCTCAGAACACATGAAGATCCAAACCCTGAATCACCCAGGCTTTGGCAATGAGCTAAGCCCGACTCTGCTCCTTCTTGAAATCAAAGCTGATGACAGAGGTTGCCTGGCTGCGGGTCACTGGAGACTCAGTGATGCTTTGACCATCCAGACTTGATGTAAACATGATGGAGCTATCCTCGGACTCTTTATTTTTCGTGGCAGGGACTGGTTCTGAAAGGAAAGTCTGTTTCAGAATTTCAGATTTTAAAATGGAAAAATGTGAATTTCAAGTAAGGCCTATTTTAAGTCTTTTGAAACTGAATTGCAGTCCTGTTTTTCCAGTCTTTATGGTAAGTTCTCCTCCCTCAAAGTTGAATCACACTTGGATTTACTGAAAGAGGAAGGGCTGACACTTGGGAACTGGCCAAATGACAGTTTTCGGTTGATAACAAAATTGTTTCAGAATTCTACTCAGCCTTGCTTCTGGCCGGAGATAACATCAGATCAGATAAATTGAACAGGCCAGGGGGCTACCAAGAACTGCCCAAGGAGACCTCCCCAGGCCTGTTGGTTTGTGAGAAGGATACACGGGCAGGATGGTGTCCCAGGAGCAGGCAACGCCATGATGAGCCATTTTTCTATACATTTTCATTTGGGTCTAGATCTGAGGCAGGTGGGTGGTTGGCAGGAATTCTTCTGTCTGTACCTCATCCTGGAGAGAGAAGGTTAGGAAGCTAATGGTCTGACATCAGGGGTTTCGTGTGGAATGTGAGCCCTGATTCCAAAGTGATGCAATTCTCTGATGAATCCACAACCAGAACCTGGACACCAGAAAGTACTAGCCATTTTAACTTGGACTGAGTATTGGAAAGCTTTTTTAGGCTATTAATTAAAATTGTAAAAGTCATGTTTACAAGAAACCAGGGAGTAGATGGATGGCATATTAAAATTACCTGGAGATCTTTTTAAAATCGTGCCTGTCCTGGGTCGTAATCTCTGGATGTGGGGGAGGCCCAGGCATGTGTATTTTTGCAAAGCACCCCAGGTGATTCTATGCCAGGCCCCACTGAACTGAAACCCAGGGATTTAGATTAATTCCATAGTAACATTGTTTTTGTCCCATCCAATGAGCATGCCAGCTGTGGCCCACAATTCCTGTCATTGGATTTGGAAGTGTTTGGCTCCTTAAAGTACGTGGGGTCTGTGTGTGTGTGTGTGTGTGTGTGTGTGTGTGTGTGTGTGTTTGTGTACGTATGTGTGCATTCATTTGTTTTCTGAAGCATGCAGCCTGCTGCCGGGCCTGTGACATGTGATCAGAGCAATGTGGACACGGCGAGGCTGGGCACACTGGCCCTCCCCGTTTCACTCTGCCTGCACACAGTTAACATCCTCTAGGTAAAGCTCTGGAATCCCATGCTGACCTTTTCGTGAAGCATTAGAATCAAGTAGAACATTTCCAGTTTTACCACAAATACTTGCCCCATGGGAAAACACTTGCCTACATTTTATGACAATTGATTCTGATTTTGAGGAACTAATTTGTATTGAATGCAAAATGTCCAGCCTCGCATGGAAACTGGAAAGTCCCCACATAACATCGTGTTTCTGTTGTAAAGACAGGGGAAATAATGAAAGATTGTGTTTTCTGTTTCAGAAAATCCTTCCTGCATTGTTCTGCATATTTTTATTTTTTACAGTCCTGTGGGTCTAATGACAACAGTTACAGATATCTGGGCTCATGGGAGACTTCATCCTGTCTGGTTCTGAGCTCCGAGATGGCAGAGGCTCCTGGATCTTTTACTGTGAGGAGTTCCCATTGTCCAAGGATCCCGACGCGATCATGTTGACCCCTCTGAAGGATGCTTGCATACAGGACTGACGTTTGGACCCTGCAGGGAAAATCAGCATTTCACTCCCCACATTGTTGCTCTGTCCAGCAAGGAAGGAAAGTGCCTTGGACTGACTGGGTGGTATACACAAGGGTTCTGGAACCTTCTAACCTCATCTGGAAGGAGTCACAGAGGCAGTAGCTGCCTCCTATCAGGCTGGCATCTGCTGACATAAACAGGAGCCCCTCAAGCACACCTTCTGCCAGTCCCCAAACCAGGGGCTCACCTAGAGAAGTATTATCACTGATGCTTGGGTACCCCTGCCCCCAGTCCCAGCACTTCCCAGGTGGTGCTAGTGGAAAGAACCCACCTACCTGGAGAAGGACATGGCAACCCACTCCAGTATTCTTGCCTGGAAAAGTCCATGAACAGTGCAGCTGTACAGGCCCGGGCTGCAGTCCATGGGGTTACATGACTGAGCATGTATGCATGAGGGTGGAGGGTGATGGGTTGGTAGCAATAAACTGGTAGAACTAAAATAAAAAATTAAAAAAACCCACCTAACAATGCAGGTTAGATGTAAGAGATGCAGATTTGATCCCTGGATTGGGAGGATACCCTGGAGAAGGGCATGAAAACCCACTCCAGTATTCTTGCCTGGCGGGCTACAGTCCATGGGGTCGCAAAGAGTCAGACATGACTGGAGCAACTTAGCATGTATGCATTCCTCCAGTTCCAACCAATGTTTTCTTCAGTAGGAACAGCAAGTGGTGTTTGAGGAAGGAGATGGTGAGATGCCTATTAAGGTAACAGAGATGCTCAGTGGAACATTGCTTGTTTGGTCTTGTGATCTCTGGTCAAAGGGAGGCGCTTCTTCAGTACTGGAGCCATGGTGGGCTTAGGACTTCTGTGGTTTCCTTCCTGAGGTCTATTCACAGTGGCTGTAACTTCATTGCAACAAAAGACAAATTTTAAGAGAACCCTCCTGGACAGGGGTCAGGGGGCGCTTTATCCAAAAGAATGTCAAGACAGATGATAGTCATCCTAGTCTCTACGTGAACCCATGAGAAGATGGCTGAGGGGGTTGGGGCAGCTGTGGGTATCCGCAAGGGTCTCTCTAGTCCCGGGCGTCCGTAAGCATTCTCAAGCCCATGCAGCTGTGTCTTCCTCTTTCTGGAATTGCCTCTTGGCATTGTTGTGCAGGGGCTTTTCCAGTTGTGCTTGCCGTGGAAAGGTCAGTCCTGCACCCACGAACGCGGCGCTCACTGTTTCTTCCCCACGGGTGCTTAAGCAGGTATTTGACTGGGTTGCAGATGAATTTGGGAGCTTGAGGGTCTTAAAACTCTTCCATCTGATTCTCTGTGTGGCCAGAATTCTCTTTAGACTCTGTTCCACATCTCAGAGACTTCATCTGTAAAACTGGGGGGCAAGTGTTTTCTGGTTGGTTGGTTTGTTTTTTGGTCCTCCATATAGGATTGAGAGAGAATGGAGGTAGAAAGGTAATACCTTAAAAGCTTAAACATTTGACATTTTTGGGCTCTAGTAGATGAGGGCAGTTGTTTTCCACTGTAGAATACCTTCTAAAACGTTTACCTGAATTCCCTTTTTCCGACTGACTGTTATTAGCATGAAAGATTGAGTTGCCAATGGTCCACTCCTGTTCCCCAGATATGAACACTGAACATTTCGTTTGGCTTCTTATCCATACCTCCGCTGTGGTTTCTCTTCCCCTGCCTAGTGTTGGCTCACCCCAGGGAAAGGAGGAATCTCACCCCAGGACTAGCAGGGGGTGGGCATGCTGTATTCACACAGGGTTTCATTAATAGTCCAACATTTAACAAGTGATGCTCATTCATGGGACAAAACTGTTTTGAGCATCTTTATTGGGTCAGCCTATACTCTGGGCACTAGGGATGCAGCACAAACAGAGCAGACAGAATCCTTGTCCTCATGGAGCTTCTGTTTTATGAAAGCAGTAGACAGTAAGTGTGTTATCATGTCAAATGGTACACGAACCTGTAAGATGCTCTTCTCGTTAAACCTAGTTTTCCGTCTTTCCCTTGGATTGACTTTCAGCTCTAGGCTCCCTGGCAAGTGGTTGGCCCCTCACGTGGACTCCCCTGCCTGGCTGTCACTGACTGTAGATACCTGCAGGCTTACTCCCATGCTGTGTAACCATTTTCCATTACAGAAGCTTCTCGCTGCTCACCGGAGCCTTAATCTCTTATGCTGCGATCAATGGGTGTGTGCCTTTCCCACTTGGATGCTCATTTTTTAATCCTTACTGCCTCCTTCAATGTCATCCTGTTCCATTTTTCTTTATAGACTTTCAGGTCTACTGTACCTGCTGATTACTTAGTGGAAAGTGCCGGACATCTCCCTTAATTAATTCCATCGATTTCAAATCCCACAAGGTTCGAGGTCCTTAAATTTCTGAAGCAGTTAAATGGAATGTCTAAATTCTAACCTTTTCCTTCTACAAATTGTTTTGCCACAAATTTGCTGGGAGAAGCTGCTGCGGTTTTATTTATTTCAAGGAGTGTGTTAATCCACAGAGGACTCTGCATTCTTAGCTGGCTATTTGTATACAAGGAGGAAGAGAAAGGTGCTTGGGTGCCTCTTTCTTCCCTTCTTCTCTCATCTCTCCGCAGGAAACATTTTTCTCACTCTCTCCTTTCTTTTGGTCATCTTTCCCCTTTGTCACTTATTTCTATAGTCCTGAGTGAACTGGGACTTTGTCTTAGCAGCGAATTGTTTCTTAATTCTTTGAAAAAAAGGTGTGACCAGGACTTTTAACTACCCAGGGTGTTTTCCAGGAAGATACAGCCAAAAACCTATGGCAGTATGTAAGTTATCCATACATGATTTTCTAATGTTCTTCAGTAATACTAAGCATGGAGTTTCTAGAAAAGTGTTCTCAAATCTGGCTCAAGCATTGTAAGATTTGTAAGAACGGTAACCTTTCCGCATGGAGAAGTCATCACTAGAGGAACTTTGAGATGCTGTGAACTCAGTTCCCTCATTTTATAACTGCAAGTGTGGGGTACAGATTGAAACCTTATCATGAACCAGACCTGATACTAGGCATTATACATATATGATCTCTGAAGGGTGGGGGAACTGACTTTTGGGCATAATACAAGCTGCACCTAAAACCCAATTCATTTCGAATCACCGTACTGACTCTTCTTAAACCAAGCAGCCAAAGAGAGGGAAGAGAGACTTAGTGTAAGAAGTTCTTTGGACTGACTCCCAAGAGGCTTACCTCCACCTTGTGTGCTAGGTTGTAAACAATCGTGGACCCTCTTCAAAAGCTCGCACTGGCAAGTGCTGGGTGGTGGCTAGCAGTGGGTGGTGCTTGGAGCAGTGACAGTCGTCAAAGAGTTAATCTTGGGTGGTGGGCACATGAACGGTTTGGAGGAAGAGATCGACAGATGAATACACCCTCCCAGCCCCCATCATGCCATCTGACCATCTGAAGTTGTGTACATGGTGGAAGGCCAAGAAACGTTCTAAGAAGGGGCGTGGACGTGTCTAAAAGGACTTTTTCCTTTCTGCCCAGGCCAGCCAGGCAGCAGAGCCCTGCACTGCCTGCGGCTGGGGAAGACTCTGTTGCTATGCGCCGGAAGCTTAATTTTATTATTGCTCTCCCCTATTTAATGTCTGTCTCTCAGGCAGCTGGTGATGTTTTAATGAAGCTGGAATTGTATAGTCTGTAGCGCTGGATAATCATAAGCTGCCGAGTCAGAATCAAATTAATAATTCATGAAATTAAAGTGTATAATTAATTTGAACCGTGCAGATGAGAAGAAGGGCCAGAGCCCACAGCCTGGAAGGAGCTGAAGTGTGGGGAGCGTTTGCTGAACTCAGCTTCTATCCCCAAATAGTGTAAATCGGCTTATAGGGCAGGTGTGGCGAGTCTGTGGGTCTCTCTGCACACATAGGCTTACCTGAAACAAAGTGCTTTCATCTCAAACTTGGATTAGGCTTCTTAGAAGCTGCAGAGCATTTTAATTGGTTTTGATTCACCCTTCCCTGGCCCCAGAAAAATCTTGTTTTAATGGGAAATGAGATTGTCAGATGTTATTGGTTATGAATCTTTGTGGCATGTGGGTCCCTTGCAGGCTCTGTCAGAACGTTTGCTCTTTTCTGCAGTCAGCAGAGACATAAATCACAGTCCCCAATTATGGAGTCCTTGAGCTTCCTAGCCCCTCAATTCTCTCTCGTGAGTGTGCTTCTTCTCATACACACACACACACGCACACAGGGAAATACAAACAACTTCCTGTAGACCAGGGATCCCCAGCCTCTGGGGTCTAATGCTTGATGATGTGAGTTAAAGCTGGTGTAATAATAATATAAATAAAGTGCGCAGCAGTACATTTGAGTAATCCTGAAACCATCTCTTCCCGCCCACCCCTTCCACTCTCCATCTATGGAAAAAGAGTCTTCTATGAAACTGGTTCCTGGTGCCACAGAGGTTGGGAACCACTGCTCTAGACAACAGTGATGGTACGTCTCACATCTGGTGCCTTCTTTTCCTGCTCAGATGTGTTTTGCAATAGCTGAAGAAAGGTATTCTCATTGCCGGCTTTAGCAGCAAAGTGAAGGGAGAGGAGCCTGAGGATCTGTCTCATCCAGAGATGGGGCCTGGTCCACAGATTTCGGAATCGCACTGCCTTCCTTGTCTGACACTTTCAGACTGCTTTGTGATGCCGTCTCTGTCCCCTCTTGAGGTGGAAGAGGGCAGGGATTCTGCTCATTACTGGTCATGTTGACGTTACTTGCTGATCCTTTTGCCTGTACTCTGCAGATACTGACTGGGATCCCACTGTTGTAGCTTTGGGATGCCTGCCCTGGTCTTTCTGTGTGTGCTTGGCTTTGAATGACAAATGCCGTAGTAAGCAGAGGGACCTTTGGGTTCCGCTTTTCTTTGGAAAATCCCTTGTGGCGTTTTAGGCTCCTAAGCATGGCATGTTCCTCCCCCAGTGGAGACATGCAGACAGCAGGAAGGCAAAACAGGGACCTGCGTTTGTCCCTTCCTCCTTATCAGGCCTTTGAGAGTTCTTGTTCTAAAGGGACACATGCTTGGAGGCTCTGATATTGACTAATAATGCATAAATTCCCCCAAGGTTTGTGCCGAAGTGAGCCTCCGTTGACTTTAGCTTCTTGAATCTTCAGAATGTTTATTTGTCTCTCACAGAGAGGTTGCTGTCTACCCCTGTGTTCACACGCTTAACCAGAAACCCCAGGAGGAAGTCCTCCTAAAGAGAAACCTCCTTAATCATCCAAGGCCTCACACACCAGAGTCCAGTTCTCTTGACTCTCTCTTGATCTATTCTAACCTGGTTTGTTTGCACGGCCTTCACTTCTGTACCACCTTTCTGCTTCCCCACAGGTAAGGTTTCAGCCCCTGGTGACTTGCCAGACTGACTGATTACCCATAAACACATCTCAAGTTCTGTTTTGCTTCCAGCAATCCTTAAACCATTGCGTGTCTAACATTCTCAGACTAACGCACAAATCAGGAACATTTGATGCCCAACCCATAACAAACACGTTTTGGGGCAGAAATAATGGTCCTGTAATATGTCTGGCTTCCTATCTTCAAAGCACTTTACATACACAAGTAAATCCTTAAAGTAGCTATCCATCTTTTTTTTTTTTTTTTTTTTCTGGCAAGAAATCCAAGATGGAGAATTAAAGTGACTTGCTCAAGGCAACTGGAATGGTTGGCACCATGATGGGTTTTGTTTTGCCCTAGTTTTTTTTTTTTTTGGTTGGTAGAGGTAATCTTAGATAACCCCAGGATTTGGAAATGAAATGCAACCACCTAAGAGCTTCTGGAATTTCCTTCTCTGTGTTCAGCTAAAATCTTTTGACTGCCCTGGGTGATGGGATATTATCTCTGGATCCTGTTACGTGGTGTCTTGCACAGTCCTTTAGCCTTAGAAGTTTAACCTGTTTTTGACCAGATTAAATATCATTTGAGAGGACTGTGGGACAATCAGAGTTTGTGCATAGTGTTTATTTGTGAGTTCTCTTTTTACATACCAACATTTTGGTCAACCCATAGCTGCTTCCTCTAGGGAATGGGATCTTTCTGACTTGAATAAGTAAAGTTTACAGAGATTATGGTCTTTTTCTGGGGTTAATGTAGAAAGAATAGGACAGGATAAGAACGATGGCTCCTGGGTCTACCTGTCCATCAGTTAAATAACTGGACTATGACCTGCCAGCCCAGTTGTTTTAGCCATGCTAACAGTGATTAGATTGCATAGGATCAATCAGTTTAATCAACCAGGTGGCATTCAGCCATGAATATGGCTGGAACCAGTGAATTAACCAGAAAAGCGCAGTCATATCTGGGGATTTGAGTAGATGCATGCTGAATCCACACCAAAGAATCAATGTAAAATGGGAAGCCTGGCCACTTTTCTCAGTACTATGTTTGAAATCTACTGTGTGTAAGGTGGAGCTTTATGAAGTATAAAATGTCTTTAGAAAGTCTTATAGGAAGAGATAACTCTTAAAACCTATAATGACGAAAGAATGATTTACTAGTAAAAGCAGCCCCACACCTCACACTGGGAAGCAGTTCTTCTTAGATGTCCTTTGTTCGGATCTTCATTGCACTCTTTGTACATGACTGGGAGAGTGACTTTTACATAGGAAGAAACTGAGGTATATCTAGGGGCAAGGACACCATCAGATTCCCTGTGAGCAGAGGCAGAGGTGGAGACAGGCATCTGTCTTAGCAGTCGCTTTCTCTAAGAGCCTTTTTGGACTCCCATGATGCAGGAAGAAGCCCTTCCTCTAGCATTCTGGGTTCCCTCCAGCCACTCTTGTTGATCACTTCATTTTTGTCAGATGCTTGAGCAGTGCAATTCAGTGTTCAGTTCAGTTCAGTCGCTCAGTCGTGTCCGACTCTTCGCGACCCCCTGAACCGCAGCAAGCCAGGCCTCCCTGTCCATCACCAACTCCCGGAGTTCACCCAAACCCATGCCCTTTGAGTCAGTGATGCCATCCAACCATCTCATCCTCTGCCGTCCCCTTCTCCTCCTGCCCTCAATCTTTCCCAGCATCCGGGTCTTTTTTGGTATTATGGTTTTGCTAAAACTCAACACCAAGTTTAGGCTTTATTAAGTTACAGACCCCCAGGGATAAATATTTTGACCCTTTAGCAACTCCTGAATGAGTTATTACACTCATCCCTTGGCATGTACATAATGAACATGTAATGAAATTCAGTAATTAACTTATTTAATTTATGTATTTGTTTAATGTGTGCCCTTAATATCTGTCTTATGATCTTAGGAAATCTCTGCAATTCTGTTGGTTTTGATTATAACATTCTAGAACACAGGGACTGTGGCTTTGCAGTTTTATTTGCTGTTCACTGTGTCACATTAATAAAATTACATTTCGTTATAATTCAAAAGAGTAAGTTCCTGTATAGAGTATTTTAATAAAGTCCATTTTGTGAGAACTAACATAATTTTGAAAGTAGTAAGGCAAATAAGCTTCAGTTAGTGATTCTGAGCAGAGGTGTTGGTAGTTCTTTGTGTGGGTCTTCTGGCCTGTTGCATCCACTCATGCAATTGCAATTGTTTTTTATTATTGAGATTTAGAGATTGATTTAGACTGTGTGGGACACACACACCTCTCATGGTAGGGTCTTGAGCTGGTTTGGAGCAGAAGCCCGCAGTCCCTTCTTAAACACCAGAGATGATTCATGCTCACTTTCCTTTGGCACGTGAAGAGGTGACTTCTGCCATGCATGCCACGAGACTTTTTGCCTTTGGCAGCTGCTAGAATTTGGATGTAGGTATTGTATGGTACAGTTGCTCCCGGGTGTCTCAAGTGGTAAAGGAACCTCCCTACCAGTGAAGGAGATACAGGGGACATGGGTTCATTTCCTGGGTCATGAAGATGCCCTGGAATAGGAAATGGCTGTCCACTTCAGTATTCTTGCCTGGAAAATTCCATGGGCAGAGGAGCCTGGTGGGTTACAGTTGATGGAGTTGCAAAGAGTTGGATGTGGCTGTGGGTGTGTCTGGTGGCGAAGATAAATTCCAATGCTGCAAAGGACAATACTGCATCAGTTCAGTTCAGTTCAGTTCAGTCGCTCAGTCGTGTCCGACTCTCTGCGACCCCATGAATCACAGCATGCCAGGCCTCCCTGTCCATCACCAACTCCCGGAGTTCACTCAAACTCATGTCCACCGAGTCGGTGATGCCATCCAGCCATCTCATTCTCTGTCGTCCCCGTCTCCTCCCTCCCCCAATCCCTCCCAGCATCAGTACATGGGCTTATTTTGTTTGTGTGCCACACACACACACACAAACACACACACACACACACACACACACAACATGGTACATGGGCTTATTTTGTTTGTGTGCCAGAGCTGGGGTAAAGAGCCCAGCTTCCAAGTTAAAAGTTAATACTGCATTCCCCAACCTGTAAAGGGCACTGGTGAGAAGTCATTTGTCCCAGATATAAGAGGGAGGCCCTTATCTCACTGATGATTTTAGCAGAATTTGTGAGCATTTGCATCTTCCTTCATCATCTGCTGGGATGGGAGAAAAGAAACAAATGAACGAAAAATGGAGATGGCCCGTTCCAGCTAATCCTGGTGAGAATGGGGTGTCTCTGGTTAACACAAATGATCCTTTTCAGACTGTGCTTCTTCGAGAGGGGAGCAAAGTGCCCCACAAGCACTGACAAGATCCTGCACCAACCCGTTCCCATTTCTTGTGAAAACCAATAATTTATTTGTTTTCCAAAGTGAAGCCCAAAGCATAGAAGGTTCATAATTTTCAAAAATTATTTCTTATCATTATAACATTTCCCCACAGGCAGCAGATAGCCCATTATTCAGAGTTATAACCTATCCTGGTTTTCGATCCTGCCTGAATAATGAAATTGGAAGAAATGCAGGAAATCTGGGTATTCGCCTTAACTAACCATAGTTCACTCAACGGGAGGCGGGAACCTTGCCCAACCAAAGATTTGTTTATTTTCTCAAAAAGGCATATTTTGTGCTCAGGGCCTCTGGTTTTTAACTTTCCAACACCAGTGAAGAGTCATTGAGTAATTTTTAACTGCAGGATGCATCTCTTTCCCCAGATTCTCCCCACCCACTGCAACATATTTCAGTTTAAATGGCCTGTTCTTTTTCTTCTTAGAGCTGTGTCTCTGCATGGGTGAGAACTACAAAACCGGTCAGGAGGAATTTGATATGCCAAGTGGGTCAGCTCATTATAACTTCTAGGAAACCACAAGATAATTGTAGGGCTCTTGCTGGTAGGCTCCTCAGCACTGTGTTAAGCATTTATACTCTTCTCTGCTCTACTTGCAAGAGCTGCTTCTCCTTACAGTCCCTTTTATAGGACATCGGAATAAAGGTGGTTGACATGTATTTTCAAGGCTGAATTTTCCAGGCAGTGTCCAGGGCTTATCTGGTAACTGACCTTAGCGTTTTAAAACAGCAAAAATAAGATATGTAACTCAATCCCCATAGTAACTAGGAAGTAAATTTTGGATAGTCAGCTTCAAATCATCAGAATGCCTCTGTTGATAAAGAGTGAGATTTTTCACTAAATGATGGCCTATTGATGGATTCACTCACTGTGAAATGGTCAGAATTGGCCAACTGAAATACCTTTTGCTCTTTATCCCTGTGCTCAGATTTGTGCCTTCATTTTTTTCTCTCTCCTTTTCCTCATCTTTATCATAATTAAAAAGTATTTTTATCATAGAAAAATCATCTTCCTATTTTATCATCAAAAATATTATTATTATAACAACAGGCAGCATTTATGTAGCATTTACTATATGCTTGGGACTCCTCTTGGCACTTTTTAGGCAATTTAGTTAAAGGAAACAAATGAAGTAGATTTAAATATTCTCTCTGTCTTACAGTTAAGAAATCTGAACCCCAGAGAGGTTAACTCACTTACCTAAGGTCACACAGCTAATCAATGGCATACTGAGTCTATGTAGGCAAGTGGTCTGTCTTGAGAGTCTATGCTTATAATCAGTAAGCTGTGCTACCTCTCAGTATAAATGCAGTAAGCAAAGGAGAGATAATAATAATAATAATGAATAGTAACAGTACCAGTAAACCTTACTTAATATTTCCTATGCATCAGGTACTGTGGAAAACACTTTAAATCCCTGTCTCATTAATCTTCCCAGTAATTTCATTACTGTTAGTATCTGTTACTTCGCATATTTAGAAGCTGACGGAGTTTCTAAACTTGCCCCATGTTACACATATAGTAAGTAGCAGAGCCACTTATTATTATTGAGATAAATCCTGGAGGGCTTCAGGACATTTCAAGGCAACAGTAAATCTCTGTGAGGGAGCAGAAGGTGGAGTGGGGAGTGGGAGGCGGTTTGAAATGGTGGGTCATTCCAACGCGTCTGTAGTCAGTGAAACCATTTCTTGTCTGTTATTTGCTCTACTGAATGAACATAGCCCCTCATTCTCAGTCCCCGGCTTGATGGCCTTGATGAGAAAAGTGAATGTGGAATGGCACAGAGCCACCCCACAGCCAGCTCACTTACCCAAAGTGACGCCTTGTTGGCTGTGAGCTGGTGATGCCTGCCGTGTGCCCAGAAGCCAGGCCTCTGGACGTCTCGACCTCTCCTTTGCCGCTCGGGAAGTGGCAGTGTGGGTCCTGAGACTGCTCTGTTCATGGTGAGAATGAAACGGTGCCACTTTCTCCTCCTTGGTCTTCAGGCTCAGTTAGGGGTAAGATCTGAAGGGAAGGTGACTGTGTCCTCTTGCCTTTCTTGCCAGCCTCTCCTGTCGCTCTGAGAGGTTCAGTGTCCTCCTCCTTGAAAGGTCTTACTGGAACAAAGATGTCTATGGCTGTCCCTGTGCCTCTGGCTTTAGCCGCCACAGCTCAACTGGGGGCTGACCAACCTGGCAAGTCAGGCTCCAAGATTCACTACTCAGAAAAAGTTCTGCTTTGTGTGAACTTGGTTAAGTCTAGAACAGCAACAGAACATAAACTCCAAAAATTTCAACTGGCTCCATTCTGTCCGTGTTAAGCAACTCAATAACCATTTATTGCAAATTTTAACCATATTCTCCCTTAAGATGTATCAACACCTCTCTCTCTGGATGGTGGGGTTTTGAGTGTGGCCCTTTTGTTTTAATGTGCAAAAATGTAAGGCCCACAGGGGTGGCACTCATCAGAATGAAGTCAGAAAAATGGAAGGTTCCAGTGTTTTTATGGCGGTTCATTCTTGCCCTCTACCTGTGTGCAGGACATGTGTGTGTGCTCATGTCTGAGTGTGTGATGCGTCGTCAGCAATGTCTTTTGGAGGCTGGCCTCCTCTCTGTCGTCTCTAGGATGTCTCCACAAGGACCAGCCCCCTTGAAGTATTTTTGTAAGTGTCTTTCTCCTTGTTTCCCTCTCTTTGCTTCCATTCCCCCATCACATGTTAATGGCTCATATCATCTTCCCTTTTCATCACCCAAAACACAAAATCTCACTTGGCTTCTCCTCTGATTTCAGCCTGTCACTTGATGAGGTCCCTGCTATTTATATTTTTGTTTGTAGGAGGGAGCGGGGAACATATAAATAAAGCCCAGGCAAACCCAACCGCCTGGCTGGATACGGAGGGACTCCCTCATCTCATGGCAGCAGGGCTGCCTAACTGGTAGTTAAGCAGGGCCCGAGAGGTCCACACTGTGAATGCCGTTGAAAGGGTTACTGGGAAATGCAAACAAAAACAACATGCAGATGAGGCTGCCAGCAACAGGTAGACTTAATCAGATGCTGTCAGATGAATTCAGCGTCTCCCCGATTGTCGCCTCTCTTTGCCTCCCATTCGGAAGCCCTCATCTGCTCCAGATGTGGTTTAATTTACTGCGACTTGGCTAATTACTGTAATTAAGGATTAATTACTGTTAATTACTTTCACATAAACTCAACGCCAGTCAAAGAGCGGAGCCTTATGAAGTCTGCCACCGAAGTGAGCATGGCTCGGCGGCCTGCGTGAGCTCTGCAGGTCTCTATGTATCGCCTGGGCCCCTGCTGCCACAAATCTGCCTGACCTTCCAGCATCACCAGCGGGATGGGAGGGCCAAAAGTGCAGGAAGGGTCAGCGCTCCAGCCCGCACAGGGCATCAACTACCAGGCACTTCCTCACACCGTGGGCAACCAGAAGGGCAGGGCTGATGCTGGGGAGATGGCCTGAACAACCTGCAGAGAGAGCCACGAAGCACCAGCCATGCCCGTGAATGAAGGAGCCACTCTTGTCTTCTTTTTCTGCTATTACACCGTTGGCTTCGTGAGCTAGCAAGAAGCCAGAATTCCACATTTGTGCAAGTTCACCATAGATAATTGGAACAAAAATCAGAGATGGCCAGAAGTCAGCCCCAGGCCATCCATTTCCTTCCGAGTGTCACCTGCCCTCCTTCTTCCCTGAGCTCCATCTTTCTCCAGCTATTTAGAATCTTTCCCTTTCTCGTGCATATGTGCTTAGGTGCTCAGTTGTGTCCGACTCTTTGCGACCCCGTGGACTGCAGCCCACCAGGCTCCTCTGTCCATGGGGATTCTCCAGGCAAGAATACTGGAATGGGTTGCCATACCCTTCTCCAGGGGACCTTCCCAACCCAGGGATCGAACGCAGGTCTCCCTCATTGCAGGCAGATTCTTTTATCATCTGAGCCACCAAGGAAGCCCTTCCCTTTCTCATTTCATTCAAATGATCAAAGATAGAAATTGTGCTTTCTCCATCCTTGACTTAGACTGCTCTACTTAACGATATCAAGGATCCGCAGTTGCTCAGTGCAATGTGTATTTTCCAGTTCTCATCTTAATGGACTACTTTCTTTGATGTATTTGATACTTTCCTTCATGATCTCTTCTTAGAATCCCTATTCTCTTGGCCTCTGTGATTCTGCATTATTTTGTTTCTCTTAATGGGTTTCTCTTTTGCCATAGGACCCTTAGATATTGGTGTTTCCCTCAAGTTCTGATCTCAGATGGGCTATGAATGGATCTCATTCTACATACATCCTGACTGATTCCATCAATCTCAGGATGTCTGTGGCTCATCCTCCAGACTAAGAATTCCTTGATGTCAAGTTGTGTGTTTCATTCTTTGTTCTACCCCACAAAGATGTAGTGGTACCATCAACACGATGTTATTCCTGTTTTCTGGACCATGCAACCCTGAGTCATACGCATCTTTTGGTGTCCACCAGTGCAACTTTCAAGGGTCTCTCTTGTTTCCTGTTCCACCTTTAGCATTGCAAAGGAGAATTTTTCTGTTGGGATGAGGCAGGTCTTTGAATTTGTCATTCAAGAAAATCCTAGGACTAGATTGTTTCAAAGTGGGATCTGAAAAGGGCCTTTTTAATTGTGCAATTCCAAAAGATGTATCACTGATGCAGAAAAAGAATGCTGGAATACTTTGTGATATGTTTTTATTCTCTGTATTACCGTCTCTATAAAAAGTAAGCTTCCTGGACGTAAGTAGGGTTGTCTTCATATTGACAAAAGGATACTGCTCAAGTGTAAAGGAAACCTTAATTGAGGGGAAAAGAAACATTGAAATGAATTTCTTACTATTGCCAATTAAATTTTTCAGTAAATTGAAAAAATTGTTTTTATATTTGAATCAATTATAAGTAAGATTTTAACTTTTATTAAATGTTTTAAAATCTTATACTAAACCTGCTGATCAGTTAAAGAAAAATGTTTCATAAAATTAAACTGTGTGTTTTTTTTTTTAAATAGACCTTTTGGTGTTTGTTTCTATGTCACAGAAATATGCCATTAATTTTTCCCTTGAGTTGACTAGAGTGCAAGTGGACTGTTGGTATCACTCATACCCATGCAGGTCTTCACGCACTCTCTGTTCTGTGTTATGGAAGTGTAGATTCATTTTGTACGTGTATTGCATTATATTTTGTATTTTCTTGTATTTTTCACTCCATGTTTGCACTTTGTGATTTGAATGGATGTTCAGATATATGTGATTTCAGTGGGTGTAGACTTTATATACAGGGCAAAGACATCAGGTGCTAGGACTGTAGGTTTTGAAGTTATCTGCTTTCTTGTTTTCCCCTGGAATTTTGTGTTAAGGAGTATATTTCTGAAAGTCTAGATTCCCAGTGAGGGTTTAAAGGAGGTGTTTCTTGTACACCGTGAACCAGAATCAACTTCAATGGACAACTCATTTGCAAGTGTAAAATAACAGAAAATATCAAACCACACTGCAAAATTATCTAACTGAATTCTAGTATTTCTTGACTGAATAATCAACTGTATGATTTGAATTTCTCCTTCCAAGTGATTTGTAAGCATCACCGTCAGATAATGTGTTTGTCGTGGCTATGTACTAACTCTTGACATCAGGTATTGGGTATTTTTTCCTCATTGTACAAGATGGCTATTACATAACCGGCTTGCTTAACGTGGTGTTTGAATGCCTGTTGTACGTCACACACAGGACCACGCCCTGGGGATAGCATGGTATTAAATTATCTGTAGTGATGAATTACAGTGTGATGAAATTAATAAGATCCATTACCATGAGAAACAAATATAGTTTGACATACTGAGCACTTTTTTCACTTGTGGTGGTATGCATTTACTTAAATGTCTGGATGTCATGTAAGGAGCCAGGAATGGAAAGATGATACTATGATAGAGCTGTGGTCTGGAGGGGGAATAGTTATATAGTTTTTCTGCCAATGCCGTCAGGTATTTCGGGAATATCTCTGAAATAAGGAAATGTGGAATAAAGAGATAATATCATGACATCATTCCAAACTGGAGAGCAAGAACTATAGTTATTAGGTGAGGAAGGAAACAGAACATTTCAGATTTTCCTAAAGTTCATTGATGCTACTATAAAAATATACATCTTCAGGTAATATTTACTGTAAATGCTTAATTTGGTTATATGTTATGCAGTTATTTATGTTATATTGCATAAGCTACATATCCACTGTAGCTTCGGCTCATCTCTATTCAAATTACAATATATATTCCATATCTGCAACACCACAATCGTTTGAAACAAATATATATCGTTTTTGTAAAATGAAATATTTAGATGTAAGTATTCATTCAAATTTAGTGCAAAAGAGTTTATTGACTGGATAGAGAGACCCAAAGTGAGCATGCATGGATATGCACAGTCTAGACAGAATGAGAATAATTTGTGTACATTGTCCACATACAGAATATGTATGTTTTTATACTTAAGAAGTTTTTTTGGTGAATATTAGAGATTCACTTGTGCCTGTGTATGGGCTTGTGTCCCCATGGACTGATTGAGGGACATGTGTATAGGAGGATCTCCTTGCTGATAGTAGCAACAGAGCTGAAAAGAAAGCAGTCGAGAGAGCGAGGGAGAAGAGACGAGAAAGCCGTGATTAAGTCGGCATTGTTCTATAGGTTGCCGGCTGCCTGCTATTGTTTTCCAGCATTTGAAGATGAAACATATTCATTTAGCTTTCAGAACGGATGGCTTTAATAAGGGCAGAGCAGAGAGGTGGGGTAACACTGATGACTAGAGAGACCCATCAAGGCTCCCCCTACGGCCATTCCGTCAGAGCCGAGGACCACATGACCATTAACTCTGCAATCAGGACAAGTTTTCAACATTCCAGGGTATCCTTCAATGGCAAAAAGAGTCATTTGGAGTCAAGGGAAGATGTATATCAGCAGTAATTGGATTCTGGCCAAAGCTCTTAGGACAGTATTATCTATGGTGAGGGAATAGGTAGGGGCTGGGCTGAGCCAAGCGGGTGTGATCCCAGCCACAGTCAAGAGAGCAGCAGCCCCCGCAGGCCTCAAGCTGGGGGTGTCCCTGCACAGTGAGCTGCTGGTTTGCCCAGGAGTCAGTGGGGCCTGTCTGTGGGTGTAAGTGATCCTCTTTCCCCAGCAGAAAAGGTTTCTGAATATCCCAAGGGGTGAAACTTTGGGCTCCCCAGGATGAGGCCACCCTGGTTGCACTTGACTAGACAAAGCTGTTTAAGGCCTGAACGTGCCTCGTGCCCCCTCCCCACTGCTGCCCCCTCCCGTCTCTTCACCCTGACTACTTCATTACAATCTGCCTTCAGGCCGGAATTGCCCTGCTTAAGCCTCAAATCATTATAATTACCATTATTAGAAATAGCTGCGGGGGAGGCATTGGCGCACCAAGTAAAAATGTGTGAGTGTGTCCGCAGGCCCTGGAATCACTCCTTTTGAGCTCAAGGGACCACAAGGCATGAAGGTTCCACCAAAGCCAGCTAATGCGATGGCTGTCAGCTCTACTCACCCCACCTGTCAAGAGGGGGATGCAGTGGGGTTCATTTTTTTAATTGACACCTTCCTCTCTCATTCCACGCTCTCTCGTCTCAACCTAATTCCTCCTTTCATCTTCCTTCTTTGAGAAAAATCCATTCCTTTGCTCCCCGAATAAACAAAAGGGAAAAAGCCTCACAAGGAACAGTGAGATACGCATTATCCTCCAGAAAAAATACACATAGATTTTAACAAAGGTGCAAACCAGGAAAGGCACCAAAAGTCAGAAAAATAGTTGTCAGCCACGTATGAGGCAGATAAGATGGATAGATGGAGGAGAGAGATACGAAAAAAGCAAAGCAGGGTAGAGAAAAAAAGAAAAAATTGCTTAAAAATCAGAGAGAGAATGAGGTAGAGAAGAGATGATGAAAATACGGTATGTTTCTCATTGTCTAATTTCCTCCTAGTCTTTCTTTAAATGAAACCTAATTTCCCGCAATTGAAGGAAAGTCGAGTGGGAATATGGTGGAGCCAGAAAATAGATGTCACATGAAATGCCTTTGATTTTTCAGTTCATAAGGACTACTCTCTGTAGACATTCAGGAAGGGTTGTGAGGTGAAATGGGATGCGGTGCTATTGACAAAGATTCAAGGAGACAAGGAAGAAACGTGTGGGGTTCTACCAACAGTGGTACCTAAACATCTCCTTCTTTTTATTTTCGGCAGCCTTCGAAGTTTACCTACTCTATGTTTTCTTAGCACCTGATGGTAGAGCCTCCTGAGAAAAGCTCCTTCTGTAAGCCTTGGGCTGTTAAACTTTTAGACCTCTGAATGATCATTTGTTTGAAGTTAGATTGACATGAATCACATATTATTTAGAGATGGACTGGGTCAGTTATCCCTTGAAAGTGGACTGTAGCCCACCAGGCTCCTCCTTCCATGGGATTCCCCAGGCAAGAATACTGGAGTGGGTTGCCATTTCCTTCTCCAGGGGATCTTCCTGGCAGTCCAGTCCTTCCACTTCAGGGAGCGCGACTTCGATCCCTGGTCTGGGAATAAGATCCCGCATGGTGCAGCCAAAACAAAACAAAAACTAGGAACGGAACATGACTGGGGAGGAATGCAAAAAAGGTTAGTCCCTTAAGTCAAGAAATATTAGGATGAAGTTAGGGAAATAAATTGGGTTTTACTTCAATGTATTGTTTGTTTTGTTTTCATGTTTAATTGACTCATGATATAATTTGCATAAGTAAATGTATTTCGTGTGTCCTGTTTGATGAGCTTTGACAAATATGTGTATCTCCCCCAATCACCACCCCAGTCAAGATAGAGAACATTTCTATCCTTCCAGAGCATTCATTCATACCCCTGTGCAGTCAGTCCCCCCGCCACTATCCCTGGCTCCTGGCTACTATAGAATAGTTTCTAGATTTTCATGGAAATAGAATTGTACAGAATGTAGTCTTTTGTGTCAGCTTTCTTGTATCTAAAATCGCAAAAAATAATATTTTGAGATGCATCTGCACGTTGCTCAACTCAGCAGTGTTTTCTTTTTTCTTGCTGAATAGTATTTCATTATGAGAAAATACCACAGCATGACTGTACATTTTTCTGTTGATGGAGATTTGGATCGTTTCCAGTTGTATTCTCAAGAATAAAGCTACTGTGAACATTTGTGCGCAAATCTTTGTGTGATATCTATTTTCACTTTCCCTAGGTAAACACTTTGGATTTATGTTCCTAAGTTATACAACAACTGAATAGTTAATTTGTAGGAACTTGTTTTCAAAGTGATTATACCTCTTGCTCTTCTTGAATGAAACCATTCTTTTCTACCAATGGAAAATTAGATGAGCTATTACATAAAGTGATACAAATAGGTATGACTAGTGGATATAAGCTTCTCATATTCTGTAAAGCTATATTTATGCTCAGATTGAATAGTTTAAACTATCCCACTTTTAAAATTAAATTATCTTAGAATAAATCCTTCCCTAAAATCTACAGGTCTAAATTATTAATTGATGTCATTGAATGTACGGTTACCTAAGGAAACGTGAAAACCCTTGGCCCCGTTTCTCACCTTCTCTAAAACACCTTCCCTAATCAACTCCACCCTGCATTCCCTTAATTCTCATTCTTCCTGCTCTTACGTCAGTAGTACTGTAGCGCCGTCCAGTTTGGACAGTATTCTTTCTAATTGGTGGAGCAGTTGGTCTGTTTAGGAATGCCAGTTTTGGAACAGAACCCTTACAAACTGGAGCGTATTTTCTCCTCTTCACAGTCACCATGCATCTTACTAATGTCAGGCACACTCTAGGTGCTCAATAAACACGTGAATAAGTGAACCTAGTCCCCAGGAGTTATAGTTTAGAAAACTCACTACCCCTCTGTACTCTGAATAACACATAAGGGTTCCCTGGTGTACATCGGTCATAGACAGACATTCATACTCAGTTTTATTATAAAATCATCCTGCCTGTTCATGTGCCTTAAATGGGCTCCACATTCGGCTCCTTGCCTTTGAGTAAATAATCACGCGCTAAAGCTCAGGAAATACTTGGTTGTGGGTTTTATTTTTCCACCCCAGCTGCTGACGTGTTACCTAGCGGGCTATATTCTGCGCTGCACTTGGTTCCCTCTCACAGCTTGTGGTAAGCGAAATTATTCCAAGATTCAATGAATACCTGCTATTGAGCGGCTTCCCTAACTACCCAAACTGGTCTTTTGTTAGTGGTTATTGAGAGGATTGTCACAGCCATTGACCTACTCAATTTTACTTCAAAAGAAATGAGCATTTTTCTTCCCCTTTCATTTCTAAAAGCAGATATGGCAATTTGCTTAAATTGCTGTCTTTAAAAGTTTAGGTGATTATAATTTTTTTCCCTCTTGCCTTTTTCCTTCCTTTTCACTTTAGCAGCACAGCGCCGTCTCTTTTTCTGGGGTTGGACACAGTGCCTACTGCAGGCTTTATCAAGTGACTGTGTGTGGCCTGACACATTAGTATTCATTTACCTGAGATCTCCAAGACAAAATAAGATTATATTGAAACTGATGATTAACATTTTAATTCTGAAATCTCTTTTCTATAGGCACAAATACTAGAGGTTTATAGCTTTAAAAGTTCATCGAAAATGGAAAGTCTTGATTTCTTTGTGGACAAAGATATGATACCAACTTAACTTCCATGACTGAGAATAGGAAGATAGGTTACATTTTAAAGATGTTTATATCTGAAGAAGAGACGATTTGATGTAAATGTGGAGAGATAAGATAAGAGGTACAAGTGAAGGACTAGGCTTGGGGTGTAGGGAAGAATGATGATGATGAAATAATATGGGCATTTGGCAGAGGCCACAAGAGGGTCCTGTTCGTGGATCTGGTGCCATGGGTCACAGTTATCTTTACAGTGACCTGTGGCCAGGTCAACAAAACATACTGAGCCATTCCTTCACACCATATGCTTTATATGTGCTGAAACCTGTGATGAAGAAAATACATCCTAAATTGTAATATGGGAAAAATGAAACCTATGGAAAGACTCAGTTCTTCCTTCCAGGAACTCAGTGCAGTGGCCATAAACCTCGCTCCCAGTGGTAGCCAGCTCTTTTCCAAATAGGTGGCCACGGCAGGTAGAGGACTACTGGAAGGAAAAGAAAGATAGTCCTGCTGCTAATTTGGGGGAAGCCCCTTTAAAGCTCAGACCCCATTATCAAGAGTTTGTATATAACTCTTGTATATAAGTATATTTTCTCAGTAACTGGTATGTGCCAATGATTATATGAGCTGCTTGGGACACAAAGATGAATTTATTAATCCCTAAAATATTGAATGTGTATCTGCTGTGTGCGAGGCATGAATAAGACGTTATCTCTGCTCTCAACGTACTCACAGTTAATGTGAGAGACATACATAATCAGTTCTTTCCAGTACATAATAACAAGTGCTTGGTAATATAGATAATTTGTAAAATTCTATGAGAAGACAGGAAAACTAATCTGCCTGTGCATATTGATATTTGATCTCTGTTACTAGATATAGGATAAAGATTTTGAAACCATCAGACTTAGAACATTATTAAATATGTCAGCCAAAGTAAAAATATAAAGATGAAATGCTAAGAATTCATAATTTATATATGTGTGAGTGTTGTTATTAGTAAAGGGGCTGTTTGTGTCTCCTTTTTTTTCTTTGTCATTGTCAATAGTTCTGCCTGTCCTAGCTGAGGATTTGACTGATTGGCACATTTTCTAAGACATACACAGAGAGGTTGGCCAAGTAGTCATCGTGGATATTTGGGGCTCGTGGAGTGAAGACGGCATCCATGGCCTGTGAGGACAATAGCTCTGGATTTAGTGGACTAGGAGACTTTTTCGTAAAATTCTTCATTCAGTTCAGTTCAGTTCAGTCGCTCAGTCGTGTCCGACTCTTTGTGACCCCGTGAATCACAGCACGCCAGGCCTCCCTGACCATCACCAATTCCCAGAGTTCACTCAAACTCATGTCCACAGAGTCGGTGATGCCATCCAGCCATCTCATTCTCTGTCATCCCCGTCTCCTCCCACCCAGTGTCAGACTTTATTTTTTTGGGCTCCAAAATCACTGCGGATGCTGATTGCAGCCAGGAAATTAAAAGACACTTACTCCTTGGAAGGAAAGTTATGACCAACCTAGATAGCATATTAAAAAAAAGAGACATTACTTTGCCAACCAAGGTCTGTCTAGTCAAGGCCATGGTTTTTCCCGTGGTCATGTATGGATGTGAGAGTTGGACTGTGAAGAAAGGTGACCGCCAAAGAATTGATGCTTTTGAACTGTGGTGCTGGAGAAGACTCTTGAGAGTCCCTTATACTGCAAGGAGATCCAACCAGTCCATTCTAAAGGAGATCAATCCTGGGTGTTCATTGGAAGGACTGATGCTAAAGCTGAAACTGCAATACTTTGGCCACCTCATGCGATGAGTTGACTCACTGGAAAAGAAAATTCTTCATAGTGATCCAGAATTCATATGTTTCAAATGTATGCCTTTACTATTCCAAAGAATGCTGGATGAATTTTTAAGGTTATAAATTGCAATTCCTGTTAACAAGCAACCAGAAGGAGTCCTGGAAGTAAAATGTACTTCAGATCCAGGAGTGAAAGAATGATATACTGGGTTATATAGCCTTTTGTTTCTGTCGTTTAAATGTAATATCTTTACAAGGAAGTAACTACAGAAATGGGCTGTGTGTCCCTGTAGGTTGACGTGGTGGATGGTAGCCAGGCTTTTTCTCCTTTTCTTTTCACTGCACTGTTCTAATAAATGGTGAGAGTGTTTTAATAAGTCCCCTGGTCATCGTCGTAGTTATGATCTCTAGATGAAGACAACTTTTTGAGGCTAGTGTCCTAGGAGGCTGGAGTCAGCGTGTGTGTGTGTGTGTGTGTGTGTTTGCACTTGATTTATAAACCACCAAAGCCACGATGAAGTACTAGGGTGAAAATCACTTACGTTAACAGCAAAGAAATGTCACCATCAATTCCAAGAGGGACTTGTAAACCTGGAGCTAACAGCCAATGGTTTAATTCTTTTAAAATAGCAATTTCTTTAAACTTTCTAGGAGAAACTACATTCCATCAGGAAAAAAAATACAAAATTATGGGCATGAAGAAAAGCTGAGAGTTGTAAAAGTTAAAGAAAAAAATTCCTATTTTTGAGAGGCAGTCTTCCAGGGATTCTTGAAGAGAAAAGTACCTTTCCTATTCAAGGTACAGTGAGTTCCAGAGAAACTCCATAATGGAGAGAAGTGCAGATGTTTTGTTCTGAGAAAAGGGGAGAAGAGCCTTCAAAGCCTACAACTACAAGGTGTCTGTATTATTTTGGACTGGAAGACCTAGCATACATTCAACACTAAGGATCACACAGTTAGATTTCCAGTACAGTGTGTGTTAGTCACTGAGTCATGTCCGACTTTGCAAGCCCATGCCCATGGAATTCTCCAGGCCAGAATACTGGAGTGGGTTGCCATGCCCTTCTCCAGGGTATCTTCCCAACCCAGAGATCGAACCCAGGTCTCCTGCATTGCAGGCAGATTCTTTACTGTCTGAGCCACCAGGGGAGCTATACTGTATTACAGTACAGTAGTAGACTCATTTTAAACAGTAACTGGGTGACTGAATGACACATTGAGGCCAGTGTCAACATTAGGACTTAGGTATCTGTTTTAGAAAACTGCTATATAAAAACAGCCCTTTTTTCTTTTGTTTTGTTTTTTAACTAATCTTCTTTTAACCTCTGATTTTCAAAAAAATAAAATCAGAGAACTACAACTTGCCCCTGAAAACATGAAATGAAGATCATTTTAACCAAATCTGAGCTTTTATTTAGGTATCTTCAGAATGGGAGTTAATAGTCTTAGCTAGCTTGCTGCTTGAAAATGCTAGAGGCATGATTCTGAGAGTGACTGTAGAGCAATTGACAGTGATGAATGTGAAATAGTAATGAATAACTTCATAATGGAGCAGAGATGTTGCTGCTTTGCATACTAGTTATTGGACGGAAGGAGTAGCACCAGGATCTGACTCCAGTAGTATGGTTGATTTTTCTGCTATGGGTCAGTTCTGGCAAGCAGGGTATAAGCCAGTGAAGATAATTCCTAGTGGGGCAAGGCTCGTGAAGGACTAACCCAGCAAGAGTTAGTGGTGATACTTTAGCTGTTGCATTGCTTCCGCACAAGCATCCAGTCAATGACAACGTAATAAGATGGCCATGATCATAGTGATATTTATTGCCTTGATAACAAATTGATAATGGTTCTATTGATCTCTTTTGTTCATTTCCTTTCTCCACAGAGTCTTGGTTAGCCCTGACATGCTGAAGTATTCCTTTTTTTGTCTCTCCCTTTCTTTTTAATAAGACTTCATCAGGACTGAAGGATCCAACACTCCTAGCCCTTGCCGTCTGCTACTTTGAATCTTTTTACTCAAATCCGTACTTCCCTCTGCTGCTGTTAAAAATGATTTATGTTGAACCTGTACTTTTGCATAACCTTGTGTTTTAGACCCCTCAGAATTTATTAAGTACCATCTCTGAGACTGTGCGGCGTCTTTCACGTTTCCTAAATTGATTCCAAGGAAATCCAGTATTCTGTCAGATGGCTTACTAACACTGTATCATGTAGGATTGTATTTGTCGCTAGCACCATTCTAAAAATACGGTGGCTTAAGCAATATGTTATGGAATAGAATTCCAAAGGTAAGTCATCAGAGAACCAGGGGATTTATAAAGGCATCATTCTGCATTTAATGCCCATTTTCAAGACTACCTCATAATTTAGTATTACTGCTGAATTTCCCAGCCATCTCATTAGTATTCCAAGCAAGAAGGAGGGAAATATAAGGCTAAATAGGGCATACTTCTCATTTGAGTTAATTCCCTTTAAAGAGTCTTCTTAAAACTCTCACATAACAATACCACATGCATATAATCATATATAAACATATATACATGTGTGTGTGTGTATATATATATATATGTGTGTGTGTGTGTATGTGTGTTTTATATATAATCATCCAGAACTTAGTCCCATGGCCATTCCTAGCTTCAAGGGAGGCTGGAGAAAGCTAATTATTTACCTTGGCATAGTCTTTAAATAAACTGGATTTCTATGTCTAAAGAGGACAGGTAGGATGGGTATTGGCTAGACAACAGAAAATCCAATGGGATCATATGGACACATTTGATTATCATGATAACTTTATTTCACATTTGTTCCAGAGCACCAGGAGATGTGCCAGGAGGTAGAGTCAGAGAACAATGTTAGGGTCAGGAATACTGGAAGATACAGACCAATAATCCCATATATTTGATTTTGAGAAATTGAAGTCAGCAGTTCAAAGTCATATATCTGACTCAAATGGCAGATTCTACTTCCTAGGCTTATTTCTAGCTTAATCTTGTTATTTTAGAAGAATCCCTCGTCTCTGTTTCTTAGTTCCGTATTACTTCCTTATGTTTGGATTCAGATACTTACTACTGAAGAAGTTCCAACCATACATCTTATACATATCCAATGAGCAAGTAGGTATTGAACACAGCTCCTCTTATGTGCAATAACAATACACCCGTGGTTAGTTCCTCAGACGTACCTGTACATCACCACAGGGTACCTGATGAGTCCAAATCTATTGCCTTGTTGCCTCCCTGAAACAATCCTACAGGTCCTGGGGCTTGGCTGTGGGAGAAACTCCTGACCTGTCTGTACCGGTTCTGCCTCTCCAGTGGCTCGGACAACGCCTTGTACCTGTTGGCTGCTGAATAAATAACTTCTCCCTACTCTCTCATAGGAAGGGAGTTGAAAGGGTTAATAAGCAGAAGTTATAGACTTGGCCACTTTTCTAAAATAGCTGTTAATCAGGAAGCAGGAGATTTATAAGTAATCTGAGGAGATTTTATTCAGCAGCATAGGTAAATTTTTTACCTAAGTCCCAAATCTTAGTTGAGCTATTTGGGTATCTGAGAAGACGTGGGGTGAAGGGCAGAGAGAAAGGAGGATTGCATCCTGGTTGATTACTTGTCATCTGCGAGACCTTATTCCATGTAATATACCAAACTTTCAAGGCAGTATTCTTATTCTCTACACTGAACGTACAAAGTCCTATTTTCTACACTAAGCTTGAAAATGAAGACTTGCATCCTCATTTTAAAGATGGGGAACTGAGTCTGAGAGAGGAAGAAAGCTGCTCAAGGTTACATACCTAGTGAGTGGCAAAACTGACATTAAAATCCATATGTTTTTCCACTATGTCACATTGCCTCTCCAAGGAAAAATATCAAAGAAGCAAACTTAAACTTTTCAGTGAAAAATTGCAGGAAAGCACGGGCCACAGACTGAGCAATGGCCTGGAGATTAGAATTACTGAATTCTGTCTCCCTGACTCTGCCCTGAGACTTTCTTTATCATTAGAAGCTGTGTGTTAAAAGTGCTTTATAGAGGCTTGAGACTTCGCTATACAAATGTTGCTGCTTCTGCTGCTGCTAAGTCACTTCAGTCGTGTCCAACTCTCTGCGACCCCATAGACGGCAGCCCACCAGGCTTCTCTCTACAGAATCCTCTAGGCAAGAACACTGGAGTGGGTCACCAATTCCTTCTCCAATGCAAGGAAGTGAAAAGTGAAAATGAAGTCGCTCAGTCATGTCCAACTCCTAGCGATCCCATGGACTGCAGCCTCCAGGCAAGAGTACTGGAGTGGGTTGCCATTGCTAGTTCATCTTAATAGTAACACATATCTACCCCTGCATTTCTGCCCCTATTAAAATTGGGCTAATAATACTGTTTCTTCTTCAAAGTCCTATAATGACTGGTGTGTTGGAAGATACTCAGAGAACTACAAATGAGGTGCCTTTTAAATAGCACCATTTCTCAATACAGTAAATGTATAAAATGATTTTGGATTTTTTTAAAAAATATTTTTAACTGGGGTGCTGGAGAAGACTCTTGAGAGTCCTTTGGACAGTAAGGAGATCCAACCAGTCCATCCTAAAGGAAATCAGTCCTGAATATTCATTGTAAGGACTGATTTTGAAGCTGACACTCCCAATACTTTGGCCACCTCACGTGAAGAACTGACTCATTTGAAAAGACCCTGATGCTGGGAAAGATTGAAGGCGGGAGGAGAAGGGGACGACAGAGGATGAGATGGTTGGATGGCATCACCGATTCAATGGACATGACTTTGAATAAACTCCGGGGGTTGGTGATGGACAGGGGAGCCTGGCCTGCTGCAGTCCATGGGGTCCCAAAGAGTCGGACACAACTGAGGGGCTGAACTGACTGATACCAGATCTTAGTTACAGCATGTGGGATCTAGTTCTCTGACCAGGGATCGAACCCAAGCCCCCTGCACTTAGCCACTGGACCACCAAGGAAGTCCCTGAATTTTCTAATTGAGCTGCATCACTGAAACTTTAAGCAATGGAAGAAAGTAATAGTCACAATATTAATTCAATAGTAATTAGTAATAAACTTAGTCAACCAGCTACAGGTTAGGCCAGTGCTTCTATGATTTTCTGCCAGAGAATTTACTCCCACTAATGGCTAACAAGGTCGTTAGCAGGATAGAGCACATCTGAGATAAGACCTTTCCAGGAGCCTTCAGAAAAATCTCTTAATGAATTCTGCTGTGTGTCTTAATAGATGCATATGTAACTGAATATAACTAACATTATATTCCTGAGTTCCATTCTCCTCTAAGTACTTTCATTTTCCAATCCAACCCAAGCTGACCTCATGTGCTTATGAAAGATTTTCTTCCATTGGCCTCCATCATCCATCGTAGATAGCAAAATAAACAATCACTCATTGATCTGTTGTTCCCACAGGGCATTACCCAGGAAAGCATATGATTGTTTTACAGCAGAACAGTGTAACATGTGTGTGCATGTGGGTGTGCTCAGTTGCTTCAGTCATGTCCGATTCTTTGCTACCCCCACTGACTGTAGCCTGCCAGGCTCCTCTGTCCATGGAATTCTCCAGGCAAGAATACTGGAGTGGGTTACCGTGTGCTCCTGCAGGGACTCTTCCTGACCCAGGGATCAAACCTGCATCTCCTGCAGCTTCTCTGCATTGCAGGCAGTTCTTTACCACTGAGCTACTAGGGAAGACCTTGTGCATATATATGTGTATACATATGTAGCTAAATGTGATTTGCTTTGTTTTATTAGAAAAAATACTCAGGCAAAGTCTATAATCAGCAGTTAACTTGTATATTTAAGTGGCCATCCTAAGTACTTTGAAGTAAAGTATTAAATCTAATTTTCTTACTGTCAAAGAGAAGCTCAGAAACTCGGCTTTTATGTTTCAAAAGCATTGAGAAGCATTTTGCCTGTGTTTGGCATCTTGAATGTGCAAGAAGTTCTGAGCCACCAGTATAATAATTTAAGGCATCCCGCTTATGTCTTAGTCATTTACCATGGAATTCATAGGTAAAAGTGGTAGCAACATTCTTCAGTATAACTTGGGAAAGTTATGGTGAATTGTTATTGCTTTTCCTAATCTAGATTCTTCCTACCTCATTTTAACAGCAGCAGTATTCTGTCACCTTTACGTGGATTATCTCAAATATTTTATGAGAACTCCACAGGCACCTTATTGTTCCCTGTGGGTGCCTGGGCTGGTGATGAGGTGAGGGCTGGCAGGTGAGCTTCTGCAGGATCCCACCTTTCTTCTGGAGTCGGGCCACTGTGGTCTGTTTTACATGTTGGTCTTCTAAGTAATCCTAAAGAAAAGATTTCACGTTTCACAAAATTCCTCAGAAAATCACTGCATTTCCTCCTTTTTGTCACTCCACGAGTCTTTGAGGAGTTGTTGTTCCCGTTATGCAGATGAGGAATCTAGGCTTAAACCAACTGAGTTTCTAGAGAGTACCTAACTCGTAAGTTGCTGAGCACCCACTCAAGTTCTGTTCTTCTATCTCTAGAGTTTGTTTTCTTACCACTAATTACTTCTGACTCCTTTTTCCAAATCTAAAGTACTAGTAAATTTGAGAATGATCTTGTTTCTTTTACCAGGCCCAGGTTGCTCTGTAACTTTCCTGCTTATGTAAATGTGACATCTATATGTGTATAAACCATGTACATACATATGTGTGCATATGTATATATTTCATGTGTATATATATTTCAAAGTACAAACGGTAGGACTAAATTTATCGAAAAAGATGATTTTGCTCATATTCTTGGCCTTTTATGGTTATAATATGACTGTGCGTTTTTGTATATTTTGTGGTCTGCTTCTATTCTAGCTCTTAGATTAGAACAGTCATCAACTGTGTGTAACCACAAACAGGTAACATACCTCTCTGAGTCTTTAATAACATGGATTCACTGGAAAAGAAGGTATTTGCCAGTTTCCACATGAAGAGTGGGCAAAGCAGGATTTTGTTTGCATTCTCTTCTTGGGCCATGGATTAGAGCAGTTGTGAAATAGTAATTCTTTTCAAGGAGAAATTTGCTAAACCTTGTTAATATTTAGGTATCCTAGGACTTGACCTAAAGTGCAGTGAGACCAAGGAAGTGGCTACCTGCATGTTCATGGAGAAATTCTGTACCAGTTCATGCCAAGGCCAGGAAGGCTTAGAATTTTGTTTAGATTGGAGATCAAGAGCTAGATGATAAGGTCCACAAATCAGAACAGAAACATTTCTTACCCCACCTCCTAATATATACACCGATTGTTGGTGTTAAAGTGATGCATACCAAACAGTCTTGGAAAAAGTATCCACCTGTCCTCCTTACTTGAAAATGAAGAAGTTCAGCCATTGTGATAAATGGTATGGGTACCATTCATTCATTTTGGTTTGTCAGGAGAATTAAAGGTACAGCTGATAATACAACAGACTCCAGTGCTCTTGTCTGGAAAATCCCATGGATGGAGGAGCCTGGTGGGCTGCAGTCCGTGGGGTCGCTAAGGGTCGGACACCACTGAGCGACTTCACTTTCACTTTTCACTTTCACACATTGGAGAAGGAAATGGCAACCCACTCCAGTGTTCTTGCCTGGAGAATCCCAGGGATGGGGGAGCCTGGTGGGCTTCCATCTATGGGGTCACACAGAGTCGGACACGACTGAAGTGACTTAGTAGTAGTAGTAGCAGGATTTGAGGTGCAGAATGTTGAAAACTAAGAGCATCAAATCCAAACCCTGTATTCAAAAGACAAAGATAAAGAAAGATTACATTTTACCATAAACAGTGGTTATACAAGACAAAGGGAGTATTTATATGCCTGTGCATCTCCAGGGATGGGCCAGGGGCCGGTTCATTGGGGTTCCACTGACTTCTGCTGCTCCACGTTTCCTGCTGACTTTTAGAAGCAGTCATGTATATCCACAGACAGGCCAAGAGATAATTAAGTGGAAGTAAGAACTCTACATCCGGCCTCTTCAGAAAGAGGTAGCAAATCCTCCTAATCAATTCTGATTCCTTCTGGCTTTGTTGTGTAAGGTCAGCTTAACAGTCACTAGAAGAGGTCATGGTAGGCTCTGTGATCTCTATCATCTGAAGTTAAATAATATGTCATTAAAAGGGTCAATCAGAAAAGAGCACATTCTTTTCCAATGACTCACATATTTTGCAGAAGCTTTTTGCTTCTTGGAATTTCTATCACAAATTTCAAACCTCATAGCAGAAATGTTGATACATTAAAGTTTGACTGGATTCAGAGGAAGCTCTCCTGAACCCTGATGGGACTGGGAATTGTGGTCATGGGGAGCAAGCATCTATGACATTTGTTTTCACTCCAGTGAGGAGCAAGGTCAGCATGTTACATCAGATCTCAAATGGGACTTGGAGGAGAGCACCGTGACGTCATGGGAGCATCTCAGGGTGAAGTGAAGGTGGGAGTAGTGGTGCGTGATGGAGAGGACAGGAAGAAAGCTTTCTCTATGTCAAGATGGATCAGGAGAGGATGCACACACACAAATAACAGGTTTATAGTATGTTTGATTTTAGCCTATGCTTTTCATCTTGACATTGCTGAGTAGGTCTTACTCCCTCTTCAGAAACTTTTCAAGCCACCAGAAGTCAGGAAAATCAAGTACAACTAAAGCCTTTTAAGATACCCTTCCTTCTCTGTGTGATTATCAAGACAATATTAAAGCAACAGAAAACTTGGAAAACAAAGGGGAAAGTGCTGTTAGTTGTCTCCCCTCAATACAGCCACTCTCCACATTTTTTATTATCCCTCTTCAGATTTTATCCATGTGCAAACTGACAGGTAAGTAGGTGGGTAGGAAGATATAGATTAGAGAGCTAAAACTGGTATCTGTACAAGTGTCTTGCATAGTAAACTCAAAATTTATAATATTGTCAGAATTTTTAATGTTGCTATATTACTTTCAAATCATTATTTTTAACACCTGCTTAGTATATTTTAGTTTTAAGAATCTCACTTTCAAAATAGGTGAAAGTGATATCAAATAGCATTTATTATTATTGCCAGTTCCGGGCAGACATAGGAATATAATGATCTATTTTTGCTTTTTTCTTCCTTCAATTCTGCTGGGTATTACTTGTCAGCAAAACAAAAATGAAAGTTGGTACATATTCAGATATTTGGTTTTTGGAGATTTTTGGTAGATTTGTTCCTTCACATGAACATTTTGTTATTGGCAAGGTTGGACCCTTGAATTACACTGAAAGCTGTAAAAAGACAGTAACTAAGGGATGATTGGATGAATGGATGGATGGATGTGAGAGAAGGGAGGAGGAGGTGACTCTGTCGTTGATCAAAGCACAAGTATATGGTTTAGAAGAACTGTGGACAAAGACCACTATGAACAGTCTGCTGCATCTCATGGTGGGCACCATCGCCTCTTGGATCAAGAGTCAATATGTAGGGATGATATTTGAATGGATATAAACATACCTAAGCCTTTTTTCCGCTACATGAAAAGTTAGGATTTAAAAAAATAAAGGAAAAGGCTCATTGCCTTTTGAAAAATACTTTGAAGATACTCTCTGAGCTAAAAACGGTATAGGATGTGTACTTTGCTGAAGTTGCATTTAAAAGGAGCTTTCAAAGTGGGGACTGGAGTGCGTGTGTGTGTGTGTATTCCCTGAATGCTCATTGCTAACTGTGTAATGGCCTTTCTTACTAAAACACTTGTGCATGTATCTTTGTGTATGTATGAAATATCAGAGAATACAGTATTTAGGCCACATTAGTGAGGGTAAGAATGTACAGATAAACTGTATCATTTATGGTTATGATATGGCTACTGTCAAAATAACATGCTATTTTGACAGTTGCTTTATCTTTACTCTCACTGAGTCTACAATAAGAAACTAGTTTCTTAGCAACTAAAATATATTCTCAAACAAGAGCATTAAAAGGAGGAGGGGAGCCCACAAGAGAAAAAAATGTACTCACAGTTAAACTCTGGGCAAGCTCTTCCTATTGAGTAGGAATGAAATTGATCTGAAATAGTGTGGGGTCCTCTTGCCCATCTGCCCACCCTTGGGCAGCATCCCTGGCTGAGACCAGCTTCTGAGAGTTTAGATGTGAGAACAGGAGGCAGCTTGCATGAGGGGTAGGAGAGTCTGTCTTTGTTTTCCCTTTTTCTTCCTGTCAGTGTGTGTGTTCTCTCCAACCGTTGTTTATATCCTAGGTAAGAAACTTCTGTGAGAACTAGTACCAGAGTTATGGAACAGAGACTGTATTCAGATGTTTCCTCATTGTGACTTGCAGCCAGTGGCTTGTGTATTGTGTCATTGGCTACATTGATAAATGGTAGAGACTAAGGAAGCAAAGAAAGAATTCACCTACTTCAGGCCTGTTGTGTTATGTTCATAAAACATTTTGAAATTCTCCAAAGTGACATTTCTCAAATTATAATCTGGGGACCTCCAAACCCTTTTGGGGAACCATGAGGTGAAAACCGTTTCAATAATACTGAGAGATTATTTGCTGTTTCACCCATGGTCTTTCCTGAGGGTACAGTGTAGCTTTCTAGAAGCTACGTGGTGTAAGATACCGCCATAGACTGAATGCAGAAACAAGGATGAGAATCCAGCAGCCTTCTATTGTCAGACACCGAAAAGATTTTCAAAAATATAAGACAAACTCTTCTTAAATTCTGTTTCATGATTTCTTTTAACGTGCGATGGGCTTCTGATTGTTTTAAAATGAAACAATAACAAGTTTAAAATATTTTAGTTTCAAATTACTAATACAGGAACTGTCGATAGATAGGATCTGTATACATAAAAGCTCTTCAGAGTCCTCAGTAATTCTTAAGAGTGTAAAGGGGTTCCAAGCCCCAAATGTTTGAGAATTACTGCTTCTGCAAACTGGCTGTCCACACCCTTATGTGTCTCATGGGTTTGGGGAAGTCACCAACTGTTTCCTTTCAAATGGTGGGGGACGTTTTCAAGTGCATCCACAAGAAATGAGCAAGTCAGGAGTCGGGCAATTAGTGTCACTTTAGCTCTCTTTGATTTCTTTCTTTGTTTGTTTGTTTTGGGTGTCTCCATGGGTTAGATATATTCAGGTAGATAGAGAATCAACTCTTAGGAAAGCCCCACCTTTCCTCAGCTCCCCATCATTTCCTTCCACTGGTGCCATAGCCAAGGCATCTCTAAGGAGAATGGCCCCAGTACCTAGGGGCTACCCTGCTAATGGAGAAGGAAATGGCAACCCGCTCCAGTGTTCTTGCCTGGGAAATCCCTTGGACAGAGGAGCCTGGAGGACTATAGTCCATGGGGTCGCAAAGAGTTGGACATGACCAAGTGACTAAACAACAACAACCCTGCCAAATGCCTAGCTTCCCCTTCCACAGCAAGATCTGAGAAACAAGACATAGGGGAGATTGAAGAATATGGAAGGGATGAGAGGGCGGAATTGTTAATTAAGCTCTATTAAATATTAATTGAAATATAAATTCAAAACCTCACCAACCCCTGACAGTTATATAATTTAATTAAGTGGTAAGGCCTGTTGCCCCACAGTGTCATTGGGTGTAGTAAGGGAATAAAGTGACCTTCTGCTCATAAACACCATGAGGGCTTTATTAATCCAAGGCATTTGCCAATAAAGTACATGGGAAAATCGGCAATAATAATAATTTTATGGAACATGGAAGAATTGAAGGGGCAATTTTGACCTGGGTGGGAGTGCAGTGAATCAGCTGAGGTGCTGCCCATGTGATGTTGGGGCATTTGTCACTGGGGCAGAGGAGATGAGATCCTCACATGTGCCCTTCCACATTTATAGAAGTATTCTCTGCACTTGGAAGATGTCTGTTGAATTCTTGGAACTAGTTTCAGTTTTATAAATTACCTTGAAGTGAAAAATTGTGCATGCATATATGTGTGTTTGGACATAAAAGTTGCAAAAGAATGCAGCTTTGGAGAAGTATTTGATTTCCTAACAGCAAAGGAAAGTTTGTGTTTAGCAGTTTTTGTTAAGGTAGTTATGGTGAGTGAATTGTAAAAATGACCTGAATTCGGTATATATGCTGCAAAAGAAAAGTTGTAATATTATCTTTTCTAGCTTTCTAAAGTTCTTAATGGGAAGGAAAAAAGTACACGATATTGTCTATGTGCTTTTGTTTCTTTGAATTATTTTTTTAATTGTTTAAAATATATGTGGTTCTGAGATCTCTTTTTTTTAAGGTGGTGCAATTCAGTTTTGAACATAATTATGACAAGTTACATCAGCAACCCTTAGTCTTTGTATCAGAAAAGCTCCTAGACGACTGCTTCATTTCTTTCTCTGTACAAAAGCATGGCTATGGGAATTCTCCGTGTTCTTTTGTTGTGTGGCTCTGCATCTTTGGTGGTGGTTTTCTCACACGGTTTTGTAGCAGCACTTTGTACTCCCTGGTTTTACGTTGTGCCTGGAACATTGGTCCCCAGGTTCGAGAGATGATGCTTCAGGTTTAGAAAGGGAGCTCTTTCAAATTTAAAAATGCATGATTTTGCCAGACCATGTTTGCCGTCCTGTGGTCTTGGCAGCCCTGTTTGTGAGGGACGCAGCCTGTTGGTGGCTTTGACCCCATGAAAGTGGCTCCTCCTTCACTGGGCTAGCGGGTCGGGCTTGGGGGAAAAGCACATAGAACCTGTCACAGAGTGTTCCCTTACTCCTCGTATGTTAGCAATTTTACTGTGCTCTCTTATTTCCTCTTCAGTTTGGGTCTGAGTAGTTACTTAAAGGAATGTGGATAAAGGCTCTCCATTTCGGGAGCAGGAATAATGCAGTTTGAGTAGTTGCCTCACCCTGTCGAGGGGCCTGCGGAGCCTTGAAAGCCCCTACGTGGAGAGCTCGCTGTTTCGTGTGGCCAAGAGGAGCTCAGTGTTCCTTGCCTTCTTTTGGTGTTGATAGTAATAATGTCAAATAAGCCCAGTGATTCTCTGGGCCCTGGAAGGGTGGGCTAGGTGAATGAGTGCCTCTCGGCAAGGCTGGATGGGGCAGCTGGGGGTGAGGGTCTGGGACCCCCTCTGCCTCCCCAGCGTCTCCATGCCAGTCACCCGCTGCCCTGCTGCCTACGTGCCCGGCTCGCTCGTGGACAGGGACACAGATTCGTGTGCTCACGGGTAAAAGCAGAGGCTGGGCACCTTTTGAGAGCTTGGCAGAGGCATCCTTGTTCACTGAGGAGTGTTTCTTTTCTTGAAGCCAGTGCTGAATCTTGGGTCTGTGCTGCTGATGCTGTAGAACATGAGAAAGAGCCGCGGCAGGAGCCAAGTATCTGCCAGACTGTGTCGGGAGAACCTTTATCATTTCTGTCAGATACATCACAACTCGCTTGTCTTACCATACATCTTCCTAAATGTGACAGAATATTCAGCTGTTATTAATTGAATACTCTCTAATTTAACTGCTTAGCAGAAGAAAGAGTGACTGGTTTGTTTCAACACGTAAAACTGGCATCAACCTGTACGTGGGTTTTGATGCTGTTGCATTTAACAGCCTGAAAAAAGTTGTTGTGTAGGGAGAAATGACTAACCCCCTTTCAATATGGTAACTAAATTCAGTTTATTGTTCAAAAACAAATAGAAGGGTGTGTGTTTGTGAGAGAAAGATCTACATATTAGGATAATACGATTGTCTTATGGGCATGTTTACTTTTTGTGATAGGTGGGTTGTATATCGTAGGATAGCTCCTGAAGTAGTTCAGCTCACCTGGAAGGCTCGAGGGCCCTGTGAATCTCTTTAATTTGAAAACTTACTCGAATAAACCCGATTCATCTGTTTTTATCTTTTTAATCGATAAAATATGAACAGGGAGCCCTACAAATTCCTATATCATATTGAATGCAGTGCTAAGATTTGAGAGGCTTCTTCATGAGAGAAGAAGGTGAAATTGAGAGATGAAACAGAGTGCTTCTCTCCATGAGAAAAAAGTTCTTCCTTTGGTGGGAGAACAAAAGCTAGTCAACCATCAGTTTCCAAAACTACTCCAGGAGAAACAAAACCATATTCCAATTCATTGATCCAGGGAGAAACCAATGTGAGAACTATATATCCTACCAAACTTGGATGGATTTTAACGTATATTTACATTTATGTCATTGTTCAGTTCAGTTGCTCAGTCATATCCGACTCTGCGACCCCAAGGACTGCAGCACACCAGGCTTCCCTGTCCATCTCCAACTCCCAGAGCTTGTTCAAACTCATGTCCATCGAGTCGATGAGGTCATTGAAGATTTTGCTTTTTAAAGAAGATATAAAAAGGCACTCAGTGTTGTAATGCCTGTATACATGTACAATATATTCTTTTCTTAAATAAATGAATTCAAAGTGTGACAGTAAGTAGAAGACAGGCTTGGCTGGAACGAAACACTCTCCATGTGGAAGTTAAGTGAAACAAAAGACTGTGTCCCCAGTTCTACCATCAAGGTCAGCAAAGTGTGATTCGCCGCTTTGCAGAGATGGATGAGAGTCCCAAGACCGCAGACAGGGAAGAACATACCTATAGTCCTTTGACTCGCTCATCATGGGACTATTAGCTTGAGCGTTCTGGAAAATATTATTACCCCCAGGGCGCCATGTAACTCCCTGGCTCCTGACAAGCTGCCAGCATGGCTCTCTCTGGGCTGCAAAGTTGGAGCTCCCCTGGCAGGCTGCCAGGGTTTTAAGATGACTCTGGGGGCCCAAGGTGGCCTCCTGGTACCAGTCAGCATTCATTGTAAAACCCAGTTCCAACAAAAAAGAAAAAATCACCCTTCCCTGCTCTCCTCTCTTCACAGAGCAGGCTGGCATACAAGGAATATCTATGCTGGCACATTGTCCCTCATTTTAGGGGCCAGCTTTTGCTTTGAGATGGCATGGAGAAGGGGATTATTTGCACTGTGGCTTTTGATGTAAGCCATCATTGTCATATTATATGAATAGCATTGCACAGGGATGGCCGGACACAAAGACTACCTCCCCTTCCTCCCGCACACACTGCCCTGTGTAACCCAAGTCCTCAGCACAAAAGGGCTTATGGATTTTTTTCTTTTTTTTACCCTCCATAGTCTTATGGAAAATAGTGGCCTCTGTTGGAAACCTCAGTTTTTCAAAAGGCCTTTTAATTCAGGCATCAAGAAACATGCAAAAAATTAGCAGAGTGTTTTTCTACAGGGAGGTAATTTCTACATTTTTTTTATGCAGAAAGACTGTACACATATGCTCACAATCATATTTATAATTACTTTTTTTTGGCTGAAAATTTTAAAAAATGCAGTTGGCTATAGGGAGTTGGTGATGGACAGGGAGGCCTGGCTTGCTGCGATTCATGGGGTCACAAAGAGTCAGACACGACTGAGCGACTGAACTGAACTGAACTGATGAGGTCTTAAGGTACCCTAATGTTGCATATGCAGACCAGGAAAAAAAAAAAAGGTTTCACATAATTTTGGTAATTCAGAATAGAAGCTTCCCCAGTGAAAATACCAGAACCATAAAATCTACTCACTGAAGGAAAATTGACTAAACCAGATTCACTGTTTGTAAGACAAATGGAGGAAGGTAATATATTTAGTACAAACTCTACATTTGTGTGTACTTACATATAAATATATGTGTTTAGGCTTGTCATGACATGAACCTATATTCACAAAGATGAAAGGTAGAGATTGGGACCTGGAAAACTCCTAATGTGATAATACAGCTCAAAATCACAATTCAAATCCTTGTCAAAGATAAAAATCTAGACAAGGAGAAAAAATTTGTATTTATGAAACAATTCATTGACAGGCTCGACCGTCTTCGCTTAGGGTTCATTGGGAGTTGTAGAGGAGGGAGTTTGGAGGCCAAGGAACAGAAGTGATTCTTAGTCATATTTCTGAAACTAACCCTTGGTCAGGGTGGGTTTTTGTTGTTGTTGGTTGAGAGTGCACAAGAGTAGAGACATAGCCATGAACAAGACAGAAGACAGGACTATCTCCCCGTCCCCATGGAACCGAGATTCCTGTAAGGGACGCACATATAAACTATGTTGGGGTTTGAGGACATAGCTTGATAAGATGCAGTGATATTTTTGATGGGCTGATCACAACTTTCAAAGAGTACAAATGGAAAAAAGTCATGAAATGTTGTCATTTTTTTAAATCGGCACTACACCTGGAAAGTTCAGAGTCTGTGTAACCTAATAATAATTGGTCCTATATTACAGTCTTTAATTCTTCAACTCAGGAGGCTTCATATTTTCTATTCTCATCTGAAGTTTGACCAAATAGGGAATGCCAAGGTGTTGATTAAAAGAATATAAATAGTGGTCCTGAAGAAATATTTTAATTTTCAAGCTATTGAAAGAGGTTTTGGGACTTGAGAGATGTTATCTCATCTATCTTTGCTGACAAAGGTCCATATAGTCAAAGCTGTGGTTTTTCCAGTAGTCATGTATGGATGTGAGAGTTGGACCATAAAGAAAGCTGAGCACTGAAGAACTGATGCTTTTGAACTGTGGTGCTGGAGAGGACTCTGAAAGTCCCTTGGACGGCAAGGAGATCACACCAGTCCATCCTAAAGAAAATCAGTACTGAATATTCATTGGAAGGACTGATGCTGAAGCTGAAGCTCCACGACTTTGGCCACCTGATGTGAAGAGCCGACTTAATGGAAAAGACCCTGATGCTGGGAAAGACAGAAGGCAGAAGGAGAAGGAGGGGATGACAGACGACAAGATGTTTGGATGGCATCATCAACTCAATGGACATGGGTTTGAGCAAGCTCTGGGAGGCAGTGAAGGACAGGGAAGAGTGGCTTGCATAGTCCATGGTGCTGCAAAGACTTGGGCATGACTGAGTGACTGGATAGCAACAGCAGCAAGCCAGTGAAGTCAGTGTTTCCACCTGCAGTTGAGTTTTAAAAGATGTTTTTCCAACTGGTGTCAGCCTTTAAAAAAATACAACAAAACCTTCTCAATCACGCTGTTACTGTTTTGTAGCCCAGCAAACTTTCATACAAGTGAAATTAGACACAACATACTAGGAAAACTTCCTGAGGTTTGCTAACCAACAGGCCAATTCAGACTATACCCCGAGGCCATGGTCTGTATCTTCAGTGGGCTGGTCAGAGTGGCACCTTGGCATCTATTTGGATCTAATGAGAATCAGTGAGTATTCATGCACTTAAGTAACTTTCACTATAACACTTTTCATTTTATCATTTAAAATGATACTTCATGGCTTTTTAAATTATTAGACCTTGGGGGCACGCTGGACTATGTTGTTGGCTGAGCAGCCAGTGTACTGGGTACCATCTCGCTAGCCAACCAGACCCTCACCTACGATCACCTCATGGTTCACAGTAATTTCACCTCTTTGATACAACCGTCCCCCCGCCCCCCGCAAAAAAAAAAAACCACAAAAAACCTGCATTATTTTCACCTCTTATAAAATCACAGGTCGGCAAGTAAGGGTTTGTGATCACAAAACACTGTTGCTTATTTTGACTTCTTCAGTGGTTGTTTTAGACAACCACCATTTTCTTGCTCATTATTACTTAAATATATCATCACAGGGTGTCCTGATTTATGGCTAGTGTAACTCCCACTCAAAGTGACTGCAGCTGGCATGGTGGGAAGTGACATTGCACACCACTGGCTGACTCTGAAGTGGCAGGTTTTAGATGCTCCCAGATGCCAGGGATTGATCTCAGCTTTGTGGAGTGGAGGATGTACGAAAAGCAGATGACAGAAGCGTCCCTGCCAGCACACGGGAGAAGGACTTCCCAGGCCCTTGGTCGCATGGAAACTTTGCTGCCTTCTTCCACTGTCACCATCAGAATGCATGCTGCTGCCTTTCTGTTCCTCCTCAACAGCCAGCCAAGTGCAAGACAAGAGTGCAAACTCTGATATAAAATTATACTCTGCCTCCTCAAAGTGTGTTAGCTAGAGGGCTTTTTTTTCTCACTCTCTTGATGCCAACAGCAAGACGCTTGAAGCTAAATCTGTTTCTTTTCCCTTTCAGTTTAGTCAGTTCCACACTCGTGTATTGGGTGCCTGATGTACTCACCTAGTTCGGTGCCTGGCACATAGAAAGTACTCATGAAATGCTCCCTGAATTACTGAGGGAATGGCAGTTCCAGGCCCTGCAGGAGTGATGAGGAAGCAGAAGGGAAAATCAAGTTCAAAAGCAAGCAAAACAAACCTCTGTGTAAGAGGAGTCAGAATTCTGGTTACCACTGGAGTGACTGGAAGGGGTGATAGAACTTCAGGTTGTGCTAATGCTATTTTCTGTCTTGATTCTGATTCTGAATATCAGGCTGCACGTACTTGGTGAAAATTCGTGAAGCGACCAACATCAATTTGTGTACTTTTATTTAATGTAGTCTGCTGGGAAAGGTTGGGGGCAGGAGGAGAAGGGGACGACAGAGAATGAGATGGCTGGATGGCATCACCGACTCGATGGACATGAGTTTGAGTGAACTCCGGGAGTTGGTGATGGACAGGGAGGCCTGGCATGCTGTGATTCATGGGGTCGCGGAGAGTCGGATATGACTGAGCGACTGAACTGAACTAAACATTGCCAATTAAAATGATTTTAAGGTTGTCCTCAAGTAACTTAGGATCTAATGGCGGGTGCAGGTGGAAGGCAGGAGGTGGTAAGCAACATATAGGCAAAAATGATCATGTTGTTTGGCGGAATCCAAATTCCAGGAACTGCTGTGATAGCAGGGCAGCAGAGTGGTTCATTCCAAGCTCTGCCCTTGTGGGTGACATTAGTATAGGTTTCTGGGGGCAGGTCACCTCTTGGGCTGAACCCCCCAAGTCTCACGCACAAGAATGTCCAAACTCAGAACGCCGTCGATGACGTTGAAGCCTGGGTGACTGGTTCAGCTTTGTCTGCTGGCTTCCATTTATGATTTTCTTTTTTCTTTTTTAAAGAAAGAAACATAAGGAAAACATTTGCTTTGACATTGAATCCACCCCCACATGTAACAGTAATTGCAGGGCCTGGAGGAAAAAAAAAAGTATCATTCCAATTTGGGGCCAACCAGCCTTGACAATGTTGTGTTAAACCTTTTAAAGAGATGAAGCCAGGCTGTAGCGAGGCCGCCCTGGTGCAGGTGAACAATCGGGGACACAGAAGCGTGGCCAGGAGAAGCTTCAGAACCAGCAGACGTGAGGGCGCTGACACTTCGTTTCTGACGCTCTTCAGGGAAGATGGGCTTGTGCTACTGAGCTCCCCCGGGAAGGGGTTTGGCTGTGAGCTAGTCAGATGCCCAGTTCACATGATAAGATATGACCACTTGACCTCCACTTGGAGCCTGATTGGATCCCCCTAAAAATGACAGCTATAAAAGCACTGTAGAAATAGGGGCCTCTGAAAAGTCCCAAACACACATGCTTTTCCCTCCAGTCTCTGTGTGTCTGTGAAAGTTCAAATACTGAGTCAAGTTTATTGTTTCTATCTCGTTTATTTTAAGTATAGTTTTACACTTTATTATGTGCAGTGACATCTTAAATGGAGCCTGTCACTCCATCGTGACTACTGCTGGGGCTAGAGCCAGTTACCATGTCACACAATTCAGCAGCCCTGATTAACAGTGTCTGCGTGAGCAGCTCCATCTCTCCCCTCTCACCAAATAGCGCCCTATTTACATGAAGCAAACACTAGAGCAACGGGGTCGTAGCCAAAGTGAGGGATTCTACATTGACCAAGTTTGAGCTAGCCTTTTCTTTCCGTCTCTTTTTCTCTTCCCTTCCCTCCTTTTCTTCCTCCCCTCCCTCCCTTCTTTTTTCCTTCCTTCTTCCCTTTCTTTCTTCTTTCCTTCCCTGTCTCCTTCTCTTCTCCAGCTTTTCTAAGAATAATAAATGGATTAAGAGTTTTTGTCTTCCTAGGACATGCTTTGGTCTGTTTTCTTTCTCTCCTTGAGAATAACATTTTGTTAGGTTAATTCATGCTCTTCAACAATATAAAACAAAACACAACCCCCAAAACTTGATTTTCTTCATCTCCCCTCCCCTGTTACACGTCAGTTTTTGTAGCCCTGTCATTATGTGAGGTAGCCTAGAGTAATTTGAATATTTCATTCTCCCGGCTGCTAATGCAGCATGCGTTACAGATGGTACTTGCTTCATCCTTCTGGACCTGGTTCAATTATAAATGAAAGTAGGGAGCTGAGATTTGTCTTTTTGTCTCTGCTTAGTTGGAATAACACAATAAAGCTTGATGGGTAGGAATTTCTCAAACTGCTTCTTTTTCGCCTCGGACGTTTCTTAATTAGATCTCTTCTCAGAGTACTTGGGTTGCGTTCACATTTGAAATCAAATGTGTGATTGTTTCTTTGAATATCTTTTTCCCCTACAGCTGGACTCAGGCTGTATTTGAAAAGTACAAGTGGCCTCTGCCCCAACCCCACCTTTTTCTTTTTAGTTTCTGTTTCTCATGGATTCCTCAGCTATAACTCCATGATTTATTCAAGAACCTTGAGTAAAACCACTTCCCTTCTCTGTGACCTTAAGAGGCCTGTCCCCTCGCATTATTCCTCCTTGGGACATATTGGCAGTCAGGGACAAGGATTTTTCTTCACATTGAAGTATGTACACCCAGCTTACTAACTCAATATATAAAAATAGAACACACGTGTATAGTAAGTTATGCGAACTTATGAGTGCAATCTTATATGCACATATTTATTAGATACTAGTAGTATTTTAAATGTGTGTGTGCATGCTGAAAGACTTGGGTTTGGTTTGTTTTTTGGAAGTCTGAAAAATAAACATTGCATATCTTCTTTTATTGAGGTATTATTTTTATGAACATTTTTGGTAAATAGTAAGGCAGTTAGTAAATGGTAAAGTTTACCTCTGGTTATGTGTATTGGGATCCATGTAAGTTTTGTGTGGTTTTTTTTTAACCCCTTCAATCCCAGATTCGTGCAGTGTTATAGATAAGCTTAGAGGAATGACTGATTCAAGTATCTATCAGTAATATGAAGAAAGGGGCGGACATTGACTTTGGTTTCTCTTGGATTGATTATCAATTAAGTGATATTTCATTAGATTATGTGGGTGATCCATGTAGATCAATTTTAGTTTCACTTCCTCACCTACTGTTGGAAACCAGCTTTGCATGATCATATTTGTTATCGCTTCCATCTCACTCTGATATTCTATTCTAGTAAAGCTAAACAGAGATATACATTTGTAGTATCTCCTAATCACCTACATTTCTATAAGTTTAAATCTTTAGGCAGAAGGATAAAGCAGCCTACAGAGACACTGCCAGTTTGAAAGGGAAAGCGTTAGAAGGTTATGGTAAGAGCTGTGGGGCCCTCGCAGAAGCAGCCTGGTCTTCTGCTCTTTTCTCATGAGAGTTGCAGCAGTTCTCAGCTCAGCGCTTCCTTCTTTTTCCTGCTCAGTTAACAGAATCTGACCTAACCCTGGAGATAACTGAAGGCTAGGTTTTCCAGATATGACTTATTACAAAAATAGCGTGCTTCATCCTTTGTTGCTTTATGCTCCCGCACTTGGCGGAGGTGATCTTGTGGTCGAAGACCTGGGTCTGAAGTGTGCTGCACACACACCCTCCCTGTGTCTCAGTTCACCTTGATTCCTAGCTTGGCTTACGTACCGAAATGATATTAGTTGAGCAAGAGGTAAAAACTTTTGACCTAAGTAGAGTAAGAAATACTGTTGTTCCCTGTTTTTTAGGTAGCTAAAATAACTTCTTGGCAGCCAATTTTCTAGGAACACAACAATTAGAACTGTTTAATAACCTGTGGTCACTTTCATACAACTAATTATCTTGGATTCACTTTCTGTTAATAAAAAATCTTGCCATAAAAATGAAATTGGACTTACTATTTTTAGCTAATTTTAATTAACCGTTGACCTACTTTTCTCTGGAAATTGGAAATAAACTGGAAAATAATAGAAACAATACTAGTATTGATATAGTGATTGTCAGTGTGCAAAGTACTTTTCATACACATTGTCTTAATTTTCACTCTGAATATATTGTTTATTTTTCTTAGTTTAGAGATTGGAAAACAAACTTAGGTTCAACAACTTAATCAAAATCATGGTTCAAATGCAGTGTGAATATGTTAGCATTAGGTTCAGCTGTAACAGAAACCACATTCACCTCATTTTAAGAAACATAGGTCAAGTGTGATCTTTTGATATCCTCATGATACAAGATGGCTACTAGAGCTCCAGCTATCCCATATGCATCCCAGGCAACAGACTGGGAAAAGGGTAGAATTATTCTCTTTTAAGAGGGCTTTGTAAATGTAACTCATACTTCTGCTTATATCCCATTGACTAAGACTTACTAATATGACTATACCTAATTGTAAGAGAGCCTTGGAAATGCAACTGGATGGAAATGTTTCAGTTATCTCTGAGAAACAAGGCACGTTTTAGAAATGGCACTGCACTTCATTTTAGAAGTGAGAGCTTTAGCCCCCAAGTTTTCTCTGACTGATAAGATAGACTGGCTAGTCATTTTTATTATCTGATCAGATTTGGAACATAGGTGTCAGTAGTATACCAGAGAACCTAAAGGCAAAGACAAACCTTGATTTTGTTAGTGAATGTTTACTAAGCTGGTGTAACTAAACATATTTGTGATGAGGCACATCAGAAAAGAGAAGGTGGTATTCTTTGAACAATAACACTAAAAAGGGTCTAATGCTGATCACACCATGGGTGGCCGATCCATGGAGACAGTAGTGATGTTCAAGCCCTGCTGTAAATTCTTAAAGATGACTTTGTGTGCTTCCAAAAGTTTTTTTTTTTTTTTGGTGTTTTGTTTTGTTGTTTTTCAGAAAGTAGCTGCCAAATTCACATGCCCCCTTGGTATTACTCCCACCTAAATTATAAAAGAATGGTTTCAAGCATTCTGGAGATTGATAGGTTCAGTTTCTTGGTTCTTCTGTTGCCATTGGTCAGGGAAACTAAATGTTCCATATGCCCTCAGTGGAGGGAGCTTTATTTCTGGAGGATAAAGTCCAAGTTTCCAAGTCCTTGGGCATGTATTTTTTGCTTTGTAGCCCAAAGTGTCCTTCGAGTCTTTGTCCACGCACTGAGCAAGTAGGCTTCCTTCCCCAGCACCTTATCAGTTGTATCAACTGTCTCAAAAGCTTTGGGAGACAGACCGTACACATATCACATCTCAAAGGTACTGATGGCTGGCTGGTGGCTCTTATTTATTTATATTTTTAAAAGAATAAGATGAAAATCAGGCCCCTATATGTTCATGCCAGCAAGGATTTTCCATGTGTTTATCTGTATATAATATTTCACCTTGTATATAACTTTAGCTTCTTAATGTGATTTTCCTTAGGTCACACATCCGTATAGAATATTTGACAGCATAGCTTGCTCTAATATTTTTGTCGCAGTAATGTGGGGATGGCCACATTACTCATGAGTGAGCGCTGCTGGTCTCTTCAGAACGTCAGGAGAAAGTTTATGGTGCTGTTTGTACCATCACATATTTTATTTAGACCACAGATGTTTGGTCCCATAATTTTGTTGTCTTATTCTGTTACATTTTCAGCTGCATTTTTCTTTTATCTAGCCTTTATAATTATTGGAGTTTGTCTAAATATCTACAGGTCACCGACATGGCAAAATACTTGATTCATTGCAGCATCTCTGGCACACAGACCTATTTATATGTTACAGGATTTGAAACCCATACTGACATTGACACAATTTTTTTCACAAACCTGTATCAAATATTTAGGTCAGTATATTTCTTTACTCTCACTGAAACTAGTGTCTGCCTTTATGATGCCTCAGGATGTTATTCTTCCAGTTCAAGGCTTTTGTTACATTTTGCTAAGTCAAGTTGTCATAATTAAAACTCTTCTGTGAATTGAACTTCTTCTTTGGGAAGGAACTCTTCAGCACAGCAAGACAGATATCCATGTAGTTACAGATTAAAATACTTTTCTTCCAACTTGGCCTTTCCAGCATGGTAGCTTCTACTAGTGACCATATGGTCATCAATAGTATATGGATATTGACTGAAGCCTCAGTTTCAGAAGCAGGTATGTCTAATGTCTTGACATAGTGACAGGCAGGTTAAAGACGTATATGCATACAGTCCTACTATTAATTCATCCAAGATGTTGCCACTTCCCAGCAAAGTTAAAGGTTATCTTTAAAAAAGATTTGTCTTGTGTGTGCAAGTGTGTGTGTGTGTGTGTGTGTGTGTGTGCGCACGCGCGTGTGTGAACGCACATGTGTATGCACACAAGCACATGTGCACTTGGGTGGAAATTACTTTTTTTTTTCTGATTGAAGAAAATAGCATACTTTTTGCTCTGATTTGATTTGGAAACTTGGACAGAGAAGGGAAACTTGGCCTCATCTGTGAAGTTGATTGGCTCCTGATAATGACTTTTCTGGTCCAGATTTAGGGAAGGAGGAAGCAAACGGCTCATGGAGTCATAACTGTTTCAACTGAAGTTCACCTAGTGAAGTCAGGACAGAGCAGCTAACACTTACTGGAAGCCTTCTGCGTGCCAAGTCAGTCTAATGACTGCACACACATTTAACCCTGTGTTTAACTCTGATAGCAATCCTGTGACATAAATGTAACTCTCCCCAGTTTACATACTAGGGCTTCGAGAAGGTAACTAACTCACCCAGAGTTAGAGAGCTAATAGGAAGCTGTGGACTCAGAATTTACCTTAGGCCTGTATGATTATAAAACCATCCCATTTCCAGGGTACCATGGAAACTTTTGTCACTGTGAGTCAGATATACCATCAGGATGTGAAATGTACAAACATTCAGTTATACAAAATTATGGCAGTGGCTTTAGGGGCTATCCTCATGGACTCTTACCTTGTTGGACTCTTACTGCTATCCTCATGGACTCTTACTGCTTACCTTGTTAAACTAAATTAGAAGTATTTACAGAACCTATTTCCTGTCCCTAGCAAAGCTCCAGATGCTCTAGGGGTGCAAGAGAAGGGTAAGCTATGGTCCCCACTGTTGGATGGTAACTCTCACAGGTGATGAGAAAACATTCGGTGGAATGACTGATAGTCATGACAATTTTTAATAAATCTGACTTATAGGGTATCAACAGTCACTATAGAGCTGTATGCTTTTATTCAAAGAAGATATCTAGAAGCAGAGAAGGGGGAGACTAATAACACGTAAAGTTGAATAGAACCTAGAGTGGCACTTTAAGTGATTCGTTGGAGGGCGGATTAGAAGACCTTAGAGAAACAGCATTGGCTATAGAAACACAAAGTATTTGCCATCATCTGAAGGTATGAGGGTGACATCTGCCTGGTCTGGCACCTTAAACAGTCTTTTTTTTTTTTTTTTTGTATTAGGATATAACCAATTAACAATGTTGTGATAGTTTCAGTTGAACAGCAAAGGGACTCAGCCATATATATACATGTATCCATTTTTCTCCAAACTTCCCTCCCATCCAAGCTGCCACAAAACATTGAACAGAGTTCCATGTGCTATACAATAGGTCCTTGCTGGTTATCCATGTTAAATATAGCAGTGTGTGCATGTAAGCACTTATATTTCCTTATCTCATTTATCCTCACTTCCTCTATTGAGATATGGATATTATTATTAATATCATCATCACTCCCTTTTCAGACAAGGAACACCAACCAAGCACTGTTTCAGGTGCTTTCTGGGCTGTGTGAAAGGCTCTGGAGGAAATGAATGAAAGACGCTGGGGCTGAGAGGGAAGAGGATCACACTTGTTCAGGGTCACACAGCTAGTGAGACACACAGACTTGGCCTGGCCCCAAGTCTTCTGTTTCCAGTTTGGGTATAAAAAGTAGGGGCTTTTCTAGAGTCTGATCCTTCCCCTCAGTGGGTTCCAATTTATGAACAGGCTGTATTCCCGATGTTTCTTTTTTTTTTTTAATCCTTTTCCCCTCTTACAACTTCCTATGATATGTTTCTGAAAGTGTTATATAGCTTGATACCCAGGTTCAAACATAGATGCCTGTTATACAATAGAATGTGCCTTAAGTCTGATATGCTTGTTTTATTTCAGTGTGGAGATTTGGCTTAAAATACAAGGAATACCTTTTATCCTAGAACTTTTATCATGGTCTCCCTAAATACACTGGGGAGAAGGCATATGCCTGTGTCCGGGCTGGGAAGGAGCAGGGTTCAGGGTGCAGGACAGGGCAGGGGGCGGATATGTGTCTTGCATCTGCTTGTCTGTGTGGCTGTACCAGGAATGTGTTAACTCTCCATTACATGAGGAAAGAACTCTGTTAGTCATTCTTGAAGAATTCTGATCTGGAGCAAAGGAGAGAATAGAGAAGTGGGAGGCAGCACAAACATCAAAAATGGACCTTTAATACTGCCAACTTCAGATTTGGTTCATTTTCAAGTTTATTATTATAAGTGTAGATAAAGCCCTTCCTTATGTAGAAGTCCCAGCACCTTCCACATATATTTCTAGCACAAAAACAGATGGGATCGAAACTTACACAAAATCACATCTGCCACTCTGGACAATTAAGTAAAACATGAAATTGCAGCTAAAACCACAGCGTATTTAAATAGAACAAGATTTCCAATGAAGGACTCATATTGTTGAATGGGAACGTGGCTTAACTCTACATCTTCTGAAGGAGGGAGGCTATTTTTTTTTTTCTGTTTCTTTTTAAAACCCCCTTCATTTTTACATCAGTGGATGTGCCTACTTAACAAAGATAACTTTTCTCATTCAGGAGCAGGCTAAGCCAAATTTTAGTACTCTTGAATCACATCATCCAAAGGAACATGAAAAGGGAAAAAAAATTTCTAACATTTATTTCACTCAAGCCATGTACTAGGGGCTCACCAAGACTATAGGTGGAGAGCCTTGCCATTTTATTTTATAATTGAGGGAAGAAGCTCTGAGATGTCAACCCAGGTCTCCCCGCCAATAAGTGATAGAGATAGGACTTAAAGTCTGAGTCCAAAGCTATGCTCTCCTCGTACGTGAGATAATCCATCCTATTGGAAATTCCAACACAGGACGCCGGAGCCATGAGCAAAACAGGGCCTGCAAAGTAAGACAAAGCCTCAAGCTTGCAGAACACTGTCACCCGGAGGAGGGACTCTGCCATTCCCACTCACCCCGTCCTTGTGGATGCTGAGGACCGCCTTATGACTTTGCTCTGACTCCCTTCCATGCTTCTGAAATGGGACTTGGATCTATCGCTCACATCACCTCCCCACTGTGTGAAAGCCCGTGGTCCCAACAGAAGGGCTCCAGCCATCAAGAGCAGTTGCCTTGGGCTCGGTGTGGCACAGTCAAGTGAGAAGCGTATCAACTCTTCCACCAGAGAAACAATCTGCCCACTGCACTCTGCCTCACCTCCCCACCTCAGACTCTGCGTGTCGTCAGCCTTTCTGTGGGAGATAAGAGCGCATTCATTAAGGAGTCCTCTCAAATTACTTAAGCCTCAAGTCTAACTTGCATGTGTCTGACTCCACTACGAATGACCTGGACGTGCTGGCTCAAGCTCTGGAGGGTCAGGAAGACTCTCACACAAGTGGAATGAGACTGGAGCACATTGTGGAGCTGTGCCCTGGCTCATCTCGTTTCCTGGTCCCTGTGGAGCTGAGCAGAAGACACAGTCCTCTTTCACTTCAGAAGCTGCTTCATCTTTGACCCAGGCCCTGAGGGGGGTCGTGTGAAGCAGGGAAGAATTAAGCTCTGAAGACCCTGCAAAGAAAGAAAGCACCTTGCCCCTAATTAAGGCACCCGGATCATGCTCTCTCCATCCCTCAAAAAATGGAGTCTTAGTTTGTCATGTATTACAAGGGCTTAACAGAACTGGTCCTCTCGTAATGATTAGATGAGGTATTGTGTGTGCTGTAAAACTGCAAATTGTATCATCATAACCAGAAACCTAGAGTTTGAGTTGGAAATTCAGGGAATGTGTCAATGTGGACCTTGAGCCAATTTTTATTACTGTGGCACTGAATGGAATGGTTTATGGATAACTGTTATAAAAAAGATGAGACACTGTACTCCTGGAAGGGGTCTGGGTCCAGTTGCTGCCATCCCGCCTCCCTGCCTGTAGCCAGAGCAGCAGCTGGTGCTCACGCATCTCGCCACTCTCTCTGCTCGCCCGTACCCGCTCCACCTCTGTGCCGCTGTACTCCCCCCTCCAGCTCAGAGCGTGGCAACTGACTCGACACCAGGACATCCCCCCACGCATACACAGACAGTCCGTGATTCTCCGAATAGCAGGGCACAAGCCCAGGATTGTAAATGCAAAGAGCCTGGACTTGGAAGAGCTGGACTTGAGTGAACTGTGCAAGTCCTGTGCTCTCTGAGCCAGTTTCAAAAAAAAAAAAAATAAATGTGTATCCAAGGTCAGTTCCTGAAGATTGATATGAGGTGCAGATGAAATAACATTGGTAATACTGGTTCTTGGTAGTGTGTAAAGCTGTATAGCAGAAAACGCATTCAAATCTGGTCAAAGGCCCTCTGACTAGCTCTTCCCATTTAGAAAATGACTGGATTTCCAGAGATGTGTCTTAATAACTGAAACCTTTAAAAATGACCTAAGGAACTCCCTGTTATGCTTTCTATCAATAAAGTAAAATGACTTACCCAAGATTCCAAAATCAAGTGGCAGACCAGGGACATCGATCTTACTTAAAAACCAGTGTTTTTCCCTATTTCCACCTGCTGTGACATCACTGTGGTCACTCAGAGTCACCTCTTGTCCCCAGCGGCCTCGGCCTCCGGCTGGCGGACACACCCTCTGTTTAATGGCCAAGGCAGGCTGGGGCCGTCCTTGTCCCTTTTCCTGCCATGCTTCATTGCCCGGACTGCCTCACAGACGATGCCTGTGGCCCTTCGGCATGTATGTGGGCTCCCCAGTGTCCTGGCCTTCTGACGGCTGTGGCCAGGCAGTCACCCTGATTCCGCATCTCTTCTTTCTGCCGTAACGTTTGGAGCTCGTCATCGTCTCCACCCAGGAACACCGCCGCTCCGATACTCTCAGAGTGTAGTGCCTTTCTGAAGTCAGGCCCGCTGCTGACGCCCCTGAATCCCCTTGTGTGTGTGTCTCGGTTGTGTCTGACTCTTTGCAATCCCAGGGGTCTTGACTCTTTGCCAGGCTTCTCTGTCCATGGAATTCTCCAGCCAAGAATACTGGAGTGGTTGCTGTTCCCTATTCCACCTAAACTCCCTTACTCAGACACATAGTGAGGATGTTGATGTGTATTACACAGGCGTGAGAGGTGCAGAGCAGGAGTTGAGGAGGGCTCCGGCCTCTAAAGGAGACGCTCACACATCCACACACTACAGACTGCCTCCTGGGCTGCTTTTGGCCGGCCCCTTTCAAAGGCAAGGCCAGTTAAAAAGTAGGTGCCGCTTGATACTGCTGCCTTAAGATCCCAGCTTTCACTGGAGGGGCGCATCTCACCGCCAGGCCTCCTGCGGGCCCGCCTCCACCTCCATCTTCCTTCTCCCTGAAAACCTTGAGAACCTGGAATACTTCCTGCCCGCTTCTTCAGCCAAGGGACCGCCAGAGGATTTCAGAGTTTATTGCTTTTTTCTTTGGAATTGGAATATCTCCGACCAGCTACTATTTGAAAAACATAGAAGTATTTTTTGCTTATCATCAAAAGGGAGATGGAGTTTTCCTGCAACTAAATGAGAACTTGGTATCTTTTTTGCCCGGAGGAGAGAGAGAGAGAGTGTGTGTGTGTGTGTCTGTGTGTGTGTGTGGTAGGGGTCCAGCCTTCCCTTCCTTCATCTCTGTCTGCTGGTTGCCAAGCCCACCTTGTGAACCACACCGAGGAGGTCGGTCCACCTTTCGCCCGAGGCAGACCATCAGTAATGAGCCCCTTGCCTGCCTTTCCCTGTCCTCTGTGTCCATAGAACTCACCTCTCTGTCAGTCTGTCTCTTGTCTGCAGACAGCAATTGTCTGGAGCACAGAAATCCCCAAACTTGACAATTGCTATGGTCTTTCTGCCTTTCCTCTTAAACAGCTTTTTTAAAGCCCCCAGAGACCCTTAAAAAAAGAATGCAAATGGAAATTATGTTAGAAGCTGAAATGAGCATTGTTGTGAGTCATGCGATCCTGGCCACACGGGGACAAACTATTTTTTATTTTGGGCAATATTTCTTCTTTGGCATTTATTACACCTCTGTTAAACACAGCTCATGTGACACAGTGTTACTCATAGGCAATCAGAGAAAAAGCTGAAAGTTGAGCCATTGGTAGGGCAGGGCAACTTATTGTTAATAGCAGCCATTAAAGCTGAAAGGAAAAATTACCCATCTGCCCTGGCCAGACCTGTCTGCCTGGGACCCAGCGGGCCTCCAGGCCAGAAAGGGGGCTGGGGAAACATGAGGGAAGGCGAATGGAATGTAGAAACCCGAGACCTTGTGTAGGGCAAGGTGGGGCTCAGTCAAGTTTGAGCCCTACCCCAAGAATAGGAAAAGCCCCACTGCTCTCCGGCGCTCAAACCACGCTTCTGTCTGATCAGCCTTGTTCATGAAAGCTCCTGGTGGCTCTGAACGCAAGGTTCATTTTAGCCACCGATCCAAAACTCAACAGAGAGATGCCGACAGCAGCAACACCTTCTAGTTATGCAATGGTTTTCCCCATAGAACGGAATTTGTAACAGATCTGCTCTACCCAAATTCTTTGCCATTAGACTTTTGGAGTTCAGCGATGCAATTTTTTATTTTTTTAAAATTTCACAAAGTCTGTATTTAAAAGAGCATACGGTTTAAAATCCTTTCAGACATGTTAAAGCCTAGCCAAAGATGCAACACCATTACCCACTCTGACAAGCCGCCTTGACAGCGTGCTTGTTGATAGGGCCGTATAAGATGTCAGCTGGGAAAATAAATTTGAGAGGGCTCTGCTGAGTGTGTGGATACATCTCACACCAGGTCTGGAAGGGAGAGGCAGCCTCCCGTTCGCGGACCGTGCTAACTCACTCGGGTGCAAAGATTGACTCTTGTTATCAGCATCACGTATCAATTTGGAAAGCTGTAACAGATTCTGGACATGTGGTTTGGAGGAAGGCCCCTGAATAGCAATGCCCACTCCCCTTCCCCTGCCCTTCCTCCCCCTCAAGAGGGCTGGCATGTGAGGGGTAGTATTTGCATCCCTGCACACTGTTTTGGGTGGAGATACTGGAATGAGGTTTGAAAGGCCAGTTGGAGCTGAAAGTCTGAGCAGAGATGGCAGTACTTTGCACTGAGGCAATCTCTGAGTGCAACGTAAGTGGTGGGGCCTGTCAGGAAGGGAGGTGCCTTTGACTCAGACCCAGGGAGCCCTTCCATATCCATAGTGTCTGCTTTCTCAGATCTGATTACGTCCAGTTCTGGGCTTCAGCCCTGATTGTTCCTTGGCTATCCAAACTGACGTGAGGTCAGGTCAGCTTACTTCATCACCAAGGACATTCTCAGTAGAGCTCACGTTCTTCTGGCCTTTGCTGGCTTTGTCCTGCTCAAAGCCCTGGTTCCCAGGCTTTGTGTCGGTGGCACAATTGTGAATCCTAGAATTATTTTTGGTTGCACCTTGGAGTGAATTTTTAGTGCTCGGAGGATCTTGAGCACGTGTCACTCATTGACTAGAGCTCTGCCTTCCTTGATCCAGCTCTTAAATACAGTTAGCACACACGGTCCCTGAATCAATGCTCTCTCTTATCTTCTACTTTCAGTGGATGGATTGTACCCTGATAGAGCTGGGGGACCCACTCAGCTCAGCTCCTGCTTACAGACACACGTGGATCTTATGTGCGCTGTGGTTATGCTGTGGTCTGTCCAGTTGTTTTAAACGGTTTCACACATGTATCAATTGTTGTAGTGTCTGACAGTGTGGGCTTCACAGTCTCATGTCAGAGACCATAGAGTTGAAAGGCTCTGCTATGAGGTTTCCATGCTGTGATTATGGGTGAAGAGGGTTTGGGGGGCTGTGTATCTTAAGGGGTAAGGTGGTGAGGAATGGGATGGGACTGGCAGGACAGGTGGTCCATGCACATCGTTTTACCTCCCATCTTGCTGGTCGTGGCTCCTTCCTTCCTCACCTGTGGATTCCCTCTAAGGGCACTCATGTTACCGCGAGACACCTGCTAAGTGTATCAGAAAGAATTTGGTGTTGGAAAGATGATCTGCTGGAGAAGAGATAGGCTGCCCACTCCAGTATTCCTGGTGGCTCAGACGGTAAAGAATCTGCCTGCAATATGAGACACCTGGGTTCGATCCCTGGGTTGGGAAGATCCCCTTGAGAAGGGAATTGTCACCCCCTCCAGTATTCTGGCCTGGAGAATTCTATGGACAGAGGAGCCTGGCAGGCTACAGTCTATGTGGTCACAAAGAGTCGAACACGACTGAGCGACTTTCACACACACACTCCTCACGCTAGTGGAAGCAATTTCCTAAAATGTTATGTCCACTTTGGATTCTTTGATCTTTAAGAAACATGAATAGGAAAAGAGACTAGATGTCGATAGATGAGAAATTACAAAGGAGACTGCGATTCTTTATTTTTAGAAGAGAAGGCCACTGGCCTGTTGAACTGTTTTACTTCGAGAGCTGCTCTAAGAGGATGTGAAGAAAAGTTCATCACCAAGAAATGGGCAGAGAGAAAACAGACTTAGAGTAAGATGTTTTCCTTTTTAGGTAAGATATAAGGGTCCTTTGGGAAGTTTCAAAAAATTCAGAATTTTTTTTCTCCTATCATGGAATTTACTAAGTAAAGATGACCTTTTCACAAGCCTGTCATTAAATGCTGGCCTCCCAAGTGAGATGAGATGTCTCCATTGTGCACGATACAAAAGGCAGCTGCTACTTGGTTTGGGTTGGTTTGGCATCTTCAAAGTGAAGATGGGATTCTTAAATCATTTTCTTGGATTTCTGAAAAGTGAAGTGAAAGTCACTCAGTTGTGTCCAGCTCTTTGCAGTCCATGGAATTTTCCAGGTGAGAATACTGGAGTGGGTAGCCTTTCCCTTTTCCAGGGGATCTTCCCAACCCAGGGATCGAACCCAGGTCTCCTGCACTACAGGCGGATTCTTTACCAGCTGAGCCACAAGGGAAGCCAAAGAATACTGGAGTGGGTAGCCTATCCCTTCTCCAGCGGATCTTCCCGACCCAGGAAGTGAATCAGGGTCTCCTGCATTGCAAGCAGGTTTCTGAGCTATCAGGGGATTTCTGAGGCCCAGTACGAATTCCTTTGTGATTTCCACGTCAGCTGTGTCCTCCGCTCCATTCCCATACCTGGACTGCAAGATATTCACAGCACTACTACGCCATAGCCCTCACTGTGGTTAGAGACACTGGGATCCGGGTCATAGACACCAATGAAGTGGCCTTCTGTGGCCAAGCAAGGGTAGAGTTCACCCTTAGTTATGATTTAGGGGGATAGTATGTTCTTAGTGGACCTGCAAAATCTTTTCAAATGCAGTCACTTTAAGAGCTTCCAAAGCCTGGAAGGAGTAGAGGCAGAACGTGGGCACCGGCTATAATCTAATTTCTCTCCCATAACACTTGCTTCCCCCCGTTGCTCAGTTGCTGTCTCCCAGAGTCATTACCATCACAAGCGTTTCCTGTCCATCCCCTGTAGGTACACCACATCGCGCCAACAACCCATGGCCCAGCAGGAATATACAGTATCCTTTGCCAGTGTCGATCAGAGCTTGATTACACTTCACGGCTGTAATTCAAGCCTGCTAATCCTCCTCCACGTTAGGAAAAGAGGCCTGTTCTATTAGATAAGCTGATTACTGTCTGGTGTGTGCTTCATGCCGAGCAAGAGTTGTTTATATGTGGAATTATTGCTGGTTGGAGCCTGGGTTTCACTGCCCTGGGTAAGCTTGCATAGAGGCGTGGGGGATCTTCACCTCAGCTCGGGGAAGGGTGAGAAGCTGAGTCTTGATTACAGCTGCTGCTCCTTCAACCGCTGTGCCTATGGTTAAATGTTTGCTTTTCTTCTCTGGTACCGGAAGAAACGAGTTAAGATTTTGAGAGTCTGACTTTTGCCTCCAGGACGCCCTGTCGATGATCAAGTGAGAAAGATCACTGCCCCAGACTTTTCACGTGCTGGTGAGGTTTGCAGAGCCACCCCAGCTGTGCGGGTGTCTCAAGGGCTGAATGAGAGAGGAATACGCTGGGAAGAAGTTGAGCCTGTGGTGAACTCAATGGCCACAGACCCAGGGGCGTCCAACCGCAGGGCCAGGATGCCTGCAGAGACTATTTGAATGCTTTCTCACATTCAGAGACCTTTTCTTCAAAGCCACAAAAGCCTTAAAACCACCTTTGCCCCTCCCTCCCAGCCCATCTCTGGTCTGGTGTGCAGCTTGTGGCTTGGGTGCAGGCTGCGAAGCCCCGATTCTTCCCGGAGGAGGAAGTGTATTTGTTAAGATTGCCTGCCAGGGGTTGCTGGCGTGATGGATGCTGGCTGCACTCTCAGAATTCCCCCACCCCCCTGTTCACTGAAGCAGCTCCCCAGGGAGAGAGGGTGGGTTGTCCTGTCCTGGGACGCAAAGCTGAGATTCTACTTAATAGTGGCTCTTGAGTGTTTAAGTCCTGCAAGCGGTTGATGCATTTATCCCCGTGGGGCTGTGGTGAGGCTGAAACGGTTACAGGTGAACCGGAGCACCTGGTCCCTGGCCTTGGTCCACCTCTGAGCCAGCACATGTTGGTGTCTGTTTGCGTATTTGAATATGTGACAGTCTTCGCTGGAGTAAGGAAATCAGGATGGATGTCAGCACACTTAACTGTGATCATATCACAGGCAGAGGCCTTTTGGAGGGTAAGCTTCCTCCACACCAGGGCTTTTTAATACTCTGTTTATTTCTCTGTTTTCTCCTTGAAACCATTCATTCCTTTAGGCAGACATTTTGTTTTTTTTAATTTCTGTGTCCCCAGTACACTTAGTACTGCCTGGCATGTGCTAAGCACTCAGAGAAAGGTGCTTTTGATTTAATGAATGAATAACCTAATTAATATATTGCAGTAAAGAAGGGTTCTGCCCAAGAATGAATGTAAATATAAATTGTTAGCCATTTATCAGAGCTCACTGCATGTGTATTCCTTCTCGTACTTTTTCTGCTATTCTTTCCGGGAAGCAGAGACTCTGAAGCCCCAGGGACACGGGTGTCCGTTCTGTTGATGTAAAGGGCACAGCCAGCTAAAGGCAGTGCAGCACGCTGCAAATCCAAGTATCTTGTTAGGAAGGATGCTGTGACATGTGATTTAGAAGGAAGGGCCTCTGCATTATGTCCTAACCACTGAGCTTCTGGTCTGTGTAAGGTTTTTGTTTTTGTTTTTGCTTGAGGGATCTTAGTTCCCCAACCAACCAGGGATTGAACCCCCGCCCTTGGCAGTGAAAGTGCAGAGTCCTGACCACGGGACGGCCAGGGACTTCCCAGGGTAATTCTTGACCCACAAACAACTTGAGGGTTATTTTATCTTCCTCTTGTCTTCTGCCTTTTTTTCTCCACGATTTTCTTTCTCTCCCCAGCCCCCACTCACATCCCTTAAACTCTCCCCTCTCTCTCCCTTTACTAGGGAAATCATTGTCTTTTAAAGATCAACACATTCTCCAAATAGTTAAATTGTTCCCCCTTGGGAGATTTCTTTTTCTTTGGAACTGAATTTATGCTCCTAGGAAACATCCAGAAGGAACCACATAGAGGGTTGTCCTACATGAAACAAAGCGATTGAAAGGTTTTAAGTCTAATTTCAGCCATGAAAGCTTTCTTTGACATGCACTGATTAACTTTCTCTTCTTTAATTTTACAGGATGATAAACCGATGCCCTTAATATACCATCACTGTGTATATGGCTTGAGCTTCTAAATCTTCAGTTAAAATATACGGTGGGGTATCTACATGTGATGCCAGGGTTGTACGTTCCTGTTCCCAGTGTGTATGAGAGAGTATGGGTGCTGTCATTGGAGGGGCAAGTAATGGAGTTCTTTCCTCTTCTCTGCCTGAACTGAGTGAATGTTTGGCTATCGAGAGGATAATTGTCCAGGGACGCCGTACCTTGAAATTCACCATAGCACCTTTGAGATAATCTCAGGGTTCAGAGTGAAGAAATGAAGAGTGATGCTGCGTCGCAGTGATTCTGCCTCTGACCACAGAGCTGGCTGTGAGCATTTTCTCATGGCACCTAAGCACAGACTGATGACTTTTGAGAGTCTTATGTTGTGGTTGTTGCTTAATCGCTAAGTTGTGTCTGACTGTTTGCAACCTGGCAGACTGTAGCCCGCCAGGCACCTCGGTCCATGGGATTTCCCAGGCAAGAATACTAGAGTGGGTTGCCATTTCCTTCTCCAGGGGCTCTTCAGACCCAGAAATCGAACCTCATGTCTCCTGCTTGTCAGGATTCTTCACCACTGAGCCACCTGGGAAGCCCTTTGAGAGTCTAGGGTCTTTCCAAACAGAGAGCTGCTCAAATAGCAGTAAGGCAGAGAGCAATTAAGAAGACCTCTGTTTTTCATTCTGTTCATATTTCTTTCCATCTCTGTCACTTAAAGGCTGGGCAACTGTCTCATCTTAACATGTGTTGCTTCCAGCCTGAGTTTTAAGACTAGCAGCCAAATTAGCCAGGTTTGGGCAGCAAAACAAAAGGGAATTTAAAAGTGTTAACAGTGTAGATCCACCCATCCACACCTGCATAGCCATTAGGCGGCAGCTAGCAACAGTAGCGGAGAAGGCAATGGCAACCCACTCCAGTGCTCTTGTCTGGAAAATCCCATGGACAGAGGAGCCTGGTAGGCTGCAGTCCATGGGGTTGCGAAAGGTCGGACACGACTGAGCAACTTCACTTTCACTTTCACTTTCACACATTGGAGAAGGAAATGGCAACCCACTCCAGTGTTCTTGCCTGGAGAATCCCAGGGACGGGGGAGCCTGTTGGGCTGCTGTCTGTGGGGTCGCACAGAGTCGGACACGACTGAAGCGACTTAGCAGCAGCAGCAGCATTAAGTAGTAATTTTACTATATGAGACTTACATTGACCACTCTCATGTGCCATTGCAACCCACCCCCTTTTTTAAAAAAAACAACTTTCACAGGCATAGTTAAGAAATGCCAAAATAACGCAAATAATTGGTCTTGCATGATGGTGCCCTGAGGTCACAGAACCTTCCTTAGGGTTCCAGGAACCAAAGTTGGCTTCCTGTTAGCCTCTCTAGAAGAGGAAAGAAAACTGCATATACATAACTTGCTTTGGTATAGTGGATTTTTTTAATTAGCTAGTTGTTTTCCCATTGTTGCCATGATTCCATCACAGTTTGATATAATGTTTGAAGATGAGGAGGAAAGGCTGAGAATAATTCCATAACTTAAAAAATTTTTCTAGACGAAAGGAATATATAAAAATATTTAAATGTACATATATATGTATACATATTTAGCCATCCTTTTTTACATTTTAATTTTGTTTTTATGCCACATTCATACCCCATATTGTAAATAAGACTTAGATGATCTGTCGAATTTCAAAAATAGAAGAATACATGTAACCATCATGATGCAAGTGCCCAGCACTTTTTCATTGGAGGACATCAAAGCACCTTTCTCCTCATTTTCCCAAAGTGTCGTTTGGTAGCATGAAGGCAGAGAGGTGGCCTCATGGTTCTGCTTTGCAAACTGGGAAGAGAACCTGGAACTGGAGGATGTGATGTCAAACCTTAAAGCCAAGGTCATGTACCAGGAACCCACGTCATATATTACCAAACAGACCAACAGCACAGCAACTTAAATTTCACTTCCACATCTCTTTTCACAAGGAGTGAAAACAAATTTGGCTTAAAAAAGTTTGTGCAACTGCAAACTCATTTTTTGGTATGTAAATAATGCTGTGACTTTTCGGTTTACTTTAAGACATAGTAAGTAGTAAGCAGAGTGCATTGAAGTTGGGAAAACCATGTGTGTGTTGTTAGTCGTTACTCTTGGTTTAGCCTGGTTCAGGAGAGCAGAGAAATGAGATTTTGCAAAAGGCAGCATGAAAGTTCACATTGGCCTTCAACCTGTGAAAATTGCCAGCTGTTAATTCCGGCCCTAGAGTCCTAGGTCAGCCCTGTACTTTATTCAGGGCACTGGCCCTCGCTTGCCTCCTAAGCCTGGCTAAGACTGGAGGTGGTTGTGATGCAGAGGGAAGGCCCTGGATGTAAGTCCACTGCGTAACTAGTTGTGTGTCCTTCTGAGTCCCCTGTGCCTCCATTCCCCCATCTGAATAAAGGGGTAATAATATCCCATAGTGTTCAGGTGAGAATATAAGCAAATGAGCTTATTTTGGGCAAGTTGCTTTGCAAAGTTTCATTCTCACGCAAGAAAATATCCTGTTTCCACATCTCCCATGCATTTATCCACACACCTATTTGATCACTTTGATTCTATTATCAGCTGATGCTTCTCTTTCTCCCACCAGTCTGCAGACTTCTCTTATTTCTGGTCGAGTCTCCCCAGCTGAAATAGAATCCAGTAGAGAATAGATACTCAGCATATGTTTGTTGAGTGACTGCTTGACCGAGAGACCATCCTGGGTCCTTGTCGGGATGGCAGTGTTGGTGAAATTGTGCAGGCCAGCAACACTTTGTGCAGGCTGAGAGATGTTTATTTTGACGGAGCTGTAAGGCTGCCACTAAACATAAGTGGACATGACCAGTCTGGCACAGTCAGAGTGCCACTGGAAAACAAGCAGCCTGGAAAGCGAAAAGCAAAGTTGGCTTCTGAGATTCCTCTGTGTCTGTTACCCCAAAGAACATGAGCCCCTGAAAGGGCTCCGATAAACTGGGGACAGCTGAGTGCCCCTCTCTGTCCTGCCGGGACTTACTGGGCAGTCAGCCCTCTGCAGCAGTGTCCTCAGCAAAACAGATTCCGTTTGCCAGTGACGTACCATCACTAAGGAGCCTGAGAAAGGGCCGTGCTAACATCCGCCTGGTGGAATGTGGGTCTGAGAGATGTCAGCTCATTCAGTGGAGGAGGAAACAAGATACCTCTTCAGATAAAGATAGTACGAATCACAGTAAATAAGGCCCAGCCTCAGGGAGGCAGATCTTTAAAGGAACATGAAGATCCCCGTCATCTGTCTCTCTGTCAACCACGGATGTATTTAGAGCGCCTCACGGTGCTAAACGCTTTTTGATGATGATAGTTGTGATGACCACCTTACCTCCCCACAGAGGGAGGGCGCCTCCTGTGTGAGAGTTCTTGGTGGCGGGTGGGGGGGCTCTATCTCTGGCACGCGGAAAGAAGGAATGGTCCAGAGAACCCTTCTCTCCCCTCTCCCAAACGTCCTGGTTTTCGCAGGATGTAAACACAAGCAGAGGCAATACCAAGAAGAAAAAGCCCGACTGAAAATCAGAGCCTAATCGCGCCCATCTGCTCCAGTGCTGCTTTCCCCTGCTGCCTGCCAGGATGTTTGCCACAGACGCTAAGTAGCACATTATTTTCGATAAGTTGCAATCATTTACTTGAAATCTACTTTTCCTTTAAGATGTCCCCCTGGAAACTTGAATCGGCATTTGAGAAGCCCTGTTCAGGGTGGAATTCGAATGCTTGCACTCAAGTACAAGTTAAGCAAATTTGATGGACAGGTGTTTCCGTTTTTAAGATTTCAGCCACATGGACTCTAGTGGGAGGAAGTGACACCGTGGAGCACAGCCTGGGAGCTCAGCGCTGCCGCGCAACTCATTCCCTAAGGAAAGGCGCAGGTGCTGAGGTGGGAAGGATTGGAAATGCTGGCCCCATGCATTCTTCCCTGACGCAGAAACGTCACAAGCCAGGGCCTTTCTTGGTCCCCCTGAGATGTTTCTCTTTTATGCTGAGACAAGACTAGTGGCGACTGATGGTGTGTTTGCGATCTGGAGCCCATCGTCTCGGTGCCCGGCCCTCATCCCATCAGCGCAACCAGAACCTCTTATTCAGCATCCTCATTCTCTTGCCCAGGATGAGACTCTAGACACAGCAAGCATCCTGTCCTACCATCCAGCCTTCTCTCAGTCAAAGACTTAATGCTTTCTGAGGCCAAAACTCAGGAACTTTTGAACAGCAGCAAAAACCTCTTGCCTCTCCTGCAGCCTTTTTGCCGGCAGATTCTGCAGCCCCCGGTGTCTGAGAATGACTCTAGTGACTCATTAGCACCAAGACCTGTGCTTGGGGTGGTGTTTGTACTGAGTGGTGATGGATTATCCACATGTTTTCCCTGAAGGACCCTGACTGACCTTGTGTGCATTTGTGAGATGATGGTCCGGGGTCACAGATGTTGCTGTGCTCATGGAAAAAGGGAAGCTAATTGGCAGGTGTTTTGAATGGACCTGGGGTGCCCAGAAATAGACCCAGTGTCCTTCTGCTGGGGAATTTCTGCTACCGCCAAAGTGAGTGGAATGATTTCTTCTTTCAATGGGTCATGCTGAGGTTTTCTCTTCTCCCATGTCCCTCTTCCACTCCTCTGGAACTGGCAGATCCAACAGGCCAATTGGAGTACAAACATTGTTGTACCATAGTGTAAGGAAATATACAAATACAAGCTGTATACAGGTGGGTAAGTTCCAACAGCCTACAGTCATCTATTAGAACTGGTCTCACATATTGCTCCTTCTCTTATCTTTAGCTCCAAGATGACAGTTTAGCCTGTCTTAGCTTTCTTCTGTTCAAGACAGAGTCTCTTTGCCACCTTTGTCACAGAGGCAACAGAGCGTTCTTGGCTAGTTTCCACACGCAGCTGCCTGTCACCACCCACCTCTCCCTCCTGGTTTGAGCTATACTCCCCCAGGTCACCCAGCACCCTAACCAGGAGGCCTATTTTTGCCATGCTCCCTCACTGCAGACTGCCCAGGTCTCTCACTTCTGCTAAGAGCCTGCGTGGCACCCAAGAGAGACCCCTCTAATAGTCAAGCCTTTTTCTATCTGTTCTAAACCTTTTCTTCTTTTTTTTGTAGGAAGACATTCCCTCCAGTCCTACTCAGATGTTTCTGTGACTTGCCTCTGGTTATTAAACCTGCCTCTTTCTAATTTTCTCTGTAACACTCTACCTAGCATGAACACACTCTGCCTTCTAGAGTTTATTCTTTCTTTCTTTAAGAATATATTAGCTTAGATTGGTTAGGCTGCCAAACACAAATAAAACAAAAACCTCCCCAAATCCCAAGATAACTTGGCTTAAACAAAATGCAAGTTTATTTCTCTCTTACTTTCATATAGCCTGAAGGTGACCACAGGCAGGTCTCTAGGATATGAGGGCTTCTGTTTTTTCTCCCTGCTGTGGCTTATATTCCCCAGGTCAACTCATGGTCCAGAGTGACTGCCAGAGCCCCAGCCCTTATATCCATATTCCAACTAGCAAAAAGAAAGGAGAGATGGGAAAGAAAGACATTCCTTCTTTTACAGATAGAGTTTTATATCTTATTTCCATTCATCTATCACTAACCAGAATTTCGTCACTGGATATATGACCACATTTAGCTGCAAGGGAAGCTGGAAAGTATCTTTCCTCCTATAACCACGACTTAACCAAAAATCAGTGTTCTGTGTCCATGGAAAGGGATGGGTTGGAATAAACCAAAAGATCATCCTTTTCCTTCAGCTTTGCACCGAAACTCTCTGTCAGGCCCTTTCTTAAGCTGTTTCCTTTCCTATGTCCCATATAGGAGAGAGACACATGCCCCCATCACACCTCATACCTCAGTGTAAATATTAGCACAGTTAATACACACATTTACTTGAAATGATCTTGTTATCAGTGTTAGCTGAAGTCATATGGTAGTTCTGAGATCCAGTGTGTCCATCCATCCTCTTATAGATTCCAAGGAACTGTGTTCCTAATGGAGGGAGAAGTGGGAGGACCAGGTTAAAGAGGCCGAAGGGACGGAACCAGTCACAGTGCTGCACTCACCTCCTGATTCTGGGCCCTGTGTCCGACCCTAGTTGGAGAGCGCTGTTTGCCAGCTGCGATGTCGTCCCCTGTCTGTCGCTGGTCTGCACACCTCTGGGCTGTCCCCTGGCAGACATGTCCCTTCCACTCCTGTTAGATAGTAGGCCTCGTCTTGCGGGATGAGGGTGGACTATTGGTAGTAGCATGTGTCTTGTGAAATTTGTGGAAATGGAAATAATCTCGGAGTGAGCTAAGCCTAAGTCATCGCTATCTTTCGTAAGGACCCCTCAAGATCAGCAGTACAATGCATTAGGAATCCTGCCACTGAAATATTCTGTGATTTTCAAAATTGGAAGCATTTTTGTGGGAACAAAATGCTCTTTATTTAAAATTTAGTTCTGATGAAATCATTTTGAAGGTTGGAGGAAAAAAATAGTTCTGCTGTAATGGAGCTTGGAAATATACACAAGAAAATTTTGTAGTCACTAGAAGCCGGAAAAGCGTTCTCTGTCCTGACGCAGTGGCATGATGTCAAGAAATTAAGATCACACACCATACAAACATAGCAGTATCCAATTATCTTTTAATATTTTGAGTGTGGGGCTTCTCTGTGTCCCAGTAGAAAAGGATGACATGAGGTCTGAATACCACCCAAGAGTCAAAACTGAAATACACTTCCTCAAATTTCCATTGTGAATAGAGTTGCTATTCCCTTCTGGTTATAATGTATTTACTTTTTAATGGAAACTTGAAAGCAGCCATTAAAGAGGATGTCCAGGCTAGCTTGTCTGACAAAAGGTGAGATTGCCTCAGAGCTGAGCAGTTCCCCGAAGGGTCTTTTCAGCCTTCTAGAAGGACTGCATCTTCCAGTGAGCTCTGCCAGGTCAGGATGCTTTCTGGCTAAGGAAGACTGGAGCCGGGGGTGCTCATAAAGAGGGGACATATTGGGCTTCAGAGGAAGTAGGGTTCTTATTGTACTTGGGAGAAGAATAGCAAGAAAGGAACATAAAGAGGGGGAAAGGGGTGAAAAAAGACATTTTGATATTCATTGTTTGAGCTGAGAATCGATTTCCTGGGCTTGATGATGTCAGTCTGAGTTTGCCTAGAAGCACAGCACAGTGAGGTAGGGTGTGGGTGTGTGTGTAAACTCATTGAGTTAGCCTGGTGTGTGTGTGTGTGTGTGTACTCACTGACTGAGCCTGGTGTGTGTGTGTGTGTGTATACTCACTGACTGAGCCTGGTGTGTGTGTGTGTGTGTGTGTGTGTGTGTGTACTCACTGACTGAGCCTGGTGTGTGTGTGTGTGTGTGTATACTCACTGACTTAGCCTGGTGTGTGTGTGTATGTGTGTGTGTGTGTGTACTCACTGACTGAGCCTGGTGTGTGTGTGTGTGTGTGTGTGTGGACTCACTGACTGAGCCTGGTGTGTGTGTGTGTGTGTGTCTGTATACTCACTGACTTAGCCTGGTGTGAGTGTGTATGTGTGTGTGCCTGTGTACTCATTGACTTAGCCTGGTGTGTGTGTGTGTACTCACTAACTTAGCCTGGTGTGTGTGTGTGTTTGTCTGTATACTCACTGACTTGGCCTGGTGTGTGTGTATGTATACTCACTAACTTAGCCTGGTGTGTGTGTGTGTTTGTCTGTATACTCACTGACTTGGCCTGGTGTGTGTGTGTGTTTGTCTGTATACTCACTGACTTGGCCTGGTGTGTGTGTATGTATACTCACTAACTTAGCCTGGTGTGTGTGTGTGTTTGTCTGTATACTCACTGACTTGGCCTGGTGTGTGTGTGTGTTTGTCTATATACTCACTGACTTGGCCTGGTGTGTGTGTATGTATACTCACTAACTTAGCCTGGTGTGTGTGTGTGTTTGTCTGTGTACTCACTGACTTAGCCTGGTATGTGTGTGTGTGTGTGTACTCACTGATTTAGCCTGCTTCCTCCACCTTGCTGATTTTTTTCGTATAAAAAGCAAATGCTTAACTCGAAATCTATCTTGCTTTCTTATTCTTCCCAAAGGGACCTTTATCAATGGGATTGATGTAGATTTAACCAACTATTGAAAGCTAACCAGTTACCAAGCACAGACATATGCTTTTGTAAAAATAAACTTATTTAATCCCTTAATGAGAGTCAAGCTGTGGTTGATATTATATTCTTGACTGTCAGGTGATAACAAACCTGAGCTTAAGGAAGGCAAGGCCGAGCAGTGGGAGCCTCGAACTCTGCTCTGCACCTGTGTTCTTCCTTCCTGCCATGGTGTGGAGCTCACGGAAGAGGGCTTAGGTCCATCCTCACCCTTTGGGAGGATGCTGAATTCTGATGGGAGAGGAAATCTGTCAAGAATTAGCACTTCCAGCAATGTGCTAGGTGCCTAACTGATGTTATCATCTGAATCCAAGAGAATGGTGAGACACGCTCTTGCCTTCGCCATGGTGTCACTTCCTTGAGAAACTACCATTTTAGAGAGAAGCTTGCATCTCTGGGATCGCACAGCGAGCTGCCGACTGCTGGCTCTCAACTTCTTACACATTTTATACACAACTGAGTAGGAAACCGTTTCTTGCATTGCGGGCCACCAGGTGCCATCCTGGCTTCTCGCACCCTGCTCTGGCCCTCCCTGGGAGCTGTTCTTCTCTCACACCTCCAGGTGTAGTGGTCCAGGCCAAGGCTGCTATGATGTCACACCCTCCTCCCAACTTCTGCAGCCATTCTTGAAGCCAAGGGTGTCCCCCAGCAGCAGTCCAAGCTAAAGTTACTAAGGACCAATGCCCCCTCACCTGGGCAGCCGGCACCCATCCAGGAAGGTAGAAGTCTGCTGCCCAGCACATGAACCTGCTCTCTGCCAGCTGGCCTAGGAGGCTCCACGTGCCAAGCAGGGGACGTGTGATCGGGATCCATGCCCGAGTGTTTCCTGAGAAGTAGAAAATGCGTGTGACCAGAGCCACTGCGACCTGGCTCAGAAAGAGATGACAAGAAAAAGTATGGCCTGTTTTTCTAAAGAAAACCCCAAATATAAACAACAACAATAAAAACTCTAAAACCATTTCAAAAGTGTCATATATTTTTATGTTTACCTCCTGCCCTAAAACTTTTCATAAAGCCCTGAACATAGTAGTGGTGGGTAAATATGAAGACATGAATGTATCCTTAAGGTCCTTTCTGGGCCACAGTTTGTTCTGAAGTTCAGCACCATGCTTGGCACGGTAAGAGATGCTCGGTGAATGTTTGCAGGATACAGTGCTTGAGGAATCTCACGGTCTTGCTATTGACCGAATAAAACCCTCACATGCTGTTGCTTGGTTTACCTGCCTAACAAACCAAGGAAGATTGAAAGAGCTAGAAGACATGTTATCTTTATGTCTAAACACCTGGTGATGCCATGAGAAACCCTAGAACCACAGATCCCAACCTTGGTGTCCCTGAGCTTCTCAAGAGCTGGCACACAGACAGCTGGCAGTCTAAGCATGGCTTTCACACTTGAAGACTCCAGGAACTTGGACCTCTATCTGAGCAGCTTCAGAGATCTCTGCCTGCATTGGACAGTCTCCACTAAGGTGGTCACTGGTTCTCCCATGCTCACCAGAACTCTGACTGGCAACCATTTCTCAGGCTGGCTTGTAAAATTCAAGAAATAAAATTGTCAATCATTTCCATTTGTTGGATAGACAGACTCTTTTCAAAATGCACAAAACACCTTTTTCATCAAACAAATGAGAAGGTTGCTACTGGAAAATATCAGGACACAGTACCTTAAGCTTCAAACCTCTGACATCAGATTTTGGTCCCACCTTTGGGTTCAGAAGAATCAAAATATGTCATAGTTATTTTTCAGCAGAAGCTTGGAATTTATGATTTGTGAGTGCTTGTGGGAAATGAAGGAAACTAGAGGAAAGGTTAAGAGGGTATGTGTCCACTGGGATTTCTGCTTGCTTTCTACCTACTCTGGCAACTTGATGTACTCTGAGGGGACTGGAGGAGTCTAAACCCTGGGCTTCTTGGAAATCTCAGCATCCACCCCATTCCTGGCTCCTTAGAAGTGCTCAGTTAGTGATTTGTTTTAAGTGAACTGAGCATTCCTCAGAGGGCTCATTTGGGTAACATGGTATGCATAGCCCCTTCCCTGGGGGCCACTGTCAGCCCTCCTAGGAATTCTTCCCGGGGTACCAGTTACATGCCAGGCCTTCCCCAACACTCAGAGCCTTCGTCGTGGATAATGTTGGCTTGCTGGGGACATGGCCAGGCTGTGGGTTCTAAGGCTCTAATTTAATAACAGTGTAGATTTGCATGTTTAGCATTTTCAGGCTGATTTGACAGATTTTTGAAGTGGGGTGGAAGAGGTGACAGAGAAAGGGCCTCTACGAGAAGATAACTCTGGTCCAAACTGTAACTGGACCAGAGGGAGAAAGAGCGAATATCTAAGGAGCTGACTGCCTCACCACGAACAGTGAACCGAGGCAGAGATCATTGGAGAGCCCATCCTGCAGCCTTCCCTCCTGCACTCTTTCTCACACATCAAGAGATGCTCAAATAAGTACTCAGTGCCAGAGGCTCTGTGAGGTCATGGGGGGATGCATATGGAGGACAGATCATCAACTTTTCAGAAGCCTTGCTGGCGAGGTGGCAGGTGTGACGCTGGCTGTTCTGAGACGCGCTGTGTCTGTGGTGTAGGTAGCATTAATACTTGCTTGCTGGCGAGGTGGCAAGGGAGCTCCTTTCTAGCTGTTATCTGGGTAGGTTTCTTTGAGTAAGCTTGAATGGAGATTTGAAATAGGATGAGATTGTGGTAAGTGGGTTTTTCTGCCTGAGAGGGAAGAGGGCATTCTATCACGTGGCTCAGTGGCTCTAATCATGATGGTCCTATTGGCAGAAAGAAGTAATTGAAGAAGACCAGCTTTGGAGGAAATTTTAAAGAAATTAAGAGGTCAGTAGGAAGAACTTCCTCCCTTCCCTACCTCATGTCTGGTTGTTTTCTGCCTTGCATGTCAGCCACAACCTGCGCGTCAAAAGACACTGTGTGTGCGCGTGTGTGTGTATACATGCACACACATGCAGAATTGAAAGCACATCCCCCCGATTACCATTGGTGACAGAATCCTGACGTTGCAGTAGAGGATAAAGGGTGTAAGAGTTAAAGACCTGGATTCTAGTGTGGCTTGTCCCATGTGCTCTGGTTTGGGGAAATTACTCTGCCTTTGTAATCTTCAGTTATCTGCTGTCTAAGTTTGTAATATTACTTCATCTTCCATAAGGTGATGAAGTTCATTGTGCACAAGTACTTTCTGAACATATAAAAGGTCCTACCGTGATATTTTCAGGAGGCAGTAATTTCTAAAAATCAAGGACAGCGTATTTTTGTCCCATATTTTGTCCAAAGTTCTGACCCCCTGGAAGATGGCAGAGCAGGGCTGGGAGGTGAGTTTGGGAGAGCTTCACTATCCCAGCTTTTCTGGTCGTATGTATTGAAGACTGTGGAAAACCTGCATGGAGGTTCAGTCTTGTGCCTTCAAATCAAACAAAGAAATTGGCCAGAACGCATGAGGGCTCCCATCCTGGGACCACCCCATGCCCCTTCCCAAACCACCTGTCTGCTTGCGTGCTAAGTCACTTCAGTCATGTCCAGCTCTTTGCGACCTTTTGGACTGCAGCTCTCCAGGCTCCTCTGTCCACAGGATTCTCCAGGCAAGAATACTGGAGTGGGTTGCCATACCCTCCTCTAGATCTTCCCAACCCAGGGATCGAACCTATGTCCCTTATGTCCGCTGCACTGGCGGGCGGGTTCTTTACCACTAGCGCCACCTGGGAAGCCCCAAAAACCCACCTGTCTGTTGACGATCCATCATCTCTCTCTGTCAGCCCAGCCTTGGTCCCTGAACTGCTGTCCAAATTTGAAGACGACCCTCTCAGTAGATATGCGCTCTTCCTCTGCTGCCTGCACCACCCCTGGAAGCATGAATCTCAGCGGGGGCATTTCCCCCGACACTAAAAAAACCTGGGGACTGAAAACAGCCGCCCTCCTAGCACAGCCAGTCCTTGGCGAAGAAAGAGTGCCCTCTAGTGGGCTTTGTCTGGAGCTGCTCTGGATCGGTGTCAGGGCTCAGCCAAGGACAAAACAACCCGCTTGCTGCCCTCCTGCCAAGGATCTTGAAGCTGCCTTTGGGTTTAGTTTGTTTTTCTCCGCGTGTGAAGAAACAAAGAAAGAACAGCAGGAGACCAGTTGTGAGAGCAGCCCCGACTGTGCTGTGACAGCCTTCTTATCTTGGGAGGTTCACCAGAGAATTAACCCCAGGGCCAGTGATGGCAGCAAGGTAGATGGTGACATCGGATGCTTTTTAAAGGGCCTGTGACAATTTCTGTATACATCACTCACCTATCTTGATCAGTCTCTTACATGAGGGGTTAGATTTGTGAGAAGGAAGCTCCTTCTTTAAGAATGATTACCAAAAGAGTTAAATATCTTGTTGCGTGACCCTCTTTGCAGAGCAAATCCACTGCAGTTGATTTTATTTTTGGTAATGGAAGTGTACAAATCTCACTATTAAAATCCTGTATGTACTGGCATAAGCAGGGTTTTTTTTCCCTTTAAACCTGAGTAAAAGCTGTTGGGCTGGGGAGCAAAGGGGGGAGGAGGCGAGGGAGGCTGCGGGGCGCCCATCAGGGGAGCAGGAACCTGATCACATGTGATGGTTGCTGGATTAGGTAACAGCTCTGCTGGTTGAAATTGGATCTTGGAGGATGAGTGTTAACATCTCTGGTGTCCTGGTGAAAGGTTCATTTGAGACTTGCGTGGTGCCACAGAGATAAAAAAAAAAAAAAAAGGAGCTTTTAAATAATCATTTTGTCTCCTATTTGGCAGAGTGCTGGCTTCAAGCAGTAAATGGGTAGCATCGCTTTGGCTTAGACGTGTCGGCCTTTTCATTCATTTATTTAACGTTGGCGGATTTTTTTAACTCACTAGCTGAGCAGCCTTCCATATCAGTGAATCCCAGCACCCATCTTTACAGTGGTACGTTCAGATCCTGCTCCTTTTGGGCGGAAATCTGTCCCTGCCGTGTTGTTTACTGGTCCATCCGGGCCTCATTGCAGCACACACGCATAGCCCAAGACCCTCAGAACCAGAATCTTCTGTGTCGGACAGTGGGAGAGGAAGGTTTTCTCTTGTTTATATTGCGTGTGTATGTGTGTGAATAGTTTCTGTGCTGGTGGTTCTGATACATACTCTAAAATTTCTGTTTTCATAATGACTTGAGTGTAATTTAAGGGGTATAATTTGGAGAGGACTGTTGGGTTTGCTTTTCCTATTTTTTCTGTTCTTTTATTTTCTTCAAATCTATGGTTTGGGGCCAATTTATGTGTCCTGAACTCTAAGGATAAATGCAAGCAAGGTGCATTTCATTTCTGTCATACGTATTCCTTCTTGGCCACATTTGGAAACCTACTATATTAAATCTTAGTGAATCCAAATTTCTTTTTAAAGAGTGTTTCCAGGATTCATCAAATGATGCAAAAGCTACGCGAAAGGATAACACTTTCACTGTGTGTGTACGTGTGGTTTTTTTTCCAGTAGTATAGATTTGGGCTTTACCCTCTGTGACTGTCCTGGGACTTCTTTGGTGGGTAGGGGGTTACAGTGTATCCTTTCAGTGTCATTGGCAGCTTTAACATTTCCTTTATTTCATTTCAAAGCAGTTAGATTTTAGGATCAAGAAAAATATTAAGTAGGTAGGTGTGCAGACTTTGTGTGGACAGTTCGTGCTTCCCATGGATTGTTTAAAAGAAAAAGTGAGGCACGGATGTGGGTGCAACTGAGAAGGGCTGGAAAGGGAAAATATTCTTTGAGCAAATATTGGGCACCTGGGAAGTTCCAGTAGTAACATGACCAGCTGGCCACCTGCCTCGTACCTGGAGGAATCCGTGCCGGCACTTTGTTCTGTGTCTGCCTGACTCCTTTTCTGTCTCATTCTTTTCAGAACAAATGGAATTTTGCTAGAGGAATAAGTTAATGGGGTGAGTGAGTTGGTCTCAGGCACAGGTCCGACCAGCTTTACCATCACCTCAGATCAAGTAGTGTGTAGGTAGCCCCAGGAAAGTATATCCTTACTAGTTGACATCATTCTCTTTTACTTTGCTACCACTGTTGAGGCCTGTCAGTGCTGGATCTGTCAGGACGAATTGTTTTGGAGCGATGAGGAGGAGCCTCTTGGAGGCGTCATGGCCCGGCTCAGATGGCCAGCCTCAGCATCTTGAGGAGGTTTCCCATCGGCCGAGGTTTGTGGCCTCTTCTGGAGCGTGTTGGTCATGGGATTCCAGAGAGTGGATTAGTGTCAAATTTTGCCCCAGCACCAATTTTTTAATGATTAAGTAAAAGTGCCACAATTACCAAATGGCTCAGAGGTGGTGATTCTTTTTTCACTCTTAAATGACCCATAGGTATTTTGTTGATAAAGCAATTAAAATTCATTCAGTGAAATTCACGGGGGAAACATCCATGAACCCCACACACTAACGTCCTCACCTGAAAGCACTCATGGGGCTGCACAGGTGAGGAAGGAGAGGTCCCAGGGCTCTAACACCATCTGCTTGGGGGTCACTTCCTTCTCCCCACCACCCCACACCTTTAGGGGCCGGTATTCATGAAACGATTGCAGCATTCATTTCCTTTATTAAGGAAATCTTTAGTGGTGATATGTTCTTCTGAGGACTTTGAAGATTTGAGTAAATAAATCCAAGGAACTGAATAACATGATCAAATCTTATTCTGAGATCAGGGGGACGATTTCCCATGTAAGTCTTCAGAGTCTACAAAAGAAGGATTTCTTTGGGAAAATGTCACAAAATTAAACTCCACAATCCTCTAACCTGTGCTGTCACCAGTATAGGAATTTCATTTTAGTGCAGCAGAACATTAAAAATTCAGCTGCAAGAGGAGAGCCTGGGTCCTGAAGTGTGGCTGTTTCTGTGTCCTTCTCTCCTGCCAGCTGACTGCCTTCCCTGCGTTCTCCTGTTCCCTCCTCCTGTCTTTCCTCACTCCCTCAAGGGGTGCGTGTGTCCACCCCGGGCCTTTAAACTGCCGCCCCGGTCCACGTGCTTGACTGTCCACTTGACTGCCTCGTGTTTCACAAAAGCGATGCTGCCATTTTCCTTTAGCACAGGACTCGGGCTTTCCTTTGAAACATCTTTCAAGGTTGCTTCTTGTCAGACCTGTTAGAAGCCAGGAGCATGTGAGCACAGCCAGCAGTTATGCTGGTATTATAGGTGATGGAACGCCCCGAACATCTCCACGTCCCCTCGGATTGAGCTCAGATCCACCTTTCCTGTCACAACCCCGTGGGGCTGCCTTGCTGAGATTCGAGAGACGGCTGCACCTGTCACTGTCCCCGTGGGGCTCACCAGATGCATCCTAGCCAGAACCAGCTCTGGACTCTGTGCTGTGCTGTGGCTCATATACCCACCCGGCCCCCTGGACTCTGGCATCTCCACCCCCAGGATTCGAACGAGCAGAGTCTGCTTCTTCTCTACCTTTAGTTACATCCCTCCTTCCCTACTCTGCCCTCAGTTTTGTTTTTTTTTTTAATTGAATACTCTCTTCGTGTTCACTCTCAACAAAGACTTGGCTGCTGACGACTAAACTGGGTGTAGATGAGTGATTTACTTTATGGCAAGTTGTATGGAGGTAGTAAAACGAGACTGCCTAGCTCTTCCACTGGTTTACTAAATCACTTGATCTCTTTCAGTCCAAATCAGCCCTTCATCCCCTGCAAATGGTCGTGGAGGATTAATAAAAAGGAACCTTTCATGGAGCCGAGCCTCCTTCATCCTATCAGAACCCCAGCTTCTCTGAATCCCTGAGGCAGCTTGTTTAAAGGACCTCACCCTTGTTTGTACCAGGACGGAGCTCTTACCACCAGGAATAAATTTATCTCAATTTTGGAAAATAGAAATCCCTAGTCCAGGGGAGAGGTCTTCACACATCACTCAAATAAACTGAATTTGCCTGACTTAGATTATTTTGGAAATGAAAATTTAGGCTGATCAAATATCATGAAGTCAAAGAGTGTAAGAACTTGGTAATAACAAACTCATAGAAAATCTAAAATTAGAAATGAGAAAGGAAATGCTATTCCTTGAATTAAAATTTAGCAGTTTGGGGATGAAAGTGAAAATTAAATTCTGTTATAGTTTTTTTTTGTGGATTTGAAATTTCTTTGTGGTGAAATAGACATAACAAAACTTAGCGTTGTAACTGTTTCTGAGTGCACAGTTCAGTGTCTTTACGTCCATTCACGTTGCTGGGCAGCCGCTACCACTATCCAGTTCAAGAAATGTTTCATCTTCCCAAAACGTAACTCCCTGCTGGTTCATTAATGGTTCCTTATCCCCCTTCTCCCAGCCTGTGGCACCCACAGGTCTACTTCCAGTCTCCATCAGTTTGACTGTTCTAGGCACCTCATATGAGAGGAGTGTAATTAATTTCAGGAACAAATCAAATCTCTCCTTGCATTTTCTAGTCCTCCCGTCTGCCTCCTTCTCCAGCCCTCTGCACACCCATTGCTCAGATGCTGTTTTGTTAAGTAACTTGTGACTTCTTCAGCCAAATCACATATTGGGAGTTTTCTGTTGTTTTTAAATTTTACTTTGTTGGGTTACTGTCAACACCTCCCCACTCTTTTGTATCTTCCTGCAGTTTTGAGTATCCGGGGAGCCCAGGAAGAGGAGCCAACAGACCCCCAGCTGATGCGACTGGACAACATGCTCCTGGCCGAGGGGGTGGCGGGGCCTGAGAAGGGCGGAGGCTCAGCGGCGGCTGCTGCAGCAGCGGCTGCTTCTGGAGGCGCAGGTTCCGACAACTCGGTGGAACATTCCGATTACAGAGCCAAACTCTCACAGATCAGACAAATCTACCACACGGAGCTGGAGAAATACGAGCAGGTACTCACAGCCTTGCGGGGTCTGGGCCCCCCAGCCCTTTAGGGCAGGTCGGAGAAATCTTGAAACTCAGGGCTAGGAGGGGTTGGAGGCAGGCAAACTTTCCTGGAGATTGCCATCTGGGATCCAGTGTTTCTGGCCTCCCCCCAGAGCCACTTGTTGAACTTGAGCCCATAAAGTTCAGAGTCTCCACTGTTGAAAACTCAGGCAAACTGGAGATAAAATCATTTTAAAAGATAGTTTAAAAAAATAGTTTTAACTGATGATTTTAGGAAACTGAGTCTACATACGGAAACAGTCCCTGGCACTCCAGGGCGCTGTCCCTTGGCATGCAGCTCTGGGGCTCCCAGCGTTACAGTCATATGCAGAGTCACCAGGTGACCTGGGGGAGGTGTGTGTGTGTGTGTGTGTGTGTGTGTGTGTGTGTGTGTGTGTTGAGGGGGTGTCCTCTGGGCCCTGTGTGCTCTTTAATTAGGAGGATACCTCACCGCCGGTGCTAATGGAAGCCTATGGGAATGGATACTAAAACCTGGCCTTAAATTCCTTCACTCTACCCAGATTAGTTCAAATGGAAGTCCATCATACTCTGACTTTTATATATAGTATATAATATGATACACATCTCCATGTATAAAAAAAGTAGAGGGTCTCAGGGGACCCCTGGAGGTAGACAAAGTTGAATTCCAGCCCTGACACGCTACTGATGGTCTGTGGGATCCAGTGGCCCACATTCTCTACCTCAGTGGCTGGTAGTATTCAGCAAAGAGCTGTGGATTTGGAGCCTAAGCTATCAGAGAGCCATAAAAAAATCATACGAAGGAAAAGCTTAAGAAAGGCTGTAAGTCATAAAACAGTATGGTATTCTAATTATAACAGCACCCCTCTTTACTAGAGCACCCCCCCACACACACAAACATGAATTTAAATGTCAATATTGTTTCCTCTGGTCAGTATGAGCAACACTATTTTACTAGGGGTCCTTTAACATCAGGATTTCCTCCCATTATTTAGCTGACATTAGTTGGTTGTCATATTGTTGGATGTGACATTGTCCTGAAATTCTAAGTTAACGTACTTTCATAGAATTGTTAGATTTCTGGCTTGCTTTCTTTCTGTTTTAAGAATCATAGAAGAAGAGGGAGAAAAAAAATAAAAAAGTAGAAGACCCTGTACCGTCCACTTAGGACTGTCTAAGTAAAAGGCAAATGCAAACTTAATAGAATATATAAATTTTAAAACAGAAATAGGCATTTTAAAATTTAAAGTGAAGAAAGTTTCATTATTGCACTCCTATCTGCCTTTGAAATGGATTTCTACAAAGTCTCTTCTTTTATGAGGGAAAAGATGACTATGAAGCTGGAAGCCAAGTGTGGTGAATTTCAGCCACAGGACAGGTGTAGGGAGGTGTCAAGGGGAGCAAAACAAAAGTCATTTTGTGGTAAGAACCTGTGGATCATCACCCTCGATCCTCTCGGGGAAGAACAAACATTCTTATCATGATGTAGACTCTTGTAGACATTTTATCAGATCCCAGGAGAGGCTCAGCTCAGGTAAGCTGGCTGATCCATGACAGTTTCCCCTCCTGGGCCATCATGTTAGAGTTCACAGCCTGCCCCAACCAAGGGCATAGTTTAGGAAGACTCACGGGGACAGTTCCTATAAAGGTACCTAGCTAGCCACTTGGGTTCCTCCTCCCCATGCTTTTCCTATTATACCTTCACAGCTAAGCTTGGTCTCTGGTATAACAACCTATCTAGACCTGGTATCCAGGTTAACTCATCCCAAACTCCAGGGGCACAAAGAATGTGGCTTCCTCCCAAACCTACAACTGAGATGGATGTTAGGCTGGATGGTGTTAAAAGCTAGCTTTCTTTGTAGCTCAGGTTGCCAGCAACAAAGAAGAACAGACTGTCTTCTTGATTTAACCCCGCCTTGTTAACTCTTCCATCTTCTTTCAAAATGTCCAAAGCACTTTTATCAACCTAACTGCACTTGTTCCAGCACTTTTAAGGCTGTCATCATTTCCATTCTAATACAGATGAGGAAATGGAGGTCAGAGAGGTCAGATGATATATCTGGGTCACACATCCAAGGAGGGACAGATCACCCTAGAATCTAGATTTGGACCTTTAGCCCAAGGCTCTTACTGGAACAACACTCAGCTCCACTTAATATGGAACGAGTGTGGGTGTCTGTAGACAGTGAAGTAACCAGCCTATCCTCTCTGGTACTTTCATGGAATAGATTGATGCTCTCTAAGAGAGACTAGTGATAAAAGTAGTCTCCTTGAGAAACTTCTCATCGATACCTACATATTCCGAATAACAACAATATTGGAAATTGGGAACTTAAGCTGTATCCATTTTGCTGGTGGGTGGGGCTGTACTCCCTCTCTGTTACTTGTTTAGTCTGAGGTGACCCAGTCCTGAAGTCTGCAGGTTCGATGGTAGGGTTAATGGCGACCTCCAGGAGGATTTATGTCAACATGCATCTCCCACAACTGCTGTTGCCAGTGTCCCGTGCCTGCGGCAGGCCGCTGTCGACCACGCCTCCGCAGGAGAGCCTCAGACATTCACAGGCAGGTCTAGTTCAGTCTCTGTGGGATCAAGTTAGGTCAGGGTAGAGGTGGTAGTCTGTATTTATTATTCTTAAGAAGTACTAAGAAATTATTTCCTTATTTCTTTGGGCATTTTCTGGGTAGGAACTGAATACTGTTTAACACACTGTGTGCTTAATAATTTATTAATATTAGTTGTATTGTTAATTAGAGTAAATGGCAGATTGTGAGGAAATTATGCCATTAACCTTCTAGCTAGTGAGTCTGAAAGATAGATCTTCATTTTTTCTGTAAGCATTCCTCACGGGACCTTTTTAAAAAATAGGAAACCTTAGTAAAAATGTCAGTCTCTTTTAATAATGCCTAGATGGTTGCCGGATTGACTATTTAAGAGTTGATTCTGTTGTTTTGGTTTGTTTTGTTTTTAGTTTGGTGATGATAGATTACCAGAGGATCAATTAGCTCTCCAGTAATTAACTACAGCAACCCTCCTCACCGTTCCCACTCATTGTGTGCGCCCCCCAACCCCCACCTAAAAGACCAGAGTCAGCCATTGTTTCACCCTGAGGTTATTAGATAAAGAAGGCTTCTAGTGACTTCCATTAGAAAGAAAGGAAGGAAATTGTTTTCTTCATTAAATAGGGTTGGTAAACACCTTTTCAGCGGATCATGTTGGTAGCTGAGGTATTTAAGAGCTGCTGCTGCTGCTGCTGCTGCTAAGTCGCTTCAGTCGTGTCCAACTCTGTGCGACCCCATAGACGGTAGCCCACCAGGCTCCCCCGTCCCTGGGATTCTCCACGCAAGAACACTGGAGTGGGTTGCCATTTCCTTCTCCAGTGCGTGAAAGTGAAAAGTGAAAGTGAGGTCACTCAGTCATGTCCAACTTAGTGACCCCATGGACTGCAGCCTACCAGGCTCCTCCGGCCATGGGATTTTCTAGGGATTTTCTAGGCAAGAGTACTAGCTTACAAAAAAAAAAAAAAGCTGGCATATTTTGATAGATGAAACCAGGATATCAGAAAACTGAATTTTCTTCCAAATGCTATTCAAAAAAACAAAAAAAGATACTCTTGTAGCTTTGCACAGTTCTTCAGTTTTTGTAAGTTAATGCTGCCAGGACATTGACAAGGCTTAGTCTCCAAGGCTGAACCGGGGTGGGTTAAGAAGTCCTTTCACAGCCAAGGAAGTCTTAAGATCCCAGTCATATTCCTTGCTGAAATTGGCAGCCAAATACAGTTTGAAAGACTTAGAGATGAAGATGAGCTGAAGAGAGTACAGGAAGGAAGCTTCAATTCTAGGATTAAATTGCTTATACTAAGCAAGATTTGTGAAGAGCTTCTCTTGGGTCGGCTGCTCCTCGAAGTGCCCGTACCCTGGAACCCGGGATGTCTCCAGAGGCAGCTGGAGGGGTAACTCCAGAAGGTGACTGTCTTTAGGACAGTCTTCAGTAGTCTCCTTGTCATGGAAACCTTCAGCCTGTGAGGATTCTATTTAATTAATTAATCACTCCTACTCCCGCTTCCATCGGGAGAACCTAGCCTCACCGGAGTAGTGCAGCTTCCGAAGGTGCTGAGCTTGGGGACTGAGGAGGAGGCCTGGGTAGTTCAGGTCCTGGAGGAATGTGGGTCATTGTGTCCTGCCTGTCTAAATGGACTTGGGCTTGTTGTCTGTTGTGTGTTTCCCAAGCAGCTGTTGAGCAGCTGCCCTGCTCCACCTCAGCAGTGGGTGAAAAGACTCCACTGTCTAGGGCAGAGCAGAAGGGGGGCCAGGATCCAATGCCCTGAATAAACACCAGATATTGTGAGTATTTTTATGCACCGTAATGAAGCACATTGTGAGCGGAGTGCTGTGGCTTCCCAGCAGAGAGGGTGTGCGCCTGACAGTACCTCCTTCACGGCCAGCCCTCCCCACTTTGAACCCCCTCCAAGTCGGGGGTGGGTAGGACCTGCAGCCCAGCGGGGGATGCTTGCAGTATACCGCCCCGCCACCCCTCTCCACGGCCTCATAGACTTCCAGCCACCGCGGTGCCAGGCTTTATTTTCCTCCCTTTGTTGTATAGCTTGGGGGTGAAGGAGCTGTTTAGGTTGGGGAGAGATGGAGCTTATAATAAGATCTTGTGTTTATGTAGCAATTTTCATAGTAAGGGCAAAATGCTCTATGGACCTGATCTTCTGTGAATTTCATCTTCAGCATATATATACCTGCAGAGTAGAAGGAAGCTACTTGTGACCTCCTTTATTTGTACCACGAGGGAAACTGGAGCCTGGAGAGGTTTGCCCCATTGTGATCATATGCTGGGTTACTGAGTTGCCTGTACTTTAAAAAGATAATAAGGACACACTATATGGCCAGACACACAGTAACTCATCTTGTCCTTACCACATTCTTTGAGGTACTGTCCTCCTCATTTCACAGATAAGAAAGAGAAGGCACAGGGGTCTTACCTGACTAACCAAAGCCCCACAGCGAAGTGAGCTCCTGGGCAGGGTGTGAACGCAGGCAGTCTGTGCTCTTAGCTGCTGCCCTGTTCATGTGAGTGATTTACTCCATCCACCGGTCACTGTACAAGGAGCGTGAGGACTGCTGGCCTTGCTAAAGGGGTAGGAATGATTAAATCCACTCTTGGACAAATAAAACAAGGCGCTGAGTAGTGAAAGCAATTGTCCACATACTCATGGAGACAGGGTCAAAAACCAGGCTTTTCAGCCCCCAGTGTAGACACAGCCCAGTGGCTGTGTCTGCTGATGTATCTTTGGCCAGCAAACCTGGAAGGGTTTCTTGGAGAAATGAACAGTGAATGTGTTACTGTTACTGCATAACTGACAGCTGTGAAGAGCTTTGTGTTGTAAAAAAACAATAGTCGTGCAGCTTTAGCATTAATGAGCATGATTCTGCGGTATTAAGTTGGACACTTTGAGTCCTTAGTTCTTCAACCTTCAGAGCATCAGCTTGCCTTTCTTGCTAACACATTTTCCACAGCTTTCCAACACTGCTGTGAGTTAAGTGTGAGTAGATGTTTTACTGAATGTTCCTTAAGAAAACCAGACTACAGTGGCAAGCAATAGTAACTAAAAGAAAGGGCAGTGGTGTTCCAAGGAGCAAGTTCAGAGTCTGGGAAACAACAGACCCCCTGGCCTGCTTTAGGGGGTGTTCAGGCTGCTTTTTGCTGTGGGCCTTCATCTCTTGGGCACAGTTTTCTCAACTGTAAAATAAGGAGGTGGGAAAAATGATCTCCAGTTTCACTTCCAGAGCTGACAGTATATTGGTCTATAACCGGAGAGTTTTCTCTCTGCAGAGGTATTTCCTAAATCCTCTAAATCATGTTTTGAATTTGTTTCTATACAGATTCCCTTTGTGTTATAGACATAGAGGATCTTCAGAAGACCAGCATGGGAGGGAGTTCTTATGCTACAACTAGAAGTAGATTAATGAGAATCTCACAGAAGAGTCATCAGAGCTTTTAACTCAGTGATTCCATTCTTTGGACTCTTTATGCCAAATTGAATATTTGGAAGCTTTAGCATAGCAGAAATAAGGGCAAAGCAGAAACTTCATGCTGTATTAGACTTCAGACTCTCTTTAGCTATTAACATGGGAGTGAAGGGTTGTGAAGTTTTATACAAATATACATGTTCTCATCTTTCATAATAGTAAAATCAAGAAAAAAATTGATTTTGAAAAACTATTGTAAATTTTCTTCTCCCCTTTAAAAAAATCCACATAGTGATGAAAATTATAATCAAATGGGGTGAAAGGGGTTTCTGGGCATCTCTTTCTCTTTTTTTTGACAAAATGCCACAAGCTAGCCCAGTTTTCTTTACCTGTACTCGTCTCTAGAAAGACCTTCACAGCCTCACAGCAAGGACCCTTACCATGCCCCGTGTCTGTCCTCCTCCGTTCCAGGCATGTAATGAGTTCACCACCCATGTGATGAACCTCCTGCGAGAGCAGAGCCGGACCAGGCCTATTTCCCCGAAGGAGATCGAGCGGATGGTCAGCATCATCCACCGCAAGTTCAGCTCCATCCAGATGCAGCTGAAGCAAAGCACGTGTGAGGCTGTCATGATCCTGCGTTCCCGGTTCCTGGACGCGCGGTGAGTCCCTGGGAGAGGCCTGTCCTTTGGGAGAACCACTGATTCAAGGTTAGAATCCAAGACTCGCCCTCTCCAGAGTCTCCACTGTCACTGTGTTCAAGGCTGAGCCAAGTAGTAAGTAACCTGAGAAAGGTCAGGGAAAGGAAGGCTGCAAGGGTGGATAGCCATGGGTTTTATACAACTCCAGGAAAATGTGGGGATGGGATATTTTTTATGGCCACTGCTACTCACTCTGCATGAGAAATGAGGATGATTTAGCTACAGGGACAGAAGAAGCAGGACTTTTTGTTTTCTTACGATTAGTGGCCTCTTTCACAAGAATAGGTTGTAACTATAAGTCCGTAGAAGGCTAACCAGATATTGCAATGACATCTTTTCTTCAAGAAAGACAGTTCCAGTTGAGACCTGGGAATCTCTGCCACACTTTTTGTTGGCAGAGAGGGCACCTCGTTAGCTTCAACAAATATTTATAACTAGGTTACCATGTGTCGTACTCTGGGCTGAGTTTTAGGGGCACAAAAATGAAGAAGACATGGTCCCTTGGGTGTGGAGGGACAGGGGACTGGTCTCATATGGGCCAGATTTTCAATCAAGATTTAAAATTTTCTGACGCTAACTTGTGACCTAAGTTGTGAGTTCAAAGAATCCAGCTGAAACCACGGATAGAAAAGTCCTTTGGGACAAAAACCAAGACTGTAGAATAGGCAGTCTTAGTCCCGCTACTCTACACTGGCGGATTTGTGCAAATCCCTTTGATGTCTTTGGCTTCTGTTATCCAGCCTGTAAGATAGTGCTGGTCATATCTTTCATCTACTCTAGAAAGTGGGGTTGATGATTGATCTAATACATGAGTTTTCAGTGTATGGATATACTTTGTGACCCACAGCTCACCTTAAATTAGTCATTTTCTATAAATGCCGATTTCATCATTCATTGTTTCAATTCCTTAATATAATCCCAATATATGATTTTTATTATAAAAACACTAGCTATGTCATGGTCATATACCATTTAATCATCTGTAGTTGAGTTCCTTTTCAATCAGACACACAGATTCTCTGCTTTTTTCAGTTTTTTTCCTTCCTAGAAATCAGAGACTATTCAGCTCCATTACCTGTACTCTTCTCTGTCTTCACAACTGTGGTCCTTACAGTTCACAGACCTCTTTAAAGCTTCCTGGCACCTCCTAAATGCCCTTTCATTCATCGTGTTTTGGGTCATGTGGAATATGAAATAGGAATGTCAGCCAGCAAACTGTATCTCTGGGCTAATAGAAATATATAAACTCAAGAGAAAGTACCGATGAAGAGAGCTTTTCCCAGCTGAGCACAGTGCTGAGAGAAGGAAGGGACAGGCGTGCTGAAGCAGGACACCCCTGCCCCGGGTATCTCCCTTGCCCTGTGGCCGGCTACCAGTCTGGCTTCTTTACAGCAGGCTGCTCCCCATGGTATGAAGTGCAAGTGACTGGTGGCCTATGTCTGGGTCTATCCCCTGAGCTGTGGCCGCCACCACTGCACGTGTTGTTTATGTCCCCCCATGGTAACTCCCCTCGTTAAAATGCTGGTGCTGGCATTTATGTTGGCAGATATTGGAAAAAAATTAAAAAGTTGGGCCCAGACTGGGTTCTTTTCAAGAAAGAAGAAATCAGAGAGAAAGGAGGAGCAGAATCATTTTCTCATAGGACTTCTTTCAGTAACTCAGCTGTGCCCAGTTGAAGGTCAGACTCCAAAAGGCATTAAACCAGGCAAGCTTTGTACACATTTCCTTTCCCTTCCATCAGCTTTTGCCTAGATTGTTCTAGTTGGCACCAGAAGGACAGTCATCATAAGAGAGGAACTTTTTCCTGCTTTGGTTGCAACCTTTGAATCATTGCCTCTGAGCCAAGGTTCAAAACTAAAACAATTAACTAGTTGTCATTGTTATTAGCATTTACTTTGAGGGCGTATTTAGTTTCACTGAAACAATATGACTCCAAATGCCAACACAAGGATGAGCAAATGGTTTTTCCAGCTCAAAAATGAATGTTTGCCTAGACCTCATGATCAAAGTAGTTAATATCATTAGGAAAGCTAGTTAAACACACTTTAGTAAGAAAGACACATTCACTGTTGATATATATGTGCTGCTGTAATCCGTGCATCTGATGGGCAGGGCTTCATTAAGAAAAGATTTCATGGAAGACAAATGAAATACAAGGGAGACTTGATTTAGTAACAGGATTAGTCTTCGTAATATAATGGGTATGCACAATTGAATGTTCCAGCTTTGTTGTGTAACAATCCTTGTATTTTCTGCTCTTGAAGAACAGATTACCACAAATTTAGGAGCTTAGACCAACACAAAGTTGTCTCATAGTTTCTGTTGTTCAGGAACAGCAGGTTAACCTGGATCCTCTGCCCTCGTCTCACAAAGCTGTAAGCCGGGGCTCAACTGAGGCCATGCTCACAGCTGAGCCTCATTCCCGTGGGGGCAGAATTCAGTTCCTTGTGATAGTAGGACTGATGTCCCCAGCTCGTAGAACCCACCTTTCCCGTTGACAGGGCTTACAGCTTGGCTGCTTCCTTTCTTCCTGGATAATGTCACCGTTTTAAGCCTTTAACCTAATCTCCCATTTCATTAACACAAAGTCAGCTGATTAGTAACTTAATCATAGGAATGATATCCTATCAGTTGCACTGTCCCCCCAACACACACATTCAAGGCAGAGGAAGTACTCCAGAGTAGAATCTTACATATGCTCTTAGGAGTCTGCCTTCCATACTCCCCAGCTGAGCATTTGGCCAGGTTTTGTCCACTTGAGTCATATCCTTCTTTTCTTCCTTATGTTGATTTAACTGTGCCAGAAAAGTTTAACTTAAAAATTCTACTCATTCATTCAGTCAACTTTTATTATTGCATGTTTTATATCAAGCATAGTGCTGTGATAAGTCTTTGAGATGGAACTTGTAAACCTTCTTAATGGTTTTCAAGCAGTACAATAATTTTTACTTTGTTTTGTAAAAAATAACATCTTGCTGGAGAAAGCAGCAAGCACATGGTTGGAAATATACCTCTGCACTTCACCATTCCAGTTAAGGTTATAGAAAATGATTAAAAAAGAGGATTGCAAGAAAGGAAAAGACATCGAATATGATCTGGCTGAACTGCCACTATATTTAGATTTATTTACTTCTATAACTGAGTTTTTACTCTTCCAAATGCTGTATTAGCCTCTGAAATAACAAAGATGAAAAGAATACATGTAAATGTGGGTCCCACCTTCAAGAACTCATAATCTCCTGGGACAAGTGCTCTTATAACTGAGTATAAATCTGCACATGATCAGAGGAAGAACAAGTGCCAGATTCACCCAAAGGGGAGAGAGACTGGAGAATTGGGGAGAGGCAGGCAGTGCTGAGTCTCAGAGGACTGTGACACTGACCAGAGAGAAGGAATCACAGAAGCAAAGTAAACAAGGCAATTCAAGTTTGGCAGGCATTGCTGATGGGGATGCTTACTGTGTGTTGGGCATCAGGGTTTCAAATACACGTGAAACACGGCTCCTCCCCTTGAGGATTTGCTGTTTAGCTGGGAAGACACATGTAAACTTGTGGCAAATGCTGTGGGAGAGAAATACACAGAGTGGTATGAAAAGGCACGGGAGCATGAACGCCATGTGTGTCTTTGGGGAATAGAGGAGCATATGATGAAGCCAGATGAAATTAGGAAGAGCATGTGTAGGATGGGGGAAATGAGACACTGGGGATGGGCTTGATCCACTGAAAGACCCTAACTGTGCCAGCAAAGGCTGCGGATTGTCTTGTGAAGCAGCAGAAACTCTGAGCTGTTCAAGGAAGGAAAAGGTGAAAGTTCTCAAATTACACTGCTTGGGTTCAGATTCTTGCTATAACCCTGACTATATCTGTGATACAGGATAAATGGCTTATCCTTCCTAAGACTCAGTTTTTGTGTCTCCAAAATGGGAATAATTCTATACACAGGAATAAATAAGATAACGTATTTACAATATAGTGTCTGGAGCATAATATTCACACCGTAACTCAGCTATAATATAATAAGGATCACTATTTTATATATTTGGAGAAGGAAATGGCAACCCACTCCAGTGTTCTTGCCTGGAGAGTCCCAGGGACGGGGGAGCCTGGTGGGCTGCCGTCAGTGGGGTCACACAGAGTCGGACACGACTGAAGTGACTTAGCAGCTTAGCAGCAGCATGGTATATTAGTGTAAAATATAGTATATTATTATTGCTATCATTATTATTATTTTTATGATCAGATCCATGGTTTAGAGGAATTTCTGTGGTGATTTTCTTAAGGATTAGCTGGAGGCTTGTGCTTCTCAAAATGGGGAAATATAGAATAAGTTTAAAATACCTTCCCTATTTTACTCAAATATTTGGAGAGAAATATGTTCAGATAAACATTGGTATATGATGGAGTAGATTAAAGGAGGTGCTGAAGACATTAGGGCACCCCATGGCTGAGAGTCCAGGCTCTCCTCCCAGGAGAGCTATTCGGGCACGATTTCAGCCTACAGTTGTACTGTCTAGTCTATGACTTCTTGATTTTTAATCTATATAATTAAAATATAAGTAAACAAAATTGAAAAATTTAGCTCTCCAGTTTTACACATCTTATTTCAGCCACTCAATAGCAGCTGCTGGCTACTTCAATAGGAGAACAGAGAACATTTATTTTCCTCATTGTAGAAAGTGCTGTTGGACTACAATAGACCATAGTTCCTCTAAACCCATTTCAAAAAAAGCAATGACACGGATGGAACAAAAGGTATAGATTTGAAAAACAGAACTGGTAAGACTTTCTCTGGGGCCAATCATCAAGTGAAGGGAAGGGGGTGAGGGGAATTGAGAATCACTCCCAGGTTCTGCTGTGTGTTAGAAACTCAAATAGTTAAAGAATGAACAAACAATTGAATGGATGAGCAAATTAGCAGATATAATGAACTTTGTATGTAGAGTGATATTATTATATAATGTGGGAAAAAAGGAAAATGAAGTTGGTTTGAGTGAAATGTGATACTTGTCTTAGAAACAGTTTGTTGGAAGTGTCTGGGATATGCAGTAGCAAATGGACACGGTGATAAATGGGGTATTGTCTCTTAGGAGAGGCATTTGGGCAGAGATAACACGTTTGATGGTCTGTGGTGCCTCCACTCCCCATTCTTGAATCACTGTGATTCCAAAGCTTCCATTCCTAAAATTTCATCGACTTCCACATTTCTTACACTTTTCTGGATACTCAACAATCAAAGCTTTTGGTTGTCTTGAAATAACAAGTGTTAACTCACCAAGCTAAAAACACTTCCAGCCAGAGCAAAGACACCAGGCATCTTAGTTCAAATAACCTTATTGTCAGAAGTATATTATTTTCCATGGGTTTCTTGAAATTCTGTAAACTCCTAATTCTGGGGTTTCAAAGGCCCTGGATAGAGACAGTCCCTGCAAGAGATGATCAGTGCGGCCATCAGAGTAGATGCGACCACCTAAAGAAAGATTGCACGTCCCCAGGAGGAGTCAGGAACAGCTGTCTGTACAATCCCAGCACCCCAACTCATTCCAGAGAGGCTTCCTGTGAGTTCAATTGGAAGAGTCCCAAGAAATACACTGTAATGCTAATGCAAACAACTCCCAATTACAGGAGTCTTCAGGGGCCACTTCCCCAGGCCTAAAACAACTGTTTTCCTGAGGCCAAGAGGAAGTCAGAGGTTATCTAAAGACTAGACTGGAGACTGGGTTAGTCACTTGGCTACCTTCCTCAGATTCCCATCATGCAAGAGCTTTTAATACATGTCTCCTTTTTAGTTGGGCCTTTTAATCTAATCTGCCCAATTTCTGATGCTGGGTGACCCAGAAACTCAGCATGATTTGGGAGAGTGACTTGGGCTTGGCATAATCTGGACAGATGTGGTTAATACCTATGGACAGATGGTGTTCATCCGGTAAAATCAGGCACTTTATTGTGTTAATTAACCAAGTGGGACCCTGAAAATACAATATTAGCTGAATTTTCTGTCTAGCAAGGAGATCAGTGCTTTCCGTTGGCTTAAATTGGAAAACTTGATATCCTGGCATAACCAGGGATGTTCTGGAAATTTTTTTTCCCCGTAAGGAAAAGATTTCGATAAAAGCAAGAAGGCAAAAGTGCTAATGGAGCTAATTTGAAGATAGAGGCCCTGCCCCCTCGAGGAGGGCCAGCAGACATCTGCAGGGAGTCCAGCATCCCTCAGCAGACCCCAGCTATTCCCAGGCCTTAGCTGGGAAGAGGCCATAAAGTGATTCTCACTTTAAATTATTTCAATTAGCATTTATTTTTAAGTCATAAAAATGCTTTTATTCACAGAGTGGTTTTCCTCCTTTTAGCAGCCTGTGTGTTAAAAGGATTTCTCTGGGCTTGTGTTTCACCATTAGGCAGCTGTTCCTGCTTAAGAAGTACTGTTTCTCTCCTTTTAAGGAGGGTCAAGCAGTCAGGGGGTTAATTTCCATCCGTTCCTGCCCCTCTTCCCCAAGCCTTTTAAACATGTCTCATGGAGTTACATGGGGATAGAAGAGAGAAAAAGGTAACTTATTTTTAACTTATGGATGCAGAGTCTCTGTGTAATTGCCAGGAGGCAATTTGTATATAAAAAGAGGCTAGGCTTTGTACTCAGGCAGACTTGAATTAATATTTTAGCTCTTTAACATACTAGCTGAGCAACTTTTAAACTCAGCTCTTCATTGGTAAATGGGAATAACTGTAGCTACCTCACTAGCTGTGAAAAATGAATAATTTGTATTGATGGCTCTGAAGGATCAGATTCGAGGCCTGGGGCCTGGTAGGAAGAATCCCCAGGAAGTCCGAGCATTTGTCCTGTACTAGGCACTGTGCTGAGTCCTGTCTATATATTGACATGACCTCATTTCTCCCTTGCTCTCACCACATGACTCTTTTGACTGTCGTTTGAAGAAGCTAAGGTTTGGAGAGGCATTCCAAATCACCCAGCTGGTGTTCAGTTTGTCTAGGGCTCAAAACCAAGACGGCGGGTTTTGAAACTCCATGCTGCTCACCACTCTGTATAAGTACGTGTGCCTGTTCTGCTCACGGCCCCCACAGTGAGCACAGTGAGGTATACAACAAACGCCTTGAGAAATGCTTTCCGCATCCGGCCCCTTAGAACACAGCTCCTCTCATTCACTCAAAAACATGTCTTCTCCCAAATGTGTGTCCTCTCCTCTCCCTTTTTATATGTGTTTGTTGTGAAGTTCTTATTTTGTCCATTGTCATTGTGATTTCCTTGCTCTTTATGAAGGCGGAAGAGACGAAATTTCAACAAGCAAGCAACGGAAATCCTGAATGAATATTTCTATTCCCATCTCAGCAACCCTTACCCCAGTGAGGAAGCCAAAGAGGAGCTAGCCAAGAAGTGCGGCATCACAGTGTCCCAGGTAAGACATCCTCAGAGCACTCAGCCCAGAGCCTGGCCATAGCGGCGTTACAGGGCAGGGTCTCGGAAGCCTGGCCTTCCTGAGCTTCCATGCCTTATAAGTTCCGTCAACTAAAGCCCTGAAAGACAAGGTCAGCTCAGGGTGCATATAAGAAGGTCTCCAGGGAAGTAACCTGGAGAAACCAGCAGAAGTAGAAGGCTGAGTGGAGCACAGTTAGAGCAGGGCTGCAGCCTTTCTTCAGATAGATGAGCGTTTCTCCATTGACTTGGAGAGCTACCAACACTTCTCATGCCATTTTCTCAAACAGGGTCAATTCTTTGGCCCCCCCTTTTTTTTTCTTTTTTTCCCCAACTCAGGAACTTTTTAAGAGTCAGTGAATGGAACTTTAAATGGAAAGGACTCAGATGTCCTCTCTGGATGTCCTCACTCTGTAGCTGATGGAGTGTGGGAAGTTTAACATGTCACTATGATTGCACAAAATGTCACGGAGTGTCCCCTTTCCCCCAAGAGCAATGACCATAACAGGTGCCTGTTGATGTGGAAAGATACAGGACATAAAATTTTTATGGACCTGGAGTCTTCAGCCTTAATATGAAGTAGAAAAGGAGGCAAGTTTTATATGTATCTACTTTTTTTTTTTTGGCTACACATGTGGCTTGAGGAATCTGAGTTCCCCGAGCAGAGATTGAACCTGGGCCCTCGACAGTGAAAGTGCTGAGTTCTAACCGCTGAACCAGGGAATTCTCATCTACATTTTGTCTACTCGGAGAATCCATCCATACTTCTTATTTGATCTGAACCTCAAATGCCACCCCCAGTCTCAAGTTGAGACCAGTAGTGATAGTTCTGAATCTCTCAGAGAAAGTTTTCCTCAGAATTATGTCACATGCAAAAGAATTAGATGTACTTGTATTTACAAAAAGGGTGAGGGTGAGGGGGAATTGGAGAGGAGGCGAACTTTAGTAAGAAACTTCACTTAATATTTTCCAAAAGAAGTAGATGCTGTTTTGTGAGCATCTATACTTCCTATTCAAGGAAGTATAATCCTGGCTTCTGCTACTCCCCACGAGGGGCTGATTCTTTCAGCCTGTGTTTAGCTTAAGCAGAATTGAGTCTAGTCAGAGTAAAGAACTCCACACAGAGGGTCTGCAATGCAGAGGTTGCCAGGGTCTCCCCAGCATGCTGTGGGTGATTTTGCAGCAGTCTCGAAAACCTCCTTTCAGATGAGTTAGAAAGGATTGCCTTCTCCTTTTCAACTTGGACCTTCCTCAGGTACTTCGACCCAGCTGAAGGTCGTTTCTAGTCTTGGCAATCCTGGGAAAGTAGAACATCAGTGGTCTAAATTCAGGTGGTCTGGTATTATCTAGGTTTCTAACCATTCTTGTCCAAATCTAGACCCATTGTCCACAAGAAAACATAGCTGATGTTCTTTGATACTTGCTGCATTTTTCAGAATAGGCCCAGGTATGAGCGACATCACAAACAGTGAATTTCAGTCATGTGATAATTCTGCTATTAAAGTTGAAAATCATTATATTGTTTGAATTCAAAATCTAGGACTTGGAATTCCAAATCCCTATTGAAATAGAATGAATTTTCCAGGATCTAGTCTGCATTGTATCTGAATAAAAAAATGGAATCTTGGCCTATTCCAGCAACCTCTGCATCCTTCATTATGGAAATCTGGGGTGCAAATAGTTTGTTCATTGAAATGATTTATACATATATTGCATCACCTTTGTCTTTCCCCCATCCATCCCAAGGCCATATCATTCTGCATTCCCCATTACGTCATTTCTTCCCAATCATAACCAGATTGTTTTACCATTGCTGAACAAGTTTCAGTGGGAAACAGTATGGTATCATAGAAAGAACCTTTGCTGGGAGCATGTTGACCCAAGCTGAGTCAACCATGGGATTTTAGGGAACTCGCTTTTTCTATTTGGGTTTTAGTTGCCCCATCTATCAGTCACGGTTGGTTGGACCACATGATATACTAAATCTCTGTCTCTTGTTCTCAAATCTAGTAGATGCCTTTGACTATCATCTTGGGTTTTTTGTTTTGTTTGTTTCTTTGGATTAATAATAACCCCTCTATCTTGAAATTCTCTTACTTTGGCTTCCTTGACATTGTTCTTTCTGGAGTTTCCTCCTTCCTCTTGGGCCACTCCTGCTCAGTCTTCTTAGAGGATCTCCCATCTCTACGTATCCTAAAAGTATTATTCTTTCTTTAGCCTCATCTCATCATGTCCTAGCCCATTAACTATATTCTGACATATATTTTTTTTAGAATTCACTTACTAATGAGTCTTCCTTTGATTCCCAAATGAAATATGTTCATACACAGAAACCTCCCATATGTTTATATGTGTGTACGTAGATAGATGCATCTGAATCACTGTGCTGTATACTTAACCCTAACACAATATTGTACATCAACTATACTTTATTTTTCTTTAATTTCTTGGGTCTCACCCCAGTCCTAAATAAGAATTTCTGTTGGGAAGGAGGGCCTTCCCAGGTGGCACAGTGGTAAAGAGTCTACCTGCCAACACAGGATACATGGGTTAGATCCCTGGGTCGGAAAGATCCCCTGGAGAAGGAAATGGCAACCCACTCCAGTATTCTTGCCTGGAAAACCTCATGGACAGAGAAGCCTGGCGGGCTAAGGTCTGTGGGGTCACAAGAGTCAGACACAACCAAGCACACATGCGTGAATGGGGAGTGGGAAGGAGAAGAAGCAGCTAGGACCCTGTCTTAATAAGCCCTCCAAGAACCCCTGACTTCGAAACTTTGAAAAACACTATTCTGTACTTTTAATTGGAGTGAGCCCCTCCTTGCTCACAGCTGCAAATATACTTCTCTTAGAATATCCCCATGAGACTTCTCTGCTAGAATGCCAAACTCATATATCTCACTTTCCCCCAGACTTCACCGTGGCTCTACCCATGCCAGATTGTGCAGAATGTGACTCGAGCCTCTCCCTGGGAATCTGATTGCTTCTGCGTTAGTTGCCTCAGACCGTCAGTCACCTGTGTGCCTCTAGTACCTAGCACATAGTAGACCCTTGCCAGTGACTCTTGAACAGTGAATTGATTATCGAAAACACTGATTCTATACATTGCTGAGGGCATGTAGGAAATGCCTGAATTGACCCAGCATCTTCCCTGTGTGTGGCAATCTGTTCTCCTCTAGAAGGTAATCATCTAGGAATGGTCCATTCTCCACCCTTTTCCTTCTTACCTTTCTCCCATGTAACTGACCACAAGTATTTCCTTTCCTCCTCAAAAGTCATTCCAAACTGTCTTCATCTTTCCCACTTTCTTCCAGCTCATCCAGTTGCCTCAGAAAAAACTCTCCCTACCTCTTTTCCTCTCTGTTCCACTTAAAAGTAAAAAACGAACCACGATTATGATTGATTCCTATGAATAGTGAAAGTTACATCAAGAAAACTATACGAGTTTGAGAATGCAATTAGATAGGCAGCAGTCCTTAAATGTATTTGGAAGTGCCTTTCCTCTTCTAGTTTGACTCTTACTGTAGGCACCAGCATTTACAATAAATAAACCTTTTTCTGAATTTTTTTTCTCTCGTTTACTAATATTGCAATGATATGGTTTGATTTTTTACAACAGAGGCTTGTCATTTCTGCTATAGTATAAGCTATTCAAGCCACTCCAGTACTCTTGCCTAGAAAATCCCATGGATGGAGCAGCCTGGTAGGCTGCAGTCCATGGGGTCGCTAAGGGTTGGACCCGACTGAGCGACTTCACTTTCACTTTTCACTTTCACACATTGGAGAAGGAAATGGCAACCCACTCCAGTGTTCTTGCCTGGAGAATCCCAGGGACGGGGGAGCCTGGTGGGCTTCCATCTATGGGGTCACACAGAGTCGGACACGACTGAAGTGACTTAGCAGCAGCAGCAGCAGCAGCAGCAGCAGCAGCAGGAGATATTCCTATACGATTTAAAATTTAGCTAATGCACTTTAAAGAGAAGTGTAGTTTTGCAAGAATTTTCTTTATCTGCCATTGTTGGGATAAATTAAATTACATGTAAAGCTGTGGTACATGTGTTACCAGCTTTTCCTTTCCTCATCAAATTCATGGTTTATTTTGTAATTGTATAAAATCACATTTTAGTTTGATATCACATCTGGAATATGGAGTATGAAACTCTTACTAAAGCAGAAATCATGGGAATAAAACCTGAATTTCACTGTGTTTCTGTCTCTGGCAGAGGTCTTGGTGTATAGGGAATGGGTAAGAATCAAGCCGGGACAGCCACTATGAGCCACGTGAAGAAAATAAATTAACAAATGAAAGTAAATTAGGTTTATTTTGTGTTTTGGCATTGATATTTAAAGCCTGAAATGCAAAGGAATAATCAGTGCTATACTTCAGATTTTCCTTATGTAGATAACACCAAGCTTCACAGAAAATACTTTGTGAAATTTATTGGATTGAATTATATTGATCCTAAGGTCAGTAGTAGTACAGTGCAGCTAAGAACCTAGTCCATATTAAAGTTACTTAACTAATAAAAATGGGAAATTAATCCATCCATGAAAGCACCCATATGTTGATGACCTAGATTTATATGGATATTTAAAGTTCTGTGTATTTTGATTGCCCAGAGTCAGCTTTAGCATTGGTAAGTAGCAGGCATTTCTCCTGAAATGCTAAGTTTTTTGGTCATATATTTACAAGCTAAGCAGATTTAAAATGCTTGCCCTAAAGTAAAACGGTCCTCGTTAAATGAGCAGCTCCTCCATAGAAAAATCTTTGTCACAATGGCTTCCCTAATTGTGTTATATTAAGCAAGAGGGTCTCATTTTATATAGTTGTTCCTCTCCAAGCGCTTTCGTCAGGTCTTATCACTGATGTTGAGAATTCAGAGCTAGAATAAGACCAATGAAGCCCATCTCTTAACTCTCGCAAGCTCTTCCTCTGTGATGTTTATACAGGAGGAAATGGTAACTTTCTCGTCTTCTCTTAAATCTCTCTAGGTATCAAACTGGTTTGGAAATAAACGAATCCGGTACAAGAAGAACATAGGTAAATTTCAAGAGGAAGCCAATATTTATGCTGCCAAAACAGCTGTCACTGCTACCAATGTGTCAGCCCACGGAAGCCAAGCTAACTCACCCTCAACTCCCAACTCAGCTGGTTAGTGTTTTCTTTGCTTTGGGGGAATGGTTCTTCATCTTTATAGGTGCTTTCCCTGCATTGGGGTTCTCTTGTTTTGGATGGGTTGATTTATGTGTTTGATTGTCTTTTTTATCATTGATGCTACTTTGGGTTTTTCTTTTTGTTTTCAAAACGCAATGTGTTTTGCCATTTATAAGATGAACTTGTCTGAGGGTTTGCAGTCATGTGTCTATTTAAGTTGGACAGAGGCAAATGGATTGGTTTTGATAAGAAGACCTCTAAATTCTCCTTTCAGAGATTGTAATAAGTAAGCTTGACTTAATACTTTGAGATAGTCTCTTGGGGTTCACACATTTAGTTTGTCTCATCTATCTGTTTTGCTGTTGCTATCACATGATGTCTGAGTCATTTACCACCATGCATTCTCTGCAGGAGTATTCACTCTTCTTTAAACATCTCATTAGAATGTTCTGGTCTGCAGAGCCAACTCTGATTATTGCTATCAATTGTTTATTGTTGTTGTTCTTTACTGTTTTATTGTGTTGGTTTTCTTTATGTGAACTACAAAGAAAATTGCCAGTCATCAATTCAAGTGATCCAGATTCCAATTTTCCTATTATAGTATCTGTCATGTGCTATGCTCCTGATTTTATTTTAGTAAATGTGCATTATATCACTAATTTCAGAGTTAAGGCTAACATAATATATTTTAGGAGCGTGCCAGTTCTTAATTTCCACATGTGAAAAAAAATCATCTATAATACATAAAATAGAACCTTGGTGTTTGTATGCTTGGTGTTTGTGGAAGGTAACCATGTTGGTGCTTTTTTAAAGGAAAAACCAGAAATATTTCTTATTAAATAATTATGTATTAATAATTCATATTAATAAAAGGCAGATTATAATATTTCTCCCCATAGTGAACCAGATGCATTGATTTTGGCTATGGGGTGCACATTTAAGAAAATTGATGCCTTTAACTTTAAAAGGTCACAGATTTAAATGTGTTAGATCATAATATGATTTTTCAATCTAATTTCTAACATTTGGGGAGGTACGTGGTATCTTTGACCCCCCAGCTTGTTTGCCCACTAAAATAAGCTATCTTTCTGCCTTATGGTAAATTGTTATTGGAGATATGGAAGGCTCCACACACTAATGTTTTCTGTGAGCTTCTGGACACTTCTAATTTGTGATCACAAGGTTCTCTACATCACAGGGCTATGCCATCACAGACTTGTTTTGTTTAACTGGAATCATGCAGGAGGAGTGGCCTGGGCTTTGTAACCATGGCTGTGGTGAAAGGCACTGCAGAATTCAGGCCAGTTTTCCTTACCCAGCACTGCAGATTGGGTAACCATAGGGAGCATATTTTCTTTTTGAGGGTTTGTGTATGAGTGTGTATTTCCTTCTTTTCTCATCAAGGTTTTATTGGCAAAGAACCAAGGCTAACAGGTTCAGTCACCAGAGAGTTTCCTTCTTTCCCATCTGGTCAATTATTAAGCATTTCAGACCCAACAGCACCAGTTGAATTGCACTGCTAGGCAGACATTTTCACTTGTCTTTTTGGAAGAAGTTTTGTTCTGTCAACATTAGCAAAAACACACTCAACACTCTTGCAAAGCTTATCATAATGCAAAACAGATATCAAAATGACTTTTTCCTGTCCCTGATATATCTGCCTCGCAGATGGCTTAGCATGATTTATGACTAGTCCTTAGAAAGGCCCCATGGACTCCCTTCATTACTAAGTCCGTAACTTCTTTATTCTTTCCTGAAGCACTTAAAAAGAGAAAAGTAAGCATTTTAACCCCCTCGTCTGTGTTTAAGAATTATGTTGGCTCTCTTGGAATGTCAGTCTGTGATTACAGTTTTCTGAGGAATTTTTCTGGTGGCTTAACCTTCATGTGACTATTCTGAGCACAAAGTAAATTATTATGGAAAATTTGAGCTAAGCCTTCCAGTGGTGCCTGAGTTGTTGGAAATAATATGCAGAGAAATCCCTTTGTATTTTTCTAAAATAGAGACAAAAGAAAATACTATTATATATGTGCAATAGCATGAATTTTAAAAGATAAATGTTTTCACAAGAAAAGTTATAAATGGGTTTTTCTATATTTTCTTTGCTCTTAACACAACCCAAATCGCTACTCAGATAAACGGAGAACTTTCAGCTTTTCACATAGTGTGTTTGTAATGTATACCGGCTCCTTGATAATGGTGTCAAAGAGTAAATGATAACTGATATAGCAAGTTTTAAATAAGAGGGTAGTAAGTGAAAATATAGTTTGTTTGAGTTTGAAGTCCAGAGTTCTGAAACCTGGAAACTTTTTATATCCTCAGTATCGAAGCAGGAGTTTTTCCCAGAAGCTTTACTAAATATAAATACTTATTTCTACTGCAAGATATTTTGCAAGTAAATCTTCTTCCTTATAGAGGCTTTTGTGTGGAGAGCAGTATTTCACCATTATTATTTAGGCCACTTCTAAATATTCCTGTTTCTTGTTATATGCCCAGTCTCCTATTTCCTTAGGCATGATTCATAAAAGTCACACAGGGCTAAGTCCCATGAGCAATTAGCAAGCATTTAGAGATACTTGGAATGCTTCATATTCTATCCCAGCAGAGCTGGGCAGAATGGATGGAACAAGGATGAAGAATAGAAAGAAGACAAGAAAATTAATTTTTTTGAAAAAAGATAGGGACCAATTGAAGCAGTAGTTATAACCCTGGGTCCATAATTCTTCTGGAGTGAACTAAAGTGATGCCTTTTCAATTTCTTATTTTTGATGGAATGATGAAAGCAAGAGTTACTATCTCAGAAAAATAAGGCCCTTTAAGGAAGGTTGGATTATCTACTGGGAAAAGTTGGAGAACTTTTTAATAGCCAAGAAGAAGGAAATTGGCTTGTGGGTTATAGGTATTTCCTGTAGCGTGGTATCAACGTTGATATCTTATCAGAATCTGTGATGAACTCAGCAGTCCCTGGTTCTTGAGGCTTGGAACCCATAGATTAAATTATTTTGCTTAGCTTTGTGTGTGTGTGTCAAGCACAACAGGAGATTCAGCCGTGACAATTCTTCCTCCGACACTATAGTGGCAAGCTCTAAACTCTTTCATATGTTCTTATTGTACTCCTAAAAGGAAGTGTGGTGGTTTAAGGGATTGGTGGAAGATCATCATATTAAAATCTATGGACGCTGGCTTTCTAACAGAAGTTGCTATATGGTACACATGGCTGAAGAGGAGTTGACACATCCAGAGACGTTTACTGACACTTAGGCTGAACCTGTAAACACCCACATGGCTTTGTTTTTTAAAACCAAGTGGAAGAACGTATCCCACTGGTGTTTTCTGCCGTGTCCCTTCTTCCCATGCTTCTCCCCTTAATTTCTAAGTGGAAAATGAAAACACAGCCTCCTGGGATTGGAGCTCTGGACATGTACAGCTACTAAAGGGGTTTCATACTGAACTAGATAAACATTCTCTCTTGCACTTTGCCCTGAGTAGAAAGTAACAATGATTATTTGATTGTGAGAGGGGAGAATCACGGAAAATAGAGAAATGAGCATGATAGAGTTAAGCTTACATTGAGCAAACAGGCTCTGTCTTCCAGCCTTCAAATAGTATGGGAGTCCAGTCTGATCAGACTGGCTCCCTAATCTATGTGGAGCTTTGATGGCTAGACTGCAGAATTTAAGGCAGTACTTGCCATTCGTTTGCTTCCTATAAATGCTGTGAGTTATAATGAGCTAATATTTTTAAACACCTTGAGTTCCTTAGGAAGGAAAAGGAAATTCATTTTTGTTTTAGGTCATCGGTTCTCAGTTGGGGTAAACTTGACATTTTTGGCTATCACAGTCATCGGGGGTAGGCGTTCCTGGCACCTGTTAGATAGAGGCCAGGGATGTGTTTGACCATCTTATAGTACATAAGATATTCCTCTGCAACAAAGAATTATCAGGTCAAAAATGTGAATAGTGCCAAGGTCAAGAAGCTCTGCTCTGGGTTTAGATTTTATGATTATTATACTTTTTTTTGGGAGGGGGGTTGAGGTTAGCTGAGTTTTTGTTTTTGTTTTCTGAAGAAATTTAATTCTGGAAACTCTTTAGAGTGAAAATAGAGTGTTCAGGAAATTGTCTCATGAAAATGGATGTTAACACATCTCCACATTGTGTTTGAGTAAGCAAATACATCAAAATCCATAGGTGATCTATTACTTCTCTGTTTAGTTGAGTGCAAATTTAGTTTTATATATGCCCCCCAATGTCTAGATTACATTGTAAATGAGCCACTTGCCTCCCTCCCCAAGCCAAATTCAGAACCGTTTAACTGGTAAGCGTGGCTTAAACTGTGCTTCTAGTCTTTGCCATTACATTATCGTCACCGGCAGGTAAGGGTTCAGACTGACATTCTCAGCGAGCCAGGTAGTTCTGTTTCAGTTCTTTGAGGATTCCACGGCACCTCCAAGGGAGCCCACGTCCTATTGTCTGTGAGTCACACCCTTCCCAGGAGGCTACCCAATCTCCTATAAGTTCTTTCCCACTCCCAGTGCCAGATGAAGAATGTCTCTTCCCGCCTTTATGCAGATTTCTGCGTGGACCTGTGTCTGCTTTGCCGCAGTCTTCATGGCACCTAGTTGCTCCCCTCAGTGCAGTCACTGCCTCTAGATACTTATCAGAGAAGCAGAAACCATGGCGCTGTTGTACACGGATGTGCAGAGACAATGAAATGCTGAAACAGCACGGCCAAAAGCACGGGGACTCCTCCTGCAATTACTGCTCTGATTCAAATGCATTTGTACATGAAGTACATTGATATGCGCATATTTGCCTCTATGTACATTAGGCAGCCAGACATATTTACAATTTATCTATGCACATATATTTTTTTAAATCATCTGTGTCATTTGCAGTGTCTGTCTCATAAATGGCACATTCCGTGCCTTCATGGTTCTATGGACGCCATGTTCCTTGGCATCAGCATAGCCCTTTGGGGCTTTCTTCCGTTTCTCAGTCTGTGTGCTGATTTCCAATAAAGAGTCAACCAAGCATATAGATGTATGTTTTTCACATGGTATTTGCTTGGGAGAGAAATAGAATACCTGAGCTTCAAACTGAATACTCTCAGGGGAAAAAATCTGATTCATATGAACAATTATAATTTGGGTTCTTCGAGCTGCTGGGTCTTGACTCTGATGACATCTCCATGTGAGCATATACCATATAAAGGTATTAAAAAGCCTCCGCCCACTGACTGGCTGTAAACTATACCTGATTAGATCTTGTACTTATTTTGCCTAAGACCCAACTTTTCTAGTTCCTTTCAGATAAACTAAACCTAGAAATGTGTGCCAGATGACATACACAGGACATGTTGCAGAGCCTTGAGAATGTCATAGTTCTTTGGCTGGTGCTTGCCTTGTCCCCTGCCCCTCAAAGTCCCTTTTTCACAGGAGAAGGGAATAAGAGTAGAGGATCTGTCTACATAGCAGAATATGAACATGTGGATTAACACCCCAAAGGACAAAGCAGGAAGGAGATGTTTCTTAACTTGAGGTTTTCCCCAGGTAAATTGTCTGCAAGTAAATCATCTGGTCACGAAATAACTCTTACCTTGGAAGGATGAGGATACCATGAAAAGTTAAAGAAAGTGACAGAGTTTAGAAATCACTGCTAGTTAAAAGGAACAAATAAACAAAACAAAACAAAAAAAACCTCCTGTTCTGCTTAGCTGCAGCTCTTCATGTCAGGTGAGGCAGCTCTCTAGGACAGCACAGATCCCCATCTTGGGAGAAAAAGAGTCAGAGCTGGGGCATGAATCATTGTTGTGTGATTCCACACACATGATGGTGGTCTCAGAACTCAAGGGCAGGAGTACAATTTGAGCACGAAAGGGATGGAAAAAAATAGAGTGGAACTGACCTGGGTCCCTGAGGTCTCTCCTTTTCCAGGCTAATGTCATGTTTTAACTAAACCTTGCACGTCAAGCTTTCTTTCCTAATGCGCTGAGCTGCACGATGACTTCAGAATAATAAGAAGTTTTTCCACGGCCTTGTGTTTAGGTTGAGGGGGGGACTAGGTTTACCATAGTGGAGCCAGTGGAACCCGGGTGGTGCCTACAGGCTGAGTCTGGGAGGAAACGTCATCTCTAGGAGGTGAAAACAGATGGTTAAATGCTCTTCTGGAGACCCACTTGATCATTATTATTATAATTTCATATTTCATGCATGCCTGAGAATTCCTGGTTCAGTTTCTGTCTCATCTTCCTCCATGGCAGGTGGCAAGAAGAGCATATTATTCTCATATATTTTTGCAGTCTTTGTGGCTCTCTTAGACTGCTTGCCACCCAGAAGGGGACATTATCTTCTTTCTAGAAAATCAGGAGTGTCAGTGACTCATATCCCAGAGCCAGCCCTACTGTGCAGCATTGCCTTTGTGCCTTCCCATCCCCAGGGGCTGCTCCCCACATGAGGGTAGATTAGCTTATTTAGAATCTAGCTGACAGCTCAGGGGCTCTATCATGGTGGCAGAAGTATCATCGACCAGCCCATAGTCTCCAGTATACAGTCCCCCAGCCAGTCCCAGAATTTTAGACACATGAAAGAGAGATCCAGGGGCTGGAGACTGTCTCCAGTTCAAATAGACCAAGTTGAGAAGAATCCATGTTTCCTTTCTCAGCTTAAAGTTGCTAAGGGGAAGCAGTCCTACAGGCAACTTGCAGGGAGATGTGGGCTTTACATAACATGAACGATACGCACCCTTTATTGCTTGCTCTGTTCTTCATGCTACTAACCAGACTCTGTTGATATTGTTTTGATTTTAGTTTTTGTTTGGGGGGCTGCTTTGCATGTCATTCTTCCTCTTGGCTGTTAGTTGCGGGGGTTGAGCCTTTTCCTTTCTGTGATTCAGGTGCCTCACTCTTTCCTTTCCAGGTTCTTCCAGTTCTTTTAACATGTCAAACTCTGGAGATTTGTTCATGAGCGTGCAGTCACTCAATGGGGATTCTTACCAAGGGGCCCAGGTTGGAGCCAACGTGCAATCACAGGTAGGGACCCAGCCAATGTGCCGCCAGGTGAATGCCTTAGAGTCCAAGAGCCGTCAGTCGGACTGGCACTTCCTGCTTCTGTCCAGACAGAAAGAGACAGAGAGATGTAGAGACGAAACCTCACCAACAACCAAACCAAAACAAAGACAACCACTGTCGTGGGGAGTCTTGTCCACACTTTGTGAATGCATTTGGCTCTGGCTTGTCAGTCATACGAGGAAGGCAGGAGAGGAGCAAGCACAGGGTGAGGTGACTGAGGCAAATGTACCCAGGGTATTCTTTGCTCACAAAAGGGAAAGGGAGGAGTTGAGTCTGTCGGCTTGCTTTCCAGGTTTCCTTCTGGTTTGCTGCTTTTTCCACACTCAACGTTTGCCCAATATGGAGGTCATTAATGACTAGGCGAATACCTTAGTATCTCAGGTTTTCATTTTAACCTTTAAAAATACCCAGTCACGTTGGCTAAACTCATCTTTGTAGTCATCGTTGAGGTCAAGGGACTTGAGTTTCTGGTAAGAAGTGTGGTTCATGCTGGGAAACAAAGGCCCTCAGCACTCCTTAGTCAGCAGCAAAGTTCACAGCAACTCAGAAGCCATCCTTCTGTGTGAGCACACAGCCTGACGTGACGGGGTGAAGTTGTGTGCTCTGGGTCAGGGTCGCTAGGGCGATTCTGAGCCACGCCCACCCAGGGTCCCACCTGCATGAGGAGCAAGAAGCATTATGTGCCTGGAATAGACCGGCTGGCTGGTGATTCGGCCCCTTGCTTTGGAAACATTGCCTGGCACCAAGTTTGAAGATACACAGTCAGACTTTGGCCAAAAGACCAGACAACTGGCCGTTATTGAAGTCCTCAGAAAGACAGCATTAGTCTCCCACTGTTCTCTCTGTGAGGTGGCTGGCTGGCCCTTCTAAACAGAACCTTGACTTCTATAAGCTCCTGAGCAAAGAAGTTCTATAGGACAATCTGGAGAGAAGGGAAAAATCTTTCCGTCTCCCTACTCACCCACTCCCTCAGCCAACCCCTGCTGTGTTATGCAAGAGTAGTTTCATTGGTGGGAAGGCCAGCTTTCTTGGACCGTTTTTCCGTCTTGCTTACTAAGCTCAGCAAGGATAATGGATGTGGCCGAAAGCGGAGGCCCAGCCTCCCAATGGTTCCTTTACCAGGAAGAGTGTCTGCAATGGTTGCCCTGATTGGCATGCCCAAATGGTAGCCTGTGTGGTGATGAGCTGTGCCGCTTTCCCTGCGTCTCTGACTAATCTCCTCTCTGTTGTTGTTCGCCCGTTTAGGTGGATACCCTTCGCCATGTTATCAGCCAGACAGGAGGATACAGTGACGGACTCGCAGCCAGTCAGATGTACAGTCCGCAGGGCATCAGTGTAAGAAAACAAGGCTCCCCCACCCTTTGTTTCTGTTCTGTCGCTGCCAGTCATTTCAAAGCCATAGGGCTCAGAATGCCACTCCGTGGGACTTAGCTTAGCCTTACGGTCACCTAGTTCCCTCTCTCTGTATCCGTCATGCTATCGGCAGCATGCTACCCTCAAAAAGAGTGGCGACGGGGCAGGCTTCATGCAGGCAGCTGGCGTCTAGGGCTGTCACACACAATCAGTGTTTGCATGGCACCTGCGGCCACACGCTTTCAGCTGAGAGGGGCTGCCGAACAGGTGACACCTCGTACAGTGGTAGGAGATGTCGCCACAAGCAGGGACCTGAGAACCTGGCGGGGAAAGACCGGCAACCAGAATCCCTTGCATCCTGGTCCGTGGTCTTTAAAAAACACCTTTCTCCCATCTAAGGATGGATTTAAAACAATTAACACAGAGGCTGGCGATGCTGAAGGGGTGGGGAGGGGTGCAGACCATCTTCTACTTGTTCTTGGGTGCACTGGCGGCTCCTGACTAGCATGAAAATTCATAGCGACAAGCTATGTCGCACAGAGTGAAATCGATCAGACAGACACAAGGAGAACCGAGTGTAGATTTGGGACAGCAATCCAACTTGATTTCTCAGATCAATCGTCCGCTTTCTCAGCAGCGGTGACAGCAAGCTGGGACAAGAGGGCAGTCTGCAAAAGGAGTCTGTTCTTGGATCAGGGGTGATTTCCTAGGCTTTTAGAGGTCATGAGATGCTCCCGTAGAACTATTGGCCCAGAACTAGCTAAGAAAACTATGATTGGATGATGGTGAGGATTTTTTTTTTTTTTTTTTTCGTTTCTGTTGTTGGGATTAAAATACATTGGGTATGGAAGGAAGGAAAGGTGGGCATTGTATATTAATATAATCCTCGCCTATACTAATTGAGGTATGGCATCTGCAATGAAAATAGTGAGAGCTTTTCAACTCTATATTGGTGAAATTGTACATGACGATGGCCAGACTGGAAGGAAACGAGGGTACCAGCTGTTTCATCAGATGAGGAATGGTTGAAAAAGTTAGGAATTCTTAACCTATTAAACAGAAGGTTTGAATGGTAAGTAACAGTTTGAGACATGCTGTCATCTGTGAGATATTGGCTTCATTCTGAATGATCTAAAGGGAGTAGGGTAGAATCCTGAGTAGTAACATTTTACTTCAACATCGGAAGGGCCTTTCTTACAGTCAGTGCTGTCCAAAGAAGGGGTCTATTGCCTAAGGAAGCCAAGGATTCCCCATCATTGGAGCATTCAGGCATGGTTTGGTTAACTATTAATACTTGGTCAGGATGTTGTAGAAGAGGGTTAAGTACCAGGTGGTAACTGTCTTGGTGACTTTCAAGGCCTCCTCCAACTAATAATTCTTTATTTTCTACCTTCCTTTGGCAAAATCTCCTCTGAATTTCTATAATATTTGTCAAGTTCCTCTCTGGGAGGGAAGTGGGAGGTCAAAGCTGACCCTGTTAAACATACTCTGGGCAGCTCTGACTGTTTTTTAGAAAGAGTTTCCGGAGCAGAAGGCTTTTTCCCTTCTTGTGTTTATACTAATTATTATTCTTATATTCATGGCTGACTTGCCAGGTGCCTGCTTAGAAAAATCCAAGACAGTATGATGGAGAATTCTGTTCTCAAAAATGGATCCCAAATGAATTAAGTTGTTCTGTGTTGGGGGAGGGGGGTTTGTTCAAGTGCATAGACATCTATACATTGCCTGGATCTTTTTGAGCTGGAATATAGGTCTTTCCAGGAAAAGTTTTGCTCTGTGTGTAAGTGGATGAGGGGAATACGATGAAGGATAAGAGTGTGGGGAGGAGACTGGACACGCTCAGAAGGAGAACTGAAGAAACTCTCCGTGACTGGGCAGGAAGTTGGGCTGACAGTTCTGCCATTTGGCATCTTTCCTAACTGGGCAGCACAGAAGAAAGCCGCTTTCAGACTCGGGGGGCTCACCATGGGCCCCTCTGACGTCATCTGGTGGGCTGGGAATCATTTCTGAAATAGTGTAACCACACATGTGCAGACTATTATGTCTGATTACATAAACCCACCACAAAAACTGGGCTGGAAAATGCCACTTGAAAGGGTCTCATTTTGCATTAATTTTTTTCCCCTGTGAACTGTGTTTATTTTATTTCAGGGTCTTTAGTACACAGGGTAAATGAATCAAAGGCCGACCATGATATGGTCTGTTCCTTTGGTATCAGTTTTAAGTTGTGTCACCTGCAGGAGACTAAGCTTGTCAGAGCTATTTTTAGAGAGTGGTATTAGATGCCGAGACACGTGTATGTACAGAGAGGGGTACTGGCTGCTAGGAGGAGAGAGAGAGAGAAAGGAGTGAGATGAGAAGAGACAAGGACAGGAATGAAGGATTTGAGCCAAGGAGTAAAAATAAACACTTCCAAAACCCAAGGAGGCAATGGAATTCCCAGCTGGGCTCTGGATTGTGTTTCACTCAGGGGAGGACGTTTTCTGGGCAGCCTTTATCTGGCTCTCCTGACTAGGTTTTTACAGCACCCACATCTTATCCAACCAGCGTCTGTTTTAAATCTCATGGCGTTGAGACCACGTGCGTTCACTCAGCCCGTGCAGCAGTGGGGCACACTGTGCAGTGGTCGGAACGCTGCGCTGGGAGCTGAGAGACTCCGGTCCCTGTTACGCTCACGTGTCCATGGGCGGCATCAAACCTTGTCTTTTATAAAATGGGGGTAGTGACCACGTGCGTTCACTCTGCCCGTGCAGCAGTGGGGCACACTGTGCAGTGGTCGGAACGCTGCGCTGGGAGCTGAGAGACTCCGGTCCCTGTTACGCTCACATGTCCATGGGTGGCATCAAACCTTGTCTTTTATAAAATGGGGGTAGTAATTCCCACTCTTCATACCTTCATGGCTGCTTTAGGGGAAATGAGAAAATAGGACGGAAAGGGCTTGGCAAAGCATCAATTGTTCCATGTGAGTGCAGATGAAATGTTGTAAGTGATAACTTCCTAATTTGACCTTTTTCCTCTGTGTGAGCAGTTTTCCCAGTAGGTAGTTCCTAGTGAAGATAGGTTAGGACACAGTTGTCTTCTTTTTTTCCTCTTCTGATGGAAAGGTATGCTTTTGAAAAGGATGCAGAGTTATACAAGTCTTCAGGACCCCCTTCCTTAGCCATGGTGAGCGTTAAATTATACTTCCATAAGTGCTTTGTGTTCTCAAATGACAATGGGCAATGTTTACTGGGTTTAGAGTGGTTCTAAAAGATGGAGGGAGATTATTGCACTTCTCCGTCCATCAGACAGACTGAAAGATCACTTAGCTCTCAAAGCCACTCTTTCCTTTCCTTTCCCATGACCACATCCTCCTTCTAGAAAAGCTTATTAGCTAGGCTATTGTGAATATTTCTTAATTACCATCACCACCTTCAGTGTCTCCTTTCTCCTGCCCGCATCCCCTGATTTTGTCATTCCTTGCCCAGAAATCATGAGTGCCTCTCTGTTGCCCACCTGAGAAAACGCAGTCCCTGAGTCTGACGTTCAGAATCCTCCATGCTGTGGCCCCGTCTTCCTGTCCATCCCCTCATCCTGTCATCCAGTAATCTTTGGATGCCAAGCAGTGTGGTCAGCTCCCCTTTACCTGGCTACACACATCCCCTACCTCCACACCTCTGTGCCATCTATGGTGATATCCCTTCTTCCTACACTACCTTCCCTGTCCCACCCACTCCCCACACCCCCCTGACTGTCCCACACCCAGCTCCTCCTTCCTGTTTGTCTTCTCCACCCTCCTTTCCCACTTCTCACTGTCATACGTACACATTCCCTTGCCCTACAGATGTGTGCACAGACATGCTTCACACTCTCTGTCATTCCCAAATACGTGTCCTAAAATGTATATATTAGTTGCTCAAAACATGTTTGTTGAATGAATAAATCAGATAGAAGGAGACAAGCTACCACTGAATTTTAAAATGCCACATCTTACATAACAGCTGTAAGGGATCCAGTAATGACTTTTCTCTTAAATGACTTACTCACAATAGGCTCGCTTTCTAACTCAAAAAGCTTTTTAAGTATTCCTTTTTGCAAAAACTTTTTGACCAAGGCAGATTCTCTGAGAATAAGAGTCAGATCAGCGTTAAATAAATTAAGCTGTACAGTGATGATATTTTCAAGAGAATTATCACTGTGAATTCCTTAATGCTATCTTTCCTAAAAGAATCCTCTTACCAAAACCTGTTTGTGGGGGTAGCTATCCATATAGCAAGAGAATATCTTTTCTTTTTAAAAAAAAAATTTTTATTGAACTACAGTTGATCTACATTATTGTGTTAATTTCTTGTGTACAGCAAAGTGACTCAATTATACATATATACACACATACATTCTTTTTCATATTCTTTTCCATTGTGGCTTGTCACAGGATGTGGAATATGGTTTCTTGTGCTATACAGTAGGACCTTGTTGTATATCTATCCTATATATAATAGTTTGCATCTGCTAATCCCAAACTCCCAGTCCTTCCTTCCCCTCCCCCCAGTCCCCCTTGGCAACAAGTCTGGAGAACATCGGTTTTTATGGGGTTCTTAATGCTGTCTCTAACAGACTTTGGATCAGAACCTGTACGAACAGGTGAAAGGTGGCAGCAACTTGAAGTCAGAAAACGTGGATTCTTCTTGTGGCTTTTCTTCTGGCAAGTCTCTTCGTCTCTATATCATTCATCTGTCAAATTTTCCCAATAAATAAGCTCTAAGGATGGAGGAGCCTGGTAGGCTGCAGTCCATGGGGTCGCTAAGGGTCAGACATGACTGAGCGACTTCACTTTCACTTTTCACTTTCACACATTGGAGAAGGAAATGGCAACCCACTCCAGTGTTCTTGCCTGGAGAATCCCAGGGATGGGGGAGCCTGGTGGGCTTCCGTCTATGGGGTCACACAGCGTCGGACACGACTGAAGTGACTTAGCAGCAGCAGCAGCAAGGTCCTTTCAGCTTCATTAATTCTGGCATCCTACAAGTATGTTTTTTGATTTCTACTGTTCACTCCAGGGACATGGACTCAACCCTAGGCTCCTCTCGCCAGACAGTTTTTTCATTTGAGTTAGCCTCCACTGTGCTTTCTCGCTGCTGCATCACTTACGCCTCTGATTGGATCTTGAGGGAAGGAGAGAGTTTGCCGCATGTGAACTTCTCCCTTTGAATTCAGAGATTTGTGGTGGTAGTTTTTAGAGTTAAATGATTTATTTTTAATTATTTTAGAATGTGACTTAAGTGAGTAAGTTCACTCCAGTCCCCTCTTAAATGTTGATAGATAACCAGTGTAAGAGTTTTCTTACTCAAAAGATGAAGTGAAAATGGAAATGAAGTGTTGGTATTCTCTCTATAAAGGTAGAGTGCCATTAATGTCAGTTGATGACAGAAAAATCTCATTGATTTTACTTTGTGATAATTATAGTAGTGGAAAAATAGCAATGAAGCTTTGATCTTTGTAAACCATAACTTAGGTGTTTTTATTTTTGTTTTTGCTTTTTCCCATGTTAGGCAAAGGGACAAAAGGACATTTACGAAGAAAATAAATGAAAAGTAGAAATCGGGGCAAAAAATAGTGATATTTTAGTGAACATGTTTCAGGCATTTGGATATCACAGAGGTTACTTGGTAATACTTGGCCACATGCCATCATTTTAATTTTTTCTTAACTACTTCTGAGAGACCTCCTTCCAGTTAAAGTATATAAGATGTTGCCACATGTGGAATTGTAGGGAATTGTGGGGAGTGAGAATGATAATTAAAATCATATGCAGATCTTTAAAAACTCACTTTAATTATATGAAGTCTTAATTGTTATACCAAACCAAATGTGAATGCTGAAGATATTAAAACATTCAGATGTGCCCCCAGTTAGTTGCCTTTGGGTTCCTCTGGTCCTGTAACCAGGTAGCAGTGAACAGCCCCAGACTAGGGGGTAAAGAGTGTGAGGACAAGCTTGAACATAGTGAACCAGGATCTGCGGGGTTGAAGGCAGGGGTACAGAGCTGATGGACTCCTGCCTTCCAGAAGCCTATAGCCTGGTTCTCCCTGATGACAGAGCCAGAAGGAAACAGAGTAAGTCCCTTTAGCTTCTTAGATGATGTGGCCTTTAAGCCTTAATACTGTATCAACTGAGCATTTGAGGCCAGAAAAGTATTTTGTTTGAGTCTGCAAAAGTTGAAGCAAAAAAAAAAAAATCCCAATATTGTAATTTGATATGCAATCCATTTTCCTCAGCTGCCAAGTAAAAGTCCTTATAGGTATAAAAGATGAATGAGGCCAGGTCGTTCACTGGCATATTCATATATTCATTCATTCATTTGCTCAGCATTCATTCATGTATTCATTCAATAAATATACCATCAATAGCACTTTTGACCTAAGGCAATGAGGCTACTTCATAATATATTCAGGTCAAGTTGGAGGCCTGATACCAATCAGGATGTATTTTAACTTTCAGTCTCACACAACACTTTATTTGAGATTAGGCTTCCTGTTCTTGGAATACCAGGTAGGACAAGGGAACCAGTAAATTCTGTAGTTTAGGAGGGGATTTGAAATTAAGTTATAAAGCAAAAGAGAGGAATTCAAGACCAACTAGCAATAGTTTGAGAAATCTCTTCCCCTCCTGACAAAAATGTCATACCATGGACCTATAATAAAGTAAGTATCCTTTCGTAGAGATGCCTTTCTCTTTAGAAGTAGAAGTAGTCACAAAGAATTTTGTTGATCTCAAACCTAGTGATACAGCCACTCCAAACATGATCACATTTAAAGTGTATGTGGGGAATTATGCGTATGTATCTTTCATTTCTGCTACTTTCTGCCTGTGTGACTGGACAAGTCACTTTCTCTTGATAGGATTCAGTTTCCTGAACTCTAGAAAGGATAGTTGAGCTGAATGATGTCAAAGGCCTCTTCTAGTATCCCTGTTCTTACAAGCATGATGTTTTTCCATTCCTAAGAAAATATGGGAGGAAAGGAAATATACTTAAAAGCTATAAGGAAAAGATAAACTTGTGTTTTGGGGAAGAGTGTCATCTATGATATAACAATGGTACCATGCTAATTTCACTGAAATTGATGCGTTACATCATCCTGCCCATTTGGGCCCACATGTGTCCCTGGACAGTCATGCTGTCCTTGGGCTAGGACCGGGTTAGTTGTTCCAGATTCAAGTCTCCCCTGCCTTCTGCTCTATAAAGAAAAAAACTACAACCTCCATAGGGCAGTTTGTTTTTGTGGTTGCTCCTGAAGATGGCATAGCCCGTTAGACCTAAGTAAATATTAAGCTAATTAAATTTACTGAATTCAATTGTGGGAAAAGTTAGTATTGATTTCAGAAGATGGCCCCTTGCCCTCTGGGAAGGAGTTTCATGGTCTTAGACAAACTTATTTTCAGATAAAATATTAGACCTCTTTTAAAGAAAATACAATTGTTATTTTAAAATTTGGTACATTTAAAAAATCTCTATCTCTGGCTCTAATTGAGTTTAGGGAAATTCTATTCCACGTCTTTAAATATTCTCCAGTTTCACAGAGATATAAGGCAGAAGGCATGACTGACTTGAGTCTGAAGGAACTAACCAAATAAGTAAATGAATAAATGCTTTATTCAACAGATTTATTAAGAACCTTCTGATACCCAGTGCCAGGAATGCAAATATCAATAGGACATGGTTCTTGTACTCTGTAAAGTCACAGAAAGCTAGAAGGACTGGGAGTTTCCTGGTATAGTCCCCAGCTTCTCTGAAAGGAAGGACTATGGCACCAGATATCATCAATGTAATATTATTTTTAATGAATTTGGGGAATGGCCATCATAAAAGGTATTTACATATATATAATATTCCTATCAACTAAAAATATATGCTTATAAACATGGAATGACTTTGCCATTCATTTATAGATTTGCGAGGTGACTATGCCAAAAGCTATTTTTTTCATCTAAAGTTGTGCTTTCCAAAAGAACTTTTTTACACTGGTGGACATTTCACTGATGTCCTATAAGTTAACCATTAGCCATGCGTGGTTGTTAAGTACTTGAAATGTGGCTTGTGTGATTAAGAAAATGAATTTTTTAATTGTGTCTAATTTGATGGCTGGTGGCTGCCATGTTGGTCAGAGCAATTCTGCTCTGCCAGTCCTGTTCCGTTCAGTTCAGTTCAGTCGCTCAGTCGTGTCCAACTCTCTATGACCCCATGAATCACAGCACGCCAGGCCTCCCTGTCCATCACCAGCTCCCTGAGTTCACTCAAACTCATGTCCAGCGAGTCGGTGATGCCATCCAGCCATCTCATTCTCTGTCGTCCCCTTCTCCTCCTGCCTCCAATCCCTCCCAGCATCAGAGTCTTTTCCAGTGAGTCAACTCTTCGCATGAGGTGGCCAAAGTATTGGAGTTTCAGCTTTAGCATCAGTCCTTCCAATGCACACCCAGGACTGATCTCCTTTAGGATGGACTGGTTGGATCTCCTTGCAGTCCTGTAGTGGTCACCAAAAGTGGCACAATAGTGTTCACCCTGTGAAAACAGTAGACTTGCTAACACAGAAAACAGAAAGGCATGCTTTCTGCTTAAATAAGCCTTTCTTTGTATAAATTGAACTCTATTAAAAGTTAACCATATGCAAGAAGTTAACTCAGATTAGTGTAATAATGTGCTTTAAACAATGAAATAATTATATTAAGGAAAATTGAAAATACAAATACATAAATACCAACATTTTTTATGGTTCTATTTGCAGCAATTTCCAACTCTGTCTGCCCCTAATCATCTAATCTAATCATTTTCCAAGATTAAGTTAGACAGGTCTTTGAATTCATCTTGATTTAAACCTTTCTTTACGTCTAAAAACCCTTTGGGAATTAGAGAGGACCAGTCTCTGTTTTGGACCTCTCAAATGACCAAAATCTTTGCTGGCAGCCTCTGCTTAGATGTTCCTTCCTCCCAAGTCAGCATCCTTTGCATCACCTGGGAGCTTGAGACCAATGAAGAGTCTAAATCCTCACCCAAACTCTTAAATCAGATTTCACATGTTAACGAGATCCCATGGTGATTCCTAAGCACATTGAGTTTGAGAAGCTCTGTTCTAGAGGGTAAAGCCTTTCAACACTGCCTCAGACTTCCTTAAGAAAAGGAATTATGTAGTCATCTTTGCATTAAAGATTCTTTTTTTTTTCTTTTTTTAGTTTTTCCAGTTTTATTTTGAAATTTTCCAACATATAGAAAATTTAGAAGAATTTTATAGCAAAACTTACCTGTATACCTACCACCTAGATTCTGTCATTAATGTTTTACTCCACTGGCCTCATCATCCATCCTTCTTTCATGTCTGTATCCTTCTGCCCATCTATCAGTCCATCTTTTTTTCTTTTTTTGATGCATTTCAAAGACAACAGTGCACTTTCACCTAAATAAATACTACTGGTATGTATATCATTTACTGGAGTTTGATATTTATAGTTGTTATTTTTTTATTTTTTCTCTTCTGAGGTAAAGTTTTACACAATTAAATGTAAAAACAGTAAGCCTATATTCTCTAAGTGTTGACAAATGAAATACCCTTGCATCTAAATTTCTTACCCTTCCCTTTCTTGGGTCTACCCCTTTCTTGTAGTTTACAGAACAATCAAAGAAGAAGGAAAAGGAAGAATGAGCTGAGCACCAAGTTGTCCACAGAACAGCCTGTTCTTTTCCAGACTGTCAGATGTTCCCTCCTCTTTCCAGCCGAGCTACTTCTCACCCCTTCACTCTGTCTCATACTCGAACAGGCCCATTTAAAATCGGATACGATGGTTTATTCTACATTTGCTTTAGGTTCTGGCTTGATGTGCCTGCTTTTAAGGCTTTTAAGAATGACAGCCCTCTTCCATACTAAGAACTTTCCAAATATATAGACATAGAGACTAATGATGTTTGGAAGTTAAAATATAATATGATTTCCTTACTTGTCAGAAATTACATTTCTCCTCTTTTAATCTTTTGCCGTTTCTTCCCCTTTCTTCTCTAGTGTCTTTCAGTTTGAAGTCAAATTCATTTTCTGAAACCTCCCCCAAACTTCTATGAGGTTATTAGTTTTTCAAACTCACACACCTGTCTAAAATCATACTTTATTTCTCCTTCAGGAATTGATCTAGCCTGGGAGTGTGTAAGTCAGTCTCAGGCAACCTGTAGACCTAGAGGATGCTCTAACAGTTAAGAGGATGAGGTTCTGATGAGGGAAGTTTCAGGTCCCTCTCTCATCAGAACTCAGGATAGAGGGACCCAGCATAACAACTGAGGGTTCTGTGCCTTTTTAGAGGGGTAGAAGAACAAAAGCACAATTAATTACATGCTTAATGTTCTGGGGAGCCTCCACCAATATCCATGTCTCTACTGAGAATACTAACTCATAATATTTATTGAGTACCCTATGGCAACCCACTCCAGTTTTCTTAGGGGCTTTCCTGGTAAAGAATCTGGGCTCAGACGATAAAGAATCTGCCTGCAGTGCAGGAGACCTGGGTTCATTCCCCTAGTAGGGAAGATTCCCTGGAGAAGGGAATGGCTATCCACTCCAACAGTATTCTTGTCTGGAGAATTCCATAGACAGAGGAGCCTGTTCATGGGGTTGCAAAGAATCAGACACAACGGAGAGACTAACACTTTCAACTTTTCAGTTAAATATTCTCATCTCCATTTTATAGATGAGAAAATGGAGACTCAAAGAGGTTAACTGGTTTGCCCAAGATAAAACTGCTAGTCAGTGATTGAGCCAGGGTGTGGACCCAAGATGGTCTAACTACAAAGCTTCTGTTCTTCCCCTTTATCCAGACCTACCCTTGAAACCCTAATCCTTAAACACTTAATTGAGGTGGTAAGAACCTTACAGTAAGAGAATCCATTATATTTCCTGATAATTTATATTTTGGGGCCAGGATGATGTGGGAAAGAGCTATAAGAACTCAGTTATGACTATTCTGTTATATATCTTATCAGGGTAGCATTTAGAAGGCTTAAGGTTGATTAGTTCTTAAAAATAAATCTAAAAATTATATAGAATGTCCTTACCTGAATACAGCTTACTCTATAGCACTACTGTGTCATATTTGGTTAGCCAACTTGGCCAGGGAACCAGTTATCATACACAAGATGGAAGATGAGCATTGAGGAAACTGGGGCATTAACTATAGAAGTAACAGTTTTCCTAGATCAATAGAAATGGTAAGGGGGAGCCACCTTGCTTCACAGGGCCAGGACTTTTGCCAAGTGTCCCTCTTTGTCAACACTTAATACTTGGCATTTTTAATAATTGAAAAGAGTAAAAATTTTTTTAAATGAGTTAAATGAATAAGTGCAACAAAGTCCATGGAAAACAAGGATAACAAGCTTTATTCATCTATGGATGAATGAGGCTAAAAAATAGAAGAAAATAATGGCAAATTATAAAGATCCAGGAAACAAGAGAAACATAATTAAGAAGAAAATAGGCAACGGAAGGATAAAAATGGCAAGAGATGGAGAAAATTGCATGTGAAATGGCAAAATGAAGGTTACAGACACTTATACACAAGCAGGAAAGAGAACAATTAAAACATAAAATAAGCTAGAATGAGTGGTTAAAATAAATAGTATCCGCTGAGAACATACTTACAAAAATTATAAAATAGATCAAGTAGTAATAAAATAAGGAAGTGGTATAAAGCAGTAAATTAAAGAACAATTAAAAATCAATAAGAAGAGAAAATCAACAGACTAAAATGACATTTAATAATTATATGAATAACTAACACTTATTGACTTCTTCCCATGTGTTAGGCATTTTAAATGCATTAGCTTGTTTAATTCAAGTTTATTAAAATAATTAGGATATTTAAAAAATGTAAACAAAAAAAGTTCAGAGCATGGTAAAATCAAGTATCACAACAACAACAGCAAAAATCTAAATGTTAAAAAAAACATACGTACAGGTGTCAGTTTTCATTCTTTGTCTAGTGTAATTGTTTTTGCTGCTGAAAGTCACCAAGTATCTGCCCTGGTACTTCTCCAGATCACATTCTAGAAGTGCCTGGCACTGTAAATGTTGTTTTTTCTTAACCCGCTTGGCCTCTCCTGGAGACAATTGCCGGTAGTTAAAATCCTCAAGCAGTAGTATCCGTGGTCCAGAACCCGTGGCAATGAGAAAGCACCTCATAACCCTACTCAGTTTACAATGTTTAGATGAGGATTATCTTCTCCCAGAAGTTCTTTCTAGTTCCTATATAGTATTTACTTACTGCACTGGGCTTGGAATGGGAGTTCTGTTTTCTCTATTTTTAAAGAGACTCCAGAAATCTGGACTTTGGCAATATTTTCTCTATTTATTTTTTCTTTAAATTTTTAATTTACATTGAAGTATAATTGATTAACAATGTTGTGTCAGTTTCAAGCATACAGCAAAGTGACTCAGTTATACATCTACATGTATCTATTCGTTTTCAAGGATTTTTTCCCCCCCATTTACATTATTACAGATTATTGAGCAGAGTTCCCTGTACTATACAGGAGAGGCTTGTTGTTTATCATTTTAATTTTTTAACTTTGTATTTTATATTGGAGAATAGTCGATTCTTTACTTCCTCTCAGCCCTAGGTTTCTGAAGAGGATTCTAGTTTTGGATTTCAGCCTGCAATGCAGACCTGGTACCTAGCGGTTCATAATGCATGCTTTTTGCAGTGAACTACTTGAACCTATTGTCAAGAGGTTTTTCTTTACTTTTTTTCTTATTTTACTGTTTTTAATTAGTAACCAACTTGTGGTTGGATTTTCTGTCTTTAATTGCTACATGTGTTTGTGTTTCTGTGGTCCAGAAAGAGTCTTCCCTTTAGAGAATGGTTTTCCTTATATTTATTTCTATTTCTCACATCCTTGTATCCATTTTTACCTCCGACTTACATATATGTCTTGTTTCCCAGTAAGCTTTACTGTTTCCCCTGGGAACTCTAACTGGGTGTTCAAGGACCGGGTATCTGTTGCTTCTCTTCCTCCTACGTTTCTCTGGGACAGGTGTTGTCTCTGAGACTCGCGCTTACTCTGCGGTTCCTTCGTTTATTCGTTCAGTCAGTCTTTAGACTTTGGGATTTATTGTTGACCAGTTACTGTTGTGGCGCTGGGACACAGAAAACAAAAGGAGACCAAGCGCTTCTTCTCCTGCAACTCTCCATCTCGTCCAAGTTCATTGCTGCGTTTAACCTCCTTCCTTTGACCCTATTTTTGTAGAATGGGGCAAACAACTGATTAATACTCTTCACAGGTAATATATTTTGAGAGAGTCGTAAAATCACCTGCTAATGCTTTCTTCTCCAGGCAAAAGAGTCTCTCTTAACCTCTTTCTGCCTCAACCTAGATTAGACCATTAATTGCACTGGTCATTTGTCCAATGAGCTCCGGAGGTTGGCCATGACCTTTCAAACATGCAAGATAAAGATCTAAATGAGATATGAACTTTCCTTCTTATCCTTTGTTTCAATTTTACATTTACTTTTTTATTACCAATAAATATTTAATGTAGAAAATTTGGAGAATGCAAGAAAATCACACAGAAGAAAATTACTGTTAACTTTGCGCTTGGCAGCCTCCTAGCATTTTGTGTATAAGTATGTTTTGTGTGGGTGTAGAAAAGTTAGGATCATATGGAACACATCATTTTGTAACCTACTTATTTTACTAAAAATATATTATGAAAATTTTCCATATCATTAAACATTCTTCTCAAACATAAGTTTAATAGCTGCATAAGAGCTTGTTACTGGGAAAGTCCATAATTTATTAAATCAGTCTCTACTGTAGAACATTTAAGCTTTTTTCTTTTTTTATCACAACTATTAATAGTACCATGATAAACATCATAGTGCAGAAAATTCAGTGCATATTTTGTATTATTTCCTTGAACAAATTCTAAGAAATGGAATTGCTGGATCAAAGGATATAAAAAAATCTAAGGCCTTTGTGATGTACTGTAAACTTTTCTCCTGGAAATGCCAATTAATTTATGGTTCCCACAAGCATTTTTGATCCTTTCCATTTCCTCATATTCTCAGTAACAATGTTTAGCAGTCTTTCAGTCTTTGTCAATTATCACATTGTACAGTGGCATCTCATTTTTAGTTTAATTTAATTTGTATCTCTTTGATTTATTAATGAGATTGAACATTTTTCATCTGTTTGTTAGTCTTTTATATGCATTCTTAAAATGTTCATTTTTTTTATTGATTTCTAAGAACTTACAGAGTTCAGTTCAGTCACTCAGTTCAGTTCAGTCATGTCCGACTCTTTTCAACCCCATGGACTGCAGCACACCAGGCTTCCCTGTCCTTCACCAACTCCTGGAGCTTGCTCACTCTCATGTTCATTGAGTCAGTGGTACCATCCATCCATCTCATCCTCTGTCATCACCTTCTTCTCCTGCCTTCAATCTTTCCCAGCATCAGAGTCTCTCTCAATGAAGTCAGTTCTTCACATCAGGTGGCCAAAGAATTGGAGCTTCAGCTTCAGCATCAGTCCTTCCAATGAATATTCAGGACTGATTTCCTTTAGGATTGACTTGTTTGATCTCCTTGCAGTCCAAGGGACTCTCAAGTCTTCTCCAACAAAACAATTCAAAAGCATCAATTCTTCAGCACTTAACTTTCTTTATGGTTCAACTCTCACATCCATACATGACTACTGGAAAAACCATAGCTTTCACTACAAGGACCTTTGTTGGCAAAGTAATGCCTCTGCTTTTTAATATGCTGTCTAGGTTGGATATAGCTTTTCTTCCAAGAAGCAAGTGTCTTTTAATTTCATGGCTACAGTCACCATCTGCAGTAATTTTGGAGCCCAAGAAAATAAAGTCTATCACTGTTTCCATTGTTTCCCTGTCTATTTGCCATGAAGTGATGGGACCAGATGCCATGATCTTTTGTTTTTTGAATGCTGAGCTTTAAGCTAGCTTTTTCACTCTCCTTTTTCACTTTCATCAAGAGGCTTTTTAGATCCTCTTTGCTTTCTGCCGTAAGGATGGTGTCATCTATATATATCAGATTAATTGATATTTCTTCTGGCAATCTTGATTCCAGGTTGTACTTCTTCCAGCCCAGCATTTCTCATGATGTACTCTGCATATAAGTTAAATAAGCAGGGTGACAGTGTACAGCCTTGATTTACTCTTTTCCCAATATGGAACTAGTCCATTGTTCCATGTTCAGTTCTAACTGTTGCTTCTTGACCTGCATACAGATTTCTCAGGAGTCTGGTGTTCCCATCTCTTTAAGAATTTTCCATACTTTGTTGTGACCCGCACAGTCAAAGACTTTGGTGTAGTCAGTAATTCAGAAGTAGATGTTTTCCTGGAACTCTCTTGCTTTTTCTTTGATCCAACAGATGTTGGCAGTTTGGTCTCTGGTTCCTCTGCTTTCTATAAATCTACATTGAACATCTGATAGTTCTCAGTTCATGTACTGTTGAAGTGTGGCTTGGAAAATTTTGAGCTTTACTTTGCTAGCGTGTGAGATGAGTGCAATTGTATGGTAGTTTGAACGTTCTTTGGCATTGCCTTTCTTTGGGATTAGGATGAAAACTGACCTTTTCCAGTCCTATGGCCACTGCTGAGTTTTCCAAATTTGCTGGCATATTGACTGCAGCACTTTAACAGCATCATCTTTTAGGATTTGAAATAGCTCAACTGGAATTCTATCACCTCTACTAGTTTTGTTCTTAGTGATGCTTCCTAAGGCCCACTTGACTTTACATTTCAGGACGTCTGGCTCTAGGTGAGTGATCACACCATCATGGTTATCTGGGTCATTAAGATCTTTTTTGTGTAGTTTTTCTATGTATTTTTGCCAGCTCTTCTTAATCTCTTCTGCCTCTGTTAGGTCCATACCATTTCTGTCCTTTATCGAGCCCATCTTTTCATGAGCTGTTCCCTTGGAATCTCTAATTTTCTTGAAGAGAGCTCTAGTCTTTCCTCATTCTATTGTTTTCCTCTATTTCTTTGCACCGACCAGAGAAGGCTCTCTTATATCTCCTTGCTATTCTTTGGAACTCTGCATTCAGATGGGTTTATCTTTCCTTTTCTCCTTTGCCTTTTGCTTCTCTTCTTTTCTCGGCTATTTGTAATGCCTCCTCAGACAACCATTTTGCCTTTCTTTTTCTTGGGATAGTCTTGGTTACCACCTCCTGTACAATGTTACAAACTTCTGTCCATAGTTCTTCAGGCACTCTGTCTATCAGATCTAATCCTTTGAATCTGTTTGCCACTTCCACTATATAATCATAAGGGATTTGATTTAGGTCATACCTGAATGGTCTAGTGGTTTTCCCTACTTTCTTCAATTTAAGTGTGAATTTTGCAATAAGGAGTTCATGATCTGAGCCACAGTCAGCTCCCAATCTTGTTTTTGCTGACTGTATAGAGTTTCACCATCTTTGGCTGCAAATAATATAATCAGTCTGATTTCAGTATTGACTATCTGGTGATGTCCATGTGTAGAGCGTGTTGTTGGACGAGGGTGTTTGCTACGATCAGTGCATTCTCCTGGCAAAACTCTGTTAGTCTTTGCCCTGCTTCATTTTGTACTTCAAGGCCAAACTTGCCTGTTACTCCAGGTATCTACTGACTTCCTACTTTTGCATTCCAGTCCCCTGTGATGAAAAGGACACTGTTTTTCGTGTTGGTTCTAGGTCTTGTAGGTCTTCATGCTGCTGCTGCTAAGTCGCTTCAGGCATGTCCGACTCTGTGCGACCCCACAGACGGCAGCCCACAAGGCTCCGCCATCCCTGGGATTCTCCAGGCAAGAACACTGGAGTGGGTTGCCATTTCCTTCTCCAACTTCAGCTTCTTTGGCATTAGTGGTTTGGGCATAGATTTGGATTGAAGTGATATTGAATGGTTTGCCTTGGAAACAAATAGAGATCATTCTGTCGTTTTTGAGATTGCACCCAAATATTGCATTTCAGACTCTTTTGTTGACAATGAGGGCTACTCCATTTCTTCTAAGGGATTTTTGCCCGCAGTAGTAGATGTAATGGTCATCTGAATTAAATTCTCCCATTTCCACCCATTTTAGTTCACTAATTTCTAAAATGTCGATGTTCACTCTTGCCATCTCCTGTTTAATTGCTTTCAATTTACCTTGATTCATGGACCTAACATTCCAGGTTCCTGTGCAATATTGCTCTTTACAGCATCGGACTTTACTTCCATCTCCAGTCACATCTACCACTGCACGTTTTTTTCACTTTGGCTCCGTCTCTTCATTCTTTCTGGAGTTATTTCTCCACTCGTCTCCAGTAGCATATTGGGCACCTACCGACCTTGGAAGTTAATCTTGCAGTGTCATTTTTTTGCCTTTTCATACTTTTCATGGAGTTCTCGAGGTAAGAATACTGAAGTGGTTTGCCTTCTCCAGTGGACCACATTTTGTCAGAACTCTCCACCATGACCCATCCATCTTGGGTGGCCCTACATGGCATGGCTCATAGTTTCATTGAGTTAGACAAGGCTGTGATCCAAGTGATCATTTGGTTAGTTTTCTGTGATTTTGGTTTTCATTCTGTCTGCCCTCTGATGGATAAGAATAAGAGACTTGTGGAAGCTTCCTGATGGGAGAGACTGGCTGTGGGGGAATCTGGTTTCGTTCTGATGGGCAGGACCATGCTCAGTAAATCTTTAATGCAGTTTTCTACTAATGGGCATGGCTATGTTCCCTTCCTGTTGTTTGGCCTGAGGCCTAACTATAGTAGGGGTAATGGTGGTAATGACAAATCTCCTTCAAAAGGACTTTTCCCCCCTCACTGTTTTATTCAGTGCCCCTGACCCCTCAGCAGAGCACTGTTGACCCACGCCTCTGCCGAAGACTCCTGGACACTCACAGGCAAGTCTGGCTCCGTCTCTTGTGGGGTCACTGCTCCTTTCTCCTGGGTCCTGGTGCACACAAGGTTTTGTTTGTGCCCTCCAAGAATCTGTTTCTCCAATTCTGTGGAAGTTCTGTAGTCAAATCCCACTGGTCTCCAAAGTCAAATTCCCTGGGAGTTTCAGTCTCTTTGCCAGATCCCCAGGTTGGAAAATCTGTTGTGAGTCCTAAAACTTTCTTAACAGTATGAGAATTTCTTTAGTGTAATTGTTCTGCAGTTTGCAGGTAGTCTGTTTGGCGACTCTATGGTGGGTCTAATGGTGACCTCCTCCCAAGAGTGCTTATGCCACAGGCTGCGTGTCCCAGGTCTGCTGCAGCCAGAGCCCTGTCTGCACGGCCTGCCACTGCTCACCCACGCCTCCATAGGAGACACTCAAACACTTGAAGGCTTACATAGGAACTTACATAAGAAGGATATAATTCCATTTCTCACTCTGTCGATATTTAGAAAATAGAGAAAATTTTATTTCTCAGTGGAGGAGGATGCATGAGGAATAAGACCCCAGGTCTCATTCTGTATGTTTCTGTGAGAAGTTCTTCAGAGTGAAAGCTGGATTGTTATATTAGGAAAACTGCTGCTGCTAAGTCACTTTAGTCGTGTCCGACCCTTAGCGACCCCACGGACTGCAGCCTACCAGGCTCCTCCATCCATGGGATTTTCTAGGCAAGAGTACTGGAGTGGCTTGCCATTGCCTTCTCCGACTAGGAAAACTAACTGATCTTAAAAGAAATTAATGCTGTAATATGAATTAGCATGACATTTTCTGTATTCCTAGTGTATAGAAAAACCCAGGACTATAAAATAGAAATCAATAGTTGTCTAAAAGAACCTAGAGCTACATTAGTCAGTCAAAACTTTCCTTGAAGATTTATCCCATGTTTAGTATTCCCCTAATAATTAGGAGTTGCCCAATAAGTCATTGACTAGCTTATAGCCAGGTGGAAGAAATAAAGCTACATGTAATTTAAAAGCTTACTTATAACTTCAGCTAAACTTAAGTCTGAAAAATGGTCTTTTGAGTGACTAGATGTTTTTTCATATTTTGGAGCCTCTATCTGTCTCCTTGCATCTTCTTTTACCATCCGAAAGGTAGCACATTCTTCTAGATGATTGAATTTTGACATTTCACCACCATCAGTCCCCTTGTCTGCCTTTCTCATTCCCTAGCAGAACACATACAGAAAAGCCAAGTCAGACTCCTGAGCCCACTGCAAAGCTGGAAGATTTCCGCTACACACATTGCTGGGACAATCTAAAAGGAAAAAAATTTTAAATTTAAAAAACAACCCTCTTTTATACTTGGATGAGAATCTCAGAATGAAAGAGATTATCCTCCAGCATCCACTGAAGATATCTAGGGTGGTGTCAGAATAATTCAGCATTCTTGAATATGCCGTTTCCAAGCACTTGTCCTCATTTTGGAGGTAAATAGAATTCTCAAAACAACAGGATTATCCCCTAAATAAAGCACAGTGGAGCCTCATTCCCCGTTCTAGCACATTCCCCTCAACATTCTCTGTCTGCCTTTCCCCTACTACTTCCCTACCCCCACCCTTCTGTTAGCTGTAATGACCCTGCAAACACTAAATGGCATTTGAGTGCATTAAGCAGCAGACTCTCCGGTGACATGGCAATTATGGCTCTGAAATAGATTTGGTGCGTCACGGAAGATAAGGGTTTTGAAAGTTTCTGTTGTGATTATAGCCTGTAACTCCCACAAATAATAGGCTTCAAAATAAGAGGCTGCCAACGGAGCCTTTGTGGCTTTGTCTCAGTGATGGCACGTGAATTGCTATTAATGTCCTAAGTGTACTTGAATATGCCAGTCTTTGGGATGTGAAGTTGGCTCGGTGTCTCTCTTCACGCAGCATGTCATTGTTGGTCTGATAATCTGGGGTAATTGCTGTCTCTTGGATGGTCAGGAAAGTGTAAGAGGCGTTAGCTTCCTGTGTGGTGGTGAATAGCCTCGCGGTTTACACCACGAGTTATGTGTGTTTCATAGCGAGCCACCGTTTGTTGCTCAGGTGTGTATGTGGTCCCTGTGAGTGCCCTGAGTAGGTTACAGCCTTTCAACAAAGCCAGGGAAAAATCAAAGGTTATGAAAATAGAATGAAGAATCATACTGAGAGTAAAAAAAAAAATCCTTTGTTTGAATTTCTCATATTTGGCTATATGAGTGAATATAATTGTCTGTTGTCTTAATAGAGTTATACTTTTCCAGCATCTGCAGTGTTTCTCTGTGTGTATGCACAGTTTTAGGTGCTATAAGTATTTTCTGAACATGTATTAGCTCTACATCAATATGATAAAGTGTGTGGAAGTTTTCCATGTTTTTGGACAGTTTGTAGATGTGTGTGTGTGTGTGTGTGTGTGTGTTGGTTTTGTAGATCTGGGTGTAGAGGATGTTTATTCAGATATAAATACCTTTCTGCACAAAGACACTTTTATTTAGCTAAAGCAAGCTGAGCTTATTTGTCTTTGTCTCTAAAAAGTTAAATAAAATAAATCTGAAGTTTTCACTTCCTGTGTATACGTTTAACCTAAGGATCCCCTAAGTCTGTGAGACATGGAAACATTGTATATAACTGTCCTATTTGTACTTCAAACAAAAATCCAAAAGCATCCCAGCCTTAAACTCGGAAATGTACACTACCTCATAGCCTGTGTAAACTACAAAAGGTTCAATCCACACCATCCTCTGTGTCTCAAGTACCTTACGTGGCAGTGTTAACTCTGGGCCTTCACAACTGATGAATTAGAAAAGGATGAAACTCAAGAGGTGCCAAAATAGATCTTGATCTCAGAGTTGACATACACGTGCATTTCAGTCGTGTGCCACTGGCTACTGGCAGAATGGTTCACTGCAATGGTGCTGCAGTTTTGCAGCTGGCTTTTGATTGAGTGCCCTTGAGTGCATGCCTCAAAAGGTTAGACATAATGATTTGTAATAGGAGAGTTCAGTCATACCAAACAAACTTGGACTGGGGTTCCCATCTTACTATACAGGTCTCAGCCCAGGAGTTGACGTCACCAGTGGAAGATATAATGTATTAACTAGAAAGATGGCAGGACACATGGTAATTTCTCAGAAGAACAGAGTTTGTCTTGTTCAAAACCAAGTTTGGTAAGGTAGGTTAAGGCTTGGGAGTAGAAAGTATTAGAATCGCCTTAAAGACTTATTTGAGGCTGGTCTTGTGGGTCCTAGGTTCTGTCGCCTTGAGAAACAGCGCGAAGATTCCCTGAAGGAGAACTTAGCCTGAGTCGTCTGCCTTAAGCCCTGAGATTGGTAGCGGCCATCCTCTACATGTAATGCACCGCAAGCTTTTGAAACTTGAAATGTCCAAAAGCTATGGCATATAGTGGGGATGAAGTTTGGCAAATTCTCATTTCTGAGTCCTAGGTTTCTGGCTTGAGAGGTAAGAATAGGAGTTTGCACTGACTTGTGTACCGTTATATATTCATCAACCAAAGTAAGAGAATTACCATTAGGATCCCTGCATAATTACAAAGTTACCACAGGCACCAGCGGCCGGATGGCCTTGTAGTCACAGGGATAGGCCCCAAAGGAAGCTTTCATTTCTCTATTCATTCAACTCAAGTACTTAATTGAGCAACTGCTCTATCAAGCATGATCTTTGTCTTCTAATGGCTTGTGGTTAATGATTTATCATCTCTCTGAGGATTAAAGTCGAAGCCCTTCACTGGCCTGCACACCTGGACGTGAGCGAGCCATCCCACTCTCCAGCCCCTCCCTGTTGCACTCTCCACGCTACCCTGCTCCCCCCTTTCTGGTCTTCTTCAGGCCCTCACAGCCTTTGGACAGGTTTCTTCTTGTGCCTCGAGGGTTCTGTGTCCCGGCTCTCTACTTGTCTATTTCTGCTCACATTTAGGTTGACTTTCCAGAAGCCCCAACCTCAGATCCCTGCTATTCCCTCTCACAGCTCTTATTACCATCTGGAATCTGTGTTCTTTTGATGATGTATTAAATGTCTTATTTCCCACAAGACAGCAAGCTTCATGAGAGCAGACACCACATCTTTTAAAAATGTCTTGTATCTACCATCATATGCCTAGTACATAGTATGAGGTGGGCACTGAATGCATATTTGTAGAACTTAAGAATTAAAGGATTGCAGCGAATAAGGCCTGGTGCTGATGTGGATATTTACATGAACAAGAGCCGCGTGTGCTTAAATGTCAACATGAACAGTCAGAAAGTCAGTAGTGCTGGGATTTAGAGAAGTCGATGATGCTTTTACCTCGAAGCAACTTGCAGAAAGGAGGCAGTGCTCAGGCCGCGCCATGGAAGAAGACACGGGTTCCTCGAGACCAGAGGAGGGGCGGGCAAAGGCACAGCCCTCTCAGTGGACTCCTCTCTCAGGAGGAAGCAGTCTCACTTGGGCGACGGGAAATTATTATTTCTTCGGAGCCGCTCAGACTACTAGTGTCGGTTCTCTTCCAGGATATTTGCTCTCTACCAGGAATGGCTGATGACACTGCTCACCTTTCTTAACTTGTAGATTTTCACAGCAAAATCTCAGGGCTCAAGAGGCTTTGGTGGGAACCAGACTGGCATGGGGTATGGCGGTGTCACTTGGATGTAAGGTCACCAGGGACCGACCTGGTGGTAAGTGGCAGTCAGAGAGGATACCCCAACTGGCAGAGGGCCAGGGAAACAGGAATCCCAAAGCCAGTGGCATGGGATAATCCAGGCAGATGATTGACTGTGGGGAAATGTGATGAGGCCACTGGTGGGCTTAAGTTCCAGAGCAGGCTTTCATTTGCAAGGGCAAGTTACTCCCTCATTCTTTCTTTAATTGAAGTATAGTTGATTTACAGTGTTGTGTTCATTTCAGATGTGTAGCAAACTGATTTCATTATATGGGGGGGGGGTGTGTATATATATAATTTTTCAGATTCTTTTCCCATGTGGCTTATTACAAAATTCTGAGTATAGTTCTGTGTGCTATCCAGTAGGTCCTTGTTGTTTATCTGTTTTCTATATAGTAGTGCGTGTATCAGAGAAGGCAATGGCAGCCCACTCCAGTGTTCTTGCCTGGAGAATCCCATGGATGGAGGAGCCTGGTGGGCTGCCGTCTGTGGGGTCACACAGAGTCGGACACGACTGAAGTGACTTAGCAGCAGCAGCCGTGTGTGTATGTCACTACCTCATTCATAAATGAACTGCGGTAAATAGGAAACTTAAGCAGAAGCTGATTAGCTTGAAAGAGGTGGTCGCAGCCACAGGGAAGACTCCCTGTATGAAGATGCAGGTGCAAAAGGTCAAAGCAAGAAAAATAGCACAATTTCTCTAGCTAAACGAGGCTAGAATGCAAATTGTTTGGCTGATAGTATATATTCGTCCCAGATAGGGTTGCCCAGATTTAGCAAATGAAAATACTGCATGGGACATATGCACAGTAAAAAGTTATTTGTTGTTTATCTAAAATTCAAATATAACAGGGTGTCCTGTATTTTTTCTGGCAACACCATTCCCAGGTCCCAAGGTAGAAGCTGAAGCCGCATGTGGGTCTCAGCCCTGGAGAAACTAGAGATGGGCAAACCCTCCAGGCCACTTAGGGACTGTGTCTGTTCTGTGCCTTTTTCTGATTCCCAGGATGCCTGAGGTGACTAGGAGACCATAAGGAGGATATTATCTTACTCCTTGTGCCTAGTGGAGAACGCTCGTTGTTGAGATGGAATTGCAATAGGCAGGATCTAGTGTCTTTCTCAACTGCTCTCCCCTAAAAGAAAGCAGAACAATATAAATATGAATCATAGTTATTTGTTTGGGGTAAGTATGAAGTACCTGATCTCCTTGATGCCTACTTATTAGCAAGAGAAAAGTTCACTTTCTAGATGTCAAAGCTACCTTGAACCCTGGTTACCTCTGCTCTGCATCTTGAATATTTTCTAGGTGTACCCAGCTCTTTACACGTAGTTAAACTGAACTGTGGAGGTACAGATACCCTTCTGTCTGTCCACAGGCATGGTGGAGGATGGATGTTACAGTGCCACTAAAGGTTTATTTACTTATGTTCCTCCAAGAGATAGTTATTAAAATCTATAATGTGTCAAGCACTGCGGTAAGCACTTTAGAATCAAAGATAAATTTCATAGCCCTGTTCTCACGGTCCAGTATGGGAGTGAGACTTGTGAAAGAATAAATGCAGTATGGCATCACAGTTGCTGTGCAATTCCGGGGTGCATTCCAGGCGGATGACCTGGAGGACTTGTAGGAAAAGGAGAAGTTGCCAGGGGTAGCTACCGGTACAAGGACACTTAACTCAGTCTTGAGAAACAGTCAAGATGAGAGTAGCAGGGAAATTGATGAGTGGGGCACCACAGCCAAGGGAGAGGAAGCAGGCATGAAGTGACGGCTCTGCTGTGGGAATTTCTAAGGAGACTGGTGTGTTGGAGTATTCAGCATGAGTACTGAGTTGGAGAGTCAGCAAGGTCAAGGACATGGTAGACCTAATAAAGTCATTGAACCTCACCGTGATACCAGTAGGAAGGAAGCCATTGAAGGTTTGAACAGAGAGGTGACGTGATCAGAACTCCATTTTTGAAAGATTATGCTGCGGGCGGCTAGAGAGAGGAGTGGAGGGGTGCCGGAATAGGCATGGATCTGTTGACTGTTGTAAAATTTCCCAGGGAAATTTTGAATCCTTTGTCCCTTGGGTGCTTTCCAATAGCGTCTTTTCATCCCAGAGCATTCCTTGGTAAGTGCTCCCAGTATAATCTTGGGGAAAATTGATGCACGTCGGGAAAACATAGTCCTACTGTGATGGACCAGTGTTGGATCCAGGGTGTGACTCCACTGTGTGAGCCGATGTCTCCCCTGATAAGTGGTGGCTCTGAGTGAGTGAGTGTGTGTGTATGTGTGTATGTGTGTGTGTGTAAGGGGGCAGGGAGGATGCATCCATGTCTCTGTTTTCCTTCCTGGCCGGCCCCAGCAGAGCCGGGGTGATTGAGGACCTGGAGCACGTCCACCTCCTCACCCACGCTGAAGGCGTTGCTGTTGATGGCATTTGGCCCATATGCAGATCGAGCTCGCCTCGGTGCTGACATCAGCCGGTTTGTGGCACCTCAGCGTATTTCTGGGTTGCAAATGAGAGTTTCTTAGTGCCAGACTCACTTGGGCTGTCACATCAGGTGATGAATTCTCTGCATCAACTGAGTACTGCTAAGGTAAGCTCAGAGGAAGAGCGGGAAAAAGAGGAGGATGGGACCAGTGGCTCTCAGCTCAGCAGCCGCTACTCTGGGCTAACCGCAGTCCTGGCTCACACAACGGGGGAGAGGCAGGTGGCCCTCTGAGTTCTGACTCACGGATGGTGTCAGAGGAAAGGAAAGTCAGGCCCTCAATGGCAGTCCTGTGCTCTTGTGAATGTGTGGGTTTTGCCACCCACCGCTGCTCCCTCCCCTTCTCCATCGCTAGCTTCCTCTGCCTCCTTCGACAGGAGTGCTTGCCTAATGGATACATTAGATGGGGTTCTGGCAAAGCTTGGTGTCTATCAAATTAGGTGCCAGATTCATTAGGATAGAGCATAGAGTAGTCATTTTTGTTCCTAAAATGATTTGTTCCCAAATACCTTGAATTTGTGTTTTGAAAGTCCAGATTTTCTTAGCTAGAAAATTCGCTGCAAGTTTGTCCTAATTTGATATTCCATTAGCCTCCTCTCCCATGATGTTCCAGGTTGAGCCTGCTGCTGACCTAGGCTTCCCCAGGTGGAATTAAATGTTATGTCAAGTCTTGCTGCCCAGGTCACAAGCTACAGAATTAACCTGAAGAACTGGGTGTAAATGTGAACTCTCTCCCATTAGAGGTTTTGGGATAAAAAGGGCGTATTTGGCTTTGCAGATTCCTGTCCTTGTCACCCATGAGGGTGGTTTCTGACATCAGCATTTTACAAAGTGAGTGTATCCATTTAAAGGCTAGTTTGCATCAGAGAGTGAAGGAGGAATTTAGGTGCAGAAGAAAAATTGAAGCAAAGTCTTATTTTCCCACCCCCATCCACCCCATGTTCATTAATGAGACCATCTTCCAGTCTCACTGTGCCCAGAGATAAATAAACTCACAAAGGCGGGTTTCCTACTTAATATTCACCCACAGTGGAGGAAGTGGGAAGGAATTGCTCCCTGGGGTTAACGTGGCAGTAAGCGAGGTCAGCTGTTTCCCAAGACGGTGCAGCCTCTGAACGTCTTACATTAAAACCGGAATGAATCAGCTGAGGCAGTCAAAGTGATTTACGGAAAACCCAGTTAGGGCAGGTTTGCTCACAGTTTCTGATCTCGTGGAGGTTTTAACAGCAGCAACAAATGATATACCATGGTGGAAAGCACCTTCAGAGACAAGCATCCTTCAGCATTTCCCTGTGTGAGACTCGTTTGTTTTAAAAAGTACTTTCATTCATCTAACTTGAAACTCATAGGCTACAGTGTCCTGAATTTGGCAAGAAGTTGAGGATCATAGCTGATACCCTGGGGTAGGATGTCCTGGGACTCCAGCCCCCTATTCCATTAAATCCCTGAGTCCTGGACACACTGGAGCTGTTGATCACCCCATCAGAGGTGTGTGTGTGTGTACATTTGTGTTTATATCTGTGTGTTTGTGAATGGAGGGGGAGTGAAAAAATGACAGTTAAAGAGATTCATTTTATTTCTTTATTTTTAATAAGGTTTTTTAAGATCTTACATATTTTTCATTACCAGACCAACTCTCATAATTAAAATGCTGGTTTTGGTATCAGCCTGAACTAAATCCTATCTTCACCATCTGTGAGTTTTCTGTCCCCTCTGGCATACTGCGCAGTGGTCTGAGAAAACAGAACTTTTGAAGAAAAGAGATTGAATGTCTGCTGTTCGAGTTATTTCAACTCAGAGATGACTCAAAAAGAAGTCTCCTAGAACCTTCCGGTCAATACACCGTGCTTTGCTAATTCCCTCCTAATGAAACACCACGGAGTTCATTTTCTTTACTAATGGCTTCATTTGGGGCACCACTTATTGTTATTTTAAGGAATTATAGTATGACTCAATAATAGCCGTGGTGGTGATTTGTGAGCAATGTAATGACATGCCTTTGTACCACATGCTGCTGCTGCTGCTGCTGCTAAGTCGTTTCAGTCGTGTCCGACTCTGTGCGACCCCATAGACGGCAGCCCACCAGGCTCCCCCATCCCTGGGATTCTCCAGGCAGGAATGCTGGAGTGGGTTGCCATTTCCTTCTCCAATGCAGTGCCACATGCTAGATCATGGATATTTGCTGATGTAGAGAGCTCCCTCCCCTGCTTGTCTCATACCAGGTGGAGTCTAAAATATATGACTGTTATCTTCTTTACAAGCACCTAACTCTCTGCCTTATGATGATGTACTTTATGGAGCCCTTGGCATGTTTCCTAAAATTCCATGCTGCCTGGTGGCTCAGACGGTAAAGCGTCTGCCCGCAATGCAGGAGACCCAGGTTCGATCACTGGGTTGGGAAGATCCCCTGGAGAAGGCAGTGGCAACCCACTCCAGTATTCTTGCCTAGAAAATCCCATGGATGGAGGAGCCTGGTGGGCTATAGTCCATGGGGTCGCAAAGAGCTGGACACGACTGAGTGACTTCACTTTCAACAGATATACACACACATACTTAGATCTATTTAACTAGTTAATTAATTTATCTATCTATCTGATAAATATCCTAAAAAATTGTTAGGACACATGTCAAAATGCTGAGAGTAATTATCTCTGGATTATGGCCATGGTACACTTTGTTTTTCTACAATTCTCCTATTTTCAAATATTATATTGCATGTACAATTATTATATTTGCAAACATTATATAAGCATATTTTACTTTTATCATTCGAAAGGATAAATGTTGCTAAAGGATTTTCTTCATGGAAAAATAAACGTTAACTGATATTGTCATTCAGCCAAAAATGGTACCAAAAGAAAACGTGTATTCTTGGTTAAGAGGGGATGCTAGGATATTGCTGCTGTGACCAACCTGAATAAGGAAATTGAATTAACTCAGTCCTTGATTCTGATCATACTGATCAGATTCTGAGTCTTGTGTCCCAAAAGATAGAAAGAATCCTTATTGTTCTCTTTCTAATCTTTCACAAACAGCAGGGGAAATGTCCTCCCACAGAGAGGGGCAGTGGAAGGAGCTGCCTGACTCGGTGGTTTGGAGATGGAGATTTGAACTTGAGAGCAGTTATTCATTGATCCAAGACTGAGGGAATGTGTTCTTGGCATTGCCCAGGGCCTTTTGCCCTCTTGGTGTCCAGATCTGCTCTTATAGTGAGGTGTACGAAAAAAATTGTACCCTCGTGTTGAAGTAACTGGTGGGAACTGCTTTGATTTAAAAGCCTTGGTTTTCCTGGGAAAATTGGAGCATGATTTGGGTGAACTAATAATAGAAGGAGCCAAATAGATGGAAAGGGCAGAGGAAAAGGAGTCTGGTTCAAAGGTTAAGAAGCCTGTGTCCTCTCTCAGTTGTAATCCAGAAGCTTGATTTTCCCTTACACCTGTGCTTTTTTATGAAGGAAATGTGAATGGATTTTGCCACCATCTATTAAGTGCCAACCATGCTCCTAAGTATTATGCTAGAGTTTTATTATGCTAGAGTATTATGCTCCTAAGGATTATGCTAGAGTAGAAACCATGGTCTGTCCCAAATGGCAATATTAACACCTGCCTCAGGTACCCCATGTACTTGAGGGAATAAAAGGAGAAGAAAGTACAATAAAAATAATTTACCTGCCCCAAACCTGGTCTGTTCAGTATTAATATTTCTAGTGTTGAGGGTCTGTTAACTCCAAAGAAACACAGTGATTGGGGAAAAGAGGCCTTTTAGCACACTTGTAGTTCAATGCTTTAAAATATATAAACAGTCATGAATCAACCACTATAGCAAATCATTCTTCAGCTATTTAATGGTGGGATATTTTTTAAAGGAGTGGTCATTAAAACAAATCCTTTTAGAACAATATTATTGTTTTACTGCATCTGGATTTAGTCTTAGAAGGATGATCTACAAGTATAGATCAAAGCTGTAGCTTCCTGTCTCACCACCTCTTAGATATAGTCACACAGACCAGTCCTTATGGTGCTGGCACCATTGTTTTACCTGTTTGATTCGTCTCATCACCCTCTGTACTTTTCAAGGCTTACCTCAGAGAGTTCATCCTCCATGAAGCCTTTGCGGATGCTCCATCGAGAGGAGATGTTGCACTCATTTGAATCTTCATAACTGCTGGGGGTACCATGTATTAGTTTCTGCTTGAAACTCTAGTTCATTTGTCTACTTGTCTCATACCCATCCTTGAGGGCATAAACTGTATCTCAACCTATTATATATCCTTGAGCATCTAGGACAGAACCTTGCATAGAACAGATGCTTGGGCTCCCATTATACATACCACATCCAGAGCTGGAAAGGACCTGAAAAAGCATTTAAGCTACCCTTTCAATTTTTCTAAAGGGGTACCCAAGGCCAAACCGGGGAGAGTGCTTTGCCAGAGCCAATAGCTAATCATTGCCTGTCAAAGCTAGAACTCGGTCCCTTGGCCAGCAGGATAGTTGCGATCATCCTGGAGCACACAGAATTTCCCTCTGATGGCTTGGACTGGATTACAAAGCCTGTGAGAAGTGGAGGTGCCAACACTGTGTCCAGAGGCTCGCTGGGAGGACCACACTCATCTGAGGGCGGGGTTGGGGGGCGGATATTGTTGACAACAACCCCAGCCATCCAGTGGCTATGTCCCCACGTGCCAGGCACTGTGCTCAGCCCGTTTCCTCAGTTGCCTTATTGTCATTGTCTGCGCAGAACAGCCACCCAATCTCAGAGGACTGACTTCTCTCCCTTTTTCCCTTCTAGGCTAATGGAGGTTGGCAGGATGCTACTACCCCTTCATCAGTGACCTCCCCTACAGAAGGCCCTGGCAGTGTTCACTCTGATACCTCCAACTGATCTCCCAGCAGTCGCATCCCGGCTGACCCTGTGCTCCAGTCGAGGCAGGGCCAGGAGGGAGGGTTTCTCAACGCTGAAGCGGTCAGACTGGAGGTCGAAGCAATCAGCAAACACAATAAGAGTCTCCTTCTCTTCTCTTCTTTGGGATGCTATTTCAGCCAATCTGGACACTTCTTTATACTCTCTTCCCTTTTTTGTTTTTTTTTTTCTGGGTAGAAGCCACCCTTCCCTGCCTCCAGCTGTCAGCCTGGTGTCCGTCATCTTTCCCGCCCCTTCCCCTCTGTCCTAGACTCCCTGGGTCCCTGCCCTCTCTTACATCCCTGAAGGATATTTTCAACAATTATAGGAATTTAAAGAGGAAAACACAAAGAACATAATAAAAGCATTTGTATATTTTCATGCTGGTGGTTGAGGAGCCAGATTTCCCTCCCCTGACCCCTCGCTCCCTCTGCTAACGGGCAGTCCTTCTCTGTTTCTCTCTCACTACCTCTTGGCAGGAATACGCCACATTGCCCTGCTCATTCTAGGCCACCCTGCCTCCTCTTGCTCTTCCTTCCCTGAGGACAGTACTGCTTAGGACACAATTCCTCCTCTTCCTTCTCGCCCCAGGTATTCTCTGGGGGCTGTCACTGCTGGGCTTCTGAAAGTGCCACAGTTTCTGGTTTTACCCCCACCAGGTTGATTCCAAGCAGGAAGTCAGGCAGCAAAAGAGGGCTTGAGGAACAAGAAGGGCGGGATTCTTAGAGGCTTTTGCATCTTTCCAATGACAACTTTTGGTCTCAAGAGGCACAGTCTTTGGAGACCGTGCTGTAAGCAGTGTTCAGAACCTATTGCAAAACCAGGTCTGAGTTAGGCATGGTGGTGAATGCATCCCTAAGGAGTGGAAGGCTCTTATCCTGCAACCCTTCACCTTATCCCACCCCTGCCCCCCCACACAGGTATACAAACATGTATCCGCATGCACAGACACACATTCACTTGCCCCAAATCAGTCATATGCCACGTATGAACACCAGTATTAGTAACCATAGCACTACACCTTGTGAGCACCAGGGAGCAAAACAACCCTTCTTGAGTGAAGGTCACTGACAGAGAAAAGCAGCATGTGCCTGGAGCTTCCAGGCTCCCAGCATGCACACACCAGAGCGACACACACAGGACTGGAACATGATGAAGGTTAGGTTTCCTAAACTGTTGGTGTTCCCACCACCTCTGGAGCTCCTGGGGGGCTACACGCAGTACTTGCAGTGTCTGCAGTGGCTTTGGTTCTGTTTCGTTTTTGCGTTTATGTTAGGGACAGTGCATTAATTATCCAAAGTGTCATGACACCACATTCTTGTCCTGGAGGGGAAAGTTGTTTAAGAACATGGCTGAGACAGACTTTTTATTTACTTACTCAGAAGGCCTGAGAGTGATGGGGGAACAAGGAAGTCATGCTTTCAGTTAAAGCATTTGTGAATTTTATTCCCTGGGAATATCTAGGAGTGAAGAGTATGTACTATTACACCGTTTTCTAATGTTACCTGAACTCACAGTCTTCATAGCCAACTGTGCCAGAGGAAAAGATGGCAGCTCTGTCACTTGATTAAATGGGAAGTGTCGGATCTCTTGGTGCCTCATTTTCTTCATCTGTAAAATGGGGGTTATGCCTGGCTCACCAAGAGGCTGAAGAAAGTGATTTCATTCAAACCCAATACGTAACTGTGAAGTCAGGGGAAGTAGCTTCCCTACGATAACCTGGCCCGTGTTCTAACTTTTGATTAGGAGCAATGCCTGAGGCTGTCACCATGAAGACAAAGAACAGAGTCAGTGTTGCTGCTGTTTGTTTGTTTGGTCTGGCTGGTTTCTTAGAATAGAGATGAGTTTCTAAATTGGAAAAATGTGATCTGGTTCTTTTAGCTTGTACTAGAATCCAACATGTGGCCTCATAAGCACTTAGTCCCCTGTCCTATCTGCTCTGTTTGAGAAAGCCTCTGGGAGAGGTATAAAGCCCTGAGGGGTGAGGATGACCAGCTAAAAAGGTCATGGACATTCTGCATGGCACTACAGTAATGATTAGAAAATGCTCCTGTGTGGGGGTGTGGGAGGCAGGGGAAAGCAACCAGAAGGTATGTGTATTTGAAGGAAATGCAAAAAGTAACTATTTGACAAGATGGCATCATACCTGGATGGCTAAGAGGAGTGGGAAGACTGTGTCTACTAAGCTGTGCCGTAATCAGAACAGAGCTTGATAAAGAGGCTTCCTGGAAGGAACCATCTTGTGACCATTCTACAGTGATTAGAACCAGGGAAGAACTTAGTCTGAGCGGCAGGGATCTATTGAAACTACCCACACAAGAATATGGTAGGATTGTGTCCCTTTGACTTGGGGCAAAGTATGAAAGAGACACTGAAGGATTCTCTTAGAAACAGGAAGAATGATTCCAGATTTGGTTTGAATGGTCACCATTTTGAGCTGATGAAAGAGATCAGAGTGGTGCGACCCTTGCACAGGCAGTTTCCCTCCCTGCAGTAGTTTGCACAGCTGCTCGCGTCTCACTGTGTCCTCCTGCCCAGCCCGCCACACGGCGCTCTTCTTTCCCCGCCTCACCCGTGATCACCCGGACATGGCGGCCACCGGCTCTTTTTGTGTTGAGTGAAGCGTGAGAACGCTGACAGCGGAAGGATGGGTGTGGAAAGAGCGTGCCTCTGGAAACACAGTTCCCTGGGAATTCCTATTGGGTCAATCATGCAGATACCTAAATGTGCTCCAAGATTCCTTCATTTTCTGATGGAAGTGGGAGTACTCCATTTTCCCTGCAGCCAACTTCCCCTGAGAAGTAAAACTAGCCCTGAGGTTTGCCCACCTTGTGACTCTTCTTCACATCCTCCTTTTCATACCTAACTCCCCCTGGTGTGGAATTGACTCCTGTGCAGTAGTTTTGCCAAGTGGCACCTTCTTTACTTTATTTTTTTTGCTGTGGTAGTGTGTTCTTATTTGCCGATTGCCTTTTCTCACGTATCTTTCCCTGTCCCCCTTTCCTTCTGAGTTTTATTTTTCTGCCCAGAAAAACCTGACTTCGATACCAAAAAAAGATGAAACTACAGAAACTCAAATTTAAAAAAAAAAAAAAAACTTAAAAAAAAAACAAAAAATACTCAACGATTCTTTCAGCTTTATTAACATTTTCCATTGTTTCTTGCGACTTGTGTCTCGTTCTTTGTAGTATTGATGATGAACATTTGATAATGAATGTTCTTGTATATTCAGATAAAGAAAAAAAAAACCAAAAAAGCGGTCTGAATTTAATAGTGTTTATAATAAAAATTTTAAAAATGGCCCTCTTAGCACGCAAAACAGGATGGGGACTTTCCCCTCTTCTTTCTGTGACAATGCACACCATTCCTGCATTAGTTTTTAACATCCAACTACCTACATTCACCATTTCCCCCATTTTTCTTTTATTTTCTTGCATTTGTGAATTAGTTCAAGAATGCTAGAAAAGTGTCGAGTTGTGCACATCCATTTCCTGTTTCACAATGTTTAAAAGTGACAGTAATTCATTTTGTAAACTAAAAAAAAGTTTGGAATAGTGAGCATAATAGGTACAGCCTAACATGTTATTATGTTTATTAACTTTGAGACCCAGAAATAAATTCTTTACTTTTCTTTATCCTGCTCTTTAAAATATAAAAAAAAAAAAATTGTGTTATTTTTGGTTTGTTTATGGGAGGGTGCTTTTTTAATTGTCAGGATTATGATCTTGGTGTTTTTATTTCTTAAATATGTATCCGAGGTGATGTGAAAAGATGACATTTGTAGAATAGGCTGTTTCCATGTACTTCTGCTTGCTTCGGAATTCAGTTGACTTCAAAGACAAGCCCCACAATGACGTCACATGACTCACCTGTATTTCTGGAGTGTGTGGCATTCCAAAGTCCCTGGGGAAAAAAACAAATGCAGGGACTTGAAGTTCCTTTTTTCAGCCTTTAACACTTCAAGGTATTGGTCCAGGGTAACTTTTTATATTGTAGGGAGAAGTTTTTGCCTTGGTTTATTGTGAATGTCACATTAAAATGCTTTCTTTTCTTTCTTCCTGATTGATAACAACCTTCCACAAAGCCTTTCGAACTAGAGAGTATTTTTTTTTTCTCCCAGAGGAACTTTACAGGAGATTCTGGTGGGATGTGTACCATTAGCTGAATAGACTAGATCCAGGAAGCTGTCCCAAAAGCTATTCAGCCTGGAGATATTTTCAGCCGGACTTAGTGCTGTGCTCCATTGCTGAGCGGTTATGCTGGTCTCATGGGCAGTGCACCTCTGATTTAGGCAGCTGCTTAAAGCAGATTGTCAAACTGGCTTGATTCGGAATGTTTTTGTTAAGTTAGGGGAGAAAAGAAAGCAATGTTATCTGGAGAAACTTAATTTAAATGGTTTTCATTCCACAAATGATTAAGCATTCAGAAAGCAGCCAGAACCTAAGCAAGAAAAGTGAGCAACACTTTAGGAAGTGTCTCTACCCTAATGCATGCACTCTTGTTTTTAAGTCATAACAAAACAATGGCGACAAGCTTTTCACATCACCTTCATGGTTTCAATCCCTAGCTCAAAGCTTTCTGGACTCTTTTATTTTTTTTGTAAACATTTTTTTTTCCTTTTGTTAAAGTTAATAAAATATTCAATGTTTCCCCCGTTTCTCTCTTACTCCTTTCTTTCCTTTGGCGTTTTCCGTTATTTTGAAGCGCTTTCCTTTGGTTGTTGGTTTTATTCTCCCACTCCTCCTCCCCTGTCCTTATTATTCAGAGTATAAAACTGCAAAGCGCTGCTCTGTTTTGGTTCTGAAAATTTAAGCTTTTCTGCTTCTGCAAGAGCACAGGCTTCTGTCCCTTTTGATTCCAACTGAAATTTTGTGTTCTCTAATGATACTAACACGGTGTAGGTTTTACAGTCTCCTAATTTGTACTGGTAATGCATATTCCAAATAAATAGTTTCTTTTGTTGCAAAAAAAAAAGTATATTTGTATTTGGTGTAAATTTATTTTCTTACCTGCTGATCACTTGTCTTTCCCCAAACTAGGATTTAGTTTAATGTGGATTATAATTTAAACTGTGGCCCTCATCATTTTAAAGTCTACATTTGCAGTGGGACAAATCGAGTTACTTACCCACAAAGAAAGGGAGGGAGAGAAGGAAGGAAAGAAAGGTTTTTTACGTGCAAATATTAGCTGTGCTGCAGGAAGGCAGAGCACCCAATTTTTGTCTGCTTGTCTGTGATCGGCAGCCATCAGCCAACTACCAAGTAAAATATTTGGGTGATGTCCCGTAATAAATTACAAGTTTCTGAGTCACAGCCATTTTCCACTGGCTCTCCTTTCCTTCTCTTTGTCTGCTTTGATCTGGTCATAAGGAAAATTGTGGTACCAGAAAGATGCTGCGGAGGAAGGAATGAATCTAAGTTAGAAGAGCCACCCAGTTCTAGGCTCAGACATATGGCAGACGCTACTCCACTGGGCAAACGCGTCTGCCACCTCGTGTGCTCGTCTCTTGCAGTGGTTTGTCTACACTCACAATGAGCCCCTGACCTTTAGGGTTGTGGTCTGTTACAGAGTTTAATGTCTCAGAGGGTTCTGGCTGGATCACCACTTCAGCCTTCAACACCTAAGTCTGCTTCCAGACCCTTAACCCCATTTTTTGTGCACAGAGTGGGATGCAGCTTCTTGTCTGCCATTCCTCATATTGTTCCTCTAGGGGCATCACATGCATCATTTTCTCATTCTTAACGCCTTAAGCTTCAGGAGGCTCTGCTCTAAGCCCCAGAGAGGCAGGTCTCTATTGAAAATTTCAATCACTTACACTTTCATCCCTATCATGATTCTAATCAATAGAAAACAGATGAAAAAAGTGGACCATCATGGGGGAGGGCTGTCAAATCATCATTTTTCTTAACAAATAAGCTAAGGGCCCAATGGCCTCAAAAATACAAAACTGTCTTGCCAAGGTTGATTTGGAGAGAGTATTCAGCAGTCAAAATGGAGACCTCATGTCTTCTCTGCAAACCTAAACATGGGGGCACATTTATGGAAGTTTGGGTATACAAGGTAGTGTTAGACCACTTCTTCCTTGACTTGCCTGGAGAAGTGTGACCCTCACCCACCCGCCTAGTTTGTTACTGAAGGGTGGTACTAAACTGTTGCAGGACACCAAGACTGTGGTGCCTCAAGTTCAGCACAAGTCTGTTCCTCACTAAACATGGTAATAGCCTCCAACAAACATTCTTTGGCAGGACGCCTTGTCTTCATGCAGTGATTCAGGGATCCAGTTCCTTCAGCCTGCAGGAATCTGTAGTCCTCCACATCTGACCTGCCGGAGGGAAAGAGTATGTAGAAGGGGCACCACTTCTTGAAAGCCTTAATCAAGAGCTCGCTTCCATTCATCTTCCTAAAGGCAAGAGTTGAGGGGTGGGCAGAAGGAAGGAAGAGTGGTCCCCGTCTAGGCAGCCACTGCCTGGCAATGATAGCACACAATAACTCCCGAGTAGTTGGCCATCTCTATCGCACCTCGTGCTCAAAGAGTTAGTGAGAGAAAAGGCAAGTCCACAGAGCTGTTTTATGGCACAGGACAGACTCCCAAGAAAAACATTTGCAGTAGCATCCCAGGTTTGGCTTTGTTACTCTTCAGTAGAGAAGATCCAGAAAGGGGTATAACTGAGCCACCCAGTACTGCCTCCTCAACAATCTCCAAATCTGGTTGTTGCCTAAGCGCCTGACTTGAGTACTCAGCCCATGGTCATCATGAAGGGAGAGCTGCTGTTCCTCAAGGCAGCCTGCCTGGCCCTTGGGGAAGTCTCTCCCATGTTTATTGCTCTCTAGAAGGGTCGGGTCTAGTGGCCAGCAGTTACTTCAAATGAAGTCTAAAGCATTAAAATCACAAAATCTGATATGCTTGGCACTCCACACCCTCACCCCCCACATAGATTTCTACCTGCTTCTCCTTGTAGACTTCTGTGACCTCCCCTACTTGGACAAGAAAGCAGGACACCAATGTTCCAGCCACCCTTTGTTATCCAAAATATGGCCTCCTTTCTGGAAGTATTCAGCGTGAAGGATAGCACAGGACCTTGGTCTTAGGAATCATTGGGTGAGGCAAGGAAGGTGCTTTACCCTGCGTCTTTGTACCAGAGGCCCGGAGAGGACTGAGGCTGTGCTCCTCCCACACCTTGCAGAGAAGTTCCAACAGTGACCAGATGAAGAGAGCAGTGGATTTGCTGTCTGAGCCAATCGGACACAGGGAGACACAACCTCTGGCTTCTAGCCTTAGGTATACTTCCCAGACCACTCTGGGCAGTGTGAGGGTAGGTAGGCAAGAGGAGCTGTAAGGGGCCATGTGCTTGGGAGAAACATTGACCTTGTTTATTCTCCTCTATGTGTGTATGTGTTAATCTCTCAGTCGTGTCTGACTCTTCATGATCCCATGGTTTGTAACTCACCAGGTTCCTCTGTCCATGTAATTCTCCAGGCCAGAATACTGGAGTGGGTTGCCATTTCCTCCTCCAGGGATGTTCCCAACCCAGGGATCAAACGGGTCTCCTGCATTGCAGGCAGATTCTTTACCAGCTGATCCACCAGGGAAGCCCATATTCTCATGGGACCCATGCAAAAAACAGCTTATCTCATGCTTCTGGATTCCTCTGGATAAATCATAGGGTCCATTCATTATGTCCAGGTGTCACCCCAAGCCCAAATTCCATCTCTCTCATGAAACCCAACCACACCGTCCAGTGAAACTCACCAGTACTGACAATGAGCACCTCTGAACAGCATAAAAGGCACCAAGTGCTACAGTACATTTTTGGTGGCTTAGATGGTAAAGAATTTGTCTCTTCTGGATCTGTCCAGGGCTTTCATTGTTCAGATAGGTCCTGCTCACCTTTAATCCCTTTGAGGAGTCCAACTCCACAAGAGGTATCTTTCCATCACCCACTGAGGTATTGTTTTCCCAACAGGTGTGTTCCTGCCCTCCCCAGCCATCTCCTGGGCTGCAGTTTCAGAACAGAGGACATGTCTGCATTCCTATACACACTAACTACTGTGCTGGAACTCAGTAATAATTCTTGCAGTGTTTTACCAGGATCTTCTTGGTTTTTCCCTTTTAAGTGTGTCCACATTTTCTCGTATCACCTAGTGAAACCTAGTGACTTTAGAGTCTCCCACTGGAACATCTCCAGTTGCTTTCATTACCTACCCCCTAACTGCAGCTTTCAGTGGGTCTTTCTTAGAACCTTTGGTGTGAGGGATACATGTAGTTTGCTCACTGAGATCTTAAAAGCCAGACCACGTGAATTTGAATCTCAGCTCTGCCACGGTCAGCTTGTCTCTGACACCAAATGAGAGGTTTTCGTTTCATCTCAACCCATTCTCAACCGTTCCAATAGATGTCCTACAATTCTATCCAACCCTGACACTAACTGCTGAGGGTTAGCATCAACCCCCCACAGGCTCAGCCCCACAAGACTGCCCTCACTTCAGACCCCCATGGCAAGCATCCGGTCACCCACACTTCCGATTGGCCAGTTATAAGTCAGGCAATCCCACAACCCCCATGTCGGGTTTGATCACTTGCTAGAGCGGCTCACAGAACTCAGGACGCCACTAAGCTTAATTTACTGGTTTATTATAAAGGATACAGATGATCATCGAGATGAAGAGGTGCATAAGGGAAGATCTGAAAGGGACCTGAGAGCAGGATCCTCTGACTCCGTGGAGTTGGGGTGTCCCACCCTCCCAGAAAGTGGGTGCTATGGCTTGAGAGGTGTCTGTGGTGATATCAATGCATGGGTTAAAGTGATTAAATCATTGGCCATTGATGATTTTCTCAATCTCTAGCCCTTCCTCTTACTTGGTGATTGGGATTTGGAGCTGAAAGCTTCAATTTTCTGATCAAGGCTTAGCCTTTCTCTGACCAGTTTCCATCCTGAAGCTATCAAGGAGCCCACAGACTAGACATACTCCTATCACTTAGGAAATATGAGGGTTTTAGGAGCTCTGTGTCGGGAACCAGGGATAAATACCAATTTAACATCAATTTTAAAAAACTAAAAACAACTTAGAATAACACCTGATACACATAAGTGCTAAAAGCATATTTATTATTAGTATTATTTATACTTATGATTATCTGGGTGCATCTGTATCCCTGAACTAGTAACAATCAGCATGTCCTCTTTTTCCCTAGTTCCATTGTAAAGAGTTATTAGCTATGGGCATATTTTCTCTTTTCTTTCTTTCTTTTTTTTTTACTATCGGTCTAGCCTGGCTACTAAGATCTTGTCCTTCCTGAAGAAATTCCTGTTGTCTCTCTGGCTCAATTAATGTGTCTTCCATCATTTCTCACTTACTTTTGCACTATTCCTATCTTGAGAAAATGTAGGATTTTTTTGAAAGAAGTTGATGTTTAGAAGTAGATGAGCAGAGTTGGTCTTGGACAGAACTGTGCGGTCATTAAAGTTTGTCTGCCATATGCCAACTTCTCTGGTCCTTTTTCAGGGTGAGAGGATGTGATGTGCTCTTACGTCTTATTTGAATGTCTTCATTATGCAACCTCTTTCCTCAAGGGATACTCTGCTCTCCAAATGCTTTGGCACTTTTTTTGCAAGTCCTCTAGGCCGAGCTTACCTACGTGGAAGGCTGAAGGGTTTCTGCTGCTGCTGCTGCTAAGTCGCTTCAGTCATGCCCGACTCTGTGCTACCCCACAGACTGCAGCTTACCAGGCTCCTCCGTCCATGGGATTCTCCAGGCAAGACTACTGGAGTGGGGTGCCGTTGCCTTCTCCTCTCTAGTTTCTTATTAATCAGTACAAGTAGCAGTAGTTGAATGAGAATCAAGACTTTTACAGCAGGATGACTGCAGTTAACAAGGCTGTATATTTGAAAGTTGCCAAGTGAGTAGATCCTAAAAGTTCTCTTCATGAGAAGCAAACCTTTTTTATTTCCCCCTTAAGTCTATGAGATGATGGATGTTAACTAAAAATTATTGTGGGAATCATTTCACAATATACTTAAGTCAAGTTATCATGTGGTATACCTTCAACTTATCTCAACAAAAAAGAATTTTTATTTATGGTCAAAGAGATGCTGAATTGCTCTCTAAATGCAGGGCTCTGGGAAACTGTTCTAGAGACTACAGCAGACCTCCCTGCTCTTACCTCGAATTGAAAATAAAGCCTTTTTGTGCAGATCTTGTCTGAATCACCCACCAAGCATGTCTAAGAAGACGAACCGGAGTGTAGACCCTTGGAGAGCTCTGACTTCCCCAGGTCCACCTGGCCTGGAAGTTCAAACAGGGCCCTCTGCCCCTGTAGCCAGATAACAAAAGACTATGACCTCAGCCAGCACACTAACCACTTGTCTTCTGCACCCACGTTTGTATCAGTTAGTTCACTGCATCTTGACCTTCAGTGACATAGTGAAAGTGGAAGATTTGGTCACGGAGTCATGTCTGTCTCTTTTGCAACCCCATGGACTGTAGCCCACCAGGCTTCTCTGTCCATGGAATTCTCCAGGCAAGAATCCTGGAGTGGGTAGTCATTCCCTTCTCTAAGGGATCTTGCCAACTCAGAGCAAACCCACAATGACATAAACCCAGCTCTTTTATTTCTGGGTCTTCAGTCTTACCTCTCTGCACATAACTGCTTTTTCAGTACAATTCCCTCCTTGGGATTTTCCTTGCTTGGCCCATACCTCCTCTGTGGCAACAGCAAATCTCTGCTGAGGATTCTGCAAGTGCCTTGGGCTCCTCTCCTGAGACATCGCAACAGTTGCCAGACAGGCCACAGGCTGTGTGACCACCCTTCCATTTCTTCAGTAAGCAAGCATGCACTTGACCACCTCCTGTGTGCTGACAGTGGCTCTGTACTTCAAAAGGATCTTAATGTCTAGTGGGACTACCACTGGGAAGTCTTTCTCAATAAGACAAAGTGTTAAACAAAAAACGACACAAATTTCTAAGCCCTTGTTCATGAATAATAACTGTACTCATCAATTAACAAGCTTGGGCAAGATTTCAAAACTATGATGTCCATGAACAAAGCTCAGATCCAGGGGGAAATGCGATTAAGCTGGGCTGATGGAGCAGATGTGGATTAGAATGAAAGCATTTTTGATCCTGGGTGATTTGAAGTGACGTTGACTATGCCAAAGCCTTTGACTGTGTGGATCACAATAAACTGTGGAACATTCTGAAAGAGATGGGAATACCAGACCACCTGACCTGCCTCTTGAGAAACGTGTATGCAGGTCAGGAAGCAACAGTTAGAACTGGTCATGGAACAACAGACTGGTTCCAAATAGGAAAAGGATTACGTCAAGGTTGTATATTGTCACCCTGCTTATTTAACTTCTATGCAGAGTACATCATGAGGAACGCTGGGCTGGAAGAAGCACAAGCTGGAATCAAGATTGCTGGGAGAAATAGCAATAACCTCAGATATGCAGATGATACCACCCTTATGGCAGAAAGTGAAGAGGAACTCAAAAGCCTCTTGATGAAAGTGAAAGAGGAGAGTGAAAAGTTTGGCTTGAAGCTCAACATTCAGAAAATGAAGATCATGGCATCTGGTCCCATCACTTCATGGGAAATAGATGGGGAAATAGTGGAAACAATGTCAGACTTTATTTTTTGGGGGACTCCAAAATCACTGCAGATGCTGATTGCAGCCAGGAAATTAAAAGATGCTTACTCCTTGGAAGGAAAGTTTTGACCAACCTAGATAGCATATTAAAAAGCAGAGACATTACTTTGCCAACCAAGGTCCGTCTAGTCAAGGCTATGGTTTTTCCCGTGGTCATGTATGGATGTGAGAGTTGGACTGTGAAGAAAGCTGATCGCCAAAGAATTGATGCTTTTGAACTGTGGTGCTGGAGAAGACTCTTGAGAGTCCCTTGGACTGCAAGGAGATCCAACCAGTCCATTCTAAAGGAGATCAATCCTGGGTGTTCATTGGAAGGACTGATGCTAAAGCTGAAACTCCAATACTTTGGCCACCTCATGCGACGAGTTGACTCACTGGAAAAGAGTCTGATGCTGGGAGGGATTGGGGGTGGGAGGAGACGGGGACGACAGAGAATGAGATGGCTGGATGGCATCACCAACTCGATGGACATGAGTTTGAGTCAACTCCGGGAGTTGGTTACGGACAGGGAGGCCTGGCGTGCTGTGATTCATGGGGTCTCAAAGAGTCGGACATGACTGAGCGACTGAACTGAAGTGAACTGAAACCCATCAAGGGATAGAACAATAGGAAGCTCAAGAAGCTACCAAGGAAATGTATGACCGACCGCATTATTTTAAAGCATCTAACTTCAAGGAGAGGTGGAAGGATGCTAGGCAGGCACCCCCAGAAGCAATGATAATGTTGAGTTAAAGCCTTCCCAAGCTTGGAAGATAGTTACTGTCCCTTCTCCTAGTCGTACAGGAATTCAGCTTCATCCGATTCAACCAATACCTCTTGGCAGCTGTATGCTAGGAATATGCCAGTGAATCAGATCACTTGGATCAGTTAGTAACTGCTTTCTTGAAACATCTGTATATAAATTCAGGTTGTTCTGTTGAGATAAAGAAACAATGTTAGAATGATAGAAAATATAATTCTGAGAGTTTTTCATTAATCTAGCCTCCTTCTTCCTGTAAGCTCAAATAAGATCAACTTACTGTAGCCAATGGTCTTCTCGTAGCACCCCTCCCCAAGTTCCAAGCTTCTTCCTTTCTTTTAAGCTTCTTGCAAATTTCGCTCATGATGTGATTATGTCAACCACCTAAAATGATGGCCTTACCATATTCACAGACCCACTTGGTCTTTTTTTAATGTGGTTTTATTGGTTCTGTTGGTCATGAGACACATGGGGTCTTAGCCCCTTGACCAGGGATCAAACCTATACCCCCCTCATTGGAAGGAAGAGTCTTAAACACAAGACCACTAGCGAAGTCCCCACATACTTGTTCTTTAAGCATAGGTCCAATTCCTCTAGGAAGTCTTTCTCCTTCCTGGAGTTATCTGTTCCTCCAAAAATCCTCCAGTGTGTGTGTCTTTGGCCCTGCCTTGAAATGTTATTAAATATCTTATCTCCCCACATACATTGTTAGAGGTCAAGGGGCCAGGTATCCCCCACGCAGAGAAGAAAGCACCATCTTATACACCTAACAGGCGCTCTGACAAAGGGAGAGGGGATGGGAGGGAGAAAGAACTGCGGGAAGGAGGGGGAAGGAGGTGGAGAAGAAATAAGAAAAGACAGAGGAAAACAGGGCAGAGAGAAGGGGCAGGAGGAGACAGAGGAGGGTGCAGCGAGTCGATGGGCAGCAAGGAGAGGAGAGCAGGACGCAGAAAGGAAAGGAGCCTGAAGAGGAACTAATGAGTGGAGTGGAGCAAAGGGAGGAAGAGAGCAAGGCCAAGCAAGACCATGGAGGGAAGTCACGCTCCCCCAAAATAAGATCCCTGGCCCTTGGGTAGTAAGAGGTCAGAAAAGAGGGGACTTCCCCGGCCCTCCAGTGGCTAGGACTCCACGCTGCCATTGCAGGGGGCATAGGTTCAATCCCTGGTCAGGGAACTAAGATCCTGCAAACTGCTGGCCTGGCCAAAAAAAGGGAGGGAGTGGTGAAGAGAGATGAGGTCTTAAAGCACGCAGCAAGGATAAAGACAAACGCCCACGGCATGACCTCACAGATTTGGTTAAGAGCAGCTCTGCCAACTTCACTCTGAACATGAAGTCTGTGGTTCATTTAAAGCTGTCTAAGTATCTTTGGGTTTTTTCAAATATCTTATGATTATACAGTGGCGGTGACAATAGATTCAAGGGATTAGATCTGATAGACAGACTGCCTGAAGAACTATGGATGGAGGTTTGTAACATTGTGAAGGAGGTGGTGACCAAACCATCCCCAAGAAAAAGATGCAACAAGGCAAAATGGTCGTCTAAGGAGGCTTTACAAACAGCCGAGAAAGGAAGAGAAGTGAAAGGCAAAGGAGAAAGGGAAAGATACACCCAACTGAATGCAGAGTTCCAGGGAATAGCAAGGAGAAATAAGAAAGCCTTCCTCAGTGATCAATGCAAAGAAATAGAGGGAAAAAATAGAATAGGAAAGAACAAAGCTAGTGGAGGTTATGGAATTGCAGCTAAGTTATTTAAAATCCTAAAAGATGCTGCTGCACTCAATATATCAGCAAATTTGAAAACTCAGCAGTGGCCACAGGAATGGAAAAGGTCAGTTTTCATCCCAATCCCAAAGAAGGGAAATGCCAAAGAATGTTGAAACTACCATACAATTGCTCTCATTTCACATGCTAGCAAGGTAATGCTCAAAGTCCTTCAAGCTAGGCTTCAACGGTACATGAACCGAAAACTTCCAGATGTAGCAGCTGGGTTTTGAAGAGGCAGGGGAACAAGAGGTGAAATTGACAATATTCAGTGGATCACAGAAAAAGCAAAGGAATTCCAGAAAATCATCAACTTCTGCTTCATTGACTTTAACTGTGTGGATCACAACAATCCGTGGAAAATTCTTAACGAGGTAGTAATTCCAGACAAGCTCACCTGCCTCCTGACAAATCTGTATGCAGGTCAAGAAGCAACAATTAGAACCAGACATGGAGCAACAAGCTGGTTCAAAAATTGGGAAAGGAGTATGTCAGTGCTGTATATTGTTGCCCTGCTTATATAACTTCTATGCAGAGTACATCATGTGAAATACTGGGCTGGATGAATCAAACTGAAATCAAGATTGCCGGGAGAAATATCAACAACCTCAGATGATACCACTCTGATCGCAGAAAGCGAGGAGGAACTAAAGTGCCTCTTAATGAGGGTGAAAGAGGAGAGTGAAAAGTCTGGCTTAAAACTCAGCTTTCAAAAAACTGTTAAGATCATGGCATCAGGTCCCATCACTTTATGGATCTGTTCAAGGGGAAAAAGTGGAAACAGGGACAGATTTTATTTTCTTGGGCTCCAAAATCACTGAAGATGGTGACTGCAGCCAGGAAATTAAAAAAACACTTGCTTCTTGGAATAAAATCCATGGCAAAACTAGACAGCATACTAAAAAGCAGAGACCTCACTTGGCTAACAAAGGCCCATATCGTCAAAGCTATGGTTTTTCCAGTGGTCATGTACAGATGTGAGAGTTGGACCATAACGAAGGCTGAGCACCAAAGAATTGATGCTTTCAGATTGTGGTGCTGGAGAAGACTCTTGAGAGTCCCTTTGACAGCAAGGAGTCAAACCAGTCAATCCTAAAAGAAATCAACCCTGAATATTCATTGGAGGGACTGATGCTGAAGCTGAAGCTCCAGTATTTGACCATGTGATGTGAAGAGCTGAGTTACTGGAACAGACCCCAGAGACTGAAAGCAAAAGGAGAAGGGAATGGCAGAGCATGAGGTGGTTGGATAGCATCACCCACTCAACTCAATAGACCTGAATTTGAGAAAACTCCGGAAGACAGTGGAGTACAGAGGAACCTGGCATGCTATAGTCCATAGGGTCACAGAGAGTCAGACACAATTTAGCAACTGAGCAACAACATATTCATTTATCCTTTGCTTGGCCAACACTGAACAAACACTCTGCCCTGCCTGCCAGCTTACTAGTCTAGGAATTAGGGATACAACTTTGACCAAATCCCTGTTGTCAGGGAGCTTAGACTCCCATGGGAGGGTGAAAACAGAGAGGAGACAAAATAAATAGGATGAATGATATATTGTGCTGTGCTGTGCTTAGTCGCTCAGTCTTGTCCGACTCTTTGTGACCCCATGGACTGCAGCAGCCAGGCTCCTCTGTCCATGGGGATTCTCCAGGCATGAATACTGGAGGAGTTTGCCACACTCTCCTTAAGGGGATCTTCCCAACCCAGGGTTCAAACCCAGGTCTCTCACATTGCAGGCAGATTCTTTACTGTCTGAGCCACCAGGTATGTTGGATGGTGGTAAGTGCTGGGGGAAAGTAAGAAAGGATGATGGAAGTGCTATTGAGAATCAAGACAGAGTGGTCCAGAGGACTGACTAGAAAGATCAGTTTGACCAAACTGCTAAAGGTGGGGAGGGAGGAAGCCGCTGTGATATCTGAGATGACTCCAGGCAGAAGGCCCTGAGGCAGGAGCGCGTCAGGCAGGTCTGAGTCGTCACAAGTAGCCCCATGTAGCCGAATCCGAGGGAGAATGAGGAGAAGATTCTGGGTAATATGAACAGTGCAAGGGACAGGCAGAACACACAGAGCCTCTTGGAGGATGAGGTGAGGATTTTGGCTCTTCCTTTGCATAAACCTGGAGGCCTCAGAGGGTTTGGGGCGAGGAGTAATGTGATCAGACTTTAACAGTATGCCACTGGGAGCAGTGTTGTAAGTAGACAAAAGGAAAATAAGATTGAAAATAGTGAAGCCAGTTAGAAAACAATTGGAGTATTTGGGGCAAGAGAGGATGGTGGCAAGGACTCTGAAAAAAACCCAGTGTGAATAAAAACCCAGTGCCTTTCCTGGGATCTGCATTTGTCCATGCATTTTTTTGTCGGAAATGACTTTCTCCCTGCTAGAGTTTGTTGTTGTTCAGTTGCTAACAGGTGTCCGACTCTGCGACCCCACGGACTGCATGCCAGGCTCTCCACTCCACCATCTTCTGGAGTTTGTTCGAATTCATGTCCATTGAGTCTGTGATGCCACCCAACCATCTCATCCTCTGTCACCCCCTTCTCCTCCTTCCCATATTTCAAGGCTCAGTTTCCCTGTCACCATCCCCAGAGTCCCCAGGGAGGACTGTTGTCCCTACAGCACCCTGCCTATGCCTCTCTTACGGCGCTCATCAAGTCGTGTTGCAATTATTGGCTCCTTCTGCCTCCTTTTTACGTGAAGAAAATGTCCATTTCAATTTGGTTCCCAAACACCTTTATTCAGGGGGAATAAAAAGGTGAATAAATTGCTCTCCCAGTTACAATCTAGTACAGGAGACTGAACAACCATTCCCATGCTTACCATGGAGTTTCGCTCATGGCTGTCAAACAAATGAGGGAACAAAGAAAACTACCAGAAACTAAGTCACCATGGCTGGTCTCCTAATTTGCAGTGCTGTTTTAGGAGTCACAGGGTATAGTCTGGCCTGTTGCTCTGACAGCCTCCCCTGGTTATTTCCCTAGTTCTGGTCCAACAAGATCCCTGCCCATATGTACTACAGAGCTGAGAGCTAAGGGTCTTTCTGTGAGACAGGGAGACCCTGTGGAAGATTCCAGGCAGTGGCGAGTGCAAGATGATTAAAGGCGGCCATAGATATATTTATTTTTTCCATAGCACTGGTGGTTGATACAAAGACTCTCCCCAGAGTCTCTTGGTGACATTTGTTACTTGGCTTTCCAATCCTTAAACAGAAATTCTGTCCTTTTCACTGAATTGCTCCTCCTTTGCTAATGTTCTGTCTCCCCCAAGTCCCAGGAAGAGCATTTGACATTTGTTATTGGTACAAGAGCATCATTTGCTGAGTGTGAACAACAAAAAAAAAGACTTTTCCCCAAGGTGGGAAATGAATGATTATCTCAGATCTCCTTACTCTTTTTCCTGTCCCTTCAGACACAACAGCAATCCACAGCCATGTTGGGCCCTGGTGGGGAGCTGCCCTAATCAGTTTTTACATTCTAGCTTGGTGGAGATGAGCTGTTATTACAACTGTAAATGTTTCTGTGGAGGGTGAAGGGTGCTGCGGCATGGAATCATAGCATATGGTGGGGGTGGGAAGCTTCAGTGATGACCACTGCATGTAGGATAATGAGATCCCTAAGGATAAGTCCTGTTCCTCCAATCCATGTTTCCTGAGAACCTACTGTGCACTGGGCATTGTTGTGGATACTGGAGGCGACAAGCAAAAATAAAAATACCTAGTCTCTACTCTCAGGGTGCTTACTGCCAAGTGGAGGTATTTAGCATCAATTCATGTTTCACACAGATAGGTGTGCATCTGCAACTTGATCAGGAATAAGAAAAAAGATAGATGATTCTGAGAATTCATAATAAAGGGAATTGAATCAGTCAAGGGGGTCAGCGATGTTTTCTAGAGGCTTCTTGGGCTGCACACTGGAAAATCAGTTCACTGTAATGATGGATGCGAGGAGGATTCTAGGCAAGGGGAACAGCAGGTATGCAGAAGTTGTCTTGGAAGAGGGAACCTGGCAGGTCCAGAGCAAGACAAGATCCCCGAGGAAGACACGGAGCACAGAGAGGTGGACGAGGGAGGACCACAAAGGGCCTGGCTGCGGTGCTCCCCCACCTCCCTGCCCTCTGCTCCAGGGGCCTGCTCAGGAGGTCCTCGGTAAGGAACCCAGCTCTGAAGAGTCATAGCTCATTCCTTCAGCCTTCCAGCACTGACCTATGGAGCAGCATTTTGACATCTAAACGTAAGGATAACAGAGGAGCAGTTTACACGCTCATCCCTCCTGAGATCACAGGCTGAGAGATGGGTAGAAATAGAAACACGACCCTACATTACAGGACGTGGTCTCAGCTTGTTGTGTTTCGGTGCCGCAGAGTAGCGTTGACTCTAGCAGGTGAGTTGTGGAGGGGCCAGGGGAGACTGGAAGAGGAGGAGAGACCCTGACACGGGAAAACTTGAACACCCATTCTGCCCCCTGATTAGCACCACTGTTACTTTCCCATCTCTTTTCTCCCAGCCCCTAGCCCTTCAGTTTCCAGTGCCATTCAGTGTAAATCTTTCTTGGAGGGTTGTTTCTCCTTGTGGTCATACAGTAACAGGCTACTAAACCTGCCTGTGGGGTGAATTATGAGCTGGTCTCTGGAGCCCCGGTCTCTGTTGCCCACGGAATGAATTGTGGTGCTCCATCCAGGCGGCTGGGCTCTTTATTTATTTATTTGTTTGCTTTAGCATATTTTAATCTGATCATTAAATTGCAATCTGCCACCCATCCCCACCCCCAACTGTCTTCAGACAGAACAGATTTTTCATAGGTAATGATACCTATAAACTTCAGGGGTGGCTGTCACCAGAGCAAACTGGGAGAGGGAGTGGGGAGAGGTTGCAGAAACACAGGAAACATAGCGACCCCCCACCCCCAGCGTGAACTGACCTTGGCTGTTCTGCGCAGCCTGGCCTGTCCCTGGGGAGCTGGAATGCCCACATTCTCCCGGGCAGCACCTGTGGCCTTTTCTAGCCCAGTAAACAGGTGTCTCTGCACTTTGTCCTCGAATGCATAACATCATCGCTGCTCTACACTGTGCCAGGCAGTAAAGGTGTCACCAAACTCGTGTTGATGGTGCTGCATGGGGAGAGCTCTGCACTGATAAATCAAAGGCAAGGAGAATTCCAGATGGTGCCCAGGCACCCGTGTTCCTGGGGTCACCCATCTGATCTAATGCCGCTCTGCACCAGAGGGATTGCCACCTGCTGGCAGCAGGGCCACTAGCCTGGAGAGAGTGACAGTCATCATGGTTATAATATTGGCAACACCGACTTGTCTAGCATTTTATAAGGTGTGCTGACACAAGCCTTTGGAGCCTGTCCTGTGAGCAGGTGTTATGATACCCGTTCTGAAATCGAGAGGCAGGAACTGTGGAGTGAATTGCCCAAGGTAGTACTGGCTCCTAGGAGGTTCTCAATAAGTAATTGTTGAGTGAATGAATGGATTTATGCTGCCCTAAAGCACTGGCAAGCCACTCCAGCACTATTGCCTAGAAAATCCCATGGATGGAGGAGCCTGGTGGGCTGCAGTCCGTGGGGTCGCTAAGGGTCAGACACGACTGAGCGACTTCACTTTCACTTTTCACTTTCACACATTGGAGAAGGAAATGGCAACCCACTCCAGTGTTCTTGCCTGGAGAATCCCAGGGATGGGGGAGCCTAGTGGGCTTCCGTCTATGGGGTCACACAGAGTCGGACACGACTGAAGTGACACAGCAGCAGCAGCAGCAGCAAAGCACTCTCAAGTCACCTCTCATGGTTTGCTTCTGGAACCACATCCAGAGGAAGGTCTGGGACTGAGGTCCTAGGAGCCTGCAGTGCCGACCTGAACCAGACAGGTGAGAAACCACCACAAGTGACCCAGAATTGATACTTCTGCGTGCTGGAGGGCTCGGCGCTGGGAGGGGCACTTTGAAGGTGTGGGTGTGTGACAGGCGGCTGGAGCTAGGTATCCACCTTGCTGTGCTCTGACGGGTCAGGCAGAGCTCTAAGGGATACATCCATTTATTTAACTGTCTCAACAAATCTAGATAAGTATTGTCATAATATCCATTACAAATGAAGAAACTGAAGCACAGAGACATTGAACAAATTTCCTGGAAGTTTAAAACTACAGAGTGAAGGAGTCAGGTTTAAACTTCAGCCATCGGGCTCCAGCGTCTGGACTGATGAGCACTGTCCCATACCGCATCTTCTTTTTCTTCCAGAATGTGCGTGCTCTTGCTCTCCAGACCTCATTTCAGAGTGTAGGTACAGGTGACATAAAGAAGTAGTTCTGGCCTAGGTGTGTGACTTGAAGCAGGAATGGAAGGTGGTGGTAGATAACAGCAGGTATTTTTCTGGGCTAAAGAACTCACATTTTAAACAAACTCCCTAGCCCATAGCAAGTCTCTGCACTTTCTATGGCGTTAGGAAATGGACTCAAGGCACAAAGTTACCTCAATTCTTTCAAAAAATTGAAAAGTGTAGTCCTATCTAGATGTAAAACTCAGGACTTCTAGCCTCTAGTCCAAATATTAACCACCAGATCATGGTCCTTAAAATGAATATTATTTTCTTTAATCAAAATCTTAAATTTTGTAAAAGCCAAACAAATGTTTCTATTCATTATTCTGCAACTAGTCTGACAATAGTGATCTAACTGCATCTCAGGGAAGGAGGTGAATTTCCATAATCTGGGGGAAAAGAGATAACTCAGGTCATCTAATCACCCACTAGGAACTTCATACTTAAAGATACTCAAGCCTCTTCTCCAGGGTGGGCAACCATGGAAGAGAGTCTGTTGGTCCAACCTCCTTCTATTACCCAGTCCAGTATCCAGGACTCCTTGTTGTTACCCAGCCATGGAGTCTCAGAAAGTACCAGATGCCAGAACACTCCGTGACAACACAGGGCAGCAACAGACCAAATGTGTCCCATTGTGCCCTGAATTTGTCTTCGAATGACTTTCCCTATTGATAATCTTACTTAGATTGTGAGCTACCCACAAAGATATAACCTCAATCCTGACCTCATCCCAACTAGAACCATAGACACTAACCCTTACCTGGCTCTACTCATGATGCTCAGAATAACTTTAACCATAGTTATCAACTTGTAACTGATAAGTCGTGGATTATATCTTGATTATTTTGTCAATACTATTTGTGCCCTTAAGGTTCTCAAGTTAAACAAGTGACTATGCTTTGAAGAATCACTCCAAAACAAGTTTGAAGAAATTAATTGAATTTTGAAAGAAGTAACTTGGATGGAATCTGAGTTTCAAAAGGCACCAAAGAAATCCCCTTGTCCATTTCTCCCGTTTCCAAGCTGGACCCCACCTCTTGCCATCCAATATGTGGGATCTGGTCTCTGATATGGCGACTCCTGATGGTTTTCAACAAGAGAGAAATTTTTATTGAAAATCAGAATTTCTGAGGACAGCTCCAGGGTGACTGGATTAAAGAGAAGGAAGGCAGCACCAGAGAATGAGTCTATATGGAGATTGGGAAATTTATGAGACAGACAAAGAACACATACTTGGCACCTGGAAAGGCCTAGGTTTAAAAGCTTTGTTCTGCTGTTTAAGAGCTGGGAGATCATAAGCACGTTATTCAACCTCTCTGAGCCTCCTGAGCCTTTCTCTTCCTCTGTAAAGCAGGGATCTCAGGGCTGTCAGGATTCACGAGACACTCTTTTTCAAAGGGCACAGTGCATGCATGGCACACAGCCGGCCCTCCATCCGTCAGGTTGCCCGGTGAGCTTGCCCAACATCCCACATTTGACTTCACATTGGGGGCGTGCTGTGAGACTGAGCTACGGAGATTCCGTCTCAGAGACCAGGCAGAGAAAAATGTCCTATCGAGGTTCAGAGTGCTTCTAGGTGCTGAGGAGAAAGCTACCATTTGTAATTTGAAAACTCACACGCTGGTGTCTGGGGCAAAGAGTGACCCCAGCTCAGGCACATCAAGTGTGTAAGGTTGAGCATCCCATCTGGAATGCTGCCCAAAGGCTGTCTTGTTCCCTGTCTCCACACACCATGCCCATTAGCTCTGAGGGGTCAAGAAACATTTTCCAGAGAAGAATGCTAAACAAAGCCCCGGATCAGCCAGATCCTGAGAAGGAAGGGAAGGAGGGGTGGAGTCAGGCCAGGTTTCAGTCACTGATCACCAACTGCTTCCTATACCCCATGGATTTCTTGTCAATGATTATTCAATCTCAGGCCTGACCTTTCTATTCTAAATAACACTGCAATATCAGCGCGGCCCAGCCTGCAGCTTTCACAGGAAATTAACTGTATCTGGCTCTCACAGGAGACCCAAGAAATCCCCTCAGTAACTAAGCCCAGGCTGGTTTACAGAAAAAAAGGCCCAGCATTATCTTCTTCTTATACACTCCTCCTAATACCCGTCTAAATATCACAGGGCTCCCAGCTGTTTAATTCTAATAAATACTCATCTATTCTCAAAATAGACAAATGTTAGGTCTCAGGTGGGCCCCAGGCATTTCGTGCTGGAGAAAGAAGAGAATATGGAGAGACAGAAAGAAGAGAGGGTCTCAGAGTCAGCTGCAGATTCTTGCTTGTGTACGATGGCAGCTTAAGAAACTGGCTGATGCTTTCCTGTTTGGCCAGCATCAGAGGTGACTTCTGAGGAGGCCACTCTCCTAACCAGTGTCCTCATTAAGTTGTCCTTACTTCCCTTGAAAGAACCAGGTTTCAGAGCAGCTCTTCAGGGCAGAAAGGTCTTTGAGAGTCCCAGGACCAAGTGAGATCATTCTTCTTTCATCCTGACAGCTGGGGGCTGGGAGGGAGTGTTAAAGTGTAACATGCTCCACGGTTAAGGGTTCAAGCCTTTATTGGAAAATCTTCTTGTTCTGAATTGATGTTTGACCTGGGTTTACAGGGTTGCCCCACCCACAGTAACCCCTACATGGAGTGTAAGAAGGGTGGAGACAACAAGACCTCCCTCCTGTAAGTAACACAGTCCACGGGATGGGAGGGGCCAGAGGGAGGACCACAGGGCACTTTGGATTGGAAAATGCCTGGCAACGCCTGGATCTGTGTCACTGGGTGTGAAGGAATTCTCTGTCTTGTGTTTCTTTGGCCCTTGAAGAATTCTCAGTGGATGGGAGTTGATGAGAGGCTCATACGGAAGGTCTGGGCTCACAAACAGAGGCCCCTGACAGTTGTCGGGGCCGGCACCCCTCTTCCTCAGGTGATGCTCAGTCAGGAGCCAGGTATGGAGCAGGATGCAGATCTTGTGACTCGTATGGCTCCAGGCCAGTGAACCATTTCACCATTGTCCAAAGGCTGCAGGTTGCTCATCCATGTAAGTGGCTCTCTAAGTGTTTGGGGACACTTGATGGCAGGTGACAAGGGTTCTCCTGGCCATCGGCAAATAGGCCTCTGACAGTTGAATGTTGGTTCTTGTGTCTGACGCAGATTAGCAGTGAGCTTACACTTTAACAGAACCTAAGTATTATCTCAGGGTTGCCCTGCCCCAGTCAGCCCCAGACATTTGATTCATCTGCTGAGGTTTATTTAGATGCTATGTGACAGTTGATGAGGTGGTCCATGGGGCCTTGACTCTACTGAAAAATCTGAAGTTTACAATTTTAAATCCATGGTTAAAACCCCATGAGATCCATCTGCCTTCTCTGCTGTGCTTGTTAGAGACCCTGGCAGCAGACCAGGAGGAGCGGGGGTGACTTCTAAGATTTGGCTCCAGATGCCTCTGGCAGGTTTCTAGGAAAGACGTGAGGACCAGAATATGGCTACCTCTTTGGCCATTGGCTCACATGTCCTTGAATCTTGTAAGGACATTCCTGGGCTTTGGTTTCTGTCCCAGTCAGCACTATCACTCATTTAACAAGAATCCACTAAGCACTTGCTACGTGCCACTTGTTACTGTTGTCCAGTTGCTCAGTCATGTCTGACTCTTTGTGACCCTCTGAACTATACAGTACGCCAGGCTTCTCTGTCCCTCACTGTCTCCCTGAGTTTGCTCAAACTCATATCAGTTGAGTCAGTGATGCTATCCAAGTATCTCAAATTCTGCCTCCCTCTTCTCCTCTTGCCCTCAGTCTTTCCCAATGAGTCGGCTCTTTGCATCAGGTGGCCAGTGTATTCGAGTTGCTGCTTCAGCGTGTCTTTCCAATGAATATTCAAGGTTGATTTCCTTTAGGATTGACTTCTTTGATCTCCATGCTATCCAAGGGACTCTCAAGAGTCTTATCCAGCACCACAATTTGATAGCACATTGATTTTTGGAGCCCCAAGAAAATAAAATCTGTCACTGTTTCCACTTTTCCCCATCTGTCTGCCATGAAGTGGTGGGACCTAATGTCATGATCTTAGTTTTTTGAATGTGAAGTTTTAAGTCAGCTTTTTCACTCTCCTCTTTCACCCTCATCAAGAGGCCCTTTAGTTCCTCTTCACTTTCTGCCACTGGAGTGGTATCATCTGCATATCTGAGGTTGTTGGTATTTCTCCTGGTAATCTTGATTCCAGCTTGTGCTTCATCCAGCCTGGCATTTCCCATGATGCACTGTGTATATATGTGCTAAGTATCAGGAATAGATAATCCAATGAAGCAGTTAAAAAAAAAACAAAAACCCTTCTCTCTGAGAGCACAGAGTATAATAAAGGAGAGATACATAAACAAAACTAAGTAAACTATTAGTGAATGTTAGTAATAAGTGCTAAAGAGAAAAGTTAGCAGAGGAAAGAGAGAATGAATGTTTGGCTGGGGCAGGCAGCAGGTAATTTTAATTGGGATGGCTGGGGAGGCCTCACTAAAAAGGTGACATTTGAACAAGACCTGAAAGAGATGAGGCAGCAAGCCACATGGTTATCTGGGTCAAAAGCAATCCAAGCAGATACAGCATTTTCAAAGGTCCTGAGGGAGGAGTTTGCCTGATATTTCATGGAACAATGCCCAGGCCAGCCTGCCTGTAGCAGAGAGAGTGAAAGGGACAGAGTAGGTGTGGTAACTAAGGGACCCTGAAGCCCATAGTCAGGACTATACCCTCTGCTTGGACAGACATGAGTCTGGAGGATTTAAGTAGAGAAGCTCTTACTTGGAACTCGGGCAATCTAGGTCCTAGTCTCAACTTCGCTACTAAGAGGCTCTATAACCAAGTCATTTTAGTTATCCTTGACCTAAAATTACTTTGCTTCTAGTGACTTTAGTTTCATCACCTATAAAAGGAGGAGTTTGTATTTCTGAATCTAGCATCTTTTTATCTCTGACAGTCTGTGATTCTAGCCAAACAAGTTTAAAACTAAATCAATGGAAATATTAGCATTGGAAGAGCACATTTCAACATCCTTGCTTGTCCATAGTTCCTCTGGACATATCACTGTGAGAGACAAGGAGGGCTTTACTCCCCACTTCCTGTCCAGTTTAATGCGGGGACCAGTCAGAGGTATAGAAAACTCATTTACATCACTATGGGGGTCTTAAATCCCACATCCACTCCCTTTTCACATATGCTTGTCAACGAGATCAAGCTGATTATCTGAAACACTTCAGTTTTATAGTGATTGTTCCATTCTATTTAACTGAGCCCCTATGACATAAGCTGCCCCAGGAAAAGCTTAATGGAAGATAGAAGAGAAAGATTTAAAACAGGTTCTCCATCCCTGGAGAATTGATGATCGTGTCAGGCAAGAGTTGTCTTGTCTAAAACTAGACAAAATGTGCTCATAGGATCCAGCTAAGTGACAGTGCAAAATGGTAAACAGTAGGTGCCTAATGACAATATACATAGTGGGTGCTGCGAGGTTTAGAGAGCAGGTGCTCTTGGCAGGCAGAGGGCCTGAGGGCACCTCTGAAGGGTGTAGGGTGAGAGCCAGGTCTTGGAAGCCAGATAGATTTTGATGGGTAAATATTACTGCCTCCAATTTATTGGCTCAATAAAGCAGGCATTACATGGTGGGTAGATAAATGTAAAGCAGGTTGGCAGTTTAATATTGTGCTCACAGACCCAGGCAGTGGGTGATTTGGGTTTTCATGAACTGATCAAAAACATATTCCTACAGATTTCATAACATCTCTTTTTAGGACATTCAAGTGAACCTGCCTCTTGAAAGAGTGGTGAAGGAGGCTGATGGAGTCCCCAAATCACAGAGTCAGAGGGAACCTCCTTCCAGGAGGAAAGGACCACTGTCTTTCCTGTTGCTCTTCTGTACATCATTCTCTATCACAGCACAGATAAGGGATCTTTTACACTTGTTTGTTTAAAAGAACACACCAAACTCAAAGTTTCCCTTTACAAGGCTAGACATAATACCTTCCTCATCTCTGTGTCTCCAGTACCAAGCCAATAGCATACAGTGATGTCCAATTTGAAAGCAACAGTGCATCAACTCAGTTTATCTTCATCGTTTCAGGGTAGTTTTCTGGGTTCCACAAAAGATTTGAAGAGGTCATGAACCCTCTACCCAGAGAAAAATGAACTTCTGCACACACTTACAGGATTTTGAAAGCAATTTCTGGGGGCACGTGGGCTGCAGGTTGAGCCCTGCTCCAGGGGGTGTATTAGTCACTTAATAATATCCTTTGCAGGTGATTCTGCAGCCTCAGCTTGAATGCTTTCAGGGACAAGGGACTCAATCCCTCCCTGTTTGTGACACATTGATAGTTAGAGGGCTTCCCTGTGGCTCTGATGGTAAAGTGTCTGCCTGCGATGCAGGAGACCCAGGTTTGATCCCTGGGTCGGGAAGATCCCCTGGAGAAGGAAATGGCAACCCACTCCAGTACTCTTGCCTGAAAAACTCCATGGACTGTTGCCTGAGGAGCCTGGTAGGCGACAGTCCATGGAGTCGCCAAGAGTCGGACACGACTGACCTACTTCATTTTTCTTTATATTGCACAGCAACCTTCCTTTCTGTAATGCCACCCTCATCCTAATTCTCCCCTGAGCAACGTTAAACAGGCAAAGAGTTTGGAATTTGTATTCCCGAGCTCTAATTCATCATCGAGTCCATAACTGCTTTTCTCATGTTTGTAAACACTTAACCAAGCCTCCCTGGTACTCCCCGGCCTCCGCTTTGTTTTGCTTTGACTGAGTTTGTGTCTCCTCACTATCCTGATTCTGTGTCTTTGGAAAAAGCCCAGCTTATCACCACCCCTATTAAAGTGTAGTACCCAAGTGTGGTCATGGAGACAGGCATTATTTCTCCCTTTGTTCCAGACAATGAGCCTTTACACTGCTTAAGACTGCCGTTGCTTTTGGCAGGCACTTCACCTGATTGGCCCATTAATGAGCAGAGTCATGCAATGCCCCCAGGTCTTTCCCAGGTGTGCTGTTGATAAGCCCTATCTCCCCACTGGGCACGTGTGCAGCTTGCTGTTCAGACCTAATTGTAGTACCTTTACATTTATCTTTGCTAAATGCCATCCTATTAGATTTGGTCCTTGAGTCCAGCCGGGCGAGACCTTTCTGGATCCTGATTTTGTCATCCAACATATTCTCATTACTCTCAGACGATGTATTCGAATTGCAGCAGAGAGTTACCATTTGGGGAGCCTGTCTCTGCCAGACACTGCACTTTGCAAAGCTCGCTGTTTCACTCTCCCTTCACCAGCTCTGCTGAGTGTGTGCTGTCACCATTTTATTATTTTATTTTTTATATTTATTTATTTTGTTTATTCTTTTGCACCAGCTCTTGGTTACAGCACGTGGGCTCTTTAGTTGTGGCATGTGGAATCTAGTTCCTTGACCAGGGATCAAATCCAGGCCCCTGCATTGGGAATGCAGAGTCTTAGCCACTGGACCACCAGGGAAGTCCCTATCCCCATTTTATAGTTAAGCACACTATGACTCAGAAGGGTTAAGTAACTCGTCCAAGGATACACAGCCAGTATGTAGGAGAGTCAGGATTTAAACCCAGCTCTGTCTGACTCTAAAGGCCAGATTCGTAGCCACCCTCCCTTGCTACTTTCATTCAAGTCATTAATATTTTGCACAGGACAGGACAGGCCCAGAGCCTTGTAGAAAAATACTGGAGATAAATTTTGGCTGAGGGTTGATTCATGTATCATTATTCCTTCCCAGGAATTGGGATGTGACTTCCCATAGTACCCACTCTATCCTGAGGAACACCAAGAAAGATTCTGTATACTGTCGGAAGAAACAGTGCTTCTGTTTCCAGCACATGAAGAAACATGTGCTAGTCCATGAATCCCCTCACCAAACAGTGAATGACATGAATGTGTGGTGACTTCTTTTTGGTAGCTTCATGCTGACTTCTGTAAGTCCCAAATTCCTCTACTACTTGCTCTGAAATGGTCATTTAAATAACTAAGTCTAGAATATTGCTGAGTCTTTATCATTGGCATTTGGAGGGTATACCTTCTTTCACCAAGCCTTTAAGCGTTGCAGTGAAGTCGCTCTCAAATATCCCACGTGACCTTCCTAATTGATTACAGATCAATCTTTCATAAGTTTATATAAAGCTTTGTTGAATCTGTGTTAAAGTCTTAGCCAGTATGACTTCTCAAACTACAGACTTCTATTTACACATGTGATTCTCAGGGCTGGTACCCAATGACAACTGTGCATTTAGGCCTTACAGTGACAGCTTTTTTATTATAATCATTGCATAAATAGATTCTTGTTGGCTTTTACTTTCAAAAACCCTAATTAAGTCTCTTAACAGTTTCTTTTGTGGCAGACACCTTTGACCAGAGACCACTGAAGAATCCAGAGAAAAGGTGGAGACCAAGCTTCTTTCAAAAATGGCTTAGAGAACAACAGTTTAAAAAAAAAAAAAAATAGGGACATGAAGAGAATTGGCACACACCTTCTGTTTTGATTCTTGGGTTGAAAATCAAACCTCCACAGGTGAAAAGTCTGAGCATCTGATAAGGAAGAGTTGCATCTCCCAGAATTCTGAAGTATGCCTTGTCCAAGGAGTTGTTCCCTTTTGGGCTGGTTCATTTAAACTTTTTCTCTGGGACCATCAGACTCAGATATTAGATCTTCTAAGAATGCAGTTATGTCTTCCCTATCTATCAGAGAGATCTGTCTGTTTTCTCTCTGCTCTGAGATCTTCTGTCTTGACCAATATTTTATGTATATATAAGAATTAGATCACCTATGATATTTATTTAATTATGTTTTTCATGTTTTATGTTAGATATACTTTACACATACACATAAATTCTTACTGTGTAATTTTCACACTCATCAATCCACACTCATAATCATCTTTCTATTGTACATTCTAACAGAGTTGAAATCATTATAGGTTATTGTAGATAGGAAAATAGGAGGACTCTTGAGTTTGTTCCTTAAAATCTTTCTCCATCACAAAACCTCTTGCATAAAGGCTAAAGGCACAGAATTTATATTAATATCAAACTCCATTCCACACAAATTCATAGGTGGAAGGATGGAATGAATGGAAAGACTTTTGAAAGAACCAAAGCCAACCATCCCAATAGAGTGGTGAAAATTTTACAATCCAGAGACACTTGCCTAAATGACATGCTTATTGTCAGAGTATAAACTCTAGGTTCATACTGGATGGCTGGGTTCTCTGGGAAACAAACACTGAGGTGAAGGACTGAAAAATGTTTATTGGAGAGTTATGTCTGTGATGGAAAAGGGGAAGGAAACGTCATTGGGTAGAGAAGCCATCAAATTGTGAGGTACACCTGATAAAGAGGAGCTCTGAAACAAAGCCTGTCTTTGAGATGAGTCTTGTGTTGGACAGAAATGGCCAACACGTGGACCTTGGCCATGCTTAGTCCCTGTCTGAGGTGGACATTGAAGACCCTAGCAGCCAGAGATGCCAGCTAGCACACTCCACCTGGCTAAGCAATGACAGAAGATGTAGTGATGGGTTTCCATGTCTGCACACACCTGGGGTTCACTCTTGTAGCCTCCTTACAAGTTCTAGAGAGACATGGCTTCAGTTACTTATTTATAATGTTTAGTCACTAAGACGTGTCCGACTATGTGCAACCCCATGGACTGTAGCCTGCCAGGCTCTTCTGTCTATGGGATTTTCCAGGCAAGAATACTGGAGTGGGTTGCCATTTCCTACTCCAGGGGATCTTCAGAGGATTTTTAATAGTAATGCTTATTTTATTCATTGTAAAGAAAGACTATTATCTTGGTAGATACATTGCAAATGCCAAGGGGGGGAAATATATATATATATATATTATATATATATATATATATAATATATATATATATATATATATACCAAACGGTTTTTCAGTAAAATATTTCACAACTGGTACTTGGGCATGCTGTTGGATATGGCCTAAGGTGTCTCCAAAGTGGAGGTCAATGACCTCAGGACAACCCCTTGAATTTTCCATTAGTGAGTAGTTAGATGAAGTAGTAAATAAATTATTATTAAGCACTTGCAAATCCAGTGTTATGTAAATGCTAAATAATCATAATAATAGAGTAGTACGTTGATCTTGATAAACGGGTCGGCTACCGTGTCATTTAAAATGGATGGCACAGCAAAGTCCGTGAAGATGAATGAGGTCCTCGTTCACAGAGCTCAACACCAGCGCGGTCCCTTCTGCTGGGCTGCTCTGGCCTCCGCGTGCCCGCTGCACTTGCCCCGCCCGGGTCCCTGCGGGACAATTAGAGGAGGAAAGGGATGCTGGCCGGCTCTCAGGCAGTCGTAAAAAGGCTCCAGCGTAGGGATATTGAAAGCCTACAGAGGTGAATGCGTAGGCATTTGCATTTCTGAGAAGTCGGGACTAATCTATAAGGCAGGTGGGGAAAGAGAACGAACCGAGTGCCTCGCGTGACCCAGACACTGTGTTCAGGGCTCTGCGTTTGTTATTTCATTTATCCTCCAGGTCAGCACATTAAGGTAATAGAGCAGTGGAATAAAGCAGAAGGTGTGACTATTTTCTGTAGAAACGCAGAAAGCCTGACCCCAGCGGTGTAGTGGTTTTCTTCATTAAACTGTATGATTTTCAGGGTACAAAAGTAGCTTCTGTCTTTAAAACAATTTTATTGAGCGTAATTGACATTCAATAACTGAACATATTTGAAATACACGATTTGGTTAGTTACACATATATGTACACCATCACCATCACCACAATCAAGATATTAAACATACCCATCAGCGACAAAAGTTTTCTTTTTGATTCATCCTTTCCACCACTCCTCACCTAATACCCTCCCCAAGCAACACTGGTCTGCTCTCGGTCACTCTGTAATTAGCTTGCATTTCTAGAGTTTTATATAAATGGAATCAGGTAATATATACTTTTTGTTGGTTTGGCTTCTTTCAGCATAGTGAAAGATTCATCCAAGATTTATTTTGTGATTCATCCAAGTATTTTCTTTTTCTTTGTTTTACTTACAGAGACATAAGGACTTTGAATAAATGGTATGCATTTTATTTAATTTTAGCTTTGGACACAGTCCAGAGTTAAAATTCTAGTTCCATCGCTTACTATCTATGTGTCAAGTTTCTTAACCTCTCTAAGGCTTGATTTTCTCATCTGTGAAATAGGTATATAAAAGCTGCATTATAGAGTTGATGTACAGTGCGCAAGTTGGATGAGATAACATAGGTAAACTGAATTGCACAGAATCTGTCCATGGTAAACAACTAGTTTTGCAATTAAAATTTTTAAATGATAAAACCTTTTTTTTTGCATCAAAATCCCCTTTGATGTCCTTCTTTTCTCACTATCAAGTAATATAATAATAGCTGTCTTATATTGTGCCAAATGGAGTAGTAAATGCAACTCATGAATTAGTTCTTTTAATTTTCACAAGAAGCCTAGGAAGTATGTGGAGACATTATTACCTCCAGTTAGAGATGAGGAAGGTGAGCTAGAGAGATATGGTCATTTGTCATTCTCAGAGACAGTAGGTGGTAGGTCAGAATTTGAACTGAGGCTGTCTGGCTCAAGACCCTTCCTTGATTGGGCTGCATTTCCATATGCAGTAATGTCATCCACTAACACTAGGGCTCATGCTTCAGGAAAAAAATAGATATGAAATCCATGTCAGGAACTAAGTAAAAGAGAAATAACTATAAAATAAAAAAAATTATTGTTGAGACACCAATTATTAAGAAATTCCAAATACTTCCAATGTATTATAGGAATATACTTGTAATTTGACATTATGAAGAATATTCCACGGCTGATTCTATTTTTAACTGTGAGTAAGTCAAAGACAATGAATCTATAAAGAAGTAATGAAGGCCGCTAGAGTAGATTTGCCTTCCCTGCAAACACTGGAGAAACTGCTGAGTGTTCTAAGTCTAAGCTGTAATTTTAGAGCAAACCCAGAAGACAGACAGGCCTGTCAATGAGTTTGCACGGTCCCAGCTGAGCAGGCTGTAATCACCCCAAGTTTAGGGACTGACTGTGAATTTAGAGTCCATTGGAATAGCTGTTACAGTAGAACAGAGAAACTCAACTACATCTTCAGTTGTCTTAAGTACAGTAATTGATATTCACTGAAGATTTGGAAATTTGGTGGAACAGAGTAAGGGAGATTGTAATTCAATTCAGATCAACAAATGTTGGTTATTTGCCATCAGGGCATGGAACCTCTGCCTTTAAGAAATTTCTGTTTGAAGTAGGGGATGGAAGATGAAAAATACAAATAAAATAATTTCAGTGGCAAAAAAAGACTTGAATTGGAGGGATATTTGGAAGGCAAAATCAACTCATTTTCCACCAAGAAGACCGTGTGAAGGAAAGGTTGGATTTATGATTTGGAAACTGTGAGCCACTCGAAAAAACAGAAAATTAAGATAAGCAGACTTTGCAAACTAGGTGATGAGGGCAGTTTTGAGAATCTTAGATATGTATGAGGTGCAATAGGTGATTCAGGTAGAAACCCTTAGCAGGCAGTTGTGTTTCTGGATACTAAGCTCAGGAGTAAGGTCATGATTGAAGATAATGGCTTGTGAGGTTTCACCCTATGGGATATAGTGGAACTCTGGGAATGGATGAGTTCTCCCAGTGGAGTGAGAGAAAATTGTCAACACAGTTTTTGGCACGGTTAGAAAAAGATTTGACCAAATACCAGACTTGTGGACACAATGGGGGAAGGAAAGGGTAGGATGAATTGAGAGAGTAGCATTGAAACATAACATTACTAATGTAAAACTAGATAGCCGGTGGGAATTTGCTGTATGCCTCAGGGAGTTCAAATCCAGTGCTCTGTGATGACCTAGAGGGGTGGGGTGGGAAGCAGGTTCAAGAATGAGGGGACACAGGCACACCTATGGCTGACTCATGTTAATATATGGCAGAGACCAAAACGATACTGCAAGGCAATTATTCTCCAATTAAAAATCAATTAATTTTTAAAAATTATGGGAATGAACAATACTATCCTATAGATCTTTCCTATTCCAAATTTTTTCAAATCCACTCATTTCAAGCAAGATGCCTTATATTGTGTGTGAATAGATGCAAATTATTATTCAATGTATAATTCAGTGTATCTCATTGAAATGCAGCACTTCAAAGGAAAAAAAGACCTCAAAGCAAACACAAAACCCTGCTTTGGGTGTGGTCCTTCACCTACTAGTGGAGGCAGGCTGCACTGGAAGACCTTAGGGTGAGGGATGGTGGTATAGAATAGCTCTTCTGTGAATACAAATCTGACATCGACAGTGTTGTCTTTCTGAACCCGTTTTCTGTTGTCAAGAGTGAAGAAGGTTAAGACACTAAACTGAAAAGCCAGCTCACATTTTGTGATGTTTAGTTGCGCGCTGACCTCTGTGTGCCATGAACTATGCCTTCCCGTCTCCTCCTAACTCTTTCATTCAGTTGACAGTGCGAGGGCCACAGAGAGGAACTGTATTTGGTTCTTGCACTGAAGGCGCAGAGACTACACTCATGGCAGTGTGCTAATTACCAAAATGTTTCCCACTGGCATAGTTCTTTCTATGTGACAGGAAATCTCATCTTCATTATAGTGTTGCAGTTCTACAACATATCTGTGAAGGAAGTAGGGCAATGGCTATTATTATTCATACTATATATGTGATATTGTAATATACATGATGCATGTTGTTTAGTCACTAAGTCGTGTCCAACTTTTTTGTGGCCCCATGGACTGTAACCTGCCAGGCTCCTCTGTCCATGGGATTTTCCAGGCAAGAGTACTGGGGTGGGTTGCCATTTCCTTCTCCAGAGATATGTGATGCATATGTCCTGCATATTATTATTCTGCATGCATAGCTGAGAAACAGAAGTAAAGTGACTTGGGGAAGGTCAGTCAGTGGCTAGGATCCAAATCTTTCGGCCAAGTGCTCTTTGTGCTAAGGGGAATGTTTTTCCCTGGCTCTCGCATCCTGGGCACCTTGCCTTTGCAATTTCCAGGTTGTCTTTTTTATCGTTCAGTTTACAAATTTGACAGGCCCTTAGGGAATACTGACTCAAGAATAACTTGCCTTTGCTGAAGTATTAAATCCCACAGGTGTAAGACAGACTTTGGAAGGGTTACTCTCCCTCTCACTGCCCCTTCAAAATCCCCACTGTTTGTCTGGAGGGAAGTATGCTTATCAGTTCTGGACATACCAGAGAGCAGCTAGCAAAACCAAATTAGCTCAAACTGGCTGCCATTCAGGTCAGCTAATTAAATTAGCTATTGTTGCATTACTGATAAGGACAGTTTGGAAAAGGAAAAAAGCTACTCATCCCAGCAGCCATAAGGCCAATGCCAAGAAAATGTGTTAATGGGAACATTCTGAAAGGAAACCTCTCTGACTAGCAGCGGTACCTAGGGTCTTTGGTGGACTGTTCTCTTAGCCATCTGCTCTGATGAGTTCAGTGCTCCCAGCCCTCTCTGGCTCCGATCCTTGTGGGCACTGCCACTCATAAGCTTTCTGGTACCCAGCCTCAGCCAGGGCAGCCCTTTCTATTCCTACCATGGGTTCATCCTCCTGGGAGTCTGGAAAGAAATGGGAATTTTTCTGGAAGAAAACAGTTCACTTTTGTGTACTAAAATCTAACCTCTCCAAAGCTTAAAAGCCAGTTAACATTTGCAAGAGAAAGAAAGAAAGGAAAAGAGGGGAAAGAGGGAAAGAATAAAAGAAGGAAGGAGGAAGGAAGGAAGGGGGAGGAAGCAAATAGCTAGGAAGGTCCTAAAAGACTACACTTTTTATTTCCCAGCATCTACCCCTTTAGCAGCGGCACTTCAATGAGACTTTCCCCTACATCATACCCCGCCCCCCACCATCAGCTTCTACCCTCTTCAACTCACCCACCAAGTCTTTTTCTAAGACTAATTACCCAGGCTTCCTTAAGTTCTGTGAGCCAATTGATATATTTCTAGTACTTTCCTTTTTTGCATAAATTAACCAGTCTATTTCATGTAATCCAAATGATTTAAAGATTATTTAGTCCAGTGCCTTCCTTAAGTGATTTTAAGGAAGAGAGAGATAAGGAAGAGAGATATTAAGTGATTTTCTCAGAATCACATAGATGACAATTAGCACAGGCCTAGAACCCAGGTCTCTAACTCCATGAGAATACATCTGAATACAGAGCCTGCTATGCCCTTCTTGAGAAAGTGAGGCAACTCCCAGAACTGCCTGAGATTCTATAAGGAGGGCCTGGGAAATTTTCAATGTTACCCTCACCTCATGACTCCCTTTTCTGTGTGTGTGTGTGCATGCACGTGCAAATTTGTTTAAATTGAAGTAAAATCTGCATATCATACAATTAACCATTTAAAAGTGTACAATGCAGTGGTATTTAGAGTATTCAACAATGTTGTACAATAAGCATCTCTCACGAGTTTCAAAGCATTTTCATCATCCTATAAAAACAACACGTGCCCATTAAGTAATTACTTCTTATTCCTCCCACTTTCATCACCTGGTAACTTCTAGGTTATATATCATATAAAAGGAATCATATGATAGGTAAGATTTTATATCTGGTTTCTTTCACTCAGCATAATGTTTTCAAAGTTCATCTATGTCATAGCAAGTTATCAGCACTTTGTTCCGTTTCGTGGCTGAATAATATTCCATTGTGTGGCCACGTAATGTTTTATGTATCTATTCATCTGTTGATGAGAATTTGAGTTGTTTCCACCTGTTGGTTATTATGATAATGTTTCTATGAACATTCATGTGTGAATAAGTTTCTGAGGGAATGTATATATATTTCTCTTGAAAATATACTGAGAATGGAATTGCTGAGTCATCCTGTAATTCTACATTTAACTTTTGGAGAAACTGCCCAATTGTTTTCCATAGCACATTGCTCCCAGAAATTTTGTTCTGACTGCACCTTTCATAGACAATGAAGGAAATATTTATAACTGTAACAGGAACGACTAAAGAGAGAATGATCTTCTTCGAGAAAAAATATGTGTGAATGTTGAGGTGTCAGCATTATGAGTGGGTGTGAAGACATAAGAGGAAGGGTGGTAATGCTCTTCGTCATACAGGGAGATGAATTTGGAGCGCTCAGCACAGCAGAAAGGAAAAAGGGAGGAAAGGCAGAAAGAAAAGGAAAAAAGAAACCTAGAAAAGTGGCAGAAATCTGAGTACTGGGTAACTGGGTGATGGGTGATGTGATTCCTCCCAACCTTGGCTGTCCAGAATTATTCCATAAAATTGAGTATACTGCCAACAATATATATATGTAATGTTATATAATGTATATAAATATATATGTGTATATATATATATATATATTTTGGTCATGATACTGTTGTGAGTTGCTAATTCTGAAAAAGGGTTTAAATTTTACATTGGGCATAATGTGGTGTAAGACAGAATCAAAGTTCAGAGTTCCTAAGAGGTAGAGAGGCACAGACACGAATAGGCTCACCTCCTCTGTGCCAGACCTCACTTACTCCTACCTCGAATTAGCAGAAATGTGGGGGAGGCACCATCTGCATTCAGGCTATGGAATTCTCTTAGATGGCAAGAAGCAGGGAGGACTCCCTTTTCTTTTAATCTGATAGATTTTGTTTCAGATTTTTAAGTCATGAGATAATATCCTCCTTTAAGAAAACAAGTGAAATGGAAACCTAGTTTTGAGACTGTCTGTGTGCCAGATTCTTAAATGTGCAACGTCTGTTCCACTATAAAACGTGAAAACTTCACTGTTGTTGTCAGTCGCTCATTTGTATATGACTCCTTGCAACCTCATGGACTGCAGCATGCCAGACTTCCGTATCCTTCACCATCTTCTGGAGCTTGCTCAAACTCATGTCCATTGAGTCGCTGATGCCATCCAACCATCTCATCCTCTGTCGTCCCCTTCTCCTCCTGCCGTTAATCTTTCCCAGCATCAGGATCTTTTCTGATGAGTCGGTTCTTTGCATCAGGTGGCCGAAGGATTGGAGCTTCAGCTTCAGCATCAGTCCTTCCAATTAATATTTAGGACTGATTTCCTTTAGGATGGACTGGTTGGATCTCCTTGCTGTCCAAGGGATTTCAAGAGTCTTCTCCATCACCACAGTTTGATAGCATCAGTTCTTCAGTGCTCAGCCTTCTTTATGGTCCAACCCTCACATCTGTACCTGACTACCGGAAAAACCATAGCTTTGACTATACGGACGTTTGTCGACAAAGTAATGTCTCTGCTTTTAATACACTGTCTAGGTTTGTCACAACTTCTTTCAAGAAGCAAGCGTCTTTTAATTTCATGGCTGCAGTCATCATCTGCTGTGATTTTGGATCCCCCCAAAATAAAGTGTCTCACTGTTTCCATTGTTTCCCCATCTATTTGCCATGAAGTGATGGGACCAGATGCCTTGATCTTCATTTTTTTAATGTTGAGTTTTAAGCCAACTCTTTCATTCGCTTTCACTTTCGTCAAGAGGCTCTTTAGTTCCTTTTTACTTTGTGCCATAAGGGAGGTGTCATCTGCACATCTGAGCAAGTTTATTCTTATGCCTTTAGTACCAATGGATACAGTACTTTCTGCTCAACTAGGAGATACTATGATTGAGGAGAGCAGTGATATCGAGGAGAGGAGCTGCTATACTCTCTTCACAGGGCGGCTGTAATTATAGTTGGAAAAAAGGATGTGAGCTATGCTCCACTGTGATACCATATGTACTTACCTTCAATTTAAAAGTATATTCTCTAGGCCTCAGTTTCTTCGTTTGCAGACAGGAAAGTTTAACTCTTTTCTCCATTAAACCCCAACATTCTAAGCTACTTGGGGAATTAGAAAAGCTAGTGAAATCAGTGAGAAATTATAAAAGTTAGCAAATTGGGCCTAATTTACTGAAATAATTGAAAGAAAAATCTTTCAAATCTTTAAGATAAAAATACAAGAAAAAGCTTTGCTATAGAAGGTATTCCAAGAGACTTTAGTCCAAAAAGTCAAACTCTACATCACTGCTCATTTTGAGGGGTAGCAGTGGAAATTGAGGCCAGTGCTATTTGGGGATGGAGTGCGAATTCCATCAGAACCAGTTCCACCTACAGGGTGTCCCTGAGGACATATTAGGGCTTCTGATCAGAAGTCTGTCTTCCAAAAGTGTCAGTGCAATAAACTGTACCAATGGGACTGTGATGGAGAGAAGCAACCTAGTCCTAGGCAAATGGGTACTTTCGCAGCATCCAGTGAAATGAACATACTTTTTGGTTTATATCGTCCTTCTATACTATAAAATACCAATAATATAATATCATTACAAATATGTAAAACTGGGGACATTTCTTCATAATCCTATCACCTTAACACAACAACAGTATTGATTTTCCTTATTCTCTTTTAGCATTTGTTCCTGTGTGTGTGTATGATGAATGTTTTGACAATTTATTGATAGACTGATCCATTTTTTAAAGTTTGTCAAGCTGAACTTGAGCAGTATGTGGAAGTATGAATCTTTCCCTAACTTTGTTGTAGCTTCTCTTTCTTTCCTCTTGAGCCCGCAGTCACAAAATGGAAACACTGACACCCTGTCCCCATTCTGTAGTGATTGAGGGTGAAGCATCATGTCTGTGGGGACTTCTCAATGATCCAGAGAAAAGTACAAGTTAATATTATGAGCTTCCTTGGTGGCTCAGTGGTAAAGAAACTGCCTGCCAATGCAGGAGACCTGGGTTTGATCCCTGGGTTTGGAAGATCCCCTGGAGAAGGAAATGGCAACCCACTCTAATATACTTGCTTGGGAAATCTTATGTATAGAGGAGCCTGGTGGGCTGCAGTCTACGAGGTCACAAGAGTCATTATTAACTTTTGAAAAAAATTATTTTTTCTCTAAAAATCTATTTGTCTTAAGGCTGGGTTATATGTACAATCACTAAAAGAAAAGACAGTTCTATAATGATTTCTTTCAAACTTTACTGACCCTTCATAATAGGGTCAGGAGAAACTGTCCTTTATCAATCTTTTTTAAATGGAGCCATAAAAATGAGGTGCAAAGGAAAACCACTGGGATCAAGTTAAAAGCCTGTCCATATAATTCTTGGGTTAGTAATTTATTATCTTAAGCAAGTTATTTAATATTATTGGGATTAGTTGCTTTATCTGTAAATTAGGGGTAATTTACAGGGTTCTTATGGGGACTGAACAAGCTAATGTAGGGAAAAAGGCAACAGAAATTATTTACTTTTTCTTTCTTAAAAGAAGGGAATTACAGATGGGTTACTCCATTGAGCTATTCCTAATATTTATCACAGAGAATTTTTATTCATGTTACATGAATGAAAAAGTAACTTCAATTTTGGATGGCTGATGAGCCATTTCCTGAATCATCTAGGTCCAGGCCTTTTTCTTCTCCTCCTATTTTCAGCTGGTTAGCTGCTTATTGAGCTCTTGCCAGAGGGTGGACAAAAGAAATAAAATCTGAAATTGGTCAATTTGACTCTTTGATAGCAGTCCTGATGAAAGATGTGTGGGTAGAGGGTGTTAAAGTTGTGAATTAAACTGGAATTCTGCTTCTTACCAGGATATTGCAAGAACCTACTGATGGTTTGGATGACCTGGTGATGACAGCTACTCCTCTTCTCTTGACTGAAGACATGTCTTCCTCTAACTGGACAGTGGTCTATCTTCCAGAATGACACATACTGACTTTTGAAGAAGTACGAGGATACCTTCTAGCCAGTCACATCAGTCAGAACAACTGTGGTGAGCAGTGGGCTGGCACATGTTGCAACCAGATGACTGTTGCAACAATAGAGTCCCAAAGCAATAATCACTCTTCCTTCTCTTCCCCACTAACCCAGCAATCAAATCATCACTCGGAAGCATTCACTATGTACTGCCATCTAATATAAAATATGGTGAGCACTTACATATGGAAGACAACCTCTCAACCCTCAATAAAACTCTAATACATTAAGAAAGCAAGAGTTGTGCATGTAGAAGTACAACTAATCACGCAGGGGAGAAGGAAGACGGGGAGACGATAATGAACACATTAGAGCATCCCCTCTGTCCCAGTCAGTCTGGAAGGTGCTGTGCACATTTTATTTAATCCTCCCCACACCCCTGAGACACAGTTCTGTCCTTGTTCCGTGGATGATGACACTGGGAGGTCAGAGGTGTTTAATAACTTGCCCAAGATCACATAGTGAGAAAAGTGTGGAACCTGCTTTCAAGTTTAGAAGGATCTCACTTTATAGTCTATGCTCTGTTACTCACTGCCAAGGAAGGAGTCAGAGTTGGAGACATCATTGATGTCATCAAGTCAAAGCTCTTTAAAATATCTCACATTAAATATGTTGCTAAAGGTTTACAAGTCTGTTCATTGGTTTGGGAAAGATTTCTAGCCAGAGAATAAATGTCTGGAATCTGGAGGCAGGGATGGTGTGGCAGAAATGACAGCTCTCTGGTCTCAACTCTGCCATCATTTACAAGTGTGGTCAGTCACCTCCAGATAAGGGGTTCTGCTCCAAGAGCACGTTTGTAAGTCCAGTTTGTTAGCTGAGCCCTACAAAGTTAGCTTAGGTACCCAACTAACACAGTTGGCTAGACAGTACTATCCTGTGATAGGTGTATAAAGCTTTCCACACAAATAAGACATGAAAGACAAACACAAAAAATAAAGAAAGCATTTGAAATCTTACAGTCCAGTACCTTGAGCAGTAGCACAGCAGCACAGTACAGCAGCTGGCACACAGGGGCTGGCGCTGAGTGCGCAGGAAAGAAGAGTGTCTGACTGGAGCGGGCAGAGGGCGTGGGGAGGGGAGGAGACGGAGGGCGGGCCGCAGCGGCACTCACTGACCTTCACGGGCCGTTCTCCGTTCAGGTCCTGTGCCTCCGAAACCGAACAATGCCTCCTCAAACAGAGCTAACTTACATGGCTGGACATGCGAACGCATGTGTGCGGCTTTGAAAGCTCCCACTTTAAAGTTTTCATGTGCAGGGCACTCACCGTGTTCATCTGGGCAAGTTCCTTCCCTCTTGTAGGCTTTTGTAATGTACAACATTTCACTTACACTCCGTTACTGGACAGTTATATGATGTACCAAGCCTCATGTCAAGTAGCCTTGAGTTTAAATTCTGGCTCCATCCTCAAGCAGTGGCTCTTTAGCAAGTCATTTAACCATCTGTAAAATGGAGATAATAATACCTACCTCAGGGTCTCTGCCCTTTATTGTTCGTTCTCCTTGGAATGGTCTTCCCCATTTACCCACAAAAGGTCACTCTGTTACCTTCTCCAGGTCTTTACTCAACTTACTTTTTTAGTGAGACTTTCCTTGAACATGATCTCTGAATTGCAAACCATCCCGCATTTCCTGTCTTCTACCCTCATTTTATTATACTCCTTAGTACTCAACACCTAACTTACTATATACAGCACTTAATTATCTTATTTATTGCTTGTTTCCCCACCTCTAGAATGTAAGCTCTATAAGGACAGGGGTTTTTTGTATTCTTTACTGCTGTATCTCCAGTTTCTAGAGTGATTTAGGTGCTTAATAAATATTTGTTGCATACATGACTGGTTGTTGTGAAAATTATGTGAGTGAACTGCTTTGCACAGGCTTGGCACATAGTAGACACTCCATGCATGTTGTCTGTTTAATACGCAATTTCATTATTATGTTCCCAAGCCATAGTGGGCCAAGTATGTTCTGTTTCTCCTCCAGGGAACCTAAAATGAGCATTCTGATTTTCTTGAAGAATCTGAAAGTTTGGCTCTGTTGAAATTAACCTGGAAGCAAGGGGCAACCCACTCCAGTACTCTTGCCCAGAGAATTCCATGGACGGAGAAGCCTCATAGGCTGCAGTCCATGGTGTCGCAAAGAGTCAGACACGACTGAGTGACTTCACGCACTCACTCAAGGGGAATTAGTCATTGTGAGGGAAATAAGGGAGAGGATTTGCACGGTAGATACTTCCAAATACCTAAAGGAGTGGCCATGTGGATAGAAATTCTGGGATTGATGCTGGAAATTCTGCTGCATAAGAAAGGATTTCCAGAAAAGTGGATGTCTAATGATGATATAAACTGTCCCAGGAGATAGTGAATTGCTCATGCCTAAAGATCTCCTAGAAGCTGGATAAGCATATCTCATTGGCCCTAGATTTAATGATCATAATGAGTGATGAGCTTGGAATACAGCCATGTTTGTCACACTCTTAGAGAGCCATGGAGATGTTGAGTAAAGCATGGCATTTCTAGGGGCAAGACAGATGGACAACCAACAAAAGCATTGCTTACTATATAGTTAAAGAAACCAAGGATGCATAATCAGGAGACTGGGGACAGGCAAACCAATTAAAAGTCAAGGTCTGTTATCTAGCTTCCAGATATGAATCAGTTTTCAGATCCAGAACCCATTGGCAGAAAGAAACTCTGGGTGCCCAGGTAGAAAGACCCTATAAATATAGTATGTGTCTAGCATAATGATTTTCCCATTCCATCCCCAAAAGATCCCTGGCATTTACTCAGGTAAGCATATAGTGGGGAAGAGGACTACCTAGGCCTTTTGAAGACTGTTTGACAGAAGTCCAAAATTGACATTGATGTCTGGGGCCCAGATAATTGCCATGGTTCATTGTTAGGGGAGCAGTTCTAAGCCTGTCTCAGTGCACTCACCAGGCCCATGGACTCACACTTGCTAATTTCCTCAGTTCCTGAACCTTGGAATAATTAGAGTGTATATACTTGGTAGCTGATGGAAACCTCACAAGTTTCCTTGGACCGTAGGGTAAGAGCTCTTGTGATGAAGATTTCAGGTGCAAGCTTCTGAAACTATTCCTTTTCCATGGCTACTGGTTCAGAAGCCTGGATGAGGAAAGATTTCAAGATCAGAGACAAAGAGATCTGGGGAGGACACATGGTGTATGGACTTATGGGAATGAGTGCAAAGGATGAATATCTTTGCATCTCTTATTTAATGCCCCAGACAGCATCCCTCACAGCATAGGCACTGAGCAACTATCATACATAGAATGATTCAGTCTGTTTCTCTCATTGGTAGCCTCAGTGCCATCACAATGGACACATAATGGAATGTTCATGGTGGCAGGAAACATGCATGTCTTTCCCACTCACCAAGACTAATATAGCTATTGCAATTGCCAAGTGTCCATGCACCAGGTAGACCAAACTGAGCTCCTCCCCCACCAAGATGGCACCATTCCAAGAAGACAAAGTAACCACTTGACCGCAACTTGACATCATGGGATCCCTTCTACTCTGTAAGAGGCAATTATTTATCTTGATTAGAATCAACAGATATTTCACATTTTATTTTGTCTTTCCTACCTTCAAGACCTCAGCTGGTACCACTGTTTGAGGTCTTCTAAAGTGTATGATCCACTGACACAAGAGTCTACCTAATACCCCGTCATACCAAGGAACCCTCTGTTTCAAAGGAGGGATGGCAGTGAACACATGATCATGAGTTTCACTTTCTCTGTGATATGCTGTAACGTTCAGATGCTGCGAGTATGTAAGAGTGTAAGAGTGATAAAATGGATATGTCAAGACAGTACCAGCTTGGAGACAATGCCTTGAAATGATAGGGCTCTGTCTTTCAGAACATACTGTACATCTTTAACCAATGACCATGCTGTAGTGCTGTGCCCCTGATATGTGAAAGTGAAAGCAGCTCCGTCGTGTCTGACTCTTTGCGACCCTATGGACTGTAGCCCGTCAGGTTCCTCTGTCCATGGGACTCTCTAGGCAAGAATACTAGAGTGGATTGCCCTTCTCTTGTCCAGATATTATTGTCCTTATCATGCGCTGTGCTGTGCTTAGCCGCTCAGTCGTGTCTGACTCTTTGCAACCCCATGAACTCTGTCCTTGGGGATTCTGTGTCCATGGGGTTCCTCTGTCCCTAAGGATTCTTCAGGCAAGAATACTGGAGTGGATGGCATGAATCTGACACCTCAAAGGGTAGAAGTCAAAGTGAACCTACTTCCATCATTTCCAATGACTTAAGAGATTTATGCATCCCATTCCCATATTTCTAGTCTGTGTGGGTTGGAAGTCTAACTCCTAATAAAAGAATGCTTCCTTCAGGAGGGTAGTAAGTCCCAGTGAGCTATCAGTTCAGATCAGTTCAGTCGCTCAGTCGTGTCTGACTCTCCACGACCCCATGAATCACAGCACGCCAGGCCTCCCTGTCCATCACCAACTCCCGGAGTTCACTCAAACTCATGTCCATCGAGCTGCTGATGCTATCCAGCCATCTCATTCTCTGTTGTCCCCGTCTCCTCCCGCACCCAATCCCTCCCAGCATCAGACTCTTTTCCAGTGAGTCAACTTGTCGCATGAGGTGGCCAAAGTATTGGAGTTTCAGTTTTAGCATAAGTCCTTCCAATGAACACCCAGGATTGATCTCCTCTAGAATGGACCGGTTGGATCTCCTTGCAGTCCAAGGGACTCTCAAGAGTCTTCTCCAGCACCACAGTTCAAAAGCATCAATTCTTTGGCAATCAGCTTTCTTCACAGTCCAACTCTCACATCCCTACATGACCACGGGAAAAACCATAGCCTTGACTAGACGGACCTTGGTTGGCAAAGTAATGTCTCTGCTTTTTAGTATGCTATCTAGGTTGGTCATAACTTTCCTTCCAAGGAGCAAACGTCTTTTAATTTCATGGCTGCAATCAGCATCTGCAGTGATTTTGGAGCCCCCAAAAATAAAGTCTGACTGCTTCCACTGTTTTTCCATCTATTTCCCATGAAGTGATGGGACCAGATGCCATGATCTTCATTTTCTGAATGTTGAGCTTCAAGCCAACATTTTCACTCTCCTCTTTCACTTTCATCAAGAGGCTTTTGAGTTCCTCTTCACTTTCTGCCATAAGGGTGGTGTCATCTGTATATCTGAGGTTATTGATATTTCTCCCAGCAATCTTGATTCCAGCTTGTGCTTCTTCCAGCCCAGCATTCCTCATGATGTACTCTGTATATAAGTTAAATAAGCAGGGTGACAATATACAACCTTGACGCACTCCTTTTCCTATTTGGAACCAGTCTGTTCTTCCATGTCCAGTTCTAACTGTTGCTTCCTGACCTGCATACAGGTTTCTCAAGAGGCAGGTCAGGTGGTCTGGGATTCCCATCTCTTTCAGAATTTTCCACAGTTTATTGTGATCCACACAGTCAAAAGCTCTGGCATAGTCAATGAAGCAGAAATAGATGTTTTTCTGGAACTCTCTTGCTTCCTCCATGATCCAGCGGATGTTACCAATTTGATCTCTGGTGCCTCTGCCTTTTCGAAAACCTGCTTGAATTCCAAAGAATAGCAAGGAGAGATAAGAAAGCCTTCCTCAGCAATCAATGCAAAGAAATAAAGGAAAACAACAGAATAGGAAAAACAAGAGATCTCTTCAAGAAAATTAGAGATATCAAGGGAACATTTCATGCAAAGATAGGCTCAATAAAGGACAGAAATGGTATGGACCTAACAGAAGCGGAAGATATTAAGAAGAGGTGGCAAGAATACACAGAAAAACTGTACAAAAAAGATCTTCACGACCAAGATAATCACGATGGCGTGATCACTCACCTGGAGCCAGGCATCCTGGAATGTGAAGTCAAGTGGGCCTTAGAGAGCATCACTATGAACAAAGCTAGTGGAGGTGATGGAATTCCAATTGAGCTATTTCAAATCCTGAATGATGATGCTGTGAAAGCGCTGCACTCAATATGCCAGCAAATTTGGAAAACTCAGCAGTGGCCACAGGACTAGAAAAGGTCAGTCTTCATTCCAATCCCAAAGAAAGGCAATGCCAAAGAATGCTCAAACTACTGCACAATTACACTCATCTCACACGCTAGTAAAGTCATTGAGCTATAGAAGGTGCAATTGCTGTCTTGACATCTGAGGCTCTTTGTGACAAAAGACAAAGTAGCAAGAAAAGAAAGCAGAGGCAATTGACTCTGATTAGGTGGCAGTGCTATTGTTGCCAAGTGGAACAGGGAAGAATGCATTTGGCATCCAGGTGAGTGTGGCCATCGCGCCCTTCTCGAACATGATATACACACACATATATGTATACACACACACACACCTACACATGGTGCATCGCCTCTTAGCTCTGTTTCCCTGGAGCACCCTGACTAAGGCAGTGCTCTAGGCAATGCCTGACAGGTCAACCACAGCTCAGGGTATCTGTGATACCGTATACATTTCTTGTCACTTATTGCAAACCTGCCCAGAGCCACCTTTAAGCACATCCACCCAAGGGAGATGGGTCTTCTGCTGCAGTTCCGCCCTGCCAGGTCCTGGCAGAGCTCTCCATGCTCAGAAAGAGGACTTCTCACTGAAGAGATGCCTGTCCCAGCATGCTCACCCTGTTGGCCTTTTCCTGCTCTTTTTATGGGGCCTGTCATTCCTTCCAGTATGAGGTGTCCCCACTGGCAGAAAGGTGATCAAGCACAGAGCAGCTCCTATCAAATTTCATTCTTGCATCTTCAGCAGATTTCCTATGCAGACCTGCAGTAATTTATCAGTCAGTTCTTTCTGGGAAAAGAGGTGGGAGCTTGAGGTGGGAGTGGGGACCATGGTTTGTGCATGTGAACTCTTTCATCTATTTTATTATTTAATTCCATTGCTGTGCAGATCCTCTTCAGAGAAGGCAATGGCAAGCCACTCTAGTACTCTTGCCTAGAAAATCCCATGGATGGAGGAGCCTGGTAGGCTGCGGTCCGTGGGGTCGCTAAGGGTTGGACATGACTGAGCGACTTCACTTTCACTTTTCACTTTCACACATTGGAGAAGGAAATGGCAACCCACTCCAGTGTTCTTGCCTGGAGAATCCCAGGGACGGGGGAGCCTGGTGGGCTTCCATCTATGGGGTCACACAGAATCGGACACGACTGAAGTGACTTAGCAGCAGCAGCAGCAGATCCACTTAGAATGCCATTTTAATGATGATGGCTCTAATAGAGACTATCTCTGGTGTCCAGAAAAAGGCAACAAAACTCACCGACTTTTGTCTGAAATCTTGTTCACCTGAGTGAATAATAAAAATGGAGTGACCCTGACACACAAACCTGTCTCTTGCCTTCCTTGGATGTTCATTGAGTTTTACCTCAAAAGAACAGAGGGGAAACCAGATGCTGGCACCTATGAAATATTCTCCAGTTCTGTTATCTATGTCAAGCCTCCACCTCTGCCCTCTCCCAGCTCCACTCATGCAGCTCTGAGCCAAGTTTTGGAATCTGGAGCGCTTTCATGTTGGTTAGTGGTGAGGCTGTGAGCTGTGATCAGTTCAATCTTCCTTTGATAGCGAGAGCTTCTAAAGCATCCTGATCTTCAGCTGCACTTTGGTTTTTGAAGGTGACCTTCAGAACATTATCTGATAACATGCTGATGCTTGGGAACCTCAAGCAAGCTGCACCCCGATTGCCTTCACTCCTCCATGATGGGAAATATGAACATGTACACACCAAAACTCTCACTCACAGGCTTTCTCCTATGATGGCCAGCTTCCAGAACCTCTCAAGGCTGACAGGACTAACCCTAAATATGCTCTTCATGGAAGGCGCTGGACTTGAGCTGAATTTTGTGATAGCAGGGCAATGAGGTCTGGAGACAGAGTGAAGTCCCACAGTTAGGCAAAGGCAGGTGCCACCGATGCACCTGCACCCAGCCCACAACTTGACACACTGAACCTATAGTGCTTTAAAGCCATTCTTTGAGCTTTTAAAATGTGTCTCCCGCCTAAGCTGTTTCTGGCTTCATACACCTGACGTGTAAATCCTTCTGCATGAAAGAAAGATCAAGTGAGCATCAGTCAGTGGCCACTGCCCTTAGACAAATGGAAGCTCCTCGCTCCTGGTAGGTTTCAGGTGGATGAGCCCTGAAGGTGGGAGGATGGTGGATGGAGAAGCGAAGCTATCCCAAAGCCTCATCCTTCAGACACATGCAGGAGCACTGCACACACACACTTTGCCCACCTTCTTCCCCTGCGTTCTCCTGATATTTGACATTCTAGAGAGCATCAAAGTGTACAGGAGAGATGGAATCTGACTTAGGGGTCCTGATACAAACAGTGAGCTCAAAGCCAGTGTGTGGTCTGGGTTGAAATATTTTGTTATTTAATTTTTCAGGTCCCTCTATTTATCTCCTGACCCTGCCCTCAGCTTCCTGCAGTGAGAACACTGGCACTTCAACACCATGAGAGTGTTAACTGCTTTTATTTGTGTGCAAGTTAAGGTCAGGAAAAGACCATGGATGGAAGGGGCTATATAAAAAGCAAACTATGCTTAACAAAGGAGATAGAGCGGAAGGGGAATTAGGAGTTTGGGATTAATGTATACACATGCTATATAAAAAATATGTAAACAAACAGGACCTACCACATATCACAAGGAACTATACTTAATAACCTATAACAAAAAATCTGAAAAAGAATATATATATGAGACTGGCATGTTATAGTCCATAGGGTCACAAGAAGTCAGACATGACTGAGCAACTAAGCACAGCTTCAGTCGTTTCCAATTCTATGCGACCCTATGGACTGTAGCCCGCTAGGTTCCTCTGTCCTTGGGATTCTCCAGGCAAGAATACTAGAGTGGACTGCCATGCCCTCTTCCAGGGGATCTTCCCGACCCAGGGATCGAACTTGTGTCTCCTACAATGCAGGTGAATTCTTTACTGCTGAGCCATTGTGGAAGTCTATATATATAAATGGAATCACTTTGCTATAGACCTGAAAGTGACATAACATTGTAAATTAACTATACTTCCGTAAAAAAGTAGATATAAGTAAATAAATAAACATAAAAAAGAAAGAGAGGCTGATGATTTGCTGGCATGCACCCAGAATCTGATCTGGGCTTCTCTGGTGGCTCAGCTGGTAAAGTATCTGTGCACAATGTGGGCGACCTGGGTTTGATCCCTGGGTTGGGACGATCCCCTGGAGAAGGGAACAGCTGCCCTTTCCAGTGTTCTGGCCTGGAGAATTCCATGGACTATGCAGCCCATGAGGTCGCAAAGAGCTGGACACAACTGAGCAACTTTCACTTCACCCCGTATCTGATCTACCCTGAGATTTATGGGATACTTTCTCTTTGAGAGTATCTCTTGGAGAAAGCATCTTCTCTCTGAGGTGTATGCTGTGTGGCTCTGTTGGGAGGCTTGGGTTGCTTTCCTAGGGAGCTTGAAGGGATCTCAAAGCTTATTTCACATACTTCGCTTCTTTAACAGATGAGGAAATTGACAAGTCTTTTCATCTGTGCTTTGAACTCATTATTTCACTTAATCTTCCCAGTGACCCTCTAAAATGGGCACTATGACTCCAGACTATGGGGCAAGAAGCTAAGTACCAGAGAAATGAGAAATCTTGCCCACATAGAGTGTTAGCAGTCGGGTGAGAGATTGACCCCAGGTACCTTGATTCTCAGTCTAAGGTCTTTCCACCTTAATTAGGGGTTACTAAATGCTAGTCTAAGGACCCATGCTGGAGCTTGATAATATTTTCATTCATCTGTGACAAAATATGAAACATATACATATGTCCACACATGCTTGCCAACTTCCTTTCTTGGAAAAGCTTATTTTTATGATAAGATGATGTCTTTCCTACATTTTTCATACACTTTTCTTCTTTATAAGATTACAGTGATAATAGCTGGAGGGGATTTATATATTTTCCTGACAGTATAAAACACTGGCAATTGCATGACAGTCCTCAATGTTACTAAAAATCAAAAATCCCCAAATCCAGGAATACAGTCTTCTACTACTCCATTCATATTATTGGCAAAAGTGAGCAGGGGGTTTCTACAAGCATTTGACTCATCATCTCGTCAAGCAGCCATCATCCTTCTATACCTCAGCACCATGGGGGTAAGACCCTCCTCTCAAGGAGGTGAAAACTCCCGCATTCTGAGGCTTGTGCATTCTGAGGAACAAGAAAAATCCCAGGGATGCCATAAGATATCTGTGATGAAGGAGAACTTTTTAGCTCTCACTGAATCTTGAGGGCTTAGGAAGTAGACAGGCTGGTCTCACCCTGCATTTGGTCATTCCTTCCCATCTACGGGGGCCAGATAGGAGAGACGATGCAATGAGTCATGCACTACTCTCCTTGCCCCAGGTGAAGTGTAGTAGTAAGGAAGGATGCTCTGCAGGGCACCATGCTGGATGCCAGGGCCAGTACTTAATAGGTGTGTGATTTTGAGCAAGTTTCTTTTTGAGCTTTCAGTGTTGTTGTGACAATAAAATTATATAGCTTAGACAAAGCACCTAATTCAGGAATCGTCCATATCCACATGCCCAGTTAGTGTTCCTTTCTGTCTCCTTTCACTCACATTGCCTTCCCGCTTTGCCTCTAGGGGCTGTCCTAGGCAACTCTGTGAACCGTCGTGTCCTCGGTGACCTCATGTCTACACTCACGCACATTTGGGTCCTTCCAGTCGGGGAAACAGCTTTTTGATGTCCAAAGTCACACTGAGAGCTTCAGAGTTTATGATGAAAGGTGCTTAAGCAAGGGAAAAGAATTCTAGCAGTGGTATTCCAGCCTCCCTGCTGTTGGGTCCCAGCTGCCCCCATGCAGGCAGGAGGCAGGTGCCGGTGCCAGGCATGGGCTGGGCACAAGAGCCTCTGCTGTCATTGCCCATCCTTCTCTTGCTCTGTGTACTTGGAGTTACAGCTGACACCTGGGATGTCACATTCTGACATATGAGGCTGTGGGGGTCAAGTGGGGCAGGGGTGGGGGCGAGCACTTGGCTTTCACAGCCAGGTACATGTCAAACCAAATTCCACTCATGATTGGGTGTCAAGCTTGGACTGAGAACTGATTTGGATCAGAGCGATATGCTGAAGTCAAATGACAACGTTTGTCTGGCTGGGGCTTATTGGACAGGACGTGCTCCCCGGCAGGTCCCAGGGACAGAGGCTTCAGCGACAAAGCTGGGTGGGAGGCAAGTGGCGGTGCTTGATCCCCCTTCGCCTTGTCTTCAAATTTGTCACAGCTTGTGTTTGCTGACATCTGAGCAGATCGTACTCATGCAAATGGGCTATTTTGCTTTATTTTGAGTCTCCTACATGCATGAAGACTACTAACTGTCACAAAGGCTTCTTTCCACAGTGGTGACTAACATCACGGTCACTCACCCAGTAGCAAGGGAGAGGCCTGGCAGGAGAGGGAGAGTGTTTAATATTGATGTGAGTCCTGAATAAATGAGGATTCATAAGACACTGTTAGATGGTGTTCAATAGCATAGGCTTTGAACTCAGACAGAACTGAGCCTGAATTTTTGCACTGATCCTTATTATTAATATTGCTGGGAGAAATATCAATAACCTCAGATATGCAGATGACACCACCCTTATGGCAGAAAGTGAAGAGGAACTCAAAAGCCTCTTGATGAAAGTGAAAGAGGAGAGTGAAAAGGTTGGCTTGAAGCTCAACATTCAGAAAACAAAGATCATGGCATCTGGTCCCATCACTTCATGGGAAATTGATGGAAAAACAGTGGAAACAGTGTCAGACTTTATTTTTGGGGGCTCCAAAATCACTGTGGATGCTGTTTGAAGCCGTGAAATTAAAAGACGCTTACTCCTTGGAAGGAAAGTTATAACCAACCTAGATAGTATATTAAAAAGCAGAGACATTACTTTGGCAACCAAGGTCCGTCTAGTCAAGGCTATGGTTTTTCCCGTAGTCATGTATGGATGTGAGAGTTGGACTATGAAGAAGGCTGATCGACAAAGAATTGATGCTTTTGAACTGTGGTGTTGGAGAAGACTCTTGAGAGTCCCTTGTACTGCAAGGAGATCCAACCGGTCCATTCTAGAGGATATCAATCCTGGGTGTTCATTGGAGGGACTGATGCTAAAGCTGAAACTGCAATACTTTGGCCACCTCATGCGACGAGTTGACTCACTGGAAAAGACTCTGATGCTGGGAAAGGTTGGGGGCGGGAGGAGAAGGGGACGACAGAGGATGAGATGGCTGGATAGCATCACCGACTCTATGGACATGAGTTTGGGTGAACTCTGGGAGTTGGTGATGGACAGGGAGGCCTGGCGTGCTGTGATTCCTGGGGTCGCAGAGAGTCGGATACGACTGAGCGACTGAACTGAACCCTGAGAAATTTGAAACTCCCTGGGCTTCAGCTTTTACATCCATAAAATGGTGACCTAACAGTATATACTGCATGGGAATGTCTTGAGGATTAATTGAAAATGCATGCAAAGCTGTTTGCAAAAGGCCTGGAAAGAAGTACGATCTTGGTATTATTATGAGAAGGTTCTAATCTACTGCCACTTTAGTTTTGCCAGTTTATTAGGATTCCTTGTTTTGTCATCTGTACAAATCGGATGAGCAAACTCTGGGAGATAGTAAAGGACAGGGAAATCTGCTATGCTGCAGTCCGCAGGGATGCAAAGAGTTGGGCATGGCTGAGCGACTGAACAGCAAGTCGGACAATAAGAGGGTGCCAGAAGAAAGAAAGTAGGAGGAGACCCAGCAGTCGGGGAACTGGAGAAACACTAGATACAACTCGCCACCTTTAGGAATGTTTCTAGTGGGACGTTCGGCCCTAGGAACTTCTGCAGTAATTTCTACAAGATTCATGGTAATTGTCATAGGAGTCTAGTTTTGTTTCTGGAAACATAAAGAGAGAGAGAGGAGGATAACTGAAGTAGGAGCTCATGAGAGGACGTATAATCATCATTAAAACAAAAACAGTTCTCTTGTTTTCTCCAAACAAGTATAGAAGGATAAGAAATGATATTTGATGGAAAGGATACCTTTAATATCTTTGACCATGAAGTGGGAGACTGGGGAACAATTGAGGGGAACTAACCAACCAGGGACCTTCAGAAATTTCCCCTTCTTTCCCTTTGGACGACAGCCCACGGGGCTGCAGCAACCTCGTATCAGCTACTCTAAGATAATGAATGGCAGGCAGCATAGCCAGTTTGCCAAGGGGCCAAAGTAAGGAAGGTGAAACTAGAGGATCCCTGGGTATTATTGCTGAGAGAAAGGCCAAACTCAGATGAGAGGTTACAATCTTGATTGAGATAAAGTGCAAGTCTTCCACTATTGGAGAGTCCAAAATGGATGCCATTTTGAGTCAGCTTAATTTTTTTAGTGGATTTTATTATGAATATTTTTGACATGCCCACAAGTTCAGAGTACAGTGTTACCTATAACCCAGTTTCAATAGCTACTTTTTTCCACATGTGCTTCATTTTTACCCCCTTTTAATCTTTCTAATAATTCATTATCCACATTGTTTTTTTGCATAATACAATTTTAAGTATCTACTAGATGTAGCAATTATTAATTAAGAATATTCAGTTTTGCATTACCACTTTAAAGAACTACAAAACTAAACTGAAAACGTTAAAGGTAGATTCGATCCCTGGATCAAGAAGATCCCCTGGAAGAGGGATGGCAACCCAATCCAGTATTCTTGCCTGGAGAATTCCATGGACAGAGGAGCCTAGTTGGCTACAGTCCATAGGGTCGCAAAGAGTGGGAGGCGACTGAAGCAACTTAGCACTCATGCACTCTGCGTATAAAGTTAATAAGCAGGGCGACAGTGTACAGCTTTGATGTACTCCTTTCCCAATTTTGAACCAGTCAGTTGTTCCATGTCTGGTTTTGTTGCTTCTTGGCCTGCATACAGGTTTCTCAGGAGACTAGTAAGATGGTTTGGTACTCCCATCTCTGGAAGAACTTTCCACAGTTTGTTCTGATCCATGCAATCAAAGGCTCTAGCATAGTTAATGAAGCAGAGTAGATATTTTTCTGGAACTCCCTTGCTTTCTACATGATCCAGAGGATGTTGGCAATTTGATCTCTGATTCCTCTGCCTCTTTGAAACCCAGCTTGTACATCTGAAAGTTCTCGGCTCACATACTGCTGAAGCCTACTTTGGAGGATTTTGAGCATAACTTGCTAGCATGTGAAATGTGTATGTGTGTGTGTTAGTTGCTCAGTCATGTTCGACTCTTTGCGACCTCATAGACTGTGGCCCGCCAGGCTTCTCTGTCTATGGGAGTCTTCAGACAAGAATACTGGAGTGGATTGCCATTCCCTTCTCTAGAGGGACTTCCCAACCCAGGAATTGAACCCTGGTCTTCTGCATCACAGGCAGGTTCTTTACCGTTTGAGCTACAGGCAAGTCCTAAAAAAGATGGGATTTGAACCCACACCCCCGAAGAGACTGGAGCCTTAATCCAGCGCCTTAGACCTCTCAGCCACGAGTGCAATTATATAATAGTTTGTGCATTATTTGGCATTGCCCTTCTTTGGGATTGGAATGGAAACTGACCTTTTCTGGTCCTGTAGCCACTGTTAAGTTTTCCAAATTTGCTGACATATTGAGTGTAGCACTTTAACAGCATCATCCTGTAGGATTTTAAAAGCACAGCTTGAAATAAAAAAAACAAACCACAGCTTGAATTCCATCACCTCCACAAGTTTTGTTTATAGTAATGCTTCCTAAGACCCACTTAACTTCATACTCCAGGGGGTCTGGCTCTAGGTGAGTGACCACTTCATCATGGTTATCCAGGTCATGAAGATCTGTTTTGTATAGGTCTTCTGTGTATTCTTGCCACCTTTTTTTAATCTCTTCTGTTTCTGTTAGGTCCTTACCGTTTCTATCCTTTATTGTGCCCATCCTTGCATGAAATGTTCTTTTGATATCTCTATTTTTCTCAACAAGAATGCTAGTTTTTATCATTCTATTGTTTTCCTCTATTTCTTTGCACTGTTCACTGAAGAAGGTCTTCTTATCCCTCTTTACTGTCATCTGGAACTCTGCATTCAGGTGGGTGTATCTCTCCCTTTCTACCTTGCCTTTTGCTTCTCTTCTTTTCTCAGCTATTTGAGTCCTCAGACAGTCATTTTGCCTTCTTAAATTTCTTTTTCTTTGAAATGGTTTTAGTCATTGCCTCCTGTATAACATTAGAAACTTCTATTCACAGTTCTTCAAGCACTCTGTCTACCTTATCTAATCCCTTGAGTCTATTCATCATCTCTACTGTATAATCATAAGGGATTTTAGTTAGGGCACACCTGAATGGGCTAGGGGGTTTTACCTAGTTTCTTCAATTTAAGCCTGAATTTTGCAATCAGGAGCTCATGGTCTGAGCCATAGTCAACTCCAGGTCTTGTTTTTACTGATTACACTGAGCTTCTCGATCTTTATCTGCAAAGAATATAATCAATCTGATTTCTGTATTGACCATAGGATGATGTCCAAATGTAAAGTCATCTCTTGGGTTGTTGGGAAAGGGTGCTTACTTCAACCAGCATGTTCTTTTGACAAAACTCTGTTAGCCTTTGCCCTGCTTCATTTTGTACTCCAGTGCCAAACTTGCCTATTATTCTGGGTATTTCTTGACTTCCTGCTTTTGCATTCCAACCCCCTATAATGAAAAGGACATGCTTTTTTGGTGCTAGTTCTAGATAGTGTTGTAGGTTGTCATAGAATAAGTCAAATTCAGCTTCTTCAGCTTCAATGGTTGGGGCATAGACTTGGATTACTGTGATATTGAGTGGTTTGCCTTGGATACTAATCCAGATCATTCTGTCATTTTTGAAGTTCCACTCAAGTACTGCATTTCAAATTTTTTTGTTGACTCTGAGGTCTACTCCATTTCTCCTAAGGGATTCTTGCCCACAGTAGTAGATATTATGGTCACTTGAATTAAACTCACCCATTCCCATCTATTTTAGTTCACTGACTGCTAAGATGTTGATGTTCACTCTTGCCATCTCCTGCTTGACCACATCCAGTGTATCTTGATTCATGGACCTAAAATTCCAGGTTCCTATACAATAATATTCTTTACAGCATCAGACTTTACTTTCACCACCAGACACATCCACAACTGAGCATCATTTCCACTTTAGCCCTGCCACTTCACTCTTTCTGGAGCTATTAGTAATTGCCCTCTGCTCTTCCTCAGTAGCATACTGAACATCTTTCCACCTGAGGACCTGATCTTCCAGTGTCATATCATTTTGCCTTTTCATACTGTTCATGGGGTTCTCTAGGAAAGAATACTGGAGTAGGTTGCCATTTCCTCCTCCAGTGGACCATGTTTTGTTAGAACTCTTCACCATGACCTGTCCGTCTTGGGTGGCTGTGCATGGCATGGGTCATAGCTTCACTGAGTTATGCAAGCCCCTTCACTATGACAAGACATGATCCATGAAGGAGATGAAAAATTGTATAAGTTCAATATAAGCACAAGAAATACCCACACATATTCCTATTAAAGTAAGGCATTTTTGTAACTTGGCTATCCAAGTAAAGATCTGCACGGAAGGAAGTGCTGTGCTGCTTGGGTTTATGCTGATTTTTTACAGGTGAGGCATGTTGGCACAACCAGGAATTGGTATAACCTTCACATTCAGTTCATTTCAGTTCAGTCGCTCAGTCGTGTCCGACTCTCTGCGACCCCATGAATCACAGCCCGCCAGGTCTCCCTGTCCATCACCAACTCCCGGAGTTCACTCAATCTCATGTCCAGCGAGTCGGTGATGCCATCTAGCCATCTCATTCTATGTCGTCCCCTTCTCCTACCATGTACCTCTATACAGAACCATTTCATTCTTCATGTATCTTCCTTGAGTGAAGTTTAGTAACTGACCAAGTCAAAAGATAAACTCCCTTTGAAAAAAGTCTGGATAGGGAAAAAGACAAAAATTAGGAATAGTTGTCACTGAAGGTGAATGGCATCTTTGACATCCCAGATTTAGCCAAATGTCATTAGGTTGGATTTGGATAGCTGAATACTGCTGATATTTGTGCCCTTCAGCAAATTCTATATTTGATTCTCTCATCCCAAGGGCTTTTGTAAAACAGCATCATATCAGGAACAGAACTGCAGTCAGCCTCCTAGTCATTATGATGGAATAAATGGTAATACATATAATACCCAGCAATGAAAAGGCCAGTGAGTGGAGGGGAAGGATGGGGTGCAATTACTTTTTTCATAGTTTATCCATTGCCTCTGACTGTATGTTCTGGGTGAACTTTTATTTTTTATTTCTTATAAAATTTGAGAAGGTAACCTTATTTTTCATATATTAAGCATATTCAGAGGAATGAACCCTTGGAGTTATGTAATTCTTGTTTTCATAGGAGCTCAGATATGAGCATATAAATATATCAATAAATACATATATAAAGAGAGAGTGATAATAAAATCTGTTTTTTAAAACATCTGTCAATTATGAGTCTTTATTTATTAGCAACTTAGTGCATTTACAAAATACTGTTCACTGTTCTTTGAAAAGATAAAGAATAGACTATGACCAATACAGAGAATGTTAAAGGGTGGTAGTTGTCAGATCAATACAAAAAGAACTGTTTTATAACTACAGTTTGTCTGTGATGGGATAGACTTGGCTCTGCTTCTTCCTGGGTTCTTATGTACCAAGGTACCCAAGCTAGAGACTTGGGTATCATTCATTACTTCTCCCATTATCGACCCATAATACACGTACTTTACTGCCAAATTCTTATTATTTAACCACTTAGTGATGGAATCTATTGTTATCTGGCCTCCTTCATTGCCCTTTTTGTCAAGTCCCTCTTCCCAGCTTCCTCACGGTCTCCCAGATTTCATTCTGTCCTCTTCTAACCCATCACCCACACTGCTGCTCTTTGGTGCTCATTAGAAAACGCAGATTTGATTCATTCTGTATGCATACTAAGTTGCTTCAGCCATGTCCAACTCTTTGAGACCCCAGGGACTATAGCCCACCAGGCTCCCCCGTTCATGGGATGTCTCTCCCTCAAAAATCATCAATGACTCCTTTCATCTTCAGAATAAAATCCTGACTCATCAGCATGGGGTAGACTTTTCCAGGGTAGTTCTTGTCCTATCTGTCGCCATTCCTTCACCCGCAGTCTGTACTCAGCCACCCTGGACACCTGTAAATGACTCACATGCTTGCTGAATACTGAGCACTTCTGCCCTCTTCCAGCTATCTGAGTTATCTCCATTCTCTCCTCTACTACGCCTCTTTCTTGTCAGATTCATTTCAAGGCCAGCACACTCTCAGATTCCCTCAGAGCCTCTTTTGAATCCCCCTCCATCCCAGCTGGTCCCCTTTTTACACTGCCTAGTGACTGAGCGACTTCACTTTCACTTTTCACTTTCTTGCATTGGAGAAGGAAATGGCAGCCCACTCCAGTGTTCTTGCCTGGAGAATCCCAGGGATCGGGGAGCCTGGTGGGCTTCCGTCTATGGAGTCGCACAGAGTCGGACATGACTGAAGTGACTTAGCAGCAGCAGCAGTAACTTGTACATACACCTTTTACAGCATTCATCACATTTGATTGTAATTTTCTATCTACATATGTGGCTCTTTGTGTCATGTTGGATCAAGATCGCTATTGCTGGTGAACTCCAAATAGATAATCTATGACACAAGAATACAGAATAAGAGAATTAAGAATCAAGTAAGAGGGTGAAAAAGACCAAAGTCTTCTCTACTTTTGAGTGTCTGAATTTCTCTGATCCCAAGACCCCATAAGATACTTGAGTTCACTGTAAGTAATCAGAAATAGCATGTTATTACAGTCTTATCATAGAAACTTGAATTTTTAATGCCTTTGAAATTTATTATTCAGCAATATAATTTGTATGATACATATTGACCATGTAACTATTTTTACCATGTAACACTTCTGCCCAACTATGTGTGTGAGGGAAACATCTCTCGACATCCCTCGCCAAGGTAACTAGAAAAATCCAGTCCCACCTTATTTATCCTATATTAATTCTACTGGGGACTTGTTATTATAACATGGTTATATTAGAACATGGTTTTCAAAAATAGATGGTTCTAATTAAACTCTACTATTTATAATTGTGATACACTGTAAAAGTTATCTAATGTTCTTGAATATGATTGTCCTCAACCAAAAATGGGGCTTCCCTGGTGTCTCAGACTATAGAGAATCGCTTGTAGTGCAGGAGACCTGGGTTCGATCCCTGGGTTGGGAAGATCCCCTGGAGAAGGGAATGGCAACCCACTTTAGTATTCTTGCCTGGAGAATTCCATGGACAGAGGAGACTGGCAGGATACAGTCCATGGGATCACAAAGAGTTGGACACAACAACAACCAAACTGGTTGTTGTTAAGGATTAAACAAGATAACGTATAGAAAGTGCTTCCCAAAGAACTTGGTACATAGGAAGCATTCACAAAAATATTGTTGTTGTCATTATAGAAGAGGAAAACTAAGAAAAATCACTTCCAAGATGTTAGCTCCTCATGCTTACAGGAGGGTAGAAAGGACAATGGGTTTTGGTGAATCTTTTGAAAAATGACTCTCCAGCTCCATGATTGAGCCCACACTGTAGTCTGCCAGAGTTGGATGCAGATTTAGAATTTTCTTCCAATGGCCTTGGTAGTATTGATATTATCATTATTGGAATCCAGGTCTCCAAAGGGTCAGACAATTCTGAGACTCACTGAGCACCATCTTCTTAAAAGACAGTGACCAAAGTGGAGGAATATGGAAAAGGAAGGAGAGAGAGAGAGAAGGAAGCTGCTGAGGCTTCCAATCCCGAGAGATAAAGATGATGGGATCTCAGCCACACTCTTAAATAATAAAGAGTGATGGGGGAGAAAAGCTGACAGTTTGTGACATGTGACATGTGAGTTTTCTTGTGACCCAGACACTAGATTTGTTTCTAAATGGGAAGAGGTTGCATGGTAATATCAGGAGCTGTTTCTGATGCAGCAAGTAGCTCACATACCCCTCACAAAGACCAGTGGCCAGAGGGAAAGAAATTATTCAGAGAACTGGAGTCCTGCCTTGAATACTAAATTGATAATACATTATTAAATTTTCCTTGAGCCATTCACCATACCCTTTCTGGCACAGAAATTTCCCTTGGTCAAAAAAAAAAAAAAAGCAGTCTCTGAGGTTTTGAATTTACCAAAGTCTTCTTAGATAAGAAGTTGCTTTCACTTTATAGAAGAATTCACCAAATTCTGTTACAGTTGTTTGCTAGGTTTTGTTTTGTTTTTTATATAATGAATTTACCTAATATATTTTCAATATAGGTCAATATCTTTTATCATTAAAATGTACACATTCTTTGCCTCTGCAGTCCCTCTATGGGGATTCCAGGTTGGGAAAAGCAAACCCCAGTGTGCATGATTCCTGTACATGAGCGGTCATGACATTCATTATCAGCGTAACAAGTGGAAACCAACCTGAACATCAATGAAAAGGAGAAATTAAAATAGGAATGTCAAGTTATGGAATGTTTCATAGGCTATCTAGAGAATAAACATGAGGTATATGTGTACAAATATATAATTTAAGAGAATAAACATGAGTTGTATGTGTCCAAATATACAATTTAAGAGGAAACATGCAAATTTCAGAGTAATATATAAGTGCTTGTATGAGCAAAAGAAAGGGTGTAAAGAGTGCCCCCAAGCTGCTAATATTGAGTATTTAAGGAGGTGTATGATATATAACAGGTGAAGCAGGTTCTTTATTAATTCAAACTAGAATAAATGAAGTTAGGCAAGGTTACCTCAGGACTAAAAAGTGGGGAAGGCAGGATATAAATTTATTGACTGTATTTTGAGTATATGTATAGTACATGTGATTTCATTTAATCCCTACAATTTCGTGAAATAGATATTAGCAGTCCTGGAAAATCCCCTGGATGGAGGAGCCTGGTAGGCTGCAATACATGGGGTCGCTAAGAGTCGGACACGACTAAGCGACTTAACTTTCACTGTTCACTTTCATGCATTGGATAAGGAAATGGCACCCTACACCAGTACTCTTACCTGGAAAATCCCATGGACAGAGAAGCCCGGTAGGCTGCAGTCCATGGGGTCGCTAGGAGTCAGACACGACTGAACGACTTCACTTTCACTTTCACGCATTGGAGAAGGAAATGACAACCCACTCCAGTGTTCTTGCCTGGAGAATTCCAGGGACGGGGGAGGCTGGTGGGCTTCCGTCTGTGGGGTCGCACAGAGTCGGACACGACTGAAGCGACTTAGCAGCAGCAGCAACAGTCCCATTTTACAGATGAGATGAAGAAACTGAACTCAGATAGACTAGATGATTTGTTTTAGGTAACATAAATAGTAAGAAGCCGAGCAAAGAATTTAACCTGTCTGCTTCGAAGGCTATTTCTTTCCACAAGCCCAATTTTAAAAGTAATTTCTTTGAGAAGTATATATTTCTTTCTACATGGCTTTTATAGGTACAAATAAAGAATATTCATTTCTAGTTTGTTAAATGTCTCACATATCTGAAGAAGAAATTCACTGAAACTAACAATTTTATGTTTAGACTTTTCTTACTACCTCGTCATGAACCTTCCTCTGTATATCTAATGATGAAATCGCATTAACTGATTATTGTTTCCTCGTTAGTTGTACAGAGGAAGGTTCATGACAAGGTATTGAGAAAAATCTGAACATAACTCACGCCTAGCTGATGCCTTGAGAACCCACAACTGGGAAGCGGGAATGATATGATCTTTTGTTCTTTGTTCTTTGTCTGCCACTCCCCCTTTTTGTCTTTTGGACAGCCGGAGGTCCGAGCAGGGGAAGGAGGTTAGTTGAAGAGGAGCAGACTTTCAAGTCACTGGTGCCACAGTAAGCCTTTCTTGACTAACCTTGACTGTCTAGGTTGTTGACGCCATAGCTCATACTTCTGAAGTACTCTCCCCGGTGTGTGCATGCGCACTCAGTCCTGTCCAACTCTTTGCGACCCCATGGACTGTAGCCCGCAGGTCCCCTCTGTCCATGGAATTCCTCAGGCAAGAATACTGAAGTGGATTGCCTTTTCCTTCTCCAGGGGATCTTCCTAACCCAGGGATTGAACTCGTGTCTCTTGTATCTTCTGTATTGGCAGGCAGGCTCTTTACCAGCTGAGCCATTGGGGGAAACACTGTGAAAATCCCTGTCATGTCCGACTTTTTGTAACCCCATGGACGATACAGTCCATGGAATTATCCAGGCCAGTATACTGGAGTGGGTAACTGTTCCCCTCTCCAGGGGATCTTCCCAACCCAGAGATCGAACCCAGGTCTCCAGCATCGTGAACAGATTCTTTACCAGCTGAGCCACCAGTGAAGTCCAAGAATACCGGAGAGGGTATCCTATCCCTTCTCCAGGGGATCTTACCAACCCAGCAATTGAACCGGCGTCTCCTGCATTGCAGGCAGATTCTTTACCAGCTGAGCTACCAGGGAAGCCTTCTTGTAAGGTTAATTCAAGCCCTGGGAGTTTCCATAGGACCCCCTTGGTCATAGGACTCTCATTCATCCTTGCCAGACCACAGGGTGGTAGCATAGCTGGCCACTTACTCTTGTCCTCTCTCATGATCTTACCACTGTGCATGGTAACAGCTGGTCTCCAGCTTTCTGAATTCTAGGAGAGCAGAGAGCAATCATGAGTTTCACATACAATCTCAAAGATGCCTTTCGTGGACCTTTCGAGACAATTCTACAGCATCTCTTTCCTTCTGCCCTGCAGCCTTCTATGCTTCCAAAATATCCAGTGGGTCAGTGGGAGACTTTTTCCACTTCTCACAGCACCCTCAGTCTCTATGAGTATTTCTCATTAGTTGATCTGGAGGAAGGCAACTGGAAAAGGAAAGTAAATGGATGAGAGATATCACTGTATACCTTGCTAGTCTAAAAACCTTCTTTTAGTGAATCTCTAAGTCATCCATTTGAATCTCTACATGTGTCTCATATTCACTGCTGGCCATTGCTGGAGAGATGCTGCTTCCCTTGAGCACCTTTTGGCAAGATGTTTCTATTTCCTCTCTTTAAACTGAGGAGTTACTTCTCACCTATCGTTCTTAGCTTTGGGGTTTGAGCCAACATTCCACGATACTGAGGAAAGTTCCACCCAGCATCCTGTTATCTAAGAAAAAAAGCCTTTCTTTAGCTCAAGAATTCTTCAAGAAAATTGAATTTAAAATCTTTCAAAAGAGAGAGCCAAGTCATAAAATCATAGACATTTTAGAGCTTAAAGAGATCTTCGAAGTAACTACGTTTTCATTATGAAGAAAATACGTTCCAGAAAGAGCAACTGACTTACCCAAGGTCATGGCTACAAGAGATAGTTCAGGGTAATGATGGATCTACTAATAGAGTCCTCACTTGATAAAGGCAGAGATAGTGGAAAGTACCTTTTCCTTCACTGTGATGCTTCTCTATTATTATCATCCTAAATTTATCATTGGGGGCATACTGGAAAAAATTTATGACTGAATGATGTTTTGAGATACCAAAATTATAGTAAAACATATTCATCTGGAACATAATGAAAAGAACCTGAAGCAATGGGAATTCTTACATGTTCTTTATTTTGCTTTTATAAGGAAAGGGTAAGTGATATGTAAATAAATATCAAGGTCTTATCCAGAAAAGAAATGTTCAAGGTACGTCATTTCTTGATGAATTGGGTTAATGCAATTTCTATTTAAAAACTGAAATCATAAGCCTTCGTATTTCTATAGTTTTTGCCACTTACAAAGAGCTTTTTACATATATCATCTGAAATTCCACACTGAGAAGTAAGGTTATATTAATGACCTCGAAGAACTGTGAGTGCCCTTTGAATTATTAAAGCAAGATGGAATTTTGTTCTCAGTAAATTAGCATTAAGTATGTTATTTAAAATAATCCTTCCACATATGATATTAGTGGATAAAAATTCTCAGCTAACTAGAATGTTCCAACAACTAAAGGACTTAACTTTCCCAGCCATTTTGAATATTGAACTGCTATTGTGATGCCTGGAGAAAAAAATGGCAACCTGCTCAATTATTCTTCCCTGGAAAATTCTATGGACAGAGACACTTGGAGGGCTACAGTCCATGGGGTCTCAAAGAGCAAAACACAACTGAGCGTGCACATGTGCACACGCACATTCTGACATCCTTATGATGGGCAGACACTGTGCCTAAGACAAAATCTTCAAGTCTTTTCTTCTCCAATAGGTGTCCAACACTCAAATTATATCCTAGAAATCTATCCTAAGAAAATAATTCGGCAAGCCATAAAGATGCCTTCTTAAGATACTCAGTGCTACATTATCTTATTATTTTCAATATTGGGGAAAACATCAATGTCTAATAAAATGGTAATGGGATAAAAGACGCTACATGACAATGAAATGGAATTCTATATAGTCAGTAAAACTGAGGTGCAGAAGGTTATTCAGTGATATCTGGATGTGTTAATGCTATTTTGCTTAGTCAAAGATTTAGGCCTAAAGGTGTATGGCAAAATTACAGTTGTGTTTTAAAGTTATTTATCTATAAGTTCATGTGGTCCAGCAAGAATACTGCTGAGAAATGGACACCTTTGGCTTCCTGCCTCTAAGAGTCTGTCTGTTTGAGCCAATGAAACAGATATGATAATGCGTGAGATCTTTATGCTTTGGACTGAAGGAAAGCTGGCAATGGAGATGCTCAAGAAGATGAGATGAAGATGATTTCAATGACATGGATTCTATTCCAAAACCCAGCCAGAGAGTCTGGTTTTGAGACTCAACCGACAAAAATTTAAGAAGAGAAGGTGAAGGCTATGTTGGTAAAAATCAGCAGCCTCTGAGCATTCAGTGATAGCTCTTCAAGACATCAGCTGGGTAACAAAGTTTCAGAGGTGTGGGTGGAAGCCATCAGTCCACCTGGCCCCAACCTCCGACTCACTTCTGGGTGGCACCAGCAGAGGAGTCTTTACAGGTGGAGATGAGGCTGGGGCAGAAAAGAGCTGAGTTCCCAAGCATGTGAGACACATCATCACCCATCATCCCCGGAAAATACCATGACATGCCCTGAGGCAGAGCTGTAGTTCAGGCTGTGTAGGTGAGGGCTGGGATTCATCACAGTCTGTGTCTTAATCTGATGCAGCACTATTGACCTCTGAGGCCAGAGCATTCTTTGTTACAGGGGCCATCTGTGCATATAGGATATTTAGTAACAGTCCTGACCACTATCCGCTAGATGGCAATAGTCACCTCTCAACTGGTCACCAAGAATATTCCCAGATATTGTCACCTGTCCGCTGGAGGCAAAATCTCCCCAGGCAGAGAACCCCTAATCTAATGTAACTGCAACTGCAATCACAGATTGGTGAGAATCGCTGCATGAAAACAGCTAACATTTGTTTAGTCTTTGCAGTGCCCTGGGCCCTCTCCTAAGTGCTTCCTGTTTTAAACTTATGTCTCGTTCACAGCTGCATAAGGTGGGTTCCATACTTTATTTTACCGATGAGGAGACTGAAAGCACAGAGGAGATAAGTAACTCTGCCAAGCTCACATACTATGACACTGCAGAACTGATTGGAATCCACGGATTCTGGTTTCTGAGATCTTCCAACAGTATATTAACAACTGCGGACTTTCTGTGTGACTTTCTTTCTCCTTGTGGCTTCTTGTTGTTGTCACTGTTCTTTTCAAATACTTTCCAATACAAGAAATCACCTCAATTACTGATTAAGCAAGCAATTCAATAAGACCAAGTGTTGCAGGATTCCTGCCCTGAGCCCAGTTGGGTGATGAGCATATCCGAGCAAGGACCCCAGTGGATCTACTGGTCCATGATTCAAAGAAAGGGTCAAGATGGCCAGTATGATGTTTTAGACATTTATTGATTTGTTAGGCTGTGTTGAGTCTTAGCTGCAGCACATGGCGTTTTCATTGTGTCATATGGTATCTTTCACTGGGGCACATGGACTCTCTAGCTGTGGTGTGAAGACTTAGCTGCTGCTCTGTGACATGTGGAATCTTGGTTCCCTGACCACAGATCAAACCCGGGTCCCTCGCATGGTGTAGGGAAAGAGCAAATTAGCTGAGATGGCGTCTTCAGGCTCTCTTGCCCCGTGTTTTATAAATAATGACTATGTAACAGCTGAGATCATTTATAGCCCTGTGCATGCCCGTCCAGAGGTCTTGCTTGGTCATGGGTTGTGTGCAGTATGGATGTATGCACTCCACCTAGAAAGCAGAGGCATTTACTGCTGCATCACGGCTGTGTCCACTGGGTCAGCCACGAGAGGACAGAATAGAGCATGTCTACTGCTGCGACTGCCGTGCCAGTCAGGAGAGAGGCTGTGTTGTATTAGGTTATGCTATGGCTGCTGCTACGGCTTCTGCATCAGCCAGGAGAGAATAAACGTGTCTGTAGTTCGTGCGGCTCCTTGAGTCCCCTACCAGCCTCTTAGCTCACTCCTGCCTAGCCTGGGTTCAGTGAACAGTGCGCACAGGAGATACAGCAAGACAGTTGGTATCACGAACAGGATGAAGAACAACCCACATGGCAAAGCAAATTCTTAACCAGTGGACCGCCAGGGAAGTCCTGGCCAATATGACTTTAAGCTAAGACTGAGAAACAGTAGGATGAGAGAATCGACAGAGCCCTCGTGGTTTGCTAAATTGTCCTCCTCTCTCTCTTCATTGCCTGGTGCATGGGTTACTGCCCATTCTGAGCTCCTGGCCCACCACCTACAGACACTCCCCTTCAGGAGCCATTGAACTTTCTGGTGGATGCTGGTGCTATTCCTGGGTAGAGGGCTGGTGGGGTGTGGGTGCCCCAGCTGGAGGCCGAGGCCCCAAGAAACAGAGGGCTGAGGCCTATGGGCTGGGATTTGCATCCTGTGCATTCAGTCTGGCTGAGGCAGGTGTTTGGGTAGTGATTCTCACTACCCGAATAATCTGGGGCTCTCAGCAGAGCATTTCTTTAGCAGAGCCTGCCTGTCAGTCACTGCTGATGCTCACTCCTTAATGGCACTTCCCTTGTCATTTGCCTGGTGTCGCTTTTATCTTAAGTGAATTTAACAACGGTGAAAGGTGCCAGTTGGAGGTCCCCAGAGAGGCGCTTTGCCGGAAGAGCAGTTGGAGTGAACATTTCTCCCGTCAAATCACCTCCGCTGCCCCACCCCAGGAGGTAAGTAACTCCCTGACTGCAGGGTACCCCAGAGGCCCGGCTGAGCCAGTCCCGCTCTCCCCACAGCTCAGCTGGCCTCCTTAAGGGAAGCCAGCTGCGTGAAGCACTACAAAACAGGGAGGCACCTTCCATTTGCTTTTTCCTTCATTTCCACACCCAAGAGTGTTTCAGGAGGAATTTAATCTCTGTTTCCGGTTCATTTACACTTAACTTGTCACATCACAGGATTCTTTCCAAAAAGCCATTTGGTGCCCGAGAGAACTAGTGAGCTTCTAAAACATATATCCACCTTAAAAATAATTTTTTTAAAAAAATTTCCCAGGTTCAAAGCAATGTCTAAGCTACACAGGAATGTGAGATGGTTTTAAATTTCAAATCCAGTTAAGTTTCTAAGAGTGGCTCTGGGAAGCAGCCCATCTAGCAATTCAATGAATGACAGGTGAAAGCAGGTATCTTTGTCCTCTTAGAGCTGGGAGTTGATCTTAGGGTGTGAAATGAGTGAGCAGGAGAGGGAAGCAACAGAGGAAGCAAGAAGATAAAGAGAGATGTTGAATAATAATTCTAGTTGCCTTGTCCGGCCTCTTACTATTTACTAGGCTCTGCACTAAGCATTTTGTATATGATTTCTTACAACAATTTGAGTGCAATGTTGAAGTTAGCAGGAAAGAAGTTTCCCTATTTCACAGGTGAATAAACTTAAGTTTAGAAATTAAGTAAAATTTTCGGTTCACACAAGTAGTAACTGAAGCATCCAGAACTGAATCCAGCTCCATCTGAATCCAAATTAGCAACCCTGAAATGGAGAGAAAACACACAGAAAGCAGAAGAAAGGGACAGCTTCATCCCCTTGGTGACTGGCAGTGGAGTGTAGTACAATGCAGAGCCTCTTTTCCTGTTTCCAGACTTACTGCCTCAGAAAGCACGATGGGATGGGGGCAAGCCCAGCTGGTTCCTGTCCCGCTCCGTGTGTAGACTGTGCTTCCATGGGAGGAGCTTCCTTCCAGTTGCAGTGATGGGGCACTGGCTCCTACTCACCCAGAAAACCAAGCCGGAGGTAGAGCTGGGAAGGGCTGAGTGTTTTTTGTGTTAGTCGCTCAGTTGTGTCCAACTCTTTTTGACCCCATGGACTGCAGCCCACCAGGCTCCTCTGTCCATGGCATTCTCCAGGCAAGAATACTGGAGTGGGTAGCCTTTCCCTTCTCCAGGGGGTCTTCCTGACTCAGGGATTGAACCCACATCTCTTGCTCTGCAGGCAGATTCTTTACAGCCTGAGCCACCAGGGAAGAGCTAGGAAGGGCTGAGTGTTCTGACCTTTAGGTAAAATCTGACTTTACTCCAGAAGAGAACTGGGGACAGTTTCCTAGGTACTAAGGCCAGTTATTTCTGGGAAAACTTGTATTTTTAAAAATTCCTGTATATGTCCTGGAGGCTAAAAAAGAAGAACAAATGTGTGAGTGTTTGTGTGTGTGTTGACAGAATATCTGTGGAAGTCACTGACAATTTCCAGCTCTCCAGGATCCTAGTTGGCTTTTCCTGGTTGAGCAGCACTTTGCTTGAAGCTTTCTGTCCCACTCCGTTTAGTTCATGAAGTGCTGAGGACCTCTGATGGCAATACTGTTGTACTTGATATTAAACACACCACAATGAGGAGAAAGCTGTCGCCTGTTTACTTTGGTGGCTTTCTCCAGCATCACTGCCTTTTGCGATTTACATAGATGACCCTGGATCTTTCCGAGGGTAAAGGCACTCATCGGCTCCTGGGTACTTCTTTTTTTCATCTAGTATTTAAATATGCACTATGCTCACTTTTATTTCAAGAATGACATTTTACTAAATAAGTGTAGAACTCCCAAAAGAGATGAGGAAGTGCTCATATAGAGTGCTCAAGGTTTGACCACAAGCCCGGCCACTCTAGTGAAAAGAGTCTTGTACGTTCATTCCTGAGGAAAGAGAAATTTGAGGGAATGGGAAAATGTGAAATGAAACCAAGACAGGGGCTTTCCCTGGGTCCCCAAGGCTCAAACATTATCTTTGGATGCAAAGGCATGGAAGATGTCATACCTCTATCCTCCTCCAGGAGCCGATGCTGGTATTAGACATTACCAAGGATTGAAAAGTTCAGAGAAGAAGGAAAGATGCCAGTTTCAAGAGCAGCAGCTATTTGAAACAAGCTGGGCTAGATGAGCCTTGATCAGCCTCCCTCCACTATGAGCTACCCTGGCATCCACGGTCTACTGCACACAAGGCTGTGTTTCACCCCCACTGTTTCAGGTGGACACCTGTTTCCATTCATCACTTGCCACTCAAAGACCCCCAAAGGCTTCCCCTTACCTGCACCCTGAGCTCCAAGCTTGTTCCTCCAGCCTCAAAGTTCTTTTTCACTTCTACTCTCAATATTTCCTCAACAATGCACACAAGCAGTCCATTCTATTAAAGCTGATATGTTTGTCACAGAGGGTGATCCTCTGTCCACAATGGTAGGGGTTCCCAGGACACAGGATTTTTGGTGCTAGATCCGGGAAAGTCCTGGGCAAGCTGAGATGAGTACGTTGCCCTCTTTAAGTCACTCTTGGATGAGCAAATTTTGAGTTGTTCTGCTTCATACCCCTCACACTCCTCCTCTTGCTTGTAACACCACCTCTTTCTATTTATCTACCGGAAACTTATTCATCTGCCAAGATCCATCTCAAATTCTAGCTCCTGGGTGAATCTTTCCCAGGTCCCTCTTCACGACACACTATTTCTATTTTCTTTGAAACCTTGTAGCTCTGATTACATGGGTGATTCAAAGGAAAGCAGTAGAGTGGTCAGGAGCATGGATTAATGAGGTAGGTGGAGATCAGTCCTGGGTGTTCATTGGAAGGACTGATGCTAAAGCTGAAACTCCAATACTTTGGCCACCTCATGCGAAGAGTTGACTCACTGGAAAAGACTCTGGTGCTGGGAGGGATTGGGGGCGGGAGGAGAAGGGGACGACAGAGAATGAGATGGCTGGATGGCATTACCGACTCGATGGAGGTGAGTTTGAGCAAACTCCAGGAGTTGGTGATGGACAGGGAGGCCTGGCGTGCTGTGATTCATGGGGTCGCAGAGAGTTGGACATGACTGAGCGACTGAACTGAACTGAGGTGTGCGTTCTAAATCTGACGTGACAGTCGCTAATTGAATAGAGTTATTTAAACTTTCTTTCCCAGTTTTCTCATGGTGCGTGTGTGTGTGTGTGTAACGATAATACTAGCTCTTTTGGAAGTTGTGAAGTTTGGGTGAAACTATATACATAGCACCTGCATCATAGGTGGTATGTTAATACATGTATAATGAATGTTACTGCTCTCTGGTTCCTTCATTCAATGAGTATTTGTTGCATGCCTTCTATGTATCTGATTCTGTTCCATGAAATGGACAATGTCCCCATCCTCAGGAGCTTAGATGCAAGCAGGGAAGGAGGGGAGAACATAAACTGCAAACTATGGCCAATGGTGTTGTTAGAAAGATAAGACAGAGGCAGGTGATAGTGAGTGCTTTGTGTCAGGGTGGTAAGAGGGCCTCAAGCAAAGACTTGATGGAAGTGAGGGGAAGACCCATGCAGATATCCTGAGACTAGAGGTATCCAGATGGAAGTGACAGCAAGCAAGTACAAAGTACGAACGGTCCATCTTGGTGTTTTGGAGGAAACATGGCTGAGCAGAAGGGAAGAGGAGAGAGAGAGCAAATGAGATTAAAGAGGTTATGAGGGAGGAACAGACCCAGAGAAACATAACTGAAGGGCTTTGGATTTTACCCTGAATATGAAGCCATGACATTGAACTATTTTGATCAGAGGAATGACACTTTTTGACTTCACATTTTAAAAATCATTCTTGCTGCTGGCATGAGGAGAGACTGTCGGTCAGCAAAGGTAGAACATAAGAAACCTCCCAGGAGACTGCTGTGGCTGTAAAGTGAATGAGAGAGGAAGGTAAGCTAGGTAGGTGGGACAGGTGAAGGTTATAAGAGTGCTAGAATCTGTCTATTTTGGGAAGTAGAGCCAATGCACTTGCCAGTAGAGATCTGTTGGCCTCTATTCAGGAACAGCTCTCAGATTTTTGGAAAAAAAGAATAGAGTTGCCATCAGCTGGGATGAAGAAGACAAGGGACACCAGGTTGGGAATGAAGACCAGAAGCTGAGCTACATGGTAAAGTGTGTGGGACCCATTAAGCATCAGGTGGGGATTCTGAGTTATGTTAACCAGGCAAGTCTTATTTAATCTCTTTCATGGTGATCTGGAATGGTTCAGCGGAGACTCTAAATTATTGGAGGGTAATTAATGGTCCTTCCTCAAATCTACCTAGGAATACCATTTAACCAAAAGGTCAGATCCATCATTTTGTACATTCTTCTGAACTTCCTCCAGTTCATAGAACAATACCAGGTGTAATAAATACCTGGTTTGTAGTGGGTAGAGACAGTAGAAATTGAAGAGCAGGAACTTTAGATTTTATGAATATTTAAAAACAGAACCCTCGTAACTCTAAGTCCTTTTTGTAAAAGAACTTGGTTCTCCATGTGGAAGCCCTTTGAATGCACCTTGCACATTCTAGGGACTTTACTGGGGGCTCAAACGGCAAAGAATCTGCCTGCAGTCCCTGGGTTTGGAAGATCCCCTGGAGAAAGGCATGGCAACCCACTCCAGGATTCTTGCCTGGAGAATTCCATGGACAGAGGAGCCTGGCGGACCTTGGGGTGCATATTCTACAGTCCCATGTGAAACCTTAGTGAGTGACCAGGCAGGCGACGCTTTGTGGTGGAGACATTTACTGTTTCCCAGAAACAAGAGAATAAAAGGCAGAAGATGAATAGCCTTTGCCTCTGAAACAGCTGCTGCTGCTCTTGCATCTGCATGGCCAGTTGATTTGGAGATTTGTGGGGAGAGCCTCTGAGCCCCTGGCTCCTGCCAAGTGAGTTTCCAGGATCATCCCATGGCAGGCGTTATCTTTCTGTGCCAGGTGCTGCAGAACAAATGCCCTGGAGCTAGAAGATGAAATACACTTTCTCCTAGAGGGAAATGCAGACACAACTTGGGTTCAACCCAGAAGATCAAGGTCATCTTGTTCTGGAAAGTGACTTGGAGCTAAGTCAACAGCAGTCATCCAAGTAACGATTACTGAGGGAGGTGCCTGGAATTGCTGTTATTGAAAGACCCTGATAGTAATGCCAACTCTCCAGTATTTGTGACAACATGCCTGGAGGTGGAGGTGGGCATCATGGGAGAAGTTGACACAAGCAGTACATCATCCAGAAATGGAAAATATTTCCCCTAGATGGTGAATGACGTTGAGACCCTTCTGCCTTATTCAGTCCACCCTTGGCAGATATGTTAGATACCAACTCATTTGCCATAGGCCAGTTTTTCCTTTTCCTTCCAAAATAAAACATTCTCTAACAAGATGTCTAGGATCAAATAAATTTGGAAAAGTCCAGGTTAAAAAAATTAAATAGATTTATTTGTGCAGGATTTCTCTAAACTCTTAATATGCTAACATGCATCGAAAATTTCCAAAGAGGAACACATGCAGCAGTGTTTTTGTTTTTTTGTTTTTTTTGAGTACAAAGTCCTGTTCTCCAGAAGCATCTATGAAGGTGAGTGTTGCTCTCCTCTCACTTAGACAAATGCTTCCTTAGGCTAACATTTAAATAGTTGACATTCTCTGAGACCAAATGGTACCTGAGGAAGAAACCAGGAAGATACTAAAAATTCATTTTAAAAGTGCCACAGGAGATTTAAAAATAAAGAAAAAGGGACTTCCCTGGTGGGCCAGGGGTTTTTAAGACTCGGGTTTCCAGTGCAGCTGGTGCAGTTTCGATCCCCATGAGGGAGTTAAGATCCCTCATACCTTGATGCCAACAAAATAAAAAACAGGAAACAGAAGCAATATTGTAACATAAAAAATGGTCCACATAAAAGAAACCTTAAAAAAAAGCAATGATAGGAAAAAGGAGGGAGAAATAACCATCCCAGGGGCAGGAGCAGGAGGTTGATTCTCCTACCTCGGTGGTTTTTCTGGCAGAAGCATCCAGCCCTGCCCTAAAGGCTTTGCTTTCAGGAGCGGTAAGCCTGGCACTTGTTCTAAGACCTGGTGGGTGCTATCTAGTGTTAATGGGAGGGGAAAAAAACCAGAATGAAGACCAAAGGATCCCACTGAAGGCTCCATTTAAGGGAGAAGGGCCTATCAGAATTTAGCTACATAAAAAGTGCCACTTAACATATCCTTAGAGAATCTTTGCTGCAAAACTTTTTGTAGTTGATACCAGCTTTAATAAAGTTCTGGGATAAACCCTTTTATGCAATCAGAGGACTTACAGGGGATTTCAGTCTAACCTCCTACTCTATCCATCAGTTCCATCCACATTTAGATATCCATATTTATAAGAGTTGTCCTGTTGCCTTTGAACTCCTCTAGTGATGAGCACCTCAGCGCCTTCTAAGGCAGCTCATTCCATTGTCAATCAGCTCTAACAGGTGGGGTCCAGGACTGTAAACACAATGAATAACACGATCAGAAGTTTCCTTCATTCTCAAGGCTTGCTGGTTTGTGAATACTGTGTACTAGGCTCTGCCGGTAAGTTATGTAGACTCTAAACTAAGCAACGATAAGGGAGATCCACTGATTCTGGAACAATGCACAGAAAGAAACACATAAATAAAGCAGCCCAAATTAGTCTCTATAGCTCACTCTCTGGGGAAAAGAGACATTCTGTGGATGTACTCTTTTGGTGAAAGAGGAAGAAGTTGTTTTGCAGAAGACAGTGAGCTGATACAGTGAGAGTGTTTGGGAACTCAAGTGTTCTGTGCACACCGGTGTCAGGTGTCACAGTAAGGGGCTGACAGTGGGGCTCTGATGAGGCCGTGAGTGGACGGAGGAGAAGGATCGCGTTGCTAAGGGGTCAGTGGGAGCCAAAGGGGGTCAGTGGAAAAGGGGAGTGATGAAAGACCCAGGCGGGAAGAAAATGGGTTGATGAGAAAGTGTCCTTCTGAAAAGTCAGCTTCTGTGTATGAAGTATGCCACCTCAGTAACCACATGCCTCCAATCCCTTCGCCTAACTCCGAAACTCAGGCATCAGCCTCTTTTTCCCTTTGTTCCCCGCTCCCCTCCCAGTCTTCCATCACGTCTTTGTACCCATCTCTTCAGCACAATGACATCATTTGATGTATTCGCACCTAGAAAGTGCTCACTATTTTTAATTAAGACAAAATAAGAACTTTTTAAGAGGCAAAGCAATGTTAGGAGAACCCTCCCCTGTGAACGTCTCTCTGTGTCAATGGGCAACATTTACCCAACAGAGGGAAGATGTCCTTTTCAATCAATGAGTTGTTGAGACTAAGTTTCTGGATCAGTGAAGGCACCAGGAATGAGCTAAAAAGGAGGAATGTTCTTCACTGGAAGGACTTTCTGCCTCCTGCCTCCCTGAGTAGACAGCTGCCTACCTGAAGATGTGTCCTTCCCTCTCAGACTCTCATCGATCTGCTCCTGGGCTCCTCAGTGAAGCTACTGGTTACAGAGAATGGCACGAGGCTCCAGTTCACCCTCAGCTGGGGAGGTCCTGGACCTCCACTTATTCTAGGGCTCCTGAGGGCTCTTGACAGAGGCTACTAGATAAGTCTAGACAGCACCAGCTGGGTGAGTGTGTGTGTGTATGTAAGGGATCCAGTGAGTGTGTGTGTGTGTGTGTAGGAGGGACACAGTATGTGTGTGTTTGTGTGTGTGTGTTTGTGTGTGTGTGTAGGAGGGATCCAATGAATGTGTGTGTGTGTAGGAGAGAGCCAGTGTGTGTGTGTGTGTGTGTGTATGGGAGGGATCCTCTGTGTGTGTGTGTGTGTATGTGTATAGGAGGGATCCTCTGTGTGTGTGTGTGGAGGAGGGATCCAGTGAGTGTGTGTGTGTGCGAGTAGGAGGGATCCAGTGAATGTGTGTGTGTAGGAGAGAACCAGTGAGTGTGTGTGTGTGTGTGTGTGTGTGTATGTGAGGGATCCAGTGAGTGTGTGTGTGTGTATGAGGAATCTGATGAGTCTGTGTGTATAGGAGGGATCCTGTGTGTGTGTGTGTATGTGTGTGTAGGAGAGACCCAGTGTGTGTGTGTTTGTGTGTGTGTGTGTGTGGAAGGGATCCAGTGAGTGTGTGTGTGTGTAGGAGGAATCTGATGAGTCTGTCTGTGTATAGGAGGGATCCAGTGTGTATGTAGGAGGGATCCAGTGAATGTGTGTGTAGGAGAGATCCAGTGAGTGTGTATGGTGTCTAGGAGGGATCTAGTAACTGTGTGTGTGTGCACATCTGTATATGCCTCTGCATGTGGCAGAGAGAGGTTAAGCTGTGGCTCAGCTGCCTAAACCTGGAAACCAGGAAACTCTGACTGAGTCGGGGTGGGGACTGATCACAGTGCTCATAGCACACTGTGGATCTGCAGTGATGGGAAGGTCCTCAGGTCTTCCATGGCCTTCTCTCTCCAACCGTGGCCTCTGAGCCCAGTGCTCGTCACTGCCAGCCAAGCCCCGTACCGTTTCTTCCCTGGAGCAACTTGTTTAACTTCTGGGCCCATAGCCTTGCTTGCTCCTTCCCTTCTTCCTTCAGCTAAATCCTCCCTCTCTGGATTCAGCATCTGCTCACCTGATTGTATGTGTCCCTTCTTGGCATTTCAGCATCAGAGTTCTGCTTTCATGTGTAGCCCAACAAACGAGGCCCATGGCCAACTGTAAAATACCACTCAAGGGCATCACGATTGCATATTTTATGAAACACTATCTATCAGGTGGGGGGGGTGGTGAAGCACTGGTGGGTGAGTAAGCAGTTTCCTCTATACTAGAATCCTTCCAAGTCTTGGGACTTCCCTGGTGGTCCAGTGGTTAAAAATCCACCTTGCAACTCAGGAAGTGCAGGGTTTGATCCCTGGTTGGGGAACTAAGATCTCACATGCTTCAGGGCAGCTAATCCCTTGCACCGTAACTACTGAAGCCCAAGCACTTCGGAACCTGTGCAACGAAACCAGATAGTGCGTGTGTGGAAACAAAAGGCCTCTCAAGTCAGTGAAGAGCGCCCATGCCACAACCAGCCAAATGCGTCAATACTGAACATAAGGGCCTTCCAAGCCTCCTCCTCTGTAACTTAAAGTTGCCCCCTTTTTCATCACCAAACCACTTCCCCCAGCATCCTCAAACTCTGGATTCAGGCTCTTTCTCATTAACCCAGGTCTGAGAATCCCTATTTGCCCAAGAGACAATGGGTGGCTAGAACTCAGAATCCGAGGTCACAAATTTTTGGCCACCTGAAAGCTCCCACACAAGCTTTTTACCTGAAATTGGTGCTGTTTTCATTTCCGTTCACATGATTAAGTGGGTATTTATTTCTGGTATCTGGGTGAGGTGGTAACTGTTGATTTGAGACTAAGGCCATAGAGAGATGTTCTAGTTTCTTTTTTTTTTTATTGTGGAAAAAGGCACATAATATAAAACGTACCATTTTAACTATATTTAGCTGTACAATTCAGTGGCACTGAGACAATTTACATTGTTGTGCGACTCTCACCATCATCCATCTCCCAAATTTTTCACTTTCCTACACTGAAACTCTGTCCCATTAAACACCAAGTCCCCCTTCCCATTCCCCACCACCCCAGCCCGTGGCATCTACCGGTATACTTTCTGAGTCAATGAATTTGATTATTCTAGGTACCTTGTATAAGTAGAATCAAACAATTTTTTTTTACCTATTGTATATTGGAGTGAATTTTTAAGGTTAACTTAATATACTATGTCCTACAAACAGATTGCACCTTCTTTTCCCCCCTTTGCTATACTGTTGGTTCTTATAGGTTATCTATTTATGTAATTTTTCAGAAGGGTGGCATCTTGCTAGGTCACATATCCAGCACTCATGCAGTAGGGCAGAGTGTGGTGAGATAGCCGTGAGCTTCAGAATTAGACCTGATAATCTACCTGGGCTTTGTCACATACAGTCTTCATCTCTCTGAACTTCTTGTATAAATTATTGTGAGAATTAAATGAAATAATGTGTACAAAGCACCCTGTACACAACTTACCTACACGTGCGTGCATGCTGGCTAAGTAGCTTCAGTTATGTCTGACTCTTTGTGACGCTGTAGACCGTAACCTGCCTGGCTCTTCTGTCCATGGAATTCTCCAGGCAATAATACTGGAGTGGGTTGCCATGCCCACCTCAAGGAGATCTTCCTGACCTGGGCATCTAGCCCACATCTGCTGTGTCTCCTGAGTTGGCAGGTAGGTTCTTCAGCACTGGCACCATCTGGGAAGCCCACTTGCCTGTAGAAGGTGCTCAATTATGGTAATATTTTATTATTATTTCTGAGTACCCTGAGGCATGAAGTGAAGAGTTAGAGTTTGTGACCTCTATAAAGATTATCCCCCATTTGATATTAAAACCCAGACTCTTTTTTAAAAAATAATTTTATTTATTTTTGGCTGTGCTGGTTCTTTGTTGCTTCACGAGCTCTGCTCCAGTTGCAGCAAGTGGGGGCTGCTCTTCACTGTGGTACGTGGGATTCTCACTGAGGTGGCTTCTCTCGTTGCAGAGCACAGGCTCTAGGGCTAGTTGTGTTGCTTGACTTAGTGGCTCTATGGCATGAGGGATCTTTCTGGACCAAGGTTAGAACCTGTGTCTCCTGCATTGGCAGGTGGATTCTTTAGTACTGAGCCACCAGGGAAGCCCCTAGAACCTAAATTCTTAATCTCCTTTGTTAATGCCTTGTCTGATTCCACAATTACCTCAGAGCTTTTTGTCAAATGAAGATGCAACTGACAAATAATTAATCTCAAAAATATACAAGCAACTCCTGCAGCTCAATTCCAGAAAAATAAGGGACCCAATCAAAAAATGGGCCAAAGAACTAAACAGACGTTTCTCCAAAGAAGACATACAAATGGCTAACAAACACATGAAAAGATGCTCAACATCACTCATTATCAGAGAAATGCAAATCAAAACCACAATGAGGTACCATTTCACTCTAGTCAGAATGGCTGCTATCCAATAGTCTACAAGCAATAAATGCTGGAGAGGGTGTGGAGAAAAGGGAACCCTCTTACACTGTTGGTGGGAATGCAAACTAGTACAGCCACTATGGAGAACAGTGTGGAGATTCCTTGAAAAACTGGAAATAGAACTGCCATACGACCCAGAAATCGCAGTCCTGGGCATACACACCAAGGAAACCAGAATTGAAAGAGACACATGTACTCCAATGTTCATCACAGTACTGTTTATAATAGTGAGGACATGGAAGCAACCTAGATGTCCATCTGCAGATGAATGGATAATAAGGCTGTGGTACATATACACAATGGAGTATTACTCAGCCATTAAAAAGAATACATTTGAATCAGTTCTAATGAGGTGAATGAAATGAGCCTGTTATATACAGCAAAGTAAGTTAGAGAGAAAAACACCAATACAGTATACTAATGCATATATATGGAATTCAGAAAGATGGTAACGATAACCCTGTATATGAGACAACAAAAGAGACACAGATGTATAGAACAGTCTTTTGGACTCTGCAGGAGAGGACGAGGGCAGGATGATATGGGAGAATGGCTTTGAAACATGTATATTATCGTATGTGAAACAAATCGCCAGTCTAGGTTGGATGCATGACACAGGGTGCTCAGGGCTGGAGTACTGGGATGACCCTGAGAGACAGGATGGGGAGGGAGGTGGGGGGGGTACACCCATGGCGGATTCATGTGAATGTATGGCAAAAACCACCACAAAATTGTAAAGTAATTAGCCTCAAATTAAAAAATATATATTTCTTACACCACTCTAAAAGATTCTGATTTAGTTGATTTGGGGTGGGATCTGGGAACATTAGGCTTCCCAGGTGGGAACCCGTCTGCCAATGCAGGAGACGTAAGAGACATGGGTTCAATCCCTGGGTCAGGAAGATCCCCTGGAGAAGGGAATTGCTACCTACTCCAATGTTCGTGCCTGGAGAATCCCATGGACAGAGGAGCTGGGCAGGCTACAGTCCAGGGCATTGCATCAAGTTGGACATGACTGAAGCAACTTAGTGTGCTGGGAATACGTATTTTGTAAAATCTGCACAGATGAGTTCAATGATCAAGCAGAGATTGAAAGAGCTGCTTATAAAGCCAGGTGTATTTTACCACTAACTAAATCAGTAATTCTTAATGACATGGTAATAACAAAGTCACTAATGCAATAGTTGATTAAGTGGAAGAGGAGTTTTTTCCCCCAAAATAAGCAAACTAGCATCCTCCTTCACCCAACCAGAGTTTAACAGAGTGGGTGTAGAGAATGTATGTGTATTTTGACAAATTTGTAGGTAATTCTTCCCGTTTCTCCTGAGCCATTCCACCAAGGCTGTCTTTGAGCTTGCACCCAAATGGGATGCCAGCATCCCCATCTCTGGCACCACAACTTGTGTAGTGGCTGGGGTTTTAGATACAAGTTAAGACAGAAGGATCTTCCATAAAGCAGTTCCACGTTGGGTGAGAAAGCTGCTCGGGGCTTCCCTAGGCACTGATGTAAACTAAGTCACAAGGCAGAACTTGTCCCAGAAGCCGAATCATGAGATGTTGCAAGTTGGTGACCAATCAGAATGAGGAGGTGAAAGGTGTTCATCACTTTGCAATTCCCTGGCACTAAAACAGAACAGATGAGCTCTCCAGTCCTGGAGATCACTGCTACAGGGGTGAGAAGTTAGGCAAATGAGTAATTTCATGTTGAAATCAGGGACTTGGTGAGTCAGAGTGTCTCATGGGAGCACCTAGCTGAGAGTAAAGCACCCAAGGGTCAGAAGCAGTGGCAGCCTTTCCTCTGCATGCCCTGCTGGGAGGCACAGCCTCCTGCTACTGAAAGCAGCTCTCTGGGCCTGAGTAGGGGGACTTGTGAGCTGCAAACAGGTATCAGCCAGAGGTGTGTTTACCAGGCGAAGAGGGAAGGGAAAAGGAGAGGTGGGGAATTAAAAGCAGGGACACATCCTGACTTGAGAAAGTAGTGAAGTCTGCAGATCTTTGGGAAACTCAGAAGTCTAAACTTGGGGTTGACTGTAGAAACCATATTTATATGAAGAGATGTTCCATGAGAATTTCAGTCAAGAAGGCAAGAACTTCTCTTGTTCAAGCTTTGGATTCAAAGTTACCTTTCCTATTCAATCCAGATACAGAATCAGAACACATGGCTAGTATCATCTGGGAAATGGTTAGATTCTCTGTCCAGGAAGAGAAAACAAAGGGGAAGAAGCCAGTGTTTAACAGATGCCAGCAGTCTATCTAGGCCTTCACAGGTGGTGCGGTGGTGAAGAACCTTCCTGCCAATGCAGGGGACACTAGAGACATGGGTTCAACCTCTGGGTGAGGAAGATCCTCTCGAGTAGGAAACGGCAACCCATCCCAGTATTCTTGCCTGGAGAATGCCATGGACAGAGGAGCCTGACAAGCTACAGTCCGTGGGCTCACAGAGAGCCTGACACGACTGAGCACAGCAACAAGCTGCCTGTCTAGCACTTTACTGCAGCAGTCTTCAAACTTTGCTGCACCCTGGAAACCTCCAGGAAGCATGCAAAACTCTCAATGTCCTCTACTAATTAATTCACAAAGCTTGGAATTGGGAGTCAGCCATTGGCATTTTTAAAACATTCCCAGGTGACTCCATTGTGCTATTGTGCGGCCAAGTTTGGGAGAAACTGTTCTCACCCAACATTCTTTAATCTGAAAATAAATAATTCTGTCTGTTAGGCATAATAAAACTTAAAAGTCCTGTTTTACAGACAAAGAAACTTTGATTACAAGAGGATAATCATTTTCCAGGGCTGAGCAACAATTAAAAACCTGGGCCTCTGGATTTAAAGACAGCAGTTGTCTGATCCAGTCCATTGTTCCATGTTCAGTTCTAACTGTTACTTCTTGACCCACATACAGGTTTCTCAGCAGACAGGTAAGCTGGTACTCCCACCTCCTTATTTAAAAATTTTCCGCAGTTTGTTGTGATCCACAGTCAAAGCATAAGTAGATTTTTTTCTGGAGCTCCTTTTCTTTCTTCACGATCCAATGAATGTTGGCAATTTGATCTCTGATTCTTTTGTTTTTCTACACCCCATTTGTATATCTGGAAGTTCTTGGTTCAGTTACTCTTGAAGCCTAGCTTGAAGGGTTTTGAGCATTACATTGCTAGCTTATGAAATGAGTGCAACTGTATGGTAGTTTGAACATTCTTTGGCATTGCCCTTCTTTAGGGTTAGAATGAAAACTAACCTTTTTCAGTCCTGTGGTCACTTCTGAGTTTTCCAAATTTGCTGACAAATTAAGTGCAGCACTTTCACAGCATCATCTTTTAGGATTTGAAATAGCTCAACTGGAATTCCATCACCTCCACTAGCTTAGCTCGTAGTGATGCTTTCTAAGGCCCACCTGACTTCACACTCCAGGATGTCTGGCTCTAGGTGAGTGACCACACCATCGTGGTTATCCAGTTCATCAAGACCTTTTGGGGTACAGTTCTTCTGTGCATTCCTACCACCTCTTCTTAACCTCTTCTGCTTGTTAGGTCCTTACCATTTCTGTCCTTTATCGAGCCCATCTTTGCATGAAATGTTCCCTTGATTCTCCAGTTTTCTTGACGACACCTCTAGCCTTTGCCATTCTGTTGTTTTGCTCTGTCTCTTTGCACTGCTTACTGAGAAGGCCCTCTCATCTCTCCTTGCTCTTCTCTGGAGCTCTGTGTTCAGTACCGCTTTCTCTTGCAGCCTTACCATTCACCTCTTTACTCATCTATTTGTAAAGCGTCCTTAGACAACCACTTTGCCTTCTTGCATGTCTTTTTAGTTGGAATGGCTTTGGTCCCTGCTTCCTGTAAAGTGTTACAAACTTCCATCCATAGTTCTTTAGGTATTCTGTCTACCAGATCTAATCCCTATACCTCTATTGTATAATCATAAGGGATTTGGTTTAGATCATGCCTTAAGGACCTAGTGGTTTTCCCAAATTTTTCAATTTAAGCCTGAATTTTGCCATAAGGAGCTCATGATCTGAGCCACAGTCAACTCCAGGTCTTGTTTTTGTTGACTGTGTAGAGCTTCTCCATCTTTGGCTGCCAAGAACATAATCAGTCTGGTTTTGGTATTGGCCATCTGGTGATGTCCATGTGTAAAGTTGTCTCTTGTGTTGTTGGAAAAGGATGTTTGCTTTGACCACTGTGTTCTCTTGACACAATTCTGTTAGCCTTTTCCCTGCTTTATTTTGTAATCCAAGGCTAAACTTGCCTGTTCTTGACTTCCTACTTTTGCACTCCAGTGCCCTATGATGTAAAGGACATTTTTGTATTTGTGTGTGATAGTTCTAGGTCTTGTGGATCTTCAAAGGACTGGTCAATTTCAGCCCCTTTGGCATCAGTGTTTGGGGCATAGACTTGGCTTATTGTGATGTTGAATGGTTTGCCTTGGAAACAAACCAAGATCATTCTGTTGTTTTTGAGATTGTACCCAAGTACTGCATTTCAGACTCTTTTGTTGACTATGAGGGCTACACCATTTCTTCTGAGGGATTCTTGCCCACAGTAGTTGACATAATGGTCATCTGAATTAAATTTGTTCATCCCTGTCCATTTTAGTTCACGATTCCCAAGATGTTCACTCTTGCCATCTGCTCGACTACATCCAGTTTACCTTGATTCATGGGCTTAAAATTACCAGTTCCTATACAGTGTTGCCCTTTGCAGCACTGGAGTTTATCTTCGCCACAGACACACCCACAGCTGAGTGCTATCTCCACCTTGGCCCAGCGGCTGCAGTCAACCTTACTCCAGCTGTTAGTAGTTGCCTTCTACCCCTCCCAGCAGTATACTGGACACCTTCTGACCTGGGGGCTCATCTTCTGGTGTCACATCTTGTTTCCTTTTCATGCTATCTGTGGGGTTCTCCAGGCAAGAATGTGGAGTGATTTGCCATTTCCTCCTCCAATGGACCACCTTTTGTCAGAACTCTTCACTATGCCCCATTTGTCTTGGGTGGCCTGAAGGGCAGAGGCCATAGTTTCATTGAGTTACACAAGCCCCTGGGTCACAAAAAGGCAGTGATCCATGTAGGGGTAACAAATGATTATTATTTATAAAAGAAAGGAGTAGTCTTTGGAATTAGCATGGATTCACTACAAACAATTTATACACCCTAATTGTATGTCCTTATTTTGCTATAATTATTAGACTGATACCATAATCTGTATAAGTAAGACAGTCAACAGTTTTTAAAATGGTATTCTTGTGAACAAGATAAAGAAATGTGATTTGACTGGAAAACTCTAACTCCTAGGAAAACGCATGGGCTGATGTTAGCAGTGGAGAAAAGTGTCTAATAATAATTATAGTATTAATAGTGACTAAAATCTGTTTATTGATTTAGTGTTTTACATGTGCTCTCACTTTTATTAACTTACATGAAGTGTCTAGTGATGGAGTTAGTCCCATCTTGCTAAATATCTTTGGTATCGATTTGGATGAATACCAAGCAAACATTCGTGGTGGAAGAACACTGACAGGAACAACCCTATGCTGGATTATTTAAATCAGAGATATTGTAAAAAGTCCAAATGATTTTCAAGCTTTTCCAAGAGTATCAGAAAACTGTCCTTAAAAAAAAAATCTTTGAAAGTGAGATGTGTATAAACGTACAAGAGCAGAGCTGCTTGGCCTCGAGGGCTCGGAAGGCTCCATTCAGTCTCCTCTTTGCAGTAGTTAACCCTCCACTCTGCCTGCTCTTTGGAGCTCGCTGGCAGCGGTGGTAGAGACAGAGGAAGTATCTGGAGAATGCCAGGACTTTTAGGTTCCAGTCTAATAAATCCCTGAACTAGTGTGGCTTACAAGTCAGCATCCAAAACTATGGTTCAGTTCAGTTCAATCAGCCAGTCATGTCCGACTCTTGGCGACCCCATGGACGGCAGCACACCAGGCCTCCCTGTCCATCATGAACTCCCAGAGCTTACTTAAACTCATGTCCATTGAGTCAGTGATGCCATCCAATCATCTAATCCTCTGTCCTTCCCTTCTCCTCCTACCTTCAATCTTTCCCAGCATCAGAGTCTTTTCAAATGAGTCAGTTCTTCGCATCAGGTGGCCAAAATATTGGAGTTTCAGCATCAGTCCTTCCAATGAATATTCAGGACCGATTTCCTTTAGGATGGACTGGTTGGATCTCCTTGAAGTCCAAGGGACTCTCAAGAGTCTTCTCCAACACCACAGTTCAAAAGCATCAATTCTTCGGCAATCAGCTTTCTTTATGGTTCAACTCTCATAGCCATACATGACTACTGGAAAAACCATAGCCTTGACTAGACGGACCTTTGTTGGCAAAGTAATGTCTCTGCTTTTTAATATGCTGTCTAGATTGGACATAACTTTTCTTCCAAGGAGTAAGCATTTTTAAATTGCATGGCTGCAGTCATCATCCACAGTGATTTAGGAGCCTCAAAAAAGAGTCTGTCACTGTTTCCACTGATTCCCCATCTATTTGCCATGAAGTAATGGGACCAGATGCCATGATCTTAGGTTTCTGAATGTTCAGTTTTAAGTCAACTTTTTCACTCTCCTCTTTCACTTTCAACAAGAGGCTTTTTAGTTTCTCTTCACTTTCTGCCATAAGGGTAGTGTCATCTGCATATCTGAGGTTATTGATATTTCTCCCAGCAGTTTTGATTCCAGCTTGTGCTTCATCCAGCCCAGCATTTCTCATAATGTACTCTGCATGTAAGTTAAATAAGCAGGGTGACAATATACAGCCTTGAGGTACTCCTTTTCCTATTTGAAACCAGTCTGTTGTTCCATGTCCAGTTCTAACTATTGCTTTTTGGCCTGCATACAGGTTTCTCAAGAGGCAGGTCAGGTGGACTGGTATTCCCATCTCTTGAAGAATTTTCCACAGTTTGTTGTGAGCCACACAGTCAAATCCTTTGGCATAGTCAATAAAGCAGAAATAGATGTTTTTCTGGAAGTCTCTTGCTTTTTCAATGATCCAGTGGAACTAAGACTAAGATTAGATGGTAATGTGTCAGGGATACTAATGCTATTCCCATGTCTGCAACTTACTTCAAGACATTACAGCACATGGAGTGAATTCATAAGTGTTAAGTAGGATAAGCATTAAAGAGTCTCACCTGGGAGTAATGTCTGTATTAATTTCCCATGTCCAGGGAGACTGGAATCTTCCTGGCAGTCCAGTGGTTAAGACTTCACCTTCCAATGCAGGGGGTTCAGGTTTGTTCCCTGGTTGGGGAACTAAGGTCCCAAATGCTGTGAGGTGCAACCCAAAACTTGGGGCTTCCCTGGTGGCTCAGCAGTAAAGAATCAGCCGGCAATGCAGGAGACCCAGGAGAAGAGCCCCTGCAGGAGGAAACAGCAACCCACTCTAGTATATCTATTGGGAAAATCCCATGAACAGAGGAGCCTGGCAGGATACAATCTGTGGGGTCACAAAGAGTCGGCATGACTAAGCACACACACACTAGGGGAACCCCAGTGAGAGTTACAGAATGAGGTTTGTATCAATAGACATCACTTCCTGCCCTCTAGGAACAGATGATCTAAAACAGAAACAGGCAGAGAGGCATGCTGGGAGATACAGGTGCCCTTCTAGCCAACCAACAGCCACAGTCAGATTAGGATTGCCCTGGGTTCAGATGCAAGGCAGGGGGGTGGGAGAAATCTATGTCACACAGAGGAGATGTCACTTGTGCGTGCATTTTCACCCACATGTGCAGTGGAGGAAGGCAAAAAGTACTTTCAGGTTTCCAAGCAATTGAAAGTGCCTTTCTTTTTTTTTCTCAAAGTTCTTCTTTATAAACAGAAGAAACAAATACATTGCCTGGCTCTTTTCATGAGCAGGACTTACAAAGGCTAAAGGCTACCCCTCAAGGTACAAACGACTTTGCAGTGGCCCTTTCTCTCCAGCACTGACATGGAGAAAGGGGAAACAGAGTCAGCCTTGAGTTCACACCTTCCCTGACTCCCTGGAGAAATCTGGCACCGTAGTCCTGGAGCTGGAGTGGGACCCGACGTTAAGAGCCGAAGGTAATGGAGTCAGAGAAGCAGTGGCAGGACCCAGAGATGGGCTCTTGTCCTAGTGTGCTAGATAGTGGTGGGATGGCTGCTTCTTGAGTCCTGTGTGGGCTAAAAAGGTCAGCATCCTGGTGGGAAGGTGAGGGAGTCCCAAAATACTTTGCATTTTATTTTTTAATATATAATTTCCTTTTTTATTGAGGTATAGTTGATTTATAATATTAGCCTCAGGTGTATAACATAGTGATTCAATATTTTTATAGTTTAAACTTTACTTAAAGTTATTATAAAAACGGGCTATATTCCCTGTGTTATACAATATAGCCTCATACTTTATTGAGTTTATAGGTAGCAGTCCGTCACCCTCATCTCACCCCTCCCTCCTTCCTTCTTCCCACTGGTAACAAGGAGTTTGTTCTCTATATTAGTCAGTGTGTCTGTTTTATTATGTTTATTTTTTATATTCCACATATAAGTGATAAGATACAATATTTGTCTTTCTCTGCCTTATTGCACTAAGCATAATACCCTTCAGGTCCATCTATGTTGTTGCAAATGGCAAACTTTCCTTCTTTGTTACGGCTGAGTAGTCTTCCATTGCATATGTGTATGTTCCATATCTTCCTTATCCATTCTGCTGTTGTTGAATGTCTTGCTGAGGTTGAGGTTTCTCAACTCTATGTTGAGGTTTCTCCCTGACTAGATGGTGAGTTCTTCAAAGACAGGGGAGATGCTGTCCACCCACTACTCTGTTCCTGCTGCTGCTGCTGCTGCATCACTTCAGTCGTGTCCGACTCTGTGTGACCCTTTGGATGGCAGCCCACCAGGCTCCCCTGTCCCTGGGATTCTCCAGGCAAGAACACTGGAGTGGGTTGCCATTTCCTTCTCCAATGTGTGAAAGTGAAAAGTGAAAGTGAAGTCGCTCAGTCGTGTCTGACCCTTAGCGACCCCACGGACTGCAGTCTACCAGGCTCCGCCATCCATGGGATTTTCTAGGCAAGAGTACTGGAGTGGCTTGCCATTGCCTTCTCCAACTCTGTTCCTAACCACCCCAAAATAGCCTCCTAAAATACCTGGAGTTACTTTGAAACCATCTTCCTCAGAGTTCTGTAGTCTTCCAAATATTTGCTCTGGCATTTGATATAGGTACAGAATCCCGGGATGCACTCTATAACTGCTAAATCAGAATCCCTAGAAGAGGATCAGAACTTGAATGTTTCAGAAACTCCACAGATTATATATATATACACACACATCTGTGATCCGCGGACCTAGAGCAGGATTTAAAAATCGCAGTTGCTTAATGTTGGATTCTGAAGCCAGGTTGACTGAGATTTAAATCCCAGCTCTTGCTCCTTACTCCTTGAAGACCTTGGGCAGGCTACCAAACCTTCCATGCCTTGATTTCCTCATCTGTACCCTGGGGTTAACCATAATCTCTATCCCACAGGGATGTTGTAAGCTTAAGTGAAGCTGTATGTATGAAGCCCTGAGAGCAGTATGTGGCACACAGCAAGCAGTTATAAGTGTAAGCAGTTCAGTCCAGTCACCAAGAGTGATAGGCACATGCTTTTTAAAAGCAGACCCCCAAGAAAAACAAAAGAGTCTCAGTGTCACCTGGAGACCCGATTCTGAGCACCAATAGGGCACATTGGGCCAGAAGTGCCAGGAAGCCCTAGTCAGAGAATATGGAGTCAAAGGACTCCATGGGAGCATCTGTTATGGAAGAAGAAACTGAGGCCCCAAGAGCTGCAGCAACGTGTCTGCTGTCTCAGGCTGTGACTTCCACACACAGCTCCCGACTCCCAGTCTGCTGTTCTGGCCCCTCCCTGGCCCCAGAAGGGATGCTGTCAGCAGGGTCAGTCGGTCAGTCAGTCAGTTCAGTCGCTCAGTCGTGTCCGACTCTTTGCGACCCCATGAATCACAGCACGCCAGGCCTCCCTGTCCATCACCAACTCCCGGAGTTCACTCAAACTCATGTCCATCGAGTCGGTGATGCCATCCAGCCATCTCATTCTCTGTCGTCCCCTTCTCCTCCCGCCCCCAATCCCTCCCAGCATCAAAGTCTTTTCCAGTGAGTCAACTTGTCGCATGAGGTGGTCAAAGTATTGGAGTTTCAGCTTTAGCATCAGTCCTTCCAATGAACGTCCAGGACTGATCTTCTTTAGAATGGACTGGTTGGATCTCCTTGCAGTCCAAGGGACTCTCAAGAGTCTTTTCCAACACCACAGTTCAAAAGCATCAATTCTTCGGCGCTCAGCTTTCTTCACAGTCCAACTCTCACATCCATACATGACCACGGGAAAAACCATAGCCTTGACTAGTCGGACCTTTGTTGGCAAAGTAATCTCTCTGCTTTTGAATATGCTATCTAGGTTGGTCATAACTTTCCTTCCAAGGAGTAAGCGTCTTTTAATTTCATGGCTGCAATCAGCATCTGCAGTGATTTGGGAGCTCAAAAAAATGAAGTCTGACACTTTTCCCACTGTTTCTCCATCTATTTGCCATGAAGTGATGGGACCAGATGCCATGATCTTAGTAGAACCTGCTGTATGAGACACTTGCAGACTCCTCCTGCCCTGATCTGCTAGCCCAACTTCCACTGACCTCTGCCCTCCAACAGTGCCATCAGCTTTCAGTCTGAGAGCCCAGGTGTGTGAATGGGTTGGGAATAAACCAACTCGGAGCCATCAGATTTTGATGGGGAAGACTCTCTGGGATTCCTCTAAATTATACAGATCAAACCAGTCAGTCCTAAAGCAAAATCAGTCCTGAATATTCATTGGAAGGACTGATGCTGAAGCTGAAGCGCCAATACTTTGGTCACCTGATGCAAAGAACTGACTCATTTGAAAAGACTCTGATGCTGGGAAAGATTGAGGTCAGGAGGAGAAGAGGGTGACAGAGGATAAGATGGTTGAATGGCATCAGCAACTCAAAGGACAGGAGTTTGAGCAAGTTCAGGGAGTTGGTGATGGACAGGAAAGCCTGGCATGCTGCATACAGTACATGGGGTTGCAAAGAGTTGGACATGACTGAGTGACTGAACTGACCTGACACAGATCAAAGCACTGACGACGACTCCAGCCTTGCTCCATTTTATAGTTTCCTCCAAATGAGGGGAGCAGTTCATTCAGGGACAGCTCCTTGTTGTTTGTAACAAGTTACCTTGATACTGGATGTCTCTCTGGTTACCTGCCCTTTATGAATTCCCAAGGACAGTCTTGACTTCAGCTAAAGATCCCCCTCAGGCACCTCTTCTCTCCAGGGCATAACTGCCTTTCATCCAGTAAAGATCTTCCCGCTTCAGCACATATTCTTCTTATACCCCCTCTTGTCTCAGATGGGATTCAGGGTCCAGGTTTCTAGCTAGGATGCAAAGAAACGAGGCCTGGTGAGAGCAAGCAGGAAACAGAGAGAGCCCGGTGCCTGGAAAAGACTCAACATCTTGCCCTTGTTACTAATAATCCTCCCAAAATCACCGAATGGTTTCTAGGCATTAAAGTTATCGTTTGCCATAAACCCCTTGTCTGTTTTCTGGAGAGTTTAATATATTGCAGGAAGTTTCACCCATAAAAGGTGATGGCTGCGCTCCTGTGAGTGAGCTGGGCGTCTGTAACTTATGACCTTCATAAATGTGAGTGGGTCTCGCGAGCAAGTCCATCAGTCTTTGGAGTAATTCTGCTTCATAGTAAAATATTTTACTGTGCACACTCCTGTCAGCGTTTGCCTTGGTGGTGTGGAGGCTTCTGTTCTTGCCGCCTCTTGCTCCTTTCTCCTGTTCCACTGTCTATTATCTCACTTCCAGACTCCAATTGGGGACCCAGAGACTCATCTTTGCTTTTTCAGGGCTGCAGCTCACTGGACTTGGAGAGTGGCAGAATGGATGTAGCATTATTTATCACTGTGACATGCTGGGTGCTTTTTTTCTTACTGAACTGAAGGGAATCTGGTAAGAAAGCCATCACTTTAAGCAGAGACAGTTTTCCGTTATCAAATGGAACTCTGTGCTTGAAGGTGCTTTGCAAGCTGTAGGATCTTCTAGAAGCATGGGAAAGCCTTGTCACCTTGATGGAGAATAGCAGTTAACATGCCGCACTGTAGTCCCAGAGACTCAGATAGGCTTTGTTGAACTATTGCTTTAACACTGGCCCAGAAAGGAATCAAACACTCCCAGGCATTGTGGGGCAGCAGAAAAAATGCTCCTGTCAGCAAGTTTATGGCTCAGTTCCACCACCTGTTACCTGTGTGGCATCCGGCAAATTACTCACCTCCTCCATACCTCAGTTCCCAAAGGTGTAAAGTTCCTATGCTATCTCCATTGCAATGTTGTTATAAAGAGCAAACTAAATACTTTATAAACAGCAAAACAATCTAAAAATGCCAAGTGATCATGTTTTTATGGTAAGGGATAATGGAGGGGTAAAGACTTAAAGGGAATGAAGCCAAGTGGAAAATGAGAGAGTTAATAAAAAGGATTTAAAAGAAAAAGAAGTCATTGGATATAGTACATGAACAATTCAGCTGTCATAATTGGGTATTGTGTCTAGTGGTAGGCATGGGGTGGCAGTGGGACTGGGAGCAGTTTGATCATACCCATGGGGGTTGGGCTTGGTGAGGATGGGTGATGGTTCATCTGCTCAGTAACTTGATGTTCCCCAATGTTTTCCATGGCCTGGCCTCGGGGTAGGTCAGCTCACTTTCAACTTGACAAGTGTATCTTGAATGCCTAGTGTGTGCCAAGCACTACTGTGGGAGTTTGAGTTGTATCTCTTAGCAAAATAAAGATCTCTACCTTCGAGAAGCTTGCAATTTAGAGGTGGAGGTTGTCTGCTACACGTACACAGTGGATAAAGAGCTGCTCAAACATGGAATAGAGCCTAGAGGAGCAGATGCAGCCCCACTGGCTCTCCCATCCTTCATGGAGACACTTGGGGGAGGTCTATAAAAGCTGTGGGTCATTGAACAGAGAGAGTTCATCAGACTCCATGGGGCTCTGCAAGTCCACCCTTCCTCCCTTTTCCCTCCCTCCCCCCTTCACTTCCTTCCTCCCTCCCTTCCAGCTGTTAGGCATATCATCTTTGTATCACAAGTTCATCCAGTTTGTCAAATAGACCAACAGGAACAAGTTTATTCAATCATCAGTGATTCATATGGCCAAATTTAGAATTCAACCTTAAACATGCCCGGTAGAACCCTTCAGTTTCTTCAGTTGAGTTTCTGGAACATTGAGCGTGAGAGCAGAGAGATTGAGTAGGGATAGCATGGAGCACGGGAAACATGAGCAATATCGAGGTGAGGGGATTGTTCCCTGGCGAAAGTTACTATTACATCACATTTTAGAGGCTGTTGTGTGCATGCTTAGTTGCTAAGTCATGTCTTTGAGACCCATGGATGGTAGCCCACCAGGCTCCTCTGTTCATGGAATTTTCCAGGCAAAAATACTGGAATGGGTTGCCATTTCCTACTCCAGGGGATCCTTCTGACCCAGGGATCAAACCTGCGTCTCGAGTCTCCACCTGCTACCTGCATCGCCTGCTACCTGTGTGACATCTCGCAAATTACTTACCTTGTTTGTGCTTCAGTTTCCAAAGGTGTAAAGCTCCTATGTCATCTTCAAGGGCTTCCAGGTGGCACTAGTGGTAAAGAATCCACCTGCCAATGTAGGAGGTGTAAGAATTGCAGGTTTGATCCCTGGGTTGGGAAGGCGTCATTTTCATTGCAATGTTGTTGTAAAGAGCAAACTAAATACTTTATAAACAGAAAAAACTCTAAAAATGCCAAGTGATCATGTTTGACTGCAAGAGCTGCCTCTTGCCTCACTTTGAGAACTTGTTATTGAGAAGACAATCATATATTCTTTTATTTATGACTTGTCAGAGCAATTACTTATATTGGTCAGCTATTGCTGTGTGAAAGAAAAGAAAGTGAAAGTCGCTCAGTCGTGTCTGACTCTTTGTGACCCCATGGACTGTATAGTCCATGGAATTCTCCAGGCCAGAATACTGGAATGTGTAGCCTTCTCCAGGGGTTCTTCCCAACCCAGGGATTGAACCCAGGTCTCCCGCATTGCAGGTGGATTCTTTACCAGCTGAGCCACAAGGGAAGCCCAAGAATACTGGAGTGGGTAGCCTTTTCCTTCTCCAGGGTATCATCCCTGCCCAGGAATTGAACCAGGGTCTCCTGCATTGCAGGTGGATTCTTTACCAACTGAGCTATGACAACTACCGAATCTCAGCAGTGTGCAACCGTAAGCATGTATTTTGTTCAAACATCCTCAGGCTTCCTGGGAGGGGCTGACACAGGCTGGGCTCAGCTGGTGGCTCTAAGCCCGTGGTTCCCAGAGCTCCATGTGTCTCCCTGCTCCATCTCTCTGCTCTCCTGTTCAGCATTCTGGGAAGCTCTTTCAACTAATCTTCAAACACATGTTTGAAGGCGAATTTCAAATTCAGCCACACCAGTCCCTGATGGCATGAGACTGTTCTTGTTGGTCTGTTTCAGAACATAAAACAGACATAGCAATGATATACCGCTGGGAGGAAGCAGGGGGAGGAAGGAAGGATGAAGGTAGGGAAAGGAGGGAGGTAGGGAAGGAAGATTGGAAATAACCAGCATCATCACCTTGGGACTTAGTACAAATGCAAATTATCAGTTCCTACCCCAAACTTAATCTATGTCTTGATGAGATTTGCACATCATCTTCTCATGACAATGGCAGAGACACAAGAGGGAGAGCAGAAATAGCTGATACCTCTTAAGGCTTAGAAGAAGCACTGGCAATTGTCTGCCCACATTTTATTGGCAAACCAAGACAGATCACTAGGGTTGTGTGTCCAGGGAAGGGTGAAGAATGGGGCTAAGAATTCAACCTACCGAAGAACTTAACAAAAATAATTTTGGTATAGTACTTTATGATCTATAACATTCTTTCATTATCTCATTTAATTCTCATAATAACACTCTGAAGTAGGAAGTGTCTTCATTTAACACATGGAGGAAAGGAGGCTTTTAGATGCTGAGGTCAGAGTCACACAGTTAATATTACCTGGGCCTCCCAACTCCAAATTTGGGATTATTTTAATTGCATTGAACTTGTAGGCCATAGATTCACAAAAGCAGGCTCCCAAATCTCTTTCACGGTCAAAGACATCTTCAGTGCACAGAGTGGGAAGTACCCTACAGTTGTTACATCCTTAGGGAGGGTGAGTAACGGAACACAAGAAAACATTTTCGCCCGTTATCAGCATCACACTGTGCAGCTAGCTCTATCAGATTGCAAAGTTCCCATCTTTTTTGCTTCTGTTTCCCCATGGTTTGGGTTCTAAACTTCCATGAGCCTTCTTTTCAATATCCTATGTCCTCTAAATTTGTGCATGCTTGTGTGTGCTCAGTTGTGTCTGACTCTTTGCAACCCCACGGACTGTAGCCTGCCAGGCTCCCCTGTCCATGGCATTTTCCTGGCAAGAATACTGGAGTGGGTTGCCATTCCCTCCTTCAGGGGATCTTCTAGACCAAGGGATCCAATCCACATCTCCTGTGCTTTCTGCCCTGCTGGCGGATTCTTTGCCACTGCCTCACCAAGGAAGGCCCCTCAAAATATGGTGCAACCAAATATCTATAGGAAAACTTCCTTGACACATTTACTGGAGACAATGATTTTGTTGTGGTAAGGTGGGTTGCACAAGGGCACAGAAGAAAGAGTAAGCAAGTGGAGCGTTGTTTGGCTAAAGATAGAATCTGAGAAGGGAAATAAGAGTAAAAAGGAAAACAGGAGTGCAAAGAAAACCTGGCATAGAGAACACAACTTTTCTCGCTGCTGTGCTATGGAGCTGCTACCCTGTCAGATACTTTATCAGCCGGTGGGATATGTTAGCAGCTGCCTCTGATGACTACAAATCTAACAAAAAAATTTTAATCAAATCTTGTTGGAAACATTTCAGCAACTTAAATCTAAGAGAAAATAATTTTTAAAAACTCTTATGAGAGTATTGGCTCAGAGAGAGAGAGAGAGAGATTTGTTATTTCTATATATATATATGTGTAAAGGAAGCACCCCCTTCTCTTTCTCCTTCCCTGCTTGGCCTCCAACTTATTCCTCCTCCTCGACTACCTGACAATTTAAGAATTTAAGACCCCTAAGGTACAATAGGAGAAAAATATGAGCCTGACTCCAAGTGTGATCTATAAGGAGCTCTGGCTGCACACCTTAATTATTGCTAACAAAGTAACATTTTAATAGCTTTAGGTTGAAATTGATGCGCCCTCCTGTTCACTGAAACTCTTGCAAAAACATGACATGACACCTTGTAGGAAAAAAAAAGGACACAGTTGTTAAATAACTCACTATCCATAGAATGGTCAGTTTAAAAAAGGGTATTGTCCTTGTTCAGCAACTTTTTGCAAAGAACTCAAAGTCTATTAGAGCCCATATGTTCATCTAGTGCCTTTCCATCTTCTATAAATAGTATGCAAATAGCGTTCTCACCTTTTACAGAAGAATAAGCTGAAGAAAGGCATTGTAGAGGAACAGAACAAAGTCCTCTAGCAAAAGAAAGGTGAATAGCTAAACAGGAGCTTCAAAATTCCTTGAGGCCAGTGACTTCTCCATCAATTTCCATAATGGTGTTGTAAATAGAAGGTATGCCTGTCATACTAGATGGTTGAGGGGACTCCAAGGAACTAAGGAAAGAGGAATTGGCCTCCATATTCCAAGGCAGATCTGCTGCAGCCTCAGTATTCCATGAGAATGACTACCTTGGGCACTCAGCAAATCTTCAACCCATCATGATGTTTGAAGGATACTACTGTCCAATGATCCCAATTAATACACATAGTGACTATGATTTCCAAGGTCACACACCTCATCCCCAACATCTGTAACTTCCATCTAGCATCCATGAGGGTGTTTGATCTTGATCATTGGTCCAGGGAAGTTATACCATATCTTCCTTAGACCTCAACTACAAGAGTCTTCAGAGCAACTCTTTTACTTCAGAGCTCCTCATGAGAGGCATCCAACATCATTATTCTCCAGAACCACGGTGGGATTATGAGAACATTGATAGGGTGACTGCAGAGTCTCTGCTTGGAGAAGGCGTGGTTCCATTCCTACCCTGCTGTTATAGTGCCAGGAAGCTGCAAGAACACATCTCAAGGGTGTGTGACTTTAAAATCTGAGAATGGAATAGGGGAAAATGAGACGGAGAGACCCTTTTTAGAGATCCATAACAATATCTAGTTCTATCCTTCTCTTCTCTGGCTGTCCCCTGACTTCTCAAGGAAATTAGATCTTTTCCATATGAGATAAAATGGGTTCAAAATGTTTTCTTTGAAATCAATTTATATGACACACTTTTATTCCCTATATCCTTCAGGATCTTACTTTTCAAAGTCAGGTTTCTGGAACTCCAATCACCCTGTCTCTTTGCTTTTTTCCCCAAAATGATGAGTTTGAAAGCTACGTCTTAGTTCACTCAGGTTGCTTTAACAAACATATATAGGCTGGGTGGCTTATAAAGAGCAGAAATTCATCCCGGTCTGGGGGCTGGGGATTCCAAGATGAGAATGTTGGCAGATTCAGTGTCTGGTGATATCCCACTCCCTGGTATACAAGTGGCACCTTTCACTGTGACCTCACATGACAGAAGGGACAATGGAGCTCTCTGGGGTCTCTTTTGTTGGATAGTTAATCCCAATCATGAGGGCTCTGTTTCAAGTACCTCCCCAAAGTCCCACCTTCTAGTACCATCACATCTGGGCATTAGGATTTTAACATACAAATTTTGAGGACATAAGCATTCAGTCCAAATTCTGTTTATAAGGACAAAACCCACTTTGAATGTTTTCCCCCTTTTTCGTGCATTTTTACATCTGAGGTGGTGAGTAAAGAACGCCTCACTGCTGGTTGAGACAAGAGGTGGTGGTAGGGTAACACTTGAAGCTCTGTTCCTACTTATTGAATTAACTACTCAATAAGAGGAAAATTTGGGAAAAGGGTTGAAGTCAGCACAGAAGGAAAAGGAGAAAGTAAAGAGCTATTAAAACATGCTGAGTCTTTTAGTAGATATTTGTCATATAGCCATACAATCATAAACATAATTCAATAATAAATGGCTTCCTGGTGAACAATATTGAGCTAAAGCTTATTTAGGGAGCCCCAATACACCTGAATCAATTCATAGCATATCAAATTACATGTCACAGTTGGAATGTATAAATAGCAGTGTGTAAATACTAAAGACATTATGTGGTGGCAGTTGGGGGAGGTCCTGGAATTCATTGCAAGGAATGAGGGTCGGAGGCAGAATAATGTCATTGTAGAGAGATTAAGGAGACATTGGTTACCCTGTTGAGATAAGGGGACTAAAGGATGTAGGGATATCTAATATCATTTGCAGAAGTAGATCTGAAACAGTTAAATGGTTGGCAGAGAAGAGTGATGAGGTCTCCATGACAAGTAACCTTGAAGATGTGTTAGGAGTTTCAGGTGGTAGGGATGCTAGTTCTTAGCCAGTCCTGAGGATGACCATTCTCAGATCATCAGTCAATGTTATCTCAAGGAAGTGTTACCCCCGAAGGCTAACTATGATTTCTTCAGATTCTGCAAAGAAAAAAAAAAAACATTTTTTTTAAATTGGAGGGTAATTGCTTTACAAAACTGTGCTGGTTTCTGCCATACCTCAACATGAGTCAGTCACAGGTATACACATGTCCCCTCCCTCCTGAACTCCCCTCTCATGTCCCACCCCATCCCACCCCTCTAGGCTGTCACAGAGCACCGGTTGAGCTCCCTGTGTCCCACAGCAAATTCCCATTGGCTGTCTAGTTCACATATGGTAATCTATATCTTTCCATATTATTCTCTCAATTTGTTCTACCCTTGCCTTCCTCCATGTCCACAAGTCTATTCTCTATGTCTGAGTCTCCACTGCTGCCCTGCAAATGGGTTCTCTAAAGTTCACTGCAGCACTTTTTACAATAACCAGGATGTGGAAGCAACCTAGATGTTCATTGACAGATGAGCGGATACAGAAATATGCAATGGAATATCACTCAGCTATAAAAAAGAATACATTTGAGTCAGTCCTAAAGAGTTGGATGAACCTAGAGCCTATTACACAGAGTGAAGTAAGTCAGAAAGAGAAAGACAAGTATTGTATATAACGCATGTGTATGGAATCTAAAAAAATATTTTAAAATAATTTCTGAATAAATAAATTAAACTTTGAAGGAAGAAATTGGTTGGTATCAAGATTCAAACCACTCTGAAGAAAAAACACAATGAATCACACAAGATAGAGCTTCTAATATGCAAATATGCACAATAAATTAATATATTTTTAAAAGAAGCCAATCTGGCTTAAAATTAAAAACAATAGATTTTGTTGTGCCTGAGTTCCCCAAAAAACCAGAGCCCGAGGCAAAAGCCAAGGTTAGAAGTATAATCCCAGGGAAGCCAAAGTGAGGGGAAATGGGAGGAAAGAGGCAGGGAAGAAAACAATTTGAGGGTATGGTTTCAAGCAATCCTGTTCTTGGTGTTGAGTGCAACTGAATACTGGACCTCTCAGGACCACTTCTGAGGCTCCATATGAACAGTTGCTTCTCAGGTTTCTTCATGCAGGTGGAATAATGGAGAAGAATCCCTTTCTTAGCATCCTTCTCCCATTAGTCAAAAGTTCATCTTACTGGGGCATTACCTCCCCTGTTCTTCTTAGACTTAGGCATCAGCAGGAACAGAGATGTCCCTAAGCAGGCAAAAGGGAGCAGCATAGAGCAGCGTGGGCATGAACTAGCATGAGAAGTGTGCTTCGACTTTTAGGGCATGGAGTCAGTGTGGCCACTGCCACAGCGAAGGGTCCCAGAGATGGACAAGGCAGAGAGAATCTGACAGGCACATAAAGGTCTTATCTGTTTGGGCTGCTAATGAATGTACCATAGACTGGGTGGCTTAAACAGCAGATGTTTACTACTTCAGTTTCAGACCCTGGGAAGGTCAATATCAAGATGCCAGTAGATTTGGTGTCTGGTGAGAGCCTGTTTGTGGGTGTGTAAATGGCTGCCTTCTCACCATGACCACACGTGACAGAAGTGGCAAGGGAGGTATCTGAGTGCACTAATCTCGTTCATGAGGGCTCCACCCTCATGACTTAATCACCCCCCAAAGGCTTCATCTCATAATCTCATAAATCTTCATCTCATAAATTGGGAGTTAAACACTTCAACATATAAAGTTTGGGAAGACACAAACATTGAGCCCATGATACTGTTACAATCTTTTAAATAAAGATTTACCTTCACATCTCCTCAGATAAGAAAAGAGGATGTCTAGTAGCGTGGGTACCTAACAGAAACAGGTAGCTTTATCCAGAATTCCTAACAGTGATTAAGGAATACATGGGTTAAATGGGTTTCACTGTCCAGATGAGTTGGCAAAAGAGATCTCCTTAATCTGTTCAGTATTAGCTTTCTTGAAATTGGAGAGAATATTGAGAAAGATGTATTGAGAGCAGCCAGTGATTTCCTGATAATTAATAGTAATAGCTAATATACTGAGAGATTAGGCATTACATCACCTTCATAAACAAGGTTCAAACACCATAGCCTCTGGAAAACAATCAGACTGCAAGAGTTGTGATAAAAGTTGATAAAAGGGAAAGTCCACCTGGACCTAAATCTGGTAATAAAAGCAATTCCAAACATCAACCACATGATCCTAATGGGTGACACAGCAGCACCCTAGAAAACATCTTAGTGTCTAAAGGGCATCTTGCCTGGATTAGGAAAAGCTCCTTTTTCCAGGAAGGTAGAGGCCCAAGCCTGCCTTAGTCCCCTAAGCCTATGATTTTGCAAAGTGAACAAATAGCAAAGGTGGAGTTGAGGTGAACAAGTTTCAAGAGGTTGAAAGAAAGCACAGAAAACTCTCACTGTGAGCCAGATAGAGCCCCAGTCCAGAGAACTTCCCAAAACAAATTTTGTTGCCTGCCTTTAATGTATTTTTTCATGCTCCACAGATGTCCTTTCTCATAAATTCCGAAGTATCTGCACGTCCCAAGGTGAACTGGTATCTTCTTTTTATTACTGGCAGTTTGCAAGTGAGGATCTGACATTAAAAAAAATATGGCACTCACTTTTGAGAGTGTGACCCACTTTTCCAACTCTTTGCTGATCTTCTTCCAAATTTCCTTCCCTCTTTTTACATTTGTGCTTCTGGTTAGCTCACAGGTGGGCTCTGGAGACCCTTCCGGATATTTGGACATCTTGCTCAATTGGAAAAGGATACATTTTCTCTGCGGATTGTCTCATAGAGACACTGCATCTGTCTAAAACTAAAAGAGCCTCCAGAGAACTGACTTTAGCTGTTTGCCAACTAAGCCATTTTGCATGCTTCCCGGGGAGAAACAATACGCCACATCTCTACAGGAAGAAGCAGGAGAGATATTGGTTCTGTGTAAATATCTCAAAGGAAATTTATGACGCTGATGGGCAATTTAAACCCCTTTAAAATAACCGCTGCTTTGTGAACAGACAGAGCAGCGTGTCACACCTCATCTCTGTGCCTTCCCCCGTCCCCTTCCTGAGGGGGAGCGGCCTTAGTCCGGCGGTCTCTCCATCTCTGCAGCCTCAGTGACCCTTGCTGTGGGAAATGCTGATAGACCATCAGCCCCACTAGCTCAAGCAGGTCTGCGTGCCTTTAGACGCACACAAGCGCGCTGTGTGACTGACAGAGACTGCCAGGTCTCTGCCCACCCTCTGTTTCCCATTCCTCTTTCCAAAGGGTCCCCTCTATCTTTGCGGCTAGCGGTGCACCGGCTAAAACACGTTTTCAGTACTCCCTACCAGGTAAGAGTGCACTTGATTCTGGCCAATGAGATGTCAATAGGAGTTGTTCAGAGGAACTTCTATGAGTACCAGAAATGAGAGAGAGCCTGAGTGCTCCTTTCTGCCCTTCTATTTTTCCTCACTCTTTTTTTAACCTCAAACCTGAACATGAAGACTGGAGCTTCAGCAGCCAGATTGCACCATGGGGCAATCATGTGGGAGGATTTTTGAGCCAAGTGTGGCAAAGAATAAAGATGAAGCATTCTAGTCTTTGATAACTGAAGAACTGTCATATCAGCCCCAAATTGCCTGCCTCTAAATAGTTCACTGGAAAAGACTCTGATGCTGGGAAAGGTTGGGGGCGGGAGGAGACGGGGACGACAGAGAATGAGATGGCTGGATGGCATCACCGACTCTGTGGACATGAGTTTCAGTGAACTCCGGGAGTTGGTGATGGACAGGGAGGCCTGGCATGCTGTGACTTATGGCTGTCTGAGGAGACCTTACAAATAGCTGTGAAACGAAGAGAAGCGAAAAGCAAAGGAGGAAAGGAAAGATATAAGCATCTGAATGCAGAGTTACAAAGAATAGCAAGGAGAGATAAGAAAGCTTTCCTCAGCCATCAATGCAAAGAAATAGAGGAAAACAACAGAATGGGAAAAACAAGAGATCTCTTCAAGAAAATTAGAGATGCCAAGGGAACATTTCATGCAAGGATGGGCTCGATAAAGGACAGAAATAGTATGGACCTAACAGAAGCAGAAGATATTAAGAAGAGGTGGCAAGAATACACAGAAGAACTGTACAAAAAAGATCTTCACAACCAAGATAGTCATGATAATGTGATCACTGACCTAGAGCCAGACATCTTGGAATGTGAAGTCAAGTGGGCCTTAGAAAGCATCACTACGAACAAAGCTAGTGGAGGTGAGGGAATTCCAGTTGAGCTATTTCAAATCTTGAAAGATGATGCTGTGAAAGTGCTGCACTCAATATGCCAGCAAATTTGGAAAACTCAGCAGTGGCCACAGGACTGGAAAAGGTCAATCTTCATTCCAATCCCAAAGAAAGGCAATGCCAAAGAATGCTCAAACTACCGCACAATTGCACTCATCTCACACGCTAGTAAAGTCATGCTCAAAATTCTCCAAGCCAGGCTTCAGCAATATGTGAACCGTGAACTCCCAGATGTTCAGGCAGGTTTTAGAAAAGACATTCTACTTATTAAGTCACAATTATTAAATTTAATTTTATTTACTAAAAAACAAGTACTGAGTCATGTGTGGTCCATGTATATAAGGAGACGTGTTAAGGAACATTGGGACATTGACAAGTTTATTTCCAGTGGCTCCCCCGGTTCACCCCGTCCTCAAACTCTCCATCCTGAGGCCAGGGTCCCAGAGGCTTTTCCACAGGCTTCCCTTTTACCCAGCTTCTCAGCCCAGTTAGCAAGCATCTGTCCTGTATCCATCCTTGCAAAGCTCTGCTCTTGGCTAGAACTTACCACATAAACAAATCTCACCACATGAGTTAAGAACTGATTAAGACCAGATACTTTATTTGTCCCAGAATAAAATTTTGATTTTTTTATCTTCAACTGTAGAAATGAAATGGCAACCAGCTCCCATATCCTTGCCTGGGCAATCCCTTGGACAGAGATGTCTAGTGGTCTGCAGTCCATGAGGTCTCAAAGAGTGGCAGGGGAACACCGCTGAGTGACTAACTTCCACAGAAATGAAACACCAGAGAACAGCAGGGCTTTGGCTGGCCACTAGGGGGCAAGCTTTTGGAAAGGAAGTTATTGATGACTTCACACCTGGACAACTCACTGGTCACATGCCTGTCCTGACCAGTTTGTGACTTCTCCAGAGTTTTCTTCACAATTAAGAAAAAAAATTACTAGATTCTTTTTAATGACAACCATAACTTCTAAATCACACTCTACTCGTTTCTTCTTTCAGGGCCCCCTCTTGAAATGGACCTGATTTAATAAACTGGGAGATTCTATTTGGTTTAAGCATTGAACTTATGCAGCTCAGAAATTGAGGGAAGGACTGGTTTTCATCAACTTTTCCACCACTGTCCAAATGGCAGCAAGATGTATTCTGACCAGTTCCCGTTTAACGTTTCTGAGTAATCAACAAAGCAGACAGACCAAGGAGGGTTTATTAGCACTTTGTTCTTCTCAGAGGCAGAGGGCTGAATAAATGCCTCTTTGGAAAAAATTTTACTAGTAACCATAGCAATAATAATTCCATCTCCAAGTAAAAATTATTATTGTTATCTTTGTTGGCAGTCCCAGTTTCTTTCCTGTCACAAGGAGACAGAAGGCAGACGCTGTCTTGGAGTCTATAAAAGGCTCACCTAAGCAGGACCAGGAGCAGCTGTTTTCTCTCTCAGCTGCAATCAGAACCAGAGAGGAATGGCCTAACCATCGAATGCAGGGCTTAAGCTAGATGTGAGGAAGTGTGTCCTGGCCGCGTGAGGGACAGCTTGTCATGGGAGTTTACAGATTCCTCTTCTCTAGAAGCCTTTAAAAATAGCGTAGATGACCAGTACCTGGAATGGCAACTCGTGTCCACAGCACATTTACTCTGTTCTCGTAGGTCTAGCTGTGCCTTTACATAGACCATGAAAGCAGAGGCAGCCAGGCTTCTTCATTACTATCTACTGGCACCAGATATAAAACACAGGCTTGTAAATGCAAATAAATGGGCAACGTGTGGATAAAATGATTTGGCCATGATCAGTTATAGTCCACTGGTTTGGGGCTAAATACTGGCCCCATGGTTGTTTTCCTACAGTCATGCCTACAAACAACATTTGGCCAGATGCACACCATTTGGTCAAAAGACTCTTTGAAGAATTACTGAGTCCAGCTCCCTCTTCTGGATTGTTAACTTCGTCCACTTGATGACCCTACACAGTCTTTGGAATAAGAAGGAAATGTTCTCTCAAGTGGGAGTTGCGTACTGTGTTTCAGGAATTACTCAACTGTACTCGGAGAAACAGTTTATAGGAAGAACTTAAACCAGAGTGAAATCCAAACCACCCCCTTCCAGTCCAGCTGATTCTCTCTCATCGAAGAAATGTGCTAACCTTTGGAAAAGTACTTTCATTTAAAAAGTAATGGTCAAAACCTCGCACATTTTTTTAGCTACAATATTTTACTTCAGAGTTGACATTTATATGCCAGCAACCCATTTGTTACAAATTCTAATTGCAGGGCAACAATGCAAAAAAGGCAATACAAAAGCCAAAAAAAAGAAGAAGGGGGCTCTCAGAAAGCCTTTGAGATCTCATCTAATTAAAAATGCAAATTAAGAAAGAAACCTCAAGTCAATATGTCCTCTTCAGTCTTTTCAAAGGCACCAATTACCAGTGAATCATTGAGAAAGGGGCTGCCTTTAATTTTAAGTCAAATTTCTCAACAGTAGTCCATTGGCAGGAAAATAAAGTGACTACCAGCTCAGTAGTACAATTAACGCTTCCACATTTGTTATCCAAACTTTACTCATTCCGTGCTGTTTCTCTAGCAAGGACGAATTCAGACAATTTTTACTGAGTTTTTCTGAGATCCCAAGAATACTTTGTTTTCCAGTGATAAGCAATACTACACTGAACTAACCTACCCCTTCCTGTGGAATTGTATTGAGGAACATTCCAGGAAAGGGAAAAAAAAGCTCTTTCTTGATAGAATCTCTTTTCTAACAATACTTCAAAAGGCGAGATAGAAAAGTACTAGAGAACAAAGGTCTTCAGACAGGAGATGTGAATTCCTTGAAGGTCTCTTGCTAGGTCATCTGTTTACATGGACACATGTCATACGTCAAGTTCTTCAATGTGGTCCTGTTCTCAGGGATTAATTCATGTTTTGGCTTTATACTTTTTATTATAATAAATATCATGAGTTATGGAATAGAATTTTTAAGTCTAGGAAATGGAAGAAAAATATAAGAGATTAAGTAGGACAACCTCTTCAGTCTGGAGCTCACCTAGTATAAATTGAATACCTGTATCGGTCAGGATTCAACCAGGAGATAGAAACCACACAATAACTAGAACAAAGACAATGATTCTGAGGAATTATTAATTACATCAGGGGACTGGCTAGTAAGCAAAGAGGTCTCCCAACAATATAGGATGCAGATGGAAGGAATAGCAGCCACCACTAGACTGATATAACATGCCCAAGAAAGATGCCTTTCTCACTGCCCCCAGAGCTGAGATCCAGAGAGGGTACTGGAAAATGAAGAATTCACTGAAGTGCCAAGCAGGTAGACCTTGCTAGGAATCTGTCCCCTAGGATGCCAGTGGAAGCTGTTAATAGGGAGGTCCTACATCTTGGAACTTGCTGAAAAATCCCAGAAAAGATCATCCAGGGAAGTTTATGATGCAGAGGTGCCTTGCCAGTATGCCTCTTTACAGAGATGATTGAGAGGGTATTGGAGTAAGACACGACTAGGCATGCTGCAGAGGCTGGGTGCTGAAGAAGTCTTTGGCTGTAGGAGCCAGGCTCAGAGAACTCTGTCCACATTGCAGGAGTTAGGCACTGGAAGAGCTGCTGCCTGTGCTACAGGCTCTGGGCACATGGAAATTCATGCACACTGCAGGAGCTGGGCACTGTGAAAGCTGTTCACACTGCAGGAGTTGGGTGCTGGCAAAGCTGTGAATGCTTCAGGGACCCAGCCCTGGAGAAGGCACTTGCCCTTCAGAAGTCAGGCACTGAGAAAGCTGCATTTGGTGCAAGACATTGACAAGAAAGCATAAAGAACTAGGAAGGAAAGTTTTCTCCTCTACCAATGTCTTTCTGGAGTCTTCTACTAACAGACTTTTCCTGTGTTGGATGATGAAGAAATGTTTAAAGGGCCCATCTCCATTTTCGAAGAGCAGGCAATGAAGTTTGGATTTGGAGCTGCAATGATAAAGCCAAATTGAGAATGGAACTGAATTGAGTGGAAGTCCATGCAAATGAGACGAGGATTAAGGCAATGGCGGGTGTTCATTGGAAGAACTGATGCTAAAGCTGAAACTGCAATACTTTGGCCACCTCATGCAACGAGTTGACTCACTGGAAAAGACTCTGATGCTGGGAAGTGTTGGGGGCGGGAGGAGAAGGGGACGACAGAGAATGAGATGGCTGGATGGCATCACCGACTCTGTGGACATGAGTTTGAGTGAATTCCGGGAGTTGGTGATGGAGAGGGAGGCCTGGCGTGCTGTGATTCATGGGGTCGCAGAGAGTCGGACACGACTGAGCGACTGAACTGAACTGAACTGAACTGATGGGTTTGTGGAAATAAGAGACCATGAAAATTAAGTTTTAAGGCAATGGGTTGAAACTGGAGGCAGGAACACACCAAAACAGAACAAACAGACTCCAAGTAGAGGTCACTATTCCCCCTGATGAACATCACCACCAGTGGTGGCAAGGTGACTGTGGCCATGCTCACAGGTAGAGAGAAGGTGGCTAAAGCAATCTTCTGACTCAGACAAGACTGTCTTGGCCAAATTAGGACTAGAACCTATCTCCCTTGACTCCCATTTCTGTGCTCTGTCTATACTTGTCACCACTATTCATGAATTCTAGACTTGGGCAGCAATAGACAAAAGGGAATGAAAGAGCTGGACCACAGAGCCTTTTGCCCATTAAAGAAATCAGGGGACATAAAAGTGGACGGCATTGATTGTTCAGTTTGCGTTAAATGCTTGATACATTTGAAACACTTCCCTTGTCCTCCATGAACCTTCTTGAGTAGGTGTGTGACAAACATTGGAGAACCCTGTTCACAGACAGAATTTCACATTGCCGTTGTTAAGTTAAGGCCATCTAATCAGAGATACTCGGCTTTCACTGAGCACTGAAATCACTTGGAAAACTTAAAAATGATACCTGATACTATTTAATAACAATAATGAGTCTGTAGAGGTGGGTCCTATGCAGCGGCATATCTACAAGTTCTACAAGTGATTCTAATTCACATCCAGGGTGAAACAGCACTGTCATATTCTGAGGATAGTATGATGATATCAAAAAAGGCAGAAGTGTAAACCTCTCTTTCTCTGGGATTTACTACCTGCCCTACGGGATTTGTTTCTTTTTTGGCGGCACCAGCTCTTAGTTGTGGCCCAAAGGCTCTTTTGTTCTTCTTGCAGCACGAGGAGTGCGCGGGCCCAGTGTCGGGGGTGTGCAGTCTCAGTTACCCCACGGCACATGGAATCTTAGTTTCCTGATCAGAGATTGAACCCAGGTCTGCTGCATTGGAAGGTGGATTTTTAACCACTGTACCACCAGGGAAGTCCCCACTCCTATGGGATTCTGAGAACAGCTTCTTTTACACAGCAATTGCCCTCTGGGCTGTATTGCATGGTGCCATCCCAGCAAAGATTTTGAACTCAAAGCTAATCAACAGGTTTAGTGACTCCGCAGAACCATTCCAAACTGATATATAAGCTTCTAAACCTATACTGCTTGCCAAGAACCAACAAGACACAAAAGCCTGGCATTCCTTTGTTGGAAAGGGAAATGTTACAATTCTGAGACTGATCCACTCGTTGGCCTTAAGTAAATGAGGTGTGCTCCCGACAACTACCTAAGGGTAAGATTTTAACTAGGAAATCCTAATCTTCAGTGGCATATGTGATGGGGAAAAGCAATGAAACATCCTTCTGCTTGGTGATGGGTGAAGCCCTAAAGACTCAATCTGGTCTTGATGAACATCCAAGAATCTGGATGCGCACACCCTGTGGAGGCAGGGGTTTCTGCCAATGATGCTGGTAAGGAAGTCTGTGGTTTCTCGCAGTGTCAGATTTGTTCAGTTTGGGTATAAACAAATACCATAATTTCTGCCCTGGGGTATAAACAAGCAGGTTTCTCTCTCGTATCCAGATGCCATTACTATCTTTTAAACTACTTGTGTATCTAACTAGAAACAAAATTTTATTTAACCTTCAGTTTTCTCTATGTTATATCATTCCATGTTATTTAAAGTAGGTTACTTTAATTTTGTGAAAGAAAAAAAATGAAATTCATATTTTGAACAAGGTAAAATTTTTTTAAACAGTTATTATGAAAACTTTTAATTCTAATTACAGAATAATTGTATGCATTATCAAACTTTAACAATTATTATTAATCTTATTTTAACTATCCATTTGCTCACTAGCCCAGCCTTACATTACTCTGAAGCAAATTCCAGACATCATATGTATTCTAATAAGATACATGAACTCAAAAAGTAACATGTAATAATACTGTCATAGCTAAAATATTGATAATGACTTCAGTTCAGTTCAGTTCAGTTCAGTCACTCAGTCGTGTCCGACTCTCCGCGACCCCATGAATCACAGCACGCCAGGCCTCCCTGTCCATCACCAACTTCCGGAGTACACTCAAACTCATGTCCACAGAGTCGGTGATGCCATCCAGCCATCTCATTCTCCGTCGTCCCCTTCTCCTCCTGCCCCCAACCTTTCCCAGCATCAGAGTCTTTTCCAGTGAGTCAACTCGTTGCATGAGGTGGCCAAAGTATTGCAGTTTCAGCTTCAGCATCAGTCCCTCCAATGAACATCCAGGATTGATCTCCTTTAGAATGGACTGGTTGGATCTCCTTGCAGTATAAGGGACTCTCAAGAGTCTTCTAATAACTAGTGTTCCAACTTTCAGATTTATCAGTTTTATATCAATTGTATCAATCTCTTACATTTCATTTAGATTAAGGTGCGAAGAAGGTGTATACACTGCACTCAGCTGAAATGCCTCAAGCTTCTTTCAAACTATGGATTCACTTTGATCTGTTTTTCCCTCTTATAATCTATTTGATTAAGCATCTGGGTAGCTCGCCCTGCAGGGCTTCCCTCAGACCGGATTTTGCCTATTGCACCTCCATGGTGACCTTTAACATGTTCTCCCGTCCTCTGTGTTTCCAATGATTCGCTTGTGGAATATGCTAAGCTCAAGATCCAAGAAAAGCCAAATGGCATTAACTACTTCTAACAAAATAGAATTAATGTTCCGTTTTATAATCAGAATTTCAGAAAGCCAGCCTTAGTTTGGAAGCCTAGTGCTTTGCCTAATTCAGGTTTTCTTCTGAACTATCACCATGCCAAGCTACAAAATCGTCAGAGCGACGTGGCTAACAGTCGGTATTCAGAAGTCAGTGTTCTTGAGTTTATATACTGACCCTGTTCCTCACTGACTGTGATTTTACGTAAGTTACTTTGTGCCTCAATTTCCTTGTACCCACATGGAAACATGTATGATACTAGTCCTGGGGTATAAGCAAACAGGTATACCTGGAAGATATTAGTAACATGTCCCTCCCAGGATTATGAGGATTAAATGAGGTTTTACAGGTGTAAATCACCTAGAACTGTGTCAGCCATGCTAAATACCATATAAATGTCTTTTAAATTAAAAATTAATAGCTAAAATGCTAGACTCAAATAGGCAATGAATGTGGAAAGTATCATCAGGTGTATCTCTCTAAGCTGAGAAGAAAATAAAAACTGGACACAAAAACGACTGGCTCAGCAGTACACACAGAAGTTCCCTCGGGTCCCTAAGTTGGTAAGGTTTTGACCTAGCAGGAGATGGTTTGTATTCTGCCTGCCTACTAATGAAGATGAAAGAGACTGATTCCCTGCACAGAATAACCGTAAAACGTCTATGGCCTGGATTAAGCCCCCAGGTTGAGAGGCCATAATCAAAGCAATTTCTGAGAGCTCCATTAATAAGCTTTTCTAGAAGCTGCCAAAGTCCAGCTACAGTAATTATCCGGTTAGTTTGCTGAATCAGCTAGTGTAAGCTTCCCCAGTTCTGTTGCTAATTAGGCTCTAGCCTCTCATCTCATTAATAAGCTTCCAGTTCATTTGCATGTGAGGAAAAATTGTGGGTATAGGGGAGTTTAATAGAAACCCAAATCACCTTCAACATGTGTCTTTTTTTTATTAAAATATTTAACCTTTTATTATGACTCAGAAACATCTGTCGTATTACACTATATGAAAAGACATGATGAATTCAGCATTTGCAGAGAGTTCCACAGCCCCTCCTCCTCACACCTGGCCTGTTCCCAATCAAGTTGCAGGAAGAAAAGACAAATGAATATGATTAACTTGGTGTTAGAAATTTGCACTTAGAAGAAACTGTCTGCTTCCTTATCTTCCTTCTACAGATTAGGAAACCAGGGTCCCCTAAACTTGCCCAGAGATGTGCAGAGCAGGGACGGGAGCTCAGGCCACATTTCCTCTGACCCAGTTCTTGTTGCTCATGCTATGTGCCAGGCCTACAAAACATCCGATGGTCTCCAGTTCAGTTCAGTCACTCAGCTGTGTCCCACTCTTGGCGAATCCATGGACTGCAGCACGCCAGGCCTCCCTGTCCATCATCAACTCCCGAGTTTACTCAAACTCATGGCCATTGAGTCAGTGATGCCAGCCAACCATCCCAACCTCTGTCGTCCCCTTCTCCTCCTGCCTTCACTCTTTCCCAGCATCAGGGTCTTTTCAAATGAGTCAGTTCTTCGCATCAGGTGGTCAAAGTATTGGAGTTTCAGCTTCAGCATCAGTCCTTCCAATGAATATTCAGGACTGATTTCCTTTAGGATGGACTGGTTGGACCTCCTTGCAGTCCAAGGGACTCTTAAGAATCTTTTCAACACCACAATTCTAAAGCATCAATTCTTCAGCACTCAGTTTTCTTTATAGTCCAACTCTCACATCCATACATAACCACTAGAAAAAACATAGCCTTGACTAGGCAGACCTTTGTTGGCAAAGTAATGTCTCTGCTTTTTAATATGCTGTCTAGGTTGGTCATAACTTTCCTTCCAAGGAAAAAGCATCTTTTAATTTCATGGCTGCAGTCACCATCTGCAGTGATTTTGGAGCCCCCCCAAAATAAAGTCAGCTACTGTTTCCACTGTTTCCCCATCTATTTACCATGAAGTGATGGAACTGGATGCCATGATCTTAGTTTTCTGAATGTTGAGCTTCAAGCCAACTTTTTCACTCTCCTCTTTCATTTTCATCAAGAGGCTCTTTAGTGCTTCTTTTCTTTCTGCTTTAAGGGTGGTGTCATCTGTATATCTGAGGTTATTGATATTTCTCCTGGCAATCTTGATTCCAGCTTGTGCTTCATCCAGCCCAGCGATTCTCATGATGTACTCTGCATATAAGTTAAATAAGCAGGGTGACAATATACAGCCTTGATGTATTCCTTTTCCTATTTGGAACCAGTCTGTTGTTCAATGTCCAGTTATAACTGTTGCTTCCTGATCTGCATACAGATTTCTCAAAAGGCAGGTCAGGTGGTTTGGTATTCCCATCTCTTTCAGAATTTTCCACAGTTTTTTGTGATCCACACAGTCAAAGGTTTTGGAATAGTCAATAAAGCAGAAATAGATGTTTTTCTGGAACTCTCTTGCTTTTTACATGATCCAGCGTATGTTGGCAATTTGATCTGTTTCCTCTGCCTTGTCTAAAACCAGCTTGAACATCTGGCAGTTCAAGGTTCACGTACTGTTGAAGCCTGGCTTGGGGAATTTTGAGCATTACTTTACTAGCGTGTGAAATGAGTGCAATTGTGCAGTAGTTTGAGCATTATTTGGCATTGCCTTTCTTTGGGATTAGAAGGAAAACTGACCTTTTCCAGTCCTGTGGCCATTGCTGCTGCTAAGTCACTTCAGTCGTGTCTGACTCTGTGCGACCCCATAGACGGAAACCCACCAGGCTCCCCCGTCCCTGGGATTCTCCAGGCAAGAACACTAGAGTGGGTTGCCATTTCCTTCTCCAATGTGTGAAAGTGAAAAGTGAAAGTGAAGTTGCTCAGTCATGTCCGACTTGTAGTGACCCCATGGACTGCAGCCTACCAGTCTCCTCCGTCCATGGGATTTTCTAGGCAAGAGTACTGGAGTGGCTTGCCATAAGTTTTCCAAATTTGCTGGCATATTGAGTGCAGCACTTTCACAGCATCATCTTCCAGGATTTGAAATAGCTCAACTGGAATTCCATCACCTCCACTAGCTTTGTTCATAGTGATGCTTCCTAAGGCGCACTTGGCTTTGCTTTCTAGGATGTCTGGCTCTGGGTGAGTGATCACACCATCGTGATTATCTGGGTCGTCTGACAATATTAGCTCACAAAAATTAGCAGCCTGTTTCCTGATGTGGACTAACTTCTCTACATTTGCATCTGTCTTTGAGAAAGTATATAATCATTATCCTTTCAATCCATGGCCAAAAACTATTGATTTTATCTCAACAGATAAAACAGGCAGAATTTTGGCCCCCATGGCCTTTGCCCTTTAATGGCATGCCCGTGGTTATGTTATAGTGTGTGGCAAAGTACATGACAAATATGATTAAGGATGTTAACCAGCTGACCTCAAGATAGAGAGATGATCCTGTATATTCTAGGCAGGTCTAATGTAATCACATGAACCCTGAGAAGCAGAAAAGAAATCAGAAGAGGAAAATCAGAAACAGCAGAAGGGCATGTAGGAGATTACAACCATGAGGAGAATTTGATGCACCATCAGTGGCTTGAGAATTAAAAAAGTCATGTTTCAGGGAAATGGAGACTGAAGTCCTACAACCTCAATAAACTAAATTCTGTCAATGACCTGAGATGAGTTTGCAGGTAGAATCTTCCTCAAAGCCTTAGTTAAAACTCTGGCTGGCTGAATTATGATTTCAGCCCTGAGATACTCTGAGCAGAAAGCAGGTGAGCCACTTTGTGCCAGGACTTTTGACCAACTGTGAGATGCTAAGTAGACATTGTTTTAAGCCTCTTTAAGCCTCAAAGTTAGTGTTAATTTGTTACAGAAGCAATAGAAAATAAATAAAACTTGAATCCACCTTTTTGCTCCATCTCTAAGGCCTCTACCCTGATCGAAGCCACCACCATCCAGCTGTTGGACCACAGAAGAAGCCTCTCGACTCCTCTCCACATCCCTTCTGACTAAACTTTTAAATAAGATACACTTCAGCCCAAATCTTTGTTTTTTGAAACAGAAACCTGATCGTGTAACTCCTGTCTCAAGTTCCCCATACGTGTACTCTCTTTAAGATATCTGAGGTATCTTAATACTATTCAGCATCTTCCCAATGGCTTCCTGACAAACCTGGTTAACTTCCACTTAGTCTTTCATTTTCAATTTAAATGCTTCTTGCAATGCACTGTCTGCCCGCCTGCTTAGGTACTTTTATGTCACTGTATGTTTTCCTTCAAAGCATTTTTTAATTGCAACTTTAGTTCTATTATTATTTTATTATACTTCAAACCAGAAAGTCAATCCCATAATGTATCATAGAGTTTTTCTGATCAAGATAATAGTAGCTAAAACATTTATCACAAACCTAGGAGATAATAAGCACTAAATTGTATCTTATATATTATACCAAATAGTATCTCATGTATATACATGTGTGTATGTAACATATGATGTTATTATGTGCGATTATTAGGACACCCACCCAGGATCATAGAAAAGGAACCCAAATTGCCTAATAGGAGAATTTGGGAAGAAAGTCTCCCAGGAAAGGTTTTAACGATGAACAGGATTCAGCCAGGTGAAATATTGGTGGGAGAGGAGAAGATGTTCCAAGAAAAGGGATAACATGAGCAAAAATAAGGAAATGAGAGTAACATGGTGAATGTGGGGAACTCTGCTGCTGGCATCAGTAGTTACACAAATCCCGTAATGGATATGCTTTGTCAAAGCAGGTGTCCCAATGTCTGCCTGGTGTATAATTTGGCAAGTATGCCTGCCCAGCCAACGAACTGATTATCATCACACAGAATTCCTGGTGCCCTTCTTCCAACTTGGTATCCTCTGCAAGTGCACCAAAAGGACCCATCAAAGGCTGGCATAGAAATATGGAAGAATTGTGAATGACAGAGTCTTCAACTTTTTGACACTAGGTTATTTTTCTTTTCTTCAACAGATCAACAAGTATACACTAATCTCATCTCTGGGCCAGACTCTCTGGAGAATGCAAGAGAAGTCTAAGACTTGACTCCTGCTCTCAGGATCATAATATAATTAAAGGAGGAGTGTGAATACATATACAAAATAAAGAATAACTCAGGTTAGCACATAACAGATGCTAGCCCATAACCAACAGTCATACTGTCCTTCCTTCTTGCTGACAGAACCCAAAGTTTGCTCAAATATGACCCAGATTACAACATGCCCTGGGAATGTAGCTCCCTACTCCAGCTTCAAGGAAGAAGCTGTAATTGGTGGATGTTAGTCACAGACATTCCACTTTTTTTGCCAGTGATTGGTCTAGGGGTAAGCATGTGAGTTTCTTCTGGATAGTGAGACATAAAGGAAAGTCTCGGGGGAAAAGAGACAGTGTTTTCTGCACACGTTTCCCCTGTGTGCGATGGTATTATGTGTGAGGGTGGTACATGGCGCCAGTTTGCCACCATGAGTTAATAAGCCTAGGGACAGAAAGCCAACAGCAGAAAGGAGAGAGAGAATGAGCCTGAGTTCCTGGTGATGTGCTGATTCTCTGCAAGAAACCTGTCATCCATTGCCAGAATTTTGTTCTGTGAGTTAACACTGCTTCATTGTCAAAGCCATTGTAGATCAGTATTCTGTTTCTTAGAGTCAAACATATCCTGACTGGTTCAACATATATGAGAGACCGATTGCAAACAACATGGAATCTGCAGTCATAGGAGTTAAGGACAGGAGTTCAAATTCCAACTCCATCAACAAGGCTCTGCCACCCTTAGAGCAAATATTAGGGAAAGGGCACTGTGCTAAACACATGGGGGTTACGCAAAGATGAGGAAGCTCATCTAAAGATTTTACAATCCAACAGGCAAAGTATGCATTACTTTAAAAACACTGTCTAAGTTGCACAGTAGAATGCAAGGTGCAACTGGAAAAGAAGAGATTCAACAAGCATGTGCAATTTGGCCAAACTGTGTGTTTACGGCCAATATTCATCCTGACAGGTAAATACCTATGATATACCAGCTTTTCAGTATTTTGAATATTTTAACTGTGAAAGATATTACACTCCAGGAGCACGAAAGGAAGAAAGCAGAGCATTTGAGCTGCATCTTGAATGATGAGAAGGACTAACAGGGAACAGGAACAACCCCATATCAGCTGAAGAAATAGCAAAAACACAGGTCCTGAGGTGAGAAAATGCAGAGGAGATTCCACGCAATAATTTTTGTGATCTGATAGCTGAAATTTTTTACAAAAGTATACACATTGTAGGAAACTCAAGTTTGCAAAAGATGTCATTCATTTGAGAAATGTCAACGAAAGATACTTTGAAACATTTTGCACTAGTAAAATTATGTGTTTGTTTACAGATAATAACATAATTGTCATCATGTTAGCAGAGTAGAGCTATAGAAAACTACCATGTTATAATCAGTACCTTAAAGAGCAGTCAATCAAATAACTGGTTTCTGGAATTCTAATGGCAATCAGTGGTAAGGTGAAATTCTATTTGCATATACTTATTGAATAGTTACTTTTTAAAATTTTAAATAGTATTAAATGATATTTTAGATTCGCAGCAGAATGGCAGATATACATGTGTGTGTATATATATATATATATATAGTATAGAGAGTTCTCATATATCTTTCACTTGACTTCCCTACTATTAACTAAAGTATAGAATTTATTCAGAGCTCAAGTTTTTTTCTGTGACTGTTCTTTTTTCCACTTTAGGACCCCATCCAGGACCCCTTTTAATTACAATGTCTCATGGCCTCCTGCACCCTGTGACACTTTGTCTTTCCTTTATCTCATAGCTTTGACACTCTCGAAGATTACTGGTTAGTTATTTTACAGGCCATCCCTTGACTGGGTTTGGCTGTTGTTTTCTCGTGCTTTGATGGAGGTGGGCATCGGTAGAACATGTCACAGAAGCCATGTGAGATTCTCTCAATGTGAAAGCCTCTCTCGGTGCATCCTCTCGAGAGGTGCTTGATGGTTGTATGTATTACTGGTGAAGCACACCTCCAGCATTTTACTAAAGTGGTGGCTGCCAGGATTCTCCCCAGGAGTAGAACTTTCCTCTCTGTTCCCTTTTCCCAGACGAAATGACTCTTCCCTAATACCCTAAAGCCAGAGGTGCTTATTGCCTTTCTCCCCAAAGATGAAAGATTTTGTTCTGTCTGGGAGATAAAGGAGACAAATCTAGTAGAATTTCTTGCCTGTCTATGGCTGCTCCCTCTCTTCCCCATGTCTGCTCCACAGTAGGCATTTCTTAGGGCTCCTCTTACCTTTTTTGAGTGCCTGGTATCTCACAGAGAATGAGGCTGGAAGAGAGTGCAGACTCCTCCAATTTATGTAGCCCCTTGGGGATCCCACTGTCCCACCAGCCCTAGACCACACTTGACCTTTACCCATCTGTCAACTATTTCAGCAAGACTCTTTGTATCCAGATGTGTTTTCCTCAGAGGTTTCTGGGGAAAGGTTTTCTTCCCCAGAAGAGGTTTCTGCACCTCTTCTCTCCCTACAGGCACTGTTTTTCCTTTGACTTGAAGCCAGTTTATTTCTCTATGATCTTAACTCTATAGATCCAAAAATTTTATGAAGTTTGACAGAAGTCTGAAGTCTTCACACAGACATGTATTGTGCAAAGTACAAGTAATCTGCACAAGTGACATCCAGTGTCCTTCTTAAGTTTTTGGAAACAGAAAGGGAAAGAAAATACTCTGTATTTGGATGCAGGTCTCTATCATTTACCACCTTTTCTCTTCCTTGGGGATTTGTTCAAGAGTTTTGGAGGAGAAATAGTGGCTTCCCAGGTGGCGCTAGTGGTAAAGAACTTGTCTGCCAATGCAGGAGATACACAAGACAAATTTCTGTCTCTGGATCGGGAAGATCCCCTGGAGGAGGGCAAGGCAACCCACTCCAGTATTCTTGCCTGGAGAAGCTCAGAGATGAGGAACTTGGCGGACTACAGTCCATAGAGTCACAAAGAGTCAGACACGACTGAGTGACTTAGCATACATCCTGTCAACAGACATGAAAGAACCCCTTTGTAGAAGGATGAAATCAAAGGAAATAGCCTTTGGAGTCAAGGGATCTGGGCCCTAATTCTAACAGACAAGACTTTGTGGCCACAGAACTTTGAATAAATTGCCTAACTTCTCTTGGCCTCAGATTTTTTCCATCCATAAAATAGGACTGGTAACACATAAGACCTGAGCCTGGGAGGATTTGATGAGAAAATGTTAAAGCACAAATATTTTTCTAGACCAGGAGTCAGCAAAAGTCTTTCTGTAAAAGGCCAGATTTTAGATATTTTAGGCTTTGCAGATCATACAGCCTGTCACAAGTATTCAACACCAGTGCTTTGGGCAAAGCAGCCACGGAGAAGACCTAAAGGAACAGAAATGACTGTGTCTCATTTTCATTTACAAAAACAGGTGTCAGACCAGAGGGTCTGGAGGCAGGCAGTCATTTGTGACCGTTACACTGGACACAACTTGCCTGGGGGCACATTCAATGTACAATAAAATTACCTGATTCCTCTCTATTTAAGATATCCTCAGCCTTATCTATTTGCTAGAGTCAGACCAACATTTGTCCTATTTGAAGGTGAAAACAAATCTTGTCTCCGAGAACCCACAAACTGTCTTAGTTGTTCATGCTCCATGTTGTCACCTGGTCACAGAATTTGCAAAAGTGTCACTGCTTCTGCCCAAAGAAGGCCCATACCACTGTCCAGTGGGTTAAGCACCAACTGATGCTGCTTAGGCCTACCTGTGAGTATTCCCAACTATTTTTCTACAGATTCTGGCTGCATGATGTTTATGAGTGAAGGCTCCTGAACTAGACTCCAGAATTCAGATCCTAGAAATGCTATCTGTATGACCTCAGTCTCCTCATCTACAGGATGGGACTCAGAAATCTCCACCTGGTAGAGGTGTGGTGAGGATTAAATGAGCCACTACTTGTAGAGTATCTAGAATAGTGCCTCCCACAAGTAATTGCACAGTAAATCCAATATGATTACTCTCTTGGGTAGCATTCTCTGTGCAGGGCACTGAGACGGAGGTGATGGCATTCTGAAGTCCTTATGAAATTCACCTTCTAAGAAGAGCAATAGCCTTCTGTCTCTCACTTCTTACCTTGAATCAGAAAACTGTCTAGGGTTAACGTGTGTACCCAGGACCCTACACAGACCACATCCTGCCACAAAATTGACATTCTGATGGGGGCCCTGAGGCCCTGGAGCCCCACCTTCTACCATCTGACCAGGCTAGAACCCGGTTCTGCTTCTTCTCTGTCTTAAGACTGCAGGGAACTATCCTGCTCCCACCATTTAACACACACATATGCACAAGCATATTGGAGAAGGAAATGGCAATCCACTCCAGTGTTCTTGCCTGGAGAATCCCAGGGACAGGAGAGACTGTTGGGCTTCCGTCTATGGGGTCACACAGAGTCAGACACAACTGAAGTGACTTAGCAGCATGCACAAGCATTGGTTGGTCTCTTTTTCCTCCCAGAGGTGGATCTTCTGATTTCTCACCCAGCTGACCTCTCCTCTCAAAGTTCCACTTGCATACACAACTCAAATTTTGTGGGAGCATTTTCAAGCTTTTAACTCTATAAAGTGCCTGGTGTGTGTATGCTTCTTAGTGAATTTTCATTCTCTTTCCCTAAACCAACAAAGAGAAGCCAATGTAAATAAGTAAAAAAGAAGAAAAGTGCTGAAAGAAAGAAGTTTTTGACTTCTGGATCCCTACTCAGAGTTCCTGAGGTTGCAGGGCAATAAAAAGCAAGTGATGGGGCAAATGGCAGTATGAGGACCCCAAGTGTTTCTTAGGGGTCCTCTGCTGCTAATGAACATGAAGTGATGACGATGGAGATGGGGACAGTAACACCCAACGTTTATGAGCCCTTAGTATATGCCGACTGTCTCAGGGCATACTCAGTCCTCACAGTCGCCCTATGAGATGGGCATTGCTCATCCACATTTTACAGCTGAGAAAACTGAGGGTCAATTCGATCATGTTCAAGGATGCAAAGATAAATGTGATGATTCAAACCCAGGTCAGTTTCCTCCTAAAGCTCTGCTCTTGAGACCCCCCCCCCCGCCCCCATCTACACTAGGTTGTAGCAGGATGCATTCAGGTTCAGGTGTGTATTAAGCAGGCACTTGGCATCCTCAGCCAGCTCATGTTTGGCAGCTCTGTCAACTGGGCCTATAAGTGAAGGAACAAGAAGGGGTGTAAGAGTGGACAGATGCTCAGCAGCTGAATGACCAGTGGGAATCATGGGCCAGAGCGCTATGTGGCAGGAAACAGAGCTGAAAGGCAAAGAGAGCCAAGAGAGCCAACGTGGGATCTCTGGGTTGTCCATAGAGTAGGAGATGGAGTCCACAGAATCTTGAACACATGTTAGGCGGCTATGAAAAGCCTTCATGGGATACAGTCTTGCTTTCAAAGCGAGGTGGCCAGGCTGTGCTCGGGACAGGAATTCAGGCTTAGTGTGCCTCCTACTCCGCGCACTGCAAAAATACATGCTCTGGCTCTGAGAGCAGACTGAGAAGGTCAGGGCCCATTGGCTTGACTCAAGAAGCAGCCTGACGGGTGATTTATCTAGCTTGTGGTGTGTGTGTATGTGTGTGTGCGTGTGCTCATGCGTGTGTGTTCATGTTCATGAATACCTGTGTATGTGTACATGTGGCCATCTGTGTAGATGTGCTTGTGTGTTAATATGCATCAGCCGTATGCATTCCCATGCTCACCATCTGCGCACGCGCCCGGGTAAGCACCTTGATGCTCAGAAGAGTGAGTTAAATGAACAGACGCTTGTGAGTCTTCCAGCCTTCTTTTTGTGTGGATGGGTCAGGGCCATTGTTTGGTACTATTAACCTGGGACTCGGGCCTTGTAAATGAACCCAACAGGGTACTGCAGCTTGGATGCCTTCCAGCATGGGGTATGGGAAGGGGGTTGGGTTTCAAAGCCTTCATCACACTAGACTGCCAACTTCCCTGATAACTTGGGCTTTGGAGGACGCAGGCAAAGGGGAAGTATCAGACTGGAAAATTGCCCAGTGATCTGTTACAAACATATTGTCAACTGCTGGAGCCTCCAGTGCCTGTCCCTGCTGTGATGGGTGAATGCCATTCCCTTTGGCTCTTTGGAAGCCATGTCTAGTCCGATTCACACTGGGGTGAAAAAAACATCTCGTGCCTCAAGATGGAGGCATGCAAAGGCATGAGCACATTGTCTGCGAGTAAAGGACAGAGTGGGAGAGTGAGGGAGAGACACGTACACTAGCATGGAGGGCATCCCCCCTCTTTCTGTCTCTTCGACTGCCTCCACTCTACATGTATCCCAAAGCCCTGCATCTCTGAGGACCATCTCCCACTCGCCTTCAGGATTTAGTTCGTGCATTGGGGGTTCCCAGAGGGCACAGTGATAATATTCATCACCAGGTCCACAGAACAAAGTTACTACAGACCCAGAGCTGGACACAGTAGACAACTGTCTTTCTGATACGAGTTGAGGATCCAGAAAGGCTCCCCTGTCTCAGATCATCTACCCTCCTACCCTGATTATGTCTCCTTACTTCCTCAAGTAACCTGGTATTCATCTTAAGGAAATATGTGCATTTGTATTTAATTTAGAGTATGTTGTTATTTGGCAAGGGTCACACATAAGGACTAACATATTAACAGTGCTCCATTTCTAGCATAAGTTAACGAAACCGTCACCACTCATGGTCCCTTGTAGAGACCTAAGAAAAGGAACACATGTTAGGTAACTTCTGATGAGAAGAACTGGAACTCAGAGCATTACTGTAGGCTGTGTGTGTGTGTGTTGCACATTATGACAAAAAAATTGAGATGGAAGACGGTAAGCACACCTTCACACAGAAGAACGTGTAGATCCCTAACAAGAGGCAACACACATGTACATGAGTTAGGTGATACACCCTGAAAAGTAAAATAATACTGGTTCCCAGGGATGCCATGAGAGATGGGTGATGTTCCTCCAGGACATCTTGAACTAGGTTGTGAAGGCCTGCGGGGTTGATTAGCATCACCACAAGGCTAGTGTCAACAGGCAGGGAGCAGACAGCAAGCAAAGTATTTTTAAAAGGTCCACTGTCAGACCATCTGGGATGGTAGGTGTTGATGAGAATGAACATCAGCAGTGGGAAGAAGTAAAGGTTCCCGTCCCCACTAGCCCAGGAAGGTGATGAGCATAAAGTAAACAAATTGAAATGGGCACAAATCAATTAGATGCTGACAAATAAAAACTGTAATAGCCCAGGATGAGGTATTATTAAAAATGACTTGTCTGAGCCTGATGCCTTTAGATTTACATTTAAATGTAATTAACAGTGAATGGCACTTGCTGCTGTTCACGTTCTGCCAGCGGATGGTGTTTGTTAGAGTGCTGTGGAGAGGCCGGGAAACATTATCTCTAGAAAATATTCCCTCCATGTTTTTATTCCTCCATTCTTTGACTTCCTTATGTTGTACTAGGAGAAGGAGCACAGCTGCCTCCTGGTGTGTGCCCTCCTGTGGCTCATTCCCCAGATGAAATCACCAGCAGCTCGAGACATTGTGGCCATCTCCACAGCAACCACTGAGAACACAGGAGTCTTCCATTTCCCTCATCAGTCAGTTCAGTTCAGTTCAGTTCAGTTGCTCAGTCATGTCCGACTCTCCGCGACCCCATGAATCACAGCACGCCAGGCCTCCCTGTCCATCACCAACTCCCGGAGTTCACCCAAACTCATGTCCCCACAGTCGGTGATGCCATCCAGCCATCTCATTCTCTGTTGTCCCCTTCTCCTCCCGCCCCCAATCCTTCCCAGCATCAGAGTCTTTTCCAGTGAGTCAACTTGTCGCATGAGGTGGCCAAAGTATTGCAGTTTCAGTTTTAGCATCAGTCCTTCCAATGAACACCCAGGATTGATCTTCTTTAGAATGGACTGGTTGGATCTCCTTGCAGTCCAAGGGACTCTCAAGAGTCTTCTCCAGCACCACAGTTCAAAAGCATCAATTCTTCGGCAATCAGCTTTCTTCACAGTCCAACTCTCACATCCATACATGACCACGGGAAAAACCATTGCCTTGACTAGACGGACCTTGGTTGGCAAAGTAATGTCTCTGCTTTTTAATATACTATCAAGGTTGGTCATAACTTTCCTTCCAAGGAGTAAGCGTCTTTTAATTTCATGGCTGCAATCAGCATCTGCAGTGATTTTGGAGCCCAAAAAAATAAAGTCTGACACTGTTTCCACTGTTTTTCCTTCTATTTCCCATGAAGTGATGGGACCAGATGCCATGATCTTTGTTTTCTGAATGTTGAGCTTCAAGCCAACGTTTTCACTCTCCTCTTTCACTTTCATCAAGAGGCTTTTTAGTTCCTCTTCACTTTCTGCCATTTATTACTAAAGGGATTTGATATGGAAAAATACTCTGTTGACTTTCTAAGACTTGGAAGCAAGTCAATCCTTCTCCTTCCCTAGAAACACGGCTGTGAAGTAGAGAAAGGTGTGCTTTTGGACTCAAGCAGATTTGATTCCTTGAATCCTGCCTCTACTCCTCCTTTCTGCTTTTCTGCAGCAGGTTTCCTGTCGTGGAAATGGGGATCTCAGTACCTCCCTTGCACAGTGCTTGTGCTAAGCTGCTTCAGTTATGTCCAGTTCTTTGGACTCTATGGGCTGTAGCACAAAGGCTCCTCTGTCTATGGGATTCTTCAGGTAAGAACACGACATTGGGTCACCATTTCCTACTCCAGGAGATCTTCCCGACCTAGGGACCAACCTGAGTCTCTTACATTTCCTGCATTGGCAAGCAGTTCTTTACCATGAGTGCCACCCGGGAAGCCCTCCCTTACGCAGCATTGTTAGCAAAGGTTAGACAATTAATAGATACTTCCGTGCACGCTAAGTCGCTTCGGTCCTGTCCGATTTTGTGCATCCCCATGTGTAGCCTGCCAGGCTCCTCTCTCCGTGGGATTCTCCAGGCAAGAATACTGGAGGGGGTTTCCAGGCCCTCCTCCAGGGGATATTCCTGAGCCAGGGATAGAATCCACAACCAGCATTGGCAGGCTAGTTCCTTACCAATAGTGCCACCTTAGTGAGCAATGATTATGCTCTGGATGCTTTACGTGTATGACTGTCTTTTATCTAAAAGGTAGAAAATATTACTCCAGGTTTTAGTTATCTATTACTGTGTAATAATCCACTCTGAAATTTGGTGGCTTAAAGCAGCTACCATGGTATTATCTCTCATAGTTCTATGAGTTGATGGGCCTCAGATGGGGGGCTGGGGTTCTTCTGGTTTTTCTTGGAGTGTCTCCTGTGGTGCAGTTGGGGTTGGAGTCACGTGGGCTCAACTGGCATGCTGAAATGGTTGGGGTGCTCTCCCATGTGGTCTGAGGGCCTCTCCAGGATACACTTCTTATGTGACTCCTCAGGGTTCCCCAAACACAAAAGTGCAGACTACCAGGCTGTTTAATTCTGGGATCTGAACCCCCAGAGCATCACTGCTGGTTTCCTCTATTCTTTCAGTCATATCACATGAGGGTAGAAGTTGGATGTGAAAGCGGATTACACAGTGACATGAAGACCGAGAGGCATGGTCTACTGGGGCCAGCTTCAGAGATCGGCTGCTTTGTTTCTACTTTACTTAGAAGAAAACTGTGGCTCTCAGAGTTTTAGAAACTTTCTCAAAGTCACAGAGTGACTAAGAAGTAGAAGCAAGATTCAACGTTAGGCATCCTGAATTTCAGAGATTGCGAATTTTGCCTCCACCTCTGTACTGACTTTTAACAGTCGTGAAAAATTCCTAAAATAGTGTCTGGCATATAAAGTCTCCTCTTTGAGTCTAATTTTATCTTGTTTCCTCTCTTTTTTTCATGCTATCTCATAAGAACAGGAATCCAGAAGTCAAAAGCTTCTTTATTTTTGCAAAAGAAAATGTTCACTTATTTATGTTTGCTTGGCTTGTCAGTTTAGGGAAATGGATAATTTACTAAGCAAACACATCCTATGCACTTTCTAGAGCTAAAACTTTGAAAAACACTCCCACAAAAATTGAGTTGCATTTGCCAGTGAAACTTTCACAGGACAGCTCTGCTGGGTCAGGGGCTGGAGACTGACTTCTGGGAGGAGAAAAGGGCCAACCTGTGTGTGTGTGTATCTATGTTTGTGTCCATGTGTGTTGTAAAATGTGGGAGGAGGACAGCTCCCTGCGGACTTAGGAGACAGAAGAAGGAGAATCAGGCTTTATATACTTTATATACATGTTCCCTTAATCTACTCAATAATTCCTCAAGGATAATATATTATTATATTCATTTTACTGATAATAGTCAAATAATTATCTTATGCTCTCTGGATGTGCTATGCTGTGCTTAGTCACTCAGTCATGTCCAACTCTTTGCAACCCCATGGACTGTAGCCCACCAGGCTCATCTGTCCATGGGGATTCTCCAGGCAAGAATACTGGAGAGGTTGCCATGCCCTCCTCCAGGGGATCTTCCCAGGCCTCCCATATTGCAGGCGGATTCTCTACCATCTGAGTCACCAGAAAAGCCCATGAAAACTGGAATGGATAGCCTATCCCTACTCCACTGGATCTTTCTGACCCAGGAATCGAACTGGGGTGTCCTGCATTTGCAGGCAGATTCTTTACCAGCTGAGCTACCAGGGAAGCCCACCCTGTGGATAGCCGAGGTCATTTTTTAGTGTCAGAGAAACAGCTGCATATTGTTCCCTCTACCTCCTCCACAACTACCACCTGACAAGTCACCGATGTGTGTTAAGACCTTCATCCACGTGGCTCCTCCATGCCCTACATGCTATCTGTGGTCCCTCTACTTTATAAAAAGCAGATCTCTCCTCTCACACAGGGTTGAAAGGGCCAAAAGGGTCATGCAAATAATGACTAGGCAGTGTTTTCTGGACAAAATGAATGATCAGAATTACCTGGGAAGAATTTTTTAAAATGCAGATTATCAAACCTAATACAAAATGTACTGACCTAGATTTTTCAATAGCAAGACTCAGGCTTGACGTGGATTAAAATCTCCCACAGGTAATTCTGAGGCTCAGGCAAGCTTTGGATAACTGCTGGGGGAGTTCAGAATGGATGTGCCCTTGGCAAAGGGAAAGCTTACATAGGGAAATATTGGGTTGGCCAAAAAGTTCATTTCGGTTTTTCTGTAACATCTTATGGAAAAACCTGAATGAACTTTTAGGCCAACCCAATATTTCAGTTGAACACTCAACTGAAGAAGTTGAGTTCTGTCTGATTTTTAAGGATGAATGAAATCTAGATAGGTGATGATAATTGAAAGGGCATTTCCGATACGAGAGTTGGTGTGGAAGAGTAAGAAGCAGAAAAACACATGACATTTTGGGAAATAATGAGAAATGTTAGCCAAGGTATAATGGTAGTTCCTAATGCTTCTCTCCATGTGGAGGGAGACCTGTTGGGGAAAAGTTCCGGTCTCTCTCCTCCCCTCACTCATGATGTCTCAGGGAAGTTTAGGAAAGAAATGGAATGTGTGCTCTTCAACCCCTTCCAGCCCCACTCCAAGGTACTGCTCTGCTCCTCCTCATAAGTTTTCAGGGGTAACTTCTGCTCCCATGGAATAGAGGATGCCAGTCCCAGCCCAACACTCCCTGAGGCTGAGTGGGTAGATTTAAACCTGGGGTTTTAGTTTGAATAAATCCACAAGGTTGAAGCTATAGGATATAGTCTTCAATGTTAGTCACTTGGATAAAATGGTAATATTATCATTACCATCCCTTCTGTGTTATTCATTTATTTCTCAGTTGGTTTAGAACTTAGTCCCTGGGTTCCTCAATCCCCAGTAGGAGCTCAGTGCTGGAAACAAAAGATTAGTCCTGACTAGGGAGCACTCCTGGAATGCCAGCATGAGTGAGTGAAAGCTGCTCAGTCCTGTCCAGCTCTTTGGGACCCCATGGACTGTAGGAGTGCTCCAGGCTCCTCTGTCCATGGGATTCTCCAGTCTATTCTACTGCAGTGGGCAGCCATTCCCTTCTCCAGGGGATCTTCCCAACCCAGGGATTGAACACAGGTCTTCTGCATTGCAGGTGGACTTTTTACTGTCTGAGCCACCAGGTAAGCCCGGAATGCCAGACTTTAGGCTAATAATTCTTAAACTTCTTAGAGCCACAAAGTGATTTGAGGCTGTGATGAATTTTGGGAACATTCTTCTTAGTTCAAGGTACATGATCAAAATTATTTGGGGGTTCTTTTAAAAAAATACAGATTACCTAATCCTACTCAAGAGCTCCTGATCAGATTCTTCCATGGTGAAACCCAAGTTTGGTATAGATAAAAGTTCTCACAGACAATTCTGATGGAGTACCTATTTCAGGATATTCACAGATTTCTGAATGAAACCTATTCATGGGCTACCCTCTAGTAGAAAAAGCTCTAGTTTTAAGCAAAAATGGGGAATTCAATCCTAGACATGACAAAGAGACATGGAAGGCAACAGTGATGTGGTTCTATTGGTGGCGCTGGTGTTTTGTTTCAGTATGAAGTCAGGAAGCACAAAAGGGCAAAGATGACCAGCCTTCCTGAATTTATTTTGTGGAATCCATGGCAGATATTTTCAGTACTCCAGCACTCTGATGGAAAGAAGCTAACAATTCCTGCATCAGAGAACACTGGGAAACACTAGAATTCTGTTGTTTGGGGGTTTTGTGACCTGGTTCTCATCAGCATCGTCTCTAAAACACGGTCCTCACATTCAGACAATGAGTTAACAAATAAGTGGATGCTGTTACACTTGTCTTTTCTTGTCAGTATTCCTTCTGCCCTTGCAATCATTAGAAAAGTAAAAAACCTACCAAATTGCAGCTGCTTCTCCTTGCTTAACCTAAAGTGTTATAATGAAAGCAATTTGGGGAACGGAAACAGGCTAGTCTGCTTAGAAATCTCCAGAGCATTGTAGGCTAATACATTAAAATAAAAGAGAAACAGAAGCCATCACTACAAATTGCAACATTATTGTTCAAGCCAAGATCGTCCTAATTATAAACTAGCATTTTTATAGATGTCACAGGGGCTGTTTTAGTGCCGCTTTGCTGATGCTAAAAAGATAGTGTGGAAATGTGATCAGGGATCCTCACACTACTGTCTAACTGGAGGGGGAAAAGTTAATTAGGCTCTTTTTGGCATATTAGTGAAGACAGGCTTATTAGACACATTTACAAGCTAATGATATGCCTATACTCTGCTATCAAAAAAAATGCATTTAAATAAACTGATTTACAGTTCAGCCATTTTCATCTCTTTAACAAGTACATTCACAATTACTTTCCCCACATTTAATTGTCCTGGAATCTGAGTATCTTCTGGAGACAGCACTGTGAGGTGATGATGGGGGGTGGTCTCTGCTCATCCTACCTTCCCTAACCTGCTTGGGACAGCAGGTACCTCCCCAGGCTACTTGTTGTCCACCTCCTACAAAGAACAGCCATGATCTGACTAATTGGTTCACTATTTGAACCAAGAGCGATGGATTTCAGAATGTCACTGATGATGAGTGCAAATGTTTGGAATAGTCAGCTGCAGGGGATAGCGGGGACAGGCCAGGGAAGAGGGGAAGCAAAATGGCCTGGTTAGCCAGGGACCCACTCTTCCTCTGGCCTCCTGGGAAATGAAGAGAGCATTGAAGGAAATGGGCATTCACCTCTTCAGCTCAGAAATCAAGAGCATCCCTCAGGGCCTAGTCACCCTTTTCTGAGCAGAGTAACCCCTTTTCCATTAAAACTCACTTTCTATACCATAGTGAACCTTCAAACAAACGCAGCCATCTGAGGCTGTCACAGCTGGAGATCTTGGCTTTATCACAAGAGGCTATTTCAGCTCCCTAAGCCTTATCAATGGGGATTTTAACAAAGCTTTTTGAGGGTTGGATTTTTTTTAGATTTTTATGTTGACCATTCTTAAAGTCTTTAATGAATTTGTTACAATATTGCTTCTGTTTTATGGTTTGGTTTTTTGACTGTGAGGCATGTGGACTGTTAGTTCCCTGTCCAGGGATCAAATCTGAACCCGTTGGGTTAAAAGGCAAAGTCTTAACCATTGGATCACCAGGAAAGTTTGTACTTCAAACTGTTTTTGAGAAGATTAGCTAAGGCACTGCTTGTAGAGCCTAGCAAAGGACCTGGCTTGAGGTAAACGCTCAACAAATGTTTGGTGTGTATATGTGCGGGCACGCCTGTCTTTGTGTGCATGCTCAAGTCTTGTCTGACTCTGTGACCCCGTGGACTGTGGCCTGCCAGGCTCCTCCGTCCTTCTCCAGGCAAGAATACTGGAGTGGGTTGTCATTTCCTCCTCCAGAGGACCTCCCTGACCCAAGGATCAAACCCATGTCTCTTGCATTGGCAGGAGGACTCTACCAACTGTGCCACCTGGGAAGCCCCAACATATATTATCTGGAATCATTAGCATCATCATTATTATTACCAGAATTACTAAATAGTGTGTAAAAATCTTTGATGGGTCCTTATTTCTCACAGAAGAAATCTGACTTATTTAACATGGTCCTTAAAACTTCAGATTATGATGCTAATTTCTCTTCCCGACTTACTCTTGAGCCCCTTTCCTACAAAACCACGCTCCACCCACAGAGAACTGCCCGTCTTCGGTAAGCATCTCTTTGTCCTTTGCTCGTGCTGCTCCCTTTTTCTCCAGGGCCCTGTCCTGTTGCCAGTTGCCATCCTCTCCTGGTTCTCCAGAAGGAATCCTCTTCCTCGGGCTCCTACTGCCTCCCTATTCCTCTTCCTTCCAGGCAGAATGATGACTCCTGCCCGACGCATCACACATGCCTCTTCTGGGTGTCACTTGCTTCACAGTGGGAGAATTATTTGTTTACCAGGCTATCTCCCCTGACAGAAGGCAGCCTCTTCAAGGACAGGAACCAGACACAAATTCTACTTTTCTGTCTAGGCTGTGACTAGCAGTATGTGTGTGCACACACACACTGTCATGTCTGACTCTTTGCAACCCCATGGACTGCAGCCCTCCAGGCTCCTTTGTCCACGCAATTCTCCAGGCAAAAATCCTGGAGTGGGTTGTCATTTCCACCTCCAGGGGATCTTCCTGACCCAGAGATCGAACTGGATTCTCTTGTGTCTCCAGCATTGGCAGGCAGATTCTTTATCACTAGTGCCGCCTGGGAGGCCCAGGTGGTTAGAAGTCCAATGAAATCAAGTTAAATTAAATTGACTTGAACTAGAGTTTCAAATAGATCATTTATAAGGTGCCATCTAGACCCAATATTTCATAAACCTGTCATTTTACTAAATACTGGATTCAACGCCCTTCTCTGAGCTTCAGTTTTTTATTTTTTTATTTATTTATTTTTTGTTTATTTTTCTTTTTTTTAAATATAAATTTATTTATTATAATTGGAGGCTAATTACAATACTGTACTGGTTTTGCCATACATTGACATGAATCTGCCTAATTTATAAAATGTGAATGATAATTGCTAACTCACAAGGCTACTGGGAGCCCTAGTGGGTCAGTTCATGTGAAAAGACTCTGTCAAGTTCAACTGCTCCACAAATGCTAATAGCATCGCTTCCTTGCTCACCCTTGTCTGTGTCTCTACAGCGAAATGAAGAGTAATAGAAAAGCACATTGTGCAGCTTGATTTGTATTTGTTGTTAATATTTTTCCCATGCCAAGTCCCCATAGTAAAGGTAGGCTCAGTATCATTCCTTCCCCAGGGAAAGAGGAATATTCCTTGGTGCCCATTTCAACAGGACGAAATAAAAGTCTCCATACATTGTAAGCTTCATGATCTGACTCCAATCTCAGTTCTTGTAATAGGAGCATCATGGGAAATGCCTCTTCTCCTCCTCTCCCCACAACCCCCTCCCTACAAAAAAAAGCCCAGTCCATCTTTTTATGATGATAATCATCATCAAAGACATCATTTGAGTTTAATGCCTGAGAATGGCTTCGCAAGCCAGTGACTAACAATGTTATGGACAATTATTTCTTTAGAAGGTTACTGCTTCACCCATCAAGGAAAATGTCACTTTTGTAAGGTAATAAATATGGTTTATGGAGAGAGTGCATGCATTCAGGTTTGCCGTTTAATTTGATCATGGTTCATCCCCAGCAATTCTTGGAGATCAAGTCACTCAAGAGCAGTGTCTCACAAGTCTTTTCTTGAGTGTTTTCTGAGTCATTATGTGGCCAAATGACATCCCCTATTTGTCTGAGGCATCTTTTAAGCAAAAAGAATTTATTCACCAAATAGGAGATTTGGGGAAGCACCATTCAGTCAGAACAGTCAATGCTGTGCCCCCAATTTCTACTATATACTTGAAACTGCTTTTTAGCACTTAAGGGGGCAGCTAGAATGGCATTCCTTGGCCGTATTCCTATTTGCCTGTGCTGAGTTCAGGAAAAGAGACACTCCAGTAGGGGAGTGAAAGGGAGGGCTCTCCCTTCTCTCCATGTCACTGTAGAGTCAGAGCATAGGCCAGATTGGACAGTCATCCCTCTAGAGGAACACAGCCCTGAAATGGGGTCGGGAGTACCCAAGGGAGTGAGATGTTGCATAAGGAACTCATAGAATCATCTTTCCTTACGGGTCACACTCGAGTGTCCAACGTGCTAGGTGTGTCTCTCGCTTCTGACATTACTATGTGGAACAAGTTCATGAACTATTTCTCTGTGTTTGTTTGGATGAGCATGCGAAACATTCATCCCTACATAGAATCATAGCCTGTTTAAATCAGATGAAATAGACTAACATACTGGAGGATAGTAACTCTTTTGCATCTGCTTTAGCAACAGAAAAGCTTGGGTTCAAACCTGACTCTGGCACTTATTGGAAAGAGTGCCAACGAAGTTGGAAAAATCAAGCAAACCCCTTCCTTAATCTCATAAGCTTTGTCTTTCAGAACTGCAAAATAGAAATGAAATTGTCCCTTCACCATGCTCTTCTGAGGAGTGAGTGAAATCGTGTCTACAAAGCACTCAGGACAGTGACTGGTGTCAAATAGGAGCCTCGTGCATGGCAGTTAAGGTGGTTGTCAGAGATCGTGCTATGAGAGGCAGCAGTCGCTGCAGTGCTGGTCTGGCCCCTCGCACAGTGAGGATGCTCAGTTCACTTTTGTTTGCTGTTTTTTTATCAAGATTATTTTGTTGGAGAGTAATTGCTGTATAATGTTGTGTGATCTCTGCTGTGCATCAGTGTGGATCAGTCATAATCATATATGTATATGTACCCCTTCTCTCTAGAGCCTCCCCCGGTCACTCCACTCCTCCAGGTCATCACAGAGCGCTGTGGTGGGCTTCCTGTGTTACACAGCAGCTTCCCTCTAGTTAACTATTTTGCACAGTAGGGTATATATGTCAACGCTACTTTCTCAACTTGTCCTACCCTGTCCTTCCTCCACTGTGTCCACTAGTCCACCCTCTATGCCCATATTTCCATTTCTTCTCTGTAAATAGTTTCATCAGTACTCTTTTTCTAGATTCCATATATATGCATGAATATACGATGTTTGTTTTTCTCTTTCTGTCTTACTTCACTCTGTGTAACAGGCTCTAGGTTCATTCACCTCATTGCAACTGACTTAAATTCATTCCTTTTTTATGACTAAGTAATATCCATAGTGTATATGTACCAAAACTTCTTTAGCTATTCTGTTGATGGATATCTAGGTTGCTTCTGTGTCCCGGCTATTCTAAATAGTGCTGCAATGAACGATAGGGTGCAGGTGTCTTTTTGAATTGTGGTTTTCTGGGGGTATGTGTCCAGTCGTGGGATTGCTGGGTCATGTGCGTGCGTGTGTGCTAAGTTGCTTCAGTAGTGTGAGACTCTTTGCGACCCTATGGACTGTAGCCCTCTAGATTCCTCTGTCCATAGGATTTTCCAGGCAAGAACACTGGAGTGGATAGCCATTCCTTTCTCCAGGGGATTGTCCTGAGCCAGGGATAGTCCCTCCATTGGCAAACAGGGTCTTTACCAGTCGCACCACCTGGGAAGCCCTTGCTGGGTCATATGGTAGTTTTATTCCTAGCTTGTTAAGGAATCTCCATATTGTTTTCCATAGTGGCTGTACCAATCTATATTCCCACCAACAGTGCAATAGGGTTGCCTTTTCTCCACATCCTCTCCAGCATTATTGAGTGTAGATTTTCTTGATGATACCATTCTTTTTCATTTTGAAATTATGGTTGAACACATAAATAGGTAAATAAAGCTGCTATTCCTCTTCACCTTCCAGAAAAGGGTGCTGAGGAACATAGGGGCTAAATGAGCAGCACAGAATCACGCAGGGTTTGGGAGAACTTGATCTTAGATTTGATTCCCAATATGGTGCTCTTCCAACATCTCTGATCACTACCTCCTTCCCTTCACCTCCCACTCTCCACAATATATGTATATGTGTTTGAGATATACATGTCTGTCTTACAGACAGAGAAAATACAAATTTTGAAGGAGATGTACTGCTTGTATTCCTGGAAGCTAGTGATGGGAGCCAGACTGATGCCTTAGGGTTGGGTGCACTCTCTGATGGATTTCACATCTTATTTCTCATGCTTGCAGAGCCCAGGTCCTAATGTGCAGTTGAACCTAGAGCCTGGAATTGAAGGAGGCTGAGCTGGACTCACAGCACAGATCCCCAGAGATTCTGTGGCTGAATAATCTTGGAAATATTCACTATTTTGTCTCCAAAATCCCTCTGGCTTACCCTGCTCTGGAGTACCTTTCCTCACCATGATTTCTACTGTATCAGAACTGTAGTCATACTAAAAACACGAGAGAAAATAAAAGAAGCTACTTTCTGGCTATTAAGCTTCTATAAACTTGGTATAAATAATAGGTTTAGGAAAACAATTGTCTTTGCACATTAAGAACAGAAGAAATATTGCACCTAGAATGAACTGCAGGAGTCCACGGGAAGACACAGACAACAGAGAGCTCATGGAACTGGGCCACGTGGCACCAGGACACATTCAGGGCTCCCCACTCTGTGCAGCGTCGCTTACAAGCTACACTCCTGCCTTTTGTTAGAGATTTGTGCTCAAGACACGGTGTGTTTTTTGGTCATTTAATAAGTAATTTTAGGTCTGACAGAGAATGGCAAGTTCTTCTAAGTTCTTCCTAGAATTTTCTTTTCAACTTTTGGCAGAGTTAACAGGTGTTTTTAAAGCTTTCCACTGTCAGCTGAGCAGAGCCCTGTGCACAGAGCGAGGGACCTTGTGTCCATCTCTGACACTCAGGGAGGGGTACATCTCTGCATGTTTACAGATTCACCAGACACTTATCTCCATCCTAACCTGAATATGCACTCTAGAACTTACAAACCAACCTGGTAGAAGAAAAGAAAAATTCATAATTTGCCGACTATAAACTCCAAATGGCTAAATCTCCTTTAAGTTGACTGAGATTGCTTTTTGGGGATCAGGTAAATTGGGTGATAGAAATAGAACTGATTACTACAAAAGATGAGGTGACATTTCTGCAGCCCCAAGGAACTGCTTTAATACCTGCTCTGACTTCTTTGTCTTGTAAGGTCAGAACATGACAGCATTGGGCTGTGTGCCATAACCCATTCTAACGGAACCATACTTCAGAGTAATTTGAAGGTATCCCGTGTGCATCTGGGCAGACCAAGGACACAGGGACACCCAGATGCCCAGAAAACTTTACAAAGTACTGTTAATCTAGCAGAAGTTTAGTCATGATAGCGACAATGGCATCAGTGACAACTGCAAGCACCTCAGATATAGAATCCTCAGGATGCACACTGAGCCCTTGAGGTATAGCATCTCTGGGGTTCTCAGTGCAAGACTTAGAAATGTTTTATCTCCAAACTATACCTCTTTCCTGAACTCCAGATTTAAATGCTACTGCCTTTGACACCCCCACTTGGCTGTCTAGCAGACATGTCAGTTTAGCACCTCTGAAGCTGAACCTATGAGCTCCACTCTACCCCGATGCTCAGTCAAACTTATACCACTTCCAGTCTCCCAGCCTGTCTCAGGTTACGACAACTCCATCCTTAAGTTTGCTCAATTTAGAAATCTTGAAGCCATTCTCGATTCTGCTTTTCTCTCAGACCCACATCTAGTTCATCAGGACGGTTGTCGTTACTTTCAAAATATATCATGACTCCAGCCACTTCTTACCATCTCCTGTTACTACTCTCGCCTGAGCCATCTCTCCCTGGGATACTTCAGCTGCCTCCTATGGGTCTCCTGCTTCCATTCCTGCCTTCCCCAACCGTCTGCACTTCACAAAGCAGTCAGAACGATCCCTTTAAAGTGTAAGTCATATCATGTCACCTCTGTCCAAAACTCTCCAGTGACCATATCTCACTCAGATAAAAGCTCAAAGTCCCATATGTCCTTGCTGTTCTTTGAACACACAGGCATGTTCCTGCCTTAGGGTTTTGTGTGGGCTGAAACTTCTCCCTAGAATGCTCTTCTCTCAGATATCCATGTGGCTGAATGTCCTACTTTTGCAAGTATTTGCTGAAATATCACCTTTTAAAATGAGGCATTTGAATCTTCATTCTGCCACTCTTCTTCTGCACTCCCAATCTATTCTCTTGTTTGGATTCCCCACTTCAATATTTACCACCCTTTCTACATAGCATAATTTATTGAGTATTATATTTATTGCTTGTTTCCTCTCTCTTCTCACCAGAACATAAGCTCTAAATGGCAGGGATGCTTACCCTGTTTTGTTTTTTGGTGTACCCCAGGTACCTAGAACAGGCATAAGGTGGTGGTGTGGTTCAGTCGCTAAGTCATGTTTGACTCTTGCAACCCCATGGACTGTAACCTGCCAGGCTCCTCTGTCCATGGGACTTCCCAGGCAAGAACACTGGAGTGGGTTGCCATTTCCTTCTCCAGGGGATCTTCCCCACCCAGGAATAGAACCCAGGTCTCCTGCATTTCAGGCAGATCCTTTACTGACTGAGCTATGAGGGTAGCCCAGGCATACGGTAGACAGTAAATATTAGATGAACAAATGAATGAAGATCACTGAATACAAAATGTTAGCACTAAAAGGGATGCTAGAGTTTTTCTGGCCTAAACCCTCTTCTTCTAGATTAAGAAATTTTAAATTGTTTCCTGGGTAGATTAAGATGTTTATCTAAGAAAATGCCCTGAGTCAGGGACTTCCAAATTCCCTTGCTCTGTGCTTCAGAGGATTTTACCCTAGATCTTGAAACGATGTTATTAATATTACGTGTTATTTTTCTTTCTGGACTTGAAGTAGAGAGATTAACCATATTCTTAGTTCATAGGGACACAGGAAGCAGCATACCTGGGAACGCTGAGTGGTACCTGACTAGGTTCATTCCTAGATTCGCGTGAGCTCTTTCCAGTGGGCTGCTGGAAATACATGTGTGTGTGTGCAAGCATGTGTGTGTAAACATGTGTGTACATGTGTGTTTGTGGTGGTGGTACAAGAGAACAAGTGCTGAGTAAACTGGTCAGAATGGCAAAGCTTCATGTTCCAGGTTTTAAGAGTGTTTGAGGAAGTTCCCAGCACTTTTAGTGCAGAGTGATTACAATCTGTAAAGTATAGAACGCAGCTACAGTTTCTCATGTTTGAGTAAAGAAAAGGGAGTTAGAGGGTTTAGGATTTACCTGCTATTTTTCAACCAGAAAGTTGTAGAACCTAAAACTGAATATGAGTTTTCAGATTCCTAGATGCTATCTTTTAATATTACGATGTGTTCTCACACATGATGAAGTGTCCACTTATGGGTATTTCAGGGTTACCCACCGAGCAAGGAACTGGGTGATGGGGCTTCATTTTCTATACAAGGCAGAGCTATAGATCTCAAGGCACTGTGCAACAGTAGGAAATATTAAAGTTATTAACTTTAAAAAATGTTAATGGGTTTCCCATTTCATCCTCTCTCGTTATTTGGTTTTGCTTTTCTGTTTCTCTGACACTTAACTCTGAGGATGTGACACTAAAAATATCAGGGCCTTCAGGCTCCCTGACCCTTAGCTCCTTTTCTTCCAACAGCTGGGACATTTGATCCTTGCCAGCAGGCTCTGCTTTAGAGTTAGGGCAAATCATTTCCCCCAACACACATTTTTTTAATACTTAAAAAAAGGTCATGTCCATGAAAGTGTGTAGGACACAGTAAGCCTTCAGCAAATTATAACACCCTTCTTCTTCTCTTTGGAACTTCTTACATTCTCTAAATATAGTAGAGAGTATAAAGTTTACCACTTGGGAATCGGAGATAAACTAAATCTTCAAGGGCCCATCTACAAAATAAGTTCAGAAAATACTAAGATCATGGCATCTGGCCCTATCTCTTCATGGCAAATAGGGAAACAATGGAAATAGTGGCAGGTTTTATTTTCTTGGGCTCCAAAATGACTGCAGACAGTGACTGCAGCCATGAAATTAAAAGACACTTACTCCTTACAATAAAAGCTATCACAAACCTAGTCAGTGTATTAAAAAGCAGAGATACCAACTGACCGAAGTCTGTATAGTCAAAGCTTGCATGGATGTGAGAGTTGGACCATAAATAAGGCTGAGTGCTGAAGAATTGATGCTTTCAAACTATGTTGGAGAAGACCCTTGAGAGTCCCTTGGATAGCAAGGAGATCAAAGCAATCAAACCTAAAGGAGATCAACCCTGAATCTTCATTGGAAGAGCTAATGCTGAAGCTGAAGCTACGATACTTTGGCCACCTGATGCAAAGAGCCAACTCACTGGGAAAGACCCTGATGCTGGGAAAGACTGAGGGCAGGAGGAACAGGTGGTGACAGAGGATGAGATGGTTGGATGGCATCACCTACTCAATGGATGTGAGTTTGAGCAAACTCCAGGAGATACTGAAGGACAGGGAAGGCTGGCATGCTGCAGTTCATGAGGGTCACAAAGAGTCAGACATGACTGAGCGACTGAACACCAAGCTTTTCAGAACTAGTCCAAAGTAAGCAGATATGAGCCGTAGTAAGCATTTCTAATGAGTTGCAGCCTACATTCTTTTCTTCTGTACTCTTCCCTGTAAGGTAACGTGCCACCCGGACAATTGTCATTGCAAAATTCTAGGCATTGTTAAATGTACCCATGATTTGGAGTGAGCTCATGAAGTTAAAGTCATTGCCATCCTTGCCGAAGTTCATCAAGACAGATATTTAAATTAATCCTAATGTACAGTAATTCTTGGTTGATCCTATATGATGTATCTATGGCTTCAGCAATATGTGAACCATGAACTCCCAGATGTTCAAGCAGGTTTTAGAAAAGGCAGAGGCACCAGAGATCAAATTGCCAACATCCGCTGGATCATGGAGAAAGCAAGAGAGTTCCAGAAAAACATCTATTTCTGCTTCATTGGCTATACCAAAGCCTTTGACTGTGTGGATCACAATAAACTGTGGAAAATTCTGAAAGAGATGGGAATACCAGACCACTTGACCTGCCTCTTGAAAAACCTGTATGCAGGTCAGGAAGCAACTGTTAGAACTGGACATGGAACAACAGACTGGCTCCAAATAGGAAAAGGAGTACGTCAAGGTTGTATATTGTCACCCTGCTTATTTAACTTATATGCAGAGTACATCATGAGGAACGCTGGGCTGGAAGAAGCACAAGCTGGAATCAAGATTGCTGGGAGAAATACCAATAACCTCAGATATGCAGATGACACCACCTTTATGGCAGAAAGTGAAGAGGAACTCAAAAGCCTCTTGATGAAAGTGAAAGAGGAGAGTGAAAAGGTTGGCTTGAAGCTCAACATTCAGAAAACAAAGATCATGGCATCTGGTCCCATCACTTCATGGGAAATTGATGGAAAAACAGTGGAAACAGTGTCAGACTTTATTTTTTTGGGCTCCAAAATCACTGCGGATGCTGATTGCAGCCATGATGTTAAAAGACACTTACTCCTTGGAAGGAAAGTTATGACCAAACTAGATAGTATATTAAAAAGCAGAGACATTACTTTGCCAACCAAGGTCTGTCTAGTCAAGGCTATGGTTTTTCTAGTGGTCATGTATGGATGTGAGAGTTGGACTGTGAAGAAAGCTGAGTGCCGAAGAATTGATGCTTTTGAACTGTGGTGTTGGAGAAGACTCTTGAGAGTCTCTTGGACTGCAAGGAGATCCAACCAGTCCATTCTAAGGAGATCAATCCTGGGTGTTCATTGGAAGGACTGATGCTAAAGCTGAAACTCCAAAACTTTGGCCACCTCATGAGATGAATTGACTCACTGGAAAAGACTCTGATGCTGGGAAGGACTGGGGGCGGGAGGAGATGGGGACGACAGAGAATGAGATGGCTGGATGGCATCACTGACTCGATGGACATGAGTTTGAGTGAATTCTGGGAGTTGGTGATGGACAGGGAGGCCTGGCATGCTGTGATTCATGGGGTCGCAAAGAGTCAGACACGACTGAGCGACTGAACTGAACTGATGGATACATTAGTCTTTAAAAGGTTTATGTGAGTTAGATGTGCCAAGCTCAAAAGAGGTGAGGTCAGAGGTGCTCTGTCAACCAGAATGAGGAACCAGAGATCTTGGAGTACAAGCAGGGTACTAGATCAGAACCATTAGGGATGGGCAAAACATGGGCGAGGATGCAGAGATCACACGTCAAGAAGTGGCCCTCAGGCACTGCTTCTGTGTATGTTTCTGCTTGTGGAGCTTGGGCTGCCCCTTCGCATCCCAGGTTGCTGCTGCAAAAGTATTCTGAAGTTTATAACCCTAAATATTTCCTCTGTTAATCAGTCATCTGTTCCCAGAACATTTGTTAAAGAGTCTGGAGATCTATATTATTAAAAAAATTATTTCACTCAAGCAAAGTTGATTTACAATGTTGTGTTCATTTCTGTGGGAGAGCAAAGTGATTAAGTCATACACACATACATATATACTCATTTTTGAATTCTTTTCCATTATGTCTGATCACAGGATTTTTTTTTAATTTATTATTTTTTATTGGAGGCAAATTATTTTACAATATTATATTGGTTGGTTTTGCCACACGTTGACATGAATTCGCCCCAGGTGTACATGAGTTCCCCCTCCTGAACCCCCCTCCCACCTCTCTCCTCCCTTTATCCTCCCTCTGGGTCATCCCTGCACGCCAGCCCCGAGCATCCTATAACATGCACTGATCCTGAACTGGTGATTCGTTTCACATATAATAACATACATGTTTCAATGCCATTCTCCCAAATCATCCCACCCTCACCCTCTCCCACAGAGTCCCAAAGACTGTTCTATCATCTGTGTCTCTTTTGCTGTCTCGTATACAGGGTTATCATTTGCATCTTTCTAACCCTCTTCCAACAACACAAGAGAAGACTCTACACATGGACATCACCAGACGGTCAACACCGAAATCAGATTGATTATATTCTTTGCAACCAAAGATGGAGAAGCTGTATACAGTTAGCGAAAACAAGACCAGGAGCTGACTGTGGCTCAGATCATGAACTCCTTATTGCGAAGTTCAGACTTAAATTGAAGAAAGTAGGGAAAACCACTAGACCATTCAGATATGACCTCAATCAAATTCCTTATGATTATACAGTGGAAGTGAGAAATAGATTTAAGGGACTAGATCTGATTGATAGAGTGCCTGATGAACTCTGGACGGAGGTTCGTGACATTGTACAGGAGACAGGGACCAAGACCATCCCCATGGAAAAGAAATGCAAAAGAGCGAAATGGCTGTCTGAGGAGGCCTTACAAATAGCTGTGAAAAGAAGAGAGGCGAAAAGCAAAGGAGAAAAGGAAAGATATAAGCATCTGAATGCAGAGTTCCAAAGAATAGCAAGGAGAGATAAGAAAGCCTTCCTCAGTGATCAATGCAAAGAAATAGAGGAAAACAACAGAATAGGAAAAACAAGAGAGCTCTTCAAGAAAATTAGAGATTCCAAGGGAACATTTCATGCAAAGATGGGCTCGATAAAGGACAGAAATGGTATGGACCTAACAGAAGCAGAAGATATTAAGAAGAGGTGGCAGGAATACACAGAAGAACTGTACAAAAAAGATCTTCACAACCAAGATAGTCACGATAACGTGATCACTGACCTAGAGCCAGACATCTTGGAATGTGAAGTCAAGTGGGCCTTAGAAAGCATCACTACGAACAAAGCTAGTGGAGGTGATGGAATTCCAGTTGAGCTATTTCAAGTCTTGAAAGATGATGCTGTGAAAGTGCTGCACTCAATATGCCAGCAGATTTGGAAAACTCAGCAGTGGCCACAGGACTGGAAGAGGTCAGTCTTCATTCCAATCCCAAAGAAAGGCAATGCCAAAGAATGCTCAAACTACCGCACAATTGCACTCATCTCACACGCTAGTAAAGTCATGCTCAAAATTCTCCAAGCCAGGCTTCAGCAGTATATAAACCGTGAACTCCCAGATGTTCAAGCAGGTTTTAGAAAAGGCAGAGGCACCAGAGATCAAATTGCCAACATCCGCTGGATCATGGAGAAAGCAAGAGAGTTTCAGAAAAACATCTATTTCTGCTTTATTGACTATGCCAAAGCCTTTGACTGTGTGGATCACAATCAACTGTGGAACATTCTGAAAGAGATGGGAATCCCAGACCACCTGACCTGCCTCTTGAGAAACCTGTATGCAGGTCAGGAAGCAACTGTTAGAACTGGACATGGAACAACAGACTGGTTCCAAATACGAAAAGGTGTACGTCAAGGTTGTATATTGTCACCTTGCTTATTTACCTTATATGCAGAGTACATCATGAGGAACGCTGGGCTGGAAGAAGCACAAGCTGGAATCAAGATTGCTGGGAGAAATATCAATAACCTCAGATATGCAGATGACACTACCCTTATGGCAGAAAGTGAAGAGGAACTCAAAAGCCTCTTGATGAAAGTGAAAGAGGAGAGTGAAAAGGTTGGCTTGAAGCTCAACATTCAGAAAACAAAGATCATGGCATCTGGTCCCATCACTTCATGGGAAATAGATGGAAAAACAGTGGAAACAGTGTCAGACTTTATTTTTTTGGGCTCCAAAATCACTGCGGATGCTGATTGCAGCCATGAAATTAAAAGACGCTTGCTCCTTGGAAGGAAAGTTATGACCAACCTTGATAGTATATTAAAAAGCAGAGACATTACTTTGCCAACCAAGGTCCGTCTAGTCAAGGCAATGGTTTTTCCCGTGGTCATGTATGGATGTGAGAGTTGGACTGTGAAGAAGGCTGACCGCCGAAGAATCGATGCTTTTGAACTGTGGTGTTGGAGAAGACTCTTGAGAGTCCCTTATACTGCAAGGAGATCCAACCAGTCCATTCTGGAGGAGATCAATCCTGGATGTTCATTGGAGAGACTGATACTAAAGCTGAAACTGCAATACTTTGGCCACCTCATGCGACGAGTTGACTCACTGGAAAAGACTCTGATGCTGGGAAAGGTTGGGGGCGGGAGGAGAAGGGGACGACGGAGAATGAGATGGCTGGATGGCATCACGGACTCTGTGGACATGAGTTTGAGTGAACTCCGGGAGTTGGTGATGGACAGGGAGGCCTGGCGTGCTGTGATTCATGGGGTCGCGGAGAGTCGGACACGACTGAGCGACTGAACTGAACTGAACTGAACTGAACTTCCATATATATGCGTTAGTATATTGTATTGGTGTTTTTCTTTCTGGCTTACTTCACTCTGTATAATAGGCTCCAGTTTCATCCACCTCATTAGAACTGATTCAAATGTATTCTTTTTAATGGCTGAATAATACTCCATTGTGTATATGTACCAAAGCTTTTTTATCCATTTTTCTGCAGATGGACATGTAGGTTGCTTCCATGTCCTGGCTATTATAAACAGTGCTGCAATGAACATTGGAGTACATGTGTCTCTTTCAATTCTGGTTTCCTCGGTGTGTATGCCCAGGAGTGGGATTGCTGGATCATATGGTAGTTCTATTTCCAGTTTTTTGAGGAATCTCCACACTGTTCTCCATAGTGGCTGTACTAGTTTGCATTCCCACCAACAGTGTAAGAGGGTTCCCTTCTCTCCACATCCTCTCCAACATTTATTGCATGTAGACTTTTGGATAGCAGCCATTCTGACTGGTGTGAAATGGTGTCTCATTGTGGTTTTGATTTGCATCTCTCTGATTATGAGGGATGTTGAGCATTTGTTAGCCATCTTTATGCCTTCTTTGGAGAAATGTCTGTTTAGTTCTTTGGCCCATTTTTTGATTGGGTCATTTATTTTTCTGGAATTGAGCTGCAGGAGCTGCTTATATATTTTGGAGATTAATCCTTTATCAGTTGCTTCATTTGCTATTATTTTCTCCCATTCTGAAGGCTGTCTTTTCACCTTACTTATAGTTTCCTTTGCTGTGCAGAATCTTTTGATTTTAATTAGGTCCCATTTGTTTATTTTTGCTTTTATTTCCAATATTCTGGGAGGTGGATCTTAGAGGATCCTGCTGTGATTTATGTCGGAGAGTGTTTTGCCTACATTCTCCTCTAGGAGTTTTATAGAATCTGGTCTTACATTTACCTCTCTAATCCATTTTGAGTTTATTTTTGTGTATGGTGTTAGGTAGTGTTCTAGTTTCATTCTTTTACAAGTGGCTGACCAGTTTTCCCAGCACCACTTGTTAAAGAGACTGTCTTTACTCCATTTTATATTCTTGCCTCCTTTGTCAAAGATAAAGTGTCCATAGGTGCTTGGGTTTATCTCTGGGCTTTCTATTTTGTTCCATTGATCTATATTTCTGTCTTTATGCCAGTACCATACTGTCATGATGACTGTGGCTTTGTAGTAGAGCCTGAAGTCCGGCAGGTTGATTCCCCCAGTTCCATTTTTCTTCCTCAAGATTGCTTTGGCTATTCGAGGTTTTTTGTATTTCCATACAAATTGTGAGATTATTTGTTCTAGTTCTGTGAAAAATATCGTTGGTAGCTTGATAGGGATTGCATTGAATGTATAAATTACTTTGGGTAGTATACTCATTTTTACAATATTTATTCTTCCAATCCATGAACATGGTATATTTCTCCATCTATTAGTGTCCTCTTTGATTGCTTTCAGTAGTGTTTTATAGTTTTCTACATACAAGTCTTTTGTTTCCTTAGGTAGATATATCCCTAAGTATTTAATTCTTTTCGTTGCAACAGTGAATGGAATAGTTTCCTTAATTTCTCTTTCTATTTTCTCATTATTAGTGTATAGGAATGCAAGGGATTTCTGTGTGTTGATTTTATATCCTGCAACTTTACTGTAATCATTGATTAGCTCTAGTAGTTTTCTGGTAGAGTCTCTAGGGTTTTCTGTGCAGAGGATCATGTCATCAGCGAACAGTGAAAGTTTTACTTCTTCTTTTCCAATTTGTATTCCTTTTATGTCTTTTTCTGCTCTGATTGCTGTGGCCAAAACTTCCAGAACTATGTTGAATAGTAGTGGTGAGAGTGGGTACCCTTGTCTTGTTCCTGACTTTAGGGGAAATGCTTTCAATTTTTCACCATTGAGGATAATGTTTGCTGTGGGTTTGTCATATATAGCTTTTATTATGTTGAGATATGTCCCTTCTATTCCCACTTTCTGGAGGGTTTTTATCATAAATGGATGTTGAATTTTGTCGAAGGCTTTCTCTGCATCTATTGAGATAATCATATGATTTTTATTTTTCAGTTTGTTAATGTGGTGTATTACGTTGATTGATTTGCGGATATTGAAGAATCCTTGCATTCCTGGGATAAAGCCCACTTGGTCATGATGTATGATCTTCTTAATATGTTGTTGGATTCTGATTGCTAGAATTTTGTTAAGGATTCTTGCATCTATGTTCATCAGTGATATTGGCCTGTAGTTTTCTTTTTTTGTGGGGTCTTTACCAGGTTTTGCGATTAGGGTGATGGTGGCCTCATAGAATGAGTTTGGAAGTTTCCCTTCCTCAGCAATTTTCTGGAAGAGTTTGAGTAGAATAGGTGTTAGCTCTTCTCTAAATTTTTGGTAGAATTCAGCTGTGAAGCCGTCTGGACCTGGGCTTTTGTTTGCTGGAAGATTCCTGATTACAGCCTCTAGTTCCGTGCTTGTGATGGGTCTGTTCAGATTTTCTATTTCTTCCTGGTTCAGTTTTGGAAAGTTGTACTTTTCTAGGAATTTGTCCATTTCTTCCAGGTTATTCATTTTATTGCCATATAATTGCTGATAGTATTCTCTAATAATCCTTTGTATTTCTGTGTTGTCGGTTGTGATCTCTCCATTTTCATTTCTAATTTTATTGATTTGGTTCTTTTCCCTTTCTTTCTTGATAAGTCTGGCTAGTGGTTTGTCAATTTTATTTACCTTCTCAAAGAACCAGCTTTTGGCTTTGTTGATTTTTGCTATGGTCTCTTTTGTTTCTTTTGCATTTATCTCTGCCCTAATTTTTACAATTTCTTTCCTTCTACTGACCCTGGGGTTCTTCATTTCTTCCTTTTCTAGTTGCTTTAGATGTAGAGTTAGGTTATTTAGTTGACTTTTTTCTTGTTTCTTGAGGCGTGCCTGTATTGCTATGAACTTCCCCCTTAGCACTGCTTTCACAGTGTTCCAGAGGTTTTGGGTTGTTGTGTTTTCATTTTCATTCATTTCTATGCATATTTTGATTTCTCTTTTGATTTCTTCTATGATTTGTTCATTATTCAGCAGCGTGTTGTTCAGCCTCCATATGTTGGCATTTTTAATAGTTTTTGTCCCGTAATTGAGATCTAATCTTACTGCATTGTGGTCAGAAAAGATGCTTGGAATGATTTCAGTTTTTTTGAATTTACCAAGGCTAGATTTATGGCCCAGGATGTGATCTATCCTGGAAAAGGTTCCGTGTGGGCTTGAGGAAAAGGTGAAATTCATTGTTTTGGGGTGAAATGTCCTATAGATATCTATTAGGTCTAACTGGTCTACTGTATCATTTAAAGTTTGTGTTTCCTTGTTAATTTTCTGTTTAGTTGATCTATCCATAGATGTAAGTGGGGTATTAAAATCTCCCACTATTATTGCATTGTTGTTAATTTCCCCTTTCATACTTGTTAGTAATTGTCTTACATATTGTGGTGTTCCTATGTTGGGTGCATCAATATTCATAATTGTTATATATTCATCTTGGATTGATCCTTTGATCATTATGTAGTTTCCTTCTTTGTCTCTTTTCACAGCCTTTGTTTTAAAGTCTATTTTATCTGATATGAGTATTGCTACTCCTGCTTTCTTTTGGTCTCTGTTTGCATGGAATATCTTTTTCCAGCCCTTCACTTTCAGTCTGTATGTGTCCCTCGTTTTGAGGTGGGTCTCTTGCAGACAACATATATGGGTGTCTTGTTTTTGTATCCATTCAGCCAGCCTTCGTCTTTTGGTTGGGGCATTCAACCCATTTATGTTTAAGGTAATTATTGATAAGTACGATCCCGTAGCCATTTTCTTTATTGCTTTGAGTTCGAGTTTATACACCCTTTCTGTGTTTCCTGTCTAGAAAAGATCCTTTAGCATTTGTTGGAGAGCTGGTTTGGTGATGCTGAATTCTCTCAGCTTTTGCTTGTCTGTAAAGCTTTTGATTTCTCCTTCATATTTGAATGAGATCCTTGCTGGGTACAGTAGTCTGGGCTGTAGGTTATTTTCTTTCATCACTTTAAGTATGTCTTGCCATTCCCTCCTGGCCTGAAGAGTTTCTGTTGAAAGATCAGCTGTTATCCTTATGGGAATCCCCTTGTGTGTTATTTGCTGCTTTTCCCTTGCTGCTTTTAATATTTGTTCTTTGTGTTTGATCTTTGTTAATTTGATTAATATGTGTCTTGGAGTATTTCACCTTGGGTTTATCCTGTTGGGGACTCTCTGGGTTTCTTGGACTTGGGTGATTATTTCTTTCCCCATTTTAGGGAAGTTTTCAACTATTATCTCCTCAAGTATTCTCTCATGGTCTTTCTTTTTGTCTTCTTCTTCTGGGACTCCTATGATTCGAATGTTGGAGCGTTTAACATTGTCCCAGAGGTCTCTAATATTGTTCTCATTTCTTTTAATTCGTTTTTCTTTTTTCCTCTCTGTTTCATTTATTTCTACAATTCTATCTTCTAGCTCGCTTATCCTGTCTTCTGCCTCTGTTATTCTACTGTTTTCTCCCTCTAGAGTATTTCTGATCTCATCTATTGCATTATTCATTGTATATTGACTCTTTTTTATTTCCTCTATGTCCTTATTAAACCTTTCTTCCATCTTCTCAATCCTTTTCTCCAGTTTATTTATCTGTAACTCCGTTTTGCTTTCAAGATTTTGAATTATTTCACCACCAAAATTCGAAATTCTTTATCAGGTAGATTCCCTATATCTTCCTCTTTTGTTTGTGTTGGTGGGCATTTATCTTGTTCCTTTACTTGCTGGGTATTTCTCTGCCTCTTCATCTTGCTTATATTGCTTTGCTTGGGGTGGCCTTTCCCTCTTCTGGCCGTTTGTGGAGTTCTCTTTATTATGTAGTTTCCTTGCTGTGTGTGGGGTTGGACAGGTGACTTGTCAAGGTTCCCTGATTATGGAAGCTTGTGTCGGTGTTCTGGTGGGTGGAGCTGGATTTCTTCTCTCTGGAGTGCAATGAAGTGTCCAGTAATGAGTTATGAGATGTCAGTGGGTTTGGAGTGACTTTGGGCAGCCTGTATATTGAAGCTCAGGGCTATTTTCCTGTGTTACTGGAGAATTTGCGTGGTATGTCTTGCTCTGGAACTTGTTGACCCTTGGGTGGTGTTTGGTTTTAGTGTAGGTATGGAGACGTTTGATGAGCTCCTATCGATTAATGTTCCCTGGAATCAGGAGTTCTCTGGTGTTTTCAGGATTGGGGCTTAAGCCTCTTGCCTCTGGTTTTTGGTCTTATTCTTGGAGTAGTCTCTAGACTTCTCTATCTGGCATTTCCAAGGTGGTTCCCTCTGTTTTAGCTTCTGTTTGCTGGTCTCTTCAGTGTCTAATTTCTGCCCTGATACTAGGGGGTGGGTGGACACTTTTTAAGGCTCAGTTGTTCAGTTGATCACAGGATATTGAATATAGTTACCTGTGCTATACAGCGGGACTTTGCTGTTTATGTATTCTATACATAATAGTCTACATCCACTAATCCCAAATTTCCAATCCATCCCACCTCCACCCCTCCTTGGCAACCACAAGTCTGTTCTATATGTCTGTGAGTGTGTTTCTTAGATAAGTTCATTTGTGTCATATTTTAGATTCCACACATGAGAGATATCATATGGTATTTGTCTTTCTCTGACTTTCACTCACTATGATAATCTATTGAGTACTTTTAGCCCTTCTGGGTGAGGTGACAAAAATTTAAGGGAATTATGTAATTTGCTCGAGGTAACACAGCTAATAAATGTTAGAGCTGGATTTTGAACCTAAGCAGTCTGACACCAGAGTTCTGGTAAACCTGGGAACATGTGAGTAGTAGAATATGCCTTAAAAGAAAAACAAAGTCCATAAGATATCTTGTAATGAGCAATATATAATTTACACATATCACATTTATACATGCCATTTTTCAGAAAAAAATCCCATAATAAAGCAACTGTGCTCAGAGGGCCTCTGGAAAGGAATGTCATGATTAGCAGTCTGTTGAGAGCCATGTGATGCCTTCAGCAATGTGGCAAGCACAAAAAGGTCATGGCAGCTTGAAGGTCATATACTCTGCCTCTCTCGTACCAAGGTCACTCCAGGATTTAGCCCAAGGACTGATTCATTGAAACAGTGCAGGGCAGATCTGGAATTCCCTCAAGAATCATAGCAGTCATCCCATGGGACTATGGCTAGGAGGATGGATTTATGCAGGCATACATAATGCAGGTACACACTAATGTAGTCAGGGGTGGGAGGAAGAAGGGGACCAGGAAAGGGAGAGGGGAGAAGAGCGGGAGAGGGGAAGGAGAGTGAGAGAAAAGAGAGACCTTCTGAGTTTTTGACGGTCTACATTTTCAGTCTTTATACCCTAAACTGCCCTTCTCTCTCCACCCTGCTTCAAGGCTGTCATTCCCCACGACTCCACTGGAACTTGACTTCAAGGTCAACAGTGACCTAGATCGTTGATACTCAGTGTGGTCCAAGAAACACTAGCTTCATCTTAGCAAAGCCATATAATCTCTCTGAACCTTAGCAGCTTCATCTATAAAAGGAGGTTAACCCCTCATGGTAATATCAAGAGGGTTATATTAATGTACATGAAGTACCTGGCAGACAGGAAATGTTCAACTTATCCTGATCCCAGTATGCCAGTAAGAATCCAGGCTCACTAAAAGCAGAGAAATTGAAATGTGATAATTTACACTAACAATGTGTGTGTGTTAGTTGCTCAGTCATGTCCGACTCTTTGCAACCCCATGGACTATATCTTGCCAGGCTCCTCTGTCCATGGGGATTCTCCAGGCAAGAATACTGGAGTGGGTTACCATGCCCTCCTCCAGGGACACTGACATGCACTCATAAAATCTCAAGAGATGGAAAAAAGAATTAAAAGCCTTCTGGCCCAAGCATTGCTTTTACTGTTTTATTTACAGACTTCTTTGAACAACAGTCTTCTAGGTTATATAGAATGCCTGAAAATAGGCTTTCCTTTCCAATAATCTCTTTTAAATCATCCCATTTTTGTATAAAATATGGTATATCTGGTGCTTCCCTGATGGCCTAGCAGGTTAAAAATCTGCCTGAAATGCAGGAGATATGGGTTCAATTCCTGGATCGGGAAGATCCCCAGAGGAAGAAATGGCAACCCACTTCAGATTTTGCCTGAAAAATCTCATGGACAAGGGGAACCTGGTGGGCTATAGTCTAAAGGGCCGTGAAAAATCAGACACAACTGAGCAACTGAGCGTGCGTGCATGTATGGGCTCTCTGCTCTGTTATGTAACAGAAGAAAGGGCAAAGCTTTGGGAAAACTCTGAAGTTGATACAAACATAGCCTCTTCTGCAGTGATGATGGTGAGCGCTTCGAGCCCTGCGCTTCCGCAATGCTCAGCTCAGTAGGATGCCTTAACCAAGGTGCCAGCATGGTCTCACCAGAAAAGAAATTAATACCTACAAGAAAAGACACATTCAGCTTTCCAGTCCCCGCAAATCGTGAAGGTCTTGTGACTCAACAGTGAGTCAGTAGGCAGACTTCGTTAGTCAGCCCTGATAACTAGCATTCCTATGACCTTCCAGAAGAGACTCACACAACTGCGTGGGCAGACAGTGACAGGAGGGGTTAGGAGATTGATATTTCCATTTGTGTTCTGCTAAACATCCTCACTTTGGCCCTGGATAAGTCACTGATACTTTTAAGGCTTTAGTTTTTACATCTGTAAAATGAGAGTGTTGCCTTGATAATATGCACCAATGTTCTTCCCATGTCTCAATGTGCATGTCCATGGATTTTCATTTGTTTTATTGGTTTTAGTTCATTAGAGCAGAAGAAGAGCTCTATGTTGGAGGACTGAGAGTTAAGGCTGCTTATGAAAGCCATAGTTAACCCTCAGTATTTGCAAATTAATTAAATTCTATAATTGTTTTTACATGAAACAATCAATGCTTACTGAACACCTACTTAGTATCATGTAGTTACATATACACTCACCACCACAATACAAGAAAAACACAATCCAAGCAGTTCCAATGGAAGTCTGATAAGTGCTACCCAGACTTAGGCAGGAGGTGCTGTGGAAACGCATAGACAAAGTTCCTAACCCAGTTCTGAGTAATCAGGGAGACCTTTCAGGAGGAACTGGCATCTAAGATGAGACACAGAAAAGAGTCGCTCTTGCCTAGGCAAAGAGAAGTCAATTGTTCCCTTTTTGTTTGTGTGCTTTGTTTTTGCAGCAGATGCAAAAGCCTGGGAGCAGGAGAAGGCACGATGCCCTTAGCAAGTGCAAATAGTTCAGTAGGAAAATTTTCTTTGATGCCATATTAAGAACTTTGGATTTTACTTGAAGATCATGGGAATCGTTAAAGAGTATCATGCAGTAGGGTTCAGGAAATATTTCCCACATCAGATATATCATTCAGGTTACAGAGTGGAGATATCGGAGAAGAGCAAAAGAAGTCTCTGAAAGTAGCCCAGATGAGGTGGTGGTCTTGAAGAAGGGAGTGCAGTGGGGATGAGCATGGGAGAACTGAAGACAGGTTTATGATGGAGAATTGAAAAAGCTTAGTACCTCTGAGGCCGAGTGCAGGAGCGAGACGAGTGAGAAATGCTACAGGAGTTTCAAGCGTTAGTGACAGGCAAACGGCACTGCCACGTGCTCAGTTTTGTTGAAAATAATTAATTCAGTTTTTGATCCAGTGTGTTTTGTTCAAATGGAAGATTGCCCCAAATAGAGGTCAACACATAGTACACCCACGTTCATTCAGAAATATTTATTGAGTATTTTCTGTGTGTTAAACATGGTGCTGGGATCCAGGAATATAAAGATGAATAAGTTCCAGGAGTCCCTATCCTCAAGGGTCTTACAGCTTAATGAGATATCAGATATGCAACAAATAACTAAAATATGGTCAAGGTGATAAATCATAGAGAAGGCATTCATGGTAAAAAGTGTGCTAAGTGAAGGTGCTCTGACAGTGAATAATGTAGAGGAGAAGCAAGTAGCTGAAGATTCTGTTTGTGAGAAGGGCTTGTGGTGAAGACAGAACTCCATCTGGGTTTTTTAAGAAGGGCCAGTTTTAAGGAATGAGCAAGAAAGTGTTTGGCAAGAAGAGTGATTCAAGCAAAAGCAAAAGAATACAACAGTGTTTGGCATATTTGAGGGACGATATGTAGTTTTCCTAGTCCTGAAGAATCTTAAGTGGAATTATAAGTGTAAGCCTGGAGACACAGAGTTTCCTGGTCTTTGCCTACAATTTTATACCTGCAGCCTGGACTTCTAGCCTGAGCTTCAAACTTGTAAATAGGTTGCCTATTTGGCATCTCTCCTCGGACAGCTAGTGGTGATACAAGTTAATGGGCAAAGCCAATATGCACAAAATTGAACTCCTGACCCTCTCTCTTAAAAATCTTATCTTCGTAGAGTCTTCCCCATATTAGAAAAATGGTAATGTCATATAATAACTGTTCACATCCCAGATCTTTGCCTCCTCTCTTTATCTCCCAAACAACAAGAAATCCATCAGCAAAACCTATTATCTCAGATTGATGCCAACCAAAAAATGATGGAATAAAGACCTCTGAAAACTCTCCGTCCATGAAAGCACTGAGGAAACTGGCAAAAATTGTCAAAATCATCTTTTTAGAAGTCTGAACAGGAATCAAGTCTTGTATCACCTAATAACAGACTGAAAATATGAAAAGTAAAACTGACAGACTCAAAGGGAGATTTGACAATTCAACGATAATAATTCGAGATATCAATATCCTACTTTCAACAATAGATGAAACAAATAGTTAGAAAATTAACAAACAAATAGAGGAACAATACTAGACAATACTACAGAATAACACTATAAACCAACTAGACCTGACAGACATCTATAAGAATACCCCACCCAATTAAGATTGTGGCATCCAGTCCCATCGCTTCATGGCAAAAAGATGGGAAAACAGTGGAAACAGAGAGAGACTTTATTTTGGGGGGCTCCAAAATCACTGCAGATAGTGACTTCAGCCATGAAATTACAAAATACTTACTCCTTGGAAGAAAAGTAATGACCAATCTAGACAGCATATTAAAAAGCAGAGACATTACTTTGCCAACATCTAGTAAAAACTATGGTTTTCCCAATAGTCATGTATAGATGTGAGAGTTGGACTATAAAGAAAGCTGAGCACCAAAGAATTGATGCTTTTGAACTGTGGTGTTGGAGGAGACTCTTGAGAGTCCTCTGGACTGCAAGGAGATCCAACCAGTCCATCCTAAAGGAAATCAGTCCTGAATATTTATTGGAAGAACTGATTCTGAAGCTGAAACTCCAATACTTTGGCCACCTGATGCAAAGAATTGACTCATCTGAGAAGACTCTGATGTTGGGAAAGATTGAAAGCAGGAGAAGGGGATGAGGATGAGGTGGTTGGATGGCATCACCAACTCAATGGACATGAGTTTGAGTAAACTCCAGGAGTTAGTGATGGACAGGGAGGCCTGGTGTGCTGCAGTCCATGGGATTGCAAAGAGTCGGACACAACTGAGCGACTGAACTGAACTGAACCCAACAGTAGCAGAATATACATCCTTCTCAAGTACACAGGGAAACTTCTCCAGCATAAATATACATATGCTCTGCCTAGTGGGCTGCCATCTATGGGGTTGCACAGAGTCAGACATGACTGAAGCGACTTAGCAGCAGCAGCAGCAGCAGCACCTAAGAGATATTAAGTCATAAAAGAAGTCTCAATCTATACATAAAGACTTAAATCACACAAAGTGCATTCTCTGTTCACAAAGAAATATGATTAGAAATCAGTAACAGAAGGAAATCTGGGAAATACACAAATGTGCATAATTAAATAAAATATGCCTAATTAATCAATGAGTCAAACATCGAATCACGATGGAAATTAGAAAACATTTTTAGGTGATGAAAATAAAATATACTAAAACTTTTGAATGCAGCTAAAGTAGTGTTCAGATGGACATTTATAGCTGTGAATGCCTATGATAAAACATAAGATCTCAAATCAATAACTTACATTTCACCTTAGGATTTTAGAAAAAGAAGAGCCTGCTGAACAAAGCAAGCAGAAAAAAAAAAAAAAGAAATAACAAAGATTTTAGAGATGAAATAAATGGGATAGGGGATAGAAAGCAAGAGAAAAATTCCAAAAACTGAAAGTTTGTTCTCTGAAAAAATCAACAAAATTGATAAAGTTTTAGCTTGCCTGACAAAGAAAAAAAATGAGAGACGATTCAAATTACTGAAACCAAGAATGAAAGTAGAATCACCACAGATCCCAGAGAAATAAAAAGAGTTGCAAGGGACTTCTATGAAAAACTATAAATCAATGAATTAGATAACTTATAGAAAAAGGATAAATTCTCAGAAACACAAATAGTGTGTTTAAAAGATAGCCCACATTCATGGTTTGGAAGACTTAACATTAACACTCCCTAAATTGATCTGTAGAGTCAATATAGCCATTTTCAAAATCTTAAAAACCTTTTTCGTGTTTTGTAGAAACATCTATATATTATTTCAACAAACACTGAGACTGGTAGGAAAAAAGGTTTCCTTTTGACCTATTTCTCCTCCACTGCCACCCCGCCAACCCCTCCCCAGGTAAAGTGAAGGCTACATACAGTTTGCTATGACCAGTGCGTTCTCTTGGCAAAACTCTATTAGCCTTTGCTCTGCTTCATTCCGTGCTCCAAGGCCAAATTTGCCTGTTACTCCAGGTGTTTCTTGACTTCCTTCTTTTGTATACCAGTCCCCTATAATGAAAAGGACATCTTTTTTGGGTGTTAGTTCTAAAAGGTCTTGTAGGTCTTCATAGAACCATTCAACTTTGGCTTCTTCAGTGTTCCTGGTTGGGCATAGGCTTAGATTACTGTAATATTGAATGGTTTGCCTTGGAAACGAACAGATATCATTCTGTCATTTTTAAGATTGCATCCAAGTACTGCATTTCGGACTCTTTTGTTGACCATGATGGCTACTCCACTTCTTCTAAGGGATTCCTGCCCACAGTAGTAGATATAATGGTCACCTGAGTTAAATTCACCCATTCCAGTCCATTTTAATTCACTGATTCCTAGAATGTCTACGTTCACTCTTTTTTTTTTTTTTAAAGTGAATATACAATTTATTTAACATTCAAACTTCATTAAGACATGTGCAATATGGCAATTTTACTGGGGGTTTAACCCTACCTAGGATGATTGCTTGCTGGGGCTTAGCAACAGGGTCCAGTTCACACTTAGCACTAATTAAATGCTTTATTGAATAAATATAATACCAAACAAAATGCATTCAAATGCTAAAAAAAAATCAATTTTAAAGGCCATTCTATTCAGGCTAATGGCAAACACAATAAAGGCAGATATGCTAGTTTAACATAATTGGCTGATTTTATACAGCACTTATATCTTTTAGTCCACAAGTATATTATTAAATGATAGAGAACATCTAATACAACCATTTCTACAGAACTAGGAAATAAATTTCTAAGAAAGAAAGATTTTACAGACCCCATCTTTTATACCCACCCCAACAGTCTAACTCTAAAGAGGATAAAGCCAATGACTTTTCTCACAACAGCTCACGACTAATGTCGCTTTGCTATCAAAATCTGTATTTCTGATCCGTTATGAGCATCGAGACAAGATTCAAATATTCCCAAAGAAAGAAGCACAATGCACGTTGTGATCGCCTATTCAGCAACAGCGAGCACTGCATTCAAAACTATCTCATCCCAGGAATTAAATAAGGTCGGCCACATTCATTGGCATTTCCTCCACTGTAGTATTGTAGAAAGTCTCAATGTCACGCAGAATCCTCTTGTCTTCTTCAGTAACAAAGTTTATAGCCACACCTTTCCTCCCAAATCGACCCCCTCTGCCAATTCTGTGAATATAGTTTTCACGATTGGTAGGTAGATCATAGTTTATAACCAATGACACTTGTTGCACATCAATTCCACGAGTCAACAAGTCAGTAGTGATCAGAACATGGCTTGACCCTGATCGGAATTCCCTCATGATAACATCTCTTTCTTTCTGGTCCATGTCACCATGCAGGGCAGAAACTGTGAAGTCCCTGGCATGCATTTTCTCTGTGAGCCAGTCCACCTTGCACCTTGTATTAAGAAAAATAACAGCCTGTGTAATTGTCAGTGTCTCGTACAAGTCACAAAGTGTATCCAACTTCCATTCCTCTCTTTCAACATTAATATAAAACTGTTTGATTCCTTCAAGGGTCAATTCTTCCTTTTTCACCAAAATTCGAATTGGATCTCTCATGAATTTTTTGGTCACTTCCAACACATCCGTTGGCATTGTGGCAGAAAGCAACACCACCTGAATACTAGTATTTAATTTTTGGAAAATCTCACAGATTTGATCCTTAAACCCTCGGCTCAGCATTTCATCTGCTTCATCCAAAACGAACATTTTGATCCATTTTGGAGAAAGATATCTCCTGTTTAACATATCAAACACTCTCCCTGGTGTTCCAACAACAATGTGTGGTGCTTCAGCCTGCAGTTTTTGCATTTCATTTCGAACATTTGTTTCACCAATGCAGGCATGACAAGTTGCTCCCATATAATCTCCAAGTGCCAGAATTACCTTTTGGATCTGTTGAGCCAGTTCTCTGGTGGGGGCCAATACTAGTGCTTGGGTCTCCTTGAACTCAATCTCCAACTGTTGCAGGATGGAAATAGCAAATGTGGCTGTCTTGCCAGTACCTGACTGAGCTTGAGCAATCACATCATACCCTTTAATACATGGAATAATAGCTCTCTGCTGAATAGCTGATGGCTTCTCAAAACCATAAGCATAGATGCCCCAAAGAAGAGACTCCTTTAAGTTCATATCATCAAAGTTATCAACATTCTCATTCCAGTTGCTCTCGATGACACCATCGGGGTCCATTCCCTCTGGGCCGCCATGTTCTCTGTTATAATCCGCGGAGCCACCAGACATGATCCGAAGAGCCACTCAGTGCCGGACTGAAAAAACAAGCTACGTTCACTCTTGCCATCTCCTATTTGACCACTTCCAATTTGCCTTGATTCATGGACCTAACATTCCAGGTTCCTATGCAATATTGCTCTTTACAGCATCAGACCTTGCTTTATCACCAGTCAAATCCACAACTGGGTATTTGTTTTGCTCTGGCTCCATCCCTTCATTCTTTTTGGAGTTATTTCTCCACTGATCTCCAGCAGAATACTGGGCACCTACCGACCCGGGGAATTCCTCATTCAGTATCCTATCATTTTGTCTTTTGATACTGTTCATGGGGTTCTCAAGGCAAGTATACTGAAGTGGTTTGCCATTCCCTTCTCCTGTGGACCACATTCTGTCAGACCTCTCCACCATGACCCGCCCGTCTTGGGTGGCCCCACATGGCATGGCTTAGTTTCAATGAGTTAGACAGGGCTGTGGTCCATGTGATCATATCGACTAGTTTTCTGTGACTATGATTTCAGTGTGTCTGCCCTCTGATGCCCCCTCACAATACCTACCATCTTATTTGGGTTTCTATTACCTTGGTCATGGGATATCTCTTCACAGCTGCTCCAGCAAAGCGCAGCCGGTGCACCTTACCTTGGACAAGGGGTATCTCCTCAAGGCCGCCCCTCCTGACCTTGAACGTGGAGTCGCTCTTCTCGGCCCTCCTGCGCCCACGCAGCCACCGCCTCTTGGACGTGGGGTAACTCCTCTCGGCCGCCACCCCTGACCTTGGGTGTGGGGGCTATGGTTTTTCCCGTGGTCGTGTATGGATGTGAGAGTTGGACTGTGAAGAAAGCTGATCGCCGAAGAATTGATGCTTTTGAACTGTGGTGTTGGAGAAGACTCTTGAGAGTCCCTTGGACTGCAAGGAGATCCAACCAGTCCATTCTAAAGGAGATCAGTCCTGGATGTTCATTGGAAGGACTGATGCTGAAGCTCCAATACTTTGGCCACCTCATGCGACGAGTTGACTCACTGGAAAAGAGTCTGATGCTGGGAGCGATTGGGGGCAGGAGGAGAAGGGGACAACAGAGGATGAGATGGCTGGATGGCATCACTGACTCGATGGACGTGAGTTTGAGTGAACTCCGGGAGTTGGTGATGGACAGGGAGGCCTGGCATGCTGGGATTCATGGGGTCGCAAAGAGTCGGACACGACTGAGTGACTGAACTGACTATATTAGATAAAGTTCTAAAGACCAAGAATTCTCTCCTGCCATGCCTATACACTTTCAGTTTTAGCTCTCTTTATAAGATGGCAATATTTTGTGAGAAAGCAATTGTTCATTTTTCTCAGTTGCTTGCAAATTTACTTTTAGCCTAAAAACAAGACATAAATGATCCAAGTGACAACATTGCCTCAGGGTAAAGTTGCTGCTCAGTTTCCATAAATAATAGAACAAGTAGTAGTACCTTAGTGTGCTCACTGGAAAGCGTTTCCTACAAGGAGCACAGTGACGCCTGATGAAGCGTCTCATACAGCTGTGCATTTACACGTGTAGCTGAACCGAGCATGACGAGAGCAAGATGATTCCCTTAGGTCCCCAAGACAGACCTTATGAAAGCTCGCTTTCTTTTCCAGTATGCAAAAGGTCCTCTCTGGAATTGGGACTGTTTGGACAGGTGTCCTACCAGCGCATTATCAAAGATTTGAAGGTAATTCTGAAAGTCTCAGTTTTTCAAAGCAGAGGACTGGGTTCAAGGTCCAGCTCTAAATAAGCAAATTATATTGAGCAATTCACTTTTCTCCAGTTTATTTGGTAAGATGAGTTGAAGGCAAGATTTCCTGTGAAAAATATATGTAAAAAAAGACTTTATAAAGATGAAATAGAAAGTTAGGGATTAGTGTTATAACTTAGTTAGTCCATTTTACTATGCTCTTTGACTTGCATGTGTTGCAAGGAACTTCTGCAAATCATGTAGTGGGTTAGGAGCTTTTCATTTCATCAACTTCTATCACTATTTTATCAAACCTTTTTTAAAACCCTGTGAAGTTCATATTGCTAGCCCAGTTTAACAGATGAAATACCATGTAATAATGAAATGAAAATTGGTAACCAAACCCATGATGCAGATATGTCCAACTGCAACTTTCACTCTCCACCCCACTCTTGCCACTTATATGTAACATAGTATCGGAAGTCTTATTTACAGCAATCAGACAAGAAAAGGAAATAAAAGGAATTCAAATAGGCAATCAAACCAATCAATCCTAAAGGAAATCAACTCTGAATATTCATTGAAAGGACTGATGCTGAAGCTCCAATACTTTGGCCACCTGATGTGAATAGCTGACTCATTGGAAAAGACTCTGAAGCTGAGAAAGATTGAGGGCAGGAGGAGAGGGGATGGCAGAGGATGAGATGGTTAGATAGCATCACTGTCTCAATGAACATGAGTCTGAGCAAACCTCGGGGGATAGTAGAAGAGAGAGGAGTCTGGCATGCTGCAGTCCTTGGGGTCACAAAGAGTGACAAATTATTTAATTGGAGGCTAATTACTTTACAATATTGTAGTGGTTTTTGCCATACACTGACATGAATCAGCCATGGGTATACATGTGTCCCCCATCCTGAACCCCCTTCCCACCTCCTCCCCATCCCATCCCTTTGGGTCATCCCAGTGCACCAGCCCCGAGCACCCTATCTCACGCATTGAACCTGGACTGGTGATCTGTTTCACATATGATAATGTACATGTTTAAGTGTTATTCTCTCAGATCATCCCACCCCCGCCTTCTCCCACAGAGTCCAAAAGACTGTTCTATACATCTGTGTCTCTTTTGCTGTCTTGTATACAGGGTTATCACTATCATCTTTCCAAATTCCATATGTATGCGTTAATATACTGTATTGGTGTTTTTCTTTCTGGCTTACTTCACTTTGTATAATAGGCTCCAGTTTCATCCACCTCATTAGAACTGATTCAAATGTATTCTTTTTAATGGCTGAGTAATACTCCATTGTGTATATGTACCAAAGCTTTCTTATCCATTCGTCTGCAGATGGACATCTAGGTTGCTTCCATGTCCTGGCTATTATAAACAGTGCTGCGATGAGCATTGGGGTACACGTGTCTCTTTCAATTCTGGTTTCCTCGATGTGTATGCCCAGGAGTGGGATTGCTGGATCATATGGCAGTTCTATTTCCAGTTTTTTAAGGAATCTACACTGTTCTCCATAGTGGTTGTACTAGTTTGCATTCCCACCAACAGTGTAAGAGGGTTCCCTTCTCTCCACACCCTGTCCAGCATTTATTGCTTGTAGACTTTTGGATAGCAGCCATTCTGACTGGAGAGAGATGGTGCCTCATTGTGGTTTTGATTTGTGTTTCTCTGATAATGAGTGATGGTGAGCATCTTTTCATGTGTTTGTTAGCCATCTGTATGTCTTCTTTGGAGAAATGTCTGTTTAGTTCTTTGGCCCATTTTTTGATTAGGTCATTTATTTTTCTGGAATTGAGCTGCAGGAGCTGCTTGTATGTTTTTGAGATTAATTCTTTGTCAGTTGCTTCGTTTGCTATTATTTTCTCCCATTCTGAGGGCTGTCTTTTCACCTTGCTTATAGTTTCCTTTGTTGTGCAGAAGCTTTTAATTTTAATTAGGTCCCATTTGTGTATTTTTGCTTATATTTCCAATATTCTGGGAGGTGGGTCATAGAGGATCCTGCTGTGATTTATGTTGGAGAGTGTTTTGCCTATGTTTTCCTTTAGGAGTTTTATAGTTTCTGGTCTTACCTTTAGATCTTTAATCTATTTTGAGTTTATTTTTGTGTATGGTGTTAGAAAGTGTTCTAGTTTCATTCTTTTACAAGTGTTTGACCAGTTTTCCCAGCACCACTTGTTAAAGAGATTGTCTTTTCAAAGAAAAACTGTCATTGTTTGCAAATGACATGATACTACACATAGAAAATCCTAAAGACACTATCAAAAAACTACTAGAACTCACCAACGAATTTGGTAAAATTGCAGGATACAATATTAATATAGAGAAATATGTTATAATTCTATACATTAGCTGTCAGAAAAATTAAGAAAACAATTCAATTTAAAATCACTGCAATTAGAATAAAATACCTAAGAATAAATATAACTAAGAAGGTAAAAATCAGTCCTTTGAAAACTATAAGTCACTGATGAAAGAAATTGAAGACCACAAAACAAACAGAAAAATATACTGTGTTCATGGGTTGGAAGCATTAATGCTATTAAGATGATCTTACTACCTAAGACAATCTACAGATGCAGTACACTTTTCATAAAAATATCAATGACATTTTTCACAGCACTAGAAAGACTAATTCTAAAATTTGCACAGAAACACAAAAGACTGAATAGCCAAAACAATCTTGAGAAAGAAGCACAATCATGCTCCTTTATTTTAAACTATATCACAAATCTACAGTAATCAAAACAGTATGTATTGGCACAAAGATAGACAAATAGATCAATGAAACAAAACAGAGATCCAAGAAATGAGCCCATACTTAAATGGCCATTTAATTCATGACAACCAAAGCAAGAACACCCAATGGGGCAAAAGAGAGCCTCTTCAATAAATGGTGTTGGGAAAGATGGACAGTTACATGCAAAAGAATCAAACTGGACTACTCTCTCATAACATATAAAAAAATAAATTCAAAATGGAGTAAAGGCTTAAATGTGGAACCTGAAACCATAAAATTTCTAGAAGAAAACAGTACATTTTTTGACATTGGTTTTAGTAATCTTTTTTTATTTGGATATGTCTTCTCATCCAAGAGAAACAAAGTCAAAAATAAACAAATGTGACAACAAAAAACTAAAAACCTTCTGCACATTAAGGGGAATTTTGACATCAGTCTTAGTAATTTTTTTTTCTCTCCTAAAGCAAAGGAAATAAAAGCAAAAAGTAAACAAATGTGACCTAATTAAACTTAAATGCTTTACACAGAAAAGGAAAACGTTAACCAAACAAAAAGAAAATCTACTGAGTGGGAGAAGATATTTACAAATTATATGATCAATAATGGTCTGATATCATGTATAAATCATATATAATATATATATGATATATATAATACAAACAAATCAACCAGAAAAACAAACAATCAGATTAATAAATGAACAGAAGAACTGAGTAGACATTTTTCCAAAGAGGAAATGCACATGGCCAACAGGCACAAAGAAAAGACACTCAACATTGCCAAATCATTAGAGAGATGCAAATCAAACCACAGTGAGATATCACCTCACACCTGCCAGAATGGTTACCATCAAAAAGAACGCAAATAACAAATGTGAAGGAAAAGGAACACTTGTGCACTGTTGGGGGTTTCCCAGGTGGTATTAGTGGTGAAGAAACCCCCTGACAATGCAGGTATATGTAAGACTCGGGTTCAATCACTGGGTTGGGAAGAGCCCCTGGAGGAGGGCATGGCAATCGACTCCAGTATTCTTGCCTGGAGAATTCCATAGACAGAAGAGCCTGGTGGGTTGCAGTCCATAGGGTCACACAGAGTCAGACATGACTGAAGCAACTTAGCATGCATGCACGTGCTCTGTTCATGGGAATGTAAACTGGTGTGGATACTATGGAAAACAGTATGAAAATCCTCAAGAAATTAAATAGAGATCTACCATAATGATCCAGAAATTCTATAGCTGGCTATTTATAATAAAGGAAAGGAAGGCACGAATCAAAAAAGATACATGTACCCCTAAGTTCATCACAGCATTATTTGCAATTGCTAAGACATGGAAGCAACCTAAGTGAACATCAGTAGAAGAATGTCATATCTATGAACATCTATATACACTCACACGCACACACTGGAATATTATTCAGCCATAAAAAAGAAAGAAATCTTGCCATTTGCAAAAATGTAGATGGACCTAGAGGGTATTACGCTAAAGTGAAATCAGTCAGAAAAGAGAAAGACAAATAGTGCATGATTTTACCTCTGTGTAGAATCTAAAAAACAAAACAGATGAACAAACAGAACAGAAATAGAGTCATAGACACAGCAAACTGATGGTTGCCAAAGGGAAGGGCGCTGAAGGGAGGGGAATAGGTGAAGGAGGGTGAAAGTGAAAGCTGCTCAGTCGTGTCCGACTCTGTGAGACCCCATGGACTATACAGTCCATGGAATTCTCCAGGCCAGAATACTGGAGTGGGTAGTCGTTCCCGTCCCCAGGGGATCTTCCCAACCCAGGGATAGAACCCAGGTCTCCTGCATTGCAGTGGATTCTTTACCATCAGGTAAGCCCAAGAACACTGAAGTGGGTAGCCTATCCCTTCTCTAGTGGATCTTCCTGACCCAGAGATCAAACCAGAGTCTCTTTCATTGCAGGCAGATTCATTTCCAGCTGAGCTACCAGGGAAGAGGCACAAATTTCCAGTTGCAAAATAAATCAGTCATGACTAGGAAATGTACAGTGTGGGGAATATAACTGTGTGATATCTTTTGATGGTGACATATTATAACTAGACATTGTGGTGAACACTTTTAAGTATATAGAATTATTGAATCACTATATTGTGTAACAATATATTGTGTAATTGTGTACACAGTATGTTGTGTAATCACTATATTGGGTAATTGTGTAACAAGCATTGTAGGTTAGCTATATTTCAAAAATAGACAAACAAAAAGAAAAACAAAACAATAGAAACTGTATATGGGTGCATCTTCCTGCACCAAATTCTTTGCACCTAAGAGAATTGAAAAGCTAAATCTATTAAAGTCCTTTTCAAGGGCTTCACTCCAGTCCTCCCCTCCATCTTTCATTATTAGTCTCTCCCTTTCTGTTGGATCATTCCAATCACCATGAAAACTTACTCCAGGGGAACACCTTCCCTTGAAACTCTATCTCAAATGGACTAACAGAGACCATCTATGTTCTCAGCAGATAGTTTAACCTTCTCAAACAACTGTCAGCACATACCATTCCACTTCATCACTTTTGCTTCACCCTTCAACCCATTTTAATCTGGTTTCTCTCCAGTCACTCCACTGACATCGCCTTTCCTTCACATTCTTAGCACTCTAGGGCCTGTAAGCTCCACTTCCAAAGACTAGCACCTGCACTTCTTACCCAAGGCTCCTTTCTTGCAACTAAAGCCCAAATCGCCTCTATACAGCAAACCAGAAATGCCATCAAACTGAAGTCCTCTCCCCAACGCAGGAGCAGGACTCAATGTCAAAGGGGTTTGACATTAAATAGCTACCCTCTTGTGGAGTGACCCTCTGAAGAGTGTGTTTTACAGTGGATTCCAGAGTTTCCCCAGGCATATTGATCACATCAGCAGCCCACACTGACAACAGGCTATCTTTTTTTCCTTTTCTCACTTCTCCACTTCCCTACTAGCACCAACTTCTTTCACTTGAAGCTTTGTTTCTGGATTCACTTCTGAAAGAATCCTAAGACAATTTCGTTATGCTAACTTTAACACATGTTTCCGTTTCACCTCATTGACCAATTAGCAGCATGTGACCCAAAGTCACCCCATCTTTCTTGAAAATTGTCTTCTCTTTGGAGTTTTAGGATCCAGCACTCTCCTGCTTTCCCTCTACCCCACAGGCTGATCCTTCTCCACCCTACCTTTCATATTGGAATATCTTAGGCCCTGATCCCATATCACTGGTCCCAAGTTTCTACCATTTTTTCCTCTTTTCCATCTGACTGCCATCTTTCTAACTCTCGCCAGGCTTCTCTTCTGAATTCCAGACTAACTCTGGACATTAATTAAAAATGAATCTTAAGTCTACACTGAGTTGAATTTTTTAGAGGTTTGCAATACTTCAGATGCTATGTAAGCTCTTTTTAAATACATTGACTCATTTAATCCTTATAGCAATGCTCAAAATTGTCACACTTGTAAAGGTGAGAAAAGCAAGGCTCAAAGAGTTTTCTGGGGAAAACCCAGAGTTTTCCTGGGTTCATGGAGTGGGTGAGGGGCAGTACCAGGCTGTGAAAAGAATCTTTCTGACTGAAGGTTGTATGCTTAACTGCCATGCTATTATACTTCCATTTTCTCACTTTCTTTGTGCAATGGACACAGAGGTTTTCTAGAATAATCAGCTGCCAGAGCTGGAAGAGAATTTAGTAGTCATCTATTCCATCTCCCTCATTTTACAGTTGCCTGAAAGGAGAAAACAATTTTCCTAAGATTTATTTAGATATCTGCTTGTATTTACTACAGATGGTTATTTTCAGACTTTATGTTTTGAGCTATAAATGGTGCTAAAGTTCATCCATTTTTATTTTCTTTGAGTTATATCTCCAGCCTTGGAGGCATTCTTTATGCAAATGTAGATGACACACACTTTCTAACTCCCTTGATCCTGACGGGCCTCTAGAGAGGGCAGTGAGGGTCACCATGTCACTTCCTTGGAATATTTTCTCAGATGGAGATGCTGTTCCGGTTGTACAGACTGGTGACTGGCATTTTAGCCACAGGAACACTGTGCTTGTCACTCTGTTAAATATCTACCCATCCCATTAAGGCTATTTATTGTGCTGTATCCAGAGCAACTAAACCCAAGACTGTGTCTTTGCCAAAGACATGAATAAAAGCTGAAAAAATTGAAACCATCCAGATGTTCTTTGGCAATGATAAACACCCAGACATTTGGAGACATCTGGGTGACTGACTGACTTTTTCAGTTTTCTTCTGGAAAATGAAGATTATGCAGACACAGCGTGATTACAAGCCGGATGATAATAAACAAATCTTTGACAATGTCCACAGGATTCCAAACATCTGGGTGCAAAACTGAAAAATCCAACTAACTATCCAAATGTTTGGCATCATTTAAACGAAACATTGGACCGCAGGAGATGGGCAAAAGATCCCAAAATGAGGCAAGAAACCCCCAAAGCAAGCTTTGCTGACATAAAACAGTTTATATTCACTGTAAAGGGAAAACTGAGTCAGGAATAGTAAATTTCTTAATAGGACCCACATTCTAGAAACCCCGTATACACTGGGGTTTCTAAACCAAGTGTGGTGACACACATCCCAGAATTGTGTAGTCAGGGTCTGATCTACTCACATAACACAGGAATTTTAGATACCACAGCAGAACATCAAAGTGTTGTTTTTGTGTGATTTCTCAGCCTACTTAAAAAGACAAACAGGACTTCCCTGATGGTTCAGTGGTTAAGACTCCATGCTCCCACCACAGGGGCACGGATTCCACCCCTGGTAGGGGAGCTAAGATCCTGCATACCCTGTGATATGGCAGAAAAAGACAAACTAATGCATCTAGGACTTAAGAGTTTGCTAACGAAAAAGGGGGAGGTGATGCTTACCTTACGGTAAGATAGAGAAGAAGAGGGTGATTTGGAAGATGAACTAGTTTAGGCTGCTGGTTCAAGGATACTAAGGAATATGCCGAGTGAGACGTGGAGGCAAGGACGTATTCCCACAAAAGTGAATATTCTTATATTCTTTCACTGATGAAGAAAAAAAACTGTACTTACGGGTGAATTTTTTTTGTGAGTGTTGATATTGGGGCTGAAAGAGTTATCATCATTAAAGTGAAAACTTTCCTTTTGTGACAGAAATGGCTCTTAGAGTGATTGTGCTGGCTGCAGTAGTATCAGCATAAAAAAAAAAAAAAAAAAGTGCCCTCGCAGTGACAGTAGCTTCAGACAAGGTCTGTGTGGCTTTAAAAGCTAGTGTCAGAGATGGAAGTTTAGTGCCTATAGGTGATGTCAGAAAGTTGCAGCATCTATAGGATCTGCACCAAACTAAGTGTGGACTGGGAATCAAACTTCCTCCAACTACAACCTGAGCTCATGGCTTTTTTGTTTTTTAATGCTGATATATTCTAGGAAGATAAGGATTTTGAGCCAAAGTAAATGTGAGGCATCTTGACACTGCTTTCCATCTGGGCCATATTAAGGAAAATGTAATACAATTTATACCTCTAGCTGTCATAGTTGTGATATGTACTATATGGTCATTTTCCTTGACATTATCTGGGAATAAACACTCTGCTAGATCATGAGGCAGAGAATGCAATTTGCAGACCAAAAAAGGAGAAAGACGTTGGACGGAGAAAGAACACTCACACAAAAATGTGGAAAAGCACAATCAGTAACTTCACAGACAACCCAGAGCTGAGCTTCACTTGCCAAACGGCCTTTGAGTCCTTAGCAAACTGGAAAACCATTGTCCAAAGCCGAGATGCTTTTCTTAGAAAATGTCTGTCTTTTGATCAGCTACCAAGAGAGAAGGGGAAAAAAAATCCATCCCAAAGTCCCCCTTAGATTGTGTAAACAGAGAAGGTCTGTATACATTCACCAGGGCCTTTCTTCCATTGTGCTAACATTATTTAAAACCAGATGCTGGCTCTCCCTGCCTCATTGCTGGAAGAATTGCTGTCAACATGCATTGTTTCTGAGAGAAATTTAAAGCAAGGCAGTCTCCAATTTCTCTAATTAAAACAAGTTTTTTTTTTAAAGCCTTATAAAATTCTCTGAATGTCACACTTTTATTGCAAATACACATCCCTTAGGTTACAGAGAAATAACTTAAAAATAATTGAAAAACACACCAAAAATGTGTGTCTTCTAAGTAAGACCCATTTCTGCATGACTTTGGGCAAATTACTTCAGTAGTCTGAGCCTCACATTTCTCATCTATAAAGTGGATTGTTTGGAATTTTGTGATCCATAAGGTCCTACTCAGCATTGTAAGTCTTTAAAATTATTTTCTGTTGGGTGGGAAGGAGAAATATATGGGAATTCTCTGTACTTTCTGCTCAACTCCATCGGCAGATGAATGGATAAGGAAGTTGTGGTACACACACACAATGGAATATTACTCAGCTATAAAATTGTTTTTAATTGAAGTATAGTTGCTGTGGGCTTCCCAGGTGGCACTAGTGGTAAACAGCCCACTTGCCAATGCAGGAGACGTAAGCTGCACAGATTGAAACCCTGGGTTGGGAAGGTCCCCGGGAAGAGGAAATGGCAACCCACTCCAGTATTCTTGCTTGGAGAATCCCATAGACCCAGAAGCCTGGCAGGAGAATACGGTTCATAGGGTCACAAAGAGTCACACAGGACTGAAGCAACTTAGCATGCACACACATGCACATAGTTGCTGTACAATATTGTATGTTACAAGCGTACAATGTAGTGACTCACAGTTTTTAAAGGTTCTACTCCATTTACTGTTATCATAAAATATTGGCTGTATTCCCTCCCCCCAAGTTTTACAACATTTCCTTGTAGCTTATCCTGTACCCAACAGTTTGTGCCTCCTACTCCCCCACTCCTTTATTTTCCCTCCCGCTTTCCTCTCCCCACTGGTAATAACTAGTTTGTTCTCTATATCTGTGAGTCTGCTTCATTCTTCTTATATTTGCTAGATTTTTTGTGGGCTTCCCCAGTGTCTCAGTTGGTAAAGAATCAGCCTGCAACGTGGGAGACCTGCGTTTGATCTCTGGGTTGGGAAGATCCTTTGGAAGAGGGCATGGCAACCCTCGAGTGTTCTTGTCTGAAGAATCCCCAAGGACAGGCGGGCTGCAGTCCATGGGGTCACAAAGAGGAGGACATGACTGAGTGACTAAGCACAGCACAGTTTTTTGTATTTTTAGATTCCACACATAAATGAGATCACACAATATTTGTCTCTCTCTGACTTACTGCACTTAACATAATGCCCTCCGAGCCCATCCATGTTGCAAGTGGAAAATGTTCGCTCTTTCTTTAGGTCTGGGCAGTAGTCCATTGTATGTACATACCACATCTTCTTTAACTAGTCATTTGTTGTTGGACACTTAGTTTGCTTCTGGGCAACTGTGAAATAATGCTGTGCTCAACTTTTCTGTAAATCTAAAACTGGTTGAAAAAATAAAGTCTTAAAAAAATTCATAAGCCCAGTCTAAATAAGCAAACTCAAACTGAAGAACATTCTACAAAATATCTAACCAATACTCTTAAAAAGTGTGAAGGCCATTAAAACCACAGAATGAGTGAGAACTTGTCACACCTTGGAGAGGCTAATGGGACATGATGACCAACTGCAGTATTATACCCTGGACTGAATCCAGGGACAGACAAAAGATGCTATAGGAAAAGATGTTGTAATCTCAATCAAGCCTGTTATTAAAAAAAACAACAATAACCAACTAAATAAATATAGTATAAACCTCCAATAAAAAAGTAAGACAAGCTATTTTGAAAATATAGGCACATAGAAAAGCATTTTTACCTCTTTGAAATATTTATATATTAGCAATTTAATATTTATCTATTTGTCCCTGTACATTTCTGCTCTTGATTGACCAAAAGCACAGTTCTTTCTGTTGAACAGAAATCCTAGCCATCACTGGCACTATCATATCCCCTAAGTGCTCCATTCACATTCCATATGTGATTCTGTAAAGAAAACGACGTACAGAAAAATGGTAGGAACAGGGATTTGGTGTTCTTGCTTTCAGAAAATCTAAACCACAAAAGCCTCCACTAAGAGAACATCTAAATAATACTGTTTCTTTTTTGATCAGTTCAGTTCAGTCACTCAGTTGTGTCAGACCCTTTGCGACTCCGTGAACCTCAGCACACCAGGCCTCCCTGTCCATCACCAACTCCCGGAGTCCACCCAAACAAATCCATGTCCATCGCGTCGGTGATGTCTTCCAACCATCTCATCCTCCGTCATTCCCTTCTCTTCCAGCCCTCAGTCTTTCCCAGCATCAGAGTCTTTTCAAATGAGTCAGCTCTTTGCATCAGGTGGCCAAAGTATTGGAGTTCTCTCTTTTGATACTCTTTCTTAATTTAAAAGTATTTGTTACAAGGTCTCTTTAAATGACTCAGTCACTACAGAACCAAGTTTTATGTTCCATGTTCTAAAGTTTAATTGACACAACTACTGTGTTTAACAAAGTCCCTTTATAAGGGCAAAGGATAAAGATTCCCTAAAGATCAATCATGTGGCAGTGGGCACAAACAGCAGGGATGCTGTAAAGGAATCTCTTAGAAGATGGTTTTGCAAGGACCCTTCCGTCCTCACAGTCCTTTTCTTTGAGAACATCACACATACAAAAGGTGCAAGTCTAGTCGGACATGTTTATACAACCTGCCCCTCTTTCCCCAAATGTAGTTATGGATGATTTGATCTCAAGTGAGAGCTGATTCAAAATGATCTAGTCACCACAAAAACAAACATACAGATTGATGGGACAGAGTAGAGAGCCCAGAAATAAACCCACATCCCCACAGTCAATTAATCTTCAACAAAGGGGGCAAGAATATTCAGTGGATAAAAGACTGTCTCTTCAGCAAGTGGTGTTAGGAAATCTGGACAGCCACATGTAAATCAATGAAATTAGAACACTCCCTCACACCATACACAAAAATAAACTCAAAATGGTTTAAAGACATAAATATAAATCATGACACCATAAAACTCTTAGAAGAGAACATAGACAAAATATTATCTGACATAAATCATGGCAATATGTTCTTAGATCAGCCTCACAAGGGAAAATAAATAAAAGCAAAAATAAACAAATGGGACCTAATCAAACTTAAAGGCTTTTGAACAGCAAAAAGAAAAAACTATCAACAAACAGAAAGACACATAATGGAGTTGCAAAAAAATATTTGCAATCCATGCAACTGACAAAGGGTTATTATCCAAAATATACAAACAGCTCATGCAACTCAATATCTAGAAAACAAGCAACCCAAACAAAAAAGGGACAGAGGACCTTCATAGACATATCTCCAAAGAAGACATACAGATGGCCAACAGAAACACAAAAAGATGCTCAACATCACTAATTATAAGAGAAATGCAAATTAAAACCAGTATGAGGTGATAGAATGACTATCATCAAAAAGTCAACAAAGCAACAGTTAGAAGTGGACATGGAACAACAGACTGGTTCCAAATACGAAAAGGTGTACGTCAAGGTTGTATATTGTCACCTTGCTTATTTAACTTATATGCAGAGTACATTATGAGGAACGCTGGGCTGGAAGAAGCACAAGCTGGAATCAAGATTGCTGCGAGAAATATCAATAACCTCAGATATGCAGATGACACTACCCTTATGGCAGAAAGTGAAGAGGAACTCAAAAGCCTCTTGATGAAAGTGAAAGAGGAGAGTGAAAAGGTTGGCTTGAAGCTCAACATTCAGAAAACAAAGATCATGGCATCTGGTCCCATCACTTCATGGGAAATAGATGGAAAAACAGTGGAAACAGTGTCAGACTTTATTTTTCTGGGCTCCAAAATCACTGCAGATGCTGATTGCAGCCATGAAATTAAAAGACGCTTACTCCTTGGAAGGAAAGTTATGACCAACCTTGATAGTATATTAAAAAGCAGAGACATTACTTTGCCAACCAAGATCCGTCTAGTCAAGGCAATGGTTTTTCCCGTGGTCATGTATGGATGTGAGAGTTGGACTGTGAAGAAGGCTGATCGCCGAAGAATTGATGCTTTTGAACTGTGGTGTTGGAGAAGACTCTTGAGAGTCCCTTATACTGCAAGGAGATCCAACCAGTCCATTCTAAGGGAGATCAATCCTGGATGTTCATTGGAGGGACTGATGCTAAAGCTGAAACTGCAATACTTTGGCCACCTCATGCGACGAGTTGACTCACTGGAAAAGACTCTGATGCTGGGAAAGGTTGGGGGCGGGAAGAGAAGGGGACGACGGAGAATGAGATGGCTGGATGGCATCACTGACTCTGTGGACATGAGTTTGAGTGTACTCTGGGAGTTGGTGATGGACAGGGAGGCCTGGTGTGCTGTGATTCATGGGGTCGCGGAGAGTCGGACACGACTGAGCAACTGAACTGAACTGAACAGAGAGGGTTTGGAGAAAAGAGAACCCTCCTACACTGTCCATGGGAATGTAAATTGGTGCAGCTACTATGGAAAACTGTTCCTTAAAAAATAAAAAATAGAGCTACCATATGAGACAGCAATCTCATTCCTGGGTACATATCCAGAAAAAAGCAAAAATTCTAATTTACAAAGACGTGTGCACCCCAATGTTCATAGCAATTCTATATACAATAGCTTAGACATGGAAATGACACAGGTGCCCATCAATAGACAATTGCCTTGAGAAAATGTGATCCATTTATACAATGGAATATTACTCAGCCATAAAAAGAAAAATATTGCCATTTGGAGTAATGTGGATGGACTTAGAGCTTATCAGGCTGAATGAAGTAAGTCATACAGAAAAAGACAAGTATTATATCATTTATATATGGAATCTAAAAAATAATGTAAATGATTACAAAAGAGAAACAAACTCACAGACATAGAAAACAAACTTAGAGTTACCAAAGGGGAAAAGGAGGTAGGGAGGGATAAATTAGGAGCATGGGATTGACAAATACAAACTACTATGCATAAAATAGACAGCAACATGGATGTACTATAGAACATAGGGCGCTATAGTCAGTATCCAGTAATAACCCATAATGGTTCACTATAGGCCAGAAGCTAACACGATACTGTAAATCAACTATACTTTAAGGGGAAAAAAAAGAGCAATCACATTCTCTTCCTTGAGAATTTGGAGTTGGGATGAGAGACCAATCATTTGACCTTGATGTAGCCATTTGAACTGGGAAATCCTTGGGAGACTATATTTGGCAAAGGTCACAGAGCAAGGTACATAAATCTGCTAGAGAGAGGGAAAGGAAAAGGGAGAGTGCGAGGGGGAGAGACAGGACCGGGATTAAAACAGAGAAGCAAGAAAGCCAGAGTACCTGGGCTGTTCCACTTCCCGCTTCCAGACCACCTGAGAGCCCACCATGCCTTTTGCTGCTGCTGCTGCTAAGTCACTTCTGTCGTGTCTGACTCTTTGTCACCCCATAGACGGCAGCCCACCAGGCTCCCCCATCCCTGGGATTCTCCAGGCAAGAATACTTTTACTCAAGTAAAAATCCTAGAGTTCTTATTTTTACTAGGTTCAAGTTCATCGGAACTGATAAACTTTGTCCATAATAGATCTTTCAATACCCATGGCTGTACTTTTACCACAGTCACTTAACAATATTTTTTCAACGTTTTAAAATATTTAAAATAATAGAACATGTATTGCCCCACAAATATGTATATGTCAAGTAACAGATACTCAGAATATTCAGCTACTACTAGGTTCTGGAGGTATAGAATGAAATAAGATGCAATTCATATCTTCTAGAATCTTGTATTGATAATCTTCCACTCAGCACTAACTATATGCCACGTGCTTCATTAAAGTTATTACTATAATTTTATGGATGTAGTGTTAATAAATGTCTAATTTCACCAAATTCATCTTTGGCAAAATGAAGGTAAACAGCTCTTTCAAATTACTGTTACTTTTTTTTTCCTACATGGTGTGGCTTCCCAGGTGGCACTAGTGGTAAAGAACCCATAAGAGAGACATAAGAGATGTGGGTTCAACCCCTCGGTCAGGTAGATCCCCTGGAGGAGGTCAAGGCAACCCCCTGCAGCATTCTTGCCTGGAGAACCCCCATGGACAGAGGAGCCTGGCGGGCCACAGTCCGTGGTTTGCAAACAGTCGGACGTGACTGAGTGGCTGAGCGTGAGTGCACGTGGCGTTCAGTCTCATCTCACGTCACTGGAGTGGGTCTACTCAGGGCATGAGTGTCCAGCCCTGGCCGCCTTCTCCAATGGCCATAGAAGGCAAAACAAAGAATGGTGTTCTAGAGCAATTGCTTAGGAATTTGAACTCAGAGCCGTGGTTGACCCCCTGATACTGTCTTTTTGAAGCACCCATCTCTTTAGCATGCATTTTATTAGAATAAAAGTTATTTTAGTGACATAAGCTAGATATCAATAAAAATTCACATGTAGACTGCTTAATTAAGAAATCTAACTAGATTAATTTTCAGTTCAGTTCAGTTCAGTTGCTCAGTTGTGTCCTACTCTTTGCAACCCCATGAATCACAGCACGCCAGGCCTCGCTGTCCATCACCAACTCCCGGAGTTCACTCAAACTCATGTCCATCGAGTCGGTGATGCCATCCAGCCATATCATTCTCTCTCATCCCTATCTCCTCCCGCCCCCAATCTTTCCCAGCATCAGAGTCTTTTCCAGTGAGTCAACTCATCGCATGAGGTGGCCAAAGTACTGGAGTTTCAGCTTTAGCATCAGTACTTCCAATGATTAATTTTAGGTGGTAAATTTTAATCTTAGTGGTTCTGTTATATTTCTCATCCAAACTTTAAACCTACCTCTTGTTACCAAGAAAAACAAAATTCCTGGATTTCAGGAATTCAAAACTGCCATTTCCCCTGCCACTTAAATACAGTCAAGTAGTCCTTCTCATATATGTCCCCCAAAGTGGCTGCCCATATGAATAACCCGGAGTGTTTGTAAGAAATACAAAGCCCTGGGATACATTTGATATCCTGGACTCAGTGGATCTGGGATGGGCCTAAAACTCTTTTTTTTTTTTTAAACCAGATTTTCAGTTTATTCTGATGTGATTTCATGTTGATAGCTGATTTACTGTTTAGAAGGCTGAAGTGTAGCACTGAGAAGTTTGATTAAGGTCAGTTGGAAGGAGAGCCCGGACTTCCAGACTAGGTGCCAAGTTTAGTTGTGGGGAGTTCTACACTGCCCAAGGGCACCTACTGGCGAGGTCGGGGAGCTGAAACCCAGCCCTGACTCCATCCACCAACCATGCATCCAACACAGGACTGCCTCTGCTGAGGAGGGGTTGCCGCTGCTAAGTCACTTCAGTCGTGTCTGACTCTGTGTGACCCCACAGACGGAAGCCCACCAGGCTCCCCCATCCCTGGGATTCTCCAGGCAAGAACACTGGAGTGGGTTGCCATTTCCTTCTCCAATGCGTGAAAGTGAAAAGTGAAATTGAAGTCGCTCAGTCGTGTCCGACCCTTAGAGACCCCACGGACTGCAGCCTACCAGGCTCCTCCGTCCATGGGATTTTCTAGGCAAGAGTACTGGAGTGGCTTGCCATTGCCTTCTCTGGCTGAGGAGGGGTACCTGTTTCAAATTCGCTCTGAGACATATGGGCCAGTGGCCACTCTGAGATAAGGCTGGGTGTGTACCTGCAGCCTTCATGCGACATAATGTCCAGGCTAGTTCAACATTTGCCTTCATCCTTTTAACAGAGCATCCCTCCAAGGCCCAAGTTCCACATTACATTTTTTCATACCTATTTTCTCATCCTAATTCTTTTGCAATTTCACTGTAAGCCAGAATTTCCCAAAATTTATCCTATGTGATAAATATCACACCCACACACACAAATGTGAGAAGCAACATATTCTATTTCCCTCTTGGAGATTATCAGCAGACATTCAGTTCAGTTCAATTCAGTCGCTCAGTCGTGTCCAACTCTCCGCGACCCCATGAATCACAGCACGCCAGGCCTCCCTGTCCATCACCAACTCCCGGAGTTCACTCAAACTCATGTCTACAGAGTCGGTTTTACCATCCAGCCATCTCATTCTCTGTCGTCCCCTTCTCCTCCTGCCCCCAACCTTTCCTAGCATCAGAGTCTTTTCCAGTGAGTCAACTCATCGCATGAGGTGGCCAAAGTATTGGAGTTTCAGCTTTAGCATCAGTCCTTCCAATGAACACCCAGGGTTGATCTCCTTTAGAATGGACTGGTTGGATCTCCTTGCAGTCCAAGGGACTCTCAAGAGTCTTTTCCAACATCACAGTTCAAAAGCATCAATTCTTCGGCGATCAGCTTTCTTCCCAGTCCAACTCTCACATCCATACATGACCACGGGAAAAACCATAGCCTTGACTAGACGGACCTTTGTTGGCAAAGTAATGTCTCTGCTTTTTAATATACTATCAAGGTTGGTCATAACTTTCCTTCCAAGGAGTAAGCGTCTTTTAATTTCATGGCTGCAGTCAGCATCTGCAGTGATTAGATTAGCATATTAAAATCTCTGACAAGTCCTACAGTACAGAAGTCTAACTGATCAGAGAACATGGCTTAACTCCATTTCCCATATTAAGAAACAGCTACTTTCCTTATTTCTATTTACACATACCACCCAACTAATTCTTTCTGCCTAAGACATGCTTTGGATTTCGCTTTGGGCTTCCCAGGTAGCTCTAGTGGTAAAGAACCCAGCTGCCAATGCAGGAGACAGAAGAGAGTGGGTTTGATCTCTGGGTTGGGAAGATCCCCTGGAGAAGGAGATGGCCACCCACTCCAGTATTCTTGCATGGAGAAGTCCATGGACAGAGGAACCTAGTGGGCTACAGTCCATGGGGTCACAAAGATTCAGACATGACTAAAGTGTCTTAGCACACACTCACATCTCTTCCATCCACTGAGTTTCTGTTGCTTGCACAGAGATCACATTTTAAGCACTTTTGTCTGCCCAGTACACAAAACAAAATGTGCTTACAATGGGCAATCAATCAATGTTTACTGAATGAATGAATAAGAAGATGAATGCAGCTACAAGAGAAATTTTTATGAGAGGACCATTTTAAAATGTTGAAATCAATGACTTTTTGGTGTTTCATAGTCCTCTGTTTGTTTGTGTGTAGGCACAACCTGGGAGACTCAGTGACTAACTGTCCAACTGGGGATGACACCTTTTCCTAGAGGCTCTCAGCTGCTGTGGTCCGCATTAGCAGGAGGCTGAAATCTACCTGTTCCCTCTCATCTCAGCTTGCGCCCTGTCAGGACTTATCAAGATCTTCCTTGCTCAATTCTCAGGCAATCATTATTTTAGAACCTGAGATAGGAAGGCAGTAGATTTTATGTGATTAGCTGCTGAGATAAACATTAATTAGTTTTCAATTTCCAAAAAGTATCCCACTGACAGAAAGATTTGTTAAGTCAGTTAATGGCTATAGATGATTGCTCCAAAACTGGGTTGTGGGGGCGTCGAGACCTCTGAAGACAAGTACTGGCAAGCAGCGAATGTGAAGCAGGCAGCACCTAACATAGTACGAAAATAAGTGGAAATGGTACCAAATGAATCATCGCATGACCTTACAGCTGCTAAACATTAGGAAAAGCCAGAACTGGGGACTGGGAAAAAGTAAGAGACGGAAAGTGGGTGACAAGCCAGGCATTTTTATTTTGGCCCCGCAAGAAAATATATAACTGAGTCTGAAATCCAAGTATTGAGGCATGTGTGATGGCATAACTGCTAAACCTAAACCTGATGCCAAGGCAGATGTGAACCACATTTCATTTGAGTCCCATCCAGAAAACCTGAGAAATTCTCTCAATTATTCCTAGAGCAGGGAGGAGACTGCTTTGGGACTTTTGGGAGTTCTGTCCCTGACTCTTTGCGACCCCTTGGACTGCAGCACACCAGGCCTCCCTGTCCATCACCAACTCCCGGAGCTTACTCAAATTCGTGTCCATCAAGTCGGTGATGTGATCCAACCATCTCATGCTCTGTCATCCCCTTCTCCTCCTGCTTTCAATATTTTCCAGCATCAGGGTCTTTCCTAATGAATCAGTTCTTCACTTCAGGTGGCCAAAGTATTGGAGTTTCAGCTTCAGCATCAGTCCTTCCAATGAATATTCAGAATTGATTTCCTTTAGGATTGACTGATTTGATCTCCTAGCTGTCCAAGGGACTCTTAAGAATCTTCTCCAACACTGCAGTTCAAAAGTATCAATTCCTCAGCGCTCAGATTTCTTTATGGTTCAACTCTCACATCCATACATGACTACCGGAAAAACCATAGCTTTGACTCGATGGACCTTTGTTGGCAAAATAATGTCCCTGCTTTTTAATATGCTGTCTAGGTTGGTCATTGCTTTTCTCGCAAGGAGTAAGTGTCTTTTAATTTCATGGCTGTAGTCACCATCTGCAGTGATTTTGGAGCCCAGAAAAATAAAGAAATAAATCCAGAGCCTGAGGTGCTGCTATTGGTACTTCTAAATGCAGAGGGCAGCTGAGAGTCTTGCCAGACACAAAGCTAAACTCTGTAGCAAGAAGGCTCCGAGCCCAATACTTCTACACTAATGACTATATACCTCTCACATGAACCTCCCAATCAGCTCACTGGGCCCAGGAAGGGAGAAACTCTCAGGTCTACTGATGACATTTATCCCCTCTACTTCCGGGTCTAAGGATTGAGACATCTCCCTGAAATCCTTTTATGGAATAAATGAACACGTGCAAGAAAGATGCCACTGTTGACATGGTTTTGTTTCCAACTCAGTGTTTCTTTTTTTTTTTTATGTAGTTAATTTATTTTTTTATTGGAGGCAAATTATTTTACAATATTATATTGGTTGGTTTTGCCATACATTGATATGAATTTGCTCCGGGTTTACATAAGTTCCCCCTCCTGAACCCCCCTCCTACCTCCCTCCTCCCTTTATCCTCCCTCTCAGTGTTTCCTGTAGCACTATCCTCCCGCCCCTGACAGGCTGGTCAGATGCACCTTCTACCCATGTGTCCCAAAGCCAGACTCAAAGTCTGAGTCACCGTAATCACATAAGGCAGCGACCTCTTAGTCCCAGCAGTATAATTGCTTGCAAAAAGCACTAACTGCTTTGTTTTAATGGCACCCCACTCCAGTACTCTCGCCTGGAAAATCCCGTGGATGGAGGAGCCTGGTGGGCTATAGTCCACGGTGTTGCAAAGACTCGTATATGATTGAGTGACTTTGCTAAAGTGTGTTCCTAAGGGAGCTGAGGAATTTGAGGGAGCCAAATCAGAGTGGGTTGTGGCTTCTCTGACACCTAGCTATTCAAAGGAAATACCATATATTCAATATTAAGGACTCAATTAAATCTACCCCCTGGCATGTCCTGTCTTAGCTAAGCATGAAACCCAGAGCAATTTTTATCAATAACACTTCAAATTACTCTAGATCTTCTGTTCTAGGACCACACCACAATTTAGGGGCCAATATTAACATATTATGATTTCTTAAGGACATGTGCTTTCAAAGTGTGGGTTAAGCATACATATATTAGGGGGCTGAAGAAGAAAATATAGAGCCACAGGGAGGAAGGTCTATTAGAAGGAGATTCTGCTTCTTGTACCAAAAAAAAAAAAAAAAAGATGGAAGGAAGGGGTAGAGGGAAAGAGAAAGGAAGAGAAAAAATTTCAATAAATCATCAAGAAAATTAGAAGCCACAACTAGAAATAATGACATATAAGAGAAAATTCTTCATGGTAATTTTTTAAGTACTTAGATGTTTGATTTTTAAGCTAAAATTTATAAATAAGAAATTAGTATGAAGCTTGGGGTTAGAATGCAACTTGCTTCTGCAGGAACAGGATATTATCTGGAAATATTCTCTTCTTTATTTCTTTATTTTTAACACAAAGAATAAAAAGCACATGATGCAGTTAGAGGTGGATTGACAGTGACATTTCATTAATGGTTTGAATAAGGCAATTTCTCTCTAGCTCACAGTACCCAGACAGACAACCAAAATAGCAAGGCTATTTCCCTTCTAATTCTGTTGCAGAAACAGCCATTAAAGATAAATAACCATACATAATTATATATATTTAATTTAGTAGACATTTCTTGAAGAAAAGGAACTTTATACTATTTTCAAACTCAACCTTTTTTCTCAGTTCTCCTGTTCTGCTTCTGAAGAGAGAAGGCAATGTGACTGCGTAATGATCTATCAAGTCAATGCTCCTGGGGATATACATCATACAAAACAATGAAACCTCCTCAGGTTGTCCTGGCATTAAATGGTATAATATACACAGCATTTAAATTCAAAAGTCCATCTCACATCCCAGAACTTCTGGTCCATGTGGAAAAATTATCTGGAAAATTCATGCTGAATCGCTTCATTATTCTGAACTGTTTAGTTATATCTACCAGGGCTTCCCTGGGAGCTCACACGGTAAAGAATTCACCTACAGTGCAGGAGACCTGGGTTCGATTCTTGAGTCAGGAAGATCCCTTGGAGAAGGGAATGGCAACACACTCCAGTATTCTTGCTTGGAAAATCCCATGGACAAAGGAGCCTGGTAGAAGCTCATAGGATCCTAAAGAGGCAGACACAACTGAGCGACTAACATGTTCACATTCATGTTGGTATAACTGTGGAAACAAACAATACCACCCAAAGAAAATAAGCAAAAGCTATTTATTCAGATCTTACGATAGCAAGGGAGTAGTCACCATCACGAATACATTTGGCAGACTCAAATGTAGGTGGAAAAGTCACTTTAAAACACATTATAAGTGTTTTAAAAGTCATGTTTAAAGTCACTTTAAAAGTGTTTTAAAACGTGGCTTTAGATATGCTCTGGTTGGAGGCAGTTGTCTTGGGGAAGTTGTAGTTACATTAACTAGAAGAGGGGTATCCCATGTGATTGGTTTGGGGTGTATATTTGGCTGTTTCCAATTGTTCCAAAGGAGGAAGTGGAGATAAAAACTGGGAAAGCTGTCTATTAATTGAATCCTGGCTGATTGGGGCTAATTGTAACAGGAGTTATTGTTTGGCTTCCTGGTCTGGTTACGACAGATTGTGGGCCAGAGTTCTATTTGTATATGTAGTCTGGTCATTTTCTTTTATTTATTTGTTTACTTATTTATTTGGCTATGACTTAGGTCTTAGTTGAAGTATATGGGATCTTCTATCTTTGTTGAGGTTTGTAAAATCTTTTTAGTTGTGGCAGGTGGGATCTGGTTCCCTGAACAGGGATTGAACCTGGGCCCCCTACATTGGGAGCATGGAGTCTTAGCCACTGGACCACCATGGAAGTACCTAGTCTGTTCATTTTCCATTGGTGTAGTGAGTAATCTCCTATATGACTGCTTTGGTTGTCCTTTGTCATGAATAATGTGAGTATTTCAAAGAAATCAGGTTCTTTGAACCTTCATAAAGAGATAGGAATACAAGACTGCCTGATCTGCCTCCTGAGAAATCTGTATGCAGGTCAAGAAGCAACAGTTAGAACTGAACATGTAACAACAGACTGGTTCCAAATTGGGAAAGGACTACATCAAGGATATAAATTGTCACCCTGTTTATTTCACTTATATGCAGAGTACAGCATGCAAAATGCTAGACTGGATGAAGCAAAAGCTGGAATCAAGATTGCTGGGAGAAATATCAATAACTTCAGATATGCAGATGACACCACCCTTATGGCAGAAAGCAAAGAAGAACTAAAGAGTTTCTTGATGAAAGTGAAAGAGGAGAGTGAAAAAGTTGACTTAAAACTCAGCATATAGAAAACTAAGATCATGGCATCTGGTTCTACAACTTCATGGCAAATAGATGGGGAAACAGTGGAAACAGTGACTTTATTTTTGGGGGCTCTGAAATCACTGCAGATAGTGGCTGCAGCCATGAAATTCAAAGACGCTTGCTCCTTGGAAAAAAAGTTATGACCAATATAGACAGCATATTAAAAAGCAGAAACATTATTTTGCCAACAAAGGTCCATCTAGTCAAAGCTATGGTTTTTCCAGTAGTTATGTATGGATGTGAGAGTTGGACTATAAAGAAAGCTGAGCACCAAAGAATTGATGCTTTTGAACTGTGGTGTTGGAGAAGACTCATAAGAGTCCCTTGGACTGCAAGGAGATCCAACCAGTCAAATCTAAAGGAAATCAGTCCTGAATATCCATTGGAAGAACTGATGCTGAAGCTGAAACTCCAATACTTTGGTCACCTGATGCAAAGAACTGACTCATTGGAAAAGATGCTGATGCTGGGAAAGATTGAAGGTGGGAGGAGAAGGGGACAACAGAGGATGCGATGGTTGGATGGCATCACCGACTCGATGGACATGAGTTTGAGCAAGCTACAGGAGTTGGTGATGGAAAGGGAAGCCTGGCGTGCTACAGTCCATGGGGTCACAAAGAGTTGGACATGACTGGGCAACTGAACTAAACTGAACTGAACATTGCCTCCAATGATTTTGTTAATGGTTCATTTGGTGGTGACTTAATCACATAAGTTGTGTTAGAATCTTGTGACCCCAGGCTCCAGGCTCCTCTGTCCTTGGGATTCTCCATGCAAGAATACTGAAGTGGGTTGCCATTTCCTTCTCCAGGGGATCTTCCTGGCTGAGGAATCGAACCTGGATCTCCTGCATTGCAGGCAGATTCTTTACTGATTGAGCTACGAGGAAAGCCCAATGGCTCATTTACTGTTTGGTTTTACTTTAAAGATATATTAGTCAAAGCAGTTCCCTCAGAAGTGGAGACTTCATTTGTTCATTCATTCAACAAATATTTATTGAGAAGCTACTATGGGTCATGTTCTAGGTGCAGAGATACATTAGTGAACAAGACACGCAAGATTCCTTCTTATATTCTAAAGACAGAGGGATATGATAAATAGGTAGAAAACTAGATAAAGGAGTAACTAACAAAATACACTTAAAAGGTGGAAAGTGCTATGCTGAGGTCTCAACAAGGAGATGTTGTCACTGAAATCTGAATTACAAAGATCAGAAGGAAGAATATACCAGGAAGAGGGGTCAGCTGGGGCAAAAGTTCGAAGATAAGAAGAAAGTAGTATGTTCAAGGATGTGAAAGGCCTATGTGCCTGTAGCATATGATCTAGGGTGAGAAGTAATAGAGGAAAAGAGGGAAATGAGGCAGGACTGGGGCATCTGGAGCTTTTAACAAGGTAATACCCCCTGCATCCATCTCGCTGCAAATGGGAAAATTTCCTTAGTATTATATTACATTGATGAGTATTAATGAGTAATATTACATTGTATAAATATATACTATATCTCTTCAAGAAAATTAGAGATACCAAGGGAACATTTCATGCAAAGATGGGCTCGATAAAGGACAGAGATGGTATGGACCTAAGAGAAGCAGAAGATATTAAGAAAAGGTGGCAAGAATACACAGAAGAACTGTACAAAAAAGATCTTCACGACCAAGATAGTCACGATAACGTGATCACTCACCTAAAGCCAGACATCTTGGAATGTGAAGTCAAGTGGGCCTTAGAAAGCATCACTACGAACAAAGCTAGTGGAGGTGATGGAATTCCAGTTGAGCTATTTCAAATCCTGAAATATGATGATGTGAAAGTGCTGCACTCAATATGCCAGCAAATTTGGAAAACTCAGCAGTGGCCACAGGACTGGAAAAGGTCAGTTTTCCTTCTAATCCCAAAGAACGGCAATGCCAAAGAATGCTCTAACTACTGCACAATCGCACTCATCTCACACGCTAGTAAAGTCATGCTCAAAATTCTCCAAGCCAGGCTTCAGCAATACATGAACCATGAACTTCCAGATGTTCAAGCAGGTTTTAGAAAAGGCAGAGGAACCAGAGATCAAATTGCCAACATCCTCTGGATCATGGAAAAAGCAAGAGAGTTTCAGAAAAACTTCTATTTCTGCTTCAATGACTATGCCAAAGCCTTTGTGTGGATCACAATAAACTGTGGAAAATTCTGAAAGAGGCTGTTTTTTCGCTTCTCTGGGTTGTCCCTTTCGAGGTCTGTGAAGATGCAGCTCAAACCAATGGAGATTAACCCCGAGATGCTGAACAAAGTGCTGACCCGTCTGGGGGTCGCTGGCCAGTGGCGCTTTAGGATGTACTGGGACTGGAGGAGGAGTCTCTGGGCTCGGTGCCAGCTCCGGCCTGCGCGCTGCTGCTGCTGCGGCTCTTTCTGCTCACGGCGCAGCATGAGAACTTCAGAAAAAACAAATTGAAGAGCTGAAGGGAAAAGAAGTCAGTCCCAAGGTGTACTTCATGAAGCAGACCATTGGCAACTCCTGTGGAACCATCGGACTCATTCACGCAGTGGCCAATAATCAGGACAAACTGGAGTTCGAGGATGGGTCCGTTCTGAAATAGTTTTCTTTCTGAAACAGAGAAGTTGTCCCCTGAAGACAGAGCAAAGTGCTTTGAAAAGAACGAGGCCATTCAGGCAGCCCAGGATGCCGTGGCACAGGACGGCCAATGTCGGGTAGATGACAAAGTGAACTTCCATTTTATTCTGTTTAACAACGTGGATGGCCACCTCTATGAACTTGATGGATGGATGCCTTTTCTGGTGAACCATGACACCAGCTCAGAGGACTCGCTGCTGCAGGACGCTGCCAAGGTCTGCAGAGAATTCACTGAACGTGAGCAGGGGGAGGTTTGCTTCTCCGCTGTGGCCCTCTGCAAGGCAGCCTAATGCCCCGTAGGGGGCACTTTGCTACTCGCTCTCTTCCCTTCATTGTGAAAGTGTATCCCCCCAGTGCTGGTATAAAATGCTTCAGTACTTGTAGAGCACAGCTGTTCTCCTTCGGTTCTGCGGATCAGCCCTTCCCCTCAACCACTCCCCTACACTGGCAGAGCTCAGCTGTCGATGGAGCAAGTTTGGCATCAGCCTGTGATGGCGAAGCATTCCCCTCCCGGTGTGGCTTGTACCTCAATATCTAATGCTTTAATGGCTACTTTGGTTTCTTGTCTGTAAGTTAAGGCCTTGGATGTGATTTGTCCATAAAAGGAATAAAATTTTTCTGCTGATAAGAAAAAAAAAAAGAAAATTCTGAAAGAGATGGGAATACCAGACCAGCTGTCCTGCCCCTTGAGAAACCTATATGCAGGTCAGGAAGCAACAGTTAGAATTGGACATGGAACAATAGACTGGTTCCAAATAGGAAAAGGAGTACGTCAAGGTGATATATTGTCACCCTGTTTATTTAACGTATATGCAGAGTACATCGTGAGGAACGCTGGGCTGGAAGAAGCACAAGCTGCAATCAAGATTGCTGGGAGAAATATCAATAACCTCAGATATGCAGATGACACCACCCTATGGCAGAAAGTGAAGAGGAACTCAAAAGCCTCTTGATGAAAGTGAAAGAGGAGAGTGAATAAGTTGGTTTAAAGCTCAACATTCAGAAAACTAAGATCATGGCATCTGGTCCCATCATTTCATGGGAAATAGATGGAGAAACAGTGGAAATAGTGTCAGACTATTTTTTTGGGCTCCAAAATCACTGCAGATGCTGATTGCAGCCATGAAATTAAAAGACGCTTACTCCTTGGAAGAAAAGTTATGACCAACCTAGATAGCGTATTAAAAAGCAGAGACATTACTTTGCCAACCAAGGTCCATCTAGTCAAGGCTATGGTTTTTCCCGAGGTCATGTATGGATGTAAGAGTTGGACTGTGAAGAAGGCTGATCACCAAAGAATTGATGCTTTTGAACTGTGGTGTTGGAGAAGACTCTTGAGAGTCCCTTGGACTGCAAGGAGATCCAACCAGTCCATTCTAAAGGACATCAGTCCTGGGTGTTCATTGGAAGGACTGATGCTAAAGCTGAAACTCCAATACTTCGGCCACCTCATGCGACGAGTTGACTCACTGAAAAAGACTGATGCTGGGAGGGATTGGGGGCAGGAGGAGAAGGGGATGACAGAGGATGAGATGGCTGGATGGCATCACCAGCTCGATGGAGGTGAGTTTGAGTGAACTCCGGGAGTTGGTGATGGACAGGGAGGCCTGGTGTGCTGTGATTCATGGGGTCACAAAGAGTCGGATACAACTGAGCGACTGATCTGAACTGAACTGATATCTTTTTTATCTATTCAGTCAACTTAGGTTGATTTCATATCTTGGCAATTATAAATAACACTGCCATGAAATAGGGGTGCAGATATCTTTTTGAATAATTATTTTTGTCTTCTGATAAATACCCAGGTGTAGAATTATTAGGTTTTATGGGAATTCTTTTTAATTTTTGAGAAAATTCCATACTGTTTTGCATAGTGGTTACACCAATTTACATTCCCACAGAAAGTGCACAATGGTTTCCTTTTCTCCACATCCTTGCCAACACTTGTTATTTGTCCTTTTTGATAATAAACATTCTGACAAGTGTGAAGCGATATCTTATTGTGGTTTTGATTTTCATTTTCCTGATGATTAGTGATGTTGAGCATCTTTTCATGTGCCTATTGGCCATCTGTGCATCTTCTTTGGGAAAAATGCCCATTCAGATCCTCTGTCCATGAATGTATGAGTCCTTTGTATATTTTGGATATTAGCTCCTTATCAGCTATATTGTTTGCAAATATCTTCCCCTATTCAGTAGGTGGCCTTTTTATTTTGTTAATAGTTAGTTTCTTTTGCTATGCAAAAGCTTTTTAGTTTGGTGCAGTTTCATTTGTTTATTTTGCTTTTATTTCTCTTTCTTAAGGAGACAAGTCCAAAAATATATTGCCAAGACTAGTGTCAAAGAACGTTTTGCTTGTGTTTTCTTCTAAAAGTTTTACATCTTTAGGTCTTACATTTAAGCTTTTAATCCATTTTGGATTTATTTTTGCATATGGTATGAAAAAGTGGTCCAGTTTGATTCTTTCTCATTTAGCTGTACAGTTTCCCAAAAACATTTATTAAAGAGGCTGTCTTTTCCCCCTCACTGTATATTCTTCTTTCTCATATCATAGACTAATTGACCATATGAGTATGGTTTCATTTCTGGGCTCTCTATTCTGTTCCATGGATCTATGTGTCTATTTTTGTGCCAGAACCATACTGTTCTGATTATTGTAGCTTTGTAGTATAGTTTGAAATCAGGAAGTGTGATACTTCTAGATTTGTCTTTCTTTCTTGAGATTGTTTTGGCTATTCAAATCTTTCGTTTTTCATACAAATTTTAGAATCATTTGTTCCAGTTCTGTAAATAATATCATTGGCATTTTGCTAGATATTGCATTGAATCTAAAGATTACTAAAGATTACTTTAGGTAATATGGTTATTTTGCTCCACTTACAATTTGTAGACAACCAATCAGAGTTCGGGGTGAAGAACAAATTGTAGGCTGCCAAGAGTAAAAGCAAGACCAATTAGGAAACTGGCTTAGGGTAGGGTTACATGGTAGAGGCAGAAAAGTAAGTGGACTGGAGCACATCTTAGAGATAGGTGGAGTCATAGGACTTGCTAGAAGTAGGATATGCAGAGTGAGAGAAGGATAGAATCTGATTTGGGGTTGAGCAACTAGATGGATACTGGTAATGGTGAATGAGATAGGGAAGTCTTGGGAAGGAACTAGGTTTGGAGAAGGTAATGAAGAAGTTCTTTTAGGCCAAGTTAACATTCTTGTGTGTTTTGGCCTAGGACGCAAAACTAGGGAAAACCAATTAAAAGCTATGACAATGTAGTTGAGAATTAAGTGTGAAAAACAGAAGGCAACCAGGACAGCTTTGAAGAGTCTTTCATTTTCAGCTGTCGTAAGGCGAATGTGGCTGAGTCCCAAGTCCTGACTCTGTTTTGCAGAATTTCAAACATCATAGTGTCCTACATATTAGGTATGACAGCTCTATACCTCTTAGGCTACGTTAAGAGTTCTGTGGGAAAGGAGTTGAACCATGAGATGTGAAGTGTGGATATTTGTAAAGACATAGAATGGGCTGAAAATTTTGAAACTCCAAATCCCTTAACTTCCTTTGTCAGAGAAGGCAGCTCCTCTACTCATGCTTTCCCATCATTTCCTCTCTCAACTCACCCTTCTCTATATAAAAAGCTTCCGAAGTCTTCACCTTGGGTCCTGGCCCCATAAGCTGATGCCACTTCTCCTAAGACCCTGATGCTGGGAAAGATTGAAGGCAGAAGGCTTACAAGAGGGTGTTAGAGGATGAGATGGCTGGTTGGCATCACAGATACAATGGACGTGAACTTTGGCAAACTTTGGGAGATGGTAAGGAACAGGGAGGCCTGGTGCTCTGTAGTCCATAGGGTCACAAAGAGTCAGACATAAGTGGGAGACTAAACAACAACAACATGACCAACTAACAGAAGAAGAAAAGGCACTAATGTGGTTACACACTGATACACGCCATATGCAGCAAAAGGTCTGCAGTTACTGCACTGTATTCCCATTCTGGAAGGGAATCTCAGAATATGGCAGAACTGTATGTAGCATATGCTATTGCACATTTGTATAAAAGAAAAGACAGCCTGAGTTAAAGATCTTTGCTGATTCATGGACTGTGGATAATGGGTTGACCAACCAATTTGGAACTTGGAAAGTATAAAATTGGAAAAATTGATGACAAGGGTTACTTAAGTGGGGTTCTGAGAGAATCAACAGATTTATGTTAACAAATGCTCACAAGAGTGTATCCACAGCTAAGGATAACCCATCTTGAAGATGCCAATCAAATTATCTTCCCAGCTACCCCAGAGCTTCCTCAATGGACTTGGGTATAAAGTGGCCACAGAAGCATGGAGGAAGACTTTACATGGTCTCAACACCATGGTCTTCCTCCAGCAAAGTAAGTCTGGTCACCATCACGGTTGAATGCAAACAATTTGCAACCAGCAGAGGTCTAAGTTGAGCCCTCTATGTGGTAACATTCCCCAGAGGGTCCTGTCAGGTTTCAGGTTGGTTGCATTGGATCCTGCTGCTCTTTATAAAGTTAGGTAGCGCCTTGTCCTCACAGGATAGATGTTAGCTTTCCTATCTCAAGTGTTTCAGTCATCATCAGTATTTGTGGGCTTAAAAATTCATCATTCATCATTTCGTATCTCACAAAACAGTGCCTCATAACAGCAGACATACTTTTATAAAAGTGTGACATAATTTTCAACCACAGAATTCAGTGGCTTTGTCAAATGTTCCAACTTCTAGAGGCAGCTGACTTGATAAAGCAGTGGCCTGGCCTACTGGGGTTCCAGTTAGGGTCCCAGCTGACAGACAACAACCTGCACAATTAGGGGGCTTTTTTTTTAATTTCAGATTTGCCTTAAACTGACACTACTTTTCCCATAGTTAGGATGTATAGATTCACAAGCCAAGAAATAGAACTGGGAGAGGCTTCTCTCACTATAATATCTAATAAGCTTCTGGAAGAATTTTTCTTCCTGTTCCTGTGAACTTCAGTTATATTTTTAGAGGTTCTAGAGCCCAGTAGAGGAAAGTTTCCTCTTGGGAACTAAGTCATCCTTTATATTAATTGGAAGCAAAATCTGCCTTCTGCTCATTTTTGGTCCCTCCAACCTCCAAATCAATAAGCAGGGAAGGGATATCACTATCTCGGGTGGAGTGGTTAATCCTGATTATCAGAGAGAAATTTGGTCATTGTTATGCAGAAGCAATAAGAAAAACTATCTTGAGAACACAAGGAACTCACTGGATTGGTTTTTAGCCATACTCCTCCTCATGACCCTGGTCAATGGGAATCTGTGGCAAACAAATTAAAGACTTGACCGTCAAAAATACATATGCTTTTGAAATTCAGATTTCATTATCCCTGCAAAGAATCCTATTCATCTGCGAAGCTGGCAAGAAGTAGGGGAGATAAGAAATTTGTGGTGGAAGAAATCTACTGTAATAGCAGCTTAGACCTCATGATGCTACGGAGGCAGATTCTAACATTTTTTTTTATGCTCCTTGCTTCCTTTCTCCTTATTTTTCTCTTACAAACTTAAATGAAGAACCCAACCGTGGCTAATGTTTTAAGTTTCATGTTTTTGTTTTTAATTTTAATTGGAGGCTAATTACTTTACAATATTGTATTGGTTTTGCCATACACTGACATGAATCCGCCCCAGGTGTATATGTGTTCCCCATCCTGAACCCCCCTCCCACATCCCTCCCCATATCATCCCTCTGGGTCATCCCAGTGCACCTTAACTTAATGTGTTAATTTCCTGTTACAGGGCGGGAGCAGAGGGAGTGTAATTAACCTGACAACTCACCATGATGTGAGAGTTATTGGTGGGATTGTCTGAGTCCTCTCTTTGAGATATTAAGGGGGAAAGGGGGCAGGATGTGTTGAATACCATTGATTCAACTCACCCAGACCTAGCTCCCTCCTTTCTCTACCCTGCTTTTTTCCACAGCCATCTTACCTGTAAGTCCCAAATGCAACAGGCTTTCATGCCTCTGGCCTCAGCTTATTGGGAGGAGATGAGTGAGGTCAGGATATTCATTCCTCTGGATTTCTTCTGTGAAGTTGTCTCAAGCTCGCTGTGTCCCTGGACCAAAGATCACTATTCTCTCGACACCCTGCCCTTCATGACTCTCCTTATAGATACTGGTACCCTCTCCATGCTCATCCCTTCAGGACTATAGGGCTAACTGTACTGCTGCAGCTTAAGCCAGCTTCCTGCACTTCCTTCTCAAAGGATTCTAATTTGAATGTACCATCTGTTTCTCATTGTCTAGTAAAGTTAGTAAGGAAAATAAGAGAGTAGATATTAGGTAGGAAACCAACAATTGAAGGGATGAAAGAGAAGTTGATTGTAGTTATTCTAGCCTAAAGTTATCACGGTGTAGTGGTTTTAAAATGTGTTCATGAATTCTTTCCCTTGAAGAGGTGGAGCTTAATTCCTTTCCTGGAATGTGGACTGGACTTAGTGATTTAAGGAGGAAAAGAAAAGTGGAAGTAATAGTGTACAATTTCAGAGACTAGCTCCTAAAAGTCACTGTGATTTCCTCCTCTTTCTTAGATTGCTTGATCTGGGGGAAGCCAGCTGCTGTCATGAAGACACTCAGGAAGCTTTAGAGAGGCACACGGGGTGAGTGACTGAGGCCTCCAGCCAACAACCATGGGAGTCAGTCATTTAGGAAGTGGATCCTACAACCTCAGTCAACTCTGCTGATGACTTTACCCCTGCTGACATCCTAACTGCAACATTAGGTATTGTGAACCAGAATCGCCCAGGTTAGCCACTTGAAATTCCTAATTAACAGAAGCTGCAAAATAATAAATGTTTACTGTTTTAAGCCACTAATTAGGGTAATTTATTGTAAATATCTATTTCAGATATCTGATATACTTGGATACAACTAAGATGCTATTTTAATCAAAATAATGGTTTGATATTTATTGGATGTCTATTATACATCATTTACTGTGCTAAATATTTCAATTTTCACACATACCTTATGAGACAAGTATTATTACCTCATTTTAAAGTCCAAGAACCTGAGGCACAAGGAAGTTAAATATCTTTCCCAAGAACACAGCCTGCACTATATTTTACAGATTATAAGACGCACACTATTTTCATGTTTAACATCTCTGAAATCAGAGTTCCCTTATAATCAATGATTTCTAATTACTGGCAGCCAGGCAGCAGTTTGAAGTAACTCTGACTAAGTGCACCTGTGTGGCCTTGGTCATAGCTGTTTATATTGCTATTGATTCAACTGTGGTTACATACATTGAGCTTAAACTGCTGTTTAAAATATCTTCAAGTGTATTCTATGACTTGGAATTAAAAGTTATTGTGTACACAAAAAGACAGAAATAAAGCAGTAGATCATAAATTTTATATTGGAGAAGCAAATATTTATTGCTTGAGGAACAATAGCAATTTCATATTTTCTAACAAAACAACTACCGAGTCCTTTATGGAAGTTGGTAAAAGGACAGAGTCCATAAATAGCTCAAGCTGTTCCTTTATATTCCTTTGTTATTCAGTTGCTAAGTTGTGTCTGACTCTTTGCAACCCTGTGAACTGCCTTAAATTTGCTTAAAGTGATATCACTTTCCCCATAGTTAAGATGTACAGATTCAGGAGCCAGGCTGAAGCACGCCAGGCTTCCCTGTGCTTCACTATCTCCCTGAGTTTGCTCAAACTCATGTCCACCAGGCCAGAGATGCCATCCAACCATCTCATCCTCTGGCATTCCCTTCTACTCCTGCGCTCAATCTTTCCCAGCATCAGAGTCTTTTCCAGTGAGTCCACTTTTCAAATCAGGCCAAAGTACTGGAGTTTCAGCTTCAACATCAGTCCTTCTAGTGAATATTCAGGGTTGATTTCCTTTCAGATTGACTGGTTTGATCTCCTTGCAGTCCAAGGGACTCTGAAGAGTCCTCTCCAGCACCATTGTTCAAAAGCATCAGTTCTTTGGCTCTCAGCCCTTTTTATTGTCCAACTCTCTCATCCACTCATGACTACTGGAAAAACCTTAGCTTTGACTATATGGACCTTTGTCGGAAAAGTGATTGTCTGCTTTTTAATACACTGTCTAGGTTTGTCATAACTTTTCTTCCAAAGAGCAAATGTCTTAATTTCAAAGCTACATTCACCATCCGCAGTGATTTTGGAGCCCAAGAAAATGAAATCTGTCTCCGTTTCCCCTTTTTCCCCATATTTGCCATGAAGTGACGAGTCCAGATGCCATGATCTTCATTTTTTGAATGTTGAGTTTTAAGCCAGATTTTTCTCTCTCTTCTTTCACTTTCATCAAGAGGCTCTTTAGTTCCTATTCACTTTCTGCCATTAAAGAGGTGTTATCTGCATATCTGAGGTTATTGCTATTTCTCCCAGCAATCTTGATTCCAGCCTGATTTATCCAGCCCAGCATTTCACATGATGTACTCTGCATATAAGTTAAATAAGCAGGGTGACAATATACAGCCTTGATGTATTCCTTTCTTAATTTTGAACAAATCTATTGTTTCATGTCCAGTTCTAACTGTTGCTCCTTGTCCTGCATACAGATTTCTCAGGAGGCAGGTAAGGTGGTCTGGTATTCATCTATTTAAGAATTTTTCACAGTTTGTTGTAATCCACAGAGTCTAAGACTTTAGCATAATCAATGAAGCAGATTTTTTTTTAATTCTCTTGCATTTTCTATTATCCAGTGGATATTGGCAATTTGATCTCTGGTTCCTCTGTTTTATCTAAATCCAGCTTCTATATCAGGAAGTTCTCAGTTCATGTACTGCTGAAGCCTAGCTTGAAGGATTTTGAACACAGTTTTGCTAGCATGTGAAATGAGTGCAATTGTATAGGAATTTGAACATTCTTTGGCACTGCCTTTCTTTGGGATTGGAATGAAAACTGACCTTTTCCATTCCTGATATATGTACAAAAGAATAGCCTAGCACATGCTAAGAAAGACACTGTAGTAAATGACCAAAGTCCTTGAAAAGAAAGAGATAAATTTCAAGGCAACTAGAGATTGGAGGAACTAATACATGTGTCATATAGGACGATTATTAAGGCACTCTTTCCTAGTTTAATTAGAGTCGCTGTTTTCCTTTTTAGTATTTAAAATATTAATGATTTATGTTATGATTGGCAGTAAATCAGAGATGATATAGTATGTGAAGTAGTAGGGCTGGGATTTAAACCAGAGCAATGAGATTCCCAATACTTTGGCCACTTGATGCAAAGAGCTGACTCATTTGAAAAGGAGGAGAAGGGGACGACAGAGGATGAGATGGTTGGATGACATCACCAACTCAATGGACATGGGTTTGGGTAGACTCTGGCAGTTGGTGATGGACAGGGAGGCCTGGCATGCTGCGGTTCATGGGGTCACAAAGAGTCAGACACGACTGAGTGACTGAATTGACACTGAACTGAATGAGATTCCTTAATTACTACACAAAGTACTTCCTATATGCCCTGCTGCTGCTGCTGCTGTTGCTACTAAGTCGCTTCAGTCGTGTCCGACTCTGTGCGACCACATAGATGGCAGCCCACCAGGCTCCCCGTCCCTGGGATTCTCCAGGCAAGAACAATGGAGTGGGTTGCCATTTCCTTCTCCAATGCAGGAAAGTGAAAAGTGAAAGTGAAGTCACTCAGTCATGTCCGACTCTTAGCGACCCCATGGACTTCAGCCTACCAGGCTCCTCCACCCATGGGATTTTCCAGGCAAGAGTACTGGAGTGGGGTGCCATTGCCTTCTCCTCCTATATGCCCTAGCTGTTGGAAATTCAGGAAGTGCCTAAATGGAAGTTCTGAATGGTAACTTAACTTAGACGTTAGTCAACATATTTTCCATCTCTGAAAAAGTTCTGGAGATTGATTGCATAATAAAGTGAATCTACTTAAAATGATGAAGGTGGCAAATTTTATGTGTATTTTACTGCAATTAAAAATAACGTTAAAAAATATACTTTCCATCTCAAGAATTTTTACTTTCTATTTCTGGGCCTTGGTGGAAAGTGTTGGCAGACAGTGGAGGGTGAAGTTAGTAACCTATATTATAATATCAAAAAAGCAGTGAAGCTCTGTATTCTGATTGTGATGATAGTAACCTGATGTATACATTTGACCAAACTCATCAAACTATACATTTAAAATGAGAACATTCACCATGTGTTTAGTTCAGTTCTGTTGCTGTCATGTCCAACTCTTTGCAACCCCATGGGCTGCAGTGCAGCCCTATCCATTACCAACTCCTGGAGCTTATTCAAACTCATGTCCATCAAGTCAGTGATGCCATCCCACCATCTCATCCTCTGTCGTCCCCTTCTCCCGCCTTCAATCTTTCCCAGCATCAGGGTCTTTTCCAGTGAGTCAATTCCTCATATCAGGTGGCTGAAGTATTGGAGTTTCATCTTCAGCATCAGTCCTTCCAATGAATATTTAGGATTGATTTCCCTTAGAATAGACTGGTTGGATCTCCTGGCTGTCCAAGGGACTCTCATGAGTCTTCTCCGACACCACAGTTCAAAAGCATCAATTCTTCGGCCCTCAGCTTACTTTGTAAATTCTCTTAATTCTCTTAATACTGGTGGCTTAGATGGTAAAGCGTCTGCCTACAATGCGGGAGACCCGGGTTCAATCCCTTGGTCAGGAAGATCCTCTGGAGAAGGAAATGGCAACCCACTCCAGTACTCTTACCTGGAAAATCCCATGGATGGAGGAGCGTGTAGGCTATAGTTCACGGGGTTGCAAAGAGTCAGATATGACTGAGTGACTTCACTTCACTTCTTCACCTTGGCAACAATAAAATTGATTTTTTAAGAAACATTGAAAGCTTTGGTGGAGATCCAGGCAGCCACGGGGAAAAAAACTATTTAGTAAATACCATTGATACTAAAGTCAGTACAGGTTTACTGATGATAAGTACTGCACCACTATGGCACAAGAGGTTGATAGTGTGGGAGGTCGTGCAAGTGTGAAGGCAAGGAGCATATGAAAACTTATTTTACACTCAAATTTTTGTTTTCAACTAAAACTTATATTTAGAAAAATGAAGTCTTTTTTTATAAAGCTAAGAAAAAAGAATTTACTGAGATTATTTTCAATCTCATTTCCATAATTCATCATATTAGCTGTTCCATCCAAACTTCCAATCACAATGCAAGTGTTAGAAGAATGTATATCCTATCTGTGACATGTGCCCAATCTTCCAATACATTGTAGTTTCCCAGAAGAAGGGTTTGACATGACTTGTCTTGCTGATCACATGCTGGTTCCTAAAGAAAATCCATACCTTATCCAATCTTTCACACACATTTGTTTAATAATCCAGCTGGTCAACTTAACTTTGAACAAACACTGATCAGTGATATTTACAAAGTTAATTCTTCTTCACTCCCCTTTATGAAGTAGAATGAAGATATCAGTGAGTTCCTTTTCTCTTCAACATCAAAGAGCTGGGAAATTCTCAGGTCCTCACCTGGAGCAGAGAAGAAGGAAATTGCATGAGTTTTCCTTCAAATCTTTCATTGGCTGCAGGAGGGAATCCTGTGCCTATGCTCTCAAAAGGCTGCAAGTAGGTCTTGGACCAACTGATCTCACTTCTCCGTGAGCTGTTTCTCTTGGTTTAGGAAGATACTCTGATTCTGGAAAAGGTGGAGATTCTACTCAGTCTATGCCAAGAGGGGCTTGGGAGCAGACTCTTCCTGGAGAGCACAGATGTTGGCTGTGATATAGGAAGAGACATGTAAAAAGACAGGAAACCGAACACAAGTAGATGAAGCTGCACTATGGGTTTCTCTCTGTCACACGCCAAGCAATGCAACTGAGAAGAGGAGATTAACATTAGCCTTGGGTTAGAAGAATTAGGCTGGACAGTTTGGTGGTGAAGATAACTGTATGGAGGTTAGAGAAATTGCTCATCACCCGAAGTCCACACCAAAAGCAGTACAAGAAGCGGTTTCAGGTCTTTCTGTCACTGTGTGGCACTCTGCCTGGACCACATAGTTGTCCAGGGTTTACTTGCCTATCATGACCTGTCACAGACCAGAGAAAGGCAGAGCAAGAGTGGGTGGGCACGATGTGCCCACAACGTAATCAGTGTTCATTTTAGGGGAACAAATGTCTTCATGGTGAGTGTTGGGTGGGAAACCCAAAGACTGAATGTGAAAAATGCAGTAATTTATATGCACTTATCCTTTGTTTTGCAAAGAGGCCTGAACAAATGGCTCACCAGTTAGTTCAGTATCTCTGGTTTTCCTACTATAAAATAAAGTCAATTATTTGATTCTATTTTATCTCTCAACTTCTTTCTTTCTGCCTCACCCTCTCTCTTCTCACTTGCCCTCTCTCCCCTCCCCCTTCCTTCTTTCTCCCATCCTTTTATTCATTTATTTAACTATTTCTTTAAAACCCCTAGATACTCATCAGTTTTATAGGCTCCAGGCCTATAAAATCATGGGCAAAATAAAGTCTCTGCTCTCACAGAGCTTGTAGGCTGTGCAGAAAACACATTCGTAATTTAAATAAATAAACTCATAAATTCTCTAAAGGCAAAGGACCATGGACTCATGTCTTAGTGGAGTAACATGTGAGGTAATACATGGAAAAGTCCTCTATAGGAAAACCTGAGCAGAACTCATCATAATGAAGACATTAAGGTTGCCAGATGGGAGAATGACAGTTGGGATTGTAGAGCATCAGCTGCCCGGTTGGGATTCGTAGGGAGCAGTGCAAGGCACAGAGAGGGCCAGAGGAGGTCTCTCGATCAACGCCCATTTCACCCTCCCACTTCCCCATGACGAGGGCCTGACTCCAGCTGGGTCATGTTTCAATAGCACGCAGAGCCAACAGAAACCTTTTCTTTCCTTGGCATTTATTTGTTTTCCTCTTAGGAGCTGGAAGGTGATTGGGGAAAGGCAGGGCATGCAGGCTAGTTTCCTGTGTCCAGTATGCAAGACAGGCAGAGGAGGATCACACTGTCAGGGTGAGCTTCCATTCGTTGTTAATGACTTTGATGTTATTAGGCTAGACAGAGGGATGTCGATGTGAATCATTTTCAATGTTTTTCCATATTCATAATGGACTAAATATAGTCAGAGGGAAGAGACTGGCGGGCACAGGCCCCTGGATGGTCATAGTGGATGATTCCTATGATGAAATTAAATGCCAACCCAGCTTCTTTGTTCCCTGAGGGTCATGGAAACCCATATACCCACCCTCCAACCCAAAGATGAAACTAAGATACAATTGTTAGATTTTTACCCTTCTTTCCCAGTAGCCAAATTCAAATACCATTTCATGAGGCCAGGCACTTTACTCTGCTGTGTGAAGATTTCAAGTGCACAGACTCAGGCAGAAGCAGCCAATGCCAACCTGCCTCTTCCTAAGGCAGTCCATGTCCCTGTCCAGCACCAAAGCCGCAGGGCCATGATTTTCATTAAAGGAGAAGGTTAATGTTTTCACTTATGTGAAGGGGAATATGGAGTGTGGGTAGGAGGGGTTGCAACTTTGAAAGTTCTTTTTCTTTGTGGCACCATGCAAAGTGGTGGAAGAGGAAGAAGTACAGAAAAGGAGTCACTGGTCCCTCAGAATTCAAAGCTGAGAGCTCAGTTGGTAGTATTTAGAACGCTGTAAGTTCCAGCTCATACACTATGAAAGGTTAGATTTAATATTTATCCTATTCGTATGTGCCATTTAGTTCAGTTCAGTTGCTCAGTCGTGTCTGACTCTGCGATTTAGTATTTAATCCCAAATACAAGCAACAGAAAGAATTTATTCATTTGGTTCTAATTTATGAAACTTCTGCTTATAAAATAATATATGTTCAACATAATATAACTGGAAAAAAAGCAGCAGAAGTAAAATTGCATGTAATCCACCATCCAATAAATATATATGTATATATGTTGTTTAGTCCCTAAGTCCTGAGCGACTTCACTTTCACTTTTCACTTTTATGCATTGAGGAAGGAAATGGCAACCCACTCCAGTGTTCTTGCCTGGAGAACCCCAGGGATGGGGGAACCTGGTGGGCTGCCGTCTATGGGGTCACACAGAGTCGGATACAACTGAAGCAACTTAGCAGCAGCAGCATGTCAGACAATTTTGCAACCCCATGTACACCAGATTGCTCTGCCCATGGGATTTCCCAGGTAAGAACTGGAGTGGGTTGCCATTTCCTTCTCCAGTATGTATATATACTTACATTTATATGCATCTATATCTATACCTTCAACTATGTTCTGATTGTCATATGTATGTTTTAGGAAATTAAGTTTGAAATTCTTCTGTATAGACAGTATGATATGTGTATATCATTAAATTTTAATATTCACCTGAGAGTGATCCAGAAGTTTTTATTTAGAACATAAAAATTCATTATTAAGATCTGTATCAGTGGGTTTGATAATCACCTTTATTGATTTTAGAAATAATTGAGGGATGAGAAAATACATGATGTCCAAGATATGTGTGTTGGATTGTTCTGTTGCAGCTTGAATAAACCAGAAACTAGATTTCCCAGGGTCCCTTCTGTGTGATTCTGGGCTAGAATTGCTAGAAGAATTTGCATGAATCTTGGGAGCTGCAAGGGAAGGAGTAGACCATCCTCTTTGAAGTTCTTTTCAGTTTAATATGTTGACAAAAAGAAATAGAGGTGCCCAGGAAGTGCCAGCTTGTCTTCACTCATCTCCATCCACGTCCAGGTCTTCTGAGCAGCTGACCAGCAATAACCCAGGCCCTTCCCGTTACCGAGCAGCAGTCACAAAGAGGAAGGTTCAGAAGCAATAGCCTCCCAATCGCCCTCCTCTAAGTTTCCCACTTTGGCTTGGTTTCTTAGATTTCCTCCCCAAATCCTGACCTCTCTACCCATGCCAGTGCCTCTTTCTTTGATCGTCTAACATCCCATCTCACATCTCCACTTAAACTTCTTTCACAACTGTGTAAGGTATAATTTCTATGATAAATGCCATATCCTGTTACAGTCAGAATCATTCTGCTTCCCTAACTAAACCTTGACTGACACAGTTATTTGCTCCAGATATGGTTCCAGATGAACAGAATCTAAAAGAATGGGAATCTCTGATTGGACTGTATTTAAAGGCATTAATGATCCTATTTCTACTAGTGGTAAATGGGACACTGGTTATCCGTGGCATACAGTAGCAAAACAGCTATTTAAGTCATCACTATTGGAGAAGGAAATGGCAACCCACTCCAGTGTTCTTGCCTGGAGAATCCCAGGGACAGGGGAGCCTGGTGGGCTTCAGTCTATGGGGTCACACAGAGTCGGACATGACTGAAGTGACTTAGCAGCAGCAGCAGCATGGTCACCTAGTCAAATGCCTACAGAAAGCACCACTTTGAGTGAGCAAATAACTTGCTCCATAAAACGTTTTAATAGAAACAAAGGTTTCTACTTTGGTTGGTTGGATTATATATATATAAATCATTGGTTGGATGTACTTAAGTTTGCTGTAGAGCATGGAAAAATAAGATGAGGACCTCAGAGCTCTAAATTTCCATGTCAAGGTCCAGGTAAGTGACCACAAAATTCCTTTGCTTTATGTAGAACAATAAAAGTGGCTCATCTCTTCTAACTTCAGATTGAGATATCTGAATACCAACCCAATGTTTAATCTTGTGGATGTGACTGAATTACAATACAAATAGAATTTATAAGCTTGAATAATCTCTTATATTAAATTCAGCAAGCTAATTAGGGAGAATTCAAACACCAAAATTTGGAATGAAGATATATGAGGAAATTCAAATGAAGCTAAAGACACTTAATCGTCATATTCTGCCAGGATTTGTTTATTACTAGCTGCATACCTTTCTTCTCTATCAGAGACTAGCCTTCTCCTCCCTAAAGAAATGTCATAATATCTGTATTGTGGGAAAATGCTGATCCTTCTCAACTCCTATCCCTACGTCCACTCATCACTCTGGTGGCTATGGCCAGACTCAATTCTGTCCAGTCCCTTAGCAGTCATTTCAAGGTATAAATGTTAGGACATAACCCAGAAAATAAACTGTAAGATTTCTCAATTATATGATCAGAAATCTGAGGGAAGATGTATGAGAAAGGATCTGAGGGTTTGGCTCAGGATAGAAAGGATATATTCCTATGGTCTTCGGAGGGTGTGCTATCCTTTTATGCAAACTCTCTATCATATCTAGACTTCCTTTTCCACTGAAACAACTCAACGCCATTTGCCTTGCTTCCAAGTTGTGATTTAAAAACAAGCACTGACTCAGGCTTTACTTCTTTATGAAAGAGGATAGAACATAAGAGGCCTAAGTTAACCTCACAAGCACACTTAAAACTTCTGATCAATATGGTGTATGTCACATGGACTTGCAGACCCTGGATGAAGAACATCCCATAGCCAATCCTCAAAGGGATAAGGAAGTATAATCTTCTAAAATAGAGGGGGAGAAGAAATGGGTATTTGCCAAATAATAATATGAATTTCCACATGTCTTCTTTATCAGTGTATGTTTGAAAATATATTTATTGTACTTTCCTACGATGGTCAGTTTGTAGAATTCTTTATTGGAAATATTTTTTCATTAGTATTTTACAGGAATTGTCCCACTGATTTTTAGCTTACAGGATTGCCAATATGATAAGTGGTCTTGTCGTGACCTATTTTTCCCTCTCTGAAAACAACTTTTTATCCTTGCTGTTCTGAAATTCTACAATAATGTGTCAAAGTTTTGATCTTTTTCATTTATTCAAATTGATAATAGGGAAGGCCTTCCAACTGGAAACTTTCAACCATCACTCTGAGAAATATCCATTGTACTATTTCTTTGGTAATTTCACCATTTTCTCTGCTCTTTCTAGAGTCCCTTCCTGGAGTGAGCCTCTAAGTCTGATCTTTTAATTCATATATGCCACTGCTACTGCTACTGCTAAGTCACTTCAGTCGTGTCCGACTCTGTGTGACCCCATAGACGGAAGCCCACCAGGCTCCCCCGTCCCTGGGATTCTCCAGGCAAGAACACTGGAGTGGGTTGCCATTTCCTTCTCCAACGTGTGAAAGTGAAGTTGCTCAGTCGTGTCCGACCTTTAGCGACCCCACGGACTGCAGCCTACCAGGCTCCTCCATCCATGGGATTTTCTAGGCAAGAGTACTGGAGTGGCTTGCCATTGCCTTCTCTTTTTTAAAAAATTATTTTTAGGGACTTTCTTGGTATTATATTCTATAAGTTCTATTGAATACTTTTAATACTTCAATTAGGATAATTTTGCTACCAGTAAGTGAGGGCTCAACTAAAAATGCTTTAAACAAAAAGGAGACAGATGATCCCCTATCTCCTATAGGAAAAAATCCAGAGGTTGGTGGCCCAGTAGACTAACAAAGTCAGATGCTTAATGGCATAGGGGCTCTGGCAGTTTCATTGTGTCACCCTTGTTACTGGACTTATAGACTTTCAGTAATAACATAGCTGTAGCAACTCCAAGCATCACATTCTCACACAACTAGATGGGAGGAAGGAAAAGGAAACCTCTGTATTGCGTCCTATTTTACAAAAGAAAAATCTTTCCCAGAACCAGCACTACAGACTTTCTTTAAACCTCATTGGCCAATATCGTCTCACATACTCATATTTAAGCCAATTACATGACAGAACAGGATTACCACTATTCAAGTATTACCAAGATTCACTCCAGGTGCCAGGGAATGACCAAGTCTCCCTTGAAACACAAGGCATTTGGAGAACACAATCAGAATTTTGTCAGAAAAGAGGAAGAGAGTTGAATGGTTATTGTATGGCCAAATGTGATGCCACTTTGGCAACCAGAGTACTGATGTCAGATAGGTCTTTACTGCTTCGAATTTTCCAGTCTTATAAAATAATATCTTATGTTATTTGAATGCTAACTATTCTTATTAATGCAAAGAATTCTAGTTAGAGTTTCCTTTATGCTCTCTTAGATTTTCTGTTATGGGGTTATTTTATTCTACCTTGTCTTCTTCTCTTTCGTGATGCTGGCAATCCTCCACTGTCCATTGATCCTTACTTGTGTCTATATCTTAAATATGACAACCAAGAGCTGACTAGGGTTTTGTACCTCTAGGCAGGACATTCATCTGTCAGGTCACGGCTCAGTATGATTAGGCTAGAAGTGTGACATCTTTTAGGAAGATCCCTGGGGAAAAAATGCAGAGATCTTTTCTCTAAAGGACATCCAATTTCTCAATTTAGACAATTGTCTGGAAGTCAGGGAAAATAAAGGGGTTAAGGAATGCCACGGGTTCTTTCAATTAATTTCTCTATTTATAAACCCATGTTACTTTCCTGATCACTGTTCCACCCATGTGCTGGAAGCCTCTGCTCTGGTCCCTGTGCTATAGAAACTCCTACAAGGTCCTTCCTCCAGCCCCTGCTCTCCCCTCTGGGCAAGGAGTTTGAGAAACCGTGAGAGAAACTATCCAATGCTCACAGATTCCTTTCTGGACTAAGATGAGCTCTAAGTGACTGGGACCCCAGAATTCTCTGCCCAGTTGAGCCCCAAGTCCTCTTTCAGGCACTGTATGAACCTCTCCTCTAAGCCTTGAACAGTAGCCAAAGGGAGCCATCTGTGGAGGTGTGGGTGGAGCTATGATATGCCAACTGGGCTGACTACACAGGTGCCCAGGAGGCCCTGGTAGTGCAGAACAGAAGGAAGGAGGGCAAGCTGGGGGCCAGAAGATTCTGGGTGTCCTGTCACCCTGGGAACCCCAAATGACAGGAGGACACTTACCTCTATCTCCCTTGCACCTGGGGCTTGGAAATGTCAAGCCCCTCTGGGATGAGGAAGGCAAAGAACAGCTTCCCCATATGTATCACCCAGGCATTCTCTAGATACATGCTTCTCAAACTTCACTATATATAAGAATGACCTGAGCCTATTAAATACATATCCCCAGCCCCAGCCATGGAGTCAGAACAGGCAGCTCTGGCACCTGAGCCCATGAATTCCTAACAAATCTTGGGAGTGATGCTGTTGCAGCTGGTCACACTCTAAGTAGCTGATCACAGTCTAAGTAGCATCGCTCCGTTGAGACTCTTATATCCTGTCTCAACTGTCTACTCTGTCAGTCTCTCTCAATTCCAATCTCTCTCTCTTTCTCAGGAATTTATTTAAATGTCTCATCCATGATGTTTTCTTCATTGTTGTGTTTTATATCTTTGAACATTTTATTTACTATCATTTTAATGGCTTCTCAAGAGGAAGAAAAAATAAACATGTGCAATCAGTCAGTCATGTATTTTGGTGAAAGTTTTATAAAAGATTCTTTCAAATTGGTATCTAAGAAGTCATTTTTATTTAACTGGAAATTAACTGAAGTGACCTGCTCCTTCCTTCTGATGGTGACAGATAAATGGAGTGTTATGTATTATCATAAAATAACAGTATTGAGTCTAAGACTGAATTTGACCTCCACTTGCCCTAATGCACATGGATATCACTTTACCCTAGCAGTTTCATCTGTAAAATGTCAATATCATAATTATACTTGATTTTTGTTTAATAGGAGTATTTTGAGGTTAAATAAGAAATTATTTATGAGACATTTCCAAGACCTGCATGGCAGTAATTAAGCTCCGCATTTATGTAGGTCCTGGCTCTGAGCTGCCTCAGACCCCACACAGACATTGTCTTAATTCACCATTTCCCTGGTGCACTGGAAAGGACAGCGTAATTGGAAGAGAATAAGCTCTGGAGTCAGAGAAACCTCAGTTTGAATTTGATTTGAGCCACTAGCTATGTAACCTTAGGCACATTTCCTCATCTGCATAAAATGGTATCAGACAAAGGTCTAGCAACTCTATTTACAAGTACACACCAATTGGTTAAAAAAGTACAATAGAACCTTAAAAAATAATGATATGGAAACCAACAATTCACAAGAAGACAAAATGATGCTAATGAATTAGCATGAGAATTGTTCAGTCTCACCATTAGTTTATTTTTAAAGATGTAAACATTAAAATGATATTATTTTGTCTATAAATTAGCACATATTTCTTTAAATGAAAGTGCGCACTCCTCTCCAGTGGAATATCCATCCTGTGCAGCCTTGGGGCACTTTATAGGGCCTCTCTGTAAGGCCGTAGAGTGCACAGCAACAGCGTGTACCAGCAACCTCAGAAATGTTCACATCTCTTGATTCAGCAATCACTCTTTAGCATATACATATATATACACACAAATATATGTTTGCGTACAAATACAATACATATGCAAAGGAATTTCTTCTTATACATATATAATTTTTATATATATACCTGTATGTTAGTCATATACACATATATGTGTGTGTGTATATATATACTATATAGCCATTGGATCACAGAAAAAACAAAAGAATTCCAGAAATACATCTACTTCTCCTTTATTGACTATGCTAAAGCCTTTGACTGTGTGCATCATAACAAACTATGGAAAATTTTTAAAGAGATGGGAATACCAGACCACCTTACCTGCCTCCTGATAAACCTGTGTGCAGATCAAGAAGCAACAGTTAGAACTGGACATGAAACAACAGACTTGTTCAAAATTAGGAAGGGAATACATCAAGGCTGTATATTCTCGCCCTGCTTATTTAACTTATATGCAGAGTACATCATGTGAAATGCTGGGCTGGATGAATAAACAGGCTGAAATCAAGACTGCTGGGAGAAACATCAATAATCTCAGATATGCAGATGACAACACTTTAATGGCAGAAAATGAAGAGGAACTAAAGAGACTCTTGATGAATGTGAGAGGAGAGTGAAAAATCTGGCTTAAAACTCAACATTCAAAAAATGAAGATCATGGCATCTGACCTATCACTTCATAGCAAATAGATGGGAAAAAAGTGGAAATAGTGACTGATCTCATTTTCTTGGGCTTCAAAATCACTGCAGATGGTAACTGCAGCCATGAAATTAAAAGATGCTTGCTCTTTGGAAGAAAAGCTATGACAAACCTAAACTGTATTAAAAAGCAGAGATATCATTTTGCTGACAAAGGTCTGTATAGTCAAAGCTATGGTTTTTTCAGTAGTCATGTATGGATGTGAGAGTTGGACCATAAAAAAGGTTGAGGGCTGAAGAATTGATGCTTTCAAATTGTGGTGCTGGAGAAGGCACTTGAGAGTCCCTTGGACTGCAAGGAGATCAAACCAGTCAATCCTAAAGGAAATCAACCCTGAATATTCATTGGAAGAACTGATGCTGAAGCTGAAATACCAATACTTAGGCTACTTATTAGAAGAGTTGACTCGTGAGAAAAGACTCTGATGCTGGGAAAGATTGAGGGCAGCAGGGGAAGGGGATAATAGAAGATGAGATGGTTAGATAGCATCACTGACTCAATGGACATGAGTTTGAGCAAACTCCAGGGGATAGTGAAAGACAGGGAAGCCTGGCACGCTGTAGTCCATAGGATTGCAAAAAGTTGGACATGACTCAACAACTGAACGACAACAGCAAGAAACATGATGTTCAGAATGTAGGTGCTCCAAGCAAAGAAACCACAGATCTCCACTCAGAAAGCAGTAAGAACAAGGAGGAAATACAAGTTGTGGGAATCTGAGTTCACCAGTTGTTGGTACATGACTCTGAAGATAGTTTGTGAGTTGCAGAACCTCCATTAAAAAATGTATTTTAATAATGTCCATCTCTTTGGGCCAGAAGGCAACTGACTCCATTGAAGCTGGACTTGGCCCAGAAATAATACTACTGGCATCAGCTCTGCTTCTTTAGGTGGAGAGCATATTAAAAAATTCACAAATATCATCCCACCTAATTCTTATAATAATACTAATTGGCAGATATTCTTATATTCCCAAATCATAAAAGGATTCTGTATTTTTGCCTAAGATGGTAAAACTGGCACTGGCAAAACCATGATGTAAATGCAAGTCTATAGGGTTGGCTCCAAACCCAGCCCATAATGAATGGATGTGACCCAATTAAAGGTTACTGGCCCCATGAGTCACACAGGGGAATGCTACTCATGCCTGTAACCCAGGCTCCAGAGTAATAAGGGTGTAAGACAAAATCATTTCTACCTTCTGCTGTCTCATGTGTGTGCTTTATGGTGGTCACCATGGAATACCAAAGGCCAGAGGATGCCACTAAAGTCCTGTTTCTTGATGGCAAATACAACCAACAAGAACAAGTCTGGTCAGGAAATTTAAAGTGCCCCACTGGAAAAGGAGATCAGTTGCTAGTAGGGGAAGTTGTGATGGGCCTCAAGCCTTGTTTCCAGGGCTTTGTAAAGGCCCATGATTCCCACAGACTGGACCACTAACTCCTCATGGCTACTTCAGACTGACTAGGTTCCATTCTCTCGATGTGGTCCCTAGAGAGTGATTTTTCTTACTCAGGCCTTTGGTCCTACAAACCAAGTGAAGCTGTTGGGTAAATCAGCCCCAGGCCCCCATTGCCCCAAGAACATTATTACTTTATTTCCTGGTGGTCAATATTGCTTTGTTTATGCATTCCAGAGGGTGACTCTATTAGCTTGTGAGAGCTGCCCTAACAAAGTGCTACAGGCTGGATAACCTAAACAACAGAAATATATTTTCTCAGTTTTGGAGGCCAGAAGTTGGAGATTAAGCTGTTGGCAGAGTTGGTTGCTTATAAGGGCCTCTCTGTTTGGCTTGTAGACAGCCATCTTCTCCCTCTGTCTTCTCTCTGGGATTGTTATGTTCCTGATCTTTTCTTTTTTTAAGGACACCAGTCATATTGGATTAGGTCCCACCCACATGACCTAATTTTAACTTACTTTAACTAACTGATTTACCAAAGATCCTGTCTCCAAGTGGGTTACATTCTGAGGTACTGGGTGCTAGGACTTCAATATACAAATTTTGGGGACACACAATTCAGCCCATGTGTGCATGTGTGCTAAGTCACTTCAGTCACGTTCGACTCTTTGCAGCCCCATGGACTGGAGCCCACCACGATCCCCTGTCCATGAGATTCTCCAGGCAAGAACACTGGATCAGTTGCCCTGCCCTCCTCCAGGGGATCTTCCTAACCCAAAGATCAAACCCACATCTCTTGCATCTCCTGCATTGGCATGTGGGTTCTTTACCACCGGGGCCACCTAGAAAGCCTAATTCAGCCCATAACAATGGCCAAATACACATTATAATAAAAGGAAGTCCTTCTAGGTTGTATAGAGGCTGCCGTCTCCCAGTTTCTCAGACCATGGTGTAGGGAATTACCCTGACTTCTCTGTATTATGAGGAACATATATTTTATTATAGAAATCAGGACATATTTCAGAGGGAAAGAAGTTATTGATACTGATGCCAAGAAAACAGGAATAAGCTAGGATCCCTTGGTCAACCAGGAACTATGGTCTTCCTATCAATGAACTACCAGAAGAAATAGATAATTTTCACAATGCCCCTAAATCTCTCTAGAGGAAAAAGCAGTGGAGGCTTGGACTCTGTTTCAGACAGTGGCCTCCATGATCCCTGTTCCACCCTTCCTTATGGTAACTGTTGCTGATCCAGCCAGTGGGCTATGGATTGCCATGCTTCAGTTCCGTGGTTCAGTTTCTGTCTGCAGAAGGCAAGGAGAGACACCACGCTCCAAACTCACAGAGTTCAGCCTCTAACACCAGGTGCTACCCCTTGCTCTCAGGAGTATAATATTCAATGAGTGTTTCCTGACTCCAGGAAGCACTTGGAAATGAGGGGGACATTTCTGTTGTCATGATAACCAAGGCTGATGCTGCTGTTTTGCCCTGAATGGTGCAAACATCTTGCAATCCCAAGCACTACAGAACTGTCCCATGAAAACTACCTGGAAAACCAAAGCTGAGAACAATGAGGGATGACTGGAGACATTCTCCTTGCGGGCTTGCACACACTGGGAGGGGAGCATCTGGGATCACGGAGACCTCAGGGTGGCAACTGCACTGTTCAATAAACTCTGTCCCTGTGAAAAACATCTCCTCTTTCTACCCTCTTCTCCCCGCAGGAAAATAGTGAGCCTATGTTAGAATTTTAAGACTGTGAAAGGAAAATCAAAATGAAGTTGGTATTGCTACAAGAGCTCTCTAAAATGGAGCTGGGAGGTCAGTTAAGAAATGTGATTTACACATGTTAGCCTGTATGGAATCTGACTTTTTGACCTGATGGTGTCATCCAGAGCTCCTGCCAGAAACTCAAGGTACTTATGGGACTCTTGCCATAAAACAACTTATGATAGTCTGTCTACTTATTTGAGGATACAATACTTATCTGACCACTATCCTAAAAGAACTCATAATTTCTTAAGGACAAATATTTTCCTCTTTGTATCAGTTCAGTTCAGTTCAGTCGCTCAGTCGTGTCCGACTCTCCGCGACCCCATGAATCACAGCACGCCAGGCCTCCCTGTCTATCACCAACTCCTGGAGTACACTCAAACTCATGTCCACAGAGTCGGTGATGCCATCCAGCCATCTCATTCTCCGTCGTCCCCTTCTCCTCCTGCCCCCAACCTTTCCCAGCACCAGAGTCTTTTCCAGTGAGTCAACTCGTCGCATGAGGTGGCCAAAGTATTGCAGTTTCAGCTTTAGCATCAGTCCCTCCAATGAACACCCAGGATTGATCTCCTTTAGAATGGACTGGTTGGATCTCCTTGCAGTGTAAGGGACTCTCAAGAGTCTTCTCCAACATCACAGTTCAAAAGCATCGATTCTTTGGCGATCAGCTTTCTTCACAGTCCAACTCTCACATCCATACATGACCAGGGGAAAAACCATTGCCTTGACTAGACGGACCTTTGTTGGCAAAGTAATGTCTCTGCTTTTTAATATACTATCAAGGTTGGTCATAACTTTCCTTCCAAGGAGTAAGCGTCTTTTAATTTCATGGCTGCAATCAGCATCTGCAGTGATTTTGGAGCCCCCAAAAATAAAGTCTGACACTGTTTCCACTGTTTTTCCATCTATTTCCCATGAAGTGATGGGACCAGATGCCATGATCTTTGTTTTCTGAATGTTGAGCTTCAAGCCAAACTTTTCACTCTCCTCTTTCACTTTCATCAAGAGGCTTTTGAGTTCCTCTTCACTTTCTGCCATAAGGGTAGTGTCATCTGCATATCTGAGGTTATTGATATTTCTCCCAGCAATCTTGATTCCAGCTTGTGCTTCTTCCAGCCCAGCGTTCCTCATAATGTACTCTGCATATAAGTTAAATAAGCAAGGTGACAATATACAACCTTGACGTACACCTTTTCGTATTTGGAACCAGTCTGTTGTTCCATGTCCAGTTCTAACTGTTGCTTCCTGACCTGCATACAGGTTTCTCAAGAGGCAGGTCAGGTGGTCTGGGATCCCCATCTCTTTCAGAATGTTCCACAGTTTATTGTGATCCACACAGTCAAAGGCTTTGGCATAGTCAATGAAGCAGAAATAGATGCTTTTCTGAAACTCTCTTGCTTGCTCCATGATCCAGCGGATGTTGGCAATTTGATCTCTGGTGCCTCTGCCTTTTCTAAAACCTGCTTGAACATCTGGGAGTTCAGGGTTTACATACTGCTGAAGTCTGGCTTGGAGAATTTTGAGCATGACTTTACTAGCGTGTGAGATGAGTGCAATTGTGCGGTAGTTTGAGCATTCTTTGGCATTGCCTTTCTTTGGGATTGGAATGAAGACTGACCTCTTCCAGTCCTGTGGCCACTGCTGAGTTTTCCAAATCTGCTGGCATATTGAGTGCAGCACTTTCACAGCATCATCTTTCAAGATTTGAAATAGCTCAACTGGAATTCCATCACCTCCACTGGCTTTGTTAGTAGTGATGTTTTCTAAGGCCCACTTGGCTTCACATTCCAAGATGTCTGGCTCTAGGTCAGTGGTCACATTATTGTGACTATCTTGGTCGTGAATATCTTTTTTGCACAGTTCTTCTGTGTATTCCTGCCACCTCTTCTTAATATCTTCTGCTTCTGTTAGGTCCATACCATTTCTGTCCTTTATCGAGCCCATCTTTGCATGAAATGTTCCCTTGGAATCTCTAATTTTCTTGAAGAGGTCTCTTGTTTTTCCAATTCTGTTGTTTTCCTCTATTTCTTTGCACTGATCACTGAGGAAGTCTTTCTTATCTCTTCTTGCTATTCTTTGGAACTCTGCATTCAGATGCTTATATCTTTCCTTTTCTCCTTTGCTTTTCGCCTCTCTTCTTTTCACAGCTATTTGTAAGGCCTCCTCAGACAGCCATTTCGCTCTTCTGCATTTCTTTTCCATGGGGATGGTCTTGGTCCCTGTCTCCTGTACAATGTCACGAACCTCCGTCCAGAGTTCATCAGGCACTCTATCAATCAGATCTAGTCCCTTAAATCTATTTCTTACTTCCACTGTATAATCATAAGGGATTTGATTGAGGTCATATCTGAATGGTCTAGTGGTTTTCCCTACTTTCTTCAATTTAAGTCTGAACTTCGCAATAAGGAGTTCATGATCTGAGCCACAGTCAGCTCCTGGTCTTGTTTTCGCTAACTGTATACAGCTTCTCCATCTTTGGTTGCAAAGAATATAATCAATCTGATTTCGGTGTTGACCATTTGGGGATGTCCATGTTAGAGTCTTCTCTTGTGTTGTTGGAAGAGGGTGTTTGCTATGACCAGTGCGTTCTCTTGACAAAACTCTATTAGCCTTTGCCCTGCTTCATTCCGTGCTCCAAGGCCAAATTTGCCTGTTACTCCAGGTGTTTCTTGACTTCCTACTTTTGCATTCCAGTCCCCTATAATGAAAAGGACATCTTTTTTGGGTGTTAGTTCTAAAAGGTCTTGTAGGTCTTCATAGAACCGATTAACTTTGGCTTCTTCAGCATTACTGGTTGGGGCATAGGCCTGGATTACTGTAATATTGAATGGTTTGCCTTGGAAACGAACAGATATCATTCTGTCATTTTTAAGATTGCATCCAAGTACTGCATTTCGGACTCTTTTGTTGACCATGATGGCTACTCCATTTCTTCTAAGGGATTCCTGCCCACAGTAGTAGATATAATGGTCATCTGAGTTAAATTCACCCATTCCAGTCCATTTTAATTCACTGATTCCTAGAATGTTGACGTTCACTCTTGCCATCTCCTGTTTGACCACTTCCAATTTGCCTTGATTCATGGACCTAACATTCCAGGTTCCTATGCAATATTGCTCTTTACAGCACCGGACCTTGCTTCTATCACTGGTCACATCCACAACTGGGTATTGGTTTTGCTTTTGCTCCATCCCTTTATTCCTTCTATAGTTATTTCTCCACTGATCCCCAGTAGCATACTGGGCACCTACCAACCTGGGGAATTCCTCATTCAGTATCCTATCATTTTGCCCTTTGTTACTGTTCATGGGGTTCTCAAGGCAAGCATACTGAAGTGGTTTGCCATTCCCTTCTCCAGTGGACCACATTCGGCTGTGGTCCATGTGATCAGATCGGCTAGTTTCCTGTGATTATGATTTCAGTTTGTCTGCCCTCTGATGCTCCCTAGCAATACCTACCGTCTTATTTGGGTTTCTCTTACCTTGGTCGTGGAAAATCTCTTCACAGCCGCTCCAGCAAAGTGCAGCCGCTGTACCTTACCTTGGACGAGGGGTATCTCCTCAAGGCCGCCCCTCCTGACCTTGAACGCAGAGTAGCTCCTCTCGGCCCTCCTGCACCGGTGCAGCCACTGCCTGTTGGACCTGGGGTAGCTCATCTCGGCCGCCGGCCCTGGCCTCAGGCGTGGGGTAGCTCCTCACGGCCGCACCTCTTTGCGTGGTTCGTTGCGCCGGGGCCGGTGTCTCTCGCGTCGTGTCTGCACCGCCAGGGCCGGAGTCTCTCGCGTCGCGTCTGCGCCGCCGGGGCCGGCGTCTATTAGAGTCAATCACAAATCTCGCCAGATGACTTTTAACAATTTCATGACATTTTGTCTTTATGAGCCTTTGTCTTTATAAGACTCTTTCTCTTCACTCAAGGTTACTCAAATTTGTGTCTCCTGAATTTCAGTTCATAAGACACCAAATAAACTCTTTCTTATTTACAGCCTTTTGCATCATCATCATCATCATCCTCATTAACATTTTGGTCAACAAAACCTGGGTTTGAAATATCAGATTCCACTACTGCTTTTCTGTGCAATCTTGGGCCCCTTAGGTGAGTCTTCTGAGCTCATTTTCTTCATTTGTAAAATAAGGGAGATGTAACATTTAAAACACTTGCTCTTGAGGAAGGAGCACGATGGCGGAGGAATAGGATGGCAAGACCACTCTCTCCCCCACAAATTCATCAAAAGAACATTTGAACGCAGAGTAAAGTCCACAGAACAACTTCTGAATGCTGGCAGAGGACATCAGGCACCCAGAAAAGCAGCCCATTGTCTTCAAAAGGAGGTAGGAAAAAAGATAAAAGATAAAAAGAGAGACAGAAGAGATAAGGACGGAGCTCCGTCCCGGGAAGGGAGGCTTTAAAAAGAGAGAAGTTTCCAAACACCAGGAAACACTCTCACTGATGAGTCTGTGGTGAGCCTTGGAAGCTCAGAGGGCCACATAACCGGGAGGAAAAAGAAATAAATAATTAAAACCCACAGATTACCCGCCAAACGGTAACTCCCAGCGGAGAAGCAGTGCAGACGCCTGTAGACGCCATTAGCAAGCAGGGGCTGGGCAGGGAGGAGCCGGCTGAACTGCTTAGAGAGAGGGCTGGGCTTGAATGCCGTGAGAACAATCTGAGAGAACTGGGGATAGCAAAGCAGACTGGGATAGCTTCCCCTTGAAAAGGCGGAAAGCTCTAACCTAAGACTCCGCCAGCCCCACTCACAGAACAAAGGGCTGAGCAGAGTGAGCCGGTTGCGGTTGGCCCATCCCGCATCCCCCGCCGAGACAGGCAGGGAGGTCAGCCAGAGGTGGAGGGGGCAACCGCGGCCCCAGAAAGGCATCCAATACAAACTGCAGGCAGGCTTGTTGCTAATCAAGACTTCTTGGGCTCGGGCCGGTCGATATCCACCTGAGAAGGTGAACCAGTTGTACACCCAGAAAACTGAGTGGCAGGGACTGGGGAGGCGATAAGTCGCAGCGACTGCTCTCGCCAAACACCTGGTTATCTGAGCTGCTCGGACCGGGGAAGGCACAAAACGCAGACCCAGCCAAGTCTGTGCCTTTGTGGAGTACCCAAGACACTGAACTTGAGCCGCTCAGACCTGGGAAGTGCATACAACCCAGCGCCGGCCTCGGACAGTTCCCAGCAGAGCAACCTAGAGCCTGTGCAGTGTAGACTGGGACAACACATGCTCTGTGAACAGGGGCATACCCAGTGTGGCCGAGATGCTGTGAGCACTCCTCACAGACGCCAGAGATATTTGTCTGCAGCATTCCTCCCTTCCCAGAACAGGACTGAACAACTCAGCCTTAAAAAGTGTCCACCCGCCCCCTAGTATCAGGGCAGAAATTAGACACTGAAGAGACCAGCAAACAGAAGCTAAAACAGAGGGAACCACCTTGGAAATGACAGATGGAGAAGAGACTACTCCAAGAATAAGACCAAAAACCAGAGGCAAGAGGCTTAAGCCCGAATCCTGAAACACCAGAGAACTCCTGACTCCAGGGAACATTAATCGATAGGAGCTCATCAAACGCCTCCATACCTACACTAAAACCAAGCACCACCCAAGGGTCAACAAGTCCCAGAACAAGACATACCACGCAAATTCTCCAGCAACACAGGAAAATAGCCCTGAGCTTCAATATACAGGCTGCTCAAAGTCACTCCAAACCCACTGACATCTCATAACTCATTACTGGACACTACATTGCACTCCAGAGAGAAGAAATCCAGTTCCACCCACCAGAACACCTACAAAAGCTTGCCTAACCAGGGAAGCTTGACAAGTCAACGGTCCAACCCCACACACAGCGAGGAAACTACATAATAAAGAGAACTCCAAAAACTGCCCAAAGAGGGAAAGGCCACCCCAAGCAAAGCAATATAAGCAAGATGAAGAGGCAGAGAAATACCCAGCAAGTTAAGGAACAAGATAAATGTCCACCAACCCAAACAAAAGAGGAAGATATAGGGAATCTACCTGATAAAGAATTTCTAATTTTGGTAGTGAAAATGATTCAAAATCTTGAAAGCAAAATGGAGTTACAGATAAATAACCTGGAGAAAAGGATTGAGAAGATGGAAGAAAGGTTTAATAAGGACTTAGAGGAAATAAAAAAGAGTCAATATACAATGAATAATGCAATAGATGAGATCAGAAACACTCTGGAGGGAACAAACAGTAGAATAACAGAGGCAGAAGACAGGATAAGCGAGCTAGAATTGTAGAAATAAATGAAACAGAGAGGAAAAAAGAAAAATCAATTAAAAGAAATGAGGACAATATTAGAGACCTCTGGGACAATGTTAAGCTCTCCAACATTTGAATCATAGGAGTCCCAGAAGAAGAAGACAAAAAGAAAGACCATGAGAGAATACTTGAGGAGATAATAGTTGAAAACTTCCCTAAAATGGGGAAAGAAATAATCACCCAAGTCCAAGAAACCCAGAGAGTCCCCAACAGGATAAACCCAAGGCGAAATACTCCAAGACACATATTAATCAAATTAACAAAGATCAAACACAAAGAACAAATATTAAAAGCAGCAAGGGAAAAGCAGCAAATAACACACAAGGGGATTCCCATAAGGATAACAGCTGATCTTTCAACAGAGACTCTTCAGGCCAGGAGGGAATGGCAAGACATACTTAAAGTGATGAAAGAAAATAACCTACAGCCCAGATTACTGTACCCAGCAAGGATCTCATTCAAATATGAAGGAGAAATCAAAAGCTTTAGAGACAAGCAAAAGCTGAGAGAATTCAGCATCACCAAACCAGCTCTCCAACAAAGGCTAAAGGATTTTCTCTAGATAGGAAACACAGAAAGGGTGTATAAACTCAAACCCAAAGCAATAAAGAAAATGGCAATGGGATCATACTTATCAATAATTACCTTAAACGTAAATGGGTTGAATGCCCCAACCAAAAGACAAAGGCTGACTGAATGGATACAAAAACAGGAACCCCATATATGTTGTCTAAAAGAGACCCACTTCAAAACGAGGGACACATACAGACTGAAAGTGAAGGGCTGGAAAAAGATATTCCATGCAAATAGAGACAAAAAGAAAGCAGGAGTAGCAATACTCATATCAGATAAAATAGACTTTAAAACAAAGGTTGTAAAAAGAGACAAAGAAGGAAACTACATAATGATCAAAGGATCAATCCAAGAAGTTCAGTTCAGTTCAGTTCAGTTCAGTCGCTCAGTCGTGTCCGACTCTCCACGAGAATCCAAGAAGAAGATATAACACTTATAAATATTTATGCACCCAACATAGGAGCACTGCAATATGTATGTAAGACAATTACTAACAAGTATGAAAGGGGAAATTAACAACAATGCAATAATAGTGGGAGATTTTAATACTCTACTTACATCTATGGATAGATCAACTAAACAGAAAATTAACAAGGAAACACAAACTTTAAATGATACAGTAGACCAGTTAGACCTAATAGATATCTATAGGACATTTCACCCCAAAACAATGAATTTCACCTTTTTCTCAAGTGCACATGGAATCTTTTCCAGGATAGATCACATCCTGGGCCATAAATCTAGCCTTGGTAAATTCAAAAAAATTGAAATCATTCCAAGCATCTTTTCTGACCACAATGCAGTAAGATTAGATCTCAATTATGGGAGAAAAATCATTAAAAATGCCAACATATGGAGGCTGAACAACACGCTGCTGAATAATGAACAAATCATAGAAGAAATCAAAAGAGAAATCAAAATATGCATAGAAATGAATGAAAATGAAAACACAACAAACCAAAATGTCTGGGACACTGTAAAAGCAGTGCTAAGGGGGAAGTTCATAGCAATACAGGCATACCTCAAGAAACAAGAAAAAAGTCAACTAAATAACCTAACTCTACATTTAAAGAAACTAGAAAAGGAAGAAATGAAGAACCCCAGGGTTAGTAGAAGGAAAGAAATCGTAAAATTTAGGGCAGATTTAAATGCAAAAGAAACAAAAGAGACCATAGCATAAATCAACAAAGCCAAAAGCTGGTTCTTTGAGAAGGTAAATAAAATTGACAAACCACTAGCCAGACTCATCAAGAAACAAAGGGAGAAGAACTGAATCAATAAAATTAGAAATGAAAATGGAGAGCTCACAACAAACAACACAGAAATACAAAGGATTATTAGAGAATACTAACACGGAGGCTTGGTGTGCTGTGATTCATGGGGTCGCAAAGAGTTGGACACGACTGAGCGACTGAACTGAACTGAACTGATCAGCAATTATATGGCAATAAAATGAATAACTTGGAAGAAATGGACAAATTCCTAGAAAAGTACAACTTTCCAAAACTGAACCAGGAAGAAATAGAAAATCTGAACAGACCCATCACAAGCACGGAAATAGAGGCTGTAATCAGAAATCTTCCAGCAAACAAAAGCCCAGGTACAGACGGCTTCACAGATGAATTCTACCAAAAATTTAGAGAAGAGCTAACACCTATTCTACTCAAATTCTTCCAGAAAATTGCTGAGGAAGGGAAACTTCCAAACTCATTCTATGAGGCCACCATCACCCTAATCCCAAAACCTGGTAAAGATCCCACAAAAAAAGAAAACTACAGGCCAATATCACTGATGAACATAGATGCAAGAATCCTTAACAAAATTCTAGCAATCAGAATCCAACAACACTTTAAGAAGATCATACATCATGACCAAGTGGGCTTTATCCCAGGAATGCAAGGATTCTTCAATATCCACAAATCAATCAACGTAATACACCACATTAACAACTGAAAAATAAAAATCATATGATTATCTCAATAGATGCAGAGAAAGCCTTCAACAAAAGTCAACATCCATTTATGATAAAAACCCTCCAGAAAGTGGGAATAGAAGGGACATATCTCAACATTATAAAAGCTATATATGACAAACCCACAGCAAACATTATCCTCAATGGTGAAAAATTGAAAGCATTTCCCCTAAAGTCAGGAAGAAGACAAGGGTGCCCACTCTCACCACTACTATTCAATATAGTTCTGGAAGTTTTGTCTACAGCAATCAGAGCAGAAAAAGACATAAAAGGAATACAAATTGGAAAAGAAGAAGTAAAACTTTCACTGTTTGCTGATGACATGATCCTCACACAGAAAACCCTAAAGACTCTACCGGAAAACTACTAGAGCTAATCAATGAATACAGTAAAGTTGCAGGATATAAAATCAACACACAGAAATCCCTTGCATTCCTATACACTAATAATGAGAAAATAGAAAGAGAAATTAAGGAAACTATTCCATTCACTGTTGCAACGAAAAGAATTAAATACTTAGGAATATATCTACCTAAGGAAACAAAAGACTTGTACATAGAAAACTATAAAACACTAGTGAAAGTAATCAAAGAGGACACTAATAGATGGAGAAATATACCGTGTTCATGGATTGGAAGAATAAATATTATAAAAATGAGTATACTACCCAAAGTAATTTATGCATTCAATGCAATCCCTATCAAGCTACCAACGATATTTTTCACAGAACTAGAACAAATAATCTCACAATTTGTATGGAAATACAAAAAACCTCGAATAGCCAAAGCAATCTTGAGGAAGAAAAATGGAACTGGGGGAATTAACCTGCCGGACTTCAGGCTCTACTACAAAGCCACAGTCATCAAGACAATATGGTACTGGCATAAAGACAGAAATATAGATCAATGGAACAAAATAGAAAGCCCAGAGATAAATCCACGCAACTATGGACACCTTGGAGAAGGAAATGGCAACCAACTCCAGTGTTCCTGCCTGGAGAATCCCAGTGACGGGGGAGCCTGGTTGGCTGCTGTCTATGGGGTCGCACAGAGTCGGACACGACTGAAGTGACTTAGCAGCAGCATGGACACCTTATCTTTGACAGAGGCAAGAATATAAAATGGAGAAAAGACAGTCTGTTTAACAAGTGGTGCTGGGAAAACTGGTCAGCCACTTGTAAAAGAGTGAAACTAGAACACTTCCTAACACCATACACCAAAATAAACTCAAAATGGATTAGAGATCTAAATGTAAGACCAGAAACTATAAAACTCCTATAGGAGAACATAGGCAAAACACTCTCTGACATAAATAACAGCAGGATCCTCCAAGACCCACCTCCCAGAATATTGGAAATAAAAGCAAAAATAAACAAATGGGACCTAATTAAAATCAAAAGCTTCTGCACAGCAAAGGAAACTATAAGCAAGGTGAAAAGACAGCCTTCAGAATGGGAGAAAATAATAGCAAATGAAGCAACTGATAAAGGATTAATCTCCAAAATATATAAGCAGCTCCTGCAGCTCAATTCCAGAAGAATAAAAGACCCAATCAAAAAATGGGCCAAAGAACTAAACAGAAATTTCTCCAAAGAAGACAAACAGATGGCTAACAAACATATGAAAAAATGCTCAGCATCCCTCATAATCAGAGAAATGCAAATCAAAACCACAATGAAATACCATTTCACACCAGTCAGAATGGCTGCTATCCAAACGTCTACATGCAATAAATGCTGGACAGGGTGTGAAGAGAAGGGAACCCTCTTACACTGTTGGTGGGAATGCAAACTAGTACAGCCACTATGGAGAACAGTGTGCAGATTCCTTAAAAAACTGGAAATAGAACTGCCATATGACCCAGCAATCCCACTGCTGGGCATACACATCGAGGAAACCAGAATTGAAAGAGACACATGTACTCCAATGTTCATCGCAGCACTGTTTATAATAGCCAGAACATGGAAGCAACCTAGATGTCCATCTGCAGACGAATGGATAAGAAAGCTGTGGTACATATACACGATGGAGTATTACTCAGCCATTAAAAAGAATGCATTTGAACCAGTTCTAATGAGGTGGATGAAACTGGAGCCTATTATACAAAGTGAAGTAAGCCAGAAAGAAAAACACCAGTACAATATACTAACGCATATATATGGAATTTAGAAAGATGCAAATGATAACCCTATATACGAGACAGCAAAAGAGACACAGATGTATAGAACAGTCTTTGGGACTTTGTGGGAAAGGGTGAGGGTGGGATGGTTTGGGAGAATGGCATTGAAATATGTATGTTATCATATGTGAAACAAATTGCCAGCTCAGGGTTGATGCGTGTTACAGGATGCTTGGGGCTTGTATGCGGGGATGACCCAGAGGGGAGGATAAGGGGAGGAGGGAAATGGGAGGGGGGTTCAGGAGGGGGAACTCATGTACATCCGGGGCGGATTCATGTCAGTGTGTATGGCAAATTCAACCAATATAATATTGTAAAATAATTAGCCTCCAATAAAAATAAAAATAAAACAAAAAATAAAACACTTGCTCTTGTCTGTCTCAAAGGATCTTGTTCCCACGGAGCCATGCTTATGAAAGTGCTTTCTACACTGAAAATTCTGAACATAAGTTAGTTGTCACCAATATTAGGAAGTGTACCTGTGTTCGTTTATAGGAGAAATCACGCTCCTTGTAAAATGGGAGTGTAAATCCCTTTTCCACTACGTGTGACTGGGCCAAGAGAGGAAAGAGCAGCTTCGCTTTGCTTCCTTCCCCTCCCCATACCTGAGCCTTGTTCTCTTTGTAAATATAGGTCCACAGAGGACACAGGTAAACCAAGCGGTCTCGCTGCTGGATACCCAATGCCTACCCCACGTCTGCGACAATGGCCCTCTGGGGTTTGCTTTCCACCCCCCCACCCCCCCCCCCGCCAACACTATCACTTCCTACCTTTGCCTCCAGGGAACAGAGGTTGCAGGAGTCATAATTTAATTCCTAATTGCATGTGAAGTGTTATATACCCTGTGGAGCACATAAAATTTTAATCTATTTTAGTCCCCATTAATTTCCCACCCTTTTTCATTTATAACTTGTTCTCTTTTCTCTTTAACGCCCACCTTTCACTGATGGATTTGTAAATTCCCCTTTTATTCCCTTCCACCTACAGGCAGGCATGAATTGAATCCCCAGTGAGGTTTTCCTGCATGTTTCCCCTCCAGCCTTCCTGTGGCCCCAGTGTTTCTGGAGGAAGGAGTCTGAAGGAAGGGGTCCAAGGATGGGGTGGTCAGGAGCCAGAGTGGCCATCTGATCTCCAGCTCTCTGGTTTGATAGTTTCTCCCTCCAAGATCTTCCCAGGTGGACAAGCTGTTTGTGACTTGATTTTATTGCCAGCAAAATGGGACTCTAGGTGCCTGCCCAGTGTGCACTCGACAGGCTTGTTGCAGAGAGCAGTTAATTAAAGGGTGGCCTAATTCCCCTCCTCTGACTTTCCAGGATTACACCCTGTGGCCCCATTCTCTCATGCAGTGGTTATCAATTTATAACCACTACCTTCAGGTGCAAGACATCAATTATTTAACTTTTCTAAATCCGATTAAGTATGACCCTGAATCCCCCCTTGTTAGGGGAGAGGGCCTCCCTCTGAAGGACAATGCAGAGGCACCAGGGACCTCACCTAGTGCTCACATTCAGCAGCGACTCCAAGGTGATTTTCCATAAAAGTCACTGCCAGATACACCTTGTCCAAATCACCAGGTTCCTGAAACTGGAAAATCAGACCCTTGCTCCCAGGCTCCTCAGAGTCGATGCCCACTGAGGCTCCTTCCTAGCCTTGAAAGCCAGAAAAGCACCCAAAGTGAAACTTGCTCCCTGTCAAGGGGAAGCTCGCCCTTCATGAGGCTTGTCTGTTCCACCTTTAACCATCTCTTCAGAGGCCTCCGTCTCTCCACCCAACCCCACTGCCATGGCAGCATCTCAACATAATATCTCAAAAATCACTAGACACAAGTCCACATTCACAGCAACACTATTTACAATAGCCAAGACATGGAAACAACCTAAATGTCCACTGAGAGATGAATGAATAAAGAACCTGTGGTGTATATATATATGATGGAATATTACTCAGCAATAAAAAGAATGAAATAATGCCATTTGCAGCATCATGGCTGGACCTCAAGATTATCGTGTTAAGTAAAATAAATCAGAATTAGAAAAACAATTACCATATGATAGCACTCACATGAAAAATCTAAAATGCAACACAAATGAACATATCTACAAAACAAAAACCCAGACTTACAGATGTAGAGAATAGACTTGTGATTGTCAAGGGGGAGGGAGTGGAGAGGGAAAGACTGAGAGGTTGGGATTAGCGATGAAAATATAAGATGGGTCAACAAGAAGGTCCTACTCTACAGCCAGGAAACTATATTCAGTGCCTTGTAATAAACTATAATGAAAAAGACTGAAGAAAGAATATATGTATATTCAGATATATGTATATGTCAGTTCAGTTCAGTCATGCCCAACTCTTTGCGACCCCATGGACTGCAGCACACCAGGCTTCCTTGTCCATCACCAACTCCTGGAGCTTGCTCAAACTCACATCCATCAAATCGGTGGTGCCATCCAACCATCTCATCCTCTGTCATCCTCTTCTCCTCCTGCCCTCAATCTTTCCCAGCATCAGGGTCTTTTCCAGTGAGTCGTATCAGGTGGCCAAAGCATTGGAGCTACAGCTTCAGCATCAGTCCTTCCAATGACTATTCAGGACTGATTTCCTTTAGGATTGACTGGTTTGATCTCCTTGTGTACATACACACACATATATGTGTATATATGAATCTGCCTGAAGTGCAGGAGATCTGGGTTCAATCCCTGGGTCAGGAACAATCCCCTGGAGAAGGGAATGGCTACCCACTCCAGTATTCTTGCTTGAAGAATTTCATGGATAGCGGAGCCTGGCAGGGCTATAGTACATGGAGTCACAAAGAGTCAGGCATGACTGAGCATCTAACAACAACAAAAAATGTGTACATACACAATAACTGAATAATTTCACTGTATACCAGAAACTAATACAATATTGTAAATCAACCATACTTCACTTTAAATAAATAAATGAAAAGAATAGGAAAAAATTATTAGAAGTGGTTTGACTACTTTTTTGGGTTGAGAAATCATCTCTTTTGCTAAAGAGACTTATTGCAGAGTCTCTTCTGCAAGTTATGTTTTTTAAAAATTGCGATAGCAGATTAAAATTTTGCTGTCTCATCTGCTTCTATCTTCTCTCTTCCCCTCCCCCTGCCAGTTCAGGAATGGAAACCTGATGTGGGAAAAAGATTCTATCCACCTCCTCCCTACTTGCTAGCCTCTCCAGGGCCCTCCTTCAGGTAGATGTGAGGATAACAAGAACCGGCAACATCTTGAATGGTAGTCTTGCTGTGTTGGGTCTTTCGAATGTTTGAAGTCAAACACTGCATTTGGAGCTTCTGTTCCTGCACCCTGGGGACTTCCCACCTATAGTTTTCTTCTAGATCTGGCCACCTTTAGCCTCCTCCTCAGACTCTGATCTACCTTCTATTGGGGTCACCTTGACCTTTCAGGCCAGGAGTACACATCTGGCTTGAGAAATAGGGTCACACACTTGCTCCCACCATACTCTAGAAGAGCAGGCCCGCACCACAGGATGCATCAGCCAGCCTCTCTGCTGGAAGCTTTTTATTTGTAACTTGTAAGCCAGACACCACCCTTATGGCAGAACGTGAAGAGGAACTAAAAAGTCTCTTGATGAAAGTGAAAGAGGAGAGTGAAAAAGTTGGCTTAAAGCTCAACATTCAGAAAACTACGATTATGGCATCCAGTCCCATCACTTCATGGCAAATAGATGGGGAAACAGTGGAAAGAATGACATACTTTATTTGGGGGGAGCTCCAAAATCACTGCAGATGGTGATTGTAGCCATGAAATTAAAAGATGCTTACTCCTTGGAAGGAAATATATGACCAACCTAGATAGTATATTAAAAAGCAGAGACATTACTTAGCCAACAAAGGTCCATCTAGTCAAGGCTATGGTTTTTCCAGTGGTCATGTACGGATGTGAGAGTTGGACTGTGAAGAAAGCTGATCGCCGAAGAATTGATGTTTTTCAACTGTGGTGTTGGAGAAGACTCTTGAGAGTCCTTTGGACTGCACGGAGATCCAACAAGTCCGTCCTAAAGGAGATCAGTCCTGGGTGTTAATTGGAAGGACTGATGTTGAAGCTGAAACTCCAATACTTTGTCCACCTGATGCTAAGAGTTGACTCGTTGGAAAAGACCCTGACACCGAGAAAGATTGAGGGCAGGAGGAGAATGGGACGACAGAGGATGAGATGGTTGAATGGCACCACCAACTCAATGGACGTGGGTTTGGGTGGACTCCGGGAGTTGGTTATAGACGGGGAGGCCTGGCGTGCTGCACTTCATGGGGTAGCAAAGAGTCGGACATGACTTAGCGACTGAACTGAACTGAACTTAATCTCAAAGCAAGCGACAAGTGCAATCCTTCCACACACCTGATGGAGGGGAAATATCTGTTGAACTGCACTAATGAACTATAATACACATATTATCACATTGAATACTTACCATAGGTAGGGCTAGAAATCTTTGTATTCAGCATAGGAAAAAAACAAAGTCTCAAAAGAAATTAGTGACTCTTCCAATATAATCTAGCTAGTTACTAAAGATTAAAAGCAATAGCCCTGTTTTCCTAAATCTTAAAGTCTTTTCATCAATGCATGTTCTCATCCATTGGCTGCAATAGCCAGGCTTTGCTTCCTAACCATTTATTTATTTATATCCTCCTGGTTTCAAAGAATATTTGTGACATTGTGTGATAGTTGTGCTGTGGCCTTATTTTATTATGTACACATAGAGCTGTGATTATACTGCAGAAAGCACAGGTTTTATAATCATTTAAATTTTTTATTTGTTTTAAAGAACTATTAAAGTGACATGGTTATTTTAATCAATCAAACTTGTTGAAAATAATTATTTCCTTGAAGGGAAAAAAGAAAGATCAATTAGGAGGTAGTCTATGGGTGTTAGGACAGAAGCTATAACTGTACACCCCTGTGCTAAGAGGTGAAGGGAGAGAAACAGTCGCCCAATCTCATCTGTGCCTTTGAGAATTTGAGCAACAACGTCCCAAATTTCCATCAACACTGGGTTGTTGCAACATGAAAGGGAACACTTTGGTCAGTAAAATGAGATGATTCTTTTCACACTTTCTAAGGCATTCATCTCACACAGTAGTAAAGTCATGCTCAAAATTCTCCAAGCCAGGCTTCAGCAATATGTGAACCGTGAAATTCCAGATGTTCAAGCTGGTTTTAGAAAAGGCAGAGGAACCAGAGATCAAATTGCCAACATCCGCTGGATCATGGAGAAAGCAAGAGAGTTCCAGACAAACATCTATTTCTGCTTCATTGACTATGCCAAAGCCTTTGACTGTGTGGATCACAATAAACTGTGGAAAATTCTGAAAGAGATGGGAATACCAGACCACCTGACCTGCCTCTTGAGAAACCTGTGTGCAGGTCAGGAAGCAACAGTTAGAACTGTACATGGAACAGCAGACTGGTTCCAAATAGGAAAAGGAGTACGTCAAGGTTGTATATTGTCACCTTGCTTATTTAACTTATATGCAGAGTACATCATGAGGAACGCTGGGCTGGAAGAAGCACAAGCTGGAATCAAGATTGCTGGGAGAAATATCAATAACCTCAGATATGCAGATGACACTACCCTTATGGCAGAAAGTGAAGAGGAACTCAAAAGCCTCTTGATGAAAGTGAAAGAGGAGAGTGAAAAGGTTGTCTTGAAGCTCAACATTCAGAAAACGAAGATCATGGCATCTGGTCCCATCACTTCATGGGAAATAGATGGGGAAACAGTGGAAACAGTGTCAGACTTTATTTTTTTGGGCTCCAAAATCACTGCGGATGCTGATTGCAGCCATGAAATTAAAAGACGCTTACTCCTTGAAGGAAAGTTATGACCAACGTAGATAACATATTCAAAAGCAGAGACATTACTTTGCCAACCAAGGTCCGTCTAGTCAAGGCTATCGTTTCTCCAGTGGTCGTGCATTGATGTGAGAGCTGGACTGTGAACAAAGCTGATCGCCGAAGAGTTGATGCTTTTGAACTGTGGTGCTGGAGAAGACTCTTGAGAGTCCCTTGGACTGCAAGGAGTTCCAACCAGTCCATTCTAAAGGAGATCAATCCTGGGTGTTCATTGGAAGGACTGATGCTAAAGCTGAAACTCCAATACTTTGACCACCTCATGCAACGATTTGACTCACTGGAAAAGGCTCTGATGCTGGGAGGGATTGGGGGCAGGAGGAGACGGGGATGACAGACAATGAGATGGCTGGATGGCATCACCGAGTCAATGGACATGAGTTTGAGTGAACTCCGGGAGTTGGTAATGGACAGGGAGGCCTGGTGTGCTGTGATTCATGGGGTTGCAAAGAGTCAGACACGACTGAGCAACTGAACTGAACTGAACTGAAGGCAAACTGAATTTTTCATTCTTTGACAAAAAAATACATGTCACATGACAGCAAAAGCTCTGTAACCCCAAACACAAGTAGCAGCTTAGATAATTTTGTAAGAAATTTAGGCAATGTTTTCTCTCATCCTCATGCATTTTTTTTCAGAGCTCAGAATTAATAAATTCCTTAGATAATTTGGCATTTTGGTCTTTAGTTAAGAGATATATTTGCATAAGAATAATAAACCCTTTCCCTGTGTGTGTGTGGGTGTGTGTGTATGTGTGTGGCCCGGCACATGCACATGAGATTTGGTGTGTTAGCTAGTAGGCATGCGTGTGTCTGCGTTTCTAGGGCCCCTGGGATGAAATTACAGTGAAAAATTCAGAGGCAGTCTATTTTTCTCAACTTGCCCAAAACTGATTTCACGCTTCTTCATTTTAATAGGAATCAAATGAAGGATGCTGACTCATTAAGAGGCTGAATGGAGAGGTGTGAATTCCTATCTGATGGCTATATAGCTATGGGTTAGTATTTCAAAAAGGTGAGAAAATGATTTTGCCTAACGTTTAAGAAATTACATTTTAAGTTTAGACTTGGAAGATCTGTTTACAAGTACTTTCAAAATTGAGGAAAATTTTAGGTTGTTGCCATAGCACTGCCAAGTATATATTTTATTCAAAGCACTACAGGAGGCAAAAGTGTATATATATATATATATAGGTTTAATTTGTTACTAGTATAGTGAGAATAGTAATAATACCTAACTCATACTCTTGTAGTATCTGCCATGTAATAATGGGTTAAAAGTTATTATCATCATCATTATAATATTATACTAAAAAGCAATGATTTATCAGATGTTTTTCATTTTTAATTGTAAGACTTATTTATTCAATATTATCTTAAATGTAATTCCTGGGTGCAAAGCGTGTATATAAAACAAAATTGCTCCCATTGAAGAGAAAGTAGAAACCCTGAACCCCACTAACTCTCCCACCTCCAACCCTACCCCCCTTTCATCGAGGCTCCATTGAACACATTTGGAAAACAATTGTTTTATTTTTATTTACTTATTTGGCTATACCGGGTCTTAGCTGCAGCAAGCAGTGTTATGCCCTGAGTCCGGTCCCCATACTGCTAGAATAAGACACTCGCAGCAAAAGCAAGAATGGGGTTTATTTCTAGCTCGAGCTAGGGCTCCTGCCTCCTCCAGCACAGTGGAGGGGGACAAGAGCCCCGAGCCCAGGTCACAGCGGTTTTTATAGTCTTAGATTACATAAGCACCTATTTTTGTTCATAAGATCAAGCTGGCAGAAGCTCATTGGCCAGTTCATGCGCGCACAGAAGCTCATTGGCCAGTTCATGTGCGCTTGGGGTTTTTCTGGGGGATTTCCCTTTTTCCTGTGGCCTGATTTTTGGCACTGGCGGGACTTTTCTAGGGAGGAGTTTCTTAATTTTGGCCCTGGGCGGGTCTTCTTAGGGAGGAGTTTCTGTGAACTTAGCCTCCACCCTGTCTCCAGGAAATTGAAACTTAGGCCTAAGCAAGGTCTCAGGCCTATCCCGGCTACTCAGATGTTAGGGCTCCTAACATCTTAATCAAACTCTACCCACGGAGGAAGATTCCTCTGTTTGAACAACAGAAAAGGGGGCGCGCATGAACTGGCCAATGAGCTTCTGCCAGCTTGATCTTTTGAACAAAAATAGGTGCTTATGTAATCTAAGACTATAAAAACCGCTGTGACCTGGGCTCGGGGCTCTTGTCCACATTCCACTGCGCTGGGAGGGGCAGAAGCCCTAGCTCAAGCTAGAAATAAACCCCATTCTTGCTTTTGCATTGCTGCGAGTGTCTTATTCTACCAGTTAAGGGGGACCGTACTCAGGGCATAACAGCAGGATCTCTAGTTGCAGCTTATGGGATCTAGTTCCCTGACCAAGGATCGAACCAAAGCCCCCCGCATTGGGAGCATGGAGTCTTAGCCACTGGACCACCAAGGAAGTTGGATTGCTTTATAATATCTTTCTTTTGGGTCTGATGTGGGTAAAATTTCCAACTGTACAACCCCCTCCACATACACACCCACACAGATAACTTGGGAACAGGTTATTTGGTAAATATACTAAATGTGAAAAGCAAAAGTGTTAGTTGCTCAGTCGTGTCCGACTCTTTGCAGTCTTATGGACTGTAGCCTGCCCAGCTCCTCTGTTCATAGAATTCTTCAGGCAATAATACTGGAGTTGGTAGTCATTCCATTCTCCAGGGGATCTTCCTGACCCAGGGATCAAACCCAAATCTCCTGCATTGCAGGCAGATTCTTTACCATCTGAGTCACCAGGGAAGCCTCATACTCAGTATCAGTTCAGTTCAGTTCAGTTCAGTCGCTCAGTCGTGTCCGACTCTTAGCGACCCCATGAACCACAGCACGCCAGGCCTCCCTGTCCATCACCAACTCCCGGAGTTCACTCAAACTCATGTCCATCGAGTCGGTGATGCCATCCAGCCATCTCATTCTCTGTCGTCCCCGTCTCCTCCTACGCCCAATCGCTCCGAGCATCAGAGTCTTTTCCAGTGAGTCAACTCGTCGCATGACGTGGCCAAAGTATTGCAGTTTCAGCTTTAGCATCAGTCCTTCCAATGAACACCCAGGATTGATCTCCCTTAGAATGGACTGGCTGGATCTCCTTGCAGTCCAAGGGACTCTCAAGACTCTTCTCCAGCACCACAGTTCAAAAGCATCAACTCTTCGGCGATCAGCTTTCTTCACAGTCCAACTCTCACATCCATACATGACCACGGGAAAAACCATAGCCTTGACTAGACGGACCTTGGTTGGCAAAGTAATGTCTCTGCTTTTTAATATGCTATCTAGGCTGGTCATAACTTTCCTTCAAGGAGTAAGCGTCTTTTAATTTCATGGCTGCAATCAGCATCTGCAGTGATTTTGGAGCCCAAAAAAATAAAGTCTGACACTGTTTCCACTGTTTCCCCATCTATTTCCCAAGAAGTGGTGGGACCAGATACCATGATCTTCGTTTGCTGAATGTTGAGCTTCAAGCCAACCTTTTCACTCTCCTCTTTCACTTTCATCAAGAGGCCTTTGAGTTCCTCTTCACTTTCTGCCATAATGGTGGTGTCATCTGCATATCTGAGGTTATTGATATTTCTCCCAGCAATCTTGATTCCAGCTTGTGCTTCTTCCAGGCTAGTGTTCCTCATGATGTACTCTGCATATAAGTTAAATAAGCAGGGTGACAATATACAACCTTGACGTACTCCTTTTCCTACTTGGAACCAGTCTGTTGTTCCATGTACAGTTCTAACTGTTGCTTCCTGACCTGCACACAGGTTTCTCAAGAGGCAGGTCAGGTGGTCTGGTATTCCCATCTCTTTCAGAATGTTCCACAGTTTATTGTGATCCACACAGTCAAAGGCCTTGGCATAGTCAATGAAGCAGAAATAGATGTTTGTCTGGAACTCTCTTGCTTTCTCCATGATCCAGCGGATGTTGCAATTTGATCTCTGGTTCCTCTGCCTTTTCTAAAACCTGCTTGAACATCTGGAAGTTCAAGAATCACATATTGCTGAAGCCTAGCTTGGAGAACTTTGAGCATGACTATAGCTAATCTCTAATAATAATGGCAACTCTATCACTGAGAGCTTCCCTGGTGGCTCAGAGGGTAAAGCGTCTGCCTGCAATGCAGGAGACCCGGGTTCACTCCCTGGATCAGGAAGATCCTCTGGAGAAGGAAATGGCAACCCACTCCAGTACTCTTGCCTGGAAAATCACATGGACGGAGAAGCCTGGTGGGCTACAGTCCATGGGGTTGCAAAGAGTCAGACACGACTGAGCGACTTCACTTCACTGAGTGCTTACTCATTTGCTCATCGCTTTATATATATTACCTCTAATTCTCTTTTCAGCTCTCTGTGATTGGTATTATTATCCTTATTTTAAAAGTGGGGAAAGAGACACAAAGAGATCAATCACACAACTATCGATTAAGTAGAAAAGCTTGAAGAATTTAAACCTGAGTTTAGTGTTAGTCACTCAGTTGTGTCCAACTCTGCGACCCTATGCACTGTAGCCTGCCAGCCTCCTCTAGCCATGGAATTCTCCAGGCAAGAATACTGGAGTGGGTTGCATTCCTTTCTCCAGGGGATATTCCTGACCCAGGGATTGAACCCCGTCTCCCGCATTGCAGGTAGATTCTTTACTGTCTGAGCCACCAGGGAAGCCCTTATCTTTCTTCAAAGCTTAAGCTCTTTCCACTTTACCAAGTTTCTCAAACTGGATACCCTCAACTGTCTGTGAATTTTATTTAATTCATTTAAAATACATTTTCATTTTTATAATAATTCAAAAACTTTACTAGATGGATGTTCTGAATCAGCTCAGAAACCACCTTATAACAGAGGTCTGCCACAAAATGTCAGCATTATTGGCTTTTTTTGCAATTAAGTTCTTGCCAAGTGCCACAGCTTTAATGGCTCATACTAATGAGAAAAGAACAGAGGTGAACTGAATAGTAAATGATGTGTTTGTGCCAAATGATATCACAGCAGGCTGTACAAGGTAGTTCAGAGGAGAGACGTGGTGCAAATGGAGTCAGTACACAGGGTAATAACGGGCCCTCCAATGTCTGAGGATCTAGCACTGCACAGCCAGTACCACACTTGTGTTGCAAACTACGATTGAGTTTCAGCCAAATATTACTCATCACAGTACATTAATATTGTTCATTTGAATTTTATTATGTTTGTATTTGAGTTTTTATTTAGTTGGTTGTTTGGAGCATATTAGAGCTCTTACCATGAACATTTATATTTAGTTTTATGTTAAACATATTTAAGTAACATAAAGATAATTTAACACAGGGGTCCTTGAGCATGTCTCCCTTTAAAGGGGGTCTACATAGATTGCTCAGTTTGAGGAACGACAGTACACACAATGAATAGACCCTGCATCTCTGGATTTGCTCTCAAGAGCTCTTTGAGATAGGAATCTAATAGTCAATTCCATCGAAATGGAATTTCAACATACAATTGGTTGACTGATGTTTTTTCTTTTTACAAGTTGCCTGAAATCTCATATGAAATCTTGAATATAAAATCTCGTAAACACAAATGTTGTGTTTGTGTCTTTGAGAGTTGTTATTCTGTGCCACAGAATTCCGGTAGATTATCTTCTTGGCTGTAATAATTATTATCTACTTTATTAAAGTTATCTAAAAATGTAATCCTTCTTTTTAAGCTTTAGAGCTCAGTTTGCAAGTCTTACTATTTTACCTTTAAATCTAGCAAATCTTAACAATCATATTTCAGGAAGGAGGGCTATTAATGTTTGGTTTGTAAACTTGGTTAAGCTCCTTTACAAATGTTAAATTGCACATTATAAATTTAATATATTTAATTTTCTCTTTAAATACATCAATTATCTGGCTGAAAAACTTTCTCCTTACTTAAATAATTCTTATAAATGTGATAAATTAGACTTTTAAATTCAGTGGAATTTAAGCTCTCTTAAATATTTTAACACTGTATGTAAAATTAGTAAGATTTCACCTTAAAATTGCAGGACTAGATCAACTAATCATATATTTTAAATTGAAATTACAAAGCTTCACTGTTGTTCTAATAGGTTATTATAAGTGTGTAAACATTACTAGTAACTAAAATTCCAACTTTTTCTAGATTTTTGACATAGACATTAATATTATGGTTCTGATCTTTTAATCATTTCAATACTTAATTCTGAATCTTCTGAGTTCTGACAAATGCTTACACAGTAAAGAAACAATAGTGCTACACACGTAATTTGGGGAGAGAATACCTCATTCAGTTGAGGTTGCGTGACGACCTGAGGTTCTAACTGGGATCGTGGCTGGATATCAGTCAGCGGAACTGATGGGGCTTGCCTGATTCCATTTACCATGGTTACGCCAAAACCCTCCAATGGGCTGGCCTCAAAGAATGCTTAGTTCCATCAGAGTACATGTTACATGATTTATTCCACTTACCCCAGAAAACTGCGTTCCCAACTCTAGCTTGCTTGATTGGATTTTGCTTTTCTTTGTTTTTTAAAATGCATAAATGCATTTTCCAGTTAACTTTAAAGACTTTCAGATATGTCAGAATCTTTTCATATACTTTCCATCTTTTCTTTTCTATATTCTTTTCATACACTTTCTATCTCTTAAAACTGAATTCTAGGTATCTCTCACAACTCACTATTGTTCAATCATAACTTTAAAAGTCGTTTCTCTGAAACAATCTAAGATGCACAGAAATTGGTTTAGAAGTCTAGCCCATTATTTTCCAGTTTTTTTGCTTGTTTATTTGGAACTCTTTGTTCAGTCAGAATGTTATACAGAACTACGAACAAATAAAGCAGACCAAAGCTTCAGATTCTATCATCTTAAAACAACGTGGCCCTCCAGACGTGAGATCACAGGGTAAGCTTCTCCAACTCCTATTTTGACAATCTCGGTGATCAACCATGAATTGTCCTGTCACATCACCCTGGATAGCAGGAGTGAGGATACAGCATATGGCTGCATGGCTTCCACACAATAGATGTAAATCACGATTGTCCTGCTGAGGGTAATTATTGGGTCATGCACAAAGTCTAGGTAAAGTCTAAGAGTCAAAGGAGGTACCAGGTGGGAGGACTGTGGAAGACTCCCAGCTGTTACAGAGAATTCATGTTCTTTTCATTGGAGGTATAAAGTTAGACTACATTTCCTAAACTCTCTTGCAATTAAATGTGGCTGTGTGACTGAGTACTAGCCAATGGAATGTGAATACATGTGGTGTGTTCCAGCTGTATTCACATCTTATAAAAACCTCCCTTACCCTTTGCTTTATGTTCTTTTCCCTTTTAACTGGCAGGAATGGAGATTACCCCCAAGGTGACCCTTGCAGTCACAGTTTGAACATGGCACAGCCTCCGCCAGCCTGAGTTCCTGAGTAACTGCATGGCTGAGCATCACCCCAACAAGCTGTTCTTCCACTCAGCACTATTACATACCAAAAAACAAAAAATCCAAAACCTTGTGTTGTGTTTGAATCATTCAATACTTGGTGGCTGGTTATTCTGGTGGCTAGCTCACCTTAATTAACAGAGCGGTCAGTGGGGTCACCGACTTCTTCATATGGCCCTGTACTCTAACTTTTATGACTCATTCGTTATTAATCTCCCCATAGAAGGTACCCATTGACCATATCCACTCAGAATGATGCAAGTTTGAGGCTAGCCAACAATGGAGCCTGATAAATTAACACAGACTCAAGCTTGCATTAATTAGCACACACTGATTCCCCGGCATCCATCATCATTAGGTCTGGTACCCTGACTTTTAGACTGGAAGTGCATAAGAGAGAAGTATACTTTCTCCGTTACCTGTGTGTTAAGGCTTTTCCTGATGGTAACAGGGATTCCAGAGGTTTCAGGGTGGGATGACCATGTACAGAATGGCCTGCTTCTTCAAAACACTGATGGGGTTACCCCCACTGATAGCACAGTTGTTCAATAAATCAGCAAAGTATACTTCCACCATGAAATAGGTCAGGATGGAATAGCCCATGCTGGGCAATATATTACTAACTAGGAAGGCAATGGCACCCCACTCCAGTACTCTTGCCTGGAAAATCCCATGGATGGAGGAGCCTGGTAGGCTTTGGTCCATGGGGTCGCTAAGGGTCAGACACGACTGGGAGACTTCACTTTCACTTTTCACTTTCATACATTGGAGAAGGAAATGGCAACCCACTCCAGTGTTCTTGCCTGGTGAATCCCAGGGGTGGGGGAGCCTAGTGGGCTGCCATCTATGGGGTCGCACAGAGTCGGAAACGACTGAAGTGACTTAGCAACTTAGCAGCAGGAATTAGAACCAAATGGTCTTTCAGCCTCACAGAGCAAGATCATCAGAGTGAAGCCATCCCATCATGGAAGGGATAATCAGAATTCTGCCTGGAATTGTGCACACGTGAGACAGTAAAGAATCTGCCTGCAGAGCTGGAGACCCAGGTTTGATTCCCAGGCTGGGAAGATCCCCTAAAGAAGGGAATGGCTACACCCCAGTATTCTTGCCTGGAGAATTCCATGGACAGAGAAGCCTGGTGGGCTACAACCCACGGGGTCACAAAAGTTGGGCACAGCTGAGCAAATAACACCCACAACGGACACCTGCGTTCTCCATTAACAGAGCATTCACGTACGTTATTTCTTCCCTCTGTGCCCACCCCTGCGCCACAGCTATCTAACTCCTTAGTTTTCAGGTCAACTCTCAACTACTCTGAGGAGCCTTTGATCCTTCAGAACGGGTTAGCCTCTCTCTTCTGTAATGTGTCATAGCTCCCTGAGTACATTTTTAAGTATTAGCCAGTTTTGCATTTGTTTATGTGACTCCCTTGCCAGACTGTGACTTTGGAGCAGAGGCTGTGTCTTCCCTCTGTCTTCATCACCATGTATGGGTCACTCAAGAAATATCTGTAATTAATTAATGAGCATTTATCTGGCATCCTATAGACTGAACCCCAGATTAAATAGCTGGAACTTCAATCTCCAGTTGTTCTGTCACCACATAGAACCTTTATTTACCAGTCACAACTTCCCTGGGGGTTGATTCCTCCCATCAGCAACCCAGCAATAGTTCTCTAACTTCTTTGGCCTTATTTCCAAGGATAATGACAGAACATAAAAGTCATTAAAGGGTTAAACATACAGCAATATGTTTGACATGAAACAAAAAAAAAAGACGAAGAAATTTTAATAAAAATACAACCCGACCAGGATTTAGACTCATTACCTCTGCAATATAAGGAAGACACCAGGCTATGAGAATTTACAGGTGTTAATGAGCCAACAGAGGACTCCTGGATTGTTCCCAGAATACCATACAGACATAGAGAAATAGAAAAATTCAATCAAAGAGCATTCCCTAGCTCATAGGAAGGGCTGCATGCGTGCACAATGTCATGCAAATCAGGATTAATTTACTGCCTGTTTTTCTGCTTCCACCAAATTTGTTGAGGAAAATGGATCTTTCTCTACTTATAACTATAAACTCCTACATCATCAAAGCATGCTCAAATCAAGATGGTGTTTCCCAACTGATGCTTGAATAGTAACAGAAGAAATTCTCTGTGTGAAAATACTAAATGAATATTCCCATGGGCAGTATTAATTTGGAACTATTCCCCATTCCTCTGTGGAGTAGAGTTTATTTGGGTAATAGGAATGTGGGTAGGACCTTATTTTGAACCCAAATCATTATTCTGATAAACTTCCTTGTTCCTTCCAGAGAATCAAGAATTAACCATTAATTATAATGGTTTGTATGAGGGTGATTTAAAATATACCCCTGCAGCTACAATTAATTAAACTATATTCACAATTAGACATAAGCAGTAACACTTTGGGCGATAAGTATATCTACCCAGCATCAAACGACCAGTCTAATGTTTCTCCTACTGCATTCATCTGGTTTCCTGGTGAATGTGGACGCAAGCATAGGGAAATTCAACCTGTTGGTGCAGTTATGATAGTCCAGTCACATCCATCTCTCACTCAGCTGCTCAGTCATGGAGCCCCTGCCATCTTCCAAAATACTGGGTACTCTGAGTGTTCTAAAGATGCAGACGGATTGTAATAGTTAGAGCACTTAAGTTTACACTCAAGTAGTGCCTACTATGTGTGAAGCATGATGTGAATCAATTTTTGAATATTCATGTGCATTTATTCAGTTGTCACTTCAAACTGATGAGGTGGGCACTCAGATAACAGATGAAGAAGCTGGGACACAGGTTCTATAACTTCTCTAAGACTCTACAGCTGTAAATGGGAGTCCTTGCTCTTAACCATATCCTCTGCCACCTCAGTACCTCAGTTCCCAGTAAATCCTTATTTAATGAAGGACTGTGGCTCAGAGAATCAGACCAAAAAGGGTACCGTGGCTCATCACAGCAGAGTTGTGATTACTGACTGCTAATCAGTGGTTCTTAAAATGAGATCAGCAAGCTTTTTGCAGTTCATTAAGTTTTTCCACATGCCATGTGCTTTGTGACAAGGACATATTAGCATTTGTTTTCTGGTTTGTATTAATATTTCATGAAGTCCAGATATTGTCTCCTGGCACCTTATCCGAAGGAGTGGTCATTTTTTATGCATCATCTATTCTAGAGAATGTCAGGGTAGTGTTCTTGTGTTGATGAGTGGTAGATTCACTGGTTTGAAAGGTCTCTAGATACTGAAGCTGAAACGCCAATACTGTGGCCACCTGATTTGAAGAACCAACTCATTGGAAAAGACCCTGATGCTGGGAAAGATTGAAGATGGGAGGTAAAGGAGACAACAGAGGATGAGATGGTTGGATGGCATCACTGATGTGATGGACATGAGTTTGAGCAAGTTGCGGAAGTTGGTGGGGCACAGAGAAGCCTGGCCTGCTGCAGTCCACGGGGTCGCAAAGAGTCGGACACAACTGAGCGACTGAACTGAGCCGAACTGAGACTCTTCCAAAGTGGACAGTCTGAAAGTCTTACAGGTCCTTGATCTAGGGGATTTAAGGTTTGGGGAAAGGGGGGGTCTGATCACCATTTGCTATTTCTCTGAGGAAGAGGATCCTGGGACACATACTTAGGACCCCAATTGTCATGTCTGGGCCATAGCGAACTCAGAACCCAGCAGCTGACTGAGAAGAAGCATCATTTCTGGGACTGGAAGTTAGGGTCTAGCTGACTTTGCATGTTTCCAAGCATAGCCCCAGATCAATCGGCTGAGACCTGGTTTAAGTAGATGGGGGGAAAGAGCCTGTGTTTCTTCAATGATGGGTCACTTTTGTCTAGTTATCTTTGGTTCCATTCACACCAGCATCAGATTAACTATACGCAAGACCGAATCATATGAAACTGTTGACATTCAGTAAATTTTGACTCAGCAAACAAATTGTAATTTTGTATAGAGTAACCTAATAATAGCAGTTCTTAAATGGTACCCCAAATATTAGCATCATGGTGTTTCAACTGTGAGAGTGAGGTGGGCAATCTGCCAAGCTCTTTGACTAGTACAGAAGCAGAGCACGGGAGTGTGAAAGGCGTGAGGAGATACGAAGTCTGTCCTGACAAATGGCCTGACCGGAAGATCAGGGAAACAGCACAGGAGCATGTGTGCCCAGGCCCTGCCTTCTCCAACTCTGCTCTTGATTTTAAGGAAAAATCCTTTGAATTAATATCGCTTGACATCCATAGGTTATTATGAAACTAGTAATAAAAATACAATTAGAACTTAATGAAAATTTATTGAGCCCTTCCCACGTGTATTCTAGCAGATAGGGAAGGAACAAACAGAGGTCCTAACCTCAATGGCATTTTCAGTCATTCGACAATTTTTTTAAAAACACCTACTATGTACCAAGATCTGGTCCAAGTGCTTGGGGACAAATCAGTGTTCAATACAGAACAAAATTCCTAGTTTTGAGGAACTTAGAGTCCATCAGAGGAAGACAGACAACAAATCACAAACATTTATAAACAATCAGAACAAAAATGAAAGGATCAATTAAGGGGATCAGGACTGTGGTGGAGTTGACATTTTAAAAGGGGCAGTTGGAGTGGTTCTCATTGACAAGGTGAGAGTTTAGCAAAGACTTACAGGAGGTTAGGCAGTTAGCTGTGCTGATATCTGGGGAGGAGCAGTCCAGGCAGAGGGAATAACCAGTGCAAAGGCCCTGAAGTAAGATCACTCAGGACTGTTCAAGGAACAGGATGCAGGGAGCCCTTGTGACTGGAACTCACAGTGAACCCTCAGTAACCACATAATAAGGAAAGATCCAGACTAGTATTAGATTCAAAAACAGAAAAAAGCAATAACAGAGAAAAGCTGACTATAAAAGGCTGGAAAACACTGTTAAAAAGTTGAGAGAACAGCGGCCTATCCACAGAGGCGATTGATCATGGGATAGCGTTCTATAAGTACACCGAAGCCAGGAGAAGCACATGCGCAGAGCCAGGCCACACCCAGGGTCTGGGATTATGCCAAGAGAAAGTTGTCTGGGACAGGGGCAAGCCCTGCTCAACTAGAGGTCAAGAAATAAAAGTGAAGGCTGAAGAAAAGAAAAGAGTAAGAGAAATAGAGGTTTGGGAAAATGCATAAACTCACAGGGTTAAACACAAAAAAGAAAAAATTTAGATGCCTATCAGTTTCCTTGGCTTGAGTATTTGAGCCATTGGTGGAAGTCTGGTTTATTGTTGTCACAAGGAAATTAGCCCAAGCTGAGCAGCTGCCATGCATCAGCTGGAGGGGCCAGGCATCTTGTAGAGGGCAACCATGCGTTTATGTCTCTTCCCAGGCCTAGGCTTGCCTTTTTCTCAGACTTCTCTCCTCTTGAAATGGGCATATGCAGAGACTCACTGAATGTCATGAATGGTTTGCACCCCTCCCCATCCCCACTCCCATCCTTCTCCCCATGTAGCTTTATGTTAAATACTGGCCAAGATCTCCCTCCAAGGAAACTCCACAGGCTCAGTACTGTGAGCCTTCCATATTGTCTGTCTCCATGCAAGGGAGATAGATATATTAATTAACAGTTATATTAATCCTATAACTTGTGGAAGGTATGTGTCTTGCTGTTTGCTGAGCCCAGGATAGGCAAGGCACAAGCAGGGAAGCTGGAAGAAAATGCAAGGAGCCGTAGGAATTGCAGACATGCTTTCTTCTCTAATGGCTGATGCTGCAGCAACATAAGGGCTTTTCAGGTCATGCTTACATACCTTTTACTTCCCTGGTGGCTCAGCTGGTGAAGAATCTGCCTGCAATGTGGGAGACTGGGGTGTGATCCCTGGGTCAGGAAGACCCCCCCTGGAGAAGGGAATGGCAGCCCACTCCAGTATTCTTGCCTGGAGAATTCGGTGGACAGGGAAGCCTGATGGGCAACAGTCCACGGGGTTGCAAAGAGTCAGACACAACTGAGCAAATAACACTAAACAGGTATACAGACCAAAGGTGGCCTGTGGCCAGTGAGTACATCATGATGTGCATGCGCACTGCTATAAATGATCTCAACTGTTACATAACCTTGCAAAGTCATTGTTTATAGAACGTGAGGCGTGAGTGAGAGGACGCGGGGTGAGAGAGTCTGACCACTGCTGTCTTGACTAATTGCTCTTTCCCTACAGAATGCAATTGTGGCTGGAAGATCAGGCACCCCCCACCCCCACCCCCCCCACACAAACCTCAACCCCCATCCCCAGAAAACCTTGGTGCATACATCTAATCAAGCACTCCCAGGTGATTATTTCAAGATTCTGATTTGTGTGTTTGCTGACGAAACAAAATGCACAACGTGGGAGTTGTGAGTTAAGTTTTATTTGGGGCAATAAGAGGGCTATAGCCTGGGAGACAGTATTTCAGACAGCTCTAAGAAACTGCTCCAAAGAGGTAGGGGGGAGGTCAGTGTCTATGTGATTCTGGTGAAGGGGAAATACATGCAATCAAGCACATATTTTTGCAGACTGTTTCTGCTGGTCTTGTGAAGGTTACTGTTAGTCATGAGAGGCAGACATTACCATGAAAGGTTTTAGTGCATTTCTAGATATGAAGCAATACAAGAACTAGACTCGTAAAATCAACTCCTGAAATTATCCAACTATCTGAGGACCTGTTTGGTCATTTTTTTTTTTTCCAAAGCTTGGTGTGCCTCTTCCCTGATCTCCACCCTGAACTCTTTTCAGGGGATGTTGAAAGTCAGCAGCTTTAGTAGCACCTGAGCATCATTTTAGAGGGAGATGGCAAGTGCCAATTTGTATAGCAATATCATAACATTTTTCAAAAGGGGGCCCCGAGACTGCATCAGAATCACCTGGAGTATTAGTTATAATTCATATTCCTAGGATCAGACCACCAGAAACAAAATTCCCTGGATGAGATCCCAAGAGTGTAAATTTTAACATACTCCCCAAATGCTTCTCATCCATGTCTTACTTGAAAACCACCGGTGTAAATCTTCGTATTGAGGGAATTCATATTGGTCTTTGGGAACTGTATGTTTGCGAACAGCTCTGTGATCCTAGAGTTGCTTCTGCTAAGTCACTTCAGTCGTGTCCGACTCTGTGTGACCCCGTAGGCGGCAGCCCACCAGGCTCCCCCATCTCTGGGATTCTCCAGGCAAGAACACTGGAGTGGGTTGCCATTTCCTTCTCCAATGTGTGAAAGTGAAAAGTTAAAGTGAAGTCGCTCAGTCATGTCCGACCCTTAGCGACCCCACGGACTACAGCCCACCAGGCTCCTCCATCCATGGGATTTTCTAGGCAAGAGTACTGGAGTGGCTTGCCATTGCCTTCTCTGTTGATCCTAGAGTGAACCTCTGCAATTGAACGAATCAAAGAGGCAGGTGGGCATCTCACAACTCAGAATGTACGGCGTTTAACCTGAAGTTTTTCCATAGGACATGGAGTGCTGAAGCTTCTCTTTGCCACAGGTGTGTGTGCAAACACACTGTGAACTTGTGCACACATACAGTGCTCGCCCGGCCACCCTTCCTGATATATGGCCTGGATTCCATAATGGAAACTCAAGACTGCAGAGAGTTCCCGCTGCCTGGAAAGATGCACAGCCCAGGCCAGACCTGCCCCCGTAAGAGTTCCTGAATAGGGAATGGCAACTGGCATATTGGAAATTGGAAGAAAACAGAATTCTTATGAATAAGAACAGAGCTAAGGCCAAGATACAAGATTAAGAAATGCAGGTGATGAGCCATCTCTAATTATTTCAATATCTGTGATGCTTTTTTCATAGACTAAGGGGAGGTCATGTTTAGGATTTTGTGCTTCTATAGGAAATTCAACCCTTCAGTCAAGGATGGTGTAGCCATGGGGATTGGGAAGACATCTGTGGAGAGTGAAAGCAGGGTGGTGGAGGAGGTGTGGCTGCCTCATACCCACCCCTGAACCCAGGCATCCTGGGGGAATGTCTAGGAGCCTGGGGCAGCAGACGGTACCAGGTGAAGGGTAACCTGTAGCCATGATGAGCGAGATGAGAAGAGCCATGTGTTGCCAGGCCAGAGTCAGAAAAGATGGAGGCAAATCTTCAATAGTTGTAAGTGAGCAGGCGCCTACAGGGCTTTCCTAGGGCAGACCCCTCCCCCATATCTTTTGTTTAGCTCCTCTCTGAAGTGCCTAGATATAGTGGCTGTGCATATTTCCTGAGTTTTTCAGCTGCTAAAACCACCACCAAATGGAAGAAATTGACTATTTCATGAACATGAACATGTAGCCCCTCCGACCTCCTGGCACCTAAGGATTGACTGCCATCAAGCAGTCAGAGAGCTGTGCGTGAGTTGATCCCATACCCTAGGACATTCCTCCTTGCCTTACCTTTAAAAATGCTTTGCAGAAACCCTTCACGGAGTTGGGGATTTTAGAGAATGAGCCACCCTTCCTCCTGGTATCGGCATCTTTACAATAAATGCTGTATATTTTCCTTCACAACAAGTTGATGTCAGTAGATTGGCTTCACTGTGTGAGGGCAAACAAACCAAATTTGGTTCAGTAACATAGTCACATACACGGAGCGGTGGTTCTCAAGCTTCTGTGCCTGTGGCCACAGTGTGAAACGCATCTTTTGCTGCTCGCCAGCACACCAATACGTACACTCAAGGAGAAGTCTCAGGAAATAATACCTGTTGTGGTTCTTGTTGTTCAGTTGCTAAACGGTGTCCAAATCTTTGTGCCCTGTGGACCACAGCACTCCAGACTTGCCTGTCCTTCACTGTCTCCCTGAGCTTGCTCAAACTCATGTCCATTGAGTCGAAGATGCATCCAACCATCTCATCCTGTCTCTCCCCTTTCTCCTCCTGCCCTCAATCTTTCCCAGCATCAGGGTCTTTTCCAATGAGTCAGCTCTTCGCCTCACGTGGCCAAAGTATTGGAGTTTCAGCTTCCGCACCAGTCCTTCCAATATGTATGTGCAAGTAAAAGTCTCACCGTCACTCAGTGCAAAATGCACAGAGTCAGTATCTGATATCCTGGTCATGACTCCACACTTGAAAGAACGTCTGGCTACCAAGAGAGATATGAATCCCAAGGTCAGAACTGCCCTGATAACCCATCTTTCTTTTTTTAATATTTTAATTTATTTCATTAAGAAAATGCTGCTTTTGACTCACCTAATTAATTTTCTGAGTACATGAAACACTTGACCAGGGGAAACAGACCCTTAAAAGAGCAGGAATGGACTCCATCCCACTCGTGTATGTCTGCTGGGTAAACAGACTCGTTTAGTTTCATAATGAAAAGATGCTCATTGACTCTAACCTAGGGGATGCTCTGCCTTCTGGATGCAGCTCTGAAGATGCACCTTACAAAGTCTCTCTGATATCCCCAGGTGAACCGAACACACTCTTCTTCCTGCCCCACACTCCTTGGGCTCTCCCTCTTTGCTGGTACAAATGTATGAAATAGTTTTCAATTGATGTTTGTTTTCCTCTGTAAACTATTAACTTCCAAACAGATTCAGTGCCTTATTAATTTCTTTCTACCCAGAACCTTACACAGTTCTGACACTGGACACTTAATGATTGCCCGTTAAGTATTTGTGGAGTTTGTTTGTGGGAAGGTTTGTTGGATTGAATTTGTGGAAAAGAACCAATAAAAAGATAAATGTATATATGTATATACATACACATATAATCATATCATATATATTATAACATACATATATAATGCATATATTCTGCCTTCCACCCAGTACGGTGCATTACCAAAGGTACTCACCTGATTGGAAGGCAGAACAAGGCATTGACCAGTGTCACATGCTTGGACTTGAGTCTTGTCATGTGACTTGGACAAGTAACCTAGACTTTTGGAGTCCATAAAAAAGAAGATGCTGAGAGCATTTACCTCACAGGCTGTTGTGAGGATTAACTGCAATAAAGCACTGGTACATAGTATGTACTCAATAAATATCACAGTTATTGTTCCCATGCCCCTCTATGGCGTCTTGTTAGAGTTAACAGCCAACATGTGAGTCATCACACAAGTAGTGAACCACCACCTGACTTGCTAGGAAGGCAAGGGGTGGACTTTATCAGTTACAAAGCTTTGATCTTCAGTATAGGCCAATGACCTGCTGTTCAACCGTGTTTACAGCAACATTTCGGTGACCTCTGTCTTCAGTTACTTGGAGATGGTCTATACAATCATCACCAGTCTCACGTCGCAACTGTTGTTCAGTCACTCAGTCACGTCCAGCTCTTTGGAACATCATGGTCTGCAACACACCAGGCTTCCCCGTCCTTCACCATCTCCTGGAGCTTGCTCAAACTCGTGTCCCTTGAGTTGATGATGCCATCCAACCATCTCATCCTCTGTCATCCTCTTCTCCTCCTACCTTCAATCTTGCCCAGCATCAGGGATTTTCTAATGAGTTTGTACTTTCCATCAGGTGGTCAAAGTTTTGGAGCTTCAGCATCAGTTCTTCCAAAGAATATTGAGGATGGATTTCCCTTAGGATTGACTGGTTTGATCTTGCAGTCCAAGGGACTCTCAAATCTTCTCCAACACCACAGTTCAAAAGCATCAGTTCTTTGATACTCAGCCTTCTTTATGGTCCAACTCTCACATCCATACATGACTACTGGAAAAACCGTTTTAACTATATGGACATTTGTCGGTAAAGTAATGTTCCTACTTTTTAATACACGTCTATGTTTGTCATAGCTTTTCTTCCAAGGAGAAAGCATCTTTTAATTTCATGGTTGCAGCCACCATCTGCAGTGATTTTAGAGCCCAAGAAAATAAAGTCTGTCACTGTTTCCATGGCTTCCCATCTATTTGCCATGAAATGATAGGACCAGATTGCCATGATCTTAGTTTTTTGAATGTTGAGTTTTAAGCCAGCTTTTTCACTCTCCTCTTTCACCTTCATTGAGAGGCTCTTTAGTTCCTCTTGCAGCAACCGAGCTTGTCCAAATTGAAATGTGATGTCAATATAAAATACACTGGAGTCTGAAGACAATTTTTTAAAGAGTGTAAAATTTCTCATTCATATATTTTTACATTGATTAAATGTTTGGAATGGTAATTTGGATATAAAGAGTTAAAATATAGTATTAAAATATAGTTCACTATTTCCTTTTTACTTTGTTAGGTCTCCTTCATCCCATTCCATTGTATTTCATTATGTATATGGCTTACACTGTATTTCTATTCGACAACAGAAATATAAAAGTGGAGCACATCCTGCCTCCTTCCATCATGTTCCAGTCTCCTGCTCCTTAAAAGGCAATCATCCCCCACTACACTTGCATATAGTTCTCCCTCCAAATATCCAGTGCCATCCCCTTTAGCGTATGTTGTCCATCAATGATCAGCAACCCCATTCCAAGGATGGCTTTGTTTAAATGTGTCTTGCTTCCCATGTTTTAGGAAAGTGCATGGTTGGATTCTATTTATCATATTCATGATCCAGCTAATTGTACAGAAATGGGTCAATAAATGGTTGAAAAATACTGTTTCGGTATTTTATTCAACAGACAAATGAGTAACTATTTTGCAAACATTATAGTAAGATCAAGGCTTTATGTTTGATGCTGTCGGTAATACAATAATGAATAAGAGACAATGTTGCTTTCAAAGAACCTAGCATACTCAATTAATACAAAAACATAGGTTTTGCTCTGTGCTGTGTGCTCCCTGAATATCCATCAATTGCCATTTCCAGAAGCTCGCTGCCTCATACCAGATGCCTCAGTAGTGCCAAACTACCAATGGAATCCTGGCCTTACCACCCTGTTTCACTGGAAGTTTTACTAGGTTCATTCCTCTGCCTGGAATGCTTATTCCTCCCCCACTCCTCCACCGTTATCTCCAGGTTAAATGAGTTTTCAGGGCTCAGTGTCCTATCCCTTCCTCTACGAAGCCACTCCCAATCCTCCAGCCAAGGCAACAATGGTTGCTCCATTTTTCATACAATTACTAGGCTTTATTGTTAATCTGTCACACTGGGTGGCAACTGGTAACTGACCATTCATATTGCTAAAGTATGAGCCATATATATGTCCAAAGAAGTTAGAATTTGAGTATATACTTAAAGACCAAAATCCCAGTGGCCCCATACACCGTAAACACAAACTCCTCCGGCAACTGATAAGCCAGTTACCCGGTAATTACTACTTAAGGGGGAGGTGGTGGTAGGTGTGCTATAGAGATCAGAGGAAATGAATTTTAACATTAACTTGCCTGACAACACTTGAACGATCCTGCCAGACTCCTTGCCAGAACATCTCTGGCTTGGAGGGATGGGTTAGAACTTGCAACATGCATGTTCACGGACTTTCTGATTTGGACTGTTTGAGAGGTCAGAAGATTGATGCCATCAACAGGAGCAGAAAGATGTCCCTTATTCTCTTCTGGATTCTTTCACTGATTCAATTATTAAATTGATATAGGACAGGTTAACATGAAAAAAAACAAACAAAATTACCTTCATATGGGAGTCCCATAAAAGTGTGACGACTCCAAAGACAGCCAGGTAATTGAAGCTTATTTAATATCCTGAGCTCAGGAAAGGGGTTGGAGTCTGGGAAGACAAATAAGAGGAAGGCCATTCACTGGAAGGGCAAGGAGACATTTGGAAAACAAAGGTTACCCGGCTACTTAGATAAACTTCTTTGGTAAAAAGGTATCTCTGATAACAGCTTTCTCCTTAGTACAGAACCCCTTTCCAATGTAAATTTTTGTAGCTAAAAGGGGGGAGATAGAGAGTTTTTTCTGAATCTACTGGGTTCTAATTGTCTTTAGCTCAAAATATCCTCATGCCATGGTGGTGTGTTTGGGGGTGACAAATTCTGCTCCCCTTCACACACCCACAGTTGCAAAAGGCCACAATGGTATTGAATTAAACTCTGCATGGGATGGCTCAAAATCAGAAGGCTCCTAAGATTCGTCTACTTGAGCTTCAAAAGCTTCTCCAAGTGGAAATATCCTGACTGGAGATGTTGTCCAGCATGACTAAGGCAGACGCAGCCAGAGGGGGAAGATGGCACTGTCTTTACCAAGTATCAAGGAGCTGGTACAGAGTTCAATAAATGCTGTTGAGAGAATGAAGGCATATATATCTTTGTGGAAGATTAGGACAGACTCATAAACTGAGAATCTTCATCACTCTTGCTACGGCAGGAGCATCAGAGGACTGTTCTGTAAGCATATTTGCCAGGAGAGTTTCTGGAAGGACAAGAGAAGGACCGAAGTATGGATGGGTTCCTGTCCTCAAAGATGGAGACAAAGTCACATGGAGACGTGATGTTCTCTGAACTCCACAAATAGCTCTTCTCTGTGTTATTTAAGTCGGGAGAGCAGTGAAAAGATTCTTATTCACTTAATTTCATATTTTGTAAGCTCTTACCCTATGTTAATTAGCTGATAGAACCCTTATGGTGTGATGTCTGTTTGGGGCCATTGTAGAATGCACATTGTCACCAAGATCTGTTGTGTGGGACTTGTTAGCACAGATATTATTTAGCTAAATAGCTCTTAATGGTTCCTTCAGAGCCTGCTGCATCTGTTGGGTGATTCATTTTATAGCTGGGGACTTTAAAAAATTCTGTTTTTTAACTTACTCAACCCTAGTGGCCTGTCTCTCAACCAGGGAGGTTAATACAGTATTGTAGTGTTCAGAAGAGATTTAAAATAATTCCTAATGTATCCTGGAGGAAGGAAAAGCATCAGAGTGCAGAATTATTTTATTCCCATTTTGTTTGAAGAGTCATTAAAAAATATATTATTTTTTTCAAATAAACTGCTTCAAGGGAAAAGAAATTTGAATTACATCAAATACCTGGTTCTTTTGAAAATTACCTGTTGAATTCAAACAACTGAAGGCTGATGTGAATTTATTTTCACCAATCAGTGGGTGCCTCTGGGGACAAGTGGACTGAGGTTCTAAGAGGTCCATCCAGTGAGTTCTACTGCAATAAAGCAGGCTTGACTAGCAGATCAAGGGTTTCAGTTTGCTGCAGGCAATGCCATAATATGTCATTTAAGAACTCCCCAGCATCTCAGGGCTGGGCCAGCTGTGGCGGCCGCTCTGTGATGGCAACACCAGCATCTCATCAGGTAAATCATTTTGCTTGTGAAATGCAAATATTCAAATGATGACAGATGGGACTTGGAAGGAGGGCCCCCTTAATAATTCTATTTACATCAACTATTCTGTCTTCAGTAAAGGCGAGCTTTGACTATGACGGATATTGGACCCCCACATGGTCAAGGGATGTTTGTGTCCAGATTCCTTTACCAGGCATGCTCAAGATAAAACTAAAATCTCTCAAAAATGAATCCCCAGAAGTGTGTCTGATGACAAAACACATCCATGGCTCCAGAGGAGGTCTCAGAGCCCCCACTTCAGGTACACTGTCTGGCTGACTTTTTGAGGGACAGAAATTCTGTGTATTTGGAAGTACTTTTGTCTTGAGAACTGACAACCTCAGCTCTTCCCCAGGAAGCTGTTCTGTTCTGTTCAGTCACTCAGTCGTGTCCGACTCTTTGTGACCCCGTGGACTGTAGCCTACCAGGCTTCTCCGTCCACAGGATTCTCCAGGCAAGAATACTGGAGTGGGTTACCATTTCCTTCTCCAGGGGATCTTCCCGACCCAGGGATCGAACCCGGGTCTCCCTCATTGGAGGCAGACGTGTTAACCTCTGAGCCACCAGGGAAGCCCCCGCCCGGCCAGGAAGCTACATACTGCTTATGAGCCCAACAGCCATTCTCCTTTGCCAGTCAGTTCTGGTAGAAAATACACAGGGGATTAAGTGAAATAGAGTGACTAGTAGCCCAGGAAAGAGAGAGAAATTGAATCAGATTCTCATTTCTGCCACTTACAAGTTCTATGAACTTAGACAAGTTATTTTAACTTCTCTCCCATCTAAATTTACTCGTTTGCAAACCAAGGATAATACTATCTAATTCACAGGGGTGCAATGTGAGATAGTGTGTATAAAATGCTTAATGAAGAGCTGCTTATGGAGTAAGTGCCAAAAACTAGTGTCAGTCCTTTACGGGGTCTTACTTGACCAGCAGCAAAATGCAGGGGTTTTAGGATGGCCATTAAAAGGCAAAGAGTATGCGTCTAGTTAGCACTACATGTTCTTACAAAAAAGGAATATATAAATAACTCCATCTGCTTTCTAGAATGAGTCAGCAAACTTTCTCTGTAAAGGGTCAAATAGCAAATATGTTAGGCTTGTGGCTACCCAACCCTGACTTCGGTAGTGGCAAGAAGGTGGTCATCGATGTTACGTGAACAAACAGGGGTGGCTGTGTTCTCAAAAAACTTTATGTGCAAACCAGGCATCAGCTGGACTTCGTAGTTTTGATAACTCCTGCTATGGACTAGAAATAATTGTTTCTTGAAGGACAATGGCCAATAATTCCAGGAACAATAACCAAAATCACATCCTATTACAAACTCCATTCTTTCATCTACACTGTAACACATACGATAGAATATTTGGTTGATCCGTCACATAGAGGCTTTGTAGCCTAAATTTCCAAAGTCACTGCTAATAAGTAATAAACGGTAATACTGTTGATTACAGTCATACTTTAATGTACATACAGTAGTACTGCTATGGACAGTAATAAAATTTAGTGGGTTAGGTGTTAAGAGTCCGGAGTCGCCCTTCCCTCAAAGGAACAGAGGACACTCACAATAATGCAAGACACACAGCGAGGTTTATTTCCAGCTAGCTGGGGTCCAAGTGTCTGCCCAACGCAGCAGGTTTCAACAAGGACCCCGAGCACTCAGAGCCAAGGGGTTATATAGCATTTCAAATCATGATATTTCTAAATTACCTAACTCACAGGAATTTTTCACACACACACACACAGCTGTGCATATCTCTATCCTGGTGTCTTAACGAGATAAACTTATCAGATCCGTTTACCTAATTTTCAGTGTCGCAGCCGCCCACATTCTTGGTACTTAAGATTAACTTGTCTCCCAGGTTTTATCTAGTTCTTCTTCCCTCAAGTCACATACTCAGTAAAAATGGTTTTTCCGGCCTCTAAGATGGCCGTTCTTATGCTAACCCATTCTTACATTAGGTACGAACAGCTATAGAGATGAGATAAAAAGGAAATAAAAACTTGGTTAAAAACCACCCTTTGCACAGGAAAATGAGATGGTCTATACCATAGAGAATTTATACAATGCGCTGTTGATTCTACTGACTTTGGGTGAGTATATTTTAAAAGTCCTAGAAAACTTAGAAGGCACAGTGAGAACTGGGAATTTTAACAACATCAAAAAACACACAGAGATAAATATTCAACTGATCTTCAAAAGAGGTATGACCTTAGAAATCACTCTGGGATAAATTCCAGCTGAGTCTACACATACAAATGAATTTTGTGAAAAGGGAAATGATCATATTTAAATTCAGTCTCTTCCCTGATTATGTCAGGAGGGAAAAAAAGAATGCAATGTTTTAATTAGGTTTTTACGTTAATTAATGAGCTAGCTGTTTTTTTTCCTAAAAAAAAAAACTGGTTGTTTTAAAGGAGTTCAACCTTTTTTTTCAATTTTATAGTTTGACAATTTATTACTTTGAAATGCAAACTGGATCAAATCCCACTCCCCATATACTTCAATAGCTTGTCTTCACTCTGTTCTTGGAATAAAGACCACACACATAACCTGGGCCAGGGGTGTGCTTAGTCCCCAAAGACATCCTCCTCTAGTTTCAACTTCAATCATCCTCCCCCAGGCTCTTGGAGTCCCAACCATCCCCCTCCACACACACACACACACACACACACACACAGAGTCTTGGTCTATTTAACCTCTGCTCCTCACTTAGGCCTCTGCTCAAATCATTCCTGTGTGAGCCTTTCCTGAGACCAGTCAACTGTCATAGAACCCGTCTCTAACTTACTGCAGTTTTTCATTGTACATTCACTGTGTGTGTGTTTAGTCCGTCATGTCCAGCTCTTTGTGGCCCCATGGACTGCAACCATGGCTCCTCTGTCCATGGAATTTTCCAGGTAAGAATATTGGAGTGGGGTGCCATTTCCTACTCCAGGGGATCTTCCCAACCCAGGAATCAAACCTATATCTCTGTGTCTCCTACACTGGCCGGCAGATTTTTTTTACCACTCTTGCATCTTAACTTCATCTTGCCTCTTTCCTTTCCACGATAGGGGTTTCTCTAAGGAGTGGGAGCTCAAGGAAAGGCGCTCGCTCCAGAACTGACTTCTCAAATCTTAAAGCTCCAACTCTGGTCCTGAAGCAGCCTTCACTTTTTCTGACAATCCTCAGAGTGTGCCATGTGTGGATTTTGCATCTCTAAATGGGAGTGAAGACCTAGGCAAATTGGTTCCGTGAGACACAAAAAACCAGAGAGATTGTGATGCACATTGAAGTTATCTCGTGGCCAAGGCCCATACAACAGGCTAAGGCCCTGAAGATGTGTTGTATTGAGAAATGCTTTCCCTCAATACTCAAATAGATTTTTCAAAAATATTGAGGCTTTTGCCCTTCCTTGGTCATTTCTCTATTTTAACGTTAAGAGTTATATCATTTATACGGCTCTGTTGAAGAGAAAACTCTATCTGCCCCTGGGGCGGCAATGCTGGCATGGTAAAACTTCGACCCAGCGTGTAATGTGTGGTCTCATTTTAAATTCTTCAAAATGCCGATTTACCTGATTTTTGCCAGAGCAGAGAGATAAGGCATTCACCCCCATGCAGCTCGACATCTCTGTATCTTTGATACTGAACCTCAGCGAAGACAGGCGCACGAGCCAGGGCCCTGGGCGCGAAAGGGAGGCTGGTGCTGACACACAGCGGAGAAGGCGGTGGCGCCCACTCCAGTGCTCTCGCCTGGAAATCCCAGGGACCGGGGAGCCTGGGGGGCTGCCGTCCTTGGGGTCGCGAAGAGGCGGACACCACTGAGCGACTTCACTTTCACTTTTCACTTTCACGCATTGGAGGAGGAAATGGCAACCCACTCCGGTGTTCTTGCCTGGAGAATCCCAGGGATGGGGGAGCCTGGGGGGCTGCCGTCTATGGGGTCGCTCAGAGTCGGACACGACTGAAGCGACTTAGCAGCAGCAGCAGCAGCTGACACACATGTGAACGAGAAAACACAAGAGAGGAGACACAAGCAATCCCTAGTGTGTTGTGCGTGTGTGTGTTGGGCGGGAGATGAGTAATGTTAATGGCAATTTGCATCCCTATTGATTTAATGCGGGAGAAATAGGATTCTCCCCAGGTGTCCCGGATCCATTTAGGTGGGATTCTAGCGACCTCAAGTGGTGAGCTCGTAGAATTGCTCTCATTGCCTAAACACAGACCTTCGCTTTGGGGTGTCTTGTGATAAAGATTTGGGGCTGTCTTTACAACTTGGGTTTCCCTGGTGGTTCAGATAGTAGAGAATCTGCCTGTAAAACAGGAGTCGGGGGTCAATTCCTGGGTCGGGAAGTTACCCTGAAGAAGAAAATGGCAACCCACTCCAGTGTTCTTGCCTGGAGAATTCCATGGACAGAAGAGCATGGTGGGCTACAGTCCACAGGGTCGCAAAGAGACAACACGACACAGCGACTTCCATTTACTTTTACAACTTGAATGGAATATAGTTAGCTTATGCATATAATTTCAAGATAATTCATAAAAATCTTAATTTAAACTGTAATTTAAAATAAAAATCCAAGGTAAGTAGTTTTTTTGTTTGTTTTGTTTTTAGGGCTTCCCTGGTGGCTCAGACCGTAAAGCGTCTCCCTGCAGTGCGAGAGACCATGTTCGATCCCTGGGTTGGGAAGATCCCCTGGAGAAGGAAATGGCAACCCACTCCAGTACTCTTGCCTGGAAAATTCCATGGACTGAGGAGCCTGGTGGGCTCCTGGAAGTAGTTTTTTAATTAAAATATTTTAAAATAAAATAAGTAAAGAAACATTTTTATATCTATAGTAATTAAGTGAATAAACAGATATATGTATATACCAAAAGGCAAATTGTTTTGCTATACATATAACAAAACAACGTAAGTACATAAATGTCCAGGTACAAGTGTTCTAAAAGATATAATTGTTGGAAACTTGCATCTAGTCAGAACCAACAGTAATGTGACAGTCATGCAGGCAGTAGAGGATGCGTTCTACATTTGTATCATAAGCACCACCACCAGCATTACTACATGTTATGTAGGGTGGTTTTATTTGTTTGTTTGTTTTTAGTAAGTAGAAAAAAATCTGGTAAGATTTTGAAAAAAACTAAAGAACACTTTTCCCTTGGATTTTCATGGAACCTTCTTTCCTAGGAAATTTGTGAAAAGTGAAAGTCACTCAGTCGTGTCCGACTCTTTGTGACCCCATAGACTATACAGTCCATGGAATTCCCCAGGCCAGAATACTGGAGTGGGTAGCCTTTCCCTTCTCCAGGGGATCTTCCCAACCCAGGGATCGAACCCAGGTCTCCCACACTGCAGGAGGTTTCTTTACCAGCTGAGCCACTAGGGAAGGAAATTTAGACTATATTAAAATTTTGCAAAACGTCCTTTATGTTCTTATGGTAAATGGAGTTAGGATGGAGGCTCTTCAGATAACCGTTGATATAAATGGGCTTTTTGCCTGTTCTGGAGCAATTTTCCAAAGCCGCAGGTAAAACTTCAACGATTCACGCTGGGTGGAACAGTGTATTTCAGAATATTTTACAATTCTAGTCCCTATCCACAAATAACAGGAGGGCCCCTCGATCACTGTGAGGATCAAAAATGCCCACAATATACCAAAGGGGCTCTGTGAAAAGAAGCATCTTTGTGAAGTGTGACCCCAGACCTTCCTTTGATGCTGGGGAAGCTCCTGCCACGTGAGAACCTCCAGCTAGGGCTTTCTCTAAGATTTGGCAATGTGATGTTCTAATCTTTGCCTCCCACTATGGGGGACTCTTGAGAAGCTAGGCAGGGAATTCCAGAGGGAGTTGGAAGAAAGCCAAAGAAGCTGAGTACTAGTGAAGAGTGGAGCATGTTTAGGGTCAGATCCATCTGGCTCCAAGCTTCCCTGGTGGCTCAGAATCTGCCTGCAATACAGGAGACCTGGGTTCAACCCCTGGGTCAGGAAGATCCATTGGAGAAGGAAATGGCAACTGACTACAGTATTCTTGCCTGGGAAATCCCATGGACAGAGGAGCCTGATGGGCTACAGTCCATGGGGTCACAACAGTTGGACATGACTTAGTGACTAATCAGCACCACACCACCGCCAGACTCAGATCTCACCTCTGCCTTAGTAGCCCAAGAGGTGAAACGCCAGGTTCTGAAACCCGGTCCTGTATCTACCAGCACCCACATCTTCAGCTCTGCACCAGAGAGGCACCGCTGGCCTCACACACTTAGGCTTAGAGGTTTTCCTTGAAGGCCTTTCAGAGCACACCTATCCGACTCTTAATTCTGAACACTCTGTGTCTGACAAAACCAAAGATAAACTCAATAGAGATGATTTGCTATTGATAATAAATACGATGATCCAAGAGTAGATTTGTTTGCCTGTTTGTTTTATATTGATGGCCCATTTTAAGCCAGAATTCCATAAAGTGTAGTAAAAAGAACACTGGTTTGAATGGCGATTCATAGATATTTATCAGAAAAAATAGTGTTCCTTGTCAAATAAGATCAGAAAAATGCTGGCTTAAACAAATTGTAGCAGGTATAAGTTTCACAAACGACTGTGCAAAATGTACCAGTTTTCTAAAACTGAATGTTAACTTTCTAACTCCCTACTAATCCTGACAGTGCAAGGGAGACATCATCACAGCAAATGTTCTCGGTCAGTTCAGCACTCTCCCCTTCTCTAGTTCATTTTCTGTGGGTGATTTAAAATCATGGAGGGGCCTTCCTTCTGCAGGCTCTGTTGCAGCCAAAGTGACCAGTCTTCAGGCTCTGCCCTTGGTGACGTCCACTGCTGATGGACAGGTCCCGTCTCTTCTGTGGCTTCACTTGCCTTCTGGAAGCCTTGGCATCTGCATCCTGTCATCTCTCTCTGTGCCCTTTGGTTCGGAAACCCTGTCTCAACTTTCCCAAGGCTTTTCCCAGAGCAAACACTCTCCGCTCCTTTCCCCACCCCACAAGGAGACAGATTCTTAACCATCTGAGCCACCAGGGAAGCCCATGAGAAGCTCCAGGACATTCGAAGCTGGAATCCTCTCCAGGCTATCCCCTGCAATAGAGGCCCAAGGGTCTCTTCCTCTGGAACCTCCACACCTATCTAGATCTCTGTTATCCTACTCTCCAGACCACTCTTCACATGCCCTTGATGGACCGGAGTGTCCTTTCTCAGAAATTCCACTAGAAGCTGCCTCTAATGTTGTCCCCTCAGACTGCCAGGCTGGGACCTGGGACCCTTTGCTGCAGGGCTGCAGTGCTTGCACCTGGACTCATCTCTCCTCAAGCAACAAAATACATAGAAACCATATGGGACTGAAAAATAACTACATGTATGCAGCAGTTGGAGCAAATTCTGGACCAAAGACACAAAAAAGGTTGAAACCCCCTACTGCCACATCTGAAGAGCCAGGAGCAAAACAGAGTACTGCACATGCCCTCTGCACTCAACACCACTAAAGGAGTGGGCAAACTACCCAAGCCAGCTCTCCACTCGGAACCCCAGATACATCCCTACCCTCACCTCATATAAGGAATAAGCTCACCACCTCCTCCTAGGGAGTGAGCAAACAAGGGAACCCATTGTTTGCTCTTGCGCCCTGCTGCAGCAAGCAGGGGCCCCAGTAAAGCCTTGCCTGGATTTCTTGTCTGGTCTGGCCTCTAGTCAATTTCTATTGATTGGGGAAGGTCAAGAACCCTGGTGGGTATCAAGACTCCAAAAAATATCCTTTTCTAGTCCCGAAATGATTTTTAATCCCCTAAACCTGTGGCCTGAAATTGGCTTGGCAAGTAGTCTTTTACCTTCCAAGTCAACTGATGAGAGTGGTGATTCAGATGATTTTGACCCTTGGGGGACAATGTTCAGAGACATTTTTTATTGTCACAACTTGTTGGAGGGCGGGCGACACAGCCTCTAGTGAGTAGAGACCAAAAATGCTGTTAAACATCCTTTAGTGCAGAGGACGGCCCTCCACAGGGAGGTCTCCTGCTCCCTGCCACTAGAGTGAGATCCAGACACACTCTGGCTTAGACAAAGAAACTTGTACTTGTTGTTTCTATATCAGAGAGAAAAGGATTCAATTCACTGTTTTAAATTTCTGGCCTAATATTTTGTTCTAGTCAGTGACCACACTCCTAGCTGCCAGCTGTCATCTAACAGCCATGTTAACAATTGCCACTGGGCCCTGGAAAATGCAGACACAAGCAGTTTGAGCAGAGACGGGGCTTTTCTAATCTTCCTGGTCGCGTTCACCTGGGTGCTAACGCGCCACCTCCTCTGGCGTCTTTGTGTGTCCCCAGTCAGACAGCAGAGGCAGGAGGGGCAGCCTTTTTTGTCTTTGCCATGCTCTCTGAAACCTGGAAGCCAGGCCTGTGGGAATGGCAGTGGGCAGCCCTCAAACCAACCGGGTTTCTCTTTTAGGAGGAGCAGACGAGAGGCTGTGTTCTGAGGCATATAGACCTGGGCCTGCCTGAATCCAGAGCTGTATCCTTCACGGTGCAACTGGCAGGCACCCCCCTCAACATACCCAGAAGGTGAATGGAGGTGGTTTGTCTGTGTGATGCAGAAATTTAGGGGCTTGCAGAAGTTTTGGAGGGTCTCAGTTTTCAACCTGTGAAGTCAAGTGGGCCTTAGAAATCATTACTACCAACAAAGCTGGTGGAGGTGATGGAATTCCAGCTAAACTATTTCAGATCTTAAAAGATGATGTTGTTAACATGCTGCACTGGATACACCAGGAAATTTGGAAAACTCAGCAATGGCCACAGGACTGGAAAAGATCAGTTTTCATTCCAATCCTAAAGCAGGGCAATGCCAATGAATGTTCAAACTACCACACTCCTTTCGCATGCTAGCAAACTAATGCTCAAAATCTTTCAAGCTAGGCTTCGACAGTATGTGAACCAAGAACTTCCAGATGTACAACATGGGGTCGCAGAAGAGTCGGTCATGACTTAGTGACTGAGAAACAACCCTTCAACCAGACAAGTTCTGATTTCTAACTTTTTACATGTTGGACTTATGAGATCAAAGTGTAATTCCCCTCATGGGAGTGTGAGGCAAGTTGCAAGGAATCCCTGGGAGCATGAGATGCTAAGAGTAGAGACGAGAGAGCTGGGGAAGGTCTCAGGGCCAGAGCCACATGTAGAGCCTATCCAGCCTCCATTTGGGGCCCACTCAGGCAAGATCCCCATCCCATGTGTGTCTGCATTCTGAGCTTGTCTGAGCAGCCCTGCGCATCCTGAGGGAGTGTGGAGGATGGAAGAGAGAGGCTCCTGTCCTTGGGTGTCCTCTTGCCAGCACCTGCCACCTCTGCAGAGACGGAGGAGGACCGAGTCGTGTGGCAGCTATGGCTCCCAAAGTTCAGGGCACATTTGTGTCGCCAGGAACATCTGTCTCAGCCATAACACATTTAGGCTGGTGGTTTTGTTTCAGTTCAGTTCAGCCGCTCAGTCGTGTCCGACTCTTCGCGACCCCATGAATCACAGCACACCAGGCCTCCCTGTCCATCACCAACTCCCGGAGTTCACTCAAACTCATGTCCATCCAGTCGGTGATGCCATCCAGCCATCTCATTCTCTGTCGTCCCTGTCTCCTCCCACCCCCAATTCTTCCTAGCATCAGATTCTTTTCCAGTGAGTCAACTCGACACATGAGGTGGCCAAAGAATTGGAGTTTCAGCTTTAGCATCAGTCCTTCCAATGAACACCCAGGATTGATCTCCTCTAGAATGGACTGGTTGGATCTCCTTGCAGTCCAAGGGACTCTCAAGAGTCTTCTCCAGCACCACAGTTCAAAAGCATCAATTCTTCGGCGATCAGCTTTCTTCACAGTCCAACTCTCACATCCATACATGACCACGGGAAAAACCACAGCCTTGACTAGACGGACCTTTGTTGGCAAAGTAATGTCTCTGCTTTTGAATATGTTATCTAGGTTGGTCATAACTTTCCTTCCAAGGAGTAAGCGTCTTTTAATTTCCTGGCTGCAATCAGCATGACCCCAAACACTGAGTCTGAGTAAGATGGTCACACAAAGACTGATGGGGTAGGGCAGTAAGGGGGCAGAAACAGCGGACATCGTTTAAACAAAGAATGCGGCACAGCCTCAGATGGCTGAAGCCACGCTGTGAGTTAACTGCACAACGCTTCTAGAGACTTCCCATCGAGTGAGGTGACAGCAAGAATGCAGGCAAGGAATGAGTAGGGCTGCTTCTTGAATAAGATAGATTTTTATGAGTACAGCATTCACAGAGTTAGCAGCAACAACGGAAAAGGCACAGACTGACGTTCAACAGCCCCGCCACAGACAAACCTGCCCCTCCTTAACTAACAGGGCCTTCTCCTGGCACAGTTAGACCCTTTGGGCCTCGTCGTCATCATCATCACTGTTATTTTGCAGTGGTCCTTCATCCCGGCTGGTGTAATAATCATGAAAGAGCTTGAAAAACATACCAACAACTCCAGGTCCCCACCCCACAATAACTGAATTAAAATTTCAGAGAGGAGAGCCCAGGAATTCGATATTTTTTAACCTTCCCCTGAGATTCTAATGTGCCACCTGGGTTGAGAAGCACTGTTCTAGCTTTGCATATAAACATGCTAGATGACAGCATTTTAGAAATTTTATTGTCCAGAAAAAAAGAAGATTCCTTCTTTTGTTGCTTGGTTTTGTGACTCCATTGCAGTGCTTCTCAAACCTGGCTACACATTAGAATCACCTGGGGAGCTTTAAAAAACGATCGCTGCCCTGGGCCCCACCCCAATCCAATTAAGTCAGAAACTCTGGGGGTGGGAATTGGCATCAGCATTTTTTAAAAGCCCCCTCGATGACTGTAATGTGTGGCCAGGATTTCAAACCACTGCTCTCCTTGTAGGGGTCTCAACCTCAGCTGCACATCGGAGTCATCTGGGAGATTTAAGAAACTGCTAAGACCTGGGTACCGTCTCCAAAGAGCCTGATTTAATTGGCCTGCTGGGAGATCTGGGCAACAGAAATTGTTAAAGCACTCCAGGTGATAATGGCGTGCAGTTAAGCTTGAGATCACTGGGTCTTCAGGAGGGTGAGCCGGAGAGAGACAGACAGAGGGAGAGAGGGAGAACTCCGGCAGTGTAACACGGTGAGAAAATGCAGAGAAGGGCTGAGCTATTTTTAAACCATGGCTGTTACTGAATGCAAGTTCACGTGCCCCACACACAGTGAGGCCAAACAAACCAGAACGTCGGAGTTCGAAGCAGACGAAGGTTTATTGCAAGACTAAGCAAAGAGAATGAGTGGCTTATGCCCAAAAATTTGGGCTGGGGGCTGCAGATTATGTGGCTTTCTTCTAATCTGCTGGTAGTGAGCTAACAGAGCTATTTTCCAGGAATCTTGTGTTCAGTCCGAAGTCACTGGCCTCCACCTGGAAGATGGCCTTAGTTTTGCAGAAGAGCTCAAAGATATCGTTATGTATATTTTTTGAGGAGTGAGAGTGCTGCTTTATTCCTGCACTATTTTTTCTTGATTTCTCCTCCTTCATTTCTGCATTCCCTCACTTCTCTGTTTCAATCTACCCTTTGGAACTCAGGGAAGGTCTAGGAGGCTTACTGAAGGGGACATGGAAAGGATTTGAACCTGAGTGGGCCCCGCAGGTTCCAAACGAGTTGCAAAGCCATTTCTTCTTTCTGATCTAATAAGTATGATTGGCTCTGTGGCACCAGAGAACAAGAAACGTGATGTCCTTTTATTAAGTTTAGCTCAAGCCTGGGTTGGTGGCCAGTTTGATGTCCATCTGTCAAGGCTCCTTCCCACTTTCACCCTCCCTGAAAGATGCTGAGTACCAAAGACTTCCATTTCAACAGGGTGGTTGGAGCATCTTCCCAAATAATGTTTCTGTCTACATATCCATCCCCCTTGCTCTTTTCTCAGATTTCCAGTTCTACTCAGGATGGCTGTGTGCCCCTCAAATCCTCTTTCCCAGCCTCTCCTAGAAGTGGCATGTGTCAACTCTGGTCAGTAGGAGATTGTTAAGACATTTTCATTTTCTTATCTTGAGCTCTGATAAGACAGAGAGAGAGACTGACCAGAGATGAAGCAGGTCTACAGCAACAATTCGAGAAAACCCACAGCCAAGGAGGGCCAAACAGAAGGACTGGAGAAACTTAGGACGGGGTGCCTTCATGCAGCCACAGCATCAGCCCCGGTCTGGAACGCAGTCTGTTCCACACTGTGAGGTGATGGCACTGGTGAGTGCCAGGTGTTCGCCCTCTGTCCAGCGGACAAGTTGCTCTCCACGGGGGGCATTTTCTCTGAAGGACTCAAGTTCTTCCCATCATTTCAGCCCACCATCAGTGATGTATCAGGGATGTCACCCCTCATGATGCAAGATGGCTGCTGAAGCTCCATGCAACACACAATCTTACAATGTTCCAGTGTGGAAAAAGAAGAGACACTCTCAATATCAAGGTGAAAACTATTTTCTAGAGGTCTTCAGTAAACTTCCTCTTAGCACTGTTAGTCATAATTAGGTGGTTTACATGGCCCTATGTCAATTGTTGGCAAAGGAACATGAGATTACTATGACTGGCTTAGACCAACCATGGATCTTCCACTGAGACTGCAGGAAGAACCCACCAACTGAGCACACTGCTGCTCCAAACCTTAACTAAGTTGGGTTTGGAGCAGCAAACCCAACATAACTTTTCTTCCAAGGAGCGAGCAACAGGCTCTGCCACAAGGGGCCAACCTGGTGACAAGGGGAGAAAGGGCGTTAGAGGCAGAGAGAAAAGGATGTACCAAGATAAAGACACGTGAAAAAGCATGTTGATTGCAGCAGCAATAAACTGTTCACTTCGTTCACATAAAGTCATCCCCCCTGCAAGAAATAGAGTCCCCAGGAAAGGGACTCTTAGAAGTCTGGTCAAAGACACAGCATAGAGCTTCTTAACTGGACATGACAGTGACCTCTTTATCAATTATCGTGTAGACACTGTGCACTATGCCTTTGTGATAAGCAAGGGATCATTTAGATTATCTGGCATTGTGCGGTTAGGACAGCACCAACTCCAAAATGAAGTATGCTAGGTAAGGAGCCATTTCACCTTTGTAACATCCGCTCAGAAGTCCTACGGAGCCCACAACTTACTGATTAGGGCCTGATCCACACAGTCCCTTTCAAACTCCTGACACTCTTGGCCTTCCTTATTCTGATGGAATCCCTTCTCAGACTTGGACAGATTCTCTTAAAACCAAACTTATTAACATACATTTTTTGTCTAATAATGACTTCAATTAGCCACAGTTGCATTTAAATTACTTCTGCATTTAAATTATTTATTCTAATAAGAGATCCAAAATAATTTTTCAACTGCTTGGCTCAAAGATGTTTATTGCAATGTTTTTTATGACACTGAAAAAATTGCAATGATGTCCATAAAGAATAATGACCAACTGAATTACATTTAACTATGGGATGGTAACTTAACTTATACACAGAGCACATCATGAGAAATGCTGGACTGGATGAAGCACAAGCTGGAATCAAGATTGCTGGGAGAAATATCAGTAACCTCAGATATGCAGATGACACCACCCTTTTAGCAGAAAGTGAAGAACTAAAGAGCCTCTTGATGAAAGTGAAAGAGGAGAGTGAAAATATTGGCTTAAAGCTCAACATTCAGAAAACTAAGATCATGGCATCTGGTCCCATTACTTCATGGCAAATAGATGGCGAAATAGTGGAAACAGTGTCAGACTTAGTTTTGGGGGGCTCCAAAATCACTGCAGATGGTGACTGCAGCCATGAAATTAAAAGACTCTTGCTCCTTGCAAGAAAAGTTATGACCAACCTGCTGCTGCTAAGTCACTTCAGTCGTGTCCGACTCTGTGTGACCCCATAGACAGAAGCCCACCAGACTCCCCCATCCCTGGGATTCTCCAGGCAAGAACACTGGAGTGGGTTGCCATTTCCTTCTCCAATGTGTGAAAGTGAAAAGTGAAAGTGAAGTCGCTCAGTCATGTCCGACTCTTAGCGACCCCACGGACTGCAGCCTACCAGGCTCCTCCATCCATGCGATTTTCCAGGCAAGAGTACTGGAGTGGCTTGCCATTGCCTTCTCCTAGACAGCATATTAAAAAGCAGAGACATTACTTTGCCAACAAAGGCTCATCTAGTCAAAGCTATGTTTTTTCCAGTAGTCATGTATGGGTATGAGAGTTGGACTATAAAGAAAGCTGAGCACCAAATAACTGATGCTTTTGAACTGTGGTGTTGGAGAAGACTCTTGAGAGTCCCTTGGACTGCAAGGAGATCCAACCAGTCCATCCTAAAGGAAATCAGTCCTGAATATTCATTGGAAAGACTGATGCTGAAGCTGAAACTCCAATACTTTGGCCACCTGATTTGAAGAATGGACTCATGGGTGGGATGATTTGGGAGAATGGCATTGAAACATGTATATTATATGTGAAACGAATTGCCAGTCCAGGTTCGATGCATGATACAGGATGCTCGGGGCTGATGTACTGGGATGAACCAGAGGGATGGCATGGGGAGATGGGAGGGGGTTCAAGATGGGGAACAGATGTACACCTGGGGCAGATTCATGTCAATGTATGGCAAAACCAATACAATAATGTAAAGTAAAAATAAATAAATATGCTATAAAAAAAAAAGAAGAATGGACTCATTTGAAAAGACCCTGATGCTGGGAAAGATTGAAGGTGGGAGGAGAAGCTCACAACAGAGGTTGGGATGGTTGGATGGCATCACTGACTCAATGGACATGAGTTGGAGCAAGCTCCGGGAGTTGGTGATGGACAGGGAGGCCCGGAATGCTGCAGTCCAGGGGGTCGCAAGGAGTCAGACATGACTGAGCAACTGAACTGATGGAATGGAATAATAACTTAGTTATAAACACTTACTGCATAGAACCATGAAAAGATATTTATGGCATATGGTTAAGTTAAACAAAACTTGATCATATGAAAGGCCTTCTCTGTTTACTACCACAAGTGGAGGAGGTGGGAAAGACCAGTACTCATAGGCACAACTATTTTTCAGGGCTGTTATAACAAAGTATCATAGAGTGTGTGGAATGTAAACTCCAGACAGTTATTTCTCACAGTAGCAGAGATGCAAGTCCAAGATCAGGGAGCAAGGGCTGTGTTCTGGAAAGAACACTCTTCCAGGTGCAGACAGCCAACTCTTTGCTGTATCCTTACACTAAAGAATGGGCACAGGAACTCTTGGGAGAAGAGGGGTACTTCATAAGAGCAGTAATCCCATGCAAGCGGACTCCACCCTTGCGACCTAGTCACTTCCCAAAGACCCTCTGAGTACCATCAGCTTGGGACTTAGTTTGCAACATACAGATTTGGTGGGGACACAAATTTTCAGCCTTCAACAGCCCCATTCAGATTCCAGGATCTGATGTACACGATTAACACCTTATTGTGGCAGAGGAGGGAGAAAGAACAGAGGAGAGGTTGGGTTTAAGAGAAGAATCTGAAGTGACCGATGACAAGGAGGCTGCTGTTGTCCAGTTGCTCAGTCGTGTCCAACTCTTTGCGACCCCGTGGGCTGCAGCATGCCAGGCTTCCCTGTCCTTCACGTCTCCAGAAGCTTGATCAAACTCATGTCTATTGGGTCGGTGATGCCATAACGACAGTAGGTAGCTTTCTCTTGTCCGAGTGTACTCACTCTAAGTCATTGATATTGCTATATGGAGACTTGCATAATCATTTGAAAAGGGCTTTCTGAAGTGAGCATATTCTGTGAGCCTTAGAATTTTCCAGTTTCATGGAGGCTGTCCATTCTAGGATACTAGGGAAAGAATCTAAATGCCTTGTTTGGTGGTGGTGTGGTTTAGTCACTAAGTTGTGTCCGCCTCTTGCAATCCCGTGGACTGTAACCTGCCAGGCTCCTCTGTCCATGAGATTCTCCAGGTAAGAATAGTGGAGTGGGTTGCCATTTCCTTCTCCAGGGGATCTTCCTGACCCAGGAATCAAACCCGTCTCCTGCACTGCAGGCAGATGATTCACCAACTGAGCTATGAGGGAAACCCCAAATGTCTTGTTTATAAATCAACAATAGTGAAATCTCAGATGGGGAACATATGTACACCTGGGGCAGATTCATGTCAATGTATGGCAAAACCAATGCAATATTGTAAAGTAAAAATATAAAGATAAAAATTAGAGAAAAAAACAGAAATACTTTGGAAATTCTAATATTATTATATGTTATTATATATTTGATTTAGGTCAGACCTGAATGGTCTAGTGATTTTCCTTACTTTCCTCAATTTAAGTCTGAATTTGGCAATAAGGAGTTCACGATATGAGCCACAGTCAGCTCCTGGTCTTGTTTTACCTGACTGTATAGTCAAATGTATTTGCATCTTCAGCTGCAGAGAATATAATCAATCTGACTTTGGGATTGACCATCTGGTGATGTCCATGTGTAGATTCTTCTCTTGTGTTGTTGGAAGAGGATGTTTGCTATGGCCAGTGAGTTCTCTTGGCAAAACTCTGTTAGCCTTTGACCTGTTTCATTCCGTGCTCCAAGCCAAAATTTGCCTGTTACTCCAGGTATCTCTTGACTTCCTACTTTTGCATTTCAGTCTCCTATAATAAAAAGGACATCTTTTTTGGGTGTTAGTTCTAAAAGGTCTTGTCGATCTTCATAAAACCATTCAACTTCAACTTCTGCATTAGTGATTGGGGCCTAGACTTGGATTACCATGATATTGAATGGTTTGCATTGGAAATGAACAGAGATCGTTCTGTCATTTTTGAGATTGCATCTAAGTACTGCATTTCAGACTCTTTTGTTGACTATGGTGGCTTCTCCATTTCTTCTAAGGGACTCCTGCACACAGTAGCAGATATAGTCATCATCTTAACTTCACCCCTTCCAGTCCATTTTAGTTCACTGATTCCTAAAATGTTGACATTCACTTTTGCCATCTCCTGTCTGACCACTTCCAATTTGCCTTGATTCATGGACCTAACATTCCAGCTTCCTATGCAATATTGCTCCTTAGAGCATCGATCTTTACTTCCATTACCAGTCACATCCACAATTGGGTGTTGTTTTTGCTTTGGCTCCTTCCATTCATTCTTTCTGGAATTATTTCTCCACTGAACTCCAATAGCATATTGGGCACCTACCAACCTAGGAAGTTAAAAAAAAAAAAAAGCAAGAAAGTTCCAGAAAAACATCTACTTCTCCTTTATTGACTACACCGAAGGCTTTGACTGTGTGGATCACAACAAACTGTGGAAAATTCTTGAATAGATGGGAATACTAGACCAGCTTACCTGCCTCCTGAGAAATCTGTATGCAGATCAAGAAGCAATAGTTAGAACTAGACATGGAACAACAGACTGGTTCCAAATCAGGAAGGGAGTACGTCAAGGATGTATATTGTCATCCTGCTTATTTAACTTGTATACAGAGTACATCATCCAAAATGCTGGGCTGGATGAAGCACAAGCTGGAGTCAAGATTGCCGGGAGATATACCAATAACCTCAGATATGCAGATGATACCACACTTATGGCAGAAAGTGAAGAGCCATAAGTGATACCACACATGGCAGAAACTAAAGAACCTCTTGATGAAAGTGAAAGAGGAGAGTGAAAATGTTGGCTTAAAGCTCAATATTCAGAAAACTAAGATCACGGCATCTAGTCCCATTACTTCATGGCAAAGAGATGGGGACACAGTGGAAACAGTGATAGACTTTATTTCTGGGGGCTCCAAAATCACTGCAGATGGTGACTGCAGCCATGAAATTAAAAGATGCTTGCTCCTTGCACGAAAAGCTATGACCAAATTAGATAGCATACTAAAAAGCAGGGACATTTCTTTAGCAACAAAGGTCCATCTAGTTAAAGCTATGGATTTTCCAGTGGTCATGTATGGATGTGAGAGTTGGACTGTGAAGAAAGCTGAGTCCCAAAGAATTGATGCTTTGGAACTGTGGTGTTTGAGAAGACTCTTGAGAGTCCCTTGAACTGCAAGGAGATCCAACCAGTCCATCTTAAAGGAAATCAGTCCTGAATATTCACTGGAAGGACTGATGCTGAAGCTGAAACTCCAACACTTTGGCTACCTGATTTGAAGAATGAACTAATTTGGAAGAACCCTGATGCTGGGAAAGATTGATGGTGGGAGGAGAAGGGAACGACAGAGGATGAGATGGTTGGATGGCATCACTGACTCTATGGACGTGAGTTTGAGCAAGCTCTGGGAATTGGTGATGGACAGGGAAGCCTGGCATGCTGCAGTCCATGGCGTCGCAGAGTCAGACACGACTGATCAACTGAACTGAACTGAACTGATTGTATACTTAAGTGGAAGAAAATAGGAATTGAAAAAGTGAGCTAAAATACCTTGGATTATAAGATGCATCCCAATTTCAGACATGCTAATACATGAAAATATGTGCATCATAAAGGCAAAAAAATAAATAAAATGAGGCTACAAACATTAGCTTTTACTGAGTCTATTTACATACCAGACATTTTATATTCATTTTTTAAACACTCATGACATTTATATATGGTGTGCTCTGTTATGTTCATTTTATACATCAGGATATTAAAGTACAGAGAAATTAAGGAACTTACACATCTTGTTAAATAGTGAGTGCCTTATGGGACCATGATTCCAACCAAGTTCAGTCTGATATTTCTTATTATACCATACTGCTTTCAGTGATTTTGAAAATACTTTTCCTTTGGGGGAGAAAAAAGCAAAAAGAGTTGTAGAAAGTTCAACTTGCCCTTATAGATACTCAGCTGCACAGCCTGGACAGTAAGAGATGGCTCAGGATCACCATTTTGCAACACCTGGGAATTAATAGATCTAGGCAATAATCATCAAAAACGAGAGATACCAAATATTATGTACCCTCCAGTGGAAATACACAAATCACCTCTAAAGCAGTTTTAACAGCAACAACAGTGAAATTACACCCAAATTTGGTCAATCGTCTAGGTCTAGGCAATAATCTTAGAAAATATAGGAAACTTAGTAACTCATTAACATCACCATGGGAATGAAAACAGAAGCCCAGTCCATGAGAAAATCTATAAGACAAGCAACTTGTTTTTTTTTTCCCACAAATTAGTTGTTAAGGGAAAAAGGTGACGCTACTAAAAGAGACTTATTAATCAATTACAAAGCACGGTCTATATTTCTATCCCTATTCAAAACAAACTGTAAAAAAATGTATATAAGACAATTGGAGGGATGCAAACACTAATTGGGACATACAAGTAGCTGTGAAAAGAAGAGAAGTGAAAAGCAAAGGAGAAAAGGAAAGATATACCCATTTGAATGCAGAGTTCCAAAGAATAGCAAGGAGAGATAAGAAAGCCTTCCTCAGCGATCACCGCAAATAAATGGAGGAAAACAATAGAATGGGAAAGACCAGAGATCTCTTCAAGAAAATTAGAGATACCAAGAGAACATTTTATGCAAAGATGGGCTCGATAAAGGACAGAAATGGTATGGACCTAACAGAAGCAGAAGATATTAAGAAGAGGTGGCAAGAATACACAGAAGAACTGTACAAAAAAGATCTTTAAGAACCAGATAATCACGATGGTGTGATCACTCACCTAAAGCCAGACATCCTGGAATGTGAAGTCAAGTGGGCCTTAGAAAGCATCACTATGAACAAAGCTAGTGGAGGTGATCGAATTCCAGTTGAGCTATTTCAAATCCTAAAAGATGATGCTGTGAAAATGCTGCATTCAATATGCCAGCAAATTTGGAAAACTCAGCAGTGGCCACAGGACTGGAAAAGGTCAGTCTTCATTCCAATTCCAAAGAAAGGCAATACCAAAGAATGCTCAAACTACCGCACAATTGCACTCATCTCACACACTAGTAAAGTCATGCTCAAAATTCTCCAAGCCAGGATTCAGCAATACGTGAACCGTAAACTTCCAGATGTTCAAGCTGGTTTTAGAAAAGGCAGAGGAACTGGAGATCAAATTACCAACATCCGCTGGATCATCAAAAAAACAAGAGAGTTTCAGAAAAACATCTATTTCTGCTTTATTGACTATGCCAAAGCCTTTGACTGTGTGGATCACAACAAACTGTGAAAATTCTGAAAGAGATGGGAATACCTGACCACCTGACCTGCCTCTTGAGAAACCTGGATGTAGGTCAGAAAGCAACAGTTAGAACTGTACATGCAACAACAGACTGGTTCCAAATAGAAAAAGGAGTATGTCAAGGTTGTATATTGTCACCCTGCTTATTTAACTTACATGCAGAGTACATCATGAGATATGCTGGGCTGGAAGAAGCACAAGCTGGAATCAAGATTGCTGGGAGAAATATGAATAACCTCAGATATGCAGATGACACCACCCTTATGGCAGAAAGTGAAGAGGAACTAAAAATCCTCTTGATGAAAGTGAAAGAGGAGCATGAAAAAGTTGGCTTAAAGCTCAACATTCAGAAAACTAAGATCATGGCATCTGGCCCCATCACTTCATGGCAAGTAGATGGGGAGACAATGAAAACAGTGGCAGGCTTTATTTTTCTGGGTTCCAAAATCACTGCAGATGCTGATTGCAGCCATGAAATTAAAACACGCTTATTTCTTGGAAGCAAAGTTATTACCAACCTAGATAGCATATTAAAAAGCAGAGACATTATTTTGCCAACAAAGGTCCATCTAGTCACGGCTATGTTTTTTCCATTGGTCATGTATGGATGTGAGAGTTGGACTATAAAGAAAGCTGAGTGCCAAAGAATTGATGCTTTTGAACTGTGGTGCTGGAGAAGACTCTTGAGAATCCCTTGAACTGCAAGGAGATCCAACCTGTCCATCTTAAAGGAAATCATTCCTGGGTGTTCATTGGAAGGACTGTTGTTGAAGCTGAAACTCCAATACTTTGGCCACCTCATGCGAAGAACTGACTCACTGGGAAAGACCCTGATGCTGGGAAAGATTGAGGGCAGGAGGAGAAGGGGATGACAGAGGATGAGATGGTTGGATGACATCAGCGACCCGATGGACATGGGTTTGAGTAAACTCTGGGAGTTGGTGATGGACAGGGAGGCCTGGCGTGCTGCGGTTCATGGGGTCACAGAGAGTGGACACGACTGAACTGACTGACCGACTGGGTACTCAGTGCACAGAATCCTCCTGCCAAAGCAGGAGACGCGGGTTTGATCCCTGGGTCAGGAAAATCCTCTTGGGAAGGGAATGGTTACCCATGCCAGTATTCTTGCCTGGAGATTTCCATGGTCAGAGAGATGGGCTATAGTCCTTGGCGTCTCATAAGAGTCGCGCATGACTTATCAACTAAACAACAACACCAAACATTAATTGAATGTATGATGATATTAAAGAACTATCTTTCATTTCTTAGGTGTGATAATGATATACTAGTTATATTTTAAGAGCTTATATTTAGAGGTAGTTACTAGGGTATTTGGGCTTCCCAGGTGGCTCTACTGGTAAAGAACCCACCTGCCAATGCAGGAGACATAAGGGATGTGCGTTTTATCCCTGAGTTCCATCTCTGGGTAAGGAAGATCCCTTGGAGGGGGGCATGGCAACCCACTCCAGTATTGTCTGGAGAACCCCATGGACAGAAGAACCTAGTGGGCTACAGTCCATAGGGTTGCAAAGAGTCGGACATGAATGAAGTGACTTAACACACACACATTCATGTGCTAAGGTATTTATATAAAAGTGATATAATTTGTTTCAAAATAATCTCAAAGAAGGAATTAGGTAGGAATACAAAAGGAAATAAGATGGGCTACACCTTGAAACATGTTTATTACGATATGTAAAATAAATGACCAGTGCAAGTTTGATGCATGAAGCAGGGCCCTCAAAGCCCATGCTCTGGGACAACCCAGAGGGATGGGGAGGGGAGGGAGGTGGGAGTGGGGTTTAGGATAGGGGGACACATGTGCACCTGTGGCCAATTCATGTTGATGTATGGCAAAACCCACCACAATGTTGTAAAGTAATCAGCCTCCAATTAAATAAATATTTTTTTAAAAAGATGGGCTATGAATTGATGGTCACATGAGATTTATTATACTGTACAAAAGTAAAGACTTTTGTGTACTATAATTAAATCATTTTTTAAAGAGGAGCCCTAGTTTAAAATAAGTCACTGGAATTGCTGTAGCAACTACTTCCTATACTCCACTCTTCTCCCCAATTACTACTGACCTTTGACTTTTCTTCCCCATCCAGTCTGTCACTTTAGAACTCCCACTGTTTGACCCTGGTTACCTCCATTATTTTAACTCTTGGGTTACAAATCCTCGCACCAAGTTTGTCAAGAGATTTGTAAGAGTTCCTCAAAACCTCAGCAGAAGTGCAACTGAACAGGAAACTGCCAACATCACCATGTGCCAGTTGCATCAAGGGAAGAGTGTCCCTTCATGGACCACCTGGTTCCACCTTCTCACCCAGGACCTGAGATGGAATCAAATCGCCCATATCTGGGAGTGCTTAATGAAATGAGACTTATGACCAGTCTAATTCAATCAACCCTTGCTCAGCCAGACCAGGTGGAGGCCTGGTACATCAAGGTAAGTCAGATGAGCTGGGCCGCCCCGACACCCTTGTGAAATACCTGTGGCCTCACAGGCTCACTGGGAGGAGGATTGGAGGCAGAGCATGGGGGATGCCTCTGAGCCCAGCTCACCAAGTCTCTTCCCATGTAGGGCACTGCTTTTTGACCTTCAAGTCACATACTTCTTTTTCAAAAAGGATATTGGTTCACAATGTGGTAAATTTCTGCTATACAACGAAATGATTCAGTTTTTTATACATACACACACACATATATATTCTTTCTCATAGTCTTTCCATCATGCTTTATCACAGCATATTGAGTGGCGTTCCCTGTGCCATACAGTAGGACCTTGTTTGCATAACAGTTTGCACCCGCTCATCCCAGATGCCCAGTCTGCCCCTCCCCCACCCCTCCTTGGCAACCACAAGTCTCTTTTTTGTGTCTATGAGTCTGTTTCTTCTTCATAGATAACTTCATTTAAATCATACTCTAGATTCCACATTGAAGTGATCTATGGTATTTATCTTTCCTTGTCAGCAAGTCAGGTATTTCTTGGCATTTCTCCGCCAGAGTTTCATCTGGCCAAGAGAAGAGTCACTAGCCCATCAATGAGGAAAAGCTCAGGAGATGTAATTCACTCTCAGACTTCTCAACGCACAACGTGTGTAGCTGATCCTTGGGATTCAGGCCGGGAGATACTTCCTCTCTGGGTGGGATGTCACGGCCCCAGGGATTTCTGGGAGTTCAACCACCTGGATCTCTGGGAATGGGCACGTTTTTTCTCTTACCTGCCCCAGTAGTGGGATAAGCAATAGAAATGTCGGTCCTCTTTTATGCATTCACCAAGGAGACCCAGCCTCCAGGGCACAGGGGACAGTGCTTTTGTAGACCAGGAGCCTACTGCTTAGGATAAAGCTAAAGACAGAGAGCAGTCAAGGGAGACCCTGGCCTGCCACTTAAATGCACCAGCAGCACTGGCGTTAATGGGCGAGGAGGGGCAGGAGCTGCTCTGAATAACTGCAACTGCTGCGTTTCCAATCCCTGGCCAGAGTGCACTGACCCCTCAGCAAGGCGAACACCACCTTGATGCTTGTCTCAGAGCTAAAGCCATGTACATGCAGCCCACCTGCAAGGTCTGTCCTCGTCCCACTGAGCCCGGTGCCTGCTGTGATCAACACAGCAGCATTTCCAATGGCACACACCAACCTCCCATGGCCGTGCTCCAGTGAGTCAAGTCTCGTTACAAAGCCATTGTGGATATATGCTCTCAGGAAGCTCCTTCTACCTGTTAAGATTCAGTTCTGCAGGGTCTCTCAACCTCAGCACCATGACACGAGAGCTGGATATGTCTCTTGTGGAGGGCTAGCCTGTGCACCAGTTAGCAGCATTCTTGGTCTCCACGAGGCCAGGAATGACTCTGCAGTTGTTACAACTAAAAATGTCTCCTGATGTTGCTGTGTGTCCTCAGAGGTCGCCCCCAACTGCAAACCAATGAGCTGTGAATGACAGAAAATCCCAAACAACTATGGCTAAAATGAAACAGAAATTTATTTCCCTTACATCGCTGAAGTCGTAAAGCAGTGGTCTGGCTGGTATCGAAGCTCTGTGATATCAGAGACAAGGGTTCTTCCTGTCACCTCTCGCTTCGTGACATGGGGTCCTCTCCAGAGTTCAAAGTGGCTCCTTCAGCTGCAACCACAAGTGCAGCTTCAGCCACAGGAGGGAGGCAGAGCCAATGTCCTCTGCCTTCAAAGACGCTTTCCAGAAGTGACACCCAATGTGTCGGCTCCTGGTCATGCCTGACTACAAGGAAAACCTGAAAGTGTAGCCTACATTCTGGGTGGCCATGACCAGCTGGAGGGTTGTTCATGCAGGAAGAGAAAAGCAGATTTTGAGGACAGCTGGCTGTCTCTACTGCCCTGTCATAGGCACAAGCCATATCCGAACCAGAAGCACAGTTCTGGTTGAAACCTGAAGGATGAACACACAGAGCTTCTTTTCTGACTCATTACCAGCCTCCAACTGGTCTTCTGCCAGCTCCTGAACCACAGTTCCCTTCCAACCCTCCGGCTCTACCTGCGTTCTGTTAAAACGCTTTCTCTCCTTTATTACATGTTATAAACAAAAGGCTCGTTTTGAAAATACAGCTAAAACAAGGAAGAAAAGTCCCTCATAGTCGCGTGACCTTGATATCATCTTGTAAAGTTTTCTTTTCTGTCCAGAATAAGAGCCAATGTGTGCGGAGTGGGTGCTCAGTGCCACAGCCTAAGGCAGGTGCGCGCGTGTCCCACCTGACCCAGTCCTCAGGGCCACCCTGCTGGGTAGGACTGCCGCTGAAGTACAGACAGGCAACTCTAGTGTGCACTTCATGAACAAGGCTAGGAAGCGGCTGAGCCAGGACTTAGATCCTCCTGCTCTTAAACCCTTGACTCCACACCCATAGCCTGCGTGCTTCTGCCTGTGACACACACTTCTTTTCCCACAGAATGAGATTAGACTGCAACACTATGTGGTAATTCTTTACTTTTCACATAAAAATATGTTATGAACATCTTTCCATGTCTTATATTCTCCTTAAAAATAGGTTGGCTTGATAGCCTGATCTGGGGAGTCAAACTGAGTTGGAGTCCCAGTTTAACCAAACTCTAACCAGGCTGACTAGCCTTTCAAAGCTTTCATTTCTCATCTGTCAATGATAGAGATAATATTACTTTCTAATCATAGAGTTTCTGGGAAGATTATACTATTACCATTAAAAGTGACTTCATGGATAATCACAGTGGCTAATCTTTATTAAGTAGCTGCCAGGAGTTTGGGATTAACATAAACACTACTATATACATTAATAAGGGAGGTAACCAACAAGGGCTGACTGTAGAGCACAGGGAACTCTGCTTAGTATTTTGTTATAACCCATAAGGGAAATGAATCTGAAATACATACATACATATATATATATATATACATACATACATATATATACATGCCTGCATACATATTATATATATATGTATATATACAATTCCAATCCCAAAGAAAGGCAATGCCAAAGAATATTCAAACTACCACACAATTGCACTCATCTCACATGCTAGCAAAGTAATACTCAAAATTCTCCAAGCTGTGCTTCAACAATACGTGAATCAAGAACTTCCAAAAAATAAAAATAAAAAAGAACTTCCAGATGTTCAAGCTACATTTAGAAAAGGAAGAGGAACCAGAGATCAAATTTCGAACATCTCTTAGATCACCAAAAAAGCAAGAGTTACAGAAAAATATTTACTTCTGCTTTATTGACTACACCAAAGCATTTGACTGTGTGGATTGCAACAAACTGTGGAAAATTCTGAAAGAGATGGGAATACCAGACCACCTGACCTGCCTCTTGAGAAACCTGTATGCAGGTCAAGAAGCGACAGTTAGAACTGGACATGGAACAACAGACTGGTTCCAAACAGGAAAAGGAGTACATCAAGGCTGTATATTGTCACCCTGCTTATTTAACTTATATGCAGAGTACATCATGAGGAACGCTAGGCTGGAAGAAGCACAAGCTGAAATCAAGGTTGCCGGGAGAAATATGAATAACCTCAGATATGCAGATGACACCACCCTTATGGCAGAAAGTGAAGAGGAACTCAAAAGCCTCTTGATAAAGTGAAAGAGGAGAGTGAAAAAGTTAGCTTAAAGCTCAACATTCAGAAAACTAAGATCATGGCATCCGGTCCAATCACTTCCTTTGAAATAGATGGGGAAACAGTGGAAACAGTGTCAGACTTTATTTTTTGGGGCTCCAAAATCACTGCAGATGGTGACTGCAGCCATGAAATTAAAAGACACTTGCTCCTTGGAAGAAAAGCAATGACGAACTTAGAAGCTGATTAAAAGCTGAGACATTACTTTGCTGACAAAGGTCCATCTAGTCAAAGCTATGGTTTTTCCAGTGGTCATGTATGGTTGTGAGAGTTGGACTATAAAGAAAGCTGAGCACTGAAGAATTGATGCCTTTGAATTATGGTGCTGGAGAAGACTCTTGAGAGTCCTTTGGACTGCAAGGAGATTGAATCAGTCCATCCTAAAGGAAATCAGTCTTGAATATTCATTGGATGGACTGATGCTGAAGCTGAAACTCTAATACTATGGCCACCTGATGTGAAGAACGGACTTATTGGAAAAGACTCTGATTGGGAAAGGATTGAAGTGAAAGTTTGAAGGCAGGAGGAGACGGGGACGACAGAGAATGAGACAGTTGGACAGCATCACCAACCTGATGGACATGAGTTTGAGCAAGTTCCAGGAGTTGGTGATGGACATGGAAGCCTGTCGTGTTGCAGTCCATGGAGTCACAGTCAGACACAATTGAGCGAATGAATTGAAATATATATATATATTCAATTATATTTATCTACATCTATATAGATATAGATAATAGGATATATGTCGCAGAGGGCAGGCACAGGTCTTGTGACGCAGACTACTTAACCAGCCTACCAATTTGCCTCAGGACCTGCCCTGTACTCAGCCGGTGAGTGACTGCCTCTGGCAATTGCTGCAGAGGAGCTGCAGCTCTGTGTTTGACCACAAGATGGCAACTTCGCCTTTCACACTGGAAACCTTGGGCCATCGTGCTGGAAGGTACTGAAGGGCTAGGGAGGGCAGTCCTGAAGTAAGTACCATCCTTGCCCATTGCTGAACAGAGCTGGGGCTGCTAGCTGCCCTCCGGAAGCAGCTGAAGTTAGTCACTTTTGCTCAGTTTACATTTCACTAACAAGGTTCAGACTGTCAGGTGTTTTTTTGTTTTGTTTTCCAACCCCTGCTGTTTTCTGATTTGGGGGGACATACTTTTCCATTCTTTTTTCAGACCAATTTTCCCTCCATTTAAAAACAATGTATTTACTTTGACTTCATATTTAAAGGCTGGTTGGGTAGAGAAAAATGTATCAAAAAGAAACCTTCAGAGATGTACTGAGGAGCAGAGTGCCTGACTACATTTTAACTTTATAAGACTCCTGTCCTTTTGCTCTCATGAGCAGACAACTGGTCTGTATAGAGTCTGTTCAGTTAAGAAGTCATCATGGTGCCTTCACAGACACACACATACACAGTCTCACACGTACCCACGGTCTCACTCACAGACACACACTCACAGGCTCAGATGCACACGCACACACACCTGTGCATGCTAACGCACACACATTCTCACTTCCACTCACACTCATTTTGTACACACACTCACACAAATGCATTCATAGGCATACACACTCACACATATGCACAGACACTCATGTATACACTTTCACATAACTCCACACCCACACATACACCCTCATGCACACACACTCACCCGCACACATGCCCACATACACTTGTGCATAGGCACACTCACATATTTTACTTATATACGAAGTCCCATATACACACACAATCACACATTCACTCACCACTTACATACATTTGTTGTTGTTCGACTGCTCATTTGTGTCCGACTCTTTGCAACCCCATGGACTGCATGCAGCACGCCAGGATGCCCTGTCTTTCACCATCTCCCGGAGTTTGCTCAAACTCAGGTATATGTCCCAAGTAAGAAAATAGGAAACGTGAAAACATTTGTCAACATCTCCAGTAGTGCTAGGCACCAAGCACAAGGAAAAGCAAAAACAAAGAAACAAATAAAACATTTGAGAAAGGAAGAAGAAAAATTTTAACCAATCAGCTCCTTCTGGTTAGATTAAGTTTTGAAAGAACAAACACTGGTCCATCTATCCCTCATCACAACTTTATTATAAACGTCAGAAGCTGGAATTTACAGCATGACGTAGGTCCAGTAAAAGTGTCAGAAGTCAAAGTGAAAGGCACACAGTTTGGTTGATGCCCTGTCCAAACAACGGATGGGGTGGCTTTGCGATAAGCATTATCATTCCTGTTTTACAAAGCAGGGCCCCGACACCAACCCCGGGAAGAATTAAACAGCCCTTGTCACCAAAATAGGAACCCTGTGTCAGAGAGCACAACTCGCACCCCTAGTAGTAGCAGAGTACCTGGCTCCCTATTTGTAACTCAGGATACAAATGTAAGAGTATGGTGTGAGTGCAGGAGTGAGTGTGTGCCTCAGAAGCACTGGGGTTGGCCGAAAACACGGTTCAGATATTCCTATAAGGAAATGGAAAAGCCCAAACAAAACTTTTGGCCAACCCAACATTAGCCAAATAAAAGAATGTGGCTCAAAGGCACACAAGTTAAGATGGCACACTTGGATTCAACGCCAGCCTGACTTTCAGGTACATGTTCTTGCCAGTATAACCATTGCCATTTGAGGTTCATGACCCAAGGTACAACAGAGAGAGCGGGCAAGGTCAAGTGCCCTGGAATGTGATCCAAAGTGCCAGCTCTCTAAGGCTTGCAAGCAGTGAACTCCGGTCGAGGTCACAGCATTTTTATAAACTATTATCAGTTCAATTCAGTTCAGTCGCTCAGTCGTGTCCGACTCTTTGCGACCCCATGAATCACAGCACGCCAGGCCTCCCTGTCCATCACCAACTCCCGGAGTTCACTCAAACTCATGTCCATCGAGTCGGTGATGCCATCCAGCTATCTCATTCTCTGCTTCCCCTTCTCCTCCTACGCCCAATCGCTCCGAGCATCAGAGTCTTTTCCAGTGAGTCAGCTTGTTGCATGAGGTGGCCAAAGTATTGGAGTTTCAGCTTCAGTCCTTCCAATGAACCCCCAGGACTGATCTCCTTTAGAATGGACTGGTTGGATCTCCTTGCAGTGCAAGGGACTCTCAACAGTCTTCTCCAGCACCACAGTTCAAAAGCATCAATTCTTCGGCGATCAGCTTTCTTCACAGTCCAACTCTCACATCCATACATGACCACGGGAAAAACCATAGCCTTGACTAGACGGACCTTTGTTGGCAAAGTAATGTCTCTGCTTTTTAATATGCTATCTAGTTTGGTCATAACTTTCCTTCCAAGGAGTAAGCGTCTTTTAATTTCATGGCTGCAATCAGCATCTGCAGTGATTTTGGAGCCCCCCAAAATAAAGTCTGACACTGTTTCCACGGTTACCCCATCTATTTCCCATGAAGTGATGGGACCAGATGCCATGATCTTTTTTTTCTGAATGTTGAGCTTCAAGCCAACCTTTTCACTCTCCTCTTTCACTTTCCTCAAGAGGCTTTTTAGTTCCTCTTCACTTTCTTCCATAAGGGTGGTGTCATCTGCATATCTGAGGTTATTCATATTTCTCCCGGCAATCTTGATTCCAGCTTGTGCTTCTTCCAGCCCAGCGTTCCTCATGATATACTCTGCATATAAGTTAAATAAGCAGGGTAACAATATACAACCTTGACGTACTCCTTTTCCTATTTGGAACCAGTCTGTTGTTCCATGTCCAGTTCTGACTGTTGCTTCCTGACCTGCATACAGGTTTCTCAAGAGGCAGGTCAGGTGGTCTGGTATTCCCATTTCTTTCAGAATTTTCCACAGTTTATTGTGATCCACACAGTCAAAGGATTTGGCATAGTCAATGAAGCAGAAATAGATGTTTTTCTGGAACTCTCTTACTTTCTCCATGATCCAGCGGATTTTGGCAATTTGATTCAAATCTTGAAAGATGATGCTGTGAAAGTGCTACACTCAATATGCCAGCAAATTTGGAAAACTCAGCAGTGGCCACAGGACTGGGAAAGGTCAGTCTTCATTCCAATCCCAAAGAAAGGCAATGCCAAAGAATGCTCAAACTACCACAATTGCACTCATCTCACACGCTAGTAAAGTCATGCTCAAAATTCTCCAAGCCAGGCTTCAGCAATATGTGAACTGTGAACTCCCAGATGTTCAAGCAGGTTTTAGAAAAGGCAGAGGAACCAGAGATCAAATTGCCAACATCCGCTGGATCATGGAGAAAGCAAGAAAGTTCCAGAAAAACATCTATTATAGTATTATATTAAGTGAAAGCTGCTCAGTCATGTCTGACTCTTTTCGACCCCATGGACTATACAGTCCATTGATAAACAGTTAAGTGAAAGTAAATAGTTAAGTGAAAGTGAAAGATGCTTCCCTGATAGCTCAGTTGGTAAAGAATCTGCCTGCAATGCAGGAGACACTGGTTGGATCCCTGGGTTGGAAAGATCCTCTAGAGAAAGGATAGGCTACCCACTCCTGTATTCATGGGCTTCCCTTGTGGCTCAGCTGGTAAAGAATCTGCCTCCAATGCAGGAGACCCTGGTTCTATCCCTGGGTTGGGAAGATCTCCTGGAAAAGGGTAAAGGCTACCCACTCCAGTATTCTGGCCTGGAGAATTCCATGGGGTTGCAAAGAGTCAGACATGACCGAGTAACTTTCACTTTTCATATAATTATATATATTATAGACAATTTATAAACTACAGCAGCCACTCCTATGCATGGCTCCATTGGCTAAATTAAGACACTTCCTCCCCACACATCTTTTAAGCTACAAATTTCAGTTTTTGACATTGTAAAGTATCATTTGTTAAAACTTTTAAACCACATTTTTACAAATTGTTTTTACTTTTCTTAGAGATTTCTTTAGAAACGCAGATACTGTGGTGTATCCCAAGATCTAAACATTTGGTTAAGAGACTTCTTGTAAAAATAGTCTATTTTCCAATAATTTTCTTATTCTTTCAGAGCCATAGATATCTCAAAGTCTTTATGAAAGAATGGATGACTGAGCTATTATTTCCATGGCTATTGAGAGAGAGGTTGAAAGTCCTCTCACTTGTCTCTTTGCCCACTCCTTTATCCACTTAACCAATCAAAAAATTAAAGGGAATTTTATCAGAAACTCACTCTCAGCTGCTCTCCTATGATAGAAGGAAAGTGACCCTGCTGAATGATTTCTGTAACTGACCTTTCCAGCTTTCATGTTAGGCTCTCTTCTACAGAGGAAGTCTGGGTGGTGGTCTGGTCGTTAGAACTCTGCACTCCCAATGCAGGGGGCACAGGTTCAAACCCAGGTTGGGGAACTAAGATCCCACGTTACTCTCAGTGCAGCCAATAAAAGAGAAAGGAAGTCTGAGGAGAGACAGCTTCAGGGGAGTCTTAAAGAGAACTGACATTTATCACAGGCAGAGACCAAGGGCAGAGAGCTTCCTCAGCAGAGGAAATGCTTGCAAAGCTGCAGTGCTGTGTTTTGGGGGAGAGGGCAAGTGATGACATTGAAATTGGCATTGAGGCTGGATGCTCAAAAGCTTCCTTTCCACACACTAAGGATTAAGGGTTTGGGGCTTGATCTGATAGGCATACATGACTCATGAGTTTTAAAACTACAACAAAAGAATATTTAATGATCTATATCCAAATGGATGTACATAACATGTTCCCATGTGGTATTTCATGTCACCTGGTAAAGGCCTGGCCTGTTTCAAGATTATGAGTGATTAGGACAAGCTTTATCTTGAAGAAGGAGGGGATTTTCAAGAATAAGCTATTGGTCTGACTGCTTTGGCCATTTATTTTGAGCTTTCATAGAAATGGAGCAGACTTGACCCAAGATTTCCACAGAAGCAGCTGTAGACCAAACAAAGGTCACTTACATGCTTTGCAGTTGGAACTCAGCTGGTGGTCCTCTTCTCTGACCTCAGCCCTCAGCTGGCGCCCTGTTACCTGATGCCTCAGACTCGGCCAGGCTGCAGTGCAATGCCCTGGGATGTGCTTACCTCCCCAGAAGACCTTGAGTTCCTTGAACATTAGCTCACTCCTTATTCAGGAATTTCCTCAACAAACATTGGGAAATGCAGTGTCTGGTGACACTGTCCTGGGGACTGGAGCGGCAAAGGTGAGCGGTTCTGGCAGGGTCAGTAAGTAGACAGTCACAGCTTTGGGTCTTGACTGCTGTGATTGGGAAAATTCAGAGTGAAGGGCGCTCACCACAAAGCCACCCCCATGGACTTGAGAGATTGGAGCCAGATCCTAGAGGCAGTAAAATCTAAGTCAAGTTTTAAAAGATGTGCAGAAGTTAAGATTCTTCAGGATTTGGGGCAGGACCTGGCCTGCTCTCTAAATGTCTGAGGGTGAAAGGACAGGATCTAAAGAGAGTGCCGGGGCTCGATCGCTGGAGAAGGGAAAGGCTACCCACTGCAGTATTCTAGCCTGCAGAATTCCATGGACTGTATAGTGCGTGGGGTCGCAAAGAGTCGGACAGGAGAGAGTGCACCAAGGAACTGGCAGAAGGAGGAAGAAGGTAGCACTCTAGGGCCTCCTGGAGGGTCTGTTTCCCAGGCAAATCTCTGCGCATCCCAGAGACTCTGCAAACCCGGGGCCTAGAGAGAAGGTCAGTTCTCCGACCGGCTCCCGCCCCGTTCGCTCCTCCCACCTCGGTGCCAGCTCTCTCCCCCCAGCCCCCACCCCGCACTGTCTGTAATGACTTAGGGCTTTTCAAAAGTTTCCTCCCCCATTCCCACCCTTCCTTTGAACCCTAGCAGCTTCCTGGAGAACTTGCCCGCGGCAGGCGGCGGCTGGGCGCCCGGAGCCCGCGTCCTCGGCCCGCGCGGCACAGCCCGGGCCCCGCCTCCACGAGCGCCGCGCCTGGCTCAGCGCCGTCACGACTCGGCGGCGGAGGTGATTAATTAGCGGCGTGGCCGAGCGGGGACGCGTGCTGGCCTCCACATCTGCCCCGCGACAGCAGGGGTCAGTGCGTGGTGTCACTTCTTTCCCTCTCACTCCCTCCAAAGCCTAATTGGCTGTGACACGCGGGCCAGCTGTTCTGAGAGGTGGAGCGCGGCGGGCGTTGTGAGGACAGAGGCTGTGGGCAGGTGGATGCACTCAACACTGCTTCCTGCATGCCGACCACATTTTTGTTCCAAGAAGGGGCTAGGGGAGGCTGTGGGCATTGGCATCAGTTTCTTTCTGCTGATCACAGCCAGGGGGTGGGGTACAGAGAAAAGGAGGAAGTTTCAGGCATCAAGTATGGGGCATCAGGAAGCATCACGCCCCCCAACACCCAGAAATCTCCCTCCCTTCCCAGACTGAAATCACCGTGCCTTCTTATTACTCTTGCTGTGTAATAAATTCAACCTGATTAAGCCCTGCTAAGGAAAAAAAAAAGGAATATATGAGCTGGAGTGGGAGGCGGGGAGAAAGAGCATCAGGTATGGGAAGGGGGAAGATGCCAGGCTTGGGAGGGTGGTTTGTACCTCCAAGAGTTGACTTGAGCCCAGAAAGGAGAAAGAGAAGCCCTTGGAGATGGGGATAAGCCTGGTGTTGGTAAAAGTGCAAAGGTCTTTATCCAGTTTGTGGATCAAATGTTATTCAAGAAGGAATGCACTTTTTTTAAAAAGTATTGCAAGCACACTTTAAAATACATTCCTACTCAGTAGCAGATGTGTTCTGAAGCCATTCTGGTTTTCTAACAAAGTGATTAGTGCTGCTGCCTGAATTGAGGTGGGAGCTGAGGGGAAGAGCTATGACATCTATAGAGCTGCCAACCGGTCCCAGGAAGGATGCTGAGCACTGCCAGACCTCTGGTGGTGCGGTGGGGATAGGCTCCTTGGCCCTTCCAGATCCTGCTTCTCAGCGTTGAGCTGAGTGGTGAATTCAACTATCTGGTTCGTTTGTTTCATTATTGAACAACTTTTGCAAAACCCGACACTGCCAGACACCATGATGGGAACTGAGATACAGAAGAGCTGGAGGAGACGACAATGAGACCGAAAAATCAAAGGGGAGGGCACATTACAGTGCAGGGTGAGAGGCCTGAGAGAGAACCGGTGGTGGTGACAGGGTGCTGGGTTAGAGGTGAGAGTCAAGGGAAGCCAGGTGAAGCCTCCCAAAGGAGAAACTCTTGAGCTGAGTGCTGTAGTGGAGCCAGCATTAGTCAGGAGTCACCGGCGTGGTTCAGGCAAAGGTAGCCCCGTGTGAGAGCCCAGGCTGATGGAGATGCTGCGGACACCACAGTGACCCTCTGCTCCCTTGTCGTCCTTCTGGAAGGACCCAGAGAAGGCTGTGAGCAGAAAAGCCAGGGGGGCAGATGAGGAACTTCCTCCCATCGGTAATAGGGGCCATCCTTAGACAATCCTCCTTTCCGAGAATCCAGGGCTGCCTGCACCCACAAGTGGGAAGATGGAGGGGTGGGAGCGCTTGGAGGCCTGCAGCCGCCAGGGCAGTAATAGCCTCATTAGGAGGGCATGGAGCCGCGGTGTCAGCAGCCGCACGTGCTGTCAGCAGTTGAGCAGCTGTAATTGCAGTGCAAGCTCCTGCCTCACACCTCAGCTCTCATTAGCCCCCTGCTGGGCTGCTGCAAGGACAGATGAGGAAGAGCTTCTGCATCCTCAGCCCCTCTGCCACCCGGACCGCTGTCCTGCCACTCCCCTAACCACCGGTTCGTCGCCTTGTCCCTCTTTCTGGGTCCTCCAGCCTCTGAAGCAAGGACAAAGGGGCTAGGGGTGGAGGAAGAAGGAAATGGGCTTCATCCTCGGCTCCCTGGTCCAGGTGTTCGGACATCCCTGCTAAACCTGGAGGAACCGGATACCCCTGCTACAGACCCCCGGTGGCTGAGTGGGACCTGGCCCTTCACTCCCAGTTGACTGTGGTTAGTTGCTCACATCTGTCAGGTTTGGACCCCACAGGATGGGTAAGACACCTCGATAGGGAACAAGGGTGCTCCTCGTACGCTTGCAGTCTAATGAGGAGGAGTGAGATCACAGTGTGTACGGAAAAAACCAGTGTGGCAGTGCCAAAGGTGCTGAGTGAGCAGCGAGAGGAACAAGCAAAGTGAATTCAAAAGCAGTGGAAGAACTGTGGGCTTGGCAGTGAACTCTGAGCCTGCTGCGTGCCACTGACCAGGGCTTCAGAGACTGCCAGAAGCTGTGTCCCCTGCCTCTGAAGAGCTCACTGCCCAGCAGGGAGGTGAGGACTGAGGCCCAGGACACTGCCGGCAGCATGCACGGGCGGAGCAGAGGCTCCGGTGAGGCAGACTGAGCAGAGCAGAGAGCTGCTGGAGTAGTGGCGGGCTGAGCAGGACAGGATGGGGCGGGGCTGTGGCTGCAGCAGCTGAAGGGCCCAGAAAGCCTGGACACCGGGCCCGCTCAAGGAAGGCTTCTCAGAGCCTGCACCCCTCCTCCCACTGTGCTCTTTCCTTAGATGACAAGAGCGAAGATCCCAGGCTGGGGCCTCTCAGGGCAGATCAGGGCTCCTCAGTTGGAACTGGCATCCCTGTTACTCCTCACCCTCCTTTCTTCCTTATGTATCCATCACAGGGACTTTTCTGCAGTTCCTACACGGCAGCCCACTCATGTGAGAAGCTTTGATTTAACTGTAGAATGGTTACTCCTTTCTTTTAAAGGTTTGTGGTCAACCTGTTTGTCTTAGGAACTTTGTATACAGACAACCAGGAAGCTTCTGGAAAGTCGAGGGGAAATAATGATCATCTCTTTTTAAATCAGCATTATCAAGAAATAAGTTTTACTGATTACCAGTCATTTCATCCCAACCATCGAGACCACTTCCCTGAGCAGAACAGCCTAAATTTATTTCGTGAGCTAAGCAGTCATTTTGGCATCTGACGGGCATAGCCTTCCCAAGTCCTGGGCCCAGGTTCCTCATAGCTTCCCTCTGCTGGGCTGAGTGCAGGGCCCAGCATTCAGCAAGTGCACTGGTGAATTAGCACAGCTTTCTCTGAATCCTGAAGGTCACCCGGTGGAAGTGTGAGGACTGCCAATCAAAGCCGAAACAGCCGCAACTTTGTGAAAGGAAAGGTGATGCCTGAGGCTGGGGCAGAGTGGGCTCCTCCGCCACCTGTTCAGTGCCGCCACCTGCCATGCGGAGTTTGGCTGAGCGGCAGGAGGCAGCAGCCTGTCTCTGATACATCTTTGTACTCACCTCAGCCCTGCCTGCCTCTCCGAAGCTGGCGCTGGGCTAGCTGTCATGGCCCTCGAAAGCAGCTCTCCACAGAACATATGCAGTGAAAATTTAGACTCTTGGGACACTTAATTTATAACATACATAATAAAATAGTGGAGACAGTTCTGTGGTCATATAATTTTAGGAAATGTGACTACTGCATTCCCCTTGCCCATTGGCCTATTATGATTTCTGAAAAATCCTGTTTAATTTTATTTATTGTGGCTGCCCCAATTTTTTCATCACAGAGACTCTATTTTTATGTAACGCCTGTCAGCCCCTGATTGAACCTGGGTTTTCTAGCATGCCCTTGGGTTGAATGATGATGGTCTACAGGATCATCAGTGATAATTTGAGGTATACTGTTTTCCCAGGCTACTCTCAAAGAGACAAAGCCTTCTTGAACCAAAGGAGTAATTCTTTCACAACAACCAATGGGTAAGCAGATGGTAGCCCCACTGGTATCTCTGAAATCACATCACATGGGTGATCTCCTACTCTCTGCAGCCAACCAGTTCAGAGAGCTCCGGTAACCAGGGGGTTGTATAGAAGCAATGGGCATCTCTTCAAAAATCAAAAGCATGCTTCTTTTGTGACAGAAGGCAGCAGATGAAGAATATCCCCTCTAATAAATTAATACTTATACACTTTATTTAGAAAAACAAAGTTCCACATGTACACAGAAAGAGACAATCAGAGGACAGGAGAGATCACCTTCCCTTTAATCAAAGTTTGCTCTCTAGTACATAACTTTTTAGCCGAAGCAAGCACTGTATATGAACAAAAGAAGTTAGGGAACAGTTATTAAATGAACAGCACATACAAGCTCTTCTTCATATCACATCTTAAATCAAAATAAGATGTGAGATCAAATTTTAGCAAGCTTTTTGCCATCCATTCTTTCATTTAGCAAGGATATATTCAGTACATACTGTGTGTAAGATAGTCTTGAACCAAAAAGAAAAACAGAGTTTCGATAAGGTGCCAGTCTTGCCATAAAGAAGGTAGCAGGTTTTAGGGGAGATAACATGTAGGCTCTGATTTATAATCATAGGGCTATAAGTATGTATCTCATCATTGTATAATTGTCGTCACTGGGTTTTAAATAGAAGGCTCCTTAGAAGCTATCCAGTTCACACCCACCATGTTGACAAATGAGGAAACTGAGACTCAAGGAGACTGAGAGACGCAGGCAAGGCCACACACCTTTTGGTCACGGAGCTGAAGCAAGTGCACTGTCCTGCAATCAGGTTCCTCCTCCTTCTCCACAAAGAGGATGATCAGAACCCCAGAGAGCTGCAAGGGAAGTATTGTGAGGGCTCACAGGGAAGGCCCCTGACACAGAAGGCATTTAGGCTGGATCTTTTAAAATGTGTAGGACTTTGATGACACTTGAGGATGGAAGGGCATTCCAGGAGGGTGGAACAGCAAAACAAACGTTTAGAAACCAAGAAGTACAGATCAGGTTTGAATAACAGGCAAATAGTTCAGTGCTTAGTCAGATACTTGATAGAGTATACTTGTGGTGGAGTTGACCCTCCAAGGTAGGTAGAGCTGAGGCCTGGGTGGCCCAAAGAGTCAGACCAAGGGCTAGACCAGTTCAGTAAGATTCGGGTCTGAGTCATGCAGAGGAGCTGCAGAGGTCCTTTTGTCATCCGTGCCAAAGCAAGGCCTGCTGCAGAAGGGTGAGGGCAGCAAAGCAGGGAGGCAAGCACCGAGATGCTGGAGATTTAGTATACATCACTATGGTCCGCTGAAGAGCATACTGAGATCGTGAATGGTGTTACCTGGATGGTTCCTGGAGTAGAAAACAGGAGTGATGAAATCTTCTTTCCATAAAAGCAAGTTGCAGTCACCAGTTTCTCTCTCCAAAGTGGCTGTAGTCCTGTTCTTGGTAAAAACTGAACTTGAGGGAGAACTGTTATAAACCCTAAAAGCCCTTCCAAGCCTCGGGGTGACGTGAACCTTGTGAGCAGAACTACCACCGACAGGCCTGGAATCACCCGAGTAGGCAAAGGACCACTGAGTATTTTCCTCACTCTGGCCGTTGGGGCAGATGATGATTTCACAGTTTGATTTTTTTAATGTAGCTGTCCCCAACCTTTTTGGCACCTATCACCAATTTCATGGAAGACAGTGTTTCCATGGACCGGGGGATGGGGGTGATGGTTTCGAGATCCTTGGCCCAGAGGTTGAGGACCACTGCTTTAATGCATATTCTTTCTCTTTAAGAGAAACAAGTGCCCATCTTGGTGCTCAAACCACATCTGATCAGTATTTCCATTTTCTGAAACATCTTGGCGTCTTTTTCAACATCGTTTGCTTAGTAGAAGCAGGGAGATTTGCAAATGGATGTTTTAAATTCTCTTCCGAACGGATGATTTAGATCATCTTATATCTAAATATAAACAAGTAATCTCAGTTGAGTGTCCTAATTCTTTCAATGATTTAGACATCTGTTATTGTATAATCAAGATATTTATGTTTCTACATGACAAATGCTATAGATATTTGGCAATGTGATGATGCAGGCTCAGAACTGGGTCCCAGCTTATTGAAGCTGGAACACAGTCTGATCTAGACACTCCCCCTCAAAGTTATTCTTGTGAATCCTGCCTCTCCACACGATGCAATTCCACCCCAGCACACACACGCTCTCCCAAAGAGGTCTTCACCTGAATGCCAGCCAGGCTGTGAAAACACCTCCATTCCCCGTGACTACTGGGTTTGCTGCCATCTCTGGGAGGGGAAGGAGAACTGAAGGACCCTGGCTTTATGCTCAAAGCAGAGTCAACACACTCATTTTCACAAACTAAGAAGAATGAACAGGAGGGGGGAGAAAACAAAGTGGGAGGAAAGAAGGACATAAAGAGACAAGGAGAAAAGAAGGAGACGGACGCAGAATCAACTCACCCTGTGCCGATACACACCCCACAAAATAAAGGAGAAACACATAAACACCCCGGATGTTTGTGTGAATAAAGAAATCGCGTGTGTGTATCACAGTAGTAATTAAAACCTCTCAGTCAGATGCTATAGAGAGATTAGTTGTCACATTGTGTTAAAGGAATCCTTGCCTTATTCCCTAGAAGGGGACAGACTGCCTGCCGTCCTGTCATCTGTTCCTGTGCTAGATGAACCCTCAGCCAGGAGGCCTCGCTGGCAGACTCTGTGCTCAGAAGCCCTTAGCTACTGGGGAGTGTTCTCTCTGATAAATAAGAGAAATAGTGGACCACATCGATGCACCCAACTACTCCAGCCCTGGACCCCAACAGCCACCCAGTTGTCCTTAGGTTAAGACCTTAAACACCATCCAGAGACTTTCACTTCCCAGCCTCGCCTTTCAGGAAAGTGAATCATAAAGTTTAAAAGGCCACTGCAAAGGTCAGGCAGAGGGGCAAAAATAGAGGGACATAGGGAGAGAGGCCACCTGCCTGAAACTTAGGGACAGCTTCTGGTTGTCCTCCCTACCTGGCACTATGAGACCAGGAATGAGTGTCTTAACTTACCTGTGTATAAGGTGGGTGCATTGGACCTGTTGGTTCCAAGCTGTAATTCTCTCCAACTAAGCAAGCAGAGAAGACACTAGAGTCGATAGTGGAGTAAGCAGTTGGCTCAGTCAACATTTTATCAGCCCGATAGAAAAGAAAACCCAGGCAGACCAGTTCTTTTTCTTTTTGAAAAAATTTATTTTAATTGGAGGCTAATTACTTTACAATATTGCGGTGGTTTTTGCCATGCTGCTGCTAAGTCACTTCAGTCGTGTCCGACTCTGCGTGACCCCATAGACGGCAGCCCACCAGGCTCCCCCATCCCTGGGATTCTCCAGGCAAGAACACTGGAGTGGGTTGCCATTTCCTCCTCCAATGTGTGAAAGTGAAAAGTGAAAGTGAAGTCGCTCAGTCATGTCTGATACATTGACATGAATCAGCCATGGCTGTACATGTGTCCCCCATCCTCACCCTTGCTCTTACCTCCCTCCCCATCCCATCCCCCTGGGTCATCCCAGTGCACCAGCCCTGAGCACCCTGTCTTATGCATAGAACCTGGACTGGCGATCTATTTCACATATGGTAATATACATGTTTCAATGCTATTCTCTCGTATCATCCCACCCTCTCCCTCTCCCCCAGAGTCCAAAAGTCTGTTCTTTACATCTGTGTCTCTTTTGCTGTCTTGCATATAGGGTCATCGTTACCATCTTTCTAAATTCCATATATATGTGTTAGTATACTATATTGGTGTTTTTCTTTCTGACTTACTTCACTCTGTATAATAGGCTCCAGTTTCATCCACCTCATTAGAACTGATTCAAATATATTCTTTTTAATAGCTGAGTAAAACGGTAACCCACTCCAGTATTCTTGCCTGGAGAATCCCATGGACGAAGAAGCCTGGTAGGCTACAGTTCACGGGGTCGCAAAGAGTCGGACATGACTGAGCGATGGAACAGAACAGAATACTCCATTGTGTATATGTACCACAGCTTTCTTATCCATTCGTCTGCTGATGGACATCTAGGTTGCTTCCATGTCATTGCTACTGTAAATAGTGCTGCAATGAACATTGAGAAACATGTGTCTCTTTCAATTCTGGTTTCCTTGATGTGTATGCCCAGCAGTGGGATTGCTGGGTCATATGGCAGTTCTATTTCCAGTTTTTTAAGGAATCTCCACACTGTTCTCCATAGTGGCTGTACAAGTTTACATTCCCACCAACAGTGTAAGAGGGTTCCTTTTCCTGCACACCCTGTCCACCACTTATTGTTTGTAGACTTTTTGATAGCAGCCATCCTGATCAGCATGAGATGGTGCCTCATTGTGGTTTTGATTTGCATTTCTCTGATTATGAGTGATGTTGAGCATCTTTTCATGTGTTTGTTAGCCATCTGTCTTCTTTGGAGAAATGTCTGTTTAGTTCTTTGGCCCATTTTTTGATTGGGTCCCTTATTTTTCTGGAATTGAGCTGCAGGAGTTGCTTGTATATTTTCGAGATTAATTCTTTGTCAGTTGCTTCATTTACTATTATTTTCTCCCATTCTGAAAGCTGTCTTTTCACCTTGCTTATATTTTCTTTTGTTATGCAGAAGCTTTTGATTTTAATTAGGTCCCATTTGTTTATTTTTGCTTTTATTTCCAATATTTTCAGAGGTGGGTCGTGGAGGATCCTGCTGTGATTTACATTGAAGAGTGTTTTGCCTATGTTTTCCTCTAAGAGTTTTATAGTTTCTGGTCTTACCTTTAGATCTCTAATCCATTTTGAGTTTATTTTTTGTGTATGGTGTTAGAAAGTGTTCTAGTTTCATTATTTTACAAGTATTTGACCAGTTTTCCCAGCACCACTTGTTAAAGAGACTGTCTTTTCTCCATTGTATATTATTACCTCCTTTGTCAAAGATAAGGTGTCCATAGGTGTGTGGATTTATCTCTGGGCTTTCTATTTTGTTCCATTGATCTATGTTTCTGTCTTTGTGCCAGTACCATACTGTCTTGATGACTGTGGCTTTGTAGCAGAGCCTAAAGCAACTAGAAAAAGAAGAAATGAAGCACCCCAGGGTTAGTAGAAGGAAATAAATCATAAAAATTAGGGCAGAAATAAATGCAAAAGAAACAAAAGAGACCATAGCCAAAATCAACAAAGCTGAAAGTTGGTTCTTTGAGAATATAAATAAAATAGACTAACCATTAGCCAGACTCATCAAGAAACAAAGGGAGAAGAATCAAATCAATAAAACTAGAAATGAAAATGGAGAGATCACAACAGACAACACAGAAATACAAAGGATCATAAGAGACTACTATCAGGAACTATATGCCAATAAAATGGACAACTTGGAAGAAATGGACAAATTCTTAGAAAAGTATAACTTTCCAAAACTGAACCAGGAAGAAATAGAAAATCTTAACAGACCCATCACAAGCACAGAAATCAAAACTGTAATCAGAAATCTTCCAACAAACAAAAGCCCAGGTCCAGATGGCTTCACAGCTGAATTCTACCAAACATTTAGAGAAGAGCTAACACCTATCTTACTCAAAACTCTTCCAGAAAATTGCAGAGGAAGGTAAACTTCCAAACTCATTCGATGAGGCCACCATCACCCTAATACCAAAACCAGACAAAGGTGCTACAAAAAAAGAAAACTACAGGCCAATATCACTGATGAACATAGATGCAAAAATCCTTAACAAAATTCTAGCAAACAGAATCCAAGAACATATTAAAAAGATCATACATCATGACCAAGTGGGTTTTATCCCAGCTATGCAAAGATTCTTCAATATTTGCAAATCAATCAGTGTGATACACCACATTAACAATTGAAAGATAAAAGCCATATGATTATCTCAATAGATGCAGAGAAAGCCTTTGACAAAATTCAGTATCCATTTATGATTAAAACCCTCCAGAAAGCAAGCCAGGTTTTTGACTGAACTGACTGCTAGTTTGACTGAGAGGGCTTCCTGGGGGCTCAGACAGTAAAGAATCTGCCTACAGTACAGGAGACCCAGGTTCTATCTGTGGGTTGGGAAGATCCCCTGGAGAAGGAAATGGCTACCCACTCCAGTATCCTTGCCTGGAAAATTCCATGGACAGAGGAGCCTGGAAGGCTACAGTCCATGGGGTCGCAAAGAGTCAGACACGACTGAGTGACTATCACTTTCACTTTTTGATTGCATGGGCTAAATAGTTGGTCACAAAGAATTCACACAGACCACCTGAGAAAAACATGGATACTTGCTCTCCTAATCAACCACAACCTCTATGTGGGGTGATTTTTAAGCTACTATATAATCCTGCAATCCTACTCCTGGGCATATACCCAGAGAAAGCCATAATTTGAAATAATATATGCACCCCAATATTCATTGTATCACTATTCACAATAACAAAGACATGGAAACAATCTAAATGTCCATTGATAAATGACTCTATAAAGAAGATGTGGTACGTATCTGGAATATCATTCAGCCATTTTAAAAAATGAAATAATGCCATGTGGAGCAATATGGATGGACGTAAAAATTATCATACTAAGTGTAGTAAGCCAGCAAGTAAGAATACAAGTCCATACACAAACGAATGCAAGAATGTTCATATCATATGACATAGCTTATGCATGAAATCTAAAAGAAAATGATACAAATGAACGTGTTTACAAAACAGAAATGGACCCACAGACATAAAAAATAAACTTACAGTTGCCAATGGGAAAAGCAGAAGAGGGATAATGTAGGGGTCTGGGATTAACACACTACTATATATAAAACAGATGAACAATAAGAACGGACTGCATAGCACAGATAACTATCCTCAGTATTTTGAAATAACCTCTAAAGGAAAAGAATCTTAAAAAAAAAGAGTATATATGTATATATATGTGTGTATATATATATATGCATCACTTTGCTGTACAGTTGAAACTAATACAGCATTGTAAATGGTCTCTACTTCAGTAAAAAACTCATTATAAGCAAATTCTCCCTGTATTGTATCCACGTAATGCCTTTATCTGAAAGTTAATTGGAGGCAAGAAACGTCTTCAACACCAGTGAAGAAAGTTTTGAACACCATTGAGAAAGTTTTGAAAAGATGACTCAAAGAATGGGAGAAAATATCTGCAAATCATATATCTGGTAATGAACTTGTACCTGGAATATATAAGGAATGCTTATAACTCAATAATAAAAAGACAAATAACCCAGTTCTTTAAATGGTCAAGGCATCTAAATGGAGATTTCTCCAAAGACATAACACATGTTTAAAAAGCACATGAAAAGGTGTTCAAACATCGTCAACCCTCAGGAAAATTCAAATCAGAAGGAATTACCTTTACAACCACTAGGATGGCTACAACCAAAAAGATAGCAATCACAAGAGTTGATGAGGATATGGAAAACAAGGATATGGAGAAATTGGAAACTTCGTACCCTGCTGGCAGGGATGGAAAATGGTGCAGTTGCTTTGGAAAATAGTCTAGCGGTACCTAAAAAAGTTAAACAGAGTTACCATATGATCCAGCAATTCTATTCCTAGATATATGCACAAGAGAAATAAGAATACAAGTCCATACACAAACGAATGCAAGAATGTTCATAGCATGTATTGTTATTAATCAAAGTTTGATCCTAAGACTTACATGTTCTAGGAACTAGGCCCCATCAGATGAGCTGTGGGTGGTTAGACTCAACAGCAATGAATTACTGTAGGAGGCTGCTCAGTTCAGTGAGTTCAGTTCAGTTCAGTCGCTCAGTCACGCCAGGCCTCCCTGTCCATCACCAACTCCTGGAGTTCACTCAAACTCATGTCCATCGAGCTGGTGATGCCATCCAGCCATCTCATTCTCTGTCATCCCCTTCTCCTCCCACCCCCAATCCCTCCCAGCATCAGAGTCTTTTCCAGTGAGTCAACCCTTCTCATGAGGTGGCCAAAGCATTGGAGTTTCAGATTTAGCATCAGTCCTTCCAGTGAACACCCAGGATTGATCTCCTTTAGAATGGACTGGTTGGATCTCCTTGCAGTCCAAGGGACTCTCAAGAGTCTTCTCCAACACCACAGTTCAAAAGCATCAATTCTTCGGCGATCAGCTTTCTTCACAGTCCAACTCTCACATCCATACATGACCATGGGAAAAACCATAGCCTTGACTAGACGGACCTTTGTTGGCAAAGTAATGTCTCTGCTTTTTAATATGCTATCTAGGTTGGTCATGACTTTCCTTCCAAGGAGTAAGCGTCTTTGAATTTCATGACTGCAATCAGCATCTGCAGTGACTTTGGAGCCCAAAAAAATAAAGTCTGACATTGCTTCCCCTGTTTCCCCATCTATTTCCCATGAAGTGATGGGACCAGATGCCATGATCTTTGTTTTCTGAATGTTGAGCTTCAAGCCAACATTTTCACTCTCCTCTTTCACTTTCATCAAGAGGCTTTTGAGTTCCTCTTCACTTTCTGCCATAAGGGTGGTGTCATCTGCATATCTGAGGTTATTGATATTTCTCGCAGCAATCTTGATTCCAGCTTGTGCTTCTTTCAGCCCAGCGTTCCTCATGATGTACTCTAGTTGTTTCAAAACATCTGTTTTCCCTTTCTTCCACAGCAATCAACTATGAGCTGCATACCACATAGCTAAGTCTGGGTATTTGATTAAGTTCTGGCCAGCGGAATGGAAGTAATATACACCATTTCTGGGTACCTTTAAAATAATTGGCCATATGTTTCCCTGGGTCCTTCCCTTTTAAAAAATTCTTTCAGCTGTCTGGGAGAGAAGCAAACACTGGAGCAAACGCCTTTGTCCACAAAGGGATGACACCGTTTATTACAACAGAGCTGTTCTACCAGTGCTGAGCCCTATAATTACTGCTGGACTGTGACATAAGAGAAAAATAAATTTCTATCAAGTTTAAACCATTGTGGTTTTGGAATTTCCTTGTCATATTTACTCAGACTGTGCTCTGATAGAATCAAGCTGCCCACTGTGAATATGATTGATGTGTAAATCGAATGCTACTTTGTCATTCCTGCTACATACTCTACATTTCCCCAAACAGGAATGCATACTTCTCTCTACTGAGTACCTTTTTCCTATTCAGTATCATGGGAAACTGAATTAGAAGCTCTGTTAATAGATAGTATTAAGATTGGTGGTTGATTGTTAATTTAAATGAGTTGGTAAAAGTGGAGAATCATTTTGAAATGATAGAAACATGCTACATTCAACATTTCATTTTATTTCATGTGAATACTTCACGGAAGTCTCTTTTAAAGAAAGCAGTAGATGATTGGCACTCTGTGAGCCATATTGGACGATTAGGATGACAGTCACTTTGCAAGGATAGTAAAGCAGAAACCTGGAGGAGGACTGGATCCATATCAACCTCATGAAACTGTCATTTGAGTCTGACTGCTTGCCTCCAAGCTTCTGTTCCTGGAGAGATACTGTGGGCATCAGTCTGTAAGTTTATGCAAGGAATGGAGAGTGGTTTTCAATTCAACATATTTATTAAGGCTCTGGACAGAGGTTCGTGACATTGTACAGGAGACAGGGACCAAGACCATCCCCATGGAAAAGAAATGCAAAAAAGCAAAATGGCTGTCTGAGGAGGCCTTATAAATAGCTGTGGAAAGAAGAGAGGCGAAAGGCAAAGGAGAAAAGGAAAGATATAAGCATCTGAATGCAGAGTTCCAAAGAATAGCAAGGAGAGATAAGAAAGCCTTCCTCAGTGATCAATGCAAAGAAATAGAGGAAAACAACAGAATAGGAAAAACAAGAGGTCTCTTCAAGAAAATTAGAGATTCCAAGGGAACATTTTGTGCAAAGATGGACTCGATAAAGGACAGAAATGGTATGGACCTAACAGAAGCAGAAGATATTAAGAAGAGGTGGCAAGAATACACAGAAGAACTGTACAAAAAAGATCTTCACGAGCAAGATAGTCACGATAACGTGATCACTGACCTAGAGCCAGACATCTTGGAATGTGAAGTCAAGTGGGCCTTAGAAAGCATCACTACGAACAAAGCTAGTGGAGGTGATGGAATTCCAGTTGAGCTATTTCAAGTCTTGAAAGATGATGCTGTGAAAGTGCTGCACTCAATATGCCAGCAAATTTGGAAAACTCAGCAGTGGCCACAGGACTGGAAGAGGTTAGTCTTCATTCCAATCCTAAAGAAAGGCAATGCCAAAGAATGCTCAAACTACCGCACAATTGCACTCATCTCACACGCTAGCAAAGTGATGCTCAAAATTCTCCAAGCCAGGCTTCAGCAATATGTGAACCGTGAACTCCCAGATGTTCAAGCAGGTTTTAGAAAAGGCAGAGGCACCAGAGATCAAATTGCCAACATCAGCTGGATCATGGAGAAAGCAAGAAAGTTCCAGAAGAGCATCTATTTCTGCTTCATTGACTATGCCAAAGCCTTTGACTGTGTGGATCACAGTAAACTGTGGAGAATTCTGAAAGAGATGGGAATCCCAGATCACCTGACCTGCCTCTTGAGAAACCTGTATACAGGTCAGGAAGCAACAGTCAGAACTGGACATGGAACAACAGACTGGTTCCTAATAGAAAAGGAGTGCGTTAAAGCTGTATATTGTCACCTTGCTTATTTAACTTATATGCAGAGTACATCATGAGGAACGCTGGGCTGGAAGAAGCACAAGTTGGAATCAAGATTGCTGCGAGAAATATCAATAATCTCAGATATGCAGATGACACTACCCTTATGGCAGAAAGTGAAGAGGAACTCAAAAGCCTCTTGATGAAAGTGAAAGAGGAGAGTGAAAAGGTTGGCTTGAAGCTCAACATTCAGAAAACAAAGATCATGGCATCTGGTCCCATCACTTCATGGGAAATAGATGGAAAAACAGTGGAAACAGTGTCAGACTTTATTTTTTTGGGCTCCAAAATCACTGCAGATGCTGATTGCAGCCATGAAATTAAAAGACGCTTACTCCTTGGAAGGAAAGTTATGACCAACCTTGATAATATATTAAAAAGCAGAGACATTACTTTGCCAACAAAAGTCCGTCTAGTCAAGGCTATGGTTTTTCCCATGGTCCTGTATGGATGTGAGAGTTGGACTGTGAAGAAAGCTGATCGCCGAAGAATTGATGCTTTTGAACTGTGGTGTTGGAGAAGACTCTTGAGAGTCCCTTGGACTGCAAGGAGATCCAACCAGTCCATTCTAAGGGAGATCAATCCTGGGGGTTCATTGGAAGGACTGATGCTAAAGCTGAAACTGCAATACTTTGGCCACCTCATGCAACGAGTTGACTCACTGGAAAAGACTCTGATGCTGGGAAGGGTTGGGGGTGGGAGGAGAAGGGGACGACCGAGGATGAGATGGCTGGATGGCATCACCGACTCTGTGGACTTGAGTCTGAGTGAACTCCGGGAGTTGGTGATGGACAGGGAGGCCTGGCGTGCTGTGATTCATGGGGTCGCAGAGAGTCGGACACGACTGAGCGACTGAACTGCACTGATTAAGGGGTAATCAATTAAGAGCATTTGCAGAGTAATCAGATTCTGGACCGAGCGGAAGTCCAAAACAAGCAAATTAGAGTTAAAAGACATGTCATTCAAGCTACAGAAAGACTTAATAAATGTCTCTATTCCACAGTAAGTACATCTCTCTTGTGAATAGAATTCTTGGAACCACTGGATCCATCATTTTATTTTCTCTCTAGTAGTACTAAAAACTGCTGATGATTTTAAATTTCCAGTTCTGGGTTTTAAAGTTACCATCACTTCAATGTATAATATGAGACAAGCTATAATCAAGTTGAATGGCTTGCAGTTTAATTGGTTTTCTTAGCCTCAAATTACTCTAGGGACATTTCTTCTATATTGGCTACAACCATTGCCTTGGCTTCCCCAGCCAAGTTCCATAATTAGTTGAACTAAAATTATTACAAGAGAATATGTCATTGGCTATGATAAAAGCCAAAGTTATGTTTGTGTAACTTACAGAGGTCCAAGTTGGAAAGGATTTGAAGTCCATTATCAGACCTCTGTATTAGTTCCTAAGGAAAATTCCACCTAAGCTATCTTGAGACATGGTATAGAAACATTTGAAATTTACCAAAATGATAAAATAGCTAAATGAACGCTTGCTCTGTATTATTTTTAAAAACAATTTAACATAGGAAATAAAACTTTGGTCATGGAAAAATAAAATAATTATGAAATAAAAGAGTCTCTACCATTCATTCATTCAGGCCCTCGTAAATTCGGCAGATCTTTATCGAGGGCCTCTGATTGGCTGTGTTAAATGCAGAATGTGACTGTGGCCACTACCAGACCATCAAAGACCAGTGTCTCTTCTCTAAATGTAGAGTTGTGGCTGGAATGTGGCTGCCAGCCAGGACGACATGCTTGAACTCTTGTACAAATGACTGACCAGTTCTGGCCCAAGCAATGTGAGTGTAAGTGATGTGTGCTACTTACAAGCCAAGTTTGTTACTATCCCTCCCCGTTTCTCTTTCCTTCTGTTTTAACTTTGGAGACTTTGTTAAGGTGGTGGCATCACAAGATGGAAGGAGCCTGGACCTTTGAGTCACCACTTGTTGGAGAGCCTGCCAGGAGAACCACTCAGCCAGGAGCACTGCCCTGGATTTTATGTGATCAAGAAAAATATCTTATTTTGCTAAATCACAGATTTTGGGGGTTGTTTTGCTACAGCTCTTAACCTATCCTGATTAATACTTAATATGTAGGATTGGGGATAACAAAATTCCCATTTATTACAGGCAACTGGTCCCACTATTATGATCTTATTACATTGTTATGTAACTTTATTAGAAAATATTGGGGGTTTGTGAGAGTCTCTCTCTGGGGATCTGAAAAACCTTTACACAACAGACTCTCACCAAAGAATGAGAACAACTCCAAATTAAGTGCATTTTGGCAAACATTTTGAGCATAATTTGGAAATTAAAGTCTCTGAAAGGCAATTGCCTAGTTTACTGAGTGGAATGTTGGAAGAGATAGCATATGAAGCCACTGGGGACATGTACATTTTTAATAGGAATGCTCTATAACGTCTGGAAGATCCAGCACCAATAGCTTGACTGTTTAGTTCTTCCAACCCATGCCCTCCAAGCCTTCAGATGTCTGATTTATGAGAAGCTACACCATCAGGTTAGATGTGACATGGCACCACAGAACGGGAAGTCCAACAGTCAGGGGATAATGGCCCGGGTGTTGGGGCCTCAGAATGCAGCCACGACCTCTCAAGCCTAACTCTTTCTAGAATTTCCAATATGCTTTTCTTTCCCAGACTCATAAACTAGAAGAGAATACCATACATAGAGAAATCCTAAAAGTTTCACATTACATTTACCATGACTACATGCAACTCATTCAAGTATTTTCTGTTCTACTTCCTTTTATAAAATGCTGATTGGAAGCTGATAACTGTCTTCATGACCCACTAATGAATCAGAACTCTCCATTTGAAAACTGTACCATCATGACTGTTCCCTTTTCACCTTAAAATCCTCTTTCCCCTATGCTCTGTCCTTAACTAAAGTCTGCAGTTAAGAAGGTTTCATAAACTTTCAACCTATTGAGAATTTGAGTCAAATTTTTACCTTCACAAGAAATACTTGAATTTTTTAGCCTTAGAGCTAAAAGAAACCTCAGATCTCTTTTTCTTTAATAAGTGAGTTGACAAATAAATCCAGAAAGGAAAAGTTCTCTTTTAATTTGTTTTATTGTGGAAGAAAATTTTGTGGCTTCCCAAGTGGCTCAGCAGTAAAGAATTTGCCTTCCAGTGCAGGAGACACAGGTTTGATCTTTGGGTCAGGAGGATCTCCTAGAGAAGGAAATGGCAACCCATTCCAATATTCTTGCCTGGAAAATCCCATGGACAGAGGACCCTGGTGGGCTACAGTCGGTACTGTGCTTAGTCACTCAGTCATGGCCAACTCTGCGACCCCATGGACTGTATAGCCCACCAGGTACCTCTGTCCATAGGATTCTCCAGGCCAGAATACTGGGAGTGGGTAGCCATTCCCTTCTCCAGGGGATCTTCCCGACCCAGGGATCAAACCTGGGTCTCTTGCATTGCAGGTTGATCCTTTACTAGCTGAGCTAAAAGGAAATTCCAGGCTACAGTCTATGGGGTCCTGAAAGAGTCAGACACAACTGAGCGACTGAGCACAAGAAAACTTACCATAAGATCTATGCTCTTAACAGAACTTAAAGTATATAGCCATAAACTCTGAGGGATTTCAGCTGCACTGTCAGTTTGAAAATGTATCAGTATATTTCACTCGTACACTGTCAGTTTGAAAGTATCTCAGTATATCTCATCAGCATAGTGAGTTCTTTTTTAGCATTAAACTCACTTTTTTTTTTTAAAGTGAGTTTAATTACTTTACAGTGCTGTGTTAATCTCTGCTGTACAACACGAGTCAGGCATATGTATACATGTATCCTCTGCCTCTTGAGCCTCTCTCTCCATCCCACCTCTCTAGGTTGTCCCAGAGCACTGAGCTGAGCTCCCTGAGTGATACAGCAGCTCCCCACTAGCTATCTATTTTACATGTGGTATTGTACATGGCTGGTGATGGAGCTGGGGATCAGAACCCAACTCCCACGATACGGGCCATTTTCAGTCATTACTCTGCCACTTTACCAAATGAATGATTGTGCCCTCCCATTACCAGTTTCAAGATTAATGACATGTGAAGAGCTTTGTGGGGACAGGGTGTTGAATACATGGAAGAGCCTCAAACTATGTATGTTTGTATGTATTTTTGATGATCAAGTAAGCTATCTCATTTACTGAAAAATCTATTCCTTCATATAGTTCTTTCTATACGTTCTTCCTATATAGTTCTTCATATAGTTCATATAGGGTTTCCCTTGTGGCTCAGCTGGTAAAGAATCCGCCTGCAATGTGGGAGACCTGGGTTCGATCCCTGGGTTGGGAAGATTCCCCTGGAGAAGGGAACAGCTACCCATTCCGGTATTCTGGCCTGGGGAATTCCATGGACTGTATAGAGTCGGATGTGACTGAATGACTTTCACTTCATATAGTTCTATGGAATTTTTAATTGTGATAAAATACACATAACACAAAGTTTACCATCTTAACATTTAAAAATATACAGTGATATTAAGTACATTGTATTGTTATGCAAACATCACCAGCATCTGTCTTCAGGTCCCTTTTCATCTTGCAAAACTGAAACTATATCCATCAACAATAACTCTCAATTTTCCCCTTCACTCAAACCCTGGCCACAACCATCCTACTTTCTGTCTCTACCTCAAACTGTATTTTCAGGTAGCTTTTTAAATCTAGGCCACCCAGCCACAGATGTGGAGTGCACAGGCAGGATAGCAGGCCAGCTCCATTTAGATGTGCACAGCATCCTAATTTTAAATGCTGCTCCTGGGCTTGGCAGGTGATGAAGGTGGACATCAGTTGTCTCTGAAGCAGCTCATGAAATCAAGGGAAATGTTAGCCTGAGGAAGCAGAGCTGGTGCAGAAGGCAGGCAAAGACAGCGAGAAGGCAGACATTGATCAGCACCCCGCACTCTGACACGGAAGCCAACTCTCTGGGGACAGGGAGGGCGGACATTGACTGACAGCAGTAGAGATACGAGCAGCGGTGCACCATTAATCGCCACAGGCTCCAGGGAGTCCATCCCCCTGCGGACGAGGACAAACTGGGCAGGCTGTTGGGGACACCCTCAGTCACCCTGGAGGCATAACTGCATGTCCCTTACCTTTGCAACTTGCATTCCTAGGTGCCTGTGACATTTATTTCCTGACCTCAGGGTGAAACTCGTAAAGGCAAAATTACCCCAACCCAGAAACTTCCAAGCCATCAGGCTTAATCCATGTAAATCATTACTGTAAATGACAACAGCTACAATGGACAGTCATGTGGACCCTTCAGCCATGCTCTTATCTCTTTCCTGTTTGTCTCAACCAAAATACATATTTTTTCTATCACACTCTTAATCCCTTATATTAATGGTAGACTCGCCTTATGTAGGCAAGGGAAACAATTTGCAAAAGTCATTCTATGAGCCACAGAGAGCCATTCACAGTGAGGAGAGGTAGCCATGGCCATGGATCACCAGCATTAGTAAACAGTTCTTATAACAAGAGCCACATTTAAGCATTAATAAATGGTTGGGTGGGTTCAGTTCAGTTCAGTTCAGTCGCTCAGTCGTGTCCGACTCTCTGCGACCCCATGAATCACAGCACACCAGGCCTCCCTGTCCATCACCAACTCCCGGAGTTCACTCAAACTCATGTCCATCGAGTCAGTGATGCCATCCAGCCATCTCATTCTCTGTCGTCCCCATCTCCTCCCACCCCCAATCCCTCCCAGCATCAGACTTTTTTCCAGTGAGTATCTCCACCCCCTCCCCCCAAAAAATACGTAATAGTCAAGGAGAAAATAACAGGGCATCCCCCTCAGTCTGTACTTCACATCAAGAAGAAACTCCAAAAGTAACAAGATAATAGAAGCAACAAACTCTTTAGGAGTGTCATGCAGTGTGAATTGCCAAGGAATGCACTAGGCTCCCAAAATATTTACAACAGAGCCCTGGATTTGGTGGGAGACACTCGAGTTTCAGTTTAGGCTCTGGCTTTCACCAGCTGTAATCTTGAATAAGACACAAACTCTCTGAATCTTTTTTGTTTTAATTTGGCAAAATGGATATAGTACCACTAGCCTCTGCGTTTTTCACCATACTGTGAAGATGAAATGAGATAATGTAAATAAAGTACCCTAAACCTAAGTAGTGAAGGCACAGTATTAATATTTATACGCAGCTACCCACACATATATGTAGTCACACATGTCATGTACACACACAGGAAAAGAATTTTGATTAGTTTCATCATTAAGAATTCTTCAGCAGTGCTTATGAGAATTTCTGCCTGGCTTCTGCCCTAGGAGTATTCATTCAATTCTGTGAAATAAATTCAAGTTACAGGAAATACATTGCTATTTGCAGGGTTTTGGTACACCTGAAACAAAAGATGGTGTGTCAGGGAGGTAATCACTTTGCACTGTGTGAGTGATGGGGAATATATAGCGCAAAGTTATCTGGACGAATCATCCTAATGTTTGGCACGGATGCTGTGCATTTCCAGGGTACGGTAGAGGGGCCTGGAATCACGTTTTATAAACTGCAGTGAGAATCCCACGTTCCTGCTTGTGATGGCAGTTCTGTTTGTCCTCCTCGTGGACGTCGGCGTGCACGCATCACCCCTGTTTAACGGCAGCTATGGAAGTTGCATAGTGCTACGATCTCAACATCTGTGTCCCTCTCCAAATTCACATGTTGAAATCCTAACCCTCAAAGATAGCAGTGTTAGTAGGTGGAGTCTTTGGGAGGTGATTAGGCTGTGAGGGTGGAGTTTTCATAAACGGGATTAGTACTCTTATAAAAACAGACTGCACAGAGGTCCCCCGGCCCTTCCATCATGTGAGGACACAGCGAGATGTCTGTGACACGAAAGAAAGCCCTTATCTAACAACGCTGACACCCTAGTCTTGGACTTCCCGGCCTCTGGAACCATGAGAAAAAGTTTGTTTATAAGCTACCCAAGCTGCAGTATGTGTTATACAAGCCCAAACAGACTAAGACACACAAGGAGGTGTTCAACAGGGGTCTGAGGAATAATTTTAGAAGAGAAGAAATGTGAATCAGGCCAGCTCATTCCAATCTGAAGGCTAAAGACGATGTAGGCACAAAGGGTCTGTGTACACAGCACTCTTCGCACGAGCAAGTCTGCGACATGCCCGTCAGAGTGTCTGTCTGCTGGCGTTCCAGTTGCTGTTGCTCAGTTGTAAGTTGTATCTGACTCTTTGTGACCCCATGGACTGCAGCATGCGAGGCTCCTCAGTCCTTCCCTATCTCTGCAAGTTTGCTCAAATTCTAAAAGAATCTATCTTTCATAATTTGATGCCTTTTGGTTGACTTGCAAATTGCCTCCCGAGGTCAATGGCACGGCGTTTTGTCCATCGACTTTTTAAATTTTATTTATTTATTTTAATTGGAGGATAATTACTTTACAATGTTGTGATGGCTTTTGCCAGATCATCAACACGCCTCCCCAGTCCTGAACCTCCCCATACCCCCTCTCCAAACCGTCCAGGTTGTCACAGACCCTGGGTGCCCTGCTTCACGCACCGAACTCACACTGGTCATCCATTCTACATACGGTAGTGCGTATGTTTCAAAGGTATTCTCTCAAATCATCCCACAGAGTCCAAAAGTCCATTCTTTACGTCTGTGACTCCTTTGCTGTCTTTAGGCATCTATCTTTGTGACTTTTATATCTGAACTTGTAGTTACCTTCCCTGAGAACAACTCAATTCATATTTCTAAAGTATTTCATATAAAGTTCGTGTCTAACTCTGCCCTGTGCTCTTTGGTGCCATGAACAGTCAAGTGCCCACAATTTGGAGCTCGTAAAAGTCAAGTTTGGTCTCAGCTCTTTAGACACAACTTTAGCTTAACATCTCCCCAATCCCCACATCTAGACAGCAAAGAAATCTCCTTCCTTCCCAGAGGGAGGACTCTCCTTAGCCCCAGAGGAAAAGCAGACCTTGAGGGCTGAAAGAAAAAAAGTAACGGTTCCTCTCATCCCTCGCTCTTGCCGAGTTATTTGCTCAGAAGCTCAGAGAAAAATATTCCCTGATTAAAAATCATGGTCATATTCTTTCTTTTCTATACTTCTCTTTCCTCAGATGTGTGCCTGCAGCAGGACCAAGGAGCCATGAAACACCATGGATGAGAGCCTTGCTCCGGAAGCAGGCAGACATGAGGTTAAACACCAGCCTTTTTTAGCCTTACTTTCCTCATCATCTGTAATATTTGGCTAACAGAACCCATCACAGGTGGATGTATAAGCGTTAAATAACACATGAAAACCACTTAGCACAGTGTCTATAAAATAACAAGTGTCAATTCATGTGTGTCATTATCATTTGCTGGAAATATGTCCCTCCCGCGTAAAGGTTAGAGCTTGTGTCGGACAATTCAGCCTTACCTAAAAGACAGGTTCAGGCAACCCATCATGGAGCATTTGGCACTTAATGTGACAGAAGAAGAAAACAAAAGGAACAGACTACAGGGTGATAGAGTCTGTGGTCCATTTACAGATCCACGGCAAATGAAAGTGGAGTTTATGAGACACGAGGGCCAGAGCCCAGCTTGGCTTTTTCTATGCAACTAGTAGTCAATCCATCAGAAAAGCTCAGTGATTCGGTTATTAATATTTGACTCCGTTGCCCAGTTACTGGGGGGTAGTAAGTATAGTGCAGATTCTGGTGGAAACTATCCCAGTCGCATTGGTTTGCACAGAGAGGAGGGAACGGTGAAGAGTGGCTTTTGTTTTTTAAATCTCAGCACACAGATGGATTTGAGGGGAGAAAAGAGTTGAGGAGGAGAGCAAACACAGCTTCCCTTTGTCCATCTGTCAGAACTGGCACCAAGTTCTTGGCAATCTCTTGGGAGCCCCTGTGCCTGGGCTGGGTTAACTAGGCCCCATCCATTTAAGAATATTTGATTTGATTGCACAGCAAAATGCTTTTGAAAAGCTGGGCTATTATCCCTGAAATAGAAAAATTAAAAAAATTTGAAAAGCAGCTTTGAAGTCAGCTACCCAAATGAAACTTGTGACATCAGAGCGATGGCAGATAAGTGGGAGGCAGAACAAGGGGATCATTGACCGCCGAGTGGGCCAGGCTGGTGCCACACTTTACACCCTACCAATATAAGTCAAGGATGAAAGATGCTGCGGGCAGCTCGCCTGACCCCGTGCTCTGTTATCTCCAGTTGATTGCACGGTGTTTCACTGTGAACAATCCCTCACTGTCTACCGGGTGCAGGTGAATCTCAGCAGAACAGGGGCCTGGGCAGCTTGGCCAGGATAGACAGATGCCATGCATAGCACAGGGGGCCAGAGGAGGGCTTGCTCCAATCAAGCACCGTCTTTATTACTCCTCTTATCCCTTGGATGCTGAGGACAGAACAGCTAAGTGCAAATCAAGGGCAGCAAAGTAAGACCAGTGGGTGTGTGGTGACAGACAGGCCGCCCTCTCTCCAACTGACAGAGAGCATCAAGAGACTGCAAACAAGCCCCAGCTGCCACACTGGCCCCTGTGTATTTACATACAGCGAATAAGAACCACGTTATAGCAAAAGTTTGAACAAACCTGGATTGAGTTCTTGCATCCCTTAGTGCATAACAACTAGTTACTGAAAAAGTTCAGTGGTTCTCCAAGTTGAGCATGCATCAGAGTCACCGGAGGACCTGGTGAAACAGCTTGCTGGGCCCACTCCCAGAGCTTTTCATTTGTTCTAACAAATGTTCAGCTGATGGAGATGCTGCTGGCTCAGGGCCCATACTCTGAAGGCCACTGGTCTTTACAGTAAATATGTGTTGTGTTCAATCATCATTAAAAATCAGATTCATTTGAGTTTGATACAGTTCAACGAGAGTCAGTGCTGTATATACTAAGCGCCAAGGGTACAAAGATGAATAACAAACTGCAGTGAAACAGTTCAACACAATCTAAGTTCTATCTAGAAAGGTGGGGATGTATGCAGCACGTGTGTTAGTCACTCAGTCGTGTCTGACTCTGTGACCTCATGGATTGTAGCCCATCAGCCTTCTCTGTCCATGGGATTCTCCAGGCAAGTATACTGGAGTGGGTTGCCACTTCCTTCTCCAGGGGATCCATCTAGAAAAAATTAGATCAAATATAAGTCCACTGGTATCAAATAAACCCAAAGGGTCATTCAAGGAATCAGTAGAGTGGGTTTCCAACTTTAACAGAAAGAAGTAAAGATATTTTGTATCATCATTAAGAATGGATGGAACAAGCCATTTAGGAAGGGAATTTGGCAGAAAAATCATTTACTCTGCTGGAGAAAATTTTTCAGGACAGAGGCAGAATTGCTGTGAATGTCTAAAGGATACACCGTGGAATAGAAATTCATGAAGCTCAGGGTGAGGATGTGTGGGTGGACATGGAAGGACAGAGGGACAGAAGTAGAGCCAGTGTCAGCCGCACAAGCAGGTGGGGGAAACAAAATAACTCTGAGTCCAGTTTCCACTGGAGTCTGGCTTAGGCACCTGTGAAAGAGCTGACCCTGCGGATCTTTCAAGCCTTCTTCCGTGCTGTTTCAACCTCTCTCACTGCCTCAGGGACTCGACACAGCCCTGAACTTCCCTCAGTTTTGTAGAGTAGTTGAGGCCGAAGAGGAGAATCTCCTCTCAGTTCATTCAATGGCATTTAATAGCAGCACTGAACAGCTCCCATGTTCCCAGTAGTGCACTGGGCTCAGCGGGGGTGGGCTCTACCCTCATAAGCATGTGACATCACCACTGTCTTCAGGAACCTTCCAGGAGACAAGAAGGCACTCTTAAGAAGTTGCTTTTCATTGACTAGCAATTTCAAAACTACCATAAGAGGTGCTGCGAGGTGCAAGTGAAAAGGGCCCGATGACTAATTCAGAGTAGGCAAGCAGGGCTGCGGAAGACGGAATAGTCTCCACTGAGGAGCAAGATGGGGACTCAGAGTGTAAAATGAGCAGATGCAATACAGCTGGAGAGGCTAAAGGAAGAGAGAGAAAGGGCGGGACAGAGGGCGGGAGGGAGAAAGGAAGACAGAAAAGAGGAGAGAAGGAAGGAGGAGAGAGAGAGAGAGAGAGAGAGAGAGAGAGAGAGGGAGGGAGAGGGCGGGAGGGAGAAACGCCGGGAATGTGCGTCGCACGTGTGTGTCAATCACTCAGTCGTGTCTGACTCTGCGACCCCGTGGACTGTAGCCCACCAGCCTCCTCTGTCCCTGGGATTCTCCAGCCAAGAATACTGGAGTGGGGTGCCACTTCCTTCTCTGGGGGATCTTCCCGACCCAGGGACCGAAGCCCGGGTCTCCTGGATTGCAGGCAGATTCTTTACCATCTGAGCCACCAGGGCAGCCCACTGAAGAGCAATACACAGCTTATCTTGGCTGAATCAAAGGGTTTGAACCACATACATCAGGTGAAGAGACTGAGCAAACTGCTGAAGGCTGTCCTGAGGAATTCTGACATCATTTTCCAGATAACAGGAGGTCAAGCATGCATTTCACTCATTCATCTGTCTAATTCCTTATGGAGCCCATTCTGCAGGCCAAGAACAGGGTTCACTTGCAGGCTTAGAAATCAGTTAAGACTAACCCTTGCCCTGAAAGTGTGCACTGTCCAGTAGGGAGACCCCGTGGAATAAGATAATAATACAAAGCAGCAAATACGACGAGGGGAGTTTGCACAAGGACAGTGGAGGTCAAAGGAGGCCGCAGGTGGCTGTCCTTGGGGGCACTTAGGAGAAGGTTCCTGAGACCGAGCCCCTTGGACTGGGACTTGGAAATGGCAGGCGCCTGGAGACAGGCAGCAAAAGCAATCATTGCTGCTCAGTGTGGTCACCCAAGGCTGCGTCTCACTTTTCTCTTCCACCAATCCTGCGTCGTGGGTGAATGAAGGAATCACTGAAGGAGGGAAGAAAGGGAGGGGAGGAAAAAGGCCGGGCGGGAGGGGGAGGAGGACGGCACAGGCCGCAGGACGGCAGCATGGCAGAAGGAACTAGGACGGGTGACGGACGTCAGCCGAACATCCTGGTGTGCGCATGGCGGCCTCCAGAGCGCAGAAGGGCGCCCAGCGGGGCAGCCAACAGGTGACCGCCAAAGAGACATTCTTTCAGAGGAGGGAAAAGTCCCATATTCCTTCCAAGCACCCTGTTTGTGGCTGACTATCTGCCTGATTTTCTTTCTACTCAGGGACAAATGTCCCCTGGCTGGGAGACAGGACAGTCGATTGGTCTTTGCTCTGGCTTGAGGGGCACCCAAAGTGCCTCCCTCTGTTCTGCCCCAGTCCAGAGGCTGGTTCGTGGCTTCGCAACTCCACAGACTTCTCGCGTGGGTTAGTCCCTCCCACAGACCGGGACTCCTTGTCTCCAGAAAGCCACAGTTAGGAGGAGTACACGTCAGTCAGAAGCTCCATCACCCCTTCCCCCAAGCCTATTAGCTAGCTTCTATAAATTGAAAGAAAGGATCTTTAAAAGGGGAACCCCATAAGGAAAACTATCTTGCTATGAAAGTTAACCTAGGACCACCCTGCCAGTGAGTAATAGGAAGACTAGTTGTTTTTTCAAAGCATGTCTCAGAGCCTAGCAAACAATCTATCTGAGTAGACCATTTCTGTGAAAAGCAAACTTTCAACAGTTAGAAGATCAAAGGAGTGATTCCAGGTCAGAAGTAGATTTCAGATTTCTTTTGTCATTGGTGTGTATTCCATTAAGCATCATTCTTCAATCTCTTACCACCCGCTCCTCCCCCATTCCTAAGTGTAATTTCACCTTAGAGAGGAGCTACGCTGGCCTGGGATACTGAACTGAGGTAACTTGGGGGTTATGTGGCCCAAGCACACTCCATAAGCAATTTTCCCCGTCAGTCAATTTCTTCTGTTAGCAAGAAGGACCCCCAGTACGGCTGCTGCTGTGGTTGGATCCCAGGTCACCTCTGTGCCCTGGGTAATTTAGGAGCCTCTTTGATTATGCAGGTGAATAGCTCTACTTGTTTCCCCAGCAGATGTTTGGTTGAAGTTCCTTCCCTGTGATTATGATTTTCTTTGGTCAAAAGGAGAGTAACTTGAGAAAGCTGGTCCAGGAATGAAGAGCAGGGAGGCAGCCACAGGATGAATTTTTGAACTCTCCAGACTGCATTTCTGACTATACAATCCCGGAACCAACCTTATTATTAAGTATAATTACCGGCCCCAGGCACGAGCTCTGAGGCCCCTACAGAGGACCCAAGTGTTTGCTGTGGGTACCACTAAGGTGAACTATACTTTTTAATGCACAATCGTCTTGCCAACTGGCAGGTTATGAATTCCAGGGTGATAGCTGGGTCAAGGTGGCTCCAAATGCCTTGATAGGATACTAAAGAATATAAGACATCCCTTGTTAGAATCTTAAAAGCTAAGCATGCCCAGGCCCCACTTAAAAACACTAAAGATGTGTTTAATGCAACATTCTTTGTCAATATTAATTATTGAAAAATAATTGAACTTTCTCTCTGTCCCTAAAAAAAAAAAACAAAAAACTGTGCATCAGCTCCAGGCTTGGTAAACTGATAATACTCTTGGGAGACGGGAATAGACACTAGTTTAAGGATCACTAGACGCTGTTTCATGTGAGCCACAGTCACTAATTAGATAAACCGTTCACTATGGACCGCTCTTTTTCACTATGTGATTGTGAAAAGCATGCATGTTTCTACAGAAGCACATATTATCCCAATAACACACCTCAGATTGTTTAACTGAAAGATTCAAAGAGCAGAAGAGAGTGAGAATATGTCCCTCTGGGAAATGAGAAGGACTCCAGGAGCCTGGGAATGTAGGCTGAGCCAGCCCCACAAGTAAGACATTTTCGTGGAGATTAATATTTGATCTCGAACATTTATGAGGATATTACAGTCTACTTCCTAATATATCTGTGCTCCACTTCTAACAATGACTCAAACTACTTATTCCCCTAAAATTGATGCTCCAGGGATGTTTGGAATGTTTGCTCTGGAGTTAACCTTGCGTACTCCAGAGGATTGGTCCTCCAGCTTGAGAACCAAGGACCAAATATGCAATGTCTTGGCCAGAAGACAGGGCACCAGCCCCATTCTTCTTCAGGGAAAGAGAGCAGCCCAGGAAACTAATCTTAAGACATTTGGGCCCCAGCCACTGTCTAATGAGGACAGACCACCTTGCCTCATTCTTACTGTTGGGAGAACCAGTTGTAAGAAAGTGATATTAATTTATTATCTCATTATATAAATCAGAGAGTTAATTTTTGTTTGTTTTCTATTCCATGAAGCTTTTGGGATCTTAGTTCCCTGACCAGTGATGGAAGCATGGAGTCCTAACCACTGGACTACCAGGGAATTCCTGCAAAGTCTAAAAGAGTGTTGAGAAGTTGAAAAGTTGAGAAGTGTGTGTGTATCCTAAATATGAAATGCATTAATGTGTCACGTGATAAGAAATTAGTGGGAAACCTGAAGGAACCTAAACCGTGAGCAGAGAGGAAAAGGAATGGGATGTCTAACAGAGGAGTCAAGAGCGCCATCTAGAGGCAGAAAGGGCAGGTTGGCTGGGTTAAGGGGGTAAGAACGAAGAGGAAGGAGTAAGTGTATTTTCCAGGCTGCTGCAGACGGCGCAGGTGATGAGGACACGACATCCAAAGGAAAAGTTACAGCAAAAAGTTGTATTTATCGAGCTATTTTTAAGTGCTCAGCACTGGATTAAACGAATGGAGAGCCATTTCAAGATCCAACAACCCTATGAGGTAGATATGCTTCTTAACCTCATTTTTCAAGTGAGACAACTGAGATTGGAGAGGGTTCATTTGCCAGACTTCCTTTCCTCTCCTTTTTTTCCTCCTTTACAGTTTCCTCCTTTTCTTTACTTTCTGTGTGTCAGTCACTGTTCTAGGCTCAACAGAAAATGAAAAGACAGTCCTGGTCCATACAGAGCTCACGCTCTGGCGTGATGAGCTGACTCTGCATAGTGTGTGGTATGTATGGCATGCTTCCCTGCAGTGAGAGCCGCAGAGCACAGTGACGGCCAAGAGAGGGAGGCAGAGTGATGACGGTAGTGAAAGGGCTTCTGTTCATACAGATGCTCAGGGAAGGGCTCTCTGATAAGGTAGCATTTGAGCATCAACCTGAATGAAGGGCTGGAAGGAACTATTAACATATACACATCGCTAAATATAGAACAGATAACCAACAAAGGCCTACTGCATAGCACAGAGATCTCTACTCAATAGCTTATAATAACCTACGAAGGGAAAGCATCTGAAAACATTTACGTATATAGTTACGCATGAGTGCATACTCAGTTGCTCAGTTGTGTCTGACTCTTTGCGATCCTATGGACTGTAGTCCACCAGGCTCCTCTGTCCATGGGATTCTCCAGGCAAGAATATGGTTGCCATTTCCTTCTCCAGCGGATCTTCCTGACCCAGAGCATGAACTCACATCTCCTGTGTCTCCTGCATTGACAAGCAGATTCTTTACCACTAAGCCACCTGGGAAACTAAATATAGTTGTATATATTTAAAGTATATATGTATTTATACAGATAGATAAGTATAACTGAATCACTTTTCTATATACCTCAAACTAACACAGCATTTCAAATAAGCTATACTTCAATTTTAAAAAAATTTAAGCATATCTTTGGAAAGAGTGTCCTCGACAAAGAGAACAGCAAGGGCACCCAAGCTTGTGGGTCTGAGGAAGACCGAGGAGGCTGCTGTTTTAAGAGCAGAGAACAGGAGGGACAGTGATGAGAATGAGGCTGGAGAGTAACCACTACACATGCATACAGCATCCTAGAAGCCATGGGAAGAACCTGGAATTAGAGGGCAATGAAAATATATCAGGCTGCTGGGGCAGAATTGACTGCAAAAGGTCAATAGTAGAAAGGGATGGGGGATGTGGTGATGATTCAACTGGTGAACAGTATACTAGCCGTGGTAAGGATAGAAGCAGTGAGAACAGACTGGGTTCAGGTTATATCTGAATGCAGGATCAATGGGATTGGCTTTTGGAGACAATGAAGTCTAGCTCTATACCTAGGCAGGTGAGCCATATCCCCACACCCATCCCTTGGCCAATACCATAGGCTGGTCTTATTGCATCAGCCCTTCCAGCCCCCCTTCCCCCCCACCCCAGCTTTCAGCTGCCACCCAGCATTCACACACTACCTCAGAATCTCCCCAACTTGCCCTGAGTAGGGTGCACATCAAATGTTCATGAAGAAGTGGTCTCCGTTTCTCCATCTATAACATGTCAGAACTGGGATAATTGTCCTCTAAGGTCACTTCCAATCCTTATTTTCTATGAACTGTGATCTACTTCCCTCTAATGTAGAGAATAAAAAAGGTAAGGTTATGGAAATCCATGGAATGCTTTTGCCTGCAGGAGTGTATTTTTAAATATTGCCTGGATAGTTCTTGAGGATCCTGCTCTACTGCTTAGAATGAATCAAGGTGCTGTAGAATCTTTAGGACTTTCACAAAATCAAGATTTAAATGATTTAATAATTATTTTATTGTTAAGTAAAATTACATAAAATTAAAAATTCACCTCCTTGGAAAACAGTTTGTTGAGTTCTCAAAGAGTTAAACACAAGGTTACCATATGATGCAGCAATTCCACCCTTCAGTATATAGCCAAAGAAGTTGCAAACAGCTATTTTAATAGATCCCTGTACACATATATTCATAGAAGCACTACTTCCAATAGGTAAAATTTTCAACAGTCTGAATATCATCAACAGATAAAAAGATACTCAAAATGTAGTATGTACATTTAAAGGAAAATTACCCAGCCATCAAAAATTTTGAAATACTGACAAAAGCTACAACATGGATGGGCTTTAAAGACTTTATGCTGTAAAAAGGAATGAATCAGCTATATGTGTACACGTGTCCCCTCCTTCTTGTACCTTTCCCCCAACCACCCCCAACCCCCCTGCATCTCACCCATGCAGGTCATCACAGAGCACTGAGCTGAACTCCCTGAGCTGTATCACAGGTGTCCACTAATTATCTATTGTTCATTGTACAGCAGAAACTAGCACAACATTGTAAAGCAACTATATCCCATAAAATTTTTTAAATTAAAAAAAAACTACTATAGTAACTGAAAGAAACCAGTCACACAAGATCATTTACTATATGATTCTTTTTCTATGGAATATTTAGGTTCGATAATCCACAGAGAAAGCAGACTGGTGGTTGCCAAGGACTGAGGCGGATGGTGGAAAAGGAGTGTTACTGCTTAATGAACACTGAATAGTCTTCTGAGGTGCTGAAAATGTTTTAGAACTAAATAAGGCTCCTGAATTGAACAAACTAAAACCATTAATTTCATCTGATGTGCATTTCATTACATGCGAAATGAATCAGCCCTGCAGTCTCAGCAGCCGCATTCAGGGTCTCAGTAGCCAGTCCCGGCCATGCTGAGCAGCACAGCTAAGCGGCACATTCCCATCACTGCAAAAGTGCTGCTGCACAGTGCTGATTTAGACACGCATGGCATCTGAAGCTACTGTGGGGAGATCGCAGGAGTGCAGAAAAGTGGGGAGAGCTGGGTCCCACTCCCTTTGGCCCCTGCTTTTCACAGAAATTGGGATCCATGCACACCATTATCTGTCTGTCCTGCGTCCCAAAGCAAGAAGCAGACTCAGTTCAACATTTCCAGCCAAATGCCCACCAGAGGGCACTCACATACCCCAGAAAACACTGAAAGAAGTGCGCAAGGATCAAGATATTTTAGCATCCAGTGCTGAACCAGGGGTAACAAATGCGTGGAAAGCGAAGATTTATATGACAGATTCCATGTGAACTCTCCCATCCCCACTTGTGAAACTGTTCCTAATCGGCGGAAATTTCCCTTCTTGGTCATCTTGGATCTCAGCCCAATATGAGTTTGGTGAGTGTGTAGACAGCGTGAGCTAAAGTAATATGGTATGTTTTACATCAGTGAGAGACAATAGACGCATACTGCACATTTGTGTGTGGATATACACAGGTGCACGCTTAAAGCAGATTAGTGTATACAGACACAGATATCACCCAAATGTAAAAGCTGAAGTCCCGGGGCATAGAAGTTACCCTGGCCCCCATCATCAAACATGGTAGATCAGACACTGTGCTTCACAAGCATTTCAGAGAGACAGCCCTCTCATTAAAGAGGCAGGCTCCTAGTAAACAAATCGTCCACCTCCAGGACAGGAACTATATCAGAAACATTGGAAAATCACCATCCGTTCTGGGACATTAGTCAGTGTGAGTATTCATGTTTCATTGAGTTTTCCTGTGAATCATCTCACACGAAGAGCCATTGTCATCAGAAAGTTGACCATTATTGTAGCTGGGCACTGGCATTACTGTCATTTTGTAAATCTCAGTGTGAAGAATCCATCTGTCAACTTTACATTTGCGGAATAACGTTGTCCAGGACACATTTATTGCCTCTACCATTTGGTGCGTGGAGGGACAAGATAAATTTGCTGCACTCCTGAATGGGGAACTGTTTGGGGTTAGAAATATAAACTCAACAGGCTTCTGTGCCCCCTCAGGACAGGGGTGTAAGCAGAACCTGCCCTGAGAGTAGCTGGTTCTTTCGTCTCACTAACATCAGTGAGGGTTTTCCTCCCTCCATCCTCCCATCCTTCTTCCCTTCCTACTCTTCTTCCTTCAATCTGACATTGATTGCTCAAAATTGGAACAGCCTCTACTAATTCTCAGCTGTCCAGGAAAAGTGGACAAAGCCAAACTTCAGCCTTGTGTTAATGGCAGGCAGTGGTATCATAAAGAGAAAAAATTACTAGACCATCTTCAAATATTTAGAAATGAGAGGTGTTTTTAATGTCCTTTTATGTAGTGTTTTATCATTATTAATTTTTATATGTATAAAAATTTTGTATTTACCTATTTCATTGGTATATTTGTGCTTTAGGACTTTAAAATCCAAGAACAAAGTCCAATATCTAAATCACAAGGACCATCACTCCCTCACTTTCTTCAGATAACCTTAAATATCTTCCACTCTCAAAAACATTACATCAATCAGCTACATGCAGGCTCATCACTTGAAAAGAACTGTAAATCAGGGAATTATTGGCCAACCCCAAACCATTTACACAATCTTAACTCTAGGTCTCCTTAAACCCTTGAAATTTGCAAGAGAAAGCAATATGTAAGCAGCATTTCTCATAGAACGCTTCACAGAAAACCAGTAAGAGAAGTATTGAGGGGAATAAAATGAACTTTATGGCCAAATAAAGTTCAAAAACATTGAGTGTTTGATTTTTCTCCTGGCCCTTCACAATGTATCAATACAGTAAAGACTTTGAGGAATTACATCGTCATTTCTCTGTCCAGACCTCCAAGATCCAGCCTCTGTCCCCCCCGCCCAGCTTTCTTCAGAGAACTGCAGGGGGCAGGGTGGGATGCACTCAGAACCAGGAGTCCAAGTTGACATTCCCCTGGGAAGCCTGAGGCCAGGGCTGACCGGGACTGGAGTTTGGAAACCTATCTCCTTGCCTTGGAGTGGGACAAATTCTGCCAAGTAACATAAGCCCTGGAGTTTTCTGGGGTTGAGACATCACCTGAAACTATGCCCTGCCTCAACTCCCACTGTGTCCGAGCTCCTTCCTCCCTTACCGCTTTCTCCAAGGAGCACTTCCTTCATAAATTGCTGCCCGTAAGTCCGCACCTCAGGGTCTGCTTCTGGGGAACCCGACTCACCGTACTATTGAACTTGTTTCACTCAGGATTTTGTTTATGCCTTCATTCGACAACCTTTTACTGAGTTTTTATTATGTGCCAACATATCCTGAAGGTGAGTGGCTAATAATTGGCTGGTTTGTTCCGCCAAGTGTAAATAGGTGAGGTTTCTCTCTGATGTAAAATCTATCAGATTTCTGGGAAACTGGAAAGCCTTTAGAAAACTTTAGAAAACAGTGTCACACAGAATTAGATTTGATACATAGGAATCTCCTTCCCAAACTACATCATATATTCCTCAAGGCAGAACTATAGGGTGTATTTCTTTGTAACCACATTATTGTTCGTACTGCATTATGCCCTGAAGTTACTCTGGACACAGAAGTAGAAACACTTGAGTTCTCTTTTATCTTTCTGAAGTGAGGAGAAATGAGACAGCCTGGTGATTAAACATGACATGGGTAAACATGGGAGGGGGAGGTTAACGTCAGCCTTGTAGAATGAATAAAATTTTGGCCAACTGGCAATCCTGGACAAGATTTTCGAAAGAGGGCTGAATAATAATTTCTCCCAAGAAGTTCCATTTTCATTCCCAGATGGCGTGTAATCTACCTCCAAACAAACAACACACGAGGAAACAGGAAGTGCTTCAGAAGGTCACTGTGTAGTTTTAAAGGTGTGTCTGCCCAGTGTCAAAACATTTAATCAATTCACAGAACTCAGCATTCAATGTTGGTATTTGGCATCACAGAGGAAAACAATCCAGGTATTTTGACGCTGGATTGACTGGTAGAAAAGGATCTGGAGGTGAAAATTGAGTTAGGAGACATGCTTTCTGTCTCCATCTTTTCTTTACCCAGCTTTCTCAAGAGAACAGAGAATTCAACACTTCCTAGAAATCCAGTGAGATTCAGTTCAGTTCAGTCACTCAGCCATGTCCGACTCTGTGATGGGATAGTGCTAAACCAGGTCCATTGAGAACCAAGCTTGGCCAGGGACAAGCAGAAGAGGAAGGACTTCTGGCTACTTCTAGGGTGGATGCAATGTCTACGGTACCCAGTGCTGTGGCCTGACACAAAATGTTGGGATTCTTTATCGGGTAAGATGGTTAAAAAACAAAGACAACAAACCAAAAACCCACCACCTGTCTCTAATACTCTTAATGGAAAGAATTAAGAAGAAGGAGGTGATTTAAATTACAGGTAAAATGGTGTATGTGCATATATAGATCCTGGTCACATCCTCAAAGGTTAGGAAGGCTTGAAAGACAAATGGTGGAGGAAAAAGACTAGGGACAGTTAATATGTTACCAGAATTCAATGAGTGGCACAGATGATCAGAAAATAGAAGATTCTGAACAGGAAGACACTGTGGTATGAACAGGACCATGAAAGGCTATACAGAAAAATCAAGCCTTGTAATGGGCCTTAATGGAATTAAATCTGAGAAGTTAGGTTACAAGTTTAAACAGTCTTATCCCAGGATATTCCCTGCCTCCTTTAGCCTTGAGAGAATGCTCTCTGAAATTCTAATCTTGAGTCTTCTGTGCAGAAGTGTCTAGGACTACAGGGTGAATATCTTCAAGAGCTACACCTTAAACCAACCACCAAAGTGTGTCTTTGACTTTCTCATTGGTTATCTGTCCATCCCATAATACTTGTCCACTTGCCTAGGACCTTTCCTCTGAGGCATAGTTTTATTACTTGGGATGAAACAAGTTGAAAGAAAGGAGCCATAGAATGGAAGAAGCTCAATGTATCCCAGGCTGCTAGTCTTTTACTAAACAAACAGCCAGAAGGTGTGGGCATGTGTGTGAGGGAAGGGGCCTGAATCTGTGTGGATAGTAAAGCTCAGGCCCTGACACTGGTATGACAACTTATAACGAGACAGTTATTAAACAGCACAATGCATACGACACTGTGCTGCACTGTGGGAGTGTTTCATCAAAAATGGGTGCAGCAATACAGGGTGGAGTGGCCAAATCCTCACAGTCTAATCAGTGCCCTCGATGCCTGATGGGAAGGGGGCAAGCATGCCCCTGAGGTCAAAGTATGACCTCCGTGCAAGTTTGGAACTAAAAGTTGGAGTGCCCAGGTCCAAGTCCTGACCTCAGTTCTTTCTAGTTCTTTGATGTTGAGAAATGCACTTAAATCTATGTGGGGAGGAATACGATGATGGAGGAATAGATGGACGTGGACTACAACTCTCTCTATGGATACATTAGGAATACACCTTCAGACACAGAAGTGCTTGCAGAACACCAGCTGAGAGCTGGCAGAAGTACCTGACCACCGGAAAAGAATATATAGAACCACACAAAACTCGGTAGGATGAAGGAACTAGAGGGAAAAACAGAAGTGTTAGTAGGACCTGTCTTCAGCGGGTGGGGGAACTAAAGCAGAGGTCTGATCCCCACATCTGGGCAATTGTCTGTGTCAGAGGAAAAACATTTGAGGCTGAGAATGAAGCAGCTGATCTGTGGCAGCCTAAATGGAATGAGAATCCGACAATCCTTGCCGCAGCCATACGTACCCTGGACAGGGACGCAGGTCCCCTAGAAGTCACAACAGCTGGGAGCTGGCACATAGGGATTGTAGAGCAATCTCAGGGCAAGGGCTGTTGTTGACTGTGGAGAGACAGACCAAGGGGGCATGAGGGAGGAGACTGTGGTGGGAAAAACCTGTGGAGGAAAGCCAGGCAGCCACTGAAGCAAGGCAATACCGCTGAGTCATGCATAGGGGGTGGAGCCATCACCATAGCCTCTCTCTCTCCCTGCAATACCAGTATCAGCAGTTGAGCAATAGAGAGGCTGGTCCATCACGCGCCTGATGTGCAGAACAAGAGTAGGACCCCAGCCACAGGGAACCCTCTATGTGCCTGAAGTGCTGAAAAACAGACAAGGACCCCAGGCAAGGGAGCCCTCTAAGTGCCTGAATGGGTGGAGCTACAGAGAAAGACTAACCATAGAGGCCTTCTGATCGCCAGCTGCCAGAAGCTTGAAAAAAGACTTTGATATGGCCATAACTCCTGCAGCTGGGGTAGTCCCTGCACACTTGGCACTGCCATGGTCCCTGTGAACCAAGCAGCTGCGCCACCTTCATGATCAACCCTCAGTGGGGCAGAGCTGCCACAGGCAAAAAATGTCTTGCGTCTATGCATGTGGGGTTGCTTAAATCATGTCCAACTCTGCTACCACATGAACTGTGGTCTTCAGGCTTCTTTGTCAGTGGGGTTCTCCAGGCAAGAATACTGGAGTGGGTTTCCCTACTCTTCTGGAGTACTATATTTCCTGCTGCCCTAGCCCCCAACTCCCCCGAGTACCTGGTGCTGCCAGGGCCCTTATGACCCAAGCAACTATGCCAACTCCACACCTGGCCCTCACTGGGGCAGACCCCAGTCCTCCAGGGCAGCCTCAGGAGCAAACCCCAGCGGACAACCCACATGCAGAGGTAGAAATAAAACCACCATTGAAACCCAGGGGCAGTGTGGCTAAGGAAGAGGACCCAAAACCTTCCCACCAGCTGTACAAGCTGCAGGTTAAATCCACACGATCAACTAGGCAGACTCTGTGTCTATGGAATATATAAAAGGATATTGAGCGCTCCCACCAAAAAAAAAAAAAAAAAAAAAGCACTAGTTCTGATAGCTGTGGACATTGGAGGCAAGAACACACAGGAATAGGACCAGATTAGAGTCTGAGCTGCCCCCACAGCAGGTCCAGAGACCAGCGCAATGTTTTAGGGCCTTCTTTTCCTTTTTTCCCCACCTCTGTTGTAGTTGCCGATTTTATTAGCACTATGAAATAAATCTTTTTAAGCTTTTGAATTTTTTTTTTTCTTTTCAATCACACTTTTTTTTTTTTGAGTTTTTTTTTTAATTAATTAATTTTTTATTGGAGGCAAATTATTTTACAATATTATATTGGTTGGTTTTGCCATACATTGACATGAATTCGCCCCGGGTTTACATAAGTTCCCCCTCCTGAACTCCCCTCCCACCTCCCTCCTCCCTTTATCCTCCCTCTGGGTCATCCCCGCATGCCAGCCCCGAGCATCCTATAACATGCATTGACCCTGAACTAGTGATTCATTTCACATATGACAACATACGTGTTTCAATGCCATTCTCCCAAATCATCCCACCCTCACCCTCTCCCACAGAGTCCCAAAGACTGATCTATACATCTGTGTCTCTTTTGCTGTCTCGTATACAGGGTTATCATTTGCATCTTTCTAAATTCCATATATATGCGTTAGTATGCTGTATTGGTGTATTTCTTTCTGGCTTACTTCACTCTGTATAATAGGCTCCAGTTTCATCCACCTCATTAGAACTGATTCAAATGTATTCTTTTTAATGGCTGAATAATACTCCATTGTGTATATGTACCAAAGCTTTCTTATCCATTACCCACTCCAGTATTCTGGACTAGAGAATTCCATGAACTGTATAGTCCGTGAGGTCGCAGTGTCAGATACGACTAAGCAAATTTCACTTTCACTTTCGAAGAAGATTTACATATATTAAAGATTAACTGCAAGGGGAAAAGAACAGTAGGGAAAACAGACAAAGGAACAAAACCGCTAGCCAGACTTATCAATCACACTTTTTATTGCTGTTATATACTTCTGTCTCTACATTGGCCTTTTGGAGTTATGTGGAGTTTTCCTTTTCTTTGTTTTCTCTTTTTAAAATTTTAATTAAGAATTTTTTAACATATTATTATTTTTTCTACATTTGTTCCTTTGTCTGTTTTCCCTACTGTTTTTTCCCCTTGCAGTTAATCTTTAATATATGTAAATCTTCTTTGAAAGTGAAAGTGAAATTTGCTTAGTCGTATCTGACACTGTGACCTCATGGACTATACAGTTCATGGAATTCTCTAGTCCAGAATACTGGAGTGGGTAGCCTTTCCCTTCTCTGGGGGATCTTCCCAACCCAGGGATTGAACCCAGGTCTCCCACACTGCAGGCAGATTCTTTACCAGCTGAACCACAAGGGAATCTTCTTTATCTATCTCTATTTAAGTTTGCATTTCTAGTCTTTCTTTCTTTTCTTTTTTCCATTATTTTTCTCACCATATTTGTTAGTTTTGTTTTCATTGCTTTATTCCCTAGTTGGCACCTTGCCTTGGGTTTGTTTTCCAGTTTGTGCTTTAGTTAGTTTTGTTCTTAACTGGTGGATATCATTTTTTGGTTTCTTTTGTTTTCCAGGTCAATCTATTCTAATTTATTTTTGCTGGACTGTTTTGAGTTTGCTTATGGGTGTATTTGCATATGTGTATATTCCATTATTTTTATATTATTTGCTTGATTTTTTAATTGCCATTTGTCTGGGGTTCATCTTTGGTTTCTTATTTTTGGATATTTGTTTTAACCCCATTTAATGCCATAACAAACCACCTATGGAATCTCCATTCCTGGACAGAGATCAAGCCTTGAGCCTTTGGAGTGGGAGCACTGACTCCAGGGTCCTAGACTGCCAGAGAACTAACCCTAGGGAGTATCAAATAGTGAGAACTCCCACAAAGGTGATCACTTGTAAGCAAGACTCAGCATCACCCAACTGCCAATAGCACCCTGTGCAGGGCACTTCATCCAAACAACAAACAAGACAAAAATAGAAACCCAATCACCAACAGAAAGGATTGCTGCCTCACTCAGCCCTGCCCATCAGAGAGAGAAAATAAACAAAGATCACCTCCTCCCAACAGAACACAAGCACAAATCTCACCCTACATGAAGATTGCACAAACCACTTGACCAACCTTATGAGAGCAGAAACCAAAATGAAGAAAGAATTCAATCTTGAAGCCTGGGAAAAGGAGACCTCAAACAAAATAAGTTTAAAAAAAGAAAATAATCAAAAAGCAGAGAAATACTGCACAAATGAAGGAATAAACTAGAAACACACAAGTCCAAATAAATGAAGAGGAAATAAGCAAATTACCTGAAAAAGAATTCAAAATAATGGTAGTAAAGATGATCAAAAGCTTGAAAACACAATTGAGAAAATGCAAGAATATTAACAAAGACCTAAAAGAATTAAAGAATAAACATACAGAGAAAAAGAGCACAATTATTGAAATTAAAAATACTCTAGAAGAAATCAATAGCAGAATATCTGAAGCAGAAGAATGGATCAAAGAGCTGGAAGATAAAATGGTGGAGATAACTGCTGAAGAGTAGAAAAGAATGAAAGAGTAAAAAGAATGAAAAGAAATGAGGATAGCCTCAGAGACATCTTGGACAATATTAAATACACCAACATTCAAATTATAGGGGTCTCAGAAAAAGAGAAAAAGAAAGGCTATGGGAAAATTTTTGTAAAGATTATAGTTGAAAATTTCCCCAACATGGAAAAGGGAATAGCCAGTCACTTCCAAGAGGTGCAAAGAGTTCCATACAGGATAAACCTAAAGATAAACACACCAAGACACATACTAATCAAACTAACAAAGATTAAACACAAAGAAAGAATATTAAAAGTAGCAAGGGAAAAACAGCAAGTAACATACAAGGGAAAGCCCATATGTTTAACAGCTGATCTTTTAGCAGAAACTCTGCAGGCCAGAAAGGGAATGGCACGATATATTTAAAGTACTGAAAGGGAAAAATCTACAACCAAGATTACTCTACCCGGCAAGGATCTCATTCAAAATTGATGGAGAAATCAAAAGGTTTTCAGACAAGCAAAAGTTAAAATAATTCAGTACCACCAAACCAGCTTTACAACAAGTGCTAAAGGGACTTATATAGTCAGGAAAAATAAGGGAAGAAAAAGATCTACAAAAACAAACCACAAACAATTAAGAAAATGGCAATAGAAACATTTATATCAATAATTACTTTAAATGTAAATGGATTAAGTGCTCCAACCAAAAGACACAGACTGGCTGAATGGATACAAAAACAAAAACTATATATATATATATATATATGCTATCTACAAGAAATCCACTTCTGACCTAAACATACATATAGACTGAAAGTGAGAGGATGGAAATATATATTCCATACAAATGAGAAGTAAAAGAAAGCTGTGGTAGCAATTCTCATATCAGACAAAGTAGACCTTAAAATAAAGAATATTCCAAGAGATAAGGAAGGATACTACATAATGATCAAGGGATCAGTCCAAGAGGAAGACACAACAATTGCAAATATCTATGCACTCAACATAGAAGAACCTCAATACATAAGACAAAAACTAACAGACATAAAAGGAGAAATTGACAGTAACACAATAATAATAGGAGACTTTAACATCCCACAAACACCAATGGAATAACACCAAGAAAAGATGTCCTTTTAATCATAGGGGACTGCAAAGCAAAAGTGGGAAGTCAAGAGATATCTGGAGTAACAGGCAAATTTGGCCTTGGAGTACAGAATGAAGCAGGGCAAGGGCTAACAGAGTTTCATCAAGAGAAAGCACTGGTCATAGCAAACACCCTCTTCCAACAACACAAGAGAAGACTACATGGACATCACCAGGTGGTCAATACTGAAATCAGACTGATTATATTCTTTGCAGCCAAAGATGGAGAACCTCTATACAGTTAGCAAAAACAAGACAGGAAAGGACTGACCCAGATCATGAACTCCATATGGCAAAATTTAGACTTAAATCGAAGAAAGTAGGGAAAACCACTAGAACATTTAGGTATGACCTAAATCAAATCCCTTAACGATTATATAGTGGAGGTGACAAATATATTCAAGGGATTAGATCTGACAGAGTGCCTGAAGAACTATGGACAGAGGTTTGTGACATTGTACAGGATGCAGTGATAAGGAACATCCCCAAGAAAAAGAAATGCAAAAAAGTCAAAATGGTTGTTTGAGGAGGCCTTACAAATAGCTGGGACATCCCTGGTGGCTCAGAGGTTAAAGTGTCTGCCTGCAATGTGGGAGACGTGGGTTCAACCCCTGGGTCGGGAAGATATCCTGGAGAAGGAAATGGCAACCCACTTCAGTATTCTTGCCTGAAGAATTCCATGGATGGAGGAGCCTGGTGGGCTACAGTCCAAGGGGACGCAAAGAGTTGGACACAACTGCGTGAGTTCACTTCACTTCACTACAAACAGCTATGAGAAGAAGAGAAGCAAAAGGCAAGGGAGAAAAGAAAAGATATACCCATTAGAATGCAGAGTTCCAAAGAATATCAAGGAGAGAAAAGAAAGCCTTCCTCAGTGATCAATGGAAAGAAATAGAGGAAAACAATAGAATAGGAGAGACTAGAGATCTCTTCAAGAAAATTAGAGATACCATGGAAAGATGGGCACAATAAAGGATAGAAATGGTGTGAACCTAACAGAAGCAGAAGATATTAAGAAGAGGTGGCAAGAATACACAGAAGAACTATACAAAAACAGAACTTCATGACCCAGATAATCATGATGGTGTGATCACTCACCTAGAGCCAGACATCTTGGAATGTGAAGTCAAGTGGGCCTTAGGAAGCATCACTATGAACAAAGCTAGTGGAGGTGATGGAATTCCAGTTGAGGTGTTTCAAATCCTGAAAGATGATGCTGTGAAAGTGCTGCACTCAATATGCCAGCAAATTTGGAAAACTCAGCAGTGGCCACAGGACTGGAAAAGATCAGTCTTCATTCCAATCCCAAAGAAAGGCAATGCCAAAGAATTCTCAAACTACCGCACAATTGTACTCATCTCACACGCTAGTAAAGTCATGCTCAAAATTCTCCAAGCCAGGCTTCAGCAATATGTGAACTGTGAACTTCCAGATGTTCAAGCTGTTTTTACAAAAGGCAAAGGAACCAGAGATCAAATTGCCGACATCCTCTGGATCATGGAAAAAGCAAGAGAGTTCCAGAAAAACATCTATTTCTGCTTCATTGACTATGCCAAAGCCTTTGACTGTGTGGATCACAATAAACTGTGGAACTTTCTGAAAGATATGGGAATACCAGACCACCTGACCTGCCTCTTGAGAAACCTGTATGCAGGTCAGGAAGCAACAGTCAGAACTGTACATGGAACAACGGACTGGTTGCAAATAGGAAAAGGAGTACATCAAGGCTGTATATTGTTACCCTGCTTACTTAACTTATATGCAGAGTACATCATGAGGAACGCTGGGCTAGAAGAAGCACAAGCTGGAATCAAGATTGCTGGGAGAAATATCAATAACCTCAGATATGCAGATGACACCACCCTTTGGCAGAAAGTGAAGAGGAACTCAAAAGCCTCTTGATGAAAGTGAAAGAGGAGAGTGAAAAGGTTGGCTTGAAGTTCAACATTCAGAAAACTAAGATCATGGCATCCGGTCCCATCATTTCATGGCAAATAGATGGGGAAACAGTGGAAACAGTGTCAGACTTTATTTTTTGGGCTCCAAAATCACTGCGGATGCTGATTGCAGCCAGGAAATTAAAAGACGCTTACTCCTTGGAAGGAAAGTCATGACCAACCTAGATAGTATCTTAAAAAGCAGAGACATTGCTTTGCCAACAAAGGTCCGTCTAGTCAAGGCTATGGTTTTTCCCGTGGTCATGTATGGATGTGAGAGTTGGACTGTGAAGAAAGCTGATCGCCGAAGAATTGATGCTTTTGAACTGTGGTGTTGGAGAAGACTCCTGAGAGTCCCTTGGACTGCAAGGAGATCCAACCAGTCCATTCTAAGGGAGATCAATCCTGGGTGTTCATTGGAAGGACTGATGCTAAAGCTGACGCTCCAATACTTTGGCCACCTCGTGTGAAGAGTTGACTCACTGGAAAAGACTCTGATGCTGGGAGGGATTGGGGGCAGGAGGAGAAGGGGACGACAATGAGATGGCTGGATGGCATCACCTACTCGATGGAGGTGAGTTTGAGTGATCTCCAGGAGTTGGTTATGGACAGGGAGGCCTGGCGTGCTGTGATTTATGAGGTACAAAGAGTCAGACACAACTGACTGACTGAACTGAACTGAAAGAGCCTCTTGATGAAAGTGAAAGAGGAGAGTGAAAAAGTTGGCTTAAAACTCAACATTCAGAAAACTAAACTTCATGGCATCAGGTCCCATCAGTTCATGGCAAATAGATGGGGACACAGTGGAAACAGTGACAGACTTTATTTCTGGGGGCTCCAGAATCACTGCAGATGGTGACTGCAGTTATGAAATTAAAAGATGCTTGCTCCTTGCAAGAAAAGCTATGACCAAGCTAGACAGCATATTAAAAAGCAGAGACATTACTTTGCCTACAAAGGTCCATCTAGTCAAAGACACCGTTTTTCCAGTAGTCATGTATGGATGTGAGAATTGGACCATAAAGAAAGCTGAGTGCCAAAGAATTGATGCTTTTGAACTGTGGTGCTGGAGAAGGCTCGTGGAAGCCCCTTGGACAGCAAGGAGATCCAATCAATCCATCCTAAAGGAAATCAGCCCTGACTATTCATTGGAAGGACTGATGCTGAAGCTGAAACTCCAATACTTTGGCCACCTGATGCGAAGAGCTAATTCATTTGAAATGACCCTGATGCTGGGAAAGATTGAAGGCATGAGGAGAAGGGGACGACAAAGGATGAGATGACTGGATGGCATCACCACCTCAATAGACATGAGTTTGAGTAAATTCCGGGAGTTGGTGATGGATAGGGAGGCCTGTCATGCTGCACATTCTACTCACAAAGAGTCAGAAACGACTGAGTGACTGAACTGAACTGACACCATTGGACAGGTCATCAAAACACAAAATTAATAAGGAAACATATGTCTTAAATGATACACTAGATGAGATGGATCTCATTGATATCATTCAGACATTCCATCCAAATGCAGAAGAATACAACTTCTCCAGTGCACATGGAACATTCCACAGGATAGACCATATCTTTGGTCACAAATCAAACCTCAGAAATTTAAGAAGACTGAAATCTTACCAAGCATCCTTTCTGACCACAATGCTATGAGATTAGATATCAATTAAAAGAAAAAAAACTAAAAAACACAAGCACATGGAGATTAAACAATACATTTCTAAATAACCAATATGTTACTGAAGAAATCAAATGGGAAATCAAAACTTTCTAGATACAGATAACAATGAAAATATGACAACTCAAAACCTATGGGATGCAGCAAAGCGGTTCTAAGAGGGAAGTTTATAGCAATACAATCCTACCCCAAGAAACAAACAAACAGCAAAATAAATAGAATAGATAACCTAACTTTACATCTAAAATGACTGTAAAAGGAGAAGAACAACAAAAAATTAGCAGAAGAAAAGAAATCATAAAGATCAGAGCAAAATAAATAAAAAAGAAATGAAAGAAACCATAGAACAATAATAAAGGTTAATAAAAATAAAAACTGGGTCTTTGAGAAGATAAACAATTTGACAAACCTTTAGCCAAATGTGGAACAGACTGGTTCCAAATCGGGAAAGGAGTACATCAAGGCTGTATATTGTCACTCTGCTTATTTAACTTATATTCAGAGTATATCATGAGAAACGTTGGGCTGGAAGAAGCACAGGCTGGAATCAAAATTGCTGGGAGAAATATCAATAACTTCACATATGCTGATGACACCACCCTTATGGCAGAAAGTGAAGAGGAACTAAAAAGCCTCTTGATGAAAGTGAAAGAGGAAAGTGAAAAAGTTGGCTTAAAACTCAACATTCAGAAGACTAAGATCATGGCATCGGGTCCCATCACTTCATGGCAAAGAGATGGGGAAACAATAGAGACAATGAGAGACTTTATTTTCTGGGGGCTCCAGAATCACTGCAGATGGTGACTGCAGCCATGAAATTAAAAGATGCTTGCTTCTTGCAAGAAAAGCTATGACCAAGCTAGACAGCATATTAAAAAGCTGAGACATTACTTTGCCAACAAAGGCCCATCTAGTCAAAGCTATGGTTTTTCCAGTAGTCATATATGGCTGTGAGAGTTGAACCATAAGAAAGCTGAGCACCGAGGAACTGATGCTTTTGAACTGTGGTGTTGGGGAAGACTCTTGAGAGTCCCTTGGACTGCAAGGAGATCCAACCAGTGCATCCTAAAGGAGATCAATCCTGGATGTTCATTGGAAGGACTGATGCTGAAGCTGAAACTCCAATACTTTGGCCACCTGATGTGACGAACTGACTCATTTAAAAGACCTTGATGCTGGGAAAGATTGAAGGTGGGAGGAGAAGGGGACAACAGAGAACATGATAGTTGGATGGCATCACTCACTCAATGGACGTGAGTTCAAGCAAGCTCTGGGATTTGGTGATGGACAGGGAAGCCTGGCGTGCTGCAGTCCATGGGATTGCAAAGAGTCAGACACGACTGGGCAACTGAACTGAATTGAACTAGCGAGACTCATCAAGAAAAAAAGAGAGAAGAATCAAATCAGCATAATCAGAAATGAAAAAGCAAAGTTTACAACAGACAATGCAGAAATACAAAGGATTATAAGAGCCTATTATGAACAACTATATGGCAATAAAATGGATAATCTGGAAGAAATGGAGATTCTTAGAAAAGTTCAATCTTCCAAGACTGAACTAGGAAGAAATAGAAATTATGAACAACCCAATTACAAGCACTGAAATCAAAACTGTGATAAAAAAAAATCTCCCAGAGACGCGAGAGACGCCCAGCTCCGGCGGTGCAGACGCGAGAGACGCCCGGCTCCGGCGCAACCGACCACGTGCAGAATTGTGGCTGAGAGGAGCTGCCCCGCGCCCAGGGTTAGGGCGGTGGCCGAGAGGAGCTGTACCACGTCCAGGAGGCGGTGGCTGCTTGGACACCGGAGGGCCGAGAGGAGCTGATCCACATTCAAAGCAGGAGGGGCGGCCTTGAGGAGATACCCCTCGTCCAAGGTAAGGTATAGCGGCTGCGCCTTGCTGGAGCAGCTGCGAAGAGATACTCCACGACCAAGTGGAATATAAGAATCCAGTGTTCTGGGGAGGAAGGAACAAGATGGCGGAGAGATAAGATGGCAAGACCATTCTCTCCCCCACAAATTCATCAAAGGAACATTTGAACGCGGAGTAAAGTCCACTAAACAACTTCTGAATACTGGCAGAGGATATCAGGCTCCCAGAAAAGCAGCCCATTGTCTTCTAAAGGAGAGAGAAGAAATCCAGCTCCACCCACCAGAACACCGACACATGCTTCCCTAACCAGGAAACCCGGACAAGTCACCCGTCCAACCCCACACACAGCGAAGAAACTACATAATAAAGAGAACTCCACAAACTGCAAGAAGAGGGAAAGGCCACCCCAAGCAAAGCAATATAAGCAAGATGAAGAGGCAGAGAAATACCCAGCAAGTAAAGGAACAAGATAATTGCCCATCAACACAAACAAAAGAAGAAGATATAGGGAATTTACCTGATAAAGAATTTCAAATTTTGATGGTGAAAATGATTCAAAATCTTGAAAGCAAAATGGAGTTACAGATAAATAACCTGGAGAAAAGCATTGAGAAGATGGAAGAAAGATTTAATAAGGACTTAGAAGAAATAAAAAAGAGTCAATATACAATGAATAATGCAATAGATGAGATCAGAAACACTCTGGAGGGAACAAACAGTAGAATAACAGAGGCAGAAGACAGGATAAGCGAACTAGAAGATAGAATTGTAGAAATAAATGAAACAGAGAGGAAAAAAGAAAAACGAATTAAAAGAAATTAGGACAGTATTAGAGACCTCTGGGACAATGTTAAACGCTCCAACATTCGAATCATAGGAGTCCCAGAAGAAGAAGACAAAAAGAAAGACCATGAGAGAATACTCGAGGAGATAATAGTTGAAAACTTCCCTAAAATAGGGAAAGAAATAATCACCCAAGTCCAAGAAACCCAGAGAGTCCCCAACAGGATAAACCCAAGGCGAAATACTCCAAGACACATATTAATCAAATTAACAAAGATCAAACACAGAGAACAAATATTAAAAGCAGCAAGGGAAAAGCAGCAAATAACACATAAGGGGATTCCCATAAGGATAACAGCTGATCTTTCAACAAAAACTCTTCAGGCCAGAAGGGAGTGGCAAGACATACTTAAAGTGACGAAAGAAAATACCCTACAGCCCAGTTTACTATACCCAGCAAGGATCTCATTCAAATATGAAGGAGAAATCAAAAGCTTTACAGACAAGCAAAAGCTGAGAGAATTCAGCATCACCAAACCAGCTCTCCAACAAATGCTAAAGGACCTTCTCTAGACAGGAAACACAGAAAGGGTGTATAAACTTGAACCCAAAACAATAAAGAAAATAGCAACAAGAAAAAAAAAAAAAGAAAAAAAAAATCTCCCAGGACCAGATGGCTTCGCCAGTGAATTCTAGCAAACATTTAGAGAAGAGCTAACGCCTATCCTTCTAAAACTCTTTCAAAAAAATTCCAGAGGAAGGAACACTTCCAGACTCAGTCTATGAGGCCACCACCACCCTGATACAAAACTAGACACAGACAGCACGGAAAAGGAAACTACCGGCCAATTCACTGATGAACAGAGATGGAAAAAACCCTCAATAAAATTCTAGCAAAGATAATTTAACAACCCGTTAAAAAGCTCACATACCATGCTCTGCTGCTGCTGCTGCTGCTGCTAAGTCACTTCAGTCGTGTCCGACTCTGTGCAGCCCCATAGACGGCAGCCGACCAGGCTCCGCCGTCCCTGGGATTCTCCAGGCAAGAACACTGGAGTGGGTTGCCATTTCCTTCTCCAATGTGTGAAAATGAAAAGTGAAAGTGAAGTCGCTCAGTCGTGTCTGACTCTCAGCGACCCCATGGACTTCAACCCACCAGGCTCCTCTGTCCATGCGATTTTCTAGGCAAGAGTACTGGAGTGGCTTGCCATTGCCTTCTCTGACACCATGCTCAAGTTGAGTTTATTCCAGAGATGCAAGGATTCTTCAATATATGCAAATCAGTCAATGTGATACACCATGTTAACAAATTGAAAGATAAAAAGCATATGATCATCTCAATAGATTCAGAAAAAGCCATTAAGAAAATTTAGCACCTGTTTATGATTAAAACTCTTCAAAAAATGGGCATAGAAGGAGTCTACCTCAACATAGTAAAGGCCATGTATGATAAGCTCACAGCCAACACTATTCTCAATGGTGAAAAACTGAAAGCATTCCCTCTAAGATCAGGAACAAAACAAGGGTGTCCACTCTCACCACTAATATTCAATGTAGTTTTGGAAGTCCGAGCTACAGCAATCAGAGAAGGAAAAGAAATAAAATGAATCGAGATCAGAAAAGAAGAAGTAAAGCTCTCAGTGTTTGCAGATAACATGATACCATACATAGAAAACCCTAAAGATAGTATCAGAAAATTACTAGAGCTAATCAGTGAATTTAGCAAAGTCATAGGATATAAAATTAATACACAGAAATCACTTGCATTCCTAAGTATTAACAATGAAAAATCAGAAAAAGAAATCAAGGAATCAATCCCATTCACCATTGCAACAAAAAGAATAAAATATCTAGGAGTAAACCTACCTAAGGAGTAAAAAGAACTATATACAGAAAATTATAAGACACTGATGAAAGAAATCAAAAACACATGAAACAGATAGAGAGATATTCCATGTTCCTGGGTAGGAAGAATCAATACTGTGAAAATGACTGTACTACCAAATACAACCTACATATTCATTGTGATCCCTATCAAATTACCAATGGCATTTTTCACAGAACTAGAACAAAAAATTTCACAATTCATATGGAAACACAAGACCCTGAATAGCCAAAGGAGTCTTGAGAAAGAATGGAGCTGGAATAATCAATCTTCCTGACTTCAGATTATACTGCAAACCTACAGTCATCAAAATAGTATGGTACTGGAACAAAAACTGAAATATAGACCAATGGAACAAGATAGAAAGCCAAGAAATAAACCCCTGCACCTATGGGTACCTAATTTTTGACAAAGGAGGCAAGAATATACAATGGGGCAAAGACAGCCTCTTCAATAAGTGGTGCTGGGAAAGCTGAATAGGTACATGTAAAAGAATGAAATTAGAACACTTCCTAACACCATACACAAAGATAAACTCAAAATGGGTTAAAGACCTAAATGTAAGACCAGAAACTATAAAACAGTTAGAGGAAAACATAGGCAGAACACTTGATGACATAAATCAAAACAAGATCCTCTGTGACCCACCCCTAGAGTAATAGAAATAAAGACAAAAGTAAAGAAGTAGGACCTGATTAAACTTAAAAGCTTTTGCACAACAAAGAAAACTATAAACAAGGTGAAGAAAACAACCCTTTCAATGGGAGAAAATAAAAACAAATGAAACAACTGAAAAAGGATTCATTTCCAAAATATGCAAGCAATTCATACAACTCAATTCCAGAAAAACAAACAACCCAATCAAAAAGTGGGGAAAAGACCTAAACAAACATTTCTCCAAAGAAGACATACAGATGGCTAACAAACACATGAAAAGGTGCTCAACATTGCTCATTATTAGAGAAACGCAAATCAAAACTATAATGAGACATCACCTCACACCAGTCAGAATGGCCATCATCAAAAAGTACACAAACAATAAGTGCTGGAGAAGGTGTGGAGAAAAGGGAATGCTCCTGCACTCTTAGTGGGAACGCAAATTGATACAACCACTATGGAAGATGGTATGGAGATTCCTTTAAAAACTAGGAATAAAACCACCATATGACCCAGCAGTCCCACTCCTAGGCATATACCCCGAGGAAACCAAAATTGAAAAAGACACATGGACCCCAATGTTTATTGCAGCACTATTTACAATAGCCAGAACATGGAAGCAACCTAGATGTCCATTGACAGATGAATGGATAAAGAAGTTGTTGTACATATACACAATGGAATATTGCTCAGTCATAAAAAGGAACATCTTTAAATCAGTTCTAATGAGGTGGATGAACCTAGAGCCCGTTATACAGAGTGAAGTCAGTCAGAAAGAGAAAGATAAATATCATACACTAATGCATTTATATGGAATCTAGAAAGATGGCACCAAAGAATTTACTTACAGCTCAGCAGCGGAGAAACAGACATAGAGAACAGACTTACGGATGTCGGGGGAGGGAGGGGAGGGTAAGATGTATGGAGAGAATAACATGGAAACTCCAATTACCATATGTAAAATAGATAGCCAAGGGGAATTTGCTCTATGGCTCAGGAAACTCAAACAGGGGCTCTGTATCAACCAAAAGGGGTGTGATGGGGCGGGAGATGGGCAGGAGGTTCAAAAGGGAGTGGATATATGTATACCTACAGCTAATTCATGCTGAGGTTTGACAGAAAACAACAAAATTCTGTAAAGCAATTATCCTTCAATTAAAAAATAAATTAAAACAAGAGAAAGAAATCTACATGGAGTTCCTGTAAAATACCTGTCTTGCTTACTCTGAAAGATTGTTGTGAAAATCAGATAAGGTTAACACATGTGAAAGCATCTTGGACACACTGAAACTGTATACAAATGGAATCTCTTTTAATGTCCTCGGCATTTAATTGTCCCCAAGCCAGTGCAAGATGGGGCAAGAATAATCATCCTTTGTATGTATGTTTTAAATTTTTCCTTGTATGTGTTTCAACTTTTTAGTTGATATAATTTCAAGTTACAGAAAAGCTATAAGAAAGTAGGAAGGAAGCTGTATGTCCTATACCCAAATGTATCAATTAGTAATAAGTTGCCACGTTTGTGTTTTTTTCTGTCTCTCTCTCTTTGCAGATATCATGTCCTTTTACCCCTAAATACCTTATTATATATTTCATTCTCCTATATCACCCCAGTACAGTTACCGAAATCAGCGGATTCAACCAACCACAGATTGTATAGTTCTGTAGTATGTGTTTACTGAAAAAAAAAATGTATAAGTGAACCTGAATAGTTCAAACCTGTGTTGTCCAAGGGTCAGCTGTGTATATATTAAGCGTAATATGCATATAAAGATGGAGAAGGCAATGGCACCCCACTCCAGTACTCTTGCCTGGAAAATCCCATGGACGGAGGAACCTGGTGGGCTGCAGTCCGTGGGGTTGCTAAGAGTTGGACTCGACTGAGGGACTTCACTTTCATTTTTCAGTTTCATGCATTGGAGAAGGAAATGGCAACCCACTCCATTGTTCTTGCCTGGAGAATCCCAGGGACGGGGGAGCCTGGTGCGCTGCCGTCTATGGGGTCGCACAGAGTCAGACACGACTGAAGTGACTTAGCAGCAGCAGCATATAAAGAAAACATGAGTTTATACTGGTGCTTCCATTCAAATCAATACTATACCAATGCATTCTAGTCCTTCCCCTTCCCGTATTTTTAACTTCCTTCCCTGAAAGTGAGTAACCTGGCTCCCATTCACAAAATACTTATTTACCCAGACTTGGAACACTCGCACAGTAGTTTCAAAATTGCTAATCCTGTTTGGCTTACTTCACTTAGCATGATAAATATCATATGATATCGCTTATATCTGGAATCTAAAGTAATGATACAAATAAACTTATTAATAAAACAGAAATAGACCACAGAGGTAGAAAACAAACTTATCAAAGGGGAAAGGGGAGGAAGGATAAATTAAGAGCTTGGGAGTAACATATGCACCTCTTTATATAATAGATAATCAGAAAGGACCTACTGTATAACACAGGGAACTATACTCAGTATACTATAACAACCTATAAGGGAAAATCTGAAAAAGAATACACACTCACATATATATTGTTTGCTGTATACCTGAAACTAACACAACATTGTAAATCAACGCTTCAATTTTAAAAAAGGAAAAAGAAAATGCTAACCCACACCACTATGAAAACCAAACCTACTAGGTAGAGTGTATTGATGGTTGTTTTTGACTTCATGTTGAGGTTATATAGTGAAGATACTGTGGTCAGATGTTACTTACACTAGTTTTATTTCATCCTTTGGTGTGATTATGTTTTTCACATGAAGTGTAAACAGACCCATTTGTTTCTGTTTGTGTTCCATTTTACGTTTCTTCCCCATTCTTCCTAATTGACTTCTTTTGCATAGTAAAACACTGACCCGGCTCCAAAAGTAAAAATCATACAGAAATGTGTTTTTAAAGTGTCACTCCCCCATTTCTTTGCACTCTGTTCCCACCACTCCCTGCAAATAACTAATCTCGCTAGTTTGGGGTTTATTCTTTCCATGTTTCTTTTGGCAAAAAGTAAGCAGATGCATGTTTATTTCCTTAGAAAAATTAATATCAGGATTATTACTGGCTTAAGGAAAGACACAGTCAGTACATACACCTTATAGTCTGTCTGATCAGGCTGCATTTCCTACTGACTCAGAGGAGCCGCAGGAGTCAGCAGGGGGCACAGAGCCAGCTCTCATGAGCTGAGTGGATATTACAAGTTCACTGTAGTCTGAACCCACATCCATCAACTGGCTGCTAATCCTTCTTGACAGACATCCCAGAAGAAACTTGATGTGTTAACTAATTCCAGAGTTTAATGGTGTGAAAGTCAAGGTTTGTGCTTGAGAGACTGGAAGCAAAGTGATTTATTTCAACATTTGACTGACCAGAAGAAGTCACTCATAAAGTAGATAGACTCAGTAGCTTCAGAGCTCTTCCTCCACTTCACCCAAGAAAAAGAGCCTACACATTTCCTTCAATTAAAAAAAAAAAAAAGAGTCTACACATTTAAGTTTCCCCATAAGGCTCTACTTAGGAGACCCAAGAGTCTCAAGCCCCAAGCCCTTCTTAAGATGCATTTGATATACCACCGTATGCAAGCGACAATGGCAGGTCTGTCTGCCCACCTGTCAGTGGGGCCTCTCAGCCCCACAGGTGAAGAAAAAGGACGATGGCTCCGCCTGACTGCACCTGTGTTCATCTGAGCAGAGTCAAGAATGTGAACAATTCAAGTATTCTCCAGCAGAGAAACTCAGCTGCGAGGCTGAGAGACTCTGGATGCACTTTTCTCTTCGGGAATTTCTCTTTTGTCTCCGTTGCTTTTCTTGACTGAAGGGCACAGTCTGTGCTGGATGGCAGACAGAGAGCTTCGGGTGGCTGCCTTGGTTAAGGCAAGCAGAGCTACAGCAAAGGAGGCAGCTTCAGCTGTTCTGTACAACCAGGAGTCCACTTGGGCATAAGGGAACACCCCCAAACTCTTCCAAGTGTGTAGAGGAGCAAAGCTTTCCTCTCCATCCCCAACTCTCCTTGTTTTTTCGTTTAGTCCATCTTACCATCCCATGCCAGTACACTCAGTTGAGAAGTGTGAAGAGACACATACCCTAAGGGCACAGCAAAGATAAATTCTCTCCCTTGATCCCAACATAAACCCTCTTGGGTTGACAGCAACTCTCCTCTAGCCCCATAAGGCAGAGTATTGGGAATACTGTGTTGATGGATGGTAATATATATGTTAGTACAATAATGTTCTACTCCTGGGGCTCTTTCATAGAATCTTGGATTTGGAAGGACCTTGAGGTCACCCAGGACAGTTTCCCACCTACTCAGCAATCTGTCTGCAACACCTTTGACAGGTGGCCATTCAGCCTCTGTCTGAACCCTTCCAGTGATAAGGAACTCCATACCACTGAATAGCAGACTCCTACTCATCCTTCAAGACCTTGATCAAATGTCATCTGCTTGGTAAAGCTTTTCCCAATTCCCCTAGGCAGATCAGTTACTGTATAACTTGTGATCCCTCAGCACTTTTCCTTTAGTCTGTAAGAGCTGATTGCATTGAAATTTATCTATTTATATGCATGCCTGTCTTTCCTATGGCCTCTGAGCTTTTCCTGAGAGCTCTCCATATTACTTGTAATTATATCCTCAACTCTTAATACAACACCTGACACTTAGATGTTCCAATAATCATCACTGACTGTGAAGATGAGTGTATTCTCCTAGGATAGCTTATACCATATTTAAACAGCAATAATTATTTAAATATCCATCCTTGTGTTGAGCCCATGTCTTCTTTCCTGCATTTTCCACACAGTGGGCAAAGGGACAACAGGAGGCTAGAGCCTCTCAAATTTCCACTCTTTGCTAGACACTCCTCTGGACAGCTTTACATAAACTTCATTTGTTCTTTCATTTACCATCCTTCTGATACTTGCAGTCCTCGTGATTCCTGTGATCCTCTGCTGCTCAGGCTAAGCCTGAGCAATACTTCCTCAGCAGATGTGGCTTTAGGACCTCAGCTCTCCAATCTTCTAGTTCTGCATGGGTTTACCTTGGATAAGCTAAAGGAAACTCATGTGGTGAGGTCTACTATCTGCCCTTGGAATGCAATGGCTCACCAGATAGCATGTAACAGCTGCTCAGTCTTTTAGATGGTGGTGGTTTAGTCACCAAGTAAAGTCTGACTCTTGTGACCCCATGGACTGTAGCCCACGAGGCTTCTCTGTCCATGGGGTTTCCCCAGGCAAGAATATTGGAATGGGGTGCCATTTCCTTCTCCAGGGGATCTTCCCAACCCAGGGATCAAACCTGTGTCTCCTGCATTGCAGGCAGTCTCCTGCATTGCAGGCAGTTTCTTTACCACTCAGCCACAAGGGAAGCCTCCAGTCTTACAGAGGACAGATAAAAAGGCTTAGGAAAAGAGGTCAACACTTTTCCTAAGTACCAAGCACAGTACTTCAGTAGCACACCTAATTTTCCTTCAAGCTTATCTCAAGGGAAGATTCTGTTATGCCCCAACTAATGAAACATTAGACCTGAGAACAAAGAGCCATACAACGTGCACTCAGATTATTGTCACCAGTGTTGAATCCTCAGGTCCAGGTTTTTATCCATAGGTCAATTCAGTTCAGTTGCTCAGTTGTTTCTGACTCTTGTGACCCCATAGCTGCAGCACACCTGGTTTCCCTGTCCATCACCGACACCCGGACCTTGCTCAAACTCCTGCCCATTGAGTCGGTGATGCCATCCAACCACCTCATCCTCTGGCATCCCCTTCTCCCACTTTCAATCTTTCCCAGCATCAGGGTCTTTTCCAATGAGTCAGCTCTTCACATCAGGTGGCCAAAACTTCAGCTTCAGCACCAGGCCTTCCAATGAATATTAAGGACTGATCTCCTTTAGGATGGACTGATTTGATCTCCTTGCAGTCCAAGGGACTCTCAAGAGTCTTCTCCAACACCACAGTTCAAAAGCATCAATTCTTCAGCACTCAGCTTTCTTTATAGTCCAACTCTCATATCCATACATGACTACTGGAAAAACAATAGCTTTGACTAGATGGTCCTTTGACAGCTAAGTAAAGTGTCTGCTTTTTAATAAGCTGTCTAGGTTGGTCATAGCTTTTCTTTCTTTTTTTTTTTTTTTTGTAGTTGAAATGAGCATTTTTTCTTTTATTTTTGCTTTCTCTTTTATGGTTTTAAGTATAGTTGATGAACAATATTATGTAATTTTAAAGTGTACGATATAGTCATTCACAATTTTACAAGTTACACTTTATTTATAGTTATAATGAAATACTGACTGTATTTTCTATTTTACACAATATATCCTTGTAGTTTATTTTATTTTCTTTTTTTAAGACTTTATTATTTTAGGATACTTTTATTTTTTAAAAAATTTATTCCTAAGTATTTTATTATTTCGATGTTACTGTACATGGCATTGTTTTTTAATTTTTTTTCAAAAACAATTTTAGGAATCTTTACTTAAAAACAACCTTATCTTAAAATGGAGTAACTTTGGTTTTATGAGCAGCAAGCAAAGTACAGAAGCAAAGATGCATTACAGGAGCATTAAGTTCTAAAGGAGCAATCATCTTTTAATGTCATGACTGCAGTCACCATCTGCAGTGATTTTGGAGCCCCTAGAAACAAAGTCTGTCACTGTTTCCACTGTGTCCCCATCTATTTGCCATGAAGTGATGGGACCGGATGCCATGATATTAGTTTTCTGAATGTTGAGTTTTAAGCCAACTTTTTCACTCTCCTCTTTCACTTTCATCAAGAGTTTCTTTAGTTCTTCTTTGCTTTCTTCCATAAGGGTGACATCATCTGCATGTCTGAGATTATTGATATTTCTCCTGGAAATCTTGATTCCAGCTTGTGCTTCATCCAGGCTGGCATTTCTCATAATGTATATGTATATGTATATTTCTCTGCATATAAGTTAAATAAACAGGTGACAACATACAACCTTGATGTACTCCTTTCCCTATTTGGAACCAGTCCGTTGTTCCATGTCCAGTTCTAACTGTTGCTTCTTGACCTGCATACAAATTTCTCATGAGGCAGGTAAGGTGGTCTGGTATTCCCATTTCTTGAAGAATTTCCCACAGTTTGTTGTGATCCACACAGTCAAAGGCTTCAGTGTAGTCAATGAAGCAGAAGCAGATGTTTTTCTGGAATTCTCTCGCTTTTTCTCTGATCCAACAGATGCTAGCAATTTGATCTCTGATTCCTCTGCCTTTTCTAAATCCAAGTTGAACATCTGGAAATTCTGTACACTTACTGTTGAAGCCTAGTTTGGAGACTTTTGAGCATTACTTTGTTAGAATGTGAGATAAGTACAATTGTGCGGTACTTTAAGCATTCTTTGGCATTGCCTTCCTTTGGGATTAGAGTGAAAACTGACCTTTTCCAGTCTTGTGGCCACTACTGAGTTTTCCAAATTTGCTTGTGTATTGAATACAGCACTTTCACAGCATCATCTCTAAGGATTTGAAATAGCTCAACTGGAATTGCATCACTTCCCCTACCTTTGTTCATAGTGATGCTTCCTAAGGTCCACTTGACTTTGTACTCCAGATGTCTGGCTGTAGGTGAGTGATCACACCATCATGGTTATCTGGGTCACTAAGATCTTTTTTGTATAGTTCTTCTGTGTATTCTTGCCACCTCTTCCTAATATCTTCTGCTTCTGTTAGGTCCATACCATTTCTGTCCTTCATTGTGCCCATCTTTGCATGAAATGTTCCCTTGGTATCTCTAATTTTCTTGAAGAGATCTCTAGTTTTTCCCATTCTATTGCTTTCCTCTATTTTTTTGAACATATCACTGAGGAAGGCTTTCTTATCTCTCCTTTTTATTCTTTGGAACTCTGCATTCAGATGGGTTAATCTTTCCTTTTCTCCTTGGCCTTTAGCTTCTCTTCTTTTCTCAGCTACTTATAAGACCTCTTCAGACAACCATTTTGACTTTTTGCATTTCTTTTTCTTGGGGATGGTTTTGATCACTGCTTCCTGGACAATGTCAGGAACCTCTGTCCATAGTTCTTCAGGCACTCTGTCAGATCTAATCCCTTGAGTCTATTTGTCACGTCCACCGTATAATCGTAAGGGATTTGATTTAGGTCATACCTGAATGGTCTAGTGGTTTTCCTATTTTCTTCAATGTAAGTCTGAATTTTGCCATAAGGAGTTCATGATTTGAGCCACAGTCAGCTCCCAGTCTTGTTTTTATTGACTGTATAGAGCTTCTCCATCTTCAGCTGCAAAGAATATAGTCAGTCTGATTTCACTATCGACCACTTGGTGATGTCCACGTGTAGAGTCTTCTCTTGTGATGTTGGAAGAGGGTGTTTGCTATGACCAGTGCGTTCTCTTGACAAAACTCTGTTAGCTTTTGCCCTGCTTCATTCTGTACTCCAAGGCCAAACTTGCCTGTTACTCCAAGTATCTCTTGACTTCCTACTTTTGCATTCCAGTTCCCTATGATGAAAAGAAAATTTTTTTTTTTGGTGTTACTTCTCTAAGGTCTTGTAGGTCCTCATAGAACCGTTCAGCTTTTAACTTCTTCAGGATTAGTGGTTAGGGCATAGACTTGAATTACTGTGATATTGAATGGTTTGCCTTGGAAACAAACAGAGACCATTCTGTCATTTTTGAGATTGCACCCAGTACTGCATTTCAGACTCTTTTGTTTACTCTGAGGGCTACTCCATTTCTTCAAAGGGATTCTTGCCCACAATATTAGATATAATTGCCATCTGAGTCAAACTCACTGATTCCAGTCCATTTTAGTTCACTGATTCTTAAAGTATCGATTTTCACGCTTGCCATCTCCTGTTTGACCACTTCCAATTTACCTTCATTCATAGACCTAACATTCCAGGTTCCTATGCAATATTGTTCTTTACAGCATCGGACTTGACTTCCATCACCAGTCATATTTACAATTGGGCAATGTTTTCACTTTGGCTCCATCTCTTCGTTCTTTCTGGAGTTATTTCTCCATTCTTCCTCAGTAGCATATTGGGCACCTACCGACCTGGGGAGTTCATCTTTCAGTGTCCTATCTTTTTGCCTTTTCATACTCTTCATGGGGTTCTCAAGGCAAGAATACTGAAGTGGTTTGCCATTCCCTTCTCCAGTGGACCACATTTGGTCAGAACTCTCCACCATGACCTATCCATCTTGGATGGCCCTACACAGCGTGGCTCACAGTTTCATTGAGTTAGACATGGCTGTGGTCCATGTGACCAGTTTGATTAGTTTTCTGTGATTGCATAGGTCAATGGATAGGTCAGTCAGCATCTATTTTTAGTCCTACCTGTATCCAGCCCTCGCCTCTTCACTTCCACCAAAATGCACCATAAAACCAATTGCTTCCTTTTCTCACCACCTGCAAAGAAAAATCTCTGAAGATGTTATATTTGATTTTAGTAACTCTCTTCAAATATACTCTCCAGTCACTCTGAATCATGTATCTTTCTTTTCAGAAACCACCCCAGGATTCCTTCCTAACCACAGATCCTATCAGGCACTTGTTATTGATATTAGCTTTCAAAACAGACCTATTCCCCTCAGTTGAAATCACTTCTGTGCCTTCTATATATGAAGGACCGCTTCTAGCTTGGGCCTTGCTCTGCATATTTGAAAAGGCTTTCATCTAACACATAATTAAAGATACTTATTTACACAAATGTCTCCCACAGTAAACATCTCTGAGCTTCTATTTTTTTCCCAGAAATTTCCAAGTTTATCTTAAATTTTATTTGAAAATGCAAAGGCTCTAAATAGCCAAAATAAATTTGAAAGTGATGAAAAATTTGGAGGATTAACATAGCATATTTCAAGATTTTTTATAAAGTTGCCAAAATGAAGTGTTGTATTTATGTACCACATATATGGGTGACTGATTTTTGACAAGATATGTAATATTTTCAACAAATGGCACTGAACAATTAGCTATCCACATGCAATAAAATGAATTTCAACCATTACACCACATACAAAACTTAGATCAAAATGGATCATAAACATAAATATAAAACCTAAAACTATACAACTTTTAAAAGAAAACAGAAGGAAGTCATTGCTAGCTTAGGTTAAGCAAAGAATTCCTGGATACAATACCAAAAGCATGAGTCATAAAACAAAAATCTGAAACATTGGACATCATCAAAATTAAACTATTTAGCTCTGAATTTCTTGAGAGCAGGAACTTTGTCAGTCTTTGTGTTTCCAGGATGCAGCATAACCTCTGACATGTACGAAGTACTCAGTTGGTGCTAATGAACTGCTTTTGCAACAACCCCCAAACACTGAATCATTGTGTGACCTTACTCACTCACACCAGTGCCTTTGAATCAGCTAGAGAGTTGGTTAGAAATGCAGATCACAGAGCTGTTGACTCTTTTATGGGTAGGGTCTGCTGCTGCTAAGTCACTTCAGTCGTATCCGACTCTGTGTGACCCCATAGACGGCAGTTCACTAGGCTCCCCAGTCCCTTGTTCTCCAGGCAAGAACACTGGAGTGGGTTGCCATTTCCTTCTCCAATGTGTGAAAGTGAAAAGTGAAAGTGAAGTCGCTCAGTCGTGTCCAACTCTTAGCGACCCATGGACTACAGCCTACCAGGCTCCTCCATCCATGGGATTTTCCAGGCAAGAGTACTGGAGTGGGGTGTCATTGCCTTCTCCATGGGTAGGGTCTAGATATATGCATTTGTAGATAAACATTCAGGTGATTCTGATGTTAATGTTCCTCATAATACACTTTGATGAACAGTGACTAACCTGCAGCCTCTTTCCCATCATGCTCAGGGTATAGGGTAATTTGCCATTTCACATCTAGAAAATTATTAGCTTAGTAGATCAGTCACAAATTACAAACATCATATATCTGGCATTCAACAAGGCAAGTGTCAAAATCTCTTATTAGCACAATTAGGTAAATTAATAGCTGGTTAGACACACTATCAATCAGCATAGGAGAGGGCAGGCTGCAGTAACAACTAGCCACAGTGTCCTAGTGACCTGATGTTACAGAAGTGTACTTCTTTCTCAGGGGACTTGGCAGGGGGCTTGGTTCATTTGTGGAACCAGGCTGATAGAAGTTTTATATTAACATGTGCTTCCGGGAACCCACACCAGGGAGAAGAAGCGACAAGTCTTGCACTGGTCACAAGGCTTTGGGCTGGAAATGACATCCGATCACTTCCAGTGACCACACCCAGACTCTAGAGTGTCAAGTGACCATGCTACATGTCTAAGAGGACAGCAGAACTGAAACATTAAGGAATACCAATAATGATTATCTAAACACTCCCTCACATCTAATATAAAACCAGGGAGAGGGTATCAGCAAACTATGTGCTCAATAATTATTGGATAAATAAAATGAGAACACATAGCACCCATGTGAAGAAACAACCATCATTATCTTTCTACTTGCAAAGCTAGTTCTATCCTGTTGTAAAATATATTAAAACGCATGCGCTATGCAATTGAGTAGAGGACCAGTAGATTACAGAACATCTGTTTGGTGTGATTATGATCTCAACAGAAATGGTATGGACCTGACAGAAGCAGAAGATATTAAGAAGAGGTGGCAAGAATAGAAAGAAGAACTGCAAAAAAAAAAAAGATCTTCACGACCAAGATAATCACAATGGTGTGATCACTCACCTAGAGCCAGACATCCTGGAATTGGAAGTCAAGTGGGCCTTAGAAAAAATCACTACAAACAAAGCTAGTGGAGGTGATGGAATTCCAGTTGAGCTATTTCAAATCCTGAAAGATGATGCTGTGAGAGTGCTGCGCTCAATATACCAACAAATTTGGAAAACTCAGCAATGGCCACAGGACTGGAAAATGTCAGTATTCATTCCAATCCCAAAGAAAGGCAATGCCAAAGAATGCTCAAACTACCACACAATTGCACTCATCTCACACGCTAGTAAAGTCATGCTCAAAATTCTCTAAGCCAGGCTTCAGCAATATGTGAACCGTGAACTTCCAGATGTTCAAGCTGATTTTAGAAGAGGCAGAGGAACCAGAGAGCAAATTGCCAACATCCACTGGATCATGGAGAAAGCAAGAGAGTTCCAGAAAAACATCTATTTCTGCTTCATTGACTGTGCCAAAGCCTTTGACTGTGTGGATCACAATAAACTGTGGAAAATTCTGAAAAAGATGGGAATACCTGACCACCTGACCTGCCTCTTGAGAGACCAGTATGCAGGTCAGGAAACAACAGTTAGAACTGGACATGGAACAACAGACTGGTTCCAAATAGGAAAAGGAGTACGTCAAGGTTGTACATTGTCACCCTGCTTATTTAACTTCTATGCAGAGTACATCTCGAGGAACGCTGGACTGGAAGAAACACAAGCTGGAATCAAGATTGCCGGGAGAAGTAACAATAACCTCAGATATGCAGATGACACCACCCTTATGGCAGAAAGTGAAGAGGAACTCAAAAGCCTCTTGATGAAGGTGAAAGAGGAGAGTGAAAAGGTTGGCTTGAAGCTCAACATTCAGAAAACAAAGATCATGGCATCTGGTCCCATCCCTTCATGGGAAATAGATGGGGAAACAGTGGAAACAGTGTCAGACTTTATTTTTGGGCTCCAAAATCACTGCGGATGCTGATTGCAGCCAGGAAATTAAAAGACGCTTACTCCTTGGAAGGAAAGTTATGACCAACCTAGATAGCATATTAAAAAGCAGACATTACTTTGCCAACAAAGGTCCGTCTAGTCAAGTCTATGGTTTTTCCAGTGGTCCTGTATGGATGTGAGAGTTGGACTGTGAAGAAAGCTGAGTGCCAAAGAATTGATGCTTTTGAACTGTGGTGTTGGAGAAGACTCTTGAGAGTCCCTGAGTAAACTCCGGGAGTTGGTGATGGACAGGGAGGCCTGGCGTGCTGCAATTCATGGGGTCACAAAGAGTCGGACACGACTGAGCAACTGAACTGAACTGAACTGATGGATGCATGCACCACACCAGGCATCAGTTCAGTCAGTTCAGTTCAGTCACTCAGTCGTGTCCGACTCTTTGTGACCCCATGAATCGCAGCACACCAGGCCTCCCTGTCCATCACCAACTCCCGGAGTTCACTCAAACTTATGTCCACAGAGTCGGTGATGTTATGTGCTATACAAAGAGAAATAAATGTGTTCCACTAGAAGTTATTAGTAAGTTATTTCAGTCTGGTGAGCTTTCACATGACTTTTCAAATTTTATTTTCTTATTTCATTTGACATAAGCAACTTTCGTTCTGAAAAAAAAAAACACAGATGCTGACTATAAGGGAATGAAATAGACAATACTAACAAAAAGCATGCATGGGAGAAAATTAAAAGAAAATAGTCAGTATATGTTCTGAAATAAGAGCATTTAACAAGTGGCCTAAGATACGGGGATATTCCATAACAGCACTAATGATGGTGGACAATTTGAAATGTCCACTAGAAAATAAATATGAGTTCCAAGAATAGTATGGATTTGTGAAAAAGACACAGGGACAGGAGGAAGGGGCTCCCAATGACCGAATCTAGGACACTGAACGTTAAAATGAATAGTAATAGTAGTGAGGATTTCCCTGGGGGCCCAATGGTTAAGAATTCACCCGCCAAAGCAGGGGCCACAGGTTCACTTCCTGGTCTGGGAAGATGCCACTTGCCGTGGGGCAACTAAGCCCATGTGCACAACTACTGAAGCCTCACTCTAGAGCCCATGCTCCTTAACAAGAGAAACCATCCCCAGTGAGAAGCCTGCGCACTGCAATGAACACCCAGCACAGCCACAAATAAATAAATAAAACAATTGTAGTGGGCTATAAACTGTTGAATAAAATAGGAACCAGAGACACTCTTGGAGGTTCCTTCACCCTCGGCACTCATTGCGGTTGTAGGCACATGGTCAGTTCTCAGTCCTCACGTTACTGATTCAACAGCATCATGCAACACAGTTGATTTCCTGCTTCTTCCTTTAAACACTTAAAAAACTTTCTGACCTTCCGGAACAAACGGTCTCCTGGCTTTCCTTCTACTTCATTGCTTCCTCCTTCTTGGGCTCCTTTGCCTGTTCTTCCTTCCCCCCTGCGCCTCTCAACACTGGAATCCCCCGAGGATTCCACCCTGCATCCTCTTCTTGCTTGCTCTCTCTGGTGATCCCAGGCAGGTGCATCGCTTTGAGTACCATGTTTATGACGATAGCTTCCAGATGTCTATCTCCCCCCCCGCCAGCCTCACTCTCACCCCTGGATTACAGAGTGCATATCCAACATCTTCATCTGGACACCCAGTAGACATCACAGATTCACTGTGTCTGAAACTGACCACTGATCTTTTCCCCAAACCTATTCCACCCTCAGTCTTCCCTCCTTTCAGCTGATGTTTCTCCAAACTTCCATTTGCTCACACCAAAACCCTGGAATCTTCCATGACTCCTCTTTTTCTCTCATGCCTCCCATATATGTCAGAAAACCCTACTGATGATGCTTTCAAACATGTACGGAAATCAATCACATTCTCCCTTCTCTTACTGCTGCCACTGGTTGGTTTCTCTGACCAGCATGCTCAGACAACCACTGTCTAAACCTCTCACCTCCTTCAAGTCTGTGCTCAAATGCCATCTTCTCAATAAGGTCTTTGGTTAAATATGTAGCCCAAATGCTGCTGTAATTTTTTTCTTTGATCACACGTATCATCTCTTTAGATGCTATATGATTTGCTTTTCATTATGCTGTTAGTTGTCTGGCACAACACAGTACACATTCCACAAGAAGTATTATTTTAATTTGTTTAGTTTTATGCTTTGTTACAACACATAATATTCAATAAAATTTGTTGAATGGAAAATTGACATTTAAAGTTATTCATAATATATCATTGTAGGGCAGGGGAAGCCAGTTACAAAACCAGGAAAGCAAAGTGATGCTATTTCAGGAAAAATTGTGCATCTTCATTTAGATGTGTATCTTCATGTATATAATAATAAAATATACATAATAGTATGGAAAAGCATACAACAAAATGTTTACAATGGTTTTCTTCAGTAGATGGGTCCTAAATAATACCATTTTCTTCTTTTGGCCTTTTAGATTTGTGTTTTTTTAAAAAGCATAAATATTATGCGTATGTTATTTTTTCAGTCAAAGAAAACTCTTTGTTTTCCTTTTATGGAAAGAGTTGTAAAAATAAAATGTCACTCAGAAGCCTACAGTGATTAAAAAGAAATCTAATCTATGTTTATGGCAAGTTTCCAACGAGAGGGAAGTTAGTGAGGATGTTGTCACATCATGGTTGTAAACTGGGGGTTTGAATCCAGATAGACCAAGGCATTATTCTGATCTTTCGCCCTCATCCATAAAACTTTAATTCACAAGGTTAAATGAAAAACCCATGAAAAGCATTTAATCAAGTACCTAAACTAGTACAATGAATACTAGCTATTACCATCTCATTTAATCCTCCCAACAAGCTAATAAGGAAGCATCACTATTCCAATTTCCTAGATGTAGAAGTGAGAATTGCTCAGTCATGTCCAGCTATATAGAGTCCACGGAATTCTCCAGGCCAGAATACTGGCATGGGCAGCCTTTCCCTTCTCCAGGGGATCTTCTTAACCCAGGGATAGAACCTAGGTCTCCCGCATTGCAGACAGATTCTTTACCATCTGAGCCACAAGGGAAGCCCTTGTGGAAAGGGTGTGGAAGACAAGTCTAAAAAGAGTTAAGCACTTGTCCCCAATAAGTGGTCAATCCAATATTTTCAACTGAGTTTGATAAGTGAGTCCACACTCTTGGCAATACACCACACTTTAACTCAAATCTGCACTGTAAATGTCACTACTTCTTTACTGAGCACAGAAGAAAGAACAAAAATTAGAGTATTACTTCTCTGCTTTTATTTTTAAGATTGATGAAGGGGATGTCTAGAATCACAGGAAAACAGAGCTGCAAGTGTTTAGAGACTCTAAAAATAAAGAAATCAAGATCCAAGAATGTCCATGGAAGTTGCTAATGTATGGTTGCTGCAACTAGACCTGGCTGCACGTCCACTCCATTTCCACCCCACCCACTAAGTCAAGGTCACATCCACTACCCTGTCATGCATCTGCCCAGCCCTGTTAATCACCTCCACTAGGATCCCCTCTCTATAGGGCAAAGATCATCAATTCTTTTTTTTTTTTCCCTAGGGCACTTATCCAAGCCTTTCATCATTGACACAGGCTTCGCTGGGTTTTTTTTTTTTTTTTAATCTTTAGTTTCTGAAGCCCAGCTAAGGAACAGTTTCATATAAAGAGTGATTCTTGAATTAGGAGAGAAATAAACATGCATTTGATCATGGGTGGCTCTGGTGGGGGAAGAGGGAAACACATGCTAGCTGCCTCCCCCCGAGGTCATCCCTCCTGGTAAGGATCAGTGGGCATGAGGACTGGCCACAGGGGGAGTGGGAGGAAAAATGAAAACTGAATTTACAAAGAGCTTGTGGAATAAGGCTGCTGGGAGAAAAATTTGATTCTTAGAAAGATAAGGCAGGGAGAGAAGAGTCAATAAACTTACTAGCTTACTGCGAAAACATTTAACTACTCTGTTCGCTATAGAGCCTCCTTTCAACATACATTCATTTATCCTACTCCACCCCTACACACACACCAGCAGCTGATATTATTATCATAGTAACAACACATTCTAGAGAAGACTCTCGCAGGTCCCTGGACTGCAAGGAGATCCAACCAGTCCATCCTAAAGGAAATCAACCCTGAATATTCATTGGAAGGACTGATGCTGAAGCTGAAGCTCCAACACTTTGGCCAACTGATGCCAAGATCTGACTCATTGGAAAAGACCCCGATGCTGGGGACAAGTGAAGGCAGAAGGAGAAGGGGGTGGCAGAGGACAAAAGGGTTAAATAGCATCACTGACTCAACAGACATGAATTTGAACGGACTCCGGGAGATAGTGAAGGACAGGGGAGCCTGGCGTGCTGCAGTCCATGGGGCCGCAAAGAGTTGGACACAACTTAGCGACTGAACAACAAAAACAACACGTTTCATTTCAAAGTACTTGAGAACGGCTCTCAGCACTCTGAACTCAGCAGCTCTGAGTTTAGTTGAGCATCTGTTCCTGTCTGGAGAACGTGTCTACACACATTTCCCACCACCTCTCCAGTCTTCATTACATCACCCCCAGTGGAAAACCACTTGATAATAAAGATGGAAAGTTAGACTGAATTAAACCAAAGAGAAAGTGATGCAATGATTCACTGCTTAGAAGAAAGATCCTTGAACTGGAAATCACAAGAATCAAGCTTTATTTCCTCATATCCTAAACTACTGTAATCTCAAGCCTCTACAAGAAAATAAAGATGACGATGAAACTTTGCCTACCTGATGGCAGGTAGCCATGACAAATAAGTGGCTTTATGAATCCCTAAAGGAGATCAATCCTGGGTGTTCATTGAAAGGACTGATGCTAAAGCTGAAACTCCAATACTTTGGCCACCTCATGCGACGAGTTGACTCACTAGAAAAGACTCTGATGCTGGGAAAGGTTGGGGGCGGGAGGAGAAGGGGACGACAGAGGATGAGATGGCTAGATGGCATCATTGACTCTGTGGACATGAGTTTGAGTGAACTCCGGGAGTTGGTGATGGACAGGGAGGCCTGGCATGCTGTGATTCATGGGGTCACGGAGAGTCGGACACGACTGAGCAACTGAACTGAACTGAACTAGTTTCACAGTTCATTTTTTCTATATCTAGTTTTCATTCTTTTTTAAACAGTCTCATTGAGATATGATTGGCATGCAATAAATTCTAAATATTTAACGGAAACAATTTGCTAGGTCTGACAAGTGCATACAGCCATGAAACAATCACCACCATTAAGACAATGAACACATCCAACACCCTCAAAGTTTCCTCTTCACACTACTTTGTAATCTCTTCCTCCCATCAGCATACACTATTTTCATTTCCTACAACTTTACAGAACAGAATCACACAGTACATACTCATTACTGTCAGGACATAGTTTATTTATAGAGTCAAAAGTGTTTCCCAAATGTCTATAGCTCCAGACAAAGTCTTATCCTCGAGGTGACAGTGAGTGCTAGAAGGAAGAAATGGACAGGAAAGAGGAAAAGCGGTGAGAGGATGCTGCTCTTGGTAGGACGGTCACTCCAGAGCCACATGGACACCTGGCGGGAGGCAATCCAGGAAGCAGGAAGAACAGCACATTCTCTGAATCCATGAACTGCATTCTGCACACATTTCCAAAGGGGCAAGAGAGCTGCCCAAAGTCTGGTTCTTTTAGAAACTGTAGAAGTGTGAAGGCTAGGCCAGCTCTGTCTTGGAAAGACGAAGTATTGAGAGTTAGGGAAAAAAAGAATCTCTCCTTTTCTACCTCACTCCTTCCAGGACCAGCTGGAATATAGCCATCTGTTTGTGTGGGCAGTGATTTTCCAAGAGCTCAGCTGCAAACAGGCCCTCTTCATTCCAGTGGCTCTCTTGTTCGGAGCCCTGGAATAACCCCACTGGACTCTTCCAGCTCCTTGGAAGATGACGATGCTTTTTCCAAAGCAACTCAGGGAGGCAAGGTTCCCCCTTGGCTACTCCCCACTTGGTTCAGGAGCAACATTCTCTTACCGTCAGGCAACCCTGAAGTTCATCTCCCTCAGAGCCTTTTGTAAGGCAGAGGACTGGTGTGATCCGAAGGAAATAATCAACCAAACAAAAATGTCTACTCCAAAAATTCTGAATAGGTCTGCCCATGAGGATGCCTGAAGTGTCTAACATGTATTTGGGATTCTTTGGAATTAAAACAGTGAAGTTCCTTTTAAAAAATACAAATATGGCACAGTGTTGATAAGCCATTAGAGTGTAATCTGCTTTTTGCACCTGTAGTGAGTGGCATCCTGGCCCCCCAAAATGTATTTTCACGTCCTAACCCCAGAACCTGTGAACAGAACCAGTGTCCCTGAGAGAGAGATGAGGGGAGAAAACCACACACACAGAAGAGAAGGCCAGGTGGAGACAGAGGCAGAGAGGGAGGGACGCGGCCACACACCGAGCAGCGCCACAGGATGCGGGAGGAGCAGGGAAGACCCCTCCCTGGAGCTTTCCAAATGTGAGCCCTGCTCACACCTTGACTTTGCACTTTTGCCCTCCAGAACTATGAGAGAATTGTAAGAGAATAGTGTTTTATTGTAAGCTACCAAGTTTGTATGGGCTTCCCCAATGGCTCAGCTGGTAAAGAATCTGCCTGCAATGCGGGAGACCTGGGTTCGATCCCTGGGTTGGGAAGATCTCCTGGAGAAGAGAATGGCTACCCATGCCAGTATTCTGGCCTGGAGAATTCCATGGTCTGTATAGTTCATGGGGTCACAAAGTGTCGGACATGACTGAGCGACTTTCACTTTCACTGTTTTACAAAGTTTGTGGTAATTTGTTTCAGCAATCCCAGGAAACTCAAATAACACCTTGCATTATATTTTTATATTTAGCGTTACATTTATTATATTTGCTTCTTCTTCTCTTCTGGACCTCAAAATTCTGGGATGTGGGACATTTACACATCTCATAGGGAAGGGAAATGCATTAGAAACTGTTGATGAAGGGGACTGTGACAAGCAGACCCAGGTGAGGCCCGGAAGGTGGCAGAGGGATCACAGAACCCTCTGGGGAACAGGAGGATATGGGCACCAGGGGGAGTGGTGCCAAGAAGGGGCAGGGCCTGGACTCTGAGGGAATTGACAGCTGACACTGCAGCCTACACCACTTTTTTTTTTTTTAATGGGGTAATGACAGTCTTTTATTTTCTACTTTTTAAATTTTGTACTTATTTAGTTTTTGCATTCCAAGAAAGCATGATAAATTTTGTTAGTGTACAAATCATATTTCTGGAATCTACCAGTGCTCTTTATTCTGATTCCACATGTGTTCTATAAAGCTGTTATTTTTATTTTTACATATATCTACTCTTTTTCAAATTCTTTTTCCATTTGTGTTATTACAGAATAGTGAGTGGAGTTCCCTATGCTATACAGTAGGTCCTTTTTGGTTATCTATTCTATTTTTAAATTTTTTAATTTATTTTTAATTTTAAAATTTATTGTAATTGAAGGATAATTCCTTTGCAATATTGTGATGGTTTTTGTCATACATTAACAGGAATCACACATGTGTCCCTTCCATCATGAAACTCCTTCCAGCTCCCTCCCCATCTGGCCCTCCAGGTTTGGGTGTCCTGCATAATATGTCAAACTCACATTGGCTATCTATTTTACATATGGAAATGTATATGTTTCAATACTATTATCTCATATCATCCCACTCTCTCTCCCACTGAGTCCATTGGCAGATGAATGGATCTGGATGTTGTGGTACATATACACAGTGGAATATTACTCAACTATAAAAAGAAAAGCATTTGAGTCAGTTCTAATGAGGTGGATGAACCTAGAGCCTATTATACAGAGTGAAATGTCAGAAAGAAAAAGACAAATATCATATATTAATGCATATAAATGGAATCCAGAAAGATGGTACCACTGAGCCTGTGTGTAGGGCAGAAAAGGACACATAGAAGAGTAGATTTTTCGTTGTACCATGCTAAGTTGGTTCAGTGGTGTCCAACTCTTTGCGACCCTATGGACCATAGACCAACAGGATCCTCTGTCAATGGGATTCTCCAGGCAAGGATACTGGAGGGGGTTGTTGTACCTTCTTCCAGGGGATCTTCCCAATCCGTGGATCAAAGCTGCATCTCTTAGTCTTCTGCCATGGCAGGCACGTTCTTTACCACTAGTGCCACCTGGGAAACCTTTTGGTTATCTATTCTAAATATGAGTGAGTGAGTGAAAGTGGCTCAGTCATGTCCGACTCTTTGCAACTCCATGGACTATACAGAATTCTATAGGCCAGAATACTGGAGTGGATAGCTTTTCCCTTCTCCAGGGGATCTTTCCAACCCAAGGATCAAACCCAGGTCTCCCGCATTGCAGGCGGATGCTTTACCAGCTGAGCCACCAGGGAAGCCCCATTCTAAATATAGTAGTGTGTATGTGTGAACCTCAGACTTCCAATTTGTCCCTGCCCTTCCCCTCTGGTAACCACAAGTTTGTTTTCTGAGTCCCCACAGCCTGCACTTGATGTTCCTGCAGTTTTATGTCTCTACAGCTTCTCACCCAAGATTAACGGAATGGACCTCATTCCCAGGAAGGACTTTGGCTCTCCCCAAACAGGCCATTGAACCGATTCAGTCTCATTGGAATAAGCCCTGGGCTGAGCAGAAAGACTTATGAAAAGAGTTCTTAGGCTGCATTTCTCTGTAGAAGCAGCTTGAAGAACCGTCTGACTTGTGCTCGAAGGGAAACACACGGCTGCTGGCTTCAGATGAAGAAGTCACAGGCAACCCAACCCTAGTTTGGAAGGCAGTTCGTCTGTGATTTATCACACCAAGAAGGCTCCAGGGACTAAGGAGAAGTGTCTGAATCAGCAAGCTGGCACACATCCCGCTGTGGGCAGAAACACACACAGCACGGCAGCTGATGGTTGAAGCATCTTGCCCAAATTCCTTTCCTTGGTTGAATTTGATGGCAGTGAACAAGCAGCCTCTTTGGGGAGCACCTTGAGGATACCGGGGGGAAGAAAGCTTCCTTTCGGGTTTCCAAAACACTCCCCTTTCGTGCTTGTTTTTCCTTACTCACTGCCTCCCTCCTGGCCTCCAGCACCGAGCCTGCGTCATGCCGGCCCCAGGTAACCGGAGCCCTGAATGTACACAAAGCACCACTGTGCCGGAGTGATGCTATCAGGCGGGCCTGGCCCGCTCCACACGGTGAGACAGAAGCCAAGCTGGGCTGGCCAGACCCAGAGCTGAAACAGGATTCCCATGCGGTCGATCAAGGACAGAGTGGCCTTTGTGAGGGACAAATCATATTTAGGTGGGTTCCTTATTAACATTGCAGTCATCAGAGCATTTTCTTTCCTGACTTCCAGAGCCAAAACCCTGATAGGCTTCTATAGGATGCAGATCAACCCTGGAGGTGACATTGGATGGAAAAGGTGGTGTGGCTCTATTTGGCATCAGTATTTGTGGGCCCCTTGGAACATGGAACACACTGTAATGTGTGATGCAGAGCAAACCTTGTGGCCAGACCATAGGACTGAAAACTTAATAGAGGAGGGTTTTGGTCATCATAGAGGGAAATAGTGTCTTTTACAAGGTTTGGAACTATACAACCTTGGTTTATTGAGCCTTAGACTGCCTTTCCCACTTACGGCAAAACTGAACCTCCTACTGACAAAGATTTCAGGCGTTGGCTTCAATTCTGTGTATGAGGAAAGCCTCGACATTCACGTGGCTCACAGACAAAAGACTCACTAGGTCCCTATGGCTATAGTGGATCCTGATGGCTGTTTAGAATCCTCTTCCTGCTGTAGGATCCTCTTCTGATTCTACAGAATGTGCTCATGACTAAAACTCATGGGTACATAACTGTTTAGAACACTTAACAGAAAATCTCATCCTTCATCAAAGCCTAGCTCAAACAACACCTCCTCAGGAAAAGATTCAACTTCCCAAGTCCATAATAGTCCAGTGTTTACACAATACAGGTGGCCAGAGCAGACTGAGTTGTCTAAGAGTAAGTTTATACAATTTAGGAGAGGTGGAAGGAAGGGAGGGACTTTTTAAAAGAAGGAACACAAAATTGTAATTCAAATTTGACAGGAAGATAAATATTTATATAGAATGAAAAAAGAAATAATGAACTATAAAAGCTTAAAACCTGGTCAGTACAACAGACATTGCAAAAATCAAGAAATAAACTCAGTTTCGTGAATGAACTGCCTGATACATTTTTATATTTTCCCTACCTTTTTAGCTATATACTATTTTGTATGCATACGTATTCTTGTAGCATCTTCTATTAGAGAGAATAGAAAGACAGTTTCGTCTTTCTTTGGGCATGGTTAATTAAAACTTGTTTGTTACAAACATAGGTGGGATGCATGAAACATATAAACACACAGAGATTTACTCAGCATTGTGCTACGCTACAGTTTGTTCCTGCAAACACAGGAATCAGGAATTCTGATAAATTCTATATTATGTAATTCTCACTACACACCCACACATTCTACCTATGCAAGAAGAGTGGGAGTGAATATATTTATAATTGTGTGTATTCCATCCTTAAGTACGTTCCTGACCTGGGAAAAGCTCCATTTTGATTAATCATTGACAAAAGTCAAACCCTCCACTCCCAATTTGATGTTCGGAAGAATTTTTCAGACTTGTTTCTCGGTCCATATATTTCAAGTCTTCTTTCTCTCGCACAATCTACACACCTCTGGCGCCAGGTGTGATGTGACCTCTGACCCTGCATCTTCGTTTCATCAATGAATTGGAATGTAGGTGGTGGGCGTATTTGTGGGAGCCATTTCTGTACCAACTTCACTGCATACAGTGAAAGCACTAATCTCAAAACAACTATGATGCCAACTCTTCTGCCTCTTAACCCAATCTTAAAGCTGCTCCTGTAGCATCACCCAGCCCTGGGAGATGGGATGGAAAGAAAGGCAGGGTAGAAGAGAAGGTCTTAACTGATTCCATCTGAGTGTCTTAATCATGCAAATTTTACAAAGGTCCATGACCACTTGAACACATTCCTAGAACTTCTCCGGGCTCTTTGAAGGCACCATGGGAGTGAGCGGTCCTCAGACTGAAGATTCGTCAGCTTCATGGAGCTCTGCCCCTTCATATCACCTTTCTTCATTAACCTAGCACATTGTTGTTTACCATTATCCCGCACTTATGCCCCATCTTTATCATTTTCTACCTATGTAACTTGATCAAGTCTATCAAACTTGGTTGAAATTCAGTAGGAAAATATATGAAATGGGGCTGAAATAGAGAACGTTCCTGGGGGCTCTTGGGAGAATGGTGTGAGGTGACGGCCGGGAAGGTTCTTGGAAGCCACTAAACAGTTGCCATGCCCACAGCAGATCTGGTGATGGCAGTAGCCATTGAGGTGTCCTTCACACTCACTGGTTACGACATAGGGGACAAAGAAGCAAGTGAGTCTTTGAAACACCCTTGGATTGCCCTCAGAATAATAGTCAATCTTTGAACAAAGCGTATGAGGTCCTTCATGGGCTCGCCCTACTTATCTCTCCTACCTTACCTCATCTCTAAAACTTCTCTCCAATACCCGGTACTCCATTCTTGCTGCTGGACCACTACTGAGTTCTTCACCATGCAACCCTTCTCTGGCCTTTGGACCTTGTCTCATGCTGGTTCCTCTTAGCCCCACACTTCCTCCCTTTGTCTCACTCCCTTCTGATGGTCCTGCAGGATGCAGTTTAGCTGACACTTCCCCCAGGATGTTGCCTCCGAAGCCCTGGTCTGTGACCCACGTGTTCCCTAGTCTCTGGTACACCCCTGCCCCATGGGTCCCCACAGCATCCCGCTTTTCTTCTGTCTCTGCTCTTGGCACACTGATTATAATTGCCTGCTCATTCATCTTTCATCCCCCACTAGCCTGTGGGCTCTTTGAGGACTCACAGAGTATAGTGCAGTGGCTGGCAAGCACTAGGTGTTCAATAACCATTTGTCAATGAATATATAAGTGAAAATAGGAAGAAAGCTGATCCTGCAATCCCTCAGTTGCATCTGGAAGAGGCAGCATTAGGCAGCATCCTCTGGGATTGATCTTTGGGCAGTTGACTGGCTCGAGCAAAGTAAACTTTCTCTTCTCAGATGACAGAGGGTGAAAGCCTCACTCCCTAGAGGCATTTTTTCAAGGAGCATGGATACCATTCGCTGGAGTCATTGACCCCAGACCTTAAAGGATTTGCAGAGTGGTTGGACTAAGTGAAGGGACCTTGTATAGGTCAGGGCCAGGTGCCCTGATAACAGAGGCCTCTCTGATTGCCAGGTGACCAGCCACCTAAAGGAGTTGCAGGTGGCCGTATAAGGTGTGGAGCTCACTCAGTGGCTAGCCTGGGGTTACTTTGAGCAGGAAGTAGGACTCTGCGAGCTGTGGGAACACAGGAATAGAGGTGGGGGAAAGAAATGGGTCATTAATCAGAGGACAATGGCCTGAGGTCAACCTTCTTTCAACCTGACAATTCATTCATCTCTAAGGTTCAGGGTGTTACCTACAAATCAATTTTTCTTCAGAAAAGTGTCTAACCTGTGCTTGGATAAAGCCTCATTCTCCTCTATGGTAGGCAGAAGCGGAGCAGGAAGCCTCTGTCATGAGATTTTTTTCTTTTAGATGCAATAGGGAGGCCACTTTACATACTCTTAATTGTCCATGTTGATCTGAAATTCCACAATTAGACATGCATTCCTTTGGCTTAATATTTCCTTCCCTGTTAACATGCAAACATCCCTGGCAGTCTGTGCTTTGAATCGCATCCATCATTTACCCTTTATAGTACTTGGTATAATCCACTTTGGACCTCAGGATTTGCTACCTGAGTCAGGATAGTTGGGAGTACTCTAAAGAGGGTTTCAAGTCCCAAAGTCACTGTCATCTCCTTTTCAAATATTCCAAGTGCCTTTTTCCCGACCCCAACTAGAAATATTGTCACTCTTCACTATGAATACTACTTTTCTTTCTGTGCATTTTCTACCTCTCTCCCTCCACTATTTCTCTCCTTTCAATCAATTTCTTCTCTGTTTTTCTCTCTACTTCATCTATCCCACAGCTGCAGAAACATCCATACATATGTTCATGGGCATTCTTTAACATAAGGGCTCAGTGGTATGTGATGAACAGTACAAAGGCATTGTTTACCTAGCTTCTATTCTTTAGTGGCTATGTGACTTTGGACAAATCACTAGTCTTATTTTTCTCCTTTGAAAAGTGAGAATAATAAGTTATACCAATGTTAGCAGAAAGCTGTCAAGACTCCATGTAGCCTGGTTGATACCACTGGGTCACACCAAACCATTTCTTCTTTCCCCTCTATCTCTATCTGAGCCTAACCGGAATCCTCAATGAACCCATGGGCACTGCTCAGCGATGGGGACTGGAGGACATTATGGGGACATTAACCTCTCTTGTTAGCCACTTTTACTATTATCTTTTCATTTTTCCTGGCTTTAATCTTCCCCCTATAATAGTGTTCCTAATGAGGTTGCAATAAATATGTAACATGGTAGCCTGGTCTTGAAAATACAGGGGCTTTTTCTGATCAATTTGAACAAAAATTCCACAGCTTTAAAATAACACCTCCAATAGCATAGTATTCAGTCTAGCTTCATCAGAATCTCTAGGAATGTTTGCTAAAACTGCAGATTCTTGGGCCCTATTCCCAGAGTTCTTAAATAGAGATTCCTGGAAATGTGGCCTGGAAGCCAAGCACTCCAAGTGATTCTCATGAGAGCTATTGTCTTATAGGTTAAGCTTAGCCTTAGAGGCTAAGTTTAGTACCTACAATGACTATTGCAAGAAAGGATTGAAAAGCATTCATCAGCTCTTGCTGACTATTCATAGCACTAAGATAACCTTTTTCCACTGTCCATTGAGGAAATGATTTGCCAGGAAGCTCACAGCTGGTTAATGACAGAGAGATAAGGAAAGCCAAGCTTCCCGATTTCAGGTTCAGGTCTGTTTCTACTACATCATGCTGTGTGATCCTTCAACCACCGTCACTCCTTCCTTCCAAAGAGTTCTCACCACTGAACAAGAGTTCCAGAATCTTCACGCAAAAAGAGTGAAATAAGTGTGTGTGACAGAGACAGAGAGATACAGAAACAGAGACAGACAGACTGACACAGATACAGACAGACAAGGACAGAGAAGGAGACGGATGCAGAGAGGGAGACAGCTCCCTTTTCCAGTACTTCCTGTGCTCAGTACATTTTCTCTGATTTTCTAATTCATCGTGAAGTTTACATGCTTGATATGTTCTTTTTAAATTCCTGAAAATTCAATTTCAGCTGAATATAATCATAATTAAATATCATTATGGGGAAAGGAATTTAGATGACTAATAGCATTTTTTTTCTTAATACTGAGATTTGATCTATATGCCCATTTAAGTATCTTTTGTGCTTCCTTATAGTTGAGAACTGTTCTATCAAGTTTCATGCTTCTACCTGATAAAAGATTTTTGGACCAAGGTAATCTTTTAAAACATTAGCTATTATCTGGCAGATAAATTAATTTAATGAACCCTCAGGAAGAGAGAAGTTGAGAGGGCAGTGGCCTGTATGTCAGCAGATTTGAGGTTCCAGTCCGAGGAATGAGTTTGGAACACTGGGTGAGTCACTCATTCTCCTGTGTCTCAGTTTCCTCATTGGAAAAATAACATAGAAAATTTGAGTGCTTCATGCACTGTGTTCCGCCTTGATATGTTAGTGACCATTCATGGGAAATGCTGCCATACACCAGATCCTATCTCAGAGAATCTTGACCGATTTCTTGTAACAAAGGCTATGAAAGATTCTGAAGGAAAGATTCCAATCTAACTATTCTCAAGCCAACTTTTTCCAAGCCCATTTCATTATCCATTCAATAATTATTTACTGTGCATCTACTTTAAGGCAGTGTTCCAGGAGCTAGGGATTAAGCAGGAAACAAAACACATTGATATGCCTTCCCATAAGGAAATTACGTTTTAATGGGGGAGACACTGAAAGCAAAATAAAAAATTGTAAAGTATATAGTATATGAAAAGTGATGAAAAGTATTATGAAATAAACCAAGGAAGAGACTTGGTAAAAAGGAGGTGTGAGTGACCAGTAATCTTTAAGAATAATTCTTATTAATATCTCTGGACTTGATGTTGTGCAAAAACATAACCTGGGCATCCCTCTCCTGGAAAGTGTCTAAGGGCTTATCTGCTCTTAAAGTCATCTGTTTCACTACGAATGATCATACTGAGAATCATGCAGGTAAGTAGGGAAAGGCAGAGCTGATTTTTGGTGTCATAACTGATAACATAGTCAGATTCCTCTCGTGATGTCACCTAGAGGATGATTCAGTTCACCTACTCCCAGTTTGCCTAACACTACTCTGGGTGCTATTAGGATATACTGAAGTAGAAACCATTGCCCTTGCCTAAGGCACTTGAGAGTCTCACTGGATAAAGTAGCTAAGAGGATAATTCCAGGTCAATGTCTGCTGTGCAGTTGAACACAGTGAAAGCTATTAGAGAATTATGAGATTTGTTACCTATAGACATTCTGCCCCTAGTCAGTGGTTTTGTGCCATGACTTCACCAACCTAGGCTCAATTTTGTTACATTTAAAATGTAGATGTTGGACCAGATGACCTTCAAGTTTACATTGGCAAAATATTATTTTTTTACTTTTGTATGATACAGTTTTATGCATTCACTTAATAAACATCTGTTGAGTTCCCAGCGATATTAATACTTGGCTCTAAGGGCAAGCTAAATAATCCAAGAAACTTTCTTTGAAAAAATCTCACATTTATCAATGCCTAAAATGCCTAAAATGCCAACATTTTTTGAGCAATTACTATTCTGAATGCTTTTCATATATAATTCATAACTCTTTGAAGAAGATACTATTATTGACCCCATTGCAGGAAGCAGAATTCTAAGAGAACCCCAATGGCTTGTGTCCTTATAGAATGTCCTCCTGTTGAATGATGGTGGAACCTGCGAATTTGATGAGATGTCACTTCTGCGATTAAGCTATTATATATGACAAAAGGAATTTGTAGATGGAATCAAAGTCCCAAATCAGGAGAAAGAGTGATGTCATGATGTCAACAAGCTGTAAATGTAGAAGTTTCCACAATTTATCTTCTTACAAAAACATTAATTTGAACAACTAACCATGCACAGAAATACTTTCACAAGAACTAAAAGTGCATGCATGCATAAGCCTGGAGGTCTACGTGCAGGTAAAATGACTATAGTTAATAATACTGTACTGAATACTGGAAATAAGCTAAGAGGGTAGATTTCAGGTTCTCTCATCACACACAAAAAAATGATACCTATATAAGGATAACTATCTTCATGTTGTTAACCTTAACTATATAAAATTTTTATTTTAAAATATGTTCAATTCAAAAAATTGCTCTGGAAAATGTAAAATAGACTATTTTCCAACATCAGTGTTTAATGGTGCCAACAGACAGCAAAAACTCAGTGCCAGCAATTTCCCACCATTTAAAACTTAGCTGTTGTTTCATTTTTGCAGAACCAAACAGGCATCTGAAACCACAGAATGAAACCATTTTATTCTGCATAGTCAAATTGCCTTTAGTGAAAGTTTGTAAACCTAAATTTGCTCTCAGACTCAAATAAAATTATACCAAGCATTAAAAAACCAAGACAAACTAAAACAAAATCAAGGTCTCTGATCAGTTGACTTTGATTATTATGGATGTGCCAGACATAGTCAGGCGAGACCTTAAAAAGAGACTGAGCAGTTGCTGAGGAGATTCAAAGAGTAAGAGATTTTATGTAAAGGCAATTCTTCACTGCTGGCTTTGAAGACAGAAGAGGTCACTGGGTGAGGGAACGTGAGCAGTGTTTCGGAGCTGAGAGCAACTTCTTGTCAATAGCAGGAAGACGAGAATCTCAGCCCAGTGAACAGGATTCTGCCAAAAATGTGAGTAAGTCTGGAATCAGATTCTTCCTTAGTTGAGCTTCTAGATGAGAAAACAGCCCAGCCCACCCCCTTGATTTCTTCCTGGTGAGACTCTGAGCAGAGAAATCAATCATGCTGTGTTCAGATTTCTGACGGACAAAACTCTGAGCTAATAAATTAGTGCTGTTTTAAGCTGCTAAATTTGTGGTGATTTGCTGTACAGCAATAGAAAACTAATATAACCATTTTATAGATTGGAAAACTGAGACATAGAGAGATAAGTAAACTGAGTAAGATTATACAGCCAGTAAGTGCCAGAACCAGGATTATGAACCCATACCACCTAATTCCAGAACCTGTTTTATTGCTTTATGCTCTGCTGTGCAGCAAGAAACTAGATTAGTAATCAAAACCTACAGTGCAGTTTACTAAGTACAACAACTAGAATTAGGGTGATCAGCACCATCAGAGAACTGGATCAGTGATGCCCTCTGCCACAAACACATGGTAAGATGCTCAAGACTTTACTAGCTGCTTGCTAAGCTGTTGGCAGCTTGAAATAGGCCATGATGGAAGTATTCACCTTGTGGGAATTGGCAAACACTACAAATCAGGTTTTTCTCTTTTAAAAGGGACAGCAGGTTAATGAGCCCACAAACTGAATCGATGGTTCCTCAGGCTTCCCTGGTGGCTCAGATGGTAAAGAATCCACCTGCAATGCGGGAGACCTGGGTTCTATCCCTGGGTTGGGAAGATCCCCTGGAAGAGCATGGAAACCCATTCCAGTGTTCTTGGAGAATCCCCATGCACAGAAGAGCCTGGCAGGCTACAGTCCATGGGGTCACAAAGAGCCAGACACAAATGAGTGATTAAGCACAGCCCAGACACAGTATAAATGGAGACTGAGCTTCTGTCGAATATGGCTGGTATTCAGAGAAAAGGGAGAAACATTGCACGATGAGGTTCAAGCAGGGCGGCATCATGGAAAGCAAGAGTCTGCAGGTGGGTCATGAAATACGGCAGAGCGCGTGGGAAGAGCATCTCAGACTGGGGGCAGCACATTTGTAGAGCGGCACAGAGGTGGCAAGGGATGTCACGTGTGTGCACCTGGAGAAGGGGCCGTGCTGGGCACATCATTCTCCACCGTGAGAGGCTGGCACGGGAGAGTGTCCTGAGAGCAGGGTGTGCTCTGAGAGGGAGGGGTCTGGATGGATCCCAGCAACCTACCAGATGGGGTGGGGGTGGGGTGCTCACAACTGTCCATCAGGCACGACCCAGAGGCCCAGGGCACAGTATACTGGAATGGGAAGGTGGGGATCAGGGCCTCATCAAGAAAGAAGAGTGCTAATATGAACCCAGCTTGAAACCAACTCAAATCAGCTGCCGCTGTACCGGGTGTAGCCACTTAATAGAACAGACATACTCACTGGACAATAGAGGCAAGGACTTCCTTAAGGAGTTTGATTTAGTTGCAGCAACCACTAGTGGGAAGAAAAATACAAAAAGAGCAACATTTAGTTGTGTACCTTTTCTCAGAGCCCTGCTATGCAGTGTCAAAAGAACTGGTTGAAAAGAAAACATTCCAGCCTTTTAATCCAGGTGTATTGTGTCCTGGGGAGAGGGAAATGGCAACCCACTCCAGTATTTTTGCCTGGGAAATCCCATTAACAGAGGAGCCTGGTGGGCTATAGTCCATGGGGGTACAAAAGACTTGGACATGACTTAGCAACTAAACAGCAACAACAATATTGTCTTGGGTGCAATAAAAGCATTTACTAAGATGTATGTTTAATGCCTTCTGTTGGACATCTCCGTTAGCCTGTCTTCAAACCCTCTCCCCTGACTGCTGCAACCAGCTTCTTGTAGGTCTGAGTGGACAGTCCTTACCTCCAGCCCTCACCCCTCACCTTCTACCTCCTTCTCTGTTGATACCGGACACCTCCCTGGAGCTCCAACCCACATAATCCAGAAGTGCAAGAGAGTTAATATTCCAAGGGCAAAACTTGGACCAATGATAGAGAGCAGCCAGTGGGTAAATGTTCCCTCATTATTCCCCATGTGGCTGGTCTTGAGATGCACTTATGAGGGCTTCACAGACTGCCTGGTGGGATCAAGCAAGCAGTCACCGGGGTTGGTGACCAGCTCCCTCCTCTCATACTCTGCTCTGCCTGAGTATTCTTACTTTTAGAAATTTTTTTTTCTGTTTGCTTAGAAAATTAAGTTCCTAAGCAATTTGTGTTCTAATTCTGCAACTGAACTCCCTCTGCTTAAGATCATGTACATATAGGAAGGTCACAGATTAGATCTTGAGAATGTTAGAGAAAATGAATCTCTCTCCTATTTGTAAAAGTAGGAGAATGGAGGAATCTAATAATCCCTTTCTCTTAATCTTCCCAAAGAGCTGAGATCCGAGAATGTGTGATTTTTCTTAGTTCTGAGAACACCCAACATTTGAACACTGGGCCTGTCATGTCACGGATCTGATGAGGGGAGAGTCCCCCACTGTAAACCTATTTGGTCAATAAAATATAGAAGAAAGGGCCCTGGACTCAGTTTCAAGATTCCTGACTTCACGATGTGACAATGAGCGAGCAATGTAACTTCCCTGAGCATCTCTTCTCACGTATGAAGTGACACAGGCTGTCGAAGGGATGGAATGAGAGGATCCATGTGAACACTGTCAAGGGCTGTATATCTGCAAGGGGGAGACTTTGTGATATCCTCTTGTGCCCAGGAGAGGATGATGCACCCAGATAAGAGGCACTTTAGAGGGTATGGAAGGCTGAAGAGTGGCCCCAAACACAGCCACATCCTAAATACCTGGAACCTAAAAATGTTACTATAGATGGCAAAAGAGCCTTTGTTTAAGTTCATGATCTTGAGATGGGGAGATTATCCTGTGTAACCAGGTGGATCCTAAATGTTTTCACAAGGTCTTTACTTATAAGGGAGCAAAGGGAAACTTGACTATCTAAGTAAGAGATGTGACAATGGAAGTCATGGACTGGAGTGATGTGATGAGCCAAGGAATGCCAAGGAATGATTGCAGCCTGTAAACGGTGGAATGAGGCATTCTCTCCTGGAGCCGCCTGGGAGAACCCATCGCTGCTGACACCTTAATTTTAGTCCTAGAAGACTCAGTGCAGACTTCTGACTGCCAGAACTGCTAGAGAATAAACTTGCATAGTTTTAAGCCACTAAGTTTGTGATCAGTTGTTTGGGCTTTTTTTAAATGTATAAATTTGTTTGCTTGGCTGCATCAGGTCTTACTTGTGGCACTCAGGCTCTTTAGCGCGTCATGAGGGATCTTTCATTGCGGCACACAGGTTCTCTAGTTGTGGCATGCGGGTTCATTTGCTCTGCAGCTTGTGGGATCTTAGTTCCCTGACCAGGGATTGAACCTGTGTCTCCTGCATTGCAAGGCAATTCTTAATCACTGGACCATCACGGAAGTCCCTGTGATCGAGTGTTACAGAAGCAAAAGGAAACTGATACAAGTGCTTGCAACCTGGTTCCAGCTCCTACTGCTGCTCTCCTGCCAAAATGAGATCCCCCACTCTCACATACCTTCCAAACATGGAGCTCATGTCATGCTTCCAAGCACAATTTTCTGGATATTCTATAGTTTTTCTAAGAAAAGTCATTCCATTTAATGCTAACATTGCATACAAGAATCCAGTCCAGTTTCTCTCAGTTAAAAGGAATTTACAAGAGGTGTAAAGAGAAGACAGTTAAGAAAAACCCCAAAGTCCCACCTGTAATACAGGTGGCTGGACCAAGCATCCAGCCAATTAACCATCTGTTTGTCAACAACTCTTTGAGTAGTTATCTGTGTAGATGGTCACCATGCAAGTTAATAAAAGAGAGCAAAACTTTTCTGAAGAAGGAAACAGTGTGAGGGGCTGTGAGTTAACAGTAAAAATATAGTGAAAAGAAGTCTTGCCTCTAACCAGTTATGTGGTTTTAGCAAGTTACAACCTCTCTGGATCTTTGTTTCCTCCTTTTTTAAGAGCAGAGTTTACACTGTAGACGGTGTTTGTGCTTTTGAAGTGCCTTGCTTGCTATGTGAACTTCCCTAAATGCCCGCAACAACACTCTAAATGAAGTATTGCTATTTCCATTTCAGTGCGGAGCCAAGGCCTAAGTCACTGCACCTGACAATGTCAATATCAGTCTGACTGCAGACCCCACGCACCTCTCACTGCATCGCAACCCAGATCCACACTCAGCCTTCAACCTTCTTCTCACCTAAATTCACAGTTCTCCCTGCCTATGCCCAAGGAGTTTGTTCCCTCTAAAATGCACTAGCTAATCTTTGCTTATTGAGAGTCATCACTGAAGATGCAGTTGAAATACCATCCTCTCACTGGGAATTAATTCTCCCTTTGTCACATCCCACAGAAACTTGCATGACATGTGACATCATGGACAAACCTGGAGGGCATTACATTAGGTGAAATAAGTCAGATGGAGAGAAACATATGATCTCACTAATATGTGGGGTTAAGGCACAAACACAAGCACAAACCAATTCATAGATAAAGAACATATTGGTGGTTGTCAAAAGTGGGGAGTAGGAGCGGGAGAAATGGGTGAAGGCTATCCAAAGGTACAGACTTCCAGTTATAAAATCATTAAGGTAGAGGGATGTGATGTACAGCATGTTGACTATAGTTAATAATACTATATTGCATATTTTAAAGTTGCTAAGAGAGTAGATCTTAAAAAGTCTTCATCTCAAGAAAAAAATTGTAACTATATGTGGTGATGGATGTTAGCTAGACTTACTGTGGTGACCATTCTGCACTATCTACAAATACTGAAGCATTATGGTGTACCCCTGAAACTCATTTAATGTTACATATCAACAATATCTTGAGTTTTTTAAAGCATATCAACATTTTCCATTTTGTGCCCTTTATGAACAAAAGCAATATGAGAGACTTGTTCGCCACTGGAAGTCTGAAAAACTATGTGTGGTTGGTATTTTATAAGGATGGCTATACTCTGAAAAGTGACACAAGGCCAGCATTTTGACAAGGGATAGTGTCTGGAAGGTGGGAATGAACATGCATGCATACATGCTTAAGTCACTTTAATAGTGTCCGACTCTTTGCCACCCTATGGACTGTAGCCCACAGGCTCCTCTGTCCATAGGATTCTCCAGGCAAGAATACCGGAGTGGATTGCCATACCCTCCTCCAAAGGGTCTTCCTGACCGAGGGATCAAACCCATGTCTCCTGTGGTTCCTGTATTACAGGAGGATTCTTTACTGCTGAGCCAACAGGAAAGCCTGAGAATGAACATATTTATGAATAAAAAGAAATTATGTTAGCTGAAAACTCAACGGAAACCTCAGGAGAGCCATCTTGAGTTCTGACTCAATTTCTCCCAGACTCGGTGGAAATGTAGAATGGCACAGCCACTATGGAGAACAATTTTGACATTCCTCAAAAACTTAAAAATAGAATTACTCATATGACTCAGCAGCCCCACTTCTGAGTAAATATCCAAAAGAATTAAAATTGGGATCTTCAAGAAATATCTGCACTCCCATGTCCATTGAAGCATTATTCACAACTGCCAAAATATGGAAACAACGCAAATGTCCACCAATAAATCGATAAAGAAACTGTGATGTACATATACAGTGGAATATTATTCAGTCTTGGGGCTTCCCTGGTGCTCCAGTAGTTAAGAATCCACCTTTCAGTGCAGGTGACTCAAGTTCAACCCCTGGTCAGGGAACAAAGATCCCATGTTCCTTGGAGTAACTAAGCACACACGCCACAGTTAGAGAGTCGCGGTGCTGCAACAAAGGATCCTGCGTGTCACAGGTGAGATCTGATGCAGCCAAATAAATACATAAAATATTATTCAGCCTTAAAAACTGAGGAAATGCTACAGTTTGCAACAATGTGGATTAATCTGGAGGATATTATGCTCAGTAAAATAAGCCAGTCACAGAAGGACAAATACTACATGATTCCACTTACATATGAGTTATCTAAAATAGTCAAAAGTATAGAAGTAGAAAACAGAAAGGTGGCTACCAGGGGAGGGGCTGGAGATTAAGGAGTTGTTCAGTGGATATAAAGCTAAAGATATACAAGATGAACCAGTTCAACAATATACTACCTCTAGTTAACAATACAGTGTGGTACACCAAAAGACATTTTAAGATGATAAATCTCATGTTGACTGTTCTTACAATACACACTCATAGGTGCATAAAGAAACTTTCGGAGGTGATAGATATGTTTATTACTTTGATTCTCATGATGCTATGGTGGTGTATCAAAATTGTATACATTAAATATGTGTGGTTTTTAGTCTTCAGTTATGCCTCAATAAAGTTGTAAAATAATTAAGACTTTGTTTTCATCCATAGAATTGAGAGAAGAAAACCACAAAACTGGAAGAATATTTTGCAATGTGTAGAAACAAAGGACTTTATCCAGATTGCTAACAGCACTTTACATATCAGTGCAAAACAATGTTAAGAAAGGATCAAAACTCACCCAGGCACGTCACAGACGAAACAGGAACGGCTGGCACACCTGTGAAAATTACACTTCAGCACATTAACAATCAGAGAAATGCAAATAAAAATCACAACAAAAAAACTTTCCACTATTCGACAATTAAAAAAATGACTTTAGCATTCTGAATAAAGTAAATGTAAATTGTGAAATGCCAGTGTAAAATTTTGTTGGAAAGTACTTTTACTTTTCCAGATGGAATTCTCAGGGGTTCCCTCCCCCCACCAAGAAGAAACAAAGAAAGACAGCGCTGAGTCGAGTCTGACTCTTGCGACCCCATGAACTGCAGCCTGCCAGGCTCCTCTGTCCATGGGATTCTCCAGGCCACTGAGAACTTCTATCAAAGTAAACTCCATGACAAGGATGGTGGGTTTTTTCCTCATTACATTCTCAGCACCTATAGTGCCTAGCACTTAGGATATACTCATTAAATAGTTGATGGAAAGGAGAAAAGCAAGGAAGGGAGGATAGACAGACTACGGATTATATTCCAGGTGTTTGCATGTTTAGAGCCTTAAATCTCAAATCTAGTCTGTGGAGATGAAAGCCTGAGACGAACTCTAGGCTCTAAACGTTAGAAACTTAGGCAAATCAATTAAGCAGTGGGAATTCTTTTTTCCCGGGCCTCATCCAGGGCAGCTGCGCTTAGAAAGTGGCTGATGACCTCCTGAAGCTTTATGCAAATATTCCTTGGTCCCTTTAATGCTTTGGCCCCAAGGTCTTAGACCTCCCTGTAAACATGTTTCTGGATCATTTGCCGCCAGAGGCCTCTAGGACTATAAACCCCTCCCCTCCTACTGACTGCTCTCTGCACCCCTTGAATGGCAGACAGAATCTTTCTCCTGCAATCAAAGATAAGGATGCAGAAAGGGTGTTGACAATAAGCTTCACCTGCCTCACGGGAGCAGGCACGTCCTGTATTGCTGAATGAGCATGAATGAAGACTGTGATGGAGCAAAGATACCTGCTTCCCCCGGGGGCAGAGTCACGTCATGCTTGGGCTCAGGTCAAGAAATCGAGACGACCCTGGGGGCTGGGGGAGGACTGCAATCCAAACCCATTGTTCACCTTAGGAGAAAGGCCATCCCCTGTGCCACTCACTGACCCTCCCCAGCAACAGCCCCTCTCCCCAGGCTGAAAGGTTGGAGGTTTAGGAATGTCATCCCGCCTGAGCTTAGCCACAGTAGCAGGCAGGTGGGCCACTCGACTCACAGGGACAGGAAGACAGCCCTTCCATCCGTACAGCAGAGGCCATGCCAGAAGAATTGGGGCAGCTATCCCAGGGCCACAGCAGCGGGAGGAGCCCACGTGCCCTCAGGAGGTTTGCCTGAGGCCAGCTCCTAGGCAGAGACGCTGCTGGAACACCAGCCCTGCCGCCCCTCCCCGCTACCAGCACCTGTGCTGGGCCAACACACGCACTTCAGCCCCAAAGGGCCAGGAGCTGGGACAGGGCTCAGACGCTTCTAGAGTCCATGGGTCTCACATCAGATATAGTCCCCAGGAAGGCAGGATGTAGAGCCACTTAGAGGGTGGAGTCAGCCCTGACCAAACTGCAGGGTCAAAAAGAGACAGCAATGAGGGGTAATAATAGAAAAAGGATCAGAGAGTAAGAGCCACATTTTCTTACCTGATCATTATATGCCCAGCGTTCTACATGTTTGTTGTCCTTTCATTCTTGCAACCACCTTAGGTGCAGAAACCGGCATTAGCCCCACTGAGGCAGAGGGAGTCTCACAAGGTCACAGGATAGTCAGGTCCAGAGCAAGTCTTGTGAACTCAGGGTCTCTGACTCCATCACCCACTCTCCTCTGCTCTTAATCCATTTCTATGGTCGGTTTTCTGATCTGAGGCCACAGGGTGCCAGGCTCTGAGCTCTTATGAAGCCAAGGCAGAACCAGACCAGAAAGAGGCCAAACCCTCTCATTTTGGCAAATATTAACCTCTGTAAGAGCTCCCCCAGCAGCTCTGCAGTAAAGGATCCGCCAGCCAATGTAGGAGATGTGGGCTTGATCCCTGCGTTGGAAAGATCCCCGACCTGGAGGAGGACATGGCAACCCACTCCAGTATTCTTGCCTGGAGAATCCCATGGACAGAGGAAGGAGCCTGGTGGGCTACAGTCCATGGGGTCACAAAGAGTAGGACTGAAACAGCTGAGCACAGCACACACAATCCCTGTACGTCCTGACACCGACTAGGAGCCAGACATATAACAGTGAAGGGACGATCGGATCCCATTCTCTGTTTCTCCTGACAGTCCAGTGGGGGCTCTGCGGGCCTGGAGCAGGGCAGAGGCCTGGACATAGCGGGAGGGGGGCAGTGGGCCTCCTGGGGATGTGACATCTGACTTGAAACCTGAGGAATGAGTAAGCTAGCCAGGTGTGTGGTGGTGGTGGTGAAGGCACTGGCATATGGTAAGGCAAATAACCCATGCGAAGACCTGGTCGTAGGAGAGAGTGCAGAGCCTGTCAGAAGTGGAGGTCTGGGCACTAGAACTTGGAAGGCACAGTGAAGGGAGAGAAAACAGGGCTGTGGATGCTCAAAGGCATAGCCATGAGGTTCGGTCTGCCTCTAGAAAGACCACTCTGGCTCCAGGGCACACAGAGGGAATGAGCAGCCTTCCCCGCTTGCATGGCATGGGTGGTACGTTGCTTCAGTCACAGTCAGACTCAGCAGGCTAGGGCTCTCACAAATCGGTAGGCCCCCAGGAAAAAGTGAAAGTGTTAGCTGCTCAGTTGTGTCCAATTCTTTGCAACCCCATGGACTGTAGCCCACCAGGCTGCTCTGTCCATGGGACTCTCCAGGCAAGAACACTGGAGTGGGTTGCTATGCCGGATCGTCCCTCCTCCAGGGGATGTTCCCAGCCCAGGGATTGAACCTGTGTCTGTCTCCTGCATTGGCAGGCAGTTTCTTTACCCCTAGAACCACAATGGGATAAACACCACTGTTATCATGGTGCAGGGGTGGAGCTTCAAAGCTGGGTCTGGGGAAGGGTCCAGAGAAGGCTGGCAGAGCCTCCTGTTGCACTACAGGATGCACCAAGGCCCTTGAGTGAGCCACTTGGGGAAAGACGGCTAGAAACTCAGGGGGCAAGAACCCACAACCTGCCTTTATGGACCCATGTACCCTTGGTAGAAGCATCGACAAGCAGGCACCACCCTGGGGGTGGGGGTGTCCAACCCAGTCAGAGTTTTGGCAAGCCCAGAGCAGTTGTCGGGGGCAACCAGGTCTCGTTTCTCTTCCTTTCCAATCCATCCTCCCCACTGCTGCCGGAGGGATCTGGTATGAAACAGTTGCTCATATCATCCGTCTGCTCAGAGCTGCTCGGTGCTGTTAAAGCTGTTAACACCGCTGAAGCCTTAAACTGGAGTAAGGCAGCCGCCCCACACTATGCAAGCAGTCATCACATTCTTCACTTCCACACGCTCCCCATTTTGAAAAAGTCACTTAAATTTAAGAATGTGACAGAGAAGTCAGTTAAAACGGTTAATTTTCTTAAATGTCATCCTCTGAGTACACATAGTTTTAAGATTTGATGGGATGCTGTGGGACGCACACACAAACACTTCAGCTGCTTACTGAAGGGTGATGTTTTGTCCACACAAAGCTCTTGTTTGATTATTCAAGTTGTGAGCTGAACTAGCTGCTCTTCCTGGAAAATACCATCTTCAGGGAAAAAGTGACTGGACAAACTATGATTGTGATTTGTTAGACATTTTCTCAAAAATAAGCAAAGTGAATTTGTCAATTCAAGGGGGAAAATCTGAGAGTTTTTGTTGCCATTGACAGAATTTGAGAATTCAAAAGAAAATTAGACTCTTGAACACTCACCAGTGCTTTTGAGATTGACAGCTCCCCAGTCCTGGTAGACTTTTCTCATGAGATCAGTGGTGATATTGACAAATGTGACATTGAATATGGTGTCCTGAAATGTGTCAATGTTAGGAAGAGTTGTCTAGCTCATAGAATCACTAGATTTCAAAAGACCAATGAACAATAAGCACAGCCATGATTACAAAATCAACCATGGATTAAAATAATCTATTCAAAGTGCAGGACTGACCAGTAAATTTTTCAAAAATAAACTTAATTTTTAAAATGTATTTTATTGAATTATAGTTGATTTACAATGTTATGTTTCTCTGTACAACAAAGTACTTCAGTTATACAATACATATTATTTTCCATATTCTTTTCCATTATGGTTTATTATGTGATATTGAAAATAGTTCCTTGTGCTATACAGTAGGACTTTGTTGTTTATCCATTCTATATACAATAATTTGCATCAGATAACCCCAAATCCTCAATCCATCCCTCTCAATCCATCCTACCTCCTTCTTCCCCTTGGCAACCACAAGTCTGTTCTCTATGTCTAAAAATAAACTTTGTTCTAAAGCAGTTCTTGATTTAATGACAAATTATGAAGCTAGCTTGGTGAGTTCCCACTTAACCAGTGCAGTTTCCCCTATTAGCATCTTGTATTAACATAATACATTTGTTGTGATTAATGATCCAATATGGACACATGATTATCAATTAAAAGTCCATTATTTATTCAGATTTCCAGAGTTTTTACCTAATTAGCTTTTTCTGTTCCAGAACCCCATGCAGGGCATCATATTACATTTAGTCACCATGTCTTCTCTTGCTCTGACAATTTCTCAGACGTTCCTTGTTCGTGATGATCACCTTGATAGTTTTGAAGAATTTTGGCTATGTACTTAGCAGAATGTTTCTCTTATGAATCTGTCTGATATTTTTCTCATGACTTGACTGGGGTTATGGCTTGGGGGATAAAGACCATGGAGGTAAAGTGGTGTTCTTACCACATCATATCGGAAGTATATACTGTCAATCTGATGTGCGACTGTTATGTTCACCTCAGTCACAGGCTGAAGTGGTGTCTGTAGTTTCTCCACCATTAAGTTACTCTTTCTTTTCATACTGTCATTATTGGAAGGAAATTGCTAACTGCAGCCCACACTTGAGGAGGGGAAGTTAAACAGCCCCTTCCTTGAAGGCAGAGTATGCTGCTGCTGCTGCTAAGTCACTTCAGTCGTGTCCAACTCTGTGTGACCCCATAGACAGAAGCCCACCAGGCTCCCCCATCCCTGGGATTCTCCAGGCAAGAACACTGGAGTGGGTTGCCATTTCCTTCTCCAATGTGTGAAAGTGAAAAGTGAAAGTGAAGTCGCTCAGTCGTGTCCAACCCTTAGCGACCCCACGGACTGCAGCCTACCAGGCTCCTCCGTCCATGGGATTTTCTAGGCAAGAGTACTGGAGTGGCTTGCCATTGCCTTCTCCGGAAGGCAGAGTATACACACGTATTATTTGAAGTTGTCCACATGGAAGATTTATCATTTCTCCTCCATTTATTTGTTTTTTCAATCATTCTTATACATCAATATGGATTCATATTTATTTTATACTTTGGGTTATAATCCAGTATACTTCTTTATGAATTTTGTTCCTTAATTTTTTTTTTTTTTTTTAGTTTTGGCCACCATCAACTCTTGCAATTGATTCCTCTGTTCCTTTGATGTGTCCCCATCATTGTGTGTGTATGTGCATGTATGCATGTGTGTGAAAGCATTGAGGCTCATCTTGTATAGTTCCTGCCTCAGCCCTACTAGAATCATTCATTTTTCCCAGGACCTCCAGTTCCTTGTATTAGAGAATGGTAATAGAAATCAAGATCTAGGTGCTACAGGTCAGGAAGCAACAGTTAGAACTGGACATGGAACAACAGACTGGTTCCAAATAGGAAAAGGAGTTCGTCAAGGCTGTATATTGTCACCCTGTTTATTTAACTTATATGCAGAGTACATCATGCGGGCTTCCCTGGTGGCTCAGAGGTTAAAGCATCTGCCTCCAATGCGGGAGACCTGGGTTCGATCCCTGGGTAGGGAAGATCCCCTGGAGAAGGAAACGGTAACCCACTCCAGTATTCTTGCCTGGAGAATCCCATGGACGGAGAAGCCTGGTAGGCTACAGTCCACGGGGTCGCAAAGAGTCGGACACGACTGAGCCACAGAACAGATACAGATACATCATGAGGAACGCTGGGCTGGAAGAAACACAAGCTGGAATCAAGATTGCCGGGAGAAATATCAATAACCTCAGATATGCAGATGACACCACCCTTATGGCAGAAAGTGAAGAGGAACTAAAAAGCCTCTTGATGAAAATGAGAGGAGAGTGAAAAGGTTGGCTTGAAGCTCAACATTCAGAAAACAAAGATAATGGCCTCTGGTCCCATCACTTCATGGGAAATAGATGGGGAAACAGTGGAAACAGTGTCAGACTTTATTTTTGGGGGCTCCAAAATCACTGCAGATGCTGATTGCAGCCATGAAATTAAAAGACACTTAATTCCTTGGAAGGAAAGTTATGACCAACTTAGATAGTATATTAAAAAGCAGAGACATTACTTTGCCAACCAAGGTCTGTCTAGTCAAGGCTATGGTTTTTCCTGTGGTCATGTATGGATGTGAGAGTTGGACTGTGAAGAAAGCTGATCGCCGAAGAATGGATGCTTTTGAACTGTGGTGTTGGAGAAGACTCCTGAGAGTCCCTTGGACTGCAAGGAGATCCAACCAGTCCATTCTGAAGGAGATCAATCCTGGGTGTCCATTGGAAGGACTGATGCTAAAGCTGAAACTCCAATACTTTGGCCACCTCATGCGATGAGTTGACTCACTGGAAAAGACTCTGATGCTGGGAGGGATTGGGGGTGGGAGGAGACAGGGATGACAGAGGATGAGATGGCTGGATGGCATCACCGACTCGATGGACGTGAGTTTAAGTGAGCTCCGGGAGTTGGTGATGGACAGGGAGGCCTGGTGTGCTGTGATTCATGGGGTCGCAAATAGCCGACTGAGAGACTGAACTGAACTGAACTCATGGATTTTAACATAACAGAGAACTTGGTTTCAGATTCAGGTAACCTTTAGGTAGCTACAACTTATCAAGTTTGGGTTTAAAAGGATTACATGTACCTGTTTCTCTCTTGCACAAGGACAGGGGCTTCTATGATTCAGATGATAAAGTGAGGCTGCAGTGTCCACTCAGAACGCAATCTGATCCATGTTTAAAAATGGTAAGAAGCAATGGATGATAGATGATATAAATTTTAATTACTTATTTTTAATAAGTCCCATATATTCCAAATATTATTTTTCAACATGTCCCACTAACCACATTTCAACTGCTCAATACTCACATGTGGGTAGTGTCTACTCTATTGAATAGCTAGACCACTTGAGCCAAAACATTTTCATATACCAAGTGAGTGGCGGAAAGGACGCTGCTGTGATTCTAGCCTGAAATTGGTCTAAGTCATTTCTCTGTCCCATATGACTTCTCACTTGGCTAGAAAGCCCTGCTTTTAACTCCAAGCCATGGTCTCTGCCTGCCTTGGCAAAGCAAGGTAATTAACCTAAGATCACTCAGAACAGGCTCTTGACTGTCTCCTGATAACATCACGTGGAACCCCCCACCTGAAAGGTAATCTCCCAGCAAATCTCAGGCTGGCCGTCAGGCAAGACCTGAGGACAAAGAAGGGGTTGTTGATGGAACGTTACAATCCTCAGAGGAAGGTCAATCCCAAATTCATCCTTTCTCCTCTCCCCGTCCTCCTGCACCTGAGGAAAGCTTCATTCCCCTTAGAAGCTCCCCTCAACGACCCCATCTCTGAGCCTCCCTGCCTTCCTACTCTGCCAAAGTTCTCAGCAGCAGCCCTGGTTTCATGGCAGGCATGGAAGCCTCCCTAGAAAAACTCCCTCTGAGCTGCTCCCCTGGCCAGGCTGGCTCCCAGACACCGGCCTGACATCCCACAAAGGCTAGTTAGAACACAATTCTGTGTTCTGTGTTTGTATTCATCAAAGGCAATCTTCTACCACAGAGAAAGACAGGATGTGGTAAGACTTACTTGATATTCCTTGTCTGAAAAGGCATCACCATGTTTTCAGTCACTCAGGCCCAAAAGGTCTTTAATCTCTCTTCTCCCCTTGTCTGATCAGTGAACAAGTCCTGTGATTTTTGCCACTAAATCATTCCCCCGTTAGGGCCCTTTCTTCCCCTTTCCATCTTCCTGGCTTCCCTAGTGGCTCAGACACTAAAGCGTCTGCCTGTAGTGTGGGAGACCTAGGTTTGATCCCTGGGTCGGGAAGATGCCCTGGAGAAGGAAATGGCAACCCACTCCAGTACTCTTGCCTGGGAAATCCCATGGACAGAGGAGCCTTGTAGGTGACAGTCCATGGGGTCACAAACAGTCGGACATGACTGAGCGACTTCACTTTCACTCCCCCTTTCCATCCCCCTACACCAGGCCATTACTTTGCCCAAAGCACTACAGTAATGGCCCCCAGGTTCCATGTGGCTACTGATCTCACACTTCTACTCCTAACACCAATCTGGCAATCAGGGATCTTTATCCCCCTTTAGTGATGACAGAGATTTGGGGGAGGGGAGTAAACGTGTGGGGAAGTGGCAGAAGGACAGAGAAAGCGCGTCTGGGTTCACAGCGCTCTCGTACGCCTCCTGCACCAGTTTCCCCATCCCTGTGAAATGAGAAAGAAAGAACTGAGGTCCTGTCTAAGCTGTTCCAGTTTCCCCACAAGTCAACGTGTGGATGAAAAGGGAAAAGTTTAATCCATCACCTAGGCGTTCCAAACATCTGGCTGTTGCAGGTTGTAGGACCCGGGTGGCTGACATGTTGGAGTCTTGACTTATTGGGATCTATACTTAGGTCTCTGTTTTATATTGCTCACTGTGTTTTGTTTTGTGTATGTCTCATATAGGTCATTAAATAGTCAAATATTTTCTTAAATAAATATGCTAAAAATATTTACTAATATGCTTTGCCTCCTTACTAACCTTTAAGTTTTATAAGGATGGAAGCTGTATCCTTATCTTTACGCATCCCTTAGCGGGGCCTCTTTCCCTTCGACGTTCAGGAAAGGTTTGTTGAATTGAATACTTTCTGATGCCTGGTGGATAAAGTCCCATCTGTTAAGGAGGCATCTGAAGTCCTTCCCAGTCCACACAGCCATAATTTAATTTCACAGCCTTGGCTCAGCCACTCCCGACCCCTTTCCCCCTGCCTCCAGTGGTCAGCCACAATAGGTATCTTCCTGCTGCACTATGTGTTCTACACTAATTATTTCCTCTTTCTGGATTGTCCTTCCCTGTATTCCTGGCATTCTCTGCATCTTTCAAGGCCCTGATTAAATATCACCTCCACAATGATGTCATTCCTAATCCTCTTCTCACTTTGCCTCTATGGAACTCTGCACACACCCTTGTTAAAAGTCCAATTATATCATAATGATCTATTTACAAATCTTTCCTCACCAGCTAGAATTATGCCCTGTGGGGAAAGATTAATTATTTCCAGAACCTAGTGAGGCAGGAAAATATGTTACTCTAAAATAGTATTTTATTTTATTGCAGGAGGATTAAGCAAAGGAAAAAGAGTGAGGATTCAGTATATGGGGGGGAAATATCTTGATTGAAAACATAATTAAGAAAAACGTCTTCTAGTGTTATTCAATAAAAAGGGATCCTTGGCTTGATTACGAGAAGGAAAAGGGTGGGCGAATACATAGGCGTCCTAGTAATGTTAACAGAAGACCCAAGAGAAACCACTGCAAAGTGGGTCAGAACCATGACAGCTCTGAAAAAGGGAAAGATGGCATGGACCATGATGATGGGTATGTCAGAATAACGTCCAACACCAGATGGGTTCCTTAACCTTAAGTCTTCAGCCACACTGACCTTGTCCAAGACCCAAGACTATAATATGGCCATGGGGTTGGAGAGAGAAATCCAGCCTAAGGAAAAAGGGACTGAAACTAGACATAGGTTGCATATAGAAAATAAGACATATATGCTTCTTATAAAGCTGAGATTTCAAACTAAAATTCACGCTCACTATTCCAGACTAGTGACTGACACAGCAATGGTTCTGAAAAAGTTTGTCTTAACTTAAATGTTGAATGGATGAATGAATAAATTTTTCAATATTTAGATTTTCCATGCAATTGCTGAACTCTTTATGGTAGATTTAAAGGGTATTTAATTGTTGGAGTTTGGGGGATGATAAATTACATCATTGGTTTTGTTTCCCAAGTTTGTAACTAACTTGCAAATATTACAAAGCAATCAGCCATATGGAGATTTTTTTAAAAATCAGCTTTATTGGTCAATCTAACTAAAGGGTGACCCTTTAGTAGCCACATTCAGGATACCTAACACAATCGCTCTAAATGGAACTATTCCCTAAACTGCATTTCTGTTCCAGGCCCTTCCACACGGAGGAACCAAGGACACCCAGTGCTGAGTCCAGGCCACCGAGGCACCAAAGACCCACAAACTCAGCAGGGACGGTCCACACACGCTCAGCTTCTTTCCTCCAACCATCAATCAGATACTTTATCCGACTCCTTCAGGATAAGCAAATTAGAGAGGACCAAAGAGGCCAGGGGTGTTTCTCTAGGGGAAACATGTTTCTCTTCATAGAAACATGAGACAAGGGGAGTGAAGTTTCCTCTCTAAATCAGTACATAGTGTGTTCCTGGCATGATGTATGATATGTGATCACTCAGCTCCACATGGCCTCCCAGATGCCTTAATCCCCTCCTCAGCCTATTAGGAGGCCCCCACCCAGGCTGGTCTGTTCAAGGGTCTAATGGGGCACACCTGATGCCTTTGATGTCTTCATGCCCTTTCTCCTACTTCAGAGTAGGAGCAGACTTCCTTAGAGTAACAGCTTAGCCTGCTGCTTGCTGCTTTCTCCTTGAGATTATAGAAAATGGTTGGAAGAAGCATTCTGTGTAGCATAGGAAATGGAAAGAACATTTTGGTTTTCTTCAGCTCTCACGTCTCCTAGATCCACAACACAGACATAAAACCATTCTCAGGATTTGTCCAAATTATAGCTGAGGGCTAGGATTGAGAAAATATCTGATCAGCTGGGAGTGTGACTTCTGGTCAAACCTCCTCATAAATATGTATGTATATGCAAAAAGTGGAAGCTGTGACAGATTTTCTTTTCGTGGGCTCCAAAATCACTGCCAATGGCGACCACAGCCATGAAATTAGACCTTCCTGGCAGCTCAGTCAATAAAGAATCTGCCTGCAGTGCAGGAGACCCAGGTTTGATCCCTGGGTCAAGAAGATCCCCTGGAGAAGGAAATGGCAAACCACTTCAGAATCCTTGCCAGGAAAATCCCATGGATAGAGATTCCTGGTGGGCTGCAGTCTACAGGGTCACAAAGAGTCGGACATGACTGAGTGACTAACATTCACTGCTTCTTGGAAGGAAAGCTGTGACAAACCTAGACAGTGGATTAAAAAGCAGAAACATCACTTTGCAGACAAAAGTCCATATAGTCAAAGTTACGATTTCTCCAGTAGCCATGTACGGATGTGACAGTTGGATCATAATGAAAGCTGAGCACCAAAGAATTGATGCTCTTGAATTGTGGTGCTGGAGAAGACTTTTGAGAGTCTGTTGGACTGCAAGGAGATCAAATCAGTCACTCCTAAAGAAAATCAACCCTGAGTATTCATTGGAAGGACAATGCTGAAGCTGAAGCTCTAGTACTTTGGCCACCTGATGGGAAGATCCAACTCATTGGAAAAGACCCTGATGCTGGGAAAGATTTAAGGCAAAAGGAGAAGAGGGTAGCAGAGGATGAGACGATTAGAGAGCATCACCAACTCAATGAACATGAACTTGAGCGAACTCTGGGAGATCGTAGAGGACAGAGGAGTCTGGGGTCTCAGTTGGATATGATTTAGTGACTGAACAACAATATGCATGTGTGTATATATACAATGTACATACATATGTGTATATAAATAATGTTACATATGTGTATGTAATAATATATATGTGAAAAAATTGAAAATGAATATGAATATATAATATGAAATATATATAATATATATATAAATGATGTTTACAGTTGCATTGGTGGCCAAAACTGGGGTACACAGGAAACAGTGTATAGAACTGCCTGCTCATTCTCCTTCAGGAGGCCAAGTAATCTGCACAAGTTCCACATTGTAGAACCCAGGTAAATGCCCTGGGTTCTAAATATACCATGTAAATCTACATCTAAATGCTACACACAGATGCCCAGGTAAACGTATTTAAGAAGATAGAGAAATTTGTGATAAAAGTGATTTAATAGATAAACCACATTGATGTCTACAAGAGGACCCAGCTCCAAAGTTGGTGCTTTTTAGATCATCTGTATCTTCTAAAATCACAAAATGATCCTTCTACCCTCTGTCTGCCTTGCCTCAGTTGACTCTCATTACCTGGGGAGTCTGAACATTTCACTTTTTATCCACAGGAGAGGAACAAAACAGGCCTAGATTGCTTCCTAACTGGGTGAGGACTAGATTGAACTATGAGTCAAGGAAATACAGAACAACAGTAACTTAAAGAAAGAAGTTTATTTTTCTCTCATATATGCATTAGGGCATAGATAGTTCGGGGTTAAAATGGCAGCATGGCTCTCAGATGTCCTCAGGAATTCAGGGTCCTTCTACCTTATGGTGTTACCATGTGTTGCCTCCATTCACAAATTCACCTCACGACCTCAAGATGGTTGCTTTGGTTCCAGCTGTCACATTACATCCCTGGCCAGGAAGAAGAAAGTGACACAAAAGAAGAGGGGAAGGGCACATGCCAGCTGTCTTTTAAGGAAATTACCTCCAAGGTGTCATGTGATACTTCTCTTATCTCATTGGTCAAGATTTAGTCAAATGAACACACTTAGCTGCATGGGAGTCTGAGCAATGTAAACTTTATTCCAACTTGTCAACTTGTACCAGCTAAAAATGGAAGGTATTGCTTTAGGAAAGAACAGATTAAGGGCAATGACTAGCAGCCTCAGCTACACCTTGAAATAGGACGTCTTTGATCTGTGTCAGGAAATCACTAGGAACAAGCTAGTGTCGCCAACAGCTTCACCATGAACCCCATTCAGTGCCTTAGTCAATCCTCGACTCCAAACAGAATGGCCTTTGTGCATCTGTACTTGTACACGCCTTGCATCCTTTCCTCTGTACCTACTCTGGTCCCTTGTAGAATGTCCTCTCTCTTGCTACTCCATCTTTGAAGGCTCAGTGGAAGCCCCATATTCCTGGTAAAGCCTCTTCTCACCTCCCTATTTCCTAGTAACCTCACTCTCTCCAGAATTCCCAAAACACATATTACCTATGCCAGTGACCTGACCCCTCGCATATATAGGCATTTATGTTGAATCTACCTGATACAAAGAGCCAACTTATTGGAAAAGACCCTGATGGTGGAAAAGATTGAGAGCAGGAGGAGAAGGGAGCGACAGATGGCATCATGAGTTTGAGTAAGCTCCTAGAGATAGTGAAAGACCGGGAAGGCTGGCGTGCTGCAGTCCATGGGGTGGCGAAGAGTCAGCCATGACTTAGCGACTAAACAACAACAATGTTGAGTTAGTGTGTACACCTTTTACTTTCAAGTGATCTCCTTGTAGGAGGAAAGAGATCATAATTCTCTGTACCCCTCACTGTCCCTGGCATGCATGTACTTCTAAATTTGTGTATCTTGACACTTAGAAGTCAGGGTTGGGGGAACAGCAAAAAACTGAAAGTCAGAAAGAATGAATTAGAAACTGCACTCTGATCCTAACTCTACAACCTAGGGCTTAATTTCTCTGAGCTATAGGTTTTTTATCAATAAAAGGAAGGAAGGAATACCAGTCCAGACCAACCCAGAGGTTGTGGCAAGAACAACACACACCCTTTATATAATGCCAAACATTACACAAATTGTAGGTAATGGCACCCCACTCCAGTACTCTTGCCTGGAAAATCCCATGGACGGAGGAGCCTGGTAGGCTGCAGTCCATGGGGTCACTAAGAGTCGGACACGACTGAGCGACTTCACTTTCACTTTTCACTTTCATGCATTGAAGGAGGAAATGGCAACCCACTCCAGTGTTCTTGCCTGGAGAATCTCAGGGATGGTGGAGCCTGGTGGGCTGCCGTCTGTGGGGTCGCACAGAGTCAAACACGACTGAAGTGACTTAGCAGCAGCGGCAGCAGCAGGGATTCCCTAGTGGTTCAATGGTAAAGAACCTGCCTGCCAATGCAGGAGATGTGGTTTGATCCCTGGGTCAGGAAGATCCCCTGGAGAAAGAAATGGAAACCATTCTAATATTCTTGCCTGGGAAATCCCATGGAGAGAGGAACCAGGGAGGCTACAGTCTTTGGGGTCACAAAAGTGTTGGACATGACTTTGCAACTGGACAATAACAACAAAGCTTTTGTCAGGGATTTTTGACGGCAAGCAGCTGAAACCAACTCAGGCTAACCTGAGCAAAAAGGGTCTTTATTGGAAGACCAGAGAAGATTGCTCGCAGAATCATAAGGTGTCTGGAACCCAGTCTTGGCAACAGATGGGCAGCAGGGCAACTCCAGGGTCCACTCAGCAGGAACTGTTTGGCCATCTCGTTGGGAGCACTTTCAGAAGTGAGCTAACTCTGAACAAGCTTCCAACTCTGTATGTCCCTGCTTCTTGGTTACAGCAACCTGGAGTCACCCTGACTTATAGTCCCACAGAGTCTACTCCATGCAGAAAGGTCAAAGCCCTGAAGGAAACCAAAGTGATGTTATCAGTAGAGTGAAAGAAGGCTGGATGGCCCGAAAGTGCAAATGTCCACAACAGGCTTAATAAACAGTGTTGATTGACAGTGTCCGCTCCTTTGACTCTGAAGACATTTTGCATTAAAGATAATATAAGCAACTTCTGTAGGCCTTCTCAGCAAACACCTTGGAGGGCATGAGTTCATCAGATTCTTTCCACCCATGGCAGTTAAAATATTAATGCCCTTGTAGGAAGGAGACGCAGAGCCACTTCCTTGACAGAGGAGAGCACAAGGACAGATGAAGAGCCACAGTTCCATCATCACTGGGCCACGGACCCTTCTCTGACCTTCCTGACTACACCTGCCTCCGTGCTTTCTACTCTCTTACGGTTCTTGGTCTTCTTGGTGGCTCTTGATACTGCATGAGTTAAATTATTACCATTTATGATTGTTGGTTATTTCCTCCATTAAGCTGTAACCTCCATGAGGGTAGGGCCAAAGTCTCTGCTCCACTCTATTTCTATGGCCCGTCCCAGAGCCTGGCACATTCTAGATGCTCAGTAAATATTTACTGAATGAATTAAATACATGAATAAATAAGGTGCTCAAAGGGCCAGAGCAGTCAGTCACACAACTATCTAGGGAGGGTCATTCCCATCACAAATCAGGGGCAGGTTTCACCTTTTCCTTTCTAGGCACATGGGGTGATGGAGCAGATTAAAAATAGTGGCAGATTCGCTAATTCACCAGCCACTAGGGGTCGGGCCACCCTAGTTGTTTTTTTTTTTTTTTTTGCCAAAATCTGCTGCTAGAAAGGAGAAGGCCCATCAGGCAGTGGGAGAAGTAATCCACAGCTTCTGGGAGAGGAATAAGATAGTCTGGACATGGAACAACAGACTGGTTCCGAATAGGAAAAGGTGTACGTCAAGGTTGTATATTGTCACCTTGCTTATTTAACTTATATGCAGAGTACATCATGAGGAACGCTGGGCTGGAAGAAGCACAAGCTGGAATCAAGATTGCTGGGAGAAATATCAATAACCTCAGATATGCAGATGACACTACCCTTATGGCAGAAAGTGAAGAGGAACTCAAAAGCCTCTTGATGAAAGTGAAAGAGGCGAGTGACAAGGTTGGCTTGAAGCTCAACATTCAAAAAACAAAGATCATGGATTCTGGTCCCATCACTTCATGGGAAATAGATGGAAAAACAGTGGAAACAGTGTCAGACTATTTTTGGGGGCTCCAAAATCACTGCAGACGCTGATTGCAGCCATGAAATTAAAAGACGCTTGCTCCTTGGAAGGAAAGTTATGACCAACCTAGATAGTATATTAAAAAGCAGAGACATTACTTTGCCAACCAAGGTCCGTCTAGTCAAGGCAATGGTTTTTCCCGTGGTCATGTATGGATGTGAGAGTTGGACTGTGAAGAAAGCTGATCGCCGAAGAATCGATGCTTTTGAACTGTGGTGTTGGAGAAGACTCTTGAGAGTCCCTTATACTGCAAGGAGATCCAACCAGTCCATTCTAAAGGAGATCAATCCTGGGTGTTCATTGGAGGGACTGATGCTAAAGCTGAAACTGCAATACTTTGGCCACCTCATGCGAAGAGTTGACTCACTGGAAAAGACTCTGATGCTGGGAAAGGTTGGGGGCGGGAGGAGAAGGGGACGACGGAGAACGAGATGGCTGGATGGCATCACCGACTCTGTGGACATGAGTTTGAGTGAACTCTGGGAGTTGGTGATGGACAGGGAGGCCTGGCGTGCTATGATTCATGGGGTCGCGGAGAGTCGGACACGACTGAGCGACTGAACTGAACTGAACTGACTGAATGATCCTCCATTCACTGTACTGATAACATCACGCTGATTTCCTTCAGGGCCATCCTGCTGAGAGCATCCACCCAAGTAGGAGCACTGCTCCCATGGATACCATGACCCCCAAGTGGTCCCTCTGTGGTTGCTTCCTGAGATAAGATACTAAGAAGCCCCCCTATTTGTGCAGCATTTGTAGTCTACAAAGTGAAAATTGCTCAGTTGTGTCCAACTCTTTGAGACCCCTTGGACTATACAGTCCATAGACTTCTCCAGGCCAGAATATTGGAATGGGTAGCCTATCCCTTCTCCAGCAGATCTTCCCAACCCAGGAATTAAACTGAGGTCTCCTGCATTGCAGGCAGATTCTTTACTAAATGAGCTATCAGGAAAGCCCATGGTCTACAAAAAGCTTTATTTCCTTTGATGCTCACCATGACCAACCTGTAAGACAGGCCCCATTTCACAGATGAAGAAATAAAGCCTCAGAGACCTACTTAAGGTTATTTAGGTAACTTTAAATATTGCACAAACTTCAAGGTTAGGGAATCTCCACATCATCCTTGTGTGCAGGGACTATATTTTTAGCATAAATACCTCAAGATCTTTTTTTTGAGCCCTAAAGATAGCTCACTCCTTTTTGTCATTGAAATGTTGCAACATAATAAACAAAAGGATTAAGGAAAATAAGATATTCATTTGGTTTTTATTCTAGTGAAATCATATCAGTTTGCAGGTCAACTTGGATTGACTGAATATATTTGTATGTAAGGAGATGGAAGAGGGGAGAGAAGGAGAGAAACATTTTGATTTTACTTGAGGTTCAGTTAAAATTTTATTTTGTCTTTGAATTTGAAATTGACAAATTCATTCCCACCTTGTTCCCATTTTTCACTCATGCTGGGTCATCTCAGAACTCTCCTACTCAGCCTGTGGATCTGGGCTCTAACTCTCATCTCAGCCCTAACATCTAAGCCCCAAGTGACAGATGACTGGAGAAATCACCTATGACTTGACTGCTTCTCCTTGGGGGCCAGAGTTGTTGATGTCTCTTCGGAATTGAAATTTTATCTGCATGCGTCTGAAACACAAAACAAAACAAACCACTCCCCAACAACTGTTAAGTCAGGCTAGAAAAGACCCACACTGAGATTAAAAGGAGTTCCACTGAGGTACGATCAGAAGCCTCCCTCCCAGGTGAACCGGCGTGTGTTTTTCTTCAGATGTGGTCTGGGACTCCCAGGAGCCTTTCATCAGCGACCAAACCGTGAGAGCAGGGTCTGGCCCCTGGCACAGCCGCTAACATACATGCCCAGTACAGCTCTTGGCGTGAGCTTTCTCACTTGTCCCCATCACCCTCTCTGCAGTAGCTGTTGAAAAGCACTGGGCCTGTCCTGTGGATGAGGGGTCGGAGGCTAAGCTGGCGTTAGTCCAGTTCCTCCACACAGGCACGCATGCAACCCAGCCCCGCAGACTTCCCTGAGCAAGTCAAGTCTAGGCTGGTGCTAAAGGATGAGTGGATGCCAGCTGAGAAAACGTGAGGGGTGAAACTCTCATGCCTAAGCTCTGTCTGGAAACTGGAGATGAAACCCAGGGTAGCCCGGTCAAGGCGTCTGAGATAGATGTTTCCTGGGTGGGCACCACCTGCCCACAAATTTCTCCTTCTAGACCCTCAGTGAGAACCAGAGCCAGCTTCTAACAGTGGGTGCATGAGCCAGGGTAGGGGGTGGAAGGGTCTGAACAACTGCAGGGGGTGAAAGTGAAAGTCTCTCAGTCGTGTCCAGCTCTTTGTGACCCCATGGACTATACAGTCCATGGAATTCTCCAGGCCAGAATACTGGAAGTGGGTAGACTTTCCCTTCTCCAGGGGATCTTCCCAACCCAGGGATTGAACCCAGGTCTTCCGCATTGCAGGCAGATCCTTTACCAGCTGAGCCACCAGGGAAGCCCAAGAATACTGAAGTGGGTAGAAAGAATATTCCAAACAATGCCGCCTCTCCTCAGACTATGTCTTATGGTCTTCCAGCCATACTGTTCCCTGACTTCTTTACTCCATAAGCATAATCTTTGCCCATTCATACATCATATTTAAAACTGTTGATGGTTTAGGGAGAATCTACCAGGGGAGCCACACTGTCTATTGTTCTGACCCTGATCCTAGCAAGGCACCTGCCTGCAGTCCTGCATGAGAAATCTTTCTCCTGCCCATGACTCTGCTCTGATTTCCAAGCAAATGCATATCACAGACTGCCCTGCTGTGAGTGAACTTACTGGGAGGATGGCATGTTCCCAGCACCGCCTCCTGGATAGGCGTCTGTAAGGACTGAGGTCCCTGAGTCCATCTTGGCAGGAAGGTGAAAGCTGCTTTCCCCTTCTGTTTCGCTGTCATCACTTGGTCAGGTTTTCCCTTCGTGGGCAGCTTCAGCCACTGGTGACAAAACATCCAGGCCCCCCAGTCCCCTGCCAACCACCCCTGCCCCTAAATAAACACCAGCTCATTTGTAAGAGGTTTTTAATTTGATCTTGGGATGCCATTAAGGAGTGGAATAAGGATCTCTATTCATCTTCACTCACACAGTACCTACTACTTTTCTGTAACTGATCTTCACCATAGACGCCTGTGTAGTCATAGAGTGTCTGCACGATTTTCACTCAGCAGACTGGTTTAGGTTTCTCGGTGGTTCGCATAAATTATAAAAAAGAGCACAAAAATCATACAACAGTGACTCTATCATAGGGAGCTGTGTTCCCTCTGGCCTTGCCGACAGTGATGGGGACAAGTAGCCGTGACCAAAGCTCTGATGATGGGTGACATCCCTAGGAGTGAGGCCAAGCCAGTCCCGGCCCCTCTAGGAGGAGTCCACTGTCTTCCCCATCAACTTGTTCTGGTTTCTCAGGAGGCCTCCTAACACAGAAGGATCCCATTTTAGCACCACAATCGGTGGACAGGGTGTGGAATTGTCCCTGTGCACAATGGCAGCTGGGTCTTCTGTGCTTGGCAACAGGAAAGTGAGCCAGGAGGAGGAGCCCTGGGTTTCCACCAGGACCTCCTCTGCCTCCATGAGCTCCAAGAGGCTGCTAGCAAACAGAGCATCTGGACCATGGGTCAGCCAACTTTTCATGAAAAGAGCCAGATAGTACAGATAGTAACTATTTCAGGCTTTCCAGCTCACATATATTCTGTTGCATATTCTTCTCCCCCCCGACTTTTTTTTACAACCCTTTAAAAATATAAAAACTCTTCTTAGGAGGCAGGCCATAAAATACAGGCCTGCAGGCTGCAACCTCTGGTCTAAAACATGATAATAACCTGTCCAACCCATCCGTCACAGCCTCCTCCCCTTGGAAAGCCTCGAGTCCCCCTGGGCTGCCCTCATGTAGTGTGTGCAGCCCAGACTTGCAGGGTTGGCAACCATGGCAGGCAGGGTTGCCCTCAGGCTCCTGCCCTATAGGCCCAGGTATCCTCCTTTGCCAAGTGGCTGGTTGGTTGGATTTTAAGCAAGTGTAGATATTAGTCTCAGCCCTGCTCATGTGTCCTGGAATTGAATTAAGCCTCAGTGTCCCCAGTGAGGTAGGTAAATACTATCAGCCTCATCCCATACTTGCAGATGGTGAAGTTCAAGAGCAGAATTGACTTTCCTAGTCAATTTCCTAGTCGTGTGACTTCCCAACAGTCGCATGTCCAAATTTCAAAGAAAGCCAGAGTGTAGGCTTTAAATTTCCTAAGAGTCAAGACTTTAAATTTCCTAATGATCAGGAATTGTTCTGTCCCCCTACAAGCCCGGTGATTGATTCCACCTCAAACAGAGCAAGAATCCACCAGTGAATACTGTCAGCCACACAGAGTAATTGCTTTCCAGACCTCAAAGACACTCTCTGAAAACAGAATTAACTCAAGCACTCAAAGCTACGGGCCTCGGTGGAGCGGCGCTCTCTGCCCTGCCCACAAGTCTCTTCAAACTCAAAATAAAGTTTATAAAAGTAAATTATCCATTTTATAACTTAAGTGCATCAAGCATTTCCTTAAATATAGTTCACACTGAAAATAAAGTTACTTTTTGCTGTACAGTTGGTGTCTGTTATAATTAGGAATAAACTTTGATGATAAAGTATGAAAGGTTACACACTCACGCACACATCTATCTATCCGTCTGTCTGTCTATTGGTGTGTGGATGGGTAGACATATGCACCTCTGGACAAGAGATTCCCCCCAAAATGGTGGGAAGTTGTTAGGGGTCTCTAGTATCTAGTTTGCAAGAAAATGCCTATATTAAAAGTCCCTGTCCTTATTGATAAACACATTTTCGTACCTAACACTAAGACTCTTATTAGAAACATTAAACTATGCAATCCGTAATGTATTCAGTCTTTGGAAATGCCAAGCTACACCATATCATTTTACAACAGCATCCCCAACAGAACTCCCTCCCACCCCACCTCTGCCCTGCCTCCCCATACTAAAGCCAGTCGACCCTCACGTAATACAGTTGTTCCAGAACGGGAGCTGAGCCACAGAATTCAAGGGTAGGACTCAAGAGGTGAAGTAAGAATTCTGCATGGAGTACAGATGATCAATGGGGTTTCCCACTCTGGACTGCAGGGGCCCGGCTTCTGAGGTTGCTAGGAAACAGTCACCCAGGTTACTGAGGGAGGTGTCCTCACTATCCAGCTCGTGGAAGAGGGGCTCAGCACCTGAAACGGAGACGAAACACTGCCATGAAGGTCCGGAAGGAGGGGCTCATTCGATGCCGGGACATTCAGCTGAATCCGACCTGCGTGGTCTAAGCACAGCACCCCTTCCCCACTATGGTAAGCTTTCCACTGCGTGCTGGGAAGGGGGAGCGCTGGGGGTGACAGGAGAGGTACATAGAAGAGTAGGAAGGGGCATAATCCCTGCCCACCAAAGACTTCCTTAGAGGGCTTATGTCTAACGTGTAACAACTGAAAATAATACAAAGTAGATCCGACAAAGTAGTGCTAAACCGAGTGCAGCCTAAGTAAATATCAGAGTGCTTTGACACTGGCGGTGGGGAGTGGGCGAGACCCAGGACCGCGGGCTGCAGAGACAGGCAAGGGCTTCTAGAGGACTCTGGCCTCAGAAAAGGTTCTTGCAGGAGGAGGGCAAGAAAACGAACAGCGACTCTGTGAATGATGCTCGCGAACCCACTGGTGATAATATGTATCCTTTCAAACAGCACAAACATGCCTAGTGCCAGCTGTTTCCCCAGATTTGTGCTGCAACGGAAAGGAGGGTTAGGTGTCCACACTCAACTAGTGTAACCTTTGACAATGAGACTAGTAGGGCAAGTCGAGGGAGAGCTGGGGGACCACTGTGAGCAGAACCTGGAGGCGCGGACCGTTCACCCCACTTCCAGGAAATGAGAGAGAGGAAGACTGCTGTTTATAAAACTTGTCATGTGGCTTTAATTATTCATTTTACTAAAGGATTCATCACAGGAGTAATTTACATAACAAGACCCCTGCTGCTGCTGCTGTGTCACTTCAGTCGTGTCCGACTCTGTGTGACCCCATAGACGGAAGCCCACCAGGCTCCCCCGTCCCTGGGATTCTCCAGGCAAGAACACTGGAGTGGGTTGCCATTTCCTTCTCCAACGTGTGAAAGTGAAAAGTGAAAGTGAAGTCGCTCAGTCATGTCGGACCCTTAGCGACCCCAGGGACTGCAGCCTACCAGGCTCCTCCATCCATGGGATTTTCTAGGCAAGAGTACTGGAGTGGCTTGCCATTGCCTTCTCCGAACAAGACCCCTAGGACTCTGAAAATGTATGAACTGGCAAAAAAAAAAGCAAGAGCTATTCGTCCTGTTTTTGCATAGCAGAGGAGTGAAGACAGGCGTAGATGTGTCTTCTCAGGAAGCAAAGAGGATGGCCATCACTGAGCACGCACATATATATCTACGCAGTATGAATGAATGAGGTTAGCCAATGATGGCCCTGCAAGTGACTGGATCTTAATTAATATTTGCTGAATGCATCACAGGGAAAGATAGGGCTGATTTCAACAATATAGATTATTTTATAATGAAGGCAAAAAAGAAGTTGACAAAATCTGTGCGCTGAGGCATGTATCTCTGATACTAACATTTTGAAGGTTTACTCAATAAAACTATTTTTAGTTATCAGGGTTACTGATTAGATTTCACAGTACAGCAAATGCATTACATAGGCCATATACCTTCTCTGTATAAAAACCCAGTGACCTATATTTGACTCTAAGATTGAACTTTAGCTTTCAACTCTAGAGCCTGCCCACTCCATCAGGGCATCCAGGCCCCAGTTGCTGTCCACTGGCTTCAGAAGCAAGCCAGGAAAGTGGGGGAATCTCAGCTGCCCCCTCACCCTGCCTTTAAAGCAACCCCAATTTGGCTGCGGTGGGACTGGGACTTCACAAGTCAGCTTATGTTTTAGGAATTACATGGGAATACCTACTAGTGTCTATAATAGGAGAGTCCAATTAGAACCTTTGTTTTCTGTGCTTTTCTATATATTCTTTCTTATGTAAGAGTTTGCATAATCAAGGCCTCTGACTATATCACTGCTGATAATGCTTATGAACTTGTAAGTGTGCTGAAAGTGATCGTGTTAGTCACTCAGTCCTGTCCGACTCTTTGCAATGCCAGGGACTGAAGCTCACCAGGCTCCTCTGTTCATGAAATTCTCCAGGCAAGAATACTGGAGTAGGTAGCCATTCCCTTCTCCAGCGGATCTTCTTAACCCAGGAATCAAACATGGGTCCCATGCACTACACAAGTGTGGTACCTGGCATGAAAGTGTGCCACAGCAAGGTAAGTGTGGTATGTTTGTGCTTAATTGCTCAGTCATGTCTGACTCTTTGCGACCTCAGAGACTGTAGCCTGCCAGGCTCCTCTGTTTATGGAATTTTCCAGACAAGAATACTGGAGTAGGTTGCCATTTCCTGTTCCTGGAAGTGTAGTATCTGGCAGGAAATGGAAGACTTGGGAAGTTAAATCCCAACAAAAAGGTATACAGTGAAAACACAACCTCCTTTTCAAACAAATTAAAAGTTTTGAAAAAGGAGAATAAATGGAAACATAACTCATGGATATGCGTACTGGTCTTACTTCTGGAGCCATAGGTTATGTGTTTCCAGCAGTATTTTGTGGGACCCTTATTCTGCTTTGGAACTTTAATGAGCAACTAGCAACTGCATAAGGAGGGGAACTGGGAGGGGATGAAAAACTCACGCAAGCAAGCTGTGCGAGGTCCCTGCGGGGCTTGAGTCCCTCTTACCATAGGGGTGCATGTGGTCTCCAGGCATCTGGGGTGGGGTGAGCCCCTGTCGGAAGGGATCTGAGCTGTAGACACTCTGCTCGATGGCCAGGAGCTGCTGTGGGGTGGGCAGAGCCGTGTAGGGGTTCATGATCCCTTCCATGCCAGCGCTCCCACCACCGTTTGTCTGAGCTGTGGGACAAAGAAGAAGAGAAATAATTTTCCACGTGCAGCCCAGTATCTCATGCTGAAGGTGGGGCAAGGCCTCTGAACAAGCTCTGAACTTCATGTACCCCACTGGCTGGGGACCGCACACATGTGGCCATGGCGACATCGTTTTACTTTCCTCAGTTACAGAAGGAAAGGGACAAGGTGCCTTCAGTGCTTCCCAGCTTGTGCCCTACCACAGGCCACCAGTGACTATGCTGAAGGATAGAGCTGGGGGATGAGTGTTGTACTTGGAAAGCTTCCTTGAACCATATCATTAAGACAAGGGCAATTGATGCTACACACAGGCTCGGTAGCCAATGGAGTAGACACATCTAAAGATCCTTCCGGCATTACCCCACTAGGATCCTATCGGTCAAGTGGGGTTCATCGTATCGATCCGGGGGACCTTGTGGAGTTGATATGAGGACTCCATGAGATGGTGTGTATGTGCTCTGGATCTGCAACTTGCTCTGCTGTGTGCACAATTTTGTCAGAAAAAGAGGACTCAGTTCCTCCTTCCACATCCTGCTGTGGTTCTCTGAACTTGGTTGCATTAACTCTCAGAGACTCTAGTTCCGTCTTCTTAAGTCCAGCCTAGGAGCTGCCCATAGAATTCTTCAAGTTCCAAGCACTAGGAGTCTGTGTTTGCATAATGCCTTGATGCGTTCTCCTCCCTTTGAGCACGCTGGCCTGTATGGAGTCAACTCGCGTGGCTCCTCCTGAAGCCCTGTCCGATCTGTGACCCTCTCCGAGGCCCACAGGGTTGTGTGACAGGACTATCGGACAGCACAACTCTACCCTAGGGATGCAAGCCCGAGGTGCAGAGACAGAAAGGCAGGTCTCAGGTCCCCAAACAGCACTGCACGTGGAGCTGCGGCAGATTCAGGTCTTTTGACCAGCTTGTCTCCACCCTGCCCAGATGCCCATGTTCTTGCTTGATTTTTCTACCAGAGCATCTCTCTTGTCATTAAGATAATATTTGGCCTCAAAGGTAAGGAATAGAAAGAACTCTTGACTGGAAAAATCAAATTCTTGATGGAGCCTAGCCCCAGCATCAAGCGTAAGGCAAGGTCCATGAAGGTAAGGAGCTCTGTTTAGGGGCAGACAACTGATGCCACTTTCCACAGCCTTCCAAGTGTGGTCCACAGGCCAGCAGGAATGAGAATTTATTAAAAACGCAGACTCTTCAGGCCCACCATAATCTCAAGAATCAGAATTGTTACCAAACACCAGGTGGTTTCGGTACACTTTAAAGGGTGAGAATCCCTGCTCCAGGGCACAGGCAGACCGCTCAGGAAATCCTACTGGGCAGCTGAGGCTGGGGGCATGTCCCTTTAAGAATGGTATTGTTTTAATATTGTCATTCTTGCCTTTTTTCTTTTAACTTCCTTAAAGGGTCCCACAGCTTGTCCTGTTTCACACTCTCCCCGATCCTCATATCACCCCTATTAAAAACACCAAGCAATGAAGGTACATGGAGGTAAGGGCGAGCTAAGGCAGTGTGACCAAGTGGGCCTTAGAGAGACAGGCTCCAGCCCAACTCCATCCTTCACTGATCTCGGACTGTGGTCCATCTTGCAGAGCCTCTGTTTGTGCATCTGTAAGATGGGAATATTAATAACTCCTCTGCTCACCTTGGGGGTTGGTGGCTGTGAGTCGGGTCAGCAAGCGTGAGAGCAAAAGTGCTCAACAAAGGAGGGTTGTTTTTTTCTACCATCATTATTTTTACTATTTCATATTACTTTGGAACAGATTATAAGTCACTGTGGTGTCTTCTATGAAATTGATTTGCCGAGAAGAAGGAGGGCAGGGCTGGATGAGAAACAGGGCGTGTCTTAGACTCTGCAAGTAGGCGCCGACACAGGCCTGGATACCACAGCAGGGTCTGGGCAAGGGGGCGTTGGACCTAGGTTAGTATCACCTCCAATCCACAGTTCTGGGCCTTCGGCCAGCGCCCTCTGCCCTCCCACAGTTCTCATGGTTTGATCCTCCCTGGAAGGTGCCTTCTCCTATGTGAGTGTGGACTGGGCTCCAGAGAGCCCAGAGATGTCATTCCAAGGGCAGGGCAGTTGGAGGCCCCTGGTAGGAGAGACCTGGCCATGAGGAGGTGCCAGCTTACCGGAACTCAGCCTCTGGGTGTTCTGCTGATCTTGCTGCTGCTGCTGCTGCCGCCGGGCCAGCTTCTTCATCTGGGGAGGAGAGAACTCAGGATTAGAAGTCAGGGGGCCTGCAGCAGGTTCTCACAGCTGGGCCAGGGGGAATCGGCTTAGGGGGAAAGCAGAGGGACCCCTTCCCTAACTTTTACTCAGGAGAGAATCTACATTTCAGCAACGGCACCTTGAGCCTGATGCATGGGAATGTCTATACTGCAGCTGTGGAAAGACAGCTGGCTAGGAAGCTGTTAGCAGGAATAGGGATGCCTTCTCAACAAATAAAATCTGCTGCTGATGGTGTCACAGTTTACTGTGAGGTATAAGTGAGAGATGTGCAGTCTGCAGCCACGCTTAGATGCGCAGTAAGGGCCTGCTAACAGCTGTGATTTGGCATGAGCCAAGAGGCCATTCCACCCACTGGCCCTTGTGGCAGAGACTCCTACCAGGACATGCATGCCTTTAGGTAAGGAACTTGTCTCCTAAAGCACCCTGTTAGCACACTAAGTTCCCAGAAGGAACACATCAACTCAATCTTTCTCAAAGTGTCTTCTGTGGAACATTACGGTTCCATGAGCTCCTTGGTGTGTGTGCGTCTCTGTGTGTGTGTTTAGGCAACATTAGGTAAACCTTCATTCCCCAGGTAAATGAAGAGAAGAAGAGGCATACATTTAGGTATGTATTTCAAGAAAAGTTCCTGGGTTTCTCATCCTCTGGAAATTGGGCCTTCATGTGGTTCTTGAGTGTGTGTGTATGTGTGTAGGGAACATTAGAGTTTTTAAAAACTTCTTTACTAGAGATTTCTCAGAACTTCGACTATGCTCCTTGCTTATGAATACATAGGCTACCGGTTCTCTCAAGCCTATTGAACTATGAAATTCTTTCATAGAAAAGACTGTGGACTATATACCAGAGCCCAGTCTGAGGAATTCCACTAGGGAAGTGGTATCTTAACCAATCACGATCAGCTAATGAGATACGAATCCATCGCCCACTAAAGATTAGAGGGCTAGAGAAAGGGGCCACTAACACATGCGTGTGTGTATGTGTATGTGTGTATATGTGTGTGTGCTCAGTCATATCCAACCCTTTGAGACACCCTGGACTGTAGCCCACCAGGCTCCTCTGTCCATGGAGTTTTCCAGGCAAGAATACTGGAGTGGGTCACCATTTCCTCCTTCAGGGAATCTTCCCAATCCAGGGATCAAATCCACATCTCCTGCGTCTCCTACATTGGCAGGCAGATTCTTTACCACTGTGCCACCTGGGAAGCCCAGCACATGATGTGTACAGGTAGGAAGATAAATAAGTAAAGGTCTAAGAGAAATGAGAGACCGTGGCAGGGGTATGCACAGCTTGGTAGGATCTAGAGGACAATATGATGATATAACAGGGACAGGCGGGGTGCTAGGAAAGGTGAGTTAGGACATCCATTCCATGTGCCATAATGCTGTCTTAGACCGATCAGATGGGTGCTATGTTGGTTTCCCTCTGAAATTTTAAAGGAACTCTGGCATCCGGGTTAAATAAATAGGAATTAAAGAACCTGCTTTTACCAAAAGACACAGAAAGGTATTTCTTCATGAAGACACAGTCATGAGGAAAATAACAGCATCCCATTAGGATAAATGCCCTTCTGCAGGTATGCTGCGGCTGAAGTGACTGCTCATCATAGACTCTGTGAATTGAGAGAACTGGTCTATCCAATGAATTGAAGTTAGAAAATTTGCGGGCAAGTACAACATTTTACTATTGTTTCAGGAAACCGGCCACACAGAGACAGAAGTAGGAAGCAGATTACCTTAGCTCTCTGGTTCTGGAACCACACCTGAACCACACGGACGCTCAGCCCTGTCTCTGCAGCCAGGGTCTCCCTCACCTTAAAAATATGTGACATTAGAATATAGAAATATTGGCATGTCAGAGTATAAGGCAGAATACTTCCTGTGCAGTGCACAGGGAGACCAACAGGCCACATCCTACACAGAAGCTGGTGAATATTCAATGCTCAGTGAAATCCCAAACAGAGCATCGCTTCCCTTCAGTTGGAGAGACAGTCCTTCCCCAGGTAAGTGAGGAGAAGGAGAAGCGTTCATTTAGGTTTGTATTTTAGGAAGTGTTCCTGGGTTTCTCATCCTCTGGAACCTGGGCCTTCAAGTGGTTCTTAGATACTAGCAAAATCTATTTTTGTGTTTCAGCTGTATGCCAGGGATATGCATAACCTATTTAAGGAGAACCGAGGGTGGACAATCACTTTGCAAAAACAAATGGTTCTCGCTTGCTCTCTTCTCCTGCCTTAATTCACTGACTTAAATGTTTGGTTTTGTCCCTTATAGCTCTAGGTCACTTTGGGTGTCTCGGGAATATTCATATTTACAGCGAACTCTCAAAAAAGATAAGACAAGAGCCAACTGGGATCTGACAGAGCAAGGCAGACCACGCTGAGGTGGGTACAAGGCCTGGGGCTACGAAGAGACAGGACAATCGAGGTCCCTCTCGTGAAGAGAGGGGTTTAAACGTCTGCCCTCCGTACAGGCACATGGCGAGGGATGGGCCAGAAGGGAAGGGGGAAGAGGCACAGATCTCCCAAGAGTGGCCCTGAGACACACTGGCCCTTCATGGTTAGATTCTGAGGAGATCAGACTTAGGAGCTCCTTGAGTAAACATGGAAATAGAACAAGCTAGAGGCCTGGGGAAGCGTTTACCTTTGTCATGCCACTCAGGCTCAAGCTTCGGAGAAACGGGATGATTAGAGCAGATTTTTAAAGCACATCCTTCTGCTAAGCCAACTTAAACAGCAGTGTACGCAGGGGCCCACGGCCACCTGCAGAAACCCTATCCATCCTTCAGAGGCCCGGCTCAGAAGCCACCTGTTCCACAAAGCCTCGCCTGATTTCCCAGACACGAGTGACCGCTCCTCTCTCCCGGCTCCAGGCTGCCCTCTGTCTTGGCCCTCAGAGCTTACTCCCCAGGGTCCCAGTGCACAGCTCCCCCCTGCTGGTGGCCCGGAGACAGGCAGTGGGCACAGGCCAAACAGAGGCTAGGAGTCTAGTACATGCGGAACAAGCAAACCGATGAGGGAAGTGGGAGTTGGCCCTTGTGCAGGCCTACTTTGGGGCTCACTTTCTACCAGCTCTTTCTGCTGGAACTTATGGGGCAGTGAGGTCAGGGAAAGAAAGTATTCTGCAGTTGAAACTTCAAAAGCCAGAAGTGGTGGGAGGATGTATTATGGTTCAGCAAATAACCATCCTTCCCACTCCTGGATGGGTGTATGCTTCCCCTGCACTCACAGTGGGCTTACCCACGTGACTTGCGGTGGCCCATAGACTGTTACTGGATGTGAACTGAGTGATCTCCATGGAGATCCATAGGGCATGCCCAGTGGAACTCAGCCTCTTGCCTTCTGCCATTGTCAGGAGACCCATATGCCCCAGGTGGCTGCTGCTCCTGTGGCCTGGACCCTTTAAGGACAGACAAGTGGGGCAGACCTGAACCTGAACCCAGCTGGGCCCAAGCCAACCCACAGCCTAGCAGTAGGAGATAAATGTTTGTTGGAGCCTCTAAGATTTTGTTTGTTACCGATTCCTACACAGAGGGAGAGAGGAAAGACAATGCTAAAAAATTTTTAAATGTCGTTTTTCTACGAATTTCAAGAACCTTTCTTTTCTTATTTTTGTTGCATGAAAGACAGCGCCTGGTATGGCAGAGTCAATACATGGTGGGCGCTTAATAAGGAAAAGCAGCTGTTTGTGACAGAGACCACTAACTGTCTCCAAAACGAACTCTCTCTTCCTTCCTCTTAGCAACTGAATTCCTAAGTTTTAGGAATTTACATGGATACCCAGATGGACTCATTTCCCAGGTCCCTTTGTAATCACGGGATTAAATTCTAGCCAACATGTGAGAGTGATGCAAAAAATCCCAGGGTGTATATGTCCTTTAAAAAGCAACTACTTGCCCCCTACCCCCTGCCCTACTCCCTCTTTTTCCAGCATGGTAGCTGCAAAAAATGGTGACCTCTGGAGCAGTCCCTTAGCCCCATGTGATGAGACAGAGTTTCTCGGCCAGTCTTGTGTTGCTCACCTCTGGACTATGATGTGAGAGCAACATGAACTCTTTTATTAAGTCACTGTATTTTTTTTACATGTCTGTTCATAGCAGCCCTGTCTGTAACAGCCCCAAACTGGAAACAACCCACATGCCCATCAACAGGTAAAGGGACCAGCAACTCGTGGTATACCCATGGAATACCAGGCAACAACAAAAATGTGTGAACTGCAGCATGGATGAATGCCAAAATCACCACCCTGAGCCGAACAAACTGGACCAAAAAAGGAACACATGCTACAACCACTGCATTTTCCTTCCATTGTAACATCTTGACCTATACCCCAAAGGGAACCCCTTATTATTCTCCCCACTGCTCTCCATGAAATGAAAGGTAAAAGCAAGCAGCCAGCTGGAATGGTGCATGCCGAAAAGCAAAAGGAGATTCTACCACTGCCCCAGTCACAGCTTCAGGGATCCCTGGGGCCTCCGATGGGGCTCAAGGCCACCTGCCCAGACTGTCTGGACAGCACTCCCCACCCTGACCGCCCAGGTGCCCATCGACCCCCCAGAGGAGTGCAGGGTACACGCAGAGAAGAGGGGCCTTGTCCCCTTTTTCCTTCTTCCCCTTTGTACCTTCCTGCACGGCTTGGAGGATACTTCAAACGAGGCCTTGAATGCTCTCCTCTGTTGGGTTGTCAAGATGGTTCTGGGACGTTTGGGGCGCTTATGGTCCTTGCTGTCCTCAGAGGCTCCTTTCCCTGCCCCATGGGCTGACTTGCAAAGACTTTCCTCATCATCACTTTTCCCTGAAAGAAGCAGAAGTAATGTGTTGAGTCCCTCAAGGCTGCTACCTGGAGTTGTATGTTATTCCATAATAAGGCGCTCAGGTCCGCGTTCTGAGGATGACTTAAGATATGAATGAAACAACCTGTGTGGTATTGATCCCAAAGCCCCTAGGAATGGGCTAAGGAAAAACTTCTGAAACTTGGAGACAGGAACCAGGAAGTCTACCATCACAGCTCAGGACTTCCTCCCAGGACGTTCTCCTGGTTCCACATTTACCAGCTGTGTGGCCTTGAGCAAGTGACTTAACTCTCTGTGGATCAATTTCCTTTTCTGTAAAATTGGGATAGAGGAGAACACTTCACTGGGGTTATTTGAGGATTAAATGAGGTTACCAAGAAGGCATTCAGAAGGCTGATAAGCATATAATAAATGCCCAGTAAGCACTGGTTATTAGTATACTAATTGTGTATTTTTCTTGACATGGATAAGTTATATATAACTTCTAGATACTATGTCTGAAATACTAGCCACTGCCAGGAGGTAAAAAACAATACTGTTTAAAAGGCCACAGAAGACCAGCATAAAACTACGTGCAGAGACAGATAAAAGGAAATTAGTCAAAACTGCCTGTATTCTCTAGTAAAGTAACTATTTATGTGTTTATTTCAACTTTATCAGCAGCGATCAATACAAGGAGTAACCTGAAGGAAGCATATGCCTCTAGTACATATGACATTCATTCCAGGCTACCTTTTCCATCCCACAGATTTCACATTTCTGAGAAGATGCTTCTTCCAGGACCTGGGAAATACCCCTGTGAGAGAGCTTCCTTCCTACTTTTGGCATTAAAAGCCACAGGCAGTTGTGTGCTCACATTACCCTAGTAAGACCCTCATTTCTCTCTGGGTCCTTACACAGCTCAGATGCCCTCTTTCCTCCAGGAGAAACCTTTGTCCCAAGAGCTTCCTCGGCTCCAGTCCCCTCATTCTGGTCCCCTTCTGGTCACTTCAAGAAATCCAGGATGAGGGGACCCACTGGGTGTGAGCTCCACATCCTACTTCTTCATCCCAACCTCCTCTGGAAAGATGCTTTTTTGCATACCATGCTTGAGTTTAGACTTAGTTTAATCCTTCTTTTTAACTCTGTTAGGGCCCAAAAACCTTATTTTTATCTTAAAGACAATGGCTAAGAAGCTTTCCTCTAGGAACTTTTAGACATACAGTCTGAATGTGAATGAAGTTGAACCTGTGAGTTCCTTGATGGCGTGACCCTTGCAATGTAACTGAACAGAGTCTGACATAGGCAGACCTGGGTCTCCATCCAGATCTGTCCTCTTGTTTTAAGTTCAACCCTGTGTAAGGGATGCCCTACACTGAGCCTGCCCTGGAGATAAGAATACCCAAAGCAACTAACACAGAGGCACAGAGGAGGCTTTTATTAGATGTTATGGGAAAGACATCTTTTCCTCTCTGCCTCACTCCCTATGAGTACAAATGATAAAACCTAAAAGATGGATGAAGGTAAGATTAAAGAAGCATCCTCATGACAACGATTGGCCACTCTGGCCTCTTCAATTCTTAGGCTTCTTTTCCCAGGGGAGAATTCAGTAAGCTGATCTAAGTCAGATATAAGGGGTTTTAGGATCTTTCTAGAAGGAGGTTTTCAGAATGGCAAGAGCAAAACAAGCATGTAAGAACTAAAAGCCTTGGGGAACTAAGAAGATCCCACAAGGAGAGAAAAGGTAGAAAAAAGGAGGCCACTGATGGTGCAGATTCATCCTTGCTGGGCCCTACGTCCTGCTGCTCGGAGACTCCCCAAACTCAGTCTTTTGTGAAGCCAATAATTCTGAGTGGATTCTTTGGGATCAAAAGATGCTCCTCTGATACTGTTGATGCTTTGGGTACTATTTCTGAGGCAATGTGGCTGACACCCCGTGCCAAGCATTGTGCAGCTCCTGCAAGGCAGATGACTACAAGGTTACTGAGTCTGGAACAAATGAGTGAGCAATCCAAAGCACAGAACTGATTGTAAAATGCAATTGTATGACCTTCAGAAACTACATGTCTTATACCTGTTTTGTTCATAAAATGGTATTTGCAAATGTCTTACAGAGTCAGTCTGGTTCTTTTACAGTCACATAGCTTGATACAAATGCATATTGATGACTGCTGCTGCTGCTAAGTCGCTTCAGTCGTGTCCGACTCTGTGCAACCCCATAGACGGCAGCCCACCAGGCTCCCCTGTCCCTGGGATTCTCCAGGCAAGAACACTGGAGTGGGTTGCCATTTCCTTCTCCAATGGATGATGCAATTATTGAAAATGCAAAATCTAAAATAATGCTAGGTTCCATGATAATGGCTCATATATGCTGACACCATTCAGAAGAGCATGATGGCACGGTGTCCACAAGCATGGGCTCTGGAGCCATAGGAACTCGGGTTTCAATTCTGGCCTTCTTGGTGATGATGTGTGAGTCTCAAGAAATTCCCAAGACTCAATTTTCTTATTGGAGAAAGTGACAGTGTTGTTGGAATTAAATGAGATGATGTGTGTACAAGGTTTCGCACTGTCTAGGTATGATAGGTATGTAGTAAATCATCATCATTTCAAAGGACGTGTCCTTAATCTGAGATCTGTGTTTTCTCTTATTAACAGTTGCACATTGATGGGAGTCTGAGTTATGGTTTTAAGTGCGAGCATTCATTCCTCTCTCTTTGCAGACATCATGACCCTAGCTTGCACTATGAGTTGATTTTACAGAAAGTGAGTGTACGAGTGCTCGTGAGGAGGAAGAGAGAGGGAGAGGGGGTCAGGGCTGGTTCCAGAAGGAAGATGTGGTGGGTGAAGTTTGTTCAGAGCCCCAGAAGTGATTGGCTGGGGCCCCTGTGTCTGTGTGCCCTGGACTCCCCCCTGCTAAGGCACGTGCACATTTCCCAAGATCCCATCACGGAGCAGCAGGAGGGGGGCAAAAAGAACCATCTCCTAGGGTGGCATCACAAGCAGCTGCTCACGCATTCTCTCTACATCCCTGAGAGGAGAGATGAAAACATTTGTTTTCAGAAGCGGAGGAGAAGGAGGATGGGCAGACGTGGGAGGAGAGGGAGGATGAGATTAAGATCTGACCCTGGAGTGTTTCTATCATTTTTGTGGTGGTTTTCTCCCTTTGATTCCTCCTTGTTGCTGTTCAGTCTTTCTCTTCTGTCTCCTAAGGGGCCCCATTTTGCCTTCCAAGAAACACTAGATGCTCTAGAGCAGGAATCTGCAAACTTTTTTTGTAAAAGGCCAGGGAGTGAAACATCTTATTCTTTGCAGGTCTTGTGGTCTGTTGCAACCACTCAGCTCTGCCATTGAAGCAGGAGTGCGGCACAGACAGGATGAAGAGGCTCCCAAACGGGCAGCCGGCCAGACTTGGCCTGCACACCGTAGTGTGCTGACCCCTGCCCTGGACCGCTCCCGACCTGTTCTCCGTCAAAGCGTGCATACCCTGTGCTCCCGGCCTTCGGGCTCTGAGCAGGAAGCACTGTTCAGCACCGAGGAGTCAGTGATCGCCGTAGTTTGATGTGTCCTCTGGCACAGTCAGCAATGTACAGACACGAAACAGGAAATGCCTCCAACCAAACACTCGCCACTGTGAAATTTCAGGTGTCTTGGCAGATCTGAGCAAGAGAGAGTCTGAAGACGCAGGAATGGAGCGCCTCTGGGCATCTCCCAAAATGCAGACAGATGTCGCGACCCAGCTGCCAGTGGGAATGCAGACCATCGCTGGCTTCAGCCTGCCAGGTGGTGAACATGAGCGCAGCAGTGCCCTCTGACTCTTTCGGGGAATTTCCAGGCCACTCCTGGGATGTTAACACAGGCTCCTGCCTCCTCCTCAGCAGGGAGGGCTGCCTGCCTCTGATGCCCACTTCTCCATGCAAGTATGCAGTGCCTAAAATATACACTTAATGATTTGTCCAAGAGAAAGGAAAGTTCTAAACGAGCCAGGAGATTTCTCAGTGGGCCAGCAGGAGTACCATAGAGCAGAAGATGAAGAAAAACCTTCTAACAGCAGAGACGTCGCGGGAGCGGAGGGAGGGCTGGCCCCTCTGCCTCGCCAGAGGCTCCCACACCCAGATGCAGGCCAGAGCGATCCCTCATAATTTAAGCTGACACCCCTCAGCGGAGATGAAAGGAACACCACTTGCTGTCTCCAACTACAAATGTCAGCATCCCTGGAGGCCATTTAGACACAGACGCAGCATAAATCTGACTCCTAGAGGGAAAGTCCAGAGATTAAGTCTCCACACACAGCCTACCAGGCTGAAATGAATTTGCTTGGCACAAAGTTGGAGCATGTTTCTCGGGGCCCTTCTTCCCGCTTTCTTGTAAAAAAGAAAATCTGGAATGGCTCAGGGGCTATGGTTTCCCTTCGCCTGGTCCTCCCACTCATTCGTGACATAAGCAATGGCAGATGAAAGACCAGCCGTGGTTTATGGCTCCGAGACAGGCTGTACTACCTGTGGGGCCTCCCAGATTCATTTCAGGTTGTTGGAAAAATCCCAACGGCCCATAAACTGGCCAAGAGATATCAGAGCTTGGCCCAGGAGGTGAGGGTGAGGGAGGGGGACCAGAGACCCTCAAGTGAGGGAAGGGAGAGGCAGGAACAGGGTTCAGATGCTCCCCCCGTGATGGTCCTCATAAATGTCCTTCAGGCAGGGGAGAAGAGGAAGGCTCTGGGACTTATGGTGGGTGGAGGGGGAGGGAAAGAAGCAAGGGAGGAATTTATGAGGACAGAATCTATAGGAAACTATTTCAGTTGCTGCTCTGCGCTAGAGGATCAGAATTCCACTCTCCCCGAGCATAGATGCAAGGCAGCATTTCACATTCAAGAGGCAGGAGGTAAAGCTCTCTAGAATAGTGACGTCCCTGCAGCTACAGTTTGAAACTGCCTTATACAGGGTCCTTCAAGGAGGTCTCAACTCAGACCCAAATCCAGTTTCTGTAGATTTGCCTTGGACTTTGCATCAGCATCCACTCAGCAATTATTGTCAGCTCCTGTGTCAGGGCTTCCTTGGTGGCTCAGCGGGTAAAGCGTCTGCCTGCAATGCAGGAGACCTGGGTTCGATCCCTGGGTCAGGAAGATCCCCTGGAGAAGGAAATGGCAACCCACTCCGGTACTCTTGCCTGGAAAATCCCATGGACAGAAAAGCCTGGTAGACTACAGTCCATGGGATCGCAGAGTCAGACACGACTGAGCGACTTTACTTCACCCATGTCAGGCACTGCAGAAGGACAATTCTGGGCTACAGAGATGATGGAGATCTGGCCTCTGCGCTTACAGATCCCAGATTAACAGAGGAGAACGATCAAGTGCCAAAATAATAACTCTGCTTGCAGGAGCTGGAGGAGGGGGCTGGGAACACAACAGAACACAGGTGTCACCGGAGGTGCAAGTGAATGACAGGCAACGCACAGAAGGTGCCAGAAAGGAAAGGACAGAGGCGGTGTTTTGTGTCAAGAGAGAATGTCAAATAGCAGGAGAGCAAGACCTGGGCCTGGCAAGTGGGGCTCGTTGAATATACAGTCCACTTGCACATCACCAGGCACTGGGGATGACAGAGGTCAGAGGTGAGCCCTTGCTCTCAAGGAACAGAGCGAGCGTGTAGGAGAGTTAGCATGAGTGAACAGGAAATGTAACACAGTGTTTGGCACGAGTTTCAGGAATGGCAAAAAGACTACCAACAGAAATGGAGGCACACAGAACGGGAAAGGAGGAAGGGATAAATTCGGAGTTTGGGATCAGCAGACACACTATACATTGCTAATACTATATAGTACTACATTTATACTATATAGCACTGCACATTACCATAGATAAAATAAGCAACAAGGTCCTACCGTATCGCACAGGGAACTGTACTCAATATCTTATAATAAACTATAATGGAAATGAACCTGAAAAAGAATATATATGTATGCAGAGCTAAATCACTTTGCTGTACACCCGAGACTGACACAATACTATACATCAGCTCTACTCCAATGTTTAAAAATAAAGGCATTGAGGAAAGAAGGGTGTCAGTGAGCCAGAGGAGCTACTGAAGGCAGGTGCCTAAGTGCAAGGGAGGAAGGAGGAGTGGGTCCGGACAGGCACACGGGAGAGGGCAGGCTCAGCCTGAGACTGGAGAAAAGGGGAAGGAACGTGCATGCAGGCCAGTAGGGGTACCGCAGGGCCTCAGAGGGTGTGCACATTGGGGAAGAAGAACAGCAGGGAGGAGAGGCCACGTGGAGCTTTCTCCAGGGGCCCAGATGTTCCTGAGCCAATGTCATTGGCAATGATGAGACATGGGGGCGCTCTGCGGCTGGAGCTACACAGGAACAGTGTGGGCCCAGGGCACAGGGCCCCGTGGGCCAGGAAAGCACAGACACCAGTGTCGGCGTGTGGACGACACCACCCGCCACCAGGTCCACTGTGCAGACTGGGCTGAGGAAGTCTCTCGAGTCTCAGCACTAGACAAGGGACCTGGGAAAGAAGAAAAGGCCCACATCCCAAGCACCAGTTAGGTGGCAGTCTCTGTGTCCAGGGTAAACATTTCACCTCCTCTCCATGGCAACACAGCATGGCAGGTACTGGAAGAATTCCTCTCCTACCTAAGGAATAATCACAGCTTCAGAAAGCTTCAGGAACCTCCCCCAACACACAGGGTCCAGGTGGTGGGGCCAGGTTTCACGCCAAGCTTGTCTACTTCCAAGCCCAGGTCAGAAACACTCCTGCAAGGAGCAGAGATTCAGCCTTTTTACCCAGAAAATAAGGCATAAACAAATGACAGCCACCTGTGTGGGCCCTGGCCCAGGAGTCGGGGCAGTTTAGGTGCTGGGTCTCCCGTAACCACTGAAAGACCACTCTTGACATCAAAAGAGCAGATGGAGTGGTGGAAGGTAACTCTGACCATGAAACAGGAGACCTGGATTCTAGTTCTCGTTTTGCTACTCAGCTGTGTATCCTTGGATAGATTCCTCACATTGCTGAGACTCAATTTCTTTATAAGATGAAAAAAGAGCCCTTTCCCTTAACTAACACTTGACAGCTTCACTTTACAATCGCATTATTTCATTGTTTCTGTTGGAACACTAGGAGGCAGAAATTGTGTTATTATCCATCCCTCTTTTTTTTTAAACTACACATGAGTAAACCAGGCCCCAGGGATGGGAGTGACATTTTGCCAAAGGGCACACATCTGGGATGCTCTGTCTTCCATTCTCCTGCCTCCGCTGCCCCCCAGGGTGGTTGTGACGATCCAAGGATGCCTGGGACTTGTAGCACCTGGTGAGGCAGCATCAATGTTATTAAAGAGTGAGGAAAGAAAAGGGAACGGTGTCTGGGGTGACGGATCTTCCACTCTGAGCTCCTGCTGGAAAAGCCGTTCTTTTCAGTCCAAAAAGGACAGACCTTATTTTAAATTCTGGTTCCTCTCACTCCACCCCACTCTCCCCAGGCACACCCTGCCACTCCAACCCTCACTCTGGGAGGATCCTCAGTCATGGGGCACCTAGCATTTCAAGATCAGGGCAGACAGGAGCAGAGCTACAGTCCTGAGCAGGCCACGGGTAAGGGGTCCCAAGAAGAAGCCCTCTGTTCAGCGATGTCCACTGCGGATGGAGGCTCCTGTGCCAAGCAGAGGGAGGGGGCATCCAGCTCAGACGTCCAGGTGGTCCCCCGAGGGGAGCTCAGTCTCCACTCTGAGAATGCAGGTGCCCCCACAGCCAAGCACCCTCTCCTTTTGCTTTCCTTGGCTGGCTGGTGTTCCTGAAGTTCCCCGTGAGTCTAGGAGGTTTATCGGGAACAGAGACAGCACTGGTCTGACTGGTGGCGTTTCTGTGGATCTGCGTCAGTTTGGGGTCTTTTCACATTTCGGTAGGCTTTCTGCTGACATTTACCCTGCCTCACTCCCTCTCCTTTCTATACAGACACACACACTCTGTATCTTTTCCTCTCTGAGTTTTCCCATCTCTTTGTCCTCCCCTTTTTAATGAAAAGATGGCCACACGCAACCCAAACTGAGAAGCAGAGGTAAATGTTAATGGAACTATGCATAGCTTTGTCAGTACTGGAGATCTTGGTAATCAGGACATCAGAAAATACCTCTCCACCACCATCACTGTATTCCAGTCAAGCATGGATGCATAAACCATAACTTGTTCTTTCTAATTCAGCCAGACTTAGAGAAGGTCAGGAAGCTCATAACAAGTCAAACCAGATATTTAGGGTTCTGCTCTCAGTCTCAACTGCTGTTTAATTGCCAAGTCATGTCTGACTCTGTGACCCCACGGACTGTAGCCCGCCAGGCTCCTCTGTCCATGGAATTTCCCAGGCAAGAATACTGGAGTGGGTTGCCATTTTCTTCTGCAGAGGATCTTCCTAAATCAGGGTTCAAACCCACATCTCCTGTGGGTAGGCAGACTCTTAACCTGCCACTGAGCCACCTGGGAAGTCGTTCAGTCCCGGTAACAGCTCATTACTCTGCTACCCTGAGGCTCACTAGGCTTGGGGTGTGATGTGCATGACACTGTATTTGGTTCTGTTATTAAGCTTTGAGTGTGTCTGCTCCAAACTTAGGAGCTGACTTAAGTGGATTGAATACCATATCTCTTTGGAATAGTCCAATTTTGTGGCATTAATCACCAGACTTCAGGAGGATAAAATTATCTGGAATTGAAGACAAAAGGTTAATTATCTAAGTTAAAAAGACCCAGGTATTATGAATTCAGCAGTAAGAAGAGGTAAAAGCACTTTGAAAAAAATTTGTAAAATAGCATAAAAATGTGAGATATTTTTAATATTTTTCCTTTATTATACCTCTTGGGTGTTCATGAACTTATTATATGTTTCCACTGATTAAGAAACTCACAGTTCTCAAACGAAATTCCTATCATTCAACAACCACACATGAGTGTGCCTACTGTGTACAGGTACTAGACCCAGGATAAGGAGGAATGGACAAGGTCCAGAAAGTCACTGTTCTCCTATCCCTAGGGGGAGAAGAGAAATAAAGAGGAAAGAAAAACATAATGCAGCTGCTAACAATGTTAAAATGTTAAGAATAAAATAAAACAGAGTAATAAGCCAAGGAATGACTGGGGGCAGGGCGAAACCTTCTTTTGTTTCCATAATTCTCCACTAAAAAGACCCAAATTTATCTTCTCCTGAAGCCTCCCTCAGCTCCTTCCCAAGTCAATTGCATCCCTTTGCAAATACTCAGAGCACCTGCTTGTCTACTTCCAATGTTTTAGTTACGCAAGTATATTCAAGTTAGAAGACAATTGCATATGTTGCTCGACATTATTCTCCAACCGTTTAAAAAAAAACAAAACTACAAATGCTCAGATTTAAAAAAAACATTGTACTGGACTAATATAAAAATTTCATTATGGGGGTCTTCCCTGGTGATCCAGTGGTTAAGACTCCACGCTTCCACTGCAGGCGGCATGGGTTCGATCCCTGGTTGGGGATCCCACATGCCTTGCAGAATAGCAAAATAAATAAATAAATGAAATTTCATTATGGGTACTAGAACAGAGTGGTTAAAGGCAGTGCCTTGGCCTCAATATTCTGCTCCACCACTTACTAGCTAGTAGTTTGAGCCAAGATGCCTCTGCATTGTTTTGGTTTGTCAAATGGGGTTAATAGCACCTACCTAATAGGATAGTTTTTCTGAAACTCTCTTGCTTTTTCCATGATCCAGCGGATGTTAGCAATTTGATCTCTGGTTCCTCTGCCTTTTCTAAAACCAGCTTGAACATCTGGAAGTTCACAGTTCACGTATTGCTGAAGCCTGGCTTGGAAAATTTTGAGCATGACTTTACTAGCATGTGAGATAAGTGCAATTGTGCGGTAGTTGAACATTCTTTGGCATTGCCTTTCTTTGGGATTGGAATGAAGACTGACCTTTTCCAGTCCTGTGGCCACTGCTGAGTTTTCCAATTTGTTGGCATATTGAGTTCAGCACTTTCACAGCATCATCTTCCAGGATTTGAAATAGCTCAACTGGAATTCCATCACTTCCACTAGCTTTGTTCATAGTGATGCTTTCTAAGGCCCACTGGACTTCACCAAGATGTCTGGCTCTAGGTCAGTGATCACACCATCATGATTATCTTGGTCATGAAGATCTTTTTTGTACAGTTCTTCTGTGTATTCTTGCCACTTCTTCTTAATATCTTCTACTTCTGTTAGGTCCATACCATTTCTGTCCTTTATCGAGCCCATCTTTGCATGAAATGTTCCCTTCCATCTAGTCAAGGCTATGGTTTTTCCAGTGGTCAGGTATGGATGTGAGAGTTCGACTGTGAAGAAAGCTGATCGCCAAAGAATTGATGCTTTTGAACTGTGGTGTTGGAGAAGACTCTTGAGAGTCCCTTGGACTGCAAGGAGATCCAACCAGTCCATTGGAAGCACTGACGCTAAAGCTGAGACTCCAATACTTTGACTACCTCATGCGAAGAGCTGACTCACTGGAAAGACTGTGATTCTGGGAGGGATTGGGGACAGGAGGAGAAGGGGACAACAGAGAATGAGATGGCTGGATGGCATCACCGACTCGATGGAGGTGGGTTTGAGTGAACTCCGGGAATTGGTGATGGACAGGGAGGCCTATGCTGTGATTCATGGGGTTGCAAAGAGTCGGACATGACTAAGCAACTGAACTGAACTGAACTGAATAGGATAATTATAATAATTGTATGGATAATTTATATGCAGTATTTATAGTACGAAACTCATGGTAAGAACTTCATAAATGCTGGCTAATTACCATCGTTATAATTCTGCATCCCTTCTATAAAGACCAAATCTAAATCATCTTTGTACCCTCCACATACACCACCACACTGAACACTCAAAGACTAATAATTACTTTTAAGTAGTTTACATATAAAGTATACAGAATAAAGTGATGCACTGCATTAACAGGCATGCTGAGGAGTCCTGTCTTTCCATTTCTCAGAGATTAATTCACCAGTGTCAACCAACTTCCAGTAGTGATAGAAATTATTATAGAATTACTAGCTACTTCCATACTTGGGCTCAGCTAGGATGAAATAAAGAAAGCTGAGTACCAAAGAATTAATGCTTTTGAACGGTGCTATTGGAGAAGACTCTTGAGAGTCCCTTGGACTGTGAGGAGATCAAACCAGTCCATCCTAAAGGAAATCAGTTCTGAATGTTCACTGGAAGGACTGATGTCGAAGCTGAAACTCCAATACTTTGGCCACCTGATGCGAAGAAATGACTTCTTGGAAAAGACCCTGATGCTGGGCAAGACTGAAGGCAGGAGGAGAAGGGGAAGACAGAGGATGAGATGGTTGGATGACATCACCAATTTGATGGACATGAGTTTGAGCAAGCTGCGGGAGTTGGTAATGGACAGAAAAGCCTGGCATGCTGCAGTCTATGGGGTCGCAGAGTTGGACATGACTGAGTGACTGAAATGAACTGAACTGTGGATGAAATTCATTTCCCTTAAACTACAATTTGAATTTCTTTTTTGTGCTGATATTCATTCAGCTGACAGTCCATTATTTCATCAGTACCATCCAGTTATGTTTCCATAAGAAGGACAGAAGAGAAACTATGACAAAGAAACCCCAAAATACAACAATTAAGACTAGAAAAAGGTTGGCAGACATACACTACTATGTATAAAATACTTAATGAAAACATAATTTTACCGGTACCAACCCCTGTACCCAAGGTTTTCTCTCACAGTTTTTATACAAGATGGCAGAATAGAAGGACGTGCACTCAATTTCTCTTGTGAGAACTCCAAAATTGCAACTAACCACTGAACAACCATCAAAGGAGAATGTTGGATTCCACCAAAAAAAGATACCCCACATCCAAGGGCAAAGGAAAAGCCCCAACAAGGTGGTTCAGTTCAGTTCAGTTCAGTTGCTCAGTCGTGTCCAACTCTCTGCGACCCCATGAATCACAGCACGCCAGGCCTCCCTGTCCACCACCAACTCCCGGAGTTCACTCAAACTCATGTCCATCGAGTCGGTGATGCCATCCAGCCATCTCATTCTCTGTCATCCCCTTCTCCTCCCACCCGCAATCCCTCCCAGCATCAGAGTCTTTTCCAGTGAGTCAACCCTTCGCATGAGGTGGCCAAAGTATTGCAGTTTCAGCTTTAGCATCAGTCCTTCCAATGAACACCCAGGATTGATCTCCCCTAGAATGGACTGGTTGGATCTCCTTGCAGTCCAAGGGACTCTCAAGAGTCTTCTCCAACACCACAGTTCAAAAGCATCAATTCTTCGGCGATCAGCTTTCTTCACCGTCCAACTCTCACATCCATACGTGACCACGGGAAAAACCATAGCCTTGACTAGGCGGACCTTGGTTGGCAAAGTAATGTCTCTGCTTTTTAATATGCTATCTAGGTTGATCATAACTTTCCTTCCAAGGAGTAAGTGTCTTTTAATTTCCTGGCTGCAATCAGCATCTGCAGTGATTTTGGAGCCCCCAAAAATAAAGTCTGACACTGTTTCCACTGTTCCCCCATCTATTTCCCATGAAGTGATGGGACCAGGAGGGGCAAAATCGACAGTAGCCTGCCATGGGGTCAGGGGCACAGAATCCACCCATCCTGGCACAAGGCCTTTGAAAGGAGGTCACCATAACCTTTACCATAGTTTGGCCTGAGGCCAAACTACAGGGAGGGAACACAGCCCCACCTAACAACAGAAAACTGGATTAAAGATTTACTGACCAGAGCCCTTTCACAACATCATCTTTTAGGATTTGAAATAGCTCAACTGGAATTCCATCACCTCCACTAGCTTGTTCATAGTGATGCTTCCTAACACCTGCTTGACTTCGCATTCCAGGATGTCTGGCTCCAAGTGAGTGATCACACCATCATGATTATCCAGGTTGTGAAGACCTTTTTTGTATAGTTCTTCTCTGTATTCTTGCCACCTCTTCTTAATATCTTCTGCTTCTGTTTGGTCCATACCATTTCTGTCCTTTACTGAGCCCATATTTGCATCAAATGTTCCCTTGGTATCTCTAATTTTCTTGAAGAGATCTCTAGTCTTTCCCATTTTATTGTTTTCTTATATTTCTTTGCACTGATCACTGAGGAAGGCTTTCTTATATCTCCTTGCTGTTCTTTGGAACTCTGCATTCAAATGGGTATATCTTTCCTTTCCTTCTTTGTCTTTCACTTCTCTTCTTTTCATAGCTATTTGTAAGGCCTCCTCAGACAACCATTTTGCTTTTTTGCATTACAGTCTAGATCACTGCCTCCTGTACAGTGTCAAAACCTCCGTCCATACACCTTCAGGCACTCTGTCTATCAGATCTAATCCCTTGAATCTATTTGTCACTTCCACTGTATAGTCATAAGGAATTTGATTTAGGTCATACCTAAATGGTCTAGTGATTTTCCCTACTTTCTTCAATTTAAGTCTGAATTTGACAATAAAGAGTTCATGATCTGAGCCACGGTCAGCTCCCAGTCTTGTTTTGGCTGACTGTATAGAGCTTCTCCATCTTTGGCTGCAAAGAAAATAATCAATCTGGTTTGGTATTGACCATCTGGTCAATGTCCATGTATAGAGTCTTCTCTTATGTTTCTGGAAGATGGTGTTTGCTATGACCAGTGCACTCTCTTGGCAAAACTTAAGGCCAAACTTGCCTGTTACTCCAGCTATCTCTTGACGTCCTACTTTTGTATTCCAGTCCCTTATAATGAAAAGGACATCTTTTTCTGGTGTTAGTTCTAGAAGGTCTTGTAGGTCTTCATAGACTCTTTTTTTGACTATGAGAGTTACTTCATCTCTTCTAAGGGATTCCTGCCCACAGTAGTAGGCATAATGGTCATTTGAGTTAAATTCACCCATTCCAGTCCATTTTAGTTCGGTGATGCCTAAAATGTCTATGTTCACTCTTGCTCTCTCCTGTTGGACCACTTCCAATTTGCCTTGATTTCATGGACCTAACATTCTAGGATCTTAGGCAGTATTGCTCTTTATAGCACCGGACCTTGCTTCTATCACCAGTCACATCCACAACTGGGTGTTGTTTTTGCTTTGGCTCTGCCTCTTCATTCCTTCTGAGTTATTTCTCCAGTGATCTCCAGTGGCATATTGGGCACCTACCAACCTGGGGAGCTCATTTTTCAGTGTCCTATCACTTCACGGTAAATAAATGGGGAAACAGTGGAAACAGTAACAGACTTTATTTTGGTGGGCTCCAAAGTCACTGCAGATGGTGACTGCAGCCATGAAATTAATAGACGCTTGCTCCTTGGAAGGAAAGTTATGACCAACCTAGACAGCATATTAAAAAGCAGAGACATTACTTTGCCAACAAAGGTCCATAGTCAAAGTTATGGTTTTTCCAGTGGTCATGTATGGATATGAGAGTTGGGCTATAAAGAAAGCTGAGTGTCAAAGAATTGATGCTTTGAAATGTGGTGTGGAGAAGACTCTTGAGAGTCCCTTGGACAGCAGGGAGATCCAACCAGTCCATCCTAAAGGAAATCAGACCTGAATGTTCATTGGAAGGACTGATGCTGAAGCTGAAACTACAATACTTTGACTACCTGATGCGAAGAACCGACTCATTTGAAAAGACCCTGATGCTAGGAAAGATTGAAGGCAGGAATGACAGAGTATGAGATGATTGTATGGCATCACTGACTCAATGGACATGAGTTTGAGTAAACTCCGGGAGTTGGTGATGGTCAGGGAGGCCTGGCATGCTGCAGCCTATGGGGTTGCAAAGAGTCAGACATGACTGACTGAACTGAACTGAGCATAGCTCTGCCCATCAGAGCAAAACCCAGAATCTCCTACAGCCAGTTCCTCCCATCAGGAAGCTTCCATGACTCTTATCCTTATTCATCAGAGGGCAGACAGAATGGAAACCACAATTACAGAAAACTAACCAAACTGATCACTTGTACCACAGCCTTATCTAACTCTATAAAACTATGAGCCATGGCCATGGCCAACCAAGACAGATGGATCATGGGTGAGACGGGAGAGATATGGGTCATGGGAGAGATCTGACAAAACGTGGTCCTCTGTAGAAGGGAATAGCAAACCACTTCAGTATTCTTCCCTTGAGAACCCCACGAACAGTATGAAAAGGGAAACAGAAATGACACTGAAAGATGAACTCCCCCGGTCGGTAGGTGCCCAATATGCTACTGGAGAAGAGTGAAGAAATAGGTCCAGAAAGAACGAAGAAGTGAAGCCAAAGCAAAAAGAAAGCCCAGTTGTTGATGTGACTGGTAATGGAAGTAAAGTCTGATGCTGTAAAGAACAATATTGCATAGGAACCTGGAATGTTAGGTCCATGAGTCAAAGTAAACTGGAAGTCATCAAACAGGAGATGGCAAGAGCAAACACTGACATTTTAGGAATCATACTAAAGTGGATGGGAATGGGCGAATTTAACTCAAATGACCATTACATATACTACTGTGGGCAAGAATCCTTTACAAGAAACGGAGTAGCCCTCACAGTAAAAAAAAAGGGGGGGGGGTTCAAAATGCAGTACTTGGGTGCAATCTCAAAAGTAACGGAATTATCAATGTTCGTATCCAAGGCAAACCATTCAATATCATGGTAATCCAAGTCTATGCCCCAACCAGTAACGCTGAAGAAGCTGAAGCTGAATGGTTCTATGAAGACCCACAAGGCCTTCTACAACTAACACCACAAAAAGATGTCCTTTTCATTATAGGGGACTGGAATACAAAAGTAGGAAGTCAAGAGATACCTGGAGTAACAGGCAAGTTTGGCCTTGGAGTACAGAATGAAGCAGGGCAAAAGCTAACAGAGTTTTGCCAAGAGAACACACTGGTCATAGTAAACATTCTCTTCCAATAACACAAGAGAAGACTCCACACATGAACCTCATCAGATGGTCAGTACCGAAATCAGATTGACTATTTTCTTTGCAGCCAAAGATGGAGAAGCTCTATACAGTTAGCAAAAACAAGACCAGGAGCTGACTGTGGCTCAGATCATGAACACCTTATTGCCAAATTCAGACTTAAATTGAAGAAAATAGGGAAAACCACTAGACCATTCAGGTATGACCTAAATCAATCCCTTACAATTATACAGTGGAAGTGACAAGTAGATTCAAGGGATTAGATCTGATAGACAGAGTGTCTGAAGAAGTATGGACAGAGGTTTTTGACACTGTACAGGAGGCAGTGATCTATACCATCCCCAAGAAGAAGAAATGCAGAAAGGCAAAATGGTTGTTTGAGGAGGCCTTACAAATAGCTGTGAAAAGAAGAGAAGCTAAAGGCAAAGGAGAAACCATAGCTTTAACTCATGGGCCTTTTTCAGCAAACTGATGTCTCTGCTTTTTAACACAGGTTTGCCATAGCTTTCCTTCCAAGGAGCATGTCTTTTAATTTAATGGCTGCAGACACCTGCAGTGATTCTGGAGCCCAAGAAAATAAAATCAGTCACTGCTTCCACTTTTTGCCCTTCTATTTGCCTTGAAGTGATGGGACCAGATGGGGCAGGTGCCACGGTACAATTTGTTCTGCAGCCATCCCTTAGGGGACTGGAAAGCACAGTCTCCAAGGACAGCTGGGGGAATGATGGGGCCCTGGGCCTGGAAGCCCTCAAACCCATCCGGCTGGGCTGCCCTTCCCAAGTGAGAGATCTTCAACAGACCTTCCCCTAGCCGTGGTTCTTCATGGGTGAGAACACAAGATTGGGTAAGAACACAAGACTGGGTGAGAAAAATAAGTATTTATCATAGGAAGAACTCTCCTAATTTAACTATCAACTGAGTATAACTGTGTGCAGGGAACTCCTTTACAGCCCTTCACAGAGTATTTATGGTTATTACTCATAAGTGAAATTGGGTGTCCCAACACAATTTTGAGATTGATGAAATCATAGTTAATAGCACCGTCATGAATGCTTCTTACAGTTAGCCTTGAATTTCTAATACTAAAAACTTTTCTTTGCCATCCTGTCATTACTTGTAAAGTACAGAGTTTATTATTGAAATAAGGATGCGAGGAAGAGTATTGTTATTATGAACCTAAGGCCGCTGGAGTTCTAGTATAGACTCTGGAGAAGTGGATCTCCAATCCGAGCATGGCTCAGAATCACCTGGAAGGCTGGTTAGACACAGACTGCTGAGCGCACCCCCAGAGTCTCTGACTCAGTAGGTCTGGGATGCAATCTGTGATTTTTCATTTCTAATGGTTTCCCGGGTGATGCTGATGCTGCTGGTCCAGGAACCACACTTGGAGAATCACTGGTCTAGAATATTCCTCTTGCTCTCTCTCTCCACCCTTATCCCTAGATGTACACAGGGATGCGTATATGTGCAGGGATGGGGGTCTGCAATCATAACACATCCTTTCAGTCAACAGAGGCCTTCATACTTTTCCAACGCGTCCCAAATCTTCAGAGTAATTTCTGCCAGTTTCGATAATTAGGGGAGAATAAAATTATGATAAAAAATAATGGTGTGTGTCTATAAGCCAGAGGTTGTAAACTAGCTACTTTGACCTTGACAGTGTTGACCCTCAAAGTATTTTTGCTTTTAAGCTGTTACATGAATTGGCCACATTAAGAATGACTAGATATTGAAACATGGAGAAGAAAAGTGGTTGCCAAGGGCTTGGGAATAGCGGAAATGGGTGAGCCTGGTAAAAGGATAGGAACTTCAAGATGAAACAGGTCTGAGGCTCTAATATATAACATGGTGACTAGAGTTAATAACACTAGATTTTACAACTGAAACTTGCTAAGACAGTAACACTTAAATGTTCTCACTGAAATTAATTTTAAAAGTAATAATGGTCGTGCATGGGAATAGTGGGAAAATTGGGGCTGAATACACGATGACTTCGGGTTGACATGAGCAGGGATAGCCCTTGTTATCCAACATCTTGAAGTACCCTACCAAGCACATGAGTCAGATTTGCCTCTTCTGTGTCAAGTGTGATGGCCTCAAAATACCAAACCCACAGATACTTAAGCTGCTAAGAGAGCAGAGAGCCCTAAAAGGGCTCAGCTCTCCCTCATCCTGGTGTGGAGCTGCTCTTTTCCCCTATGTTCAGGATCACCTTTTCCAGGTTCGAGGTAAAAGGGCTGGGTGGCCCTTCTGCTTGCCTCACCCAAATGATTCAAAGTTATGACCCACTCACAAGACACGGACGTCCTCATGTGTCCATTTAGCTTAATGTCTTAGACCAAGTCTAAACGCATCCTCCCTTGCAGTCAGCTGCTTCATCTCTACTGATGCCAGTGAGAGCTAGGACAAGAGGTTATCGGGAAAGACCCACTTTCATCCTTTTTAACAGCTAATACTCCATTGCGTATATGCACCACATCCTCATTTATTCCTCTGTTGATGGACATCTTGGCTGCTTCCATGTCTGGCTGCGGTAAACAGTGCTGCAGTGAACACTGAGGTACACGTGCCTTTGTGAATTACGGTTTACTCAGGGTATATGCCCAGTAGTGGGGTTGCTGGGTCATATGGTAGTTCTGTTTGTTTGACAACATGGAAATAACCCTGCCATTACAGGTACAGCTGAGCGCCAGGAAAATATAGGCGGTTGACGGACCATAATGGCAGCTTCAGCTTAACCTTGTTATCAGGGTCCAAGTTAATATAGGTTTCTTCATATCACACATCTGCTCTATAAAATGAACATGCACCTGAGAAGCATGCGTGGATCAACTCTTTATGTGAAGCTAAATTTTATTCTCCCAGTGAAGAAGAATTCTTAGTTTCATAGATTCTTTATTTTCAGAGACAAATAATTTTCAGTATGCAGGGGTCCTAATACATCCATCATTCAAGTATTCATCTTAAAATTCTTTAATTAAAAAAATCTTTAATTGAAATATAATTGGCATATAACATTGCATAATTTTAAGGTGTACTACAAAATGATTACCACCACAGCATTAGCTAACACCTCTATCATGTTGCATGATGATCATCTCTCTTTTGTGGTGAGAACAACTGTCTCATCATCTGTTTAGCTCCAATGCTTATTAGGCCACCTGATGCAAATGACCAACTCGCTGGAAAAGACTGATGCTGGGAAAGACTGAAGGCAGAAGCAGAAGAAGGCAACAGAGGACAATACAGATGGCTGGATGGCATCACTGATTCCGTGGACATGAACTTGGACACACGCCAGGAGACAGTGAGGGACAGGGAGGCCTGGCGTGCTGCAGTTCATGGGGTTGCGAACAGTCCGACATGACTTGGTGACTGAACAACAAGTGTCTGGCCACAGTGAAGTTTATGATTCAGTGCTGTTGTGTACGCTCACTATGCTGTGCACTCCATCTTCAGGACTTACTTATCTACTAGTTCCCAGCGTGTAACCTTAAATAGTATCTCCCCAAATCCCCCATCACCCAGCCTTTGGTAACCAGAATTCAATTCTCTATTTTTAAAATATTTATTTCTGCAAAGTGTTTAGCATACATCCATGAATAAGACAGAATCCTGGCTCAACAATATACAGTCTAGTGGGGAAGATGGCAGGTTAGTATTTACAAAGCAGCAAGAGAAGTGTTCTGATGGGGAGAAACCCCATCAGAGTGTGATATTGGGCAGAATTCAGTAAAGGGGTATCAAATGTGGTCATTGGGGATCAGGGTGGGATTACTCAAGAAGACCTATGGAAAGCATAGGTTGCATTTAACAAAAATAAATTTAAAATAAAGGAGGAGGCGGCAAGGATAGTCCGGACATGGAGAGACAGCGGAGTATGGACAGTGAAGAAGGAGAAAGTGGAACCAATCAAAATTGACCTTGTGTTTCAATTTTCTAAAACACAGAAGCACCACAGTGAAAGGATTGAGTAGGGGCTTTGAAATCAGACCTGGGTTCCATGCTGGCTCATCTGAAAGTAAATTAATTTCTCCAGATCTCAGTTTCCTGTACTGGGTACAAAGTAAACATTTAAGAAATTTAAAATATTAATTTTCTTAGTTACAAGTACATATTCATAAAGTAATATCATGTACTGTATCCACAAGGGTCTTATTAACATGAGAAATGGCCAATTTTTTTTTAATTTCAAAAAAAGGGAAGGAAGGGGGGAATATCTTTAGTCTCAAACTAGGGAAACAGTCAAACATCAGATAATTAAATACCAGTTAAAGGCATTCTTTGGTTCACTATGTTGGCAAACATTTACTGAACCCACAAAATGTTGTTATAGATTTGGGGACTACAGTGGGAAATAAAATAAATGAGAATCTTTCCTCTTGGGGAATTTACCTATCTTTGGGGAAAACATATGAAATAAAAACAAACTAGATCATTCCAGAATTTAAATAGTGAAAAGTAATGCGGAGAGATTTAAAATATGGTGACTGTGATGGAGAAATCCACAGCTAAGGATGACTTTTTAGATAGGGTGGTCAGTGGAGCCCTTGCTGAGAAAGCACCATTTGAAGGTGACAAAAGAGCAAACCATGGGAGAGCTCAGGACAGGATGTCCCAGTGGAGGAGCAGAATGAGCTGAGTGGGCTCAGCGATTAGGGCCAGGCCACAGTCCCCAGGAGGAGAGAGGCGGAAGACAAGGTGAAGAAGCTGATGCCAGCCCCAGTTAGGGCACCCAGGCCATGCCCTGGGTTTGTTCTTTAACACTATGGGAAGCCATAGCAAGTCAGGGCAGAGACTGAAGCAGAGTTCTAGTCCCCATCCCCTATCTCATTTCAGGGCTTCTTCCTATACTTTCCTCCATGTCTAATCCACTCTAGGAAGCCAAGAGACCTACCTTTCCTCTAATACAGAAGGCCTCCACTTCTGTGAACAAATACTGACTTTTAAATTTTCCTTCCACTATCTTGCTGCTGCTGCTGCTAAGTTGCTTCAGTCGTGTCCGACTCTGTGCGACCCCATAGATGGCAGCCCACCAGGCTCCGCCATCCCTGGGATTCTCCAGGCAAGAACACTGGAGTGGGTTGCCATTTCCTTCTCAAATGTGCGAAAGTGAAAAGTGAAAGTGAAGTCGCTCAGTCTTGTCCGACTAGTAGCGACCCTATGGACTGCAGCCCACCAGGCTCCTCTGTCCATGGGATTTTCTAGGCAAGAGTACTGGTGTGGCTTGCCATTGCCTTCTCCGTTCCACTATCTTCAGTTCAGTTCAGTTCAGTCGCTCAGTCGTGTCCGACTCTCCGCAACCCCATGAATCACAGCACGCCAGGCCTCCCTGTCCATCACCAACTCCCGGAGTACACTCAAACTCATGTCCACAAAGTCGGTGATGCCATCCAGCCATCTCATTCTCCGTCGTCCCCTTCTCCCGCCCCCAACATTTCCCAGCATCAGAGTCTTTTCCAGTGAGTCAACTCGTCGCATGAGGTGGCCAAAGTATTGCAGTTTCAGCTTTAGCATCAGGCCCTCCAATGAACATCCAGGATTGATCTCCTTTAGAATGGACTGGTTGGATCTCCTTGCAGTATAAGGGACTCTCAAGAGTCTTCTCCAACACCACAGTTCAAAAGCATAGATTCTTCAGCGATCAGCTTTCTTCACAGTCCAACTCTCACATCCATACACGACCACGGGAAAAACCATTGCCTTGACTATCTTAGATGTCTCTAAATTTCTCCTTCATCTGTTTTACAGGTGTCACAGATTAAGTGCACTTCCTTGGAACTCATATTCCTCCTTTGCTTCTCTTTTATCTCCTATGTATCACCTGGGGTGCTGACCCTTGCAGGCTGCTATGCCTGCCTGGGTCCAGCCAATGGGAGGCATTTACAAGGAACAGGAAAGGGAGAAACCAAGGTATTTCCTTGACTCCCTTCTGCCTTGGGTGGTTTCTCTGCATTTCCTGAATGGCTCTAAGTTCCACCTAAAAATCCCGCAGCAGTGTTTGCTACCTCTAGATGTCCACAGAAGTCACATCACCTGTCACTCCGAGGCTTCTCTCTGTTGCAAATCCGTAGTCTGTTTCACCATCCTGACCTGTTTGTATCACCAACAATCTCATCACTGTGTTATCAATTCTCTGTATGAAACTGTTGTAAATGCTGACAATTGGTTCTGCCCTCCTGCTGGTCCCTGGCCGATATAGATCTTGAGACTGACAAGTGATTTCACAGGTTTGGCAACTGTCCTTTCATCTGTCAGGTGAGCATCTCCAAACACCCCATTTACTAGCACTATTGAAACCTAAGTTAGCTCAAGTCACCCTCTCACTTCCTTTGTTATTTTCCTAGGAACTAGTTTTGAAGGCTTACTCCAGAATACCAGTTAGGTAATGAGACAGGGCAATTATCTACCCCAGCATTTAGATATTAGGTACAGAATTCACTGGAAACAAGTAATCAATTTCTATGAACAGTCAGCACCATGGCCAGATCCAAAGGCCAGGGACAAAAACTGGAGTCCAGAAAAGATTTCAACAGAACTTTAATCCAGGTACAAGAGAAAGACACTGGACAGCTGATCATTTTTACTTGTAGAGCCTCCCTTCAATTAGAAACCAAACAATTAAAAGGGCAGATTTTGCCACATGCTGTGACTACTCTAGGAACAGTTAAAATTGAAGTGATCTCTATACCTCTACAACCTGTCCTGAAAGTAATGTACCATATTTCATCAAATATAAGATGCTTTTAATTATATAATATGTTATTGTTTTATGGGCCACCAAGGAAAAAGAACGTGACCAATTAAAGTTTGATACAATGCTTTCTCATCATACCAACCGTGAGTTATGGCTCAATTTTGGATATATTAAAATACAACCAGTAAATATGTTTTAGAATATGAAATACAGCATTAGCTCTGCTTAGGCACCAAAGTTTGTTTAACCAGGTAAACTGGCTAAAGGACTGGTCATTCTAGAAAACCCTCAGGCTTGGGGCTTTGGGGAAGGCATTCATTAATAGAAGTTATGGATAGCCCCCCAGTCATTTAAATTATTAGTCCCAAATATCTCTTTGACCATATCAGTGAGTCTTGCAGTGGGTGGGAGTCTAATACTAAATGTGCCTCCTCCAATAATTACAATGTGGCCTTGGATGAGGTTCAGTTCAGTTCAGTTCAGTTCAGTCGCTCAGTCGTGTCCGACTCTCCGCGACCCCATGAATCACAGCACGCCAGGCCTCCCTGTCCATCACCAACTCCCGGAGTACACTCAAACTCATGTCCACAGAGTCGGTGATGCCATCCAGCCATCTCATTCTCTGTCGTCCCCTTCTCCTCCCGCCCCCATACCTAATCTTAATTTCCTCAACTATGAAGTGATAATGTCCTATGATTCATTTAAACTCAATCTTCTATGTTTTTAAATGAAAGGAGAAAATACTAACTAAACTACTGTCTGATTATGATCACTCAACTGACCAGTCGTACTCAATCAGGAATGTTCTGTTCTACAGGGTCAGATGTATGCTTTCTTTTCCTGCTTGTTGCAATAACTGGTGGCCTTACCAGCATTTGGGCTTCCCTGTTAGCTCAGTTGGTAAAGAATCCACCTGCAACGCAGGAAACCCTGGTTTGATTCCTGGGTTGGGAAGATCTGCTGGAGAAGGGATAGGCTACGCACTCCAGTATTCCTGGGCTGTGGCTCAGCTGGTAAAGAATGTACCTGCAACGTGGGAGACCTGGGTTTGATCCCTGGGTTGGAAAGATCCCCTGGAGAAGTGAAAGGCTACCCACTCCAGTATTCCGGCCTGGAGAATGCCATGGACTTTCCAGTTGCAAAGAGTTGGACACAACTGAGCGACTTTCACTTTCACTTTTACTGGCATTCAGTGCATGAAAGCCATAGACGCAAAGCAGCGAACTGTCACACCCAAACGCCAGTAGTGCGCAAACTGAAATATGCTGACTGAGGTCTCCTGCAAAGGTGTGTATGATGGTGGACAGAAACCACTGTGCTTGTGTTCTGTTTCCATTATGATTTTTTCCAATCTTATTGTAATTATTTAATGTCAATAGCTATACAAGAGAGACAGCAAGATTGCCACTCACGCAATGCCTAAGGACCACCTCCCCTACATTTTCTCTCAAGATGACAATCTAAATCTTAACATTCTCTCAGGAACTTCTCAAGTTTCAATTTTCCTACATGTATAATGAGCTCTACATTTAAGGTGATGAAGCCAGCCCTACCTTTAAGGCAATAACTTCCTTCATGAGTTGAAATAAGTTTCCCACTGCCTTGTCATATTGTTCACTATTCAGTACATACACATAGCATTATGACTTGCCTTCCAGCTGCTCCTTGGTGGAACACATTGAGAAGAATAAAGGAACCCAGAGAACTTGGAGATCAATGCCCTCACATTGCAGGTAAAGAAACTGAGCCCCCTTTGGTGAAGGAGTGTGTCCAAGGTCGTACATCTAGTTACAGCAGCCTGCAAACATGCTTTTAGTCTCTTGACTCAGAGTCCAGAGCTTTTCCCCACACCAAGTGTCCATCATAGTTGTTGAGAGGAGGAAAGTCCTAGACAGGTCCGAGTCAGGCTTCTGCTCAGCAGATAGGTGAACACCTCAGCATAGAACTTTGTTGACCCACTGCCCAGGGAATGGGCTACTCTTCCCCTGACACACATATAAATATTGGATTGGCCAGAAAGTCCATTTGGATTTTCCTGTAAGGTGTTACAGAAAACCTGAACATTTTGGCTGACCCAATACTTCAGTATTTCCTAATAATTATATCCTTGCATACTTGTCTGCATATTTGCTCAAGTAGTCGTGTCTGACTCTGCGACCCTATGGACTGCAGCCCACCAGGCTCCTATATCCATGGAATTTTGCAGGCAAAAAGTACTGGAGTGAGTTCCCATTTCCTACTCCAGTGGATCTTCCCGATTCAGAGATCAGACCCTCAGCTTCTGCTGCATCTCCTACATCGCAAACTGTTTCTTTACCACTGCTCTACTTTGTCAGTATTGTGACATCAATACAATTTTGAATCTTCATTCAAATTTTGCTAGTTGTCTTTCAGTGGCCTAGTTCTGGTCCACAGTCCAACCCAGGGACCCACAAGGAAATCAGCTGCTGTGCCACCAAAACCTTCCTCAATCTAGGACAGTTCCTCAAACTTTTACTTCCATGAGGATTCACTCATGAAAAATACAGGCCAGTTATTCTACAGAACATCTTCCAATTTGAGTTTGTCTGATGCTTCCTCATTATTCATTTTAAATCATGTATTTTGGGGCAGGAACCACAGGACTGATGTAGAAAAGTACTGTTCTTGTTAACTCCATGTGCTCAAACTGAAGAGCTGAGCACCATACCCCTAACATTTGTTGATAAAAAGTTTTCTAAAGTAAATTATGCCATCTTTCTGGTTCACAAACTAGAGTTTATAGACCTAATTGGTCTTTTCTGTATGGTTCTTGGTCTTTCAGTAAGTCCTAAAGGGTATTGATTTTAAACATAAACAATTACTTTATACAACTGCAAGGGTAGAAAGTATAGAAGACAGGGCTGAGTAGGGACTAACCCTGGAAAAACCTTATTTCAAGGTTACTGCTTGAAATAAATCTTTAATACCTGTTTATTGTCTGATTCATTCATTCTTTATACTAAAGGAGAATTTCAAATAACATTCTGCTCCACTGAGAGTTCAGATCAGTTGGGTTCCATTCAGCTGTGTTTGATGCAAAATTAAAACTGTTGTTATATCTGAATAATCCTTTCCCCCTACTTAACACTGATATAATAGGCATTTTAACCTGTCCTGAAAGCCATAAATTGTATAGCTTATAACTCAAGAATTCTAGCCTTTGAGATCAAGTTTCTCCCAACTATCTGGAGCCTTTAAAGATTATAAATCTGTTGTTGCTGAGACTTTGATACAGAGACCATCTAAATGCACTCAGGGCGTTACAGTGACCGAAAGCTGTCTGTCACACACATCTGACAAAGCAGCCTCAAGGAGGGGCTCCCGGACAGGAAGAGAAGCCTCCTTCTGATGTCCCACAGGTCCTTGAGCACATCCAAGGTTAAGGAGGGCTCTGTAAAACCTGTCTCCATGAATCATGGTACAGGGAAAGTTGGGGCTATGCCCCTATACCAGGCCAGCAAAGGCTGAATATTAGGGTGTGCAGAGGCCTGTGGGAGCCTTGATACTCTTGGGGAGATGTCCAGCCCTGCTGTGAGCCTTTCCCCTTGACAGCTACTGTGTCTGGGCTCAAATACCCAGGGTTCATTGAAGAGAGGGAGGCATGTCCATTCTCTTTCTCAACCTAAGCACCAGAAGATGCCAGTGCATGGTTCTACCCATCTTTTGAAGGGAAAACCCAGGCTCCATGGATCTCTCTTACAGATAATATGGAGTAGGCTTCTGGCATCCCAGAGAACCGGGAGACACTAGCAAAGGACAGAGTGATGGAGGGTGAATGCTTCCTTGTACTTTTCTCAGGGTAGGAGATATCTGATATCATCACCTCATCTGCTTTGAAGGAGGCATATACTTCTGCAAAGGTAGGGAACTTTTCAAGTCATAGTTCGTTTATGAAGACAATAAACACAACTTAAAGGATACTACCCCTTTCACATGAATCTAAACAAGTCCTGGGGAAAGTGCTAGGCCCAATGTCACATTCCCTTTGGCACGTTCCATTTTGCAGGCGTTGTGTCTGGTGTCCTTTGTCCCTCCTTTGAGGGCCTGAATTCCCTCTCATCGCACCCCAGCTGTTAGATGAGGTCATGCCAGCTGTGGTTCCTTGCATCACTGTCAGTCTGCCTAACATACAGCTTCTCAACCATATGAAAAGGACACCGTGTGAGTTGGGAAGATGTCCTTGGAGTGTCATTACTTCTTGGATTTACTCACTCTCTTTTGTCAGTGTATGGATAGGATGTCGAAATGACCAGCAAAAGTCCGCAGTATGTATGTATGATGACAAATTGTCTTTACTGAGCACTTACTTTGTGTCAGACACCACAATAAACACATTACACATGTAGTATTATCTTATTCAAGCCTTATAACAGCCCGTTTTTTTCAAGGGGGGGAAGGGGAGCTCTAACTTCTTACCCAATGTCACTACTTATCAAATGGAAGAAAGAGAAGTTAAATCCATAACCTTACTTAAATCCATAACCATAACCTAAATGCATAACCTTAAAGTTTTTGTTTTAAAACAATACATTAACTGAATCACTGATTACTCTTGTCCGTGTCAATTTCTCTCTTCTCTAAAATCATTCAAACACCTAGAATATACATCAAATCATCAATTTATTCACAGACAATAATTCATCACTCACTGAATGATTCTAATGTGTTGGAATCCATCTGAATCACAGAGACGGTGTCTTTGTATCTTTAATGTTCTCTGAGTGACCAGTCCAAGGCTGGTCACAGAGGTTGGGCTCAAATGTTGCCTGAATGAATGACACTGGAGATGATTTGCAGAATGAGTGTGTGTGTATGTGTGTGTGTGCATGTACATGATTTATACCACAGAATCAGAGTTAGAAGGAATTTCAGAAACTGTTTTGTCAAGCCTTATCTGATGCTTAAGTCCTTATATCCGTTCACTGACAGTATGATAGGGGATATAGCAAAAGCATGGACAAACAGAAGACTGCATTCATCAGAATCCGAGGTGAGTAGGACAGGGCAGAAGTCTCACAGTATCATAGATTACACTAGAATGAAAAAAAGTTGAGAATCAAGGCATAATCCTTCAAGGCTTAAATTACTGTCTGAGTCCACATGTTCCCTGGGGGAGTCAGAACAGCCCACAGGTGTCCTGGATGCAGGCAGGTCAGTTTCCATACACAATGGTCCTAACAAGTACTGTTTCTGCATGGGCTACCATCATTTATGGCTTGTTTCTGGTGGGCTCTGCTCTATGGGCTGCTCTAGTTCACTAGTTCTCAAACTTTACAAGGCAACAGACTCACAGATTTCTGGCCCCACCCCTAGAGCATCTGACTCAGGAGATCTGAGAACAGTCTAAGAATCTGCATTTCTAACAAGTTCCCAGGAAATGCTGACACTGCTGGTCCTGGGGCATACTTTGACAACCACTGGTGCACTTGATGTTTGCTGTTGCTATTGTTTGTTTTCCCACGCAAACTCAAACAACTGCAACAGTGGAGACGTCGGTGAAAACCTACCTAGTTTTAAACCCTCAGCTTTTCTGTGGTCCTCAAATTCACACCTGACCTCCCTCTTGAACTCTAAACAGATGTATTCAACTGCCCCCCAGACATCCACATCCATGTGGCCCACAAAAGCCTTCACACTCTACATGTTCACACTCAACATGAATTTACCATTTAGATCTTTCCTTCTTTTCTGAACTTTCTATCTCTGCTTGTGATATCAACATTCACTCAATTTAGAAACTTCAAAGTCATCTTCAGCTTTTCTCATATTTAATGTCATTTAATTCTAGAATTTAAGCTCCCCAATGGCAGATATTTGGTCTGTTTTGTTTACCATTGTATCTCCAGCACTTCTAAATGATGCTTGGATTCACCAGGTATTGAAGGAATGACTTCCCTGAAACTTCTCTCTAACCTGTGCAGTGGGTCAAGCCTTATCCCTCACCTGTACCACGACAACAACCTACTGCCCAGCTTCCCTGCCCGCAGTGTTATGCCAGCTCCAGTCCTCGGTCCTTCTATGTTGAAAGCACAAACTGAGTAACATCACAAATGTGTTTACAAACTTCTGATCAGACTTTGCATAACTCTCAGCATAAGGTGCTATACAAAACAAATAAGATACTATACAAAGCACTTCACACTTTGGCATCAATCTTGCTGTTCACCAATACCAGGATCTCAGTCCCCCAGTGAACCCTATATACCAGTCTTCCTCCCATGCGAGACACAACCTTATTTCTGTAACTCTGTATATGTGAAGCTACACCTTTCTAACAATGTACTCATCTGCCTTTCATCACCTGAAAATGACACACTCTGTCAAGACCAGGTGACAATGTCACATCCACTATGAGCATTTTTAAAAATAGTCCCTTGATCCCTCTGCCCTAGTATACATGTATATACCCCAAGGGGAATTACTGATCCAGTCTCTACAATCATAGCCTTTGTATCTGCACTGTAACATATACCCAGACTATATTTAATGGTGATTATCTTGTTACAGCAGTATCCTATCCACAGAGGAATATGAGTGCTTTTAACACAGAGGCTGTTTCCCCTCCTCTTGTAATCACTAGTATCTAACCCAGAGTCTGACAGAGAGAGAGGTCCTCAAAATGTTTGCTGAACTGGCCTCAATTTAATTTAGTTAGCATCAATCAGAGAGTAAGGAATAAACAAAACAGTACTGAACTTAGTGAGACGAATTCTCTGAGGTCTTCACCATCAAGGCCAAGCTGAAGACTAAAGTAATTACTTGGGTAGATAATTCATGAAAGAAGGAAAACCATTTGCATTTGAATGCTCTATGGAGGATTTTCTGCTTGTTGATGTTTCTGGAATTTTTCAGATAATGGCTTCAATTCTTTGATTCTTTCTTTAGTATAGAGAGTAGGCCAGAAAGTTAATCTAGCAATCACTCTCCCATTTTAAACCAGGCAACTTTCAACCAGTTATGCTGAACAGAAAGTCTCCGTAAAGCCAGTAATACATATACATATTATAGAACGCCATAATGTAGGGGTTGGAGGGTCTGCAAGGTTCAAATTCAGCCCTCCAAAGAGTTCCGAAAGAACGCCAGTTGGTGTTAAGTTGCTTTCCTGCTATTTTAATAACCTCAGATCTGGCTACCATTTATTCATGCCCTTAGAAATTCTCAAGGACGGGGACGGGGGTTGACAATTCAGTAAGTGATATCTGCAGCCCAGTGTGCAGGAGTCCTGTGTCCCAGGAACAGAATCCAATCCAGGACGCATAGGGCGCCTGGGAAGCACAGGGAACGCCCAGTTCAGGTGGCAGGTGTCTGTGCGTCTGTCTGCTTCTGAATGCACGTGTGCGGGCAGAGGGGGAAGGGGGAAGGTCATCTCTGCCTCGAAAACGCAACAATATGCCCAGCCCTCTTAAAACAAACACACACACACTCACAGACGCAAATCCCCAGCACCTGCTTCGGAAGGCCCTCCCTCCAAGGCTGCGGGGTGGGGGGCGAAGGCGGCTTCAGCAGAAGAGCGCGGCGGATTTGCCGAGGCATTACTTTTAATTAAGTCTGCCGCGGGCGCGGGAGCGCAGGGTGGGCCCTAATCCCGGGCCGCCCGACGTCAGCTGGGAACGCGGCGGCGCTGGGCGCGGGGACCGCCGACGACCTCGCCGCGACCCGGGCGCGCCTCCGCCCGCGCGGGGCTTTGCTCGGCGGGAATTAAGCAAAGGAGAAATGTTAGTACACTTTTAATTGGAAACCGAGTTCTGCTTTCAGAGCGGCTTGTTTACTCAGGACTGGGCATTAGAACTCAGGGGAGGCTCTAATTGAAGCGACGGCTTTGGAGATTATGGGGAACATATGGCCCTAGCGCCGGGCTCTTTATCTGCATTTTCTCATAAAACTGCCGTCGGTGTGTGTTTCTGCGCTCGCCCTTGTACGTCTCTCAAGGGCCTGGGAGGAGCGGGTGAAAAACGGTGCCCGCATGGGCTGGGACGCCCGGCACCCTGAGCTCCCTCCCGCCCCGACGGTACTGGGAGCCCCGCCTGGGCTCGCTGGCTCAGCCTGAGCACTCGGAGGGAAAAAATAAAAGACCCCGTGAAAGAAAAGAAACGGGGCTGGGGAGCGTCTAGCACGGGGCGTCACTCAAACTGTTGTGAGCTGACTGCAGGAGGGAGTTGCCAAGGTGACGGAAGATTCCCACCCCGCCGCCGCCTTCCGCCGAGGCCCAAGAGAGGGAGTCTCCTCGTGCCTGGTTGCAGCCAAGCCATACACAGAAGGGAAATGAGAAATCGGGTATCTTGGGAACAGAACCGCATTTCTCCTTATCTGGCTAGCATCAACCAACCAGTCAACCGATCCATCATCTATGTATACACCTGTGCAGTCTCCAGCACCAATCACCATCCCCACTAGATTCTTACTACATCGAGAGGTGCCAGGTAAAATATAGGACACAGTTGATTTTGAATTTGAGATACAGTGATTTTATATGATAGAAGACATAGTCATACCAGAAATATTATTCAGTATTTATGGGAAATTCAAATTTAACTAGTTTTTTCGTTTTTTGCTAAATCTCACCACACTTCCCACTCTACTGAAAACGCTGCCTTCCGTGTTAATTCTAGAATCTCTCTGGTTCAGCACCAAAGCTCTGCAGTTGGGAAAAACAGCCGATTGATAAGCCCCCACTCTGTCCCCCTGAACTTCAATTTCAGCTGGACCTGTGATTCTCAACCTTGAGTCTGTACATCAGACTCAACCAGGGAGCTTTCACCCCAGACTTACTAAATTCTCAAGGCCCACTCCACAGGAATCCAAAGTATTTTTTGAAATACATAAGTAGAATAAGTCATATAGAGTGACTACTTTGAAGAGTAACTCTCATTTGAGTATACAGTCTTGTTTATTTACTTGGTTATGGCTGTGGACCGTCTCCCCTCCCCCGCCCCGCCACACCGCCTGTTAAGAGTATTACAGGAGAGCAGAGCTCTCAGTGCACCACCCAAAACAGGCCGCTACATTGTGTGCTCCACAGTATTTGCTCATTAGTCAAATCTCACACACCTCTATATGTCCCCCCATGCCCCAAACACAGTCCATGCCCAAGGCAGGTGCTCAGCACACCTCTGTGGATGAGATGGATGCTGAGCTGGTTGAGTCACCGCTTTCCCAGCCTTCTGGATTCCTAAGAAGGAATGCCTGGACACTCACCTTGCACACCAGCTGGGCCACTGGTCCCACCCAGTGCACACACGCACATGCGGCTCAAAACCCTGCTCACACCCCCAGGAAGAAAAAAGCAGGCTCTGGGTCCTGCTGTGCAAAGCTGGACCGAGACAACCGAGAGTCCAAATGGTTCTTAGGTCCCCAGCCTTCCATACACTGTCACAGCATCACATAGAAAAGTACTCAAAGGAAGCCATACCCTGGTTTGCCACCAATCCTCAGTAAACTGCACTTTGGGTTTTTCCTAGGTCACCACTACCAGGGCACATGGAAATACTGGAGCTGATTCTTCCTTTTGCTCAGAAAAGCTTCTTCAGACTCAGCATGAAAATTCTTGGTTGGAATCTAAAAGTTGATAGGCTTAGCTGGAATGCCAGTGCAAGAAAACCAGCGTCTTTTCTGCATTTCCTCTCCCATCTTTACTGTTGATACATCATAGTAAAGGAAAGTGAATATCTGATTATTTAGCTCAGGTCATGAAAGGTCAAAGTCATGGGTTGGCTCTGCATGGCCAGAGATTTCACCCCTAGCATACGCCAGTCACATCGCAAAGCCCTGCCCTTGTACCCAAAATGGAGCCAATAAAAAGGTGGATAGAAGCACATATTTCATCACTGCTACTGGATAAACAGATCTAAGTGCATTTCTTCTGAAAAATAAAAAAGGGGGGGGGCTTATAACAGATGGTAGGATATTCCAGGTCAGCCTGTAGAAGCCTGTTAGAAAAAGTTTTGATGTGTACTGATTTATTCCACCATTGTACTTTTATCCATTTAATTCACAAGGACTCTGGTTTGCATGGCTGATAATTCTCATCTACAAAAAAAGAGCAACTGGTTTTTTCTGCTTTCATCAAATAAGTCATAGGGAACAGAATAGAAATTTATTGAGTAGTTGTCAGAACAAACAAACACAAAGATAGTATCTTAAGCAAACTTTTAAAGTACTTCCACACTCACACACCATGTTTGCTTTGGATCCTTGCAAGCCTCCTACTTCCTTATAAAAGGTGTGCATGTGCCATACAGTGATAGGGGTTAATTATTAAAGAAGAACCAGAGGTTAGGACAGAAGGCAAATTTGTGATAGATTTGAAAGAGTGGAGACTCAATTAAAGTCTCCTTGCTTTATCACTTGTTTTTATCGTGTGTGAAAAGATTCTTCAGTTGGGGTCTCTCAGGCAGTGAGTCCGACTGAACACCTGGAGCCCTGCCATAACCAGCAGGGAAAACGGTCCCTGAAACATGAGAACAAAATTTTAATATATGTGTATTTTTATCAACCAGGCAACACAGCCTAATGCTTAATGAATCTGGCTCTGGAGCTAGATTGCCTGTGTTTGAATGCTGGCTCTTTTCATTACTAGCTATAGAACTTCAGAAAATTAATAATGTGTCCATGCTTATCTTCCTAATCTATAGAATGGGAATAATCATAACATTCCTCATCAGCTTGATGTAACAGTTAGGTCAGTTCATTCATGTAAAGTGCGTAAGGCAGTGCCGTGTGCAGAGTGAGGATCCATAATTGATAACATCATCACCATGCAAAGACCACAATGGCCAGCTGTCCACTTGACCAGCTGTTTTTCTTACAGGGACTGTGCAAAAGAAATGGATGCACACGGAACACTATTACAGATGAAATATGATCTGCAGCCATTGTGCTCATTTTAAATTATGGTTTTTAACCCAAATTATTAAGTGAGAGCACATATCTGAAATTAAATTACAGTTCCGTGGAAAAGAGATAATGCATCACCATCTCAATTTATGTGTTGCCTGTAACTTTTCAAGCACTGAAAATAAACTCTGCCCAACTCACAATTACAGCAAAGGCTGAGTATCAAGTGTCCTGACTTGGTAATTGGTAGAATTAAGTTCTTATTTCGGCTTACCTCTGACTTAAGTATCCTGTGTCCTTATTTCTCCATCGATAACATGAAGACAAAACAAACAGACTAGAAGACAAAGGTTCAGAAGAGAAAAGAAGCATGGAGCCTCAGACTGAGGGCAACAAATAATTCTGGTATCGTGGTTGTGATACTAACAAGAGACAAAACTGGATTTTGGAAAAACAAAACCTGAGAGACTCAGGCAATTATATCTGCCTCTTGCATGCTATCCACAGATGCCAGATTAATAAATCAAAAATGTCCATGAAGACCTTTGTGCTAGTCATGATATAAATATGTGTGCTCTTCAAGTATCCTTAATAATACCAACAAAACTGAAAACAGATAACAGTTATCACATGTTTACTCTCTGCAAAAAACTGAGCCAAGTCTTTGGGGTCAGACGATATTTTCTGTGTCTTTGGTTTTAGTCTTAGCACCTGACATAATGTGGGTATATGCAGAAGATTAAAACATATTTATTGGCTTGCGATTCAAAGGATTTATAGTTTTAAAAAACTTGGGAATAGATTTGAAAGTAATTGCCCTGTGAAGCAGTATTTTTCAAATTTCAGGCCATGATCCATAAATAGATTATGAAATTAATACAGTAGCCTAAGATTACAGCTAAAAAACAAATGTAATGGGTAATATCAGCATGTAGGTTAAGCAGTAAGTCAGTCGAGGGGTTGAATCTTTATTTCACACACACACATGAATGCATACGATAGGGCGTGACTTTTAAAAAGTATTTTCACTGCTGCTGCTGCTGCTAAGTCGCTTCAGTCGTGTCCGACTCTGTGCGACCCCATAGACGGAAGTCCACCAGGCTCTGCAGTCCCTGGGATTCTCCCGGCAAGAACACCGGAGTGGGTCACCATTGCCTTCCCCAATACATTAAAGTGAAAAGGGAAAGTGAAGTCGCTCAGTCGTGTCCGACTCCTAGCGACCCCATGGACTGCAGCCTACCAGGCTCCTCCGTTCATGGGATTTTCCAGGCAAGAGTACTGGAGTGGGGTGCCATTGCCTTCTCCACTGAGCCACAGTCAAATCTTTCAAGAAAATGCTCTTGCAGAGGAATCTTGAACACACTGCTTTACAAGAAAATATAAAACAGGATTTAAATGTATTTCTTAACAAGAATAATGTTTATCTGAGTATTTTAACATCTACTCAAGATGTTTTGGTTTTGCTTTTATTATTAGTGGCTTACCCCCTTGTTTCTTAATGAAAAGAGTGACAAGGCTGATCTCTAGGCTATGTCCCTTTTTCTAGCTTTCAGCCTTTGTATATTAACAAGGTTGACCTCATTGTCCCCCCAATATTACGGTGCTGGCTTTGAGATGTTTTTCTGAATTCTGCCCTTTTTTTTCTGCAACTAAAACACAGCATTTAGCACAGAGCCGGACACAGCATAGGGGTTCATAAGAAGTATCTGTTGGATTAAAGTTGGTTAGGTGGCTGCCTGAAGGACAGAAATAGATCATGGCATGTAACAAAGCAATGCTAGGAGGCCCCTGCAGGGAAACAGCGCATTCTCTAATGGGTAACTCTGGCTCGTGTCCTTCCCAGACTCAAAGATGAGCACTACAGGAGACAGCGGGGCTAAGCTCAGTGTGCCCTTCCCGTTCTTGCTTGAAATGCCTACTGAGTCCCAGAAGGGACTGCAAGACCATTCCCTCCTGCTCTTCTGAACTGACTTTCCAGGGTGCAACGCTAGATCTAACATTCAGAGACTGGTCAGCACCTCTGAAACACGAAGGCCCAAGGAGTGAATTGATCCCTCTCCAGTCCATCACCCTAGCCACCCCAAATGACAGGCCTACCCTGAGGTGCCCTCAGGTCAGCTATCCAGAAGCATCTAAAATAGAAGTGCAAAGACAGAAGATGAGACGTTTGTGAAATGATAGATCTTTGGGGAAATAGGCTTATGAGCTGTGAGTTATCCAGAAGTATGTTAGCCTCTGCACCAGTAGATAATACTGATACTATTTACTGGGTATAAGCAACCCACTCTGACTTCTTGCCTGGAGAATCCCATGGACAGGGGAGCCTGGCGGGCTCCATGGGGTCGCAAAGAGTCAGACACAACTGAAGCAACTTAGCACGCATGCACCAAACTTCAAACCATTGATACCTGTTACCTCTCTGACTTCTTACAGCAACTCACAAAAGTATTAAAATCCACTTGTGCTGATTAAGAAACAGAGTCCTCTAGAGAAGAAGCACAAGCAAACCTCATTTTATTGTGTATTACTTCACTGCACTTTGCAGATATTGTTTTTTTTTTTTTAACAAATGGAAGGTTTGTGGCAGCCCTACAATGAACAAGTCTATTGGTGCCATATTTGTCACAGCATTTGCCTACTTCATGTCTCTGTCACAGTTTGGTAATTCTCACAGTGTTTCAAAATTTTGCATTATTATTATATTGGCTCTGGTAATTTGTGATCAGTGATCTTTGAAGTTATTATTGTAACTGGGCATTTTTTAAGCAATAATGTATTTTTTAATTAAGGTATATACATTGTGTTTTTAGATATAATGCCACCATACACTTAACAGACTACACTACAGTGTGAATAGAACTTTTATATGCACTGAGAAACCTAAAAATTCTTGTGACTCACTTTATTGAGATAGTTTCTTTATTGAGGTGGTCTGGAACCAAACCTGCTATAATTTTGTAAATCTCCAAGTTGTAATTTTTGCCAAGCCTATAATTTTTCCCAAGGTCACAATGCTTGTGAGTATAGGCACAACTCAAATTCAGACCTGTCTAACTTTAGGTCCCAAGCACTTTGTACTACAATGTGGAGAATGAGTCTAACTCAAACACCCCACTGACTTTTCCTTGCATTTTAAAATTCATGACTATGAACTGACAAGATAATCCCATAGGACAGTGGAGCATTTTCCAGAATTCATGAGGTAACCACTGACTCTCTATTCTAAATTATTCTTATTGAAGAACAAGACTTCCAAGGCTGGGATATTTCTGTAATGAATCAAAAAAAAAAAAAAATCAGTTCCAAGGTTGTGGAAGGAAATGAAAACCAGCATCTAAATATTAATGGTAATGAACCTGACTCAGAAGAGGAAGAGATGTATTCCACAATGAGAACAGTAAGAGTCATCTGAGTCATTCCAAGCAGCAATATCCCACACCCTAAGAAAAATTAAGAACTCTGGTATGTGAGAGGAATATCCACTCCTGCTCCAGTAAGAAGAAAGTCATACTGGAGGTTAATGTTTCTCTGATAAGGATCGCAGAGGCTAATGTGGACAGGACAAAGGTAACTTAGTCACATGATAGGTAAACATTTACTGGGTACCTACCACATGCCAGGCACTGCATTAGGACCAGGTGAATGCAGACCATAAGGAGAGAGGCACCATATGCCTTTCATACAGTCCAGACCAGCGGATCCACAGACGCTCGTGATGGAATTGCTGGAGTCATCTACAACATAATGCTTCCTTTGAAGAAAGGGTTCTCATGATGGGACTTCACGACCCTGGCTTCTTCTGGGAAAATCCCTCTATAGAAGCAGAGCATCAAAAAGAATCCTGCCTTAGGCTGCTGACAGTTTTAACTTTAAGAAGGAATGCAGGGCCCGGTATTCTTGGATTTTGGTCTGACCAAGAAAGAGCTGGTAAACCAAGAGGATGTAATGGTTTGAATCCTGGAAGGAAATCTTAAGCAAGAAAGAAATCCTCAGCACAATATAAAATGCATTCTCTTCTTCAGTTCAGAAAATTTTTAAATGGTAAGCAATCAAACCCCAAAACAACTAAGCAAAAAAACAGATTAATCCCATGGTTCAGTTCAGTTCAGTTCAGTTCAGTCGCTCAGTCGTGTCCGACTCTTTGCGACCCCATGAATCACAGCACGCCAGGCCTCCCTGTCCATCACCAAATACCTGCTGCTGCTGCTGCTAAGTCACTTCAGTTGTGTCCGACTCTGTGTGACCCCATAGACGGAAGCCCACCAGGCTCCCCCGTCCCTGGGCTTCTCCAGGCAAGAACACTGGGGTGGGTTGCCATTTCCTTTTCCAATGTGTGAAAGTGAAAAGTGAAAGTGAAGTCGCTCAGTCATGCCCGAGTCCTAGCGACCCCACCAAATCCCTAAGAGATGCTAAAAGGAAACAAAACATAACAGATACAGCTGGAGGGAGGGGCAAAAATGAAACTCTGACTAGGCATTTCTGGTGATCTCAAAAAGGAAGGAAAAGGCAATTCAACTCAAATATAACATAGAACTAAATGCAACGTGGTATCCTGGACTGGATCCTGGAATGAATAAAGACATTAGTAGGAAATATCTTGAAACTGAATAAGCTAGAGTTAATAGTTCTGAACCAATGTTAATTTCTTGCTTTACATGGTACATTTATCAAAATGTACATTTAAATGTAAAATGTTGACATTAGGTGGAACTGGTGAAGAATGTATGGGAATATCTGTCCCACTTTGCAACTGCTCTATAAATCTAAAATTTTATTTCAAAATTTTGAAAGTTTTAAAAAACCACTATACAAGACATTGTTAGGTGAACTCTGATGTTGAAAGAAATGTGACGATAAGAGGGCTAGATAATTAGGAAATGAAACATGTACAAACCAGGAGCCACGATTGCGTATAGTGAGCCCCCAAATCACTGCCTTCTTCCCTGGGTCAAAAAAGCTAATGACATCAATAGAATATGATGTCCCTGACAAGCAGTAATAATAACACGGTGCTAGTTCAGACTACGTATGGAAGATTTTATCCCCTTCTGGGTGGTACATTCTAAAGAGAATATAGTATTTTTATAGATAGAGTGAAGAGTCTTTTCTAAGGGATAGTGAAAGAATAAGGAAACAAAGAAAAGATTTAGGGAACCTAAGGGACCCTGTCTCTAACTCGAAGGGCTGTCACATGTCAGGGAGGCTACTGTATTCTTTGAGTTCCTGATTCAGTGGAACAGTTTGACAATCCACACTCAGAATGTGAGGTCAGGAACTCCCTGTGGTTGGACAGGCTCAAACAGAGGTTGAATGAGAGCTCCTGGTGGGAGTCTGAAGTGGATAGAGTTAGGGATATTATAGTTCTAGTTCTGGCAATTTAGTTCCAGCAATGCAGCTTATAGCCTTTTTGGTGCCCATTGACTTTATGATCAACTAAAACCCCATGTGAAATTCCATGAAAAGAGGCCCTGTGGCATATAAATACTGTTGAATTTTGGAACACAGTGGTTAGATCTCATTTTGCTGACTCTGCACTGTTCTGGTAGCTTGTCAAAATCCTTTCGAACATGGCAAACATCAGCTGCCACGCCAGTGTTCCTTGTCAGGTGTGTGTCATCTGCTAATTGAATAAACCTGCCTTCAGTGTCTTCAAGTTACTGATATAAATGTTAAAGAGGATAGTCATTCAGTCACTCACTCAATAAATATTTATCAAGCACCCACAATATGTAAAGTGTTTAGGACAGAAATGAGAGGAGAAACCGTATTTGTATCAGGACAGATTCTAAAACTGTTTGCTTTCTCTAAACCGCTAAGATGAGGTGGCCTTCTTTCCTTGAAGATTTAATTTAACTCATTCGGTATTTATTGATCATTTTTTCTGGCACCACGCTAAACCTTCTTAAAGGAAGTAAAGAATTAAAATTTGCAACCCTATTCTCGAGAAGTTGGTCCTCTCTTTAGTAATTCTGGCTTTGGTGCACAAAACATTTTATGCTGCAAGACAGGCAACATTTATATAATTGACAAAGTGAGTGGTAGACAAGATACTTGATTCTGATTAAAACCTTAATGTCATTTTAAAGCTGCAAAAAACAATGATAGATTATTAGAGCTGAAGCAGGCAACAGGGCATCATCTCCCCCACCCACCTGGCCAACATTACTTTCAACAACTACAGTCTGTCTCTTGAGCAGTTACACTGTTGTTGTTGATCAGTTGCTAAGTCCTATCCAACTCTTTTGCCACCCCATTGCAGGCAAGAATACTGGAGTAAGTTGCCATTTTCTTCTCCAGAAGATCTTCCTGAGCAGGGATCGAACCCACGTTCCCAGGTTTGCAGGCAATTCTTTATCACTGAGCCACTGGGGAAGCAGTTATACCATGTTCAGTTCAGTTCAGTTCAGTCACTCAGTTGTGTCCGACTCTTTGCGACCCCATGAACCGCAGCACGGCAGGCCACCCTATCCATCACCAACTGCCGGAGTCCACCCAAACCCATGTCCATTGAGTTGGTGATGCCATCCAACCATCTACACTGTGTTAGACCTAATCACTAGAATGACATCATAACATTCCCTACGTCAAGTCAAAATTGCTTCCCTTTGTCTCTTCCTCTATAGTATAAATACTCAATGGATTTTGTTAAAGAATTGAATGAATTCTAATTCTTCTCTCTAAAGCTAGTTAAAAAAAACAGGTTTGGCCCAACCATTTGAAGTCAATAATTATATCTCCATTAAGTCCAACTTTTCTAGCCTAAGTATCTACTATTCCTTAATCTGACATAGGTTGAGGACTATTCTTGTCATTTGCAGCCTGACGCCATGCCTGGCATAAAGCAAGCACCCAAGATACATCTACTGAGCAAGTACATGAATAAGTGAACTGCAAAGCTCCAGTTTGTCAATGTAAGCCTCAAAAACAAATGACTGGAACTAGGAAACATACTGCTAAAAATGTGGCCAGAGAAGTGGACTTGTTGACCTATTGCAGTTTGCCTGCTCTGAACAGTATACTATTTTTTTAATTGACATATAATTGACTTACAATGTTGTGTCAATTTATGCTGCACAGCAAAATGATTCAATTATACATACATATGTGGTGATTTAGTTGCTAAGTCATGTCCAAACTCTTGTGACCCCCAGTGACTGTAGCCTGCCAGACTTCTCTGTCCATAGGATTTTCCAGGTAAGAATGCTAGAGTGGGTAGCCATTTCCTTCTCCAGGGGATCTTCCTGACCCAGGGATTGAACCAGGGTCTCCTGCACTGCAGGCAGATTCTTTACTGACTGAGCCACCAGGGAAGCCCTATATATACATGTGTGTGTGTGTGTGTGCATGTGCGCGTGTGCGCGTGTGTGTGCGTGCGTGCGTGCGTGTGTAGTGAAAGTTGCTCAGTCATGTCTGACTCTTTGCAACCCCCTGGACTATACAGTCTATGGAATTCTCCAGGCTAGAATACTGGAGTGGGTAACATTTTCCTTTTCCAGGGGATCTTCCCAACCCAGGGATCGAACCCAGGTCTCCGGCATTGCAGGCAGATTCTTTACCAACTGAGCTATCAGGGAAGGGCACACACACACACACACACACACATATAACATATATATATATTCTTTTAAAAATTTTTTCATTATGATTTATCACAGGATATTGAATATAGCTCCCTGTGCTATACATGGGATCTTGTTATTTATTCATTCTATATATAATAGCATCATTTGTTAACCCCAAGCTTCCAATCCATCCCCCCTCCTTCCAACCTTCCCCTGGGCAACCACAAGTCTTGAACACTGCGCTTTTAATGGCACTTAGATCCAGCTTCTTTTTGTCTTTGTGTGTGGGGAGGAGGCAATACACTAATGACACCCTGTTTGTACCCAATTAAAATCTATAACTGGAAAACAGTCATCAAGAGTCACACAATTGTGTACCAAGAAAGGCTAGACCACAGCATTTGTTTCCGTGTGAGAAAGAATGGTATGTCCTTCTGGGTCTGCGTGTCTTTCTAAGGTCATGCTGGTATTCTGATCCCCATAGCACTTAAGCCCCTTGCGAATTTGAAGATTTTGCAATATGGTGCTGAGGAGGCCCAGCGGCTGGGTACAGCATGGCACCGAAGGAAAAGACAGGATGAGCTGATCTACTACGCAGCTGTTTAGAATGGGCCCACCTACCCCAGAGTGAGATGTTCAATAGGGAGAAACTTCCCCCAAATTAAAACACACAGGAAAACTGAAGTCCAGTGAATCCAACAGAAGCTGGGATTGTCCTGGCATCAGCTTACCCGAGGCTGAAGTCAGAACCAGGCAAGAAGAACCAACCCTCAGGAGGGAAAGGAAACAAAACACGACTGTGATGACGATGCCAGCACCAGCAGGCACTGGCACTTACTGAACACCAGAGTGTTAACATACATTTATACTTTATTCCCCAACATAGACACCGTGATCACTGTGATACCATGATCACCATTTTACAGCTGTACGATGAGGGCTTGGAGAGGTTCCAAAACTTGCCCAAAGTCTCACGGATCTAAGTGGCATACCCAAGGTGAGGTCCCCAACTGACTGCCTCTAAAGCTCTGGAACTCAAGCATCACCCTACAGGGCTTCTGTCCCATGTGTTTATTTATCCTTTAAAACAGATTTCATCAAGCACCCTCAGCATTCCAGGCCTGTGCTAAACCCTGCGGACACAGTGGTAAAAAAATAAGATACACACAGTCCCTCATGGCGTTTAGTGCTCTGGCAAGAACAATAATCAAACAAGCAACCCCAATCAAGTGGGATCCATGTCACGGCAGGAGAGGTTAAGGGTAAACCCCTCAGGCACAAGAGAATAAGACTCTTCCTCCGTGAAGTCAGTCTTAGAAAGAAGCTTAAGGAATACGCTGGCAAGACTAAAGAGTGAGTGAGAGAGTCAGAGAGGGAACACACGCTCACGATGCGGAAGTCAGTGGGAGACACGCACGTGTGCTGAGTGCAGAGCAAGGGGTCAGAGGCGCCCACGAGGCTGAGGAGATGCGCACAGTGGGATTCCAGAGGCCCTGCGAGCCATGGTGAGTGGTATGGAACTTCACTAAAATTGGCAATGGCAAAAACTACGAAGTTCACAGGGACATGATCTCATTCGATTATAAGATTCTTCCACAAAAAGGGAGGCCAGGTTAACACAAATGTTGCCCCGTGGGACTGACACCCTGGGAAGGCATTCCATGCTTCACTTGGGCAGTTGAAATTTCTCTGGCCTTGTGAAACCCAATCCAAAAAGTTTCTCAACCTCTCCAGGGAGGGTGTGTGAGTCTTAGGTGAGTGAAGCAAATATATGCTAGATCCTTTTTTTGTGTGATCCACCAAGCCTTAGTTAAATTCCAGCTTTCCCACTCGACAGGTGAGGGAACAAAGCCTAGAGCAGCTCAGCATGACTGTGGCAGACGGAATTACTGGTCCCAATTCATCATTCTCCTTAATAGTTTTATGTGTCTCTACCCGGTCAGGGCCTTGAGGTGCATGCAGTGTATTTCCCCTCCCCAGACTCTAGGTTTCATCTAATTTGATTCGACCAGCACAGTGCTAGCAGCCATCATATGAGAAAAGGTTTTAAACGCGACTGAATGGTTAAGCATGCCTTACTGCACTTTTACCACTGTCAGGAGATCATGCTTCATAGCTGCTGCTTCTCAAGCCTGAACCCACTCACACAGAGCAGACTTGAACCTGGTCTACAGCCTAGAGCCAAGGTCAGCTGAGATCAACAGATCCCAGGAAACTTCAAGACTTTCAGTGTGAAGCAGAGTCACTTCTGTTTACCCAGAGACTTGCAAGTGTGTGAATGAATGTTTCTGGTTGTATGCCAAGGAATTTGGGGGTAATTTGTTACACGGCATCATCACAGCAATACCTGACTGATAAGAACTTACTCTGAACTTATCAAGAAACTTGTTGGAACGCACAGCACTGCCCTGTCATGGAACCAGGGTGCCTTGGTGGTGGCCTTCTAAGGGAGAAAGCAATCCAGACTGCCACTGTAACCCACTCTCCTACCCCTGGCTTACCCCCCTCCACACATGACTCACCTGAGTCTGACGCTGCCGGGCTCACCAGGCTGAGCAGTTCCCGCTCCTTCTCGTAGTCCCCTTTGCAGAGCAGCTGCCCCTCCTTCAGGACAAACTCATCACCCTTCTGCAGCTGCCGCTCACAGACACAGCAGCAGAAGCAGCTCAGGTGGTACACGCTCTTCTGGGCACGCATAACAAACTCGTTGGGTGCGATGGCCTCAAAGCAGCCCCCACATTTGACAGCAAACAGCCTAGCAACAGGGAAAAAGCAAAGCAAGGTCTGTGAGAAAGATGTCCGAGGCCCAAGTCTTCCCTCAAGTCAATCGCAAAAGGAACTTCAAGAACTGGGATAAGGAGACTTGGAATGGAATAGGCTTTAAATCTAGGTGATTTTATTCCCTGAGGAGGTTAAACCAAAGAATTCAGTTGAGTTACTCTCTCAAAGGCTTAAGAAAAGAAGGATGAGCAGCCTTGGAGGAAATGTGAGCTGAAGCCCAGAGTGTATTTGGTGTGGTCCATGGCAAAGTGTTCCCAAAGGATGCTCTACAGACTGGTGCCAGGCAGGCTGCCCAGGGTCCCCAAGGGCTGACTATTCAAACAAAATAATGATAACAAAAAGGTCCAGGCCCACTCCAATCGCATGCAAATGGATGGGCCCCAGAATGTGAGTTTTTAACAAGCTCCCCAGGGCATTCTGAGGTGTCATCTAGTTTTTGAGACAGAAACTGCATCCCAGCTTCTGAGCCTGATATTCAGTGGATTCAGCCCAGCTTTCAGGACTTTTATCTCATTTCACTTGTTTTCAACCAGCCGTGAAGAGGGTGTCCATCTATGCCAGGAGGAGGCAGTAGATACTAGTGATATAAAGGTTAATGAAATAATTCCCTTCCAGAAGTGAGCTCAGGCTAATAAGACAGACAGACATGTCCAAATAACCAGAGGGTCCCAGAGCACAGAGGAGGAGACGACTAACTGTCCGGGAGTCAGCAGGAGAGTCTGCATGTTAGAGCACATTCAATAAACCCTGTCCAGAGCATTATCTACAGACAGGCCCCGCACCGTGACGGCCTGAGTGTGGCCAGTCCCGTCTCTGAAGTCCTTTCACGCGCTCACTCACTCATGGAGCCTTCCTTCCATTCATTCTTTCATTGACTCGGAAGCACCCGCACACATCACACCAGACCCTCCGTGTCTTAACCGGAGGTGGGGGAAGGAAAGCCCGCCCCAGCGGCATTCACTGAGAGTCTCCTGGAGTGTCTGTGGCAGGCCCAAAGAATACAAAACCAGTCCTCAGCCTCAGCCTCCATCCTCTGTTACAGAGCTCCCGTAACAGTGAGAGAAACATCAAACAAAGCAACAGATGACGTCTGCCCAGAGGGATTCACCTTCAGGGAACAGGATATAAGAGTGATATGAAGCTTCATGAACACAAAATGGGAGGCATAAAGCCCTAGCCTGTTTATAACAGTTAATCACGTCTCGGGCCTGAAGCTATACTAGTGGAGGGCTACATCTGTACACACGCACAGTGTGTTTATCTTGGCAACTTCCAAGACAAAGGGAAGAGTTTTGAGGGTAGGGTGGAGAAGTGGGTAAGGAGGAATTACCAAGAAAGGAACTGGCACAAGAGAGAGGAAGGCCTCTTTAGGTCTTTAGGTGAAGGAAACCGAGGCCTGGAAAAGGGACTGAAGCCGCCTCCTGTGAGTCTGCTGGGGAACAGCCTCTCTGGGCAGAGGCCAGCCTGCAGGGGACTCAGCGCAGCTCGGGATGAGAAGCACATACGCAGCCTCACTCTTAACCTGGACCTCGGGCCCCGACACCAGCCTGCCCTCCCCTTGACCAGCAGACACTCATTAGAAACAGCCATCCTTACATGCCTGCCGTCTGCCTCTCAACAAAGGAGGGTGAGGGTGGGGGGACAGTTCTGGGGCTGCTGTGGCTCTTTCGCCACTAAGCAGGTAAGTGACCGCCCCCTAAACAGAGCTCCAGGTCTCAGCCGCTCTGCCATGCCCTCTCCCTTCCCCCATCTGCTCTGGGGGCTTCTGCTCGCCAAGTCTGAACTTCCGGGCACACCCGACCCTGAAACGATGGCCTTTACTCCCCACCCCAGTGCTGGATGTCGCGTATCAGACAGAAAATCCACCTAGCTCATCCCCTGCACCAAGTCCCCAGACACTGTTTGCCAACCTAAGCAAACGAATCAGGGCTTTAACAGGAGCTCAAACGCTCTTTGTCCCCAGGCTCTCCTTCTCCTCCCCTTCCCCGGGAAGGAACTGCCAAACAGAATCAAGGCAAACGCGCCCGGGAGTCAACAAGCTCATGAGAATCCAGTCACAGGTGGTGGCATCTGTGCTTGTCTAACTTCTACCCTGTTAATCTCCCCCTCTTCCTCCTCCTTTCTTAATTTCAACCCCCACTCCAGAAACTTCCCCCAAGTTGGAAAAGGGAGGGTTGGGGGGAGCTCAACAAAGAAATCCCACCACATTGACTCAGGAATGGCTGGAGAAGGGGCGGGAGTTGCCTGGGCTCCGATCCTGTAACGGTCATGGTGGGCGGGGCTGGGGGCAGGGGATAGAGACCTAGAAGAGGGGCAGTCCTGTTTCTCTCCATTCTCTTCATCAGTTTCCCCACTCTGAGTGAAGACCAGGTTGACCTCACCTAACTGCCTTTCACTAACCTGAGGGCAACGCAAGGAGAAAAAGCACACACAGTCCAGCACCTGTGTGCCAGATGTGTACACAGCTGTACGGGCACTACTGTGGACCCAGCTGCTGACTGCACACTTCCCACAAGTTGTTGTCTCTAAGGCTCAGACAAGCAGAGAAAAGCATTTGTTCGAAAGTCCAGGTCGTAATTAAAACACAGCCTATCTCTTCCCAATGCCTTGGATGGCGGCCCCCACGGTGACTTCACCCTCTGAATGCTAATGAGACTTCACTCTGGGTTCAGAGCCCGGCAGGCTGGCTGTGCCCTGGAAAGCTAAGCCTGATTTCCAGAAATGTCCAGCTCTGCTGGGCACATATAACAACTGCCAACTTTGCCCACCACTGGACATTCACCCGCTCCTGAAGACTCTGTAAATGACTCTTTACGTCTTTGTTACATCTAATTCCCTCCCTTGTAAAATGGAAATAGCAGGATCTAGCCGGTGGAGACACGTCCAGGGCCCAAACCCTCGTTAAGAGCTCTCCTTCCTCTACTAAATGTCCTTTGTCCCCCATGGGGCAGACATGGGGGTGGAGCACTGAACGAGGCCGCCGTGTCCTCAGGGAGCTCACATTCTCCACCAGGCTGTCAACAAATGACCACTGGAGGCTGTATTTGGGGTATGTAGGAGAGGCCCAGCCAGAAGAGCCCCAAACAGCCCTACCCAACTGGCTTGGGCTAGAGGTCACCACATCTTCCTGCTCCTCCTTCCCTCCCTCTCCATTTGGCTCTCGTCTTCCCTCTGGCCCTTTCCTGCTCCCACCACAGGCAGGGAAGCCAAGGCTGACTGAAGTTCCATTCCAGGCCGTGCCTTCCTCTCCCTGAACAGCCACAGCTCTAAGATGCACAACTGGTAGTTCTGGTGAGGGAGCTGGAGTCGAGGCTGCTGGCTTGGCCACTTCCAGGCAGTCCGTGTGGGTCGGGGCTCATCATGTAGCCTCTGGCAGCCTCAGTTTGCTCCAATGATGATGCCTACACTCCTGGATTACTGGGGATGAAATGCCAGCAGGTCTGAGGACCTGGAGACCCGTAAGGAAGGGCACAATTCTTAGTTCTTATAACGGGCCTTGCCTCTGTCTTTGACTTTAACGTGGCTGTCTGTGCTCGAGTTTCCAAGCTGTGTCCTGAGAAACGGCTTCTTCCTTGACAGCAGGAGTCCTTTTGCGGACTCCTCCCGGCTCTGACATTAGCACAACCTCCTCTTCAAAGTGTGCCGCACTGACCCAAAAGGAGAACAGGGGATGCCTGGCTGGCACAGCTGACACGCAGAGCACACGCCTTAGACAAGGCATGTCCTCCCGCCACAACGCACTGAGATAATGCAACGGAAATGAGGTCTCTTGTATGAGGGGCCATGGAGGGCAGCAAAGAAGAAAATGAAAGGGACCTGTTTCAGGGAGAGGACCCAGGACTTGAGGTAGGGAGACCTGGGCTCCAGGTTTCTTTTTCAAGAGGCCTCAGAAAAGCCCCCATCTTTCCCTGGGCCTGTTTTCTTATTTTTAATGAGAAAATACTGCCCTGAATCAGCTGTTACATCAAGTTCTTAGAGGCTGTGGGAGGGGTCAGTCTCTATTCTGCTTGTCTCCTTTTAAGCAGAGAAGCCAACTAAATCCTAAATCGAGGTCTCCAGACAGCATTTCAGCATGACAGGGCCTTACTATGGTAATTCTCCAAACAAGGTATTTTCCAGAGACATATCATTCATAGACACACACACATACATATGTGTCTGTGTGTATATCTGTATATCTGTGAGTGTTATGGTTCATTCACAAAGATACATACACCTGTGTGTATGTATACACAAATACACACACACATACACACACATAACAGGTAAGGCAAGAAGAGGACAGGTATGAATGGACAAACACACAAAACATACATATGCACGCACCAGCTAAAACCAGCTCACTCAGGGGTCTCTCTCTGTCTTCCTGTCTGCACAGTATAAATGCGTAACTACTTTCAGAAAGGATTTACATTACACACATGCATACATATATATATATTATACAAATTTTCAAATATATCTATTTCTAGAGAAGATTTCATTTGAAGATAGCAAAATGCTCCTCAGGTACATCTGAATTCCATCAGGCTGGATAATCTCTTAACTCACTCCCATTTCTATGATTCATGCGTTTATTACAGTGTTGGAGATCCTGCTCTGTAGGTGAGGAGAATGTCTCCAAAGCCGATACGAAGGCTTGCCACCTGAAAAACTCCTAGACAATACAACTAAGGTGATGAAGGCAGAGGCCAGACCTCCGGGAAGCAACAGCCCACCTCACACAGCAGGAGTGACAGCAGCAAGATGACGATGCACCCGGATCCTGTGCAGACACCTGGACTTAGGTGCTGACTATGTGAGCTCAAGACAATCACTCCACGTTACAAATACTGGGGTCCTCAGCATTAGAATATCTTTCATTTGCAAATTATTTTATTACAAAGAAAAAGAAGCTTACAGAAGATAGAAGAAGAGTAAACTGGTCTTCATTGAATACTTACTTGCTGCCAGGAACTGCAGTATTTCTTATATTCATTCCCTCGCTAAATTTGTGTAGTAATAGCAAATAGAACTATTTTATAAATGCACAGAGAATCTCACCAGCTCAACTTTGCTTATGAAGCCTCTCCTCCATGAGAATGAGAGACTCTGGGATGGCTGACTATTAAGTCCTTCTTCATACATCCTCTCTAGCACTCCTTTCACAGGAGAGATAAACAAACAGATCAAGCAGCTAATATGGTGGTCTGAGCTCCTGACACGTTTCCCGGACACGGCCCTGGCTTCGCAGGAGGTTCTGAGACTCTGCTGCCCACATGCACGTCTGAGACTCTGCTGCCACATGCACGTGAAAAGCAGGAGTTAGAACCAAGTTGATCCCTTCACGTTACTTGGTTCTTGGGCCCCAAAGTGTATGAAAGAATCTGTGAAAGAGGTCTATCCTCTATGAAGCTGTGTTAAGAACAAACAGTACCCAGGAGATGTTCTTAGACCTAACACCACCATGCCCAAGAGTCTACTCTGATTCCAAGATGATTGGGAAACAAGATGATTCTTGCAGGAACCCCAGTCACTGGGGCATTTGGTAGGTCACTGTTTCCAAGGTATAGGCAGAAATGCAGGTCAGTGGGGCTGGACTCAGAAAGACCCAAGAAAGTCCAACCAGAGAGACCGAGTCATGGAAACAGTAAGACAGGGAGGCCATGTGGTATAATCAGGTAAACTCAGATCCAAGTCCCCACTCCACCACTTCTTAGCTAGCTGTGCGAGCTCGGTCAGACCATGCTGGCTCACCTATAAAATCGAAATAACCCAGGGACCTCTGCCAGAGAGGCACAATTGGAATTAATTGAACTGACACATCAGAACTGCTTAGCACAGTGCTTGGCACATGGTAAATCTTCAGTAAAATTGTAACTATGATAATGATGAGGAGGAGGATGGAGAAAAAGAGCAGAATATGAAGTGTGACAGAGAAATTAGCAGGAAAACATGATGAGTGATAATGTCAGAGACTGGGAGAATCGAGGTGAGATAAAGGAGCATGGAAAGAGGAGGACTGGAGCGAATAATTCAGTAACAAGGCCATGCAAGAATGTCAGCAGTCAGCTTTTTAGTGGGACTGGTGGTGGACTTGGGGGCCAGTCTTGATAATATAATGGAACCAAGGTATGAGTTCCCACCTGCTTTAATGGCCTCAGGCTAGGGTTTGCATGCCACCTATCCACACAGGATCTGTCTGAGTTCACCCAACTAACAGTGCTGGCTTGGCTGGATGAAATGTCCTCTTGCTCTATGTATCAACATAAAATATCAAACAAAGAGGTTAACTCAGGCTTAGTTTTCTTTTCGGTAACAATACTTTTTCACCCATGAATGCCCATGGCTCCCTCCAATCTCTCCCACCTCCTGCCACATTAGCCTCTAGAAATCAGACACTAGATGCCGTGTGATCCCCACGTTTAGTCTCCAGGTTGATGATACAACTTCTCATATACAGGAATATTAAAGAACATGGCAGCCTCATGCAAACCCACATTTATCCCAGGACAAAGGCTTTGAGACCCATGAAGGCTGAGGAGGACTATAAGGGGAGCCCCCATTATGACATGTTAGAAGGTTCCAGAACCAAGTTTGGAAAGACTGAGAACTTCATTAACCTTGACCCAGAGTACTTCAGACCTCAAAGGGAGCCTCTCAAAGCATCCACACCATAGATAATTAAGTAGAAGGATGGAAAACAAATAAGTACGTGAAAAACCCTGATGCCAACTTAAGGCCAAATGACTGTATACTGTTCTTTCTCACCAAAATAAGACATCAGAGGCATTTTTAGCCTTGGACAGCAGATCACTACAGATAATACTGCCTTTCCACAGTCACTGACAACACTAGTTTTAATCAAGTCTAGGCAAGCCACTCCAGTGCTCTTTCCTAGAAAATCCCATGGATGGAGGAGCCTGGTAGGCTGCAGTCTGTGGGGTCGCTATGGGTCGGACACGACTGAGCGACTTCACTGTCATTTTTCACTTTCACACATTGGAGAAGGAAATGGCAACCCACTCCAGTGTTCTTGCCTGGAGAATCCCAGGGACGGCGGAGCCTGGTGGGCTTCCGTCTATAGGGTCACACAGAGTCGGACACGACTGAAGCGACTTAGCAGCAGCAGCAGCATGAACCCTTTGGTCTAGAAAGGAGAAGTGGGTCTTTGTATAGTTCTTTAACAAGCAGGCAATAATCTGCATAGCACTGTTTCCACCCTCTCCACCAGGGGGCAGCATAGCAGCATGCATTAAGTGCCATGTTGACTTGGTAACTGAGGTCATCCAGGCACTGAGACACGGATTGGCTATATGCCAAAACTGTCTGTCGGGGGAAAATCTGCTGCTGGGAGTCTGGGAGACCATGTGGCTAAAAAGAAGGAGAGATGGTGAGAGAGATGAGTATTCAAAAGTATCGGGAACCAAAAGCATGGCTTGTGGCCTTAGAAGTAATGACACAAGCAACCTTGTCGGCTGGCTCAAGGTCTCTGTCCTTGAGGCTGAGCCAACACCACCACAATAAGCAATGGAGCCCGTGGTCCTGGGACGGTGGGAAAGTCTGCAGGGACAATAGGAGTGGCAAGATCTTCTATAGGAGACTGCCTCAAGACTGCAGTGGGGAGAAAATGGGAAACAATAAGTGGCTGGCAGAGCCAGTCAGAGTCTCTGTCTTCCTGGGGCTCCTGGGGAGCTGTGAGAAGGACCATACAATGGGATGAGAACTGCTAAGCCTGATGTCTGCAGTCCCAGAGGCTCTGCGAGGCGCTGGCTTCACTGAGATGCACAGGGTAACGCACTCAGCTCATCACTGAGGGCACACGTTGCTGGCAGTGGGCAGCTCTGACCTCAAAACGGTGGACTGAGTAGTGGGTTGGCCAAAAAGTGTGTCTGGGTTTTTCCATACTATCTTACGGAAAAATCCAAATGGACTTTTTGGCCAACCCAATACTTTTTGTTGTTGTTCTCACAATGAATCTGTTCCAGAATCAGCAAGGTGAGTGGGAAGAGCCTGGCGTCTGAAGTCTGATAGAACCTGGATTCAAGTCTGGATTCCATCTTTGAGAACTTGAGCAAGCTATAGTTTCTTTATCCATAAAATGAGATCATAACTCTCACAAGATGGTTTTGGAGCTTCAATAAGATAATGTATTTGAAGGATCTGATACATACTAGCTGGTCTCAGTAAGTGGCAGCTCTTAACTCCCTTTACTGAAATCAGTTTACCATATCTGCCCGTGTAAGTGTGTGTATAAGATCATTTATTTCAAGACAGCCAAGTGAGCCAAAAACAGAACTTCATGAGCATCTCAAGTCTCTGTTCTTCATTATATAATAAATTAAATCAGGCTTTAATGAGCCTTTCGTTTGTTACTGGAGAAGAGACCAACAGACAAATATGCAAGTACAAATACTCCAGAGGAAACAGGGTACATTTCATTCAGGCAACTATGGCTATGGTCTATCCTAACCTAAGGTCAATATTGACAATAACCAGCCAGTGTCGATCAACAGCCGCGTTCACTGCCCAACACCCAGCATATGTTCAGGAAGTCGGTAGCTCCATGTTTGACTGACCAAAACCAACAGTTGCTATTTGGTTAATGCTGACATTATCTGACAAATAGTTACAACAGATCCTTTCCCCTTATCACTTCACGTCTCAGAGGACTGCTTCTCACTGAGGCTACTGACCACTGTATGGACGCACACTGGGGTGCTGATATTCTCACCTTGTGCCCCTAACTCACAGACCCCACCCCCAGAGATCAGATCATTCCCCCCCTCCCATTTTATAAATGGAAAGAAACTCAGGCCAGAGAAGGAAACGTGACTACCCCTCACCACAAAGACAGTCAGATGATTGAGAGGGCCAGCCAGAGCTTGAGGCTCAGTTAACGATCCGGAAATACACAGGGAGCTCTGCTCAATGTTACGTGGCAGACTGGATGGGAAGGGGTTTGCTGGAAGAATGATACAGGTGTGTGCATGGCTGAGACCCGCTGCTGTCCACCTGAAACAATCACAACATTGTCAAGTGGCTATACTCCAATATGAAATAAAAACTTTAAAAAAAATAAATAAAGGAGGTTATTCCATGGCCCAACTAGGGATGGAAATGTGTCCCCCAGGCTCTTCAGTGGGGGCATCCCTGGTGGTTCAGATGGTAAACAATCTGTCTCTAATGCAGGAGACCCGGTTCTATCCCTGGGTCTGGAAGATCCCCTGGAGGAGGAAATGCCAACCCACTCGAGTATTTTTGCCCGGAGAATGCATGGTGGGCCACAGTCCATGGGGTCACCAAGAGTTGAACCCAACTGAGCAACCAAGCACGCACACACAGAGGCTCTTACGCAGCACCCTAATGAGCTGACTAAGCAGACAGTGTGTCAGGGGGTCTCTTGCTCTCTTTCCCCTCCCCCTCGTCTTTGTTGAAACCTGGGAACTTGTCTGCAAGTCAGGCCGTAGAGCAAAAGACTGCAGTAAAAGCACGGAGTCCAATAATCCAAGCCAAGGTGGCACGACCTACATTACAGGCTTTCCATGTTGTCACACACACATGCAAACATGGCAAGGAACGTAAAACAGACACACAGAACATACATGCTCCCTTTTTAGGGAATTAAAGGTTTGATTTCCTTTGAAAAATGTCAGTTTTCCTTTCCCTTCATCCTCATTAGCCTCCTGGGACGCTCATAAACATACCAGCAAAGAACAGAGCAGAGGGAATGAGATATTTTTAGCTGATATTCTGGGCACAGATTCCTATTGTTCCACAAGTTTTGGCTTGACTGCATGGCACATGGCCAACACAATGTATACGCTTAGAAAGAATGTATATTTCCTGGGCTGTGCGTGTGTGTGTGTCTGTGTGTGTGTGTGTCTGTGTGTGTGTGTCTGTGCGTGTGTGTGTGTCTGTGTGTGTGTGTTTGTCTGTGCGTGTGTGTGTGTGTGTCTGTGCGTGTGTGTCTGTGCGTGTGTGTGTGTCTGTGTGTCTGTGTGTCTGTGTGTGTGTGTTTGTCTGTGCGTGTGTGTGTGTGTGTCTGTGCGTGTGTGTGTGTGTGTCTGTGTCTATGTGTGAACTTACAGGAGGACACGGACATTATTGACGATGCTTTGATGGGAAGATTCGGAGACCCCAGCAGGAGGTAACACTGAGCTCCTCATGAATCCTGCCTGCTTTTGTCACCATCGCTTCTCATTTGTTAGCACTGTGCTATATGCCCAAAAAAAAGAAGGAAAAGCTGTACTGTCACAATCCAAAGGTACCTCACAATCAACTGATATCAAGGGCACTGGATTAGGACCAGATGCGTCCTGAAGATCAGTGACGATGTTCCTAAACCGTCTAGTGCAGGGACCAGCACGCTACAATGTTTACAGCATTCCCAGTTGCTACTGCTCTCCTCCTCGTTTGCGACGGCTCTCCTCGAGAGTGGCCCACTGTCTGGGAGAGACAAGGAAAGACACACACTGCCTCACCTTTTGACTAAAGATCTCCCACTGTGGCATAAAAGCCAAAGAGCACCGTGTAAGACTGTCCCTTCCCATGTGAGAGGTGGAAAATATCTCCAGATAACTTGAGTTTCCAGAACGCCTTTAGTTCAGAGACCTCAAAGCACCTACAATATTGTGTAACATCTCAGCTCTGAAGTAAATGTGGGGAGGTCGAGTTTTATAATCTGATTCTATTGTCTTCATCACACAGAAACTAGCATCACAGCAGAGGATGGCACGTCACACACTGCACCAAAATTCAGCAGTGGTGGAGCCCAGAGTAAGAAAACTAGGTGTTCTGAGCCTCGGAGGCAGCCTCTTTCCCATAATGTTGCATGGCTTTCCTTTCAAGTTAGACTCCACCTGTCCTGAGACCTCCAGGAAGGTTTCAGCAAAGTCTGACCCAATGCAAGTATTAGGAAGAGAAACAGTTTTTATTTTTATCCTTCAACATTTTACCCTTTTTATCTTTTATCACCCTCCTCACACATTAAAAATTACAAGACACCACATCCATTATAAGGGCTACTGTCAAAAGTGGAAAAATATCAAATTTGGCAGGATAAATTGGAACCCTTGTGTACTGTGAGAAGCAAAATGGTTCAGCTGCAACAGAAAAAAGTATGGTATTTCCTAAAAATTTAAATCACAGTTACTATACGATCTACCATTTCTACTTCTAGGTATATACCCAAAATAATTTAAAGCAGAGACTCAGATATTTGTACATTCATATTCATAGCAGCAGAATTTATAAAGTCCAAAAACGGAAAGCAACCCACATGTCCATCAACAGATGAACGGATAAGCAAAATGTTGTATATACATTGGAATATACTGGAATATTCCGTTCAGTTCAGTTCAGTCGCTCAGTCGTGTCCGACTCTCCGCGACCCCACTGGAATATCAGTCAGCCTTAAATGTTATGAAATATTATTTGGTCTTAAAAGGAAGGAAATTCCGACACATACTACAACATAATGAGCACTTTATGCTACACGAAATTAGCCAGTCACCAAAGGACAAATATTCTATTATTTTACTCAAATCAGATAACCTGAATAGTCAAATTTAGAAAGATAGAAAGTAAACTGGGCGTGGAGCGAGCCCGGAAGCCTGGCCCGCCCCACACGCCTGCCCCTGCCGCGCCCTCTTCCCTCCCCCTACTGAAGCCTGGCTCCAGAGGGCTTCCTCAGACCCCGAGGCCCAGGGCTGGGGGGCTTGGAGCCCAGCTGAGAAGACCCGTCTGGGCCCAGGGGCTGGCGGGGAGGAGAAGGAGACCGGGAAGCTGAGGAAGAGGATGAGGAAGATGCCGGCTTCCTGCTGTCTCTCTTGGAGAGGGAGGGCCTGGCTGAGTACCCACGCCTGACCAGGAGCTGGAGGCCACCAAACTGAAGCTGTGGGCCATGGAGCAGGCCCGGGGGCCGGTGCCGCCCAGGGTGCAGGAGCTGGATGAGGGAGAGGAAGCCGCTGGGGCCCTGCTGGCCAGGCAGCTACTGAGTCCCGAGACAGACAGCCCCCTGGAGAAGGCAGAGGCTGATCACCGATCCGTCTACGTGGGCAACCTATGCTTACACAGAGTTTGCCACCGAGAGCTCGGCCCTGGCTGCCGTGGAGCTGGACAAGAGCATCTTTCGAGGCCGGGTCATCAAGGTGCTGCCCAAAAGGACCAATTTACCAGGGATCAGTTCCACGGACCGCGGAGGCCTTCGAGGACACCCAGGAGCCAGAGTGGGATCCTTCCCCAACAGTGGCCTCCAAGGCGGGGCCCGTTTCAGACCACGAGGGCGGAGCCGGGGACGCGGAAGATTCTCACCGTGGTTTTCTCCATATTGAAGCAAGGACCGGATTTTGAGAGTGGGGTTTGCCGCTGGGTCAGGAATCAACAGCGGTGCTCTTAAGAATAACTTCCCCGCCCCCTTCATTCCGCTGAAGGACTGCCAGACCCCACCGAGGCCACCGTGCACGGAGCGGGGCACAGGGTGGGTCTGGCGCTGACGCCAGTCGGGGCTGTGGAGGGCATGGGACGAAGCTGTGGGCAGGTGAGGTCCGGGCACCACGGGGTCAGCGCCGGCTTGGCTTACTCAGGGATGTTTCACTAACACCTTTTATAGAAAAGTAGAAATATGGGTCTTATTGGTAAAGCATAAATTATTAAAACTTGAATATTTTTTAAAAGCAAAAAAAAAAAAGAAAGTAAACTAGTGGTTGTCTGGGGCTGGAGGAGAGAGGGAATGGGACGTTATTTATTTAGTGGGTACGGAGTTTCAGTTTTGCAAATGAAAGGAGAACTGTGGCTGGATGGTGGCCATGGTTGCACAACAATGTAACGCACTTAATGCCACTGAAATGAGCACTTAAAAATGGCTGAGATGGTAAATGTTATTTCATGCATCTTTTACCACAATTTTTAAAAATTAATTAAACTATAAGACACATTCATACTCTACCTCTTGTAACCAAAATTGAGGTGACTGTGTTCCTGGTTGAAAATCTCACCTGCTAAGGCTCCCCTGCAGCTAGAAGTGGCCATATGAGGCAGTACATGGGGTTCTATTGGGGGTGGAGGTGCAAGTAGGAAGTTTTGGAAAAGCTATTGTCCTCTTGATAAAATGAGACAGCCTCAGCTGATACAGACATTTTGCTCTTCACCCCTTCCCTTCTTTCTGTCTGGAACTAAAACACAACATCTGGAGATGAAAGAGCCATCAGGGTACCAGAAAGACGAAAGCTGCCTGCTAAAGATGCAATACAAGAGGAGTGCAACCTGGGTTCGTGAAAACTTTCATGAACAGTTGTACCATCCTTGGACTTCCTATTTCTTGATTCTCTTTCAACAAAATAAAGTCCCTTTTTACTTAACCTACTGTAGTCAGGATTCAGTTATCTGAAATCAAGTGTCACACGAAGGACTTCCCCATCCCATTCAATAGTCTATCGAGGCCAACTCCTCTACTCAAACAGTGGACCTCATCACTTCAGGCTCACTCAAAAGCTGCGTCATATATTTTCTCTCTCTGTAAATATTCTTTTTTTAAAAAAAATTCTCCCACACTACGAAGAATTACCCTTGTCTTGATACTACTTCATCCACCAGGTATGTCCTCATTTATTTGATAATCTTTGTAGAAAGATTCAAAGAGAAATTACTTCTGTTTTCTATCTCCATTTCCTCTTCTAGTCTCTCTAAGGGCCAATGCAATGAGGCACTTGCTCTCCGTACTCTCTCCCATTTCCTGTAAAGGTCACTGGTGGCCTCGACATTTCTCAGGCGTCATCACACTGAGCCCATCACCAGCATCTGACACTGGGGTCACTTGGCCTCCAGGACCACTGACTTTCTTGGTTTCCTTCCTATCTCACTGGTCACTCCTTCTTGGTCTTCTCGCTAGCTCCCCTCATCTGCCTAACCTGTAAGTATTTCATCCCCTTCTCCGCCTACACCACTGCCCTTGGAGATCTTCTCCAATCTCACTACTTTAAGTATTACGTATCTGCGAATTACTGTGACATTTCTATCTCCACCCAGCTCACTCTCCTAAATATAAATTATATCCACCCAGCATCTTTATTACCAACCAAAGGTCCAGATAAGGTAAAGCTGGATGAATGAGGTTCATCTATAACTATATTGTAATATCAACCAACTCTACTGAAATATCTTGCAGAGAAAGGAAAGGCCAGAGGTTGCCCACCACCTCTGGAGAGGGCTCAACCTCTGAGATCAACACCCCAGACCAGGTCTAACCAACCCAGAAGAGCATCAACCTTGGAACTTCTGTAAGAAACAAGCAAGTGGAAATGGGGAGAAAAACAGAAAAGCCAGGAGGAGCAGTAGAGCGTGTGGAGCCCCAGCCAGCAACCCCACCCCCAACCACAATATTCATGTGTGCATCTGGGATGTAATTTCCATCTTGGATGCCTTTCATATGGCTCCCCTCCCCAGAGCCAGCTCCATTCAGAGGATCAGGGAACAGGGACAAACATGAGCAGCCAAAGAACCACAAAAATCTCTTGAAAAAAGATTCCTGGCTTAGACCCACAGTGACCAGTTACATGCACAAGTTATGTGTACAGATGTGAGTGCACGCACATACACACTCCCTTACACACCCATGTGTAAGGATGCTTACATATATAAGCATACTATAGCCAAAAGTTAAAGGAATTAATTCATAAATCGCCCCAACGATGGGAATAATGACAAGCTAGGGTGTCCCCAAGCCAGGGGAAGTCTTGAAGGGAACATGAGCTTTTAGGCTTGTCTCTGTTCCACTCAGGGCAGTGAGCTCAGAATGTACAGGGAAGGATAAGAAGGCGGAGGACAATGAAAGTGTCCACCACTTCTCCGCTTCCTGGGGTCCTCCAGGATCCCAGTTAGAATTTTAAGAACAATTAAAAAGTTGAAGACTTATTCTTCCAAGTCAAAATCTAAGGCTAGAAGGTCCTCTTGTCACTTACAGGAGAAATAGCTGCCGTCATCACTGGGTGCCAGGCAGGTTACTTCAACTAGGCACAAAGGCAGGGATTTGTTCTTCACTTGAGCAAAGAAGCAGGCAGAGGAGCTTTAGTGAAGATACCTCTCAAAAGGCCTGTAGGCATTGTGCAGGAAGAACAGGCTTCTGCAGGAAGAAAGGCAGAACTATTTTGCACTCAAACATGAGTGTTCCCTGAGCTCTGCTCATTTCCCCACTGTGAGGAAGGCACTTCATGGACCAGCATCAATCTTTGTCCCAACTGTGCCCAGAAGAGACACACAGGAAGTGCATTTGGTAAGTGTTACTGTCACGGAAACATGTTGCTACCTAGACTGCTGTTGTGGGCTGAACCCTTCCAAGAACAGGTCAGTAGCTCCATGGAAAAAAGACTTTGCCCAAACTGCAGCCATGGGAGGGGCAGAGAAAAAGAGGGTGGACATATTCCACAACACATCTTCACCAAGCAGAAACAACATGAAGGCCATGACCGACGAGTTTATGGGCACACTTGGGGGAATTATGAATTCTGCAGTATTCCTCATAAACACACACAAGGGCTTCACAACTAGAAAATACTGAAAAGGAAGCTGGGAAGCCCAAATTACAGATCATACAAATAACAAACAATTGCTGAGTGTCTATGATTCTAGCTGCTAATATCAAGACATGTTTTAAGTGTTTGAAATATAACAGTGAACAAACAAAGCAAAACCCCAACCTTAGACTTTATATTTGATTGAAAATAAATCATCTGTTTGATGCCAATCATTCTCTTGACATCAAACAGAATGTCAGATGAGTGCAGCAGATTCAAAGGAAGGCATAAAAGTGGAGGGGACATGTCAGGGTGGGGGTTAAAGTTTTCGCTGAGGAGCTGGTGTTTAAGCAGTGATCTGAGGCAGCTGGTAAGCAGCAAGCCTTAACACTCTCTGTGAGAGGTTCACTCGAGGCAGAGAAAACAGCAGGCGCTCAGGTCCTGGGGCAGAAGCACAGGCAGCATACTGAGGAGAGAGCATCAAGCTCAGTGTGGCCGGATGACATGAGGACACTGACAGTGTTGTGCTCATCTCTGAGAGGAAGAGCGGGAGGAGAGAGCATCAAGCTCAGTGTGGCCGGATGACATGAGGACACTTACGGTGTTGTGCTCATTTCTGAGAGGAAGAGCGGGAGGAGAGAGCATCAAGCTCAGTGTGGCCGGATGACATGAGGACACTTACAGTGTTGCGTTCATCTCTGAGAGGAAGAGCGGGAGGAGAGAGCATCAAGCTCAGTGTGGCCGGATGACATGAGGACACTTACAGTGTTGCGCTCATCTCTGAGAGGAAGAGCGGGAGGAGAGAGCATCAAGCTCAGTGTGGCCGGATGACATGAGGACACTTACAGTGTTGTGCTCATCTCTGAGAGGAAGAGCGGGAGGAGAGAGCATCAAGCTCAGTGTGGCCGGATGACATGAGGACACTTACAGTGTTGCGTTCATCTCTGAGAGGAAGAGCGGGAGGAGAGAGCATCAAGCTCAGTGTGGCCGGATGACATGAGGACACTTACAGTGTTGCGCTCATCTCTGAGAGGAAGAGCGGGAGGAGAGAGCATCAAGCTCAGTGTGGCCGGATGACATGAGGACACTTACAGTGTTGTGCTCATCTCTGAGAGGAAGAGCGGGAGGAGAGAGCATCAAGCTCAGTGTGGCCGGATGACATGAGGACACTTACAGTGTTGTGCTCATCTCTGAGAGGAAGAGCGGGAGGAGAGAGCATCAAGCTCAGTGTGGCCGGATGACATGAGGACACTTACAGTGTTGTGCTCATCTCTGAGAGGAAGAGCGGGAGGAGCTACAATAAGAAAACTATAATTCAAAAAGACACACGCACCCTAATATTCACTGCAGTGCTGTTTACAATAGCAGGACCTGGAAGCAACCTCAATGTCCATCACAGATAAACAGATAAAGAAGATGTGGTAAACGTCTACAACGGAGTATTACTCAGCCATTAAAAAGAATGAATGCCATCTGCAGGAACATGGAAGGACCTAGAGATTATCACAGTAAGTGAAGTAAGCCAGACAGAGAAGGACAAATATCATAAGATAACATGTGTGGAATCTAAGCTATGACACAAAAGAACATATCAACAAAACAGAGGCGGACTCTCAGACGTAGGAGCAGACTTGGGGTTGCCAAGGGGGAGGGGGTGGAAGGGAAGTGTTGAATATTTTGAGTTTGGGGTTCACAGAAGCAAACTATTAAATGCAGGATTGATAAACAACAAGGTCCTACTGTACAGCACATGGAACTACATTCAATGTCCTGAGACAAACCACAGTGGAAACAAGAACATGAAAAAGAGTATACGTAAAACTGAATAACTTAGCTGTACAGCAGAAATTAACACAACACCATAAATCAACTTTACTTCAATAAAATTAAAAACAGACTCAAATAAATTTGTAAAAAGCTAGATTGGAGAAGTTAAGGGGCAGAGGCTAGATAGTCCAGAGAGGACCCTGCAGGTGACAGTGGGGACTTCAGCTCTTCCTTCAGAAGACAGTAGAGGGTGTTCTGCAGGTAAGTGATGCGCTGGGTGAAGCTCTTTTTTATTCTTTTTGATTTATTGAGATGAAATTCACTTAACAAATTTCAACAATGGAGGGGTATTCAGTAACTTGATAGTGTTATAAAAGGACCACCTCTCTTTTCAAAACATTTCCATGACTACCAAATAAAACTTCTTGCACATTAATCAGTTTTTCCTCTGTTTTCCCCTGCCACCAAACATGGACAGCCACCAATTTTGTCTCTATTAGTATACCTATTCTTGCTATTGCATATACATGGAGCCATGTAGTAGGTACCCTTTTCTGCATGGCTTCTTTCCCTTAGCACATTTACTATGCTAAGGCTCACCAACTTTGAAGCATGGATCAGCCATTTTCTCATCCCATCTGTTTTCTTGAAACACTCCCTTCACTTGGTGTCCACTTCACTTTCCTGTTTTTCCATAAAAAGGAAGGCTGAGTAATATTCCAAGGAAGGCTGAGTACAGTGGAATATGGAGAGCCTTCCTTTTCACGGCTGAGTCACGTTCCATTGTACAGATATATCACACTTATTTATGTATGCATCTATTGATGGACACTTGCGCTGTCTCCACCTTTTGGCCACTGGGGATGATGCTGCTAACAAACATGTATCCATGAACTTGGCTGGGCCCCTGTTTCCAATTCCTTGGGGTATAAGGATGAAGGTTTAATGGGATCACTATCAGCACTGTGTTGAGAGCTATGTGTGGACAGGGGAAGGTCAAAGGGAGGAAAGTCAGTAGGGGGTTCCGAAACACTACAGGTAATAGACACACCTGAGAAAACGCAGCCCGAGAGAGGAGAAAACAGGAAAGCGAAGTGGTCACCGAGTGAAGGCAGCGTTTCCAGGAAACAGGCGTGATGACACCCACCTTGTGTCACTAGCAGGTCCAGGAAGATGAGACCTGAGCGCCGGCCTCTGGGTTCGGCAGTGCGGAGCCGAAGGAAGGCGGGTGGCTGGGGGCCTCCGTGGGGTGGGCGCACGGAGACACAGGCGTACCGAGCGCCTTCAAGGACTTTTGTCAAAGGCACAGGAAAAGGGAATGATAGCTGGAGGGGATGGAGAGTCAAGGATGGGTTTAATGAGAGTCATTATGAACGAAACATCTGCTAATAAGAACAATGTGTTATGAGGGGGATCTTCACGATGGATGTGAGAGGCGGGGGAGAAGGGCTAGAGCTGGAGCGACGTCCACAAGGAAGGACTCGGGACCGGCGAATGCGTGGAGTGAGCACTGGCCTTACCTTAGAGCGAGGGAAGCCTGCCAGGTGCTGCAGGTAAAATTCTCAGAAAGTCATACTGAAAGAAGCCCAAGTCTGGATCACTCTGGATTGTCTGATCTAATCACAAGGGGAGCCGAGCTTAAGTCAGAACATCACATAGATCAGAGCACTAATATTTGACCATATATGCCAAATAATTGTCCTTTGCCTCAGATCTACCCTTCTTGTGATATTTTTGGGCTAACATTAAAGCCACAATCATAAACAGTGGAGTGGCTGGCTCAGGAGTGAGCAGAGAGACTGCATAAGATAAGCCCCGCACCTCCCACAACATGCAAAATATCGAGGGTTAGGAACAGCTTTGAGAGATATTGTTACCATCTCAGCAGAATCTCACCAGAGTCCCCCATCTACTGCCAGTATGCATGAACAGGAAGTAAGGTGGAATGGATGCTAGAATCTCTTTTTCTCATATCATTTAAGGGGCAATGATACTGCAGCAGAAAGACCACGGAAGGCTTGAGTCTGAGACTCCTCCGCCCCAGCCGCTTATTACCTGTGTGACTTCAGTCAAGCTAATTAACTTCCCTGAGCCCGAATCGCTCAAACACTGGGGTTAGTGATACCCATATCACCAGTTTTCAGCAGCAAATGAGGGGACATCACTAAAAACAGTTTGTAAAATATTCCATAGTTACCCACACAACCTGGCTTTAGCGGTCTAGTTTTGCTTTACAGGGTTTTTTTTTTCTTTTTGTGAAACTTTGTTTATTTTTGTTTTTTAATTTTTACAGTGTTGTATTGGCTTCTGTCACACAGCAGTGTGAATGAGCCACAGCTACACACATACCCCCTCCCTCTTGAGTCTCACGCTCTGCCCTCTTCGCACACATCTAGGGCATCACAGAGGGCCAGGCCGGGCTCCCTGTGCTGCACAGCAACTTCTCAGCAGCGATCCACTTAACACATGATAGTGTATACACACATGACAGTGCATATATGCCGATGTTACTTTCGCTAGTCATCCCACTCTCTCCCTCCCGCGCTGTATCCTCAAGTCCATTCTCGACATCTGCATCTCCATTTCTGCCCTGCAAATAAGTTCATCAGTACTGTTTTCTAGATTCCATATATATGTGTTAATATATGATATTTGTTTTTCTCTTTTTTGACTTACTTCACTCTGCATACAGGCTCTAGGCTCATCCACCTCAATAGAATTGACTCAAATTCATTCTTTTTTTTTTTAATTTGAAAGCTATTGTAAAGACCCTATGACAAGCAACAAGAATCCCCAAAAGGGGAGCCAAAGTCAAATAACAGGAGAGGATGGTGAGAAGTCACCAACAGCTCAGGTATGTGGCCTCTTCAACAATCTGGACTCATTAACGCACCCCTGGCTGAACCACCAAAGGCTCACCAAGAGCCAGCCAGAGACGGATGCCCGGTTTCACCACTCACTTCCAGGACCTCCTTCAGCACATTTCAGCCCCTTCAAAGGGTGTGAGGTGCTGAAAAGGGGCCGAGACGCTGAATCTGGACTCTCAGTTTGGAGACGGACTCCAGAGGGTATCACCCACCCCAGTGCTGAGAGCAGGGCTACGCAGGAGTAGCCAGATAACAGCTAGCTTCTCAATGGCCTGTGTGTACAGCTCTGCATTTCCATCCCCACGCTAGAGACCACCAGGTCAGGGCTTAGCAAACTACCAGAATAAATGTTGGAGAAGGCGATGGCAACCCACTCCAGTACTCTCGCCTGGAAAATCCCATGGACGGAGGAGCCTGGTAGGCTGCAGTCCATGGGGTCGCAAAGAGTTGGATATGACTGAGCGACTTCACTTTCACTTTTCACTTTCACACATTGGAGAAGAAAATGGCAACCCACTCCAGTGTTCTTGCCTGGAGAATCCCAGGGACGGGGGAGCCTGGTGGGCTGCTGTCTATGGGGTCGCACAGAGTCGGACACGACTGAAGCGACTTAGCAGCAGCAGCAGCAGAATAAATGTGGGAGCTGCCCCTGTACCAAAGGACATTAGGATTTCAGCCCCACTAGACACATCCCTGGGTAACTCTTCAGATCAGCACTGACCTCTGTGCAATGATATAAATGTCCTGTATCTGTCTGTCCAATGTGGTAGTCGTGAGTCAATTTTACATGCTCCTGGAGAAAGAGCATGAAGGTGCTTGAAGGTGGGCAAAAGCAGAGATGTGAAGACCCTGTTGTGTTCTTATGCACAGCCTCACTCTATGCTGCAAATACACAGCGTGGCTTCTGTCCTCTCAGCAAACTTTCCCAGCCGCTAAGGGTCAGCGCAAGCCTCATCTCATACCTGCCCCCAGGAAGTCACCCTCGCCCATTTGGCTCTCTCTGTGGCTCTTGTGGGTACACTGAGAATGAGAGCCTCAGAAGGCCACAGAAGACGCAGGAAGCCCACAGCTGGGGACAGCCGAGGAGGCATTTTCCAAAGACACGATGACGTAAAGAGAACCTTAAATAACGAGTTTCAGAGTCAGGCATGTCAAATGGGGACTCTAGAGTGAGTGCAGGTGCAGAGACAAAAAGCTCCAGGTGAGGGAAACAGGTAGAGCGTAGACTAGCTTACCATGCTGCTGCTGCCACTAAGTCGCTTCAGTCGTGTTCGACTCTGTGTGACCCCATAGACGGCAGCGCACCAGGCTCCCCCGTCCCCGGGATTCTCCAGGCAAGAACACTGGAGTGGGTTGCCACTTCCTTCTCCAATGTGTGAGAGTGAAAAGTGAAAGTGAAGTCGTTCAGTCGTGTCCGAGACTCTCAGCGACCCCATGGACTGCAGCCTATCAGGCTCCTCCATCCGTGGGATTTTCCAGGCATGAGTACTGGAGTGGGTTGCCATTGCCTTCTCCCTAGCTTACCATATGACCCTGAAATTCCATTGTTGGGCATCCATCTGGAGAAAAACATGATCTGAAAGGACAGATGCACCCCAATGTTCACTGCAGCACCGTTTACAACAGCCAAAACAAGTCACCGAAATACCCATTGACAGAGGATGGATAAAGAAGATGTGGTACATGTATACAGCACACTGTCACTCAGGCATAGAAAAGAATGAAGTAAGGCCATCTGCAGCGACGCGGACGGACCAGAGACGCTCACACTGAGTGACGCAAGCCACAGGAGGAGAAATTTCATGTCACGTTCTTTATATGTGGAATCTACAAAGAAATGATACAAATGAACTCACAAAATAGTAATAGCTTCACAGACCTAGAGAATGAACTTATGGTTGCCAGGGGGACGGATGGAGGGAAGGAATAGTTAGGGATCTGGGGAAGACATGTACACAATGCTAAATTTTAAATGGATAACCACCAGGGACCTAATGTATAGCACATGGAACTCTGCTCAGTGTGGCGCTTGGAGGGGAGAATGGATACATGTGTATGTCTGGCTGAGTCCCCTTGCTGTCCACCTGAAACTATCACAACATTGTTAATCAGTTATACTCCAATATAAAATTTAAAAATTAATTTAAAAAAGAAAGTAGCTTGATTGCTCCCTGCTTGGCACAGAGGAGCATTAAGAGATAAAATAGGAAAGGTGCCTTTCGTGCCAGATGTGAGGCTGTCTTGAGCCAGATGGAGGGGGCCTTGAATGCTAAGCAGAGTTTGACCTCTATTTCTTAGGAAATGGAGAGTCTCGACACACTTTTGAGCAGAGGCTGACAGCACTATAGGAGGAAAACTAACAGGTCATCATAGAGGACAGATGCAAAAGAATCCTGGGGAGGTGAGGACCACAGCCATCACATACCCCACACCCTTCTGTTTCCCAGTGGTGACTTCTCCCCTTCCAGCAGTTGTGAGCCCAATGACCCCTGCCTTTGCTGACAGTGGCAGAGCCCCACAGCTGACAGCATTGGTTGCCTTCCCAATGCCATGTCTCCCTCACTAAAGGGAACCCTGGCACTGCTGGGCAGCAATGTGCCACACTCCAGGGAGGAGTCACAATTGATCTAAACCAGGCAGACCAATCTCTGCCCCTTTGCCAGTGCTAACCTGGGGGGTTGCGTGTGGCCCAGTTATGGCCAAAGAGGTATAAAGGGAAGCCTGCTGGGGGCTTCAGAGAAAGATTTTCCCCTGAGGAAGCAAACAAGGAAGAAAGCTCTAGTCTCAGCCCTTCCCTTCTCACTCTGGGTCTTATCTTGAGAGGATAAGAAGCCATCTTGCAGGCACAGGGTGACAAGCAGGACAGCGAAGTCAACGCTGAGGACAGAGGGCGGGAACCCGGAGAGAGATTGGAGCCATGATGACACAGTAAAAAGGCCAGACCAACACAGAAATGCATCCCTCCCGATTTCTGGTTAATTAAAAAAAAAATCACTCTCCTGTTGATTCAAACCCCTGATCATTCGTTTTCATGTTATTTGAAGCTCAGTATCTACTAAGTTCTAATGTCACCTGGGATTTACTCCCAGAGCTGACCTGTGTTTCCTATCACATGCGGATCAAAGTCCGTGGACCCTGCAGCATAGCCCTACAGTGGCAGGCGCAGCCTTCCAAGATTATAGGAGGGGGGCAGTGGCCAAAACTGAGAAGCAAGGGTCACTAAGGCCAGTGGCTGCTGCCCACATCATAAAAAGGAAGAGAGCCACGCTTTACCCTGCTGCTGGCCAGGCAGGAACACCCGGAAAGGGAGAGGATGCACCAGGGCCCCGGCTGACCCATCAGTGACCACTCAGCTCAGCGAACGTCTCAGTGCTGTAAATCGAGTGGAAACATTCCGCCCAGCAGCTCGGCCCGGGGCGTGATGAGCTAGGTGCACGCCCTGCCAGATCCTCACTGCCTATCATGCTTTACGGACACAAAAACAAATTCCACCATATGTTAAAGTTAATTGCAAACATTTGCTGCTGAAGAGAACTCCATTTTTCAAGAGCCCACAGAGATCTGGTTACACCAGTGGCTGAAGCATCAACCAGCCTCATTGGCTCATCGGAAGAGGCGGGGCCAACGTGCGGGTGGCGACCAGAGTGTGAAGAGAGCCCTCACCCAGCCCTTCCCCGCCACCCAGCCTGTTCCCACCTCCACTGTGCTCAACAAGTGCACCCCTGGTCCAAGAATGTGCAGCCCCCCTTCCCCATCAGCACAGGCTGAGAACCACCGTGGGGGCCTTGGAAGGACTGGGATGTGGGGGCAGGAAGAGAGCATGGCAGGAAGGGGCGGAAGGACGACAGCTTGAGAAGTGTTCCCCTGTCCGGTGAGTGTTGAAATAAGAGGCACAGAGAAACCCAGAAGCCCCCAGGAGGCCCAGAGCAGTCAGGCTGGCTTGTTAGGGCTCTGCCTGGGGATATGAGTGATAGTTATTGATGGCGTGGTTCAGGAAGAGGCTAGTGAGGGTCAACCTGGGGTTGACAAGGCCCTCAGCTGAGCATGCAGCCTGGGGAAGTCCCCAAACAGCGTGCTAGCTGGGAAGAAGGCAGTACCTAAATTCCCCATGAACGTTCTTCCATGGGCCACAGAGCAGTGTTCATGAGTCCATCCCTGGCAGCAGGCAGAGGAAGCAGGAGACTCTCCACTGCACCCGCATTCCCACCTGTCCCGGGAGGAGCACTCGCGGTTTGGACTTGCACCAGCCCAGCTGGAGACACGAAGTGGGAGGGGACATGGCGCTGGCCGCTCTGGCTCAGGTGAGAGCACCCCAGCGGTGTGTGGGGAGCGTTCCGTGCACTCCCCATCTAGGCGCGTCCCAATGTGCTGTGTCTGGCTGACGGAGAACGGTTTCCGAGCAACCTCGTGGAGGGGGGGTGTGTGAAGCCGCCACCAACAGTGAATGACCCGTCACGCCTAGAGAACCGTCCCCAGGCCTTTCGAAGGGCCGGTAGCAGGGTGGCCCAGTAAGGGGCCTGAGGCACAGCCCAAGAGCACCCAGCGGTCCCTCCTAACTAACAGCAAGCTCTGGGATCCTTTGCGTCCATGCAAAGGCTATTCATCCGGCAGCTGCTGCTGCTGCTGCGAAGTCACTTCAGTCGTGTCCGACTCTGTGTGACCCCATAGACGGAAGCCCACCAGGCTATTCTGTCCCTGGGATTCTCCAGGTAAGAACACTGGAGTGGGTTGCCATTTCCTTCTCCAATGTGTGAAAGTGAAAAGTGAAAGTGAAGTCGCTCAGTCGTGTCTGACCCTTAGCGACCCCACGGACTGCAGCCTACCAGGCTCCTCCATCCATGGGATTTTCTAGGCAAGAGTACTGGAGTGGCCTGCCATTGCCTTCTCCGTTATTTGTAATAAGTATGTATTTATTAAGCACCCATTGGGTTGAGTCACTTCATGATGATTATTTGGGGTCACAAAGAGACGGACATGACTGAGCAACAACAAATGCTGATTATTACAAAACACAGGGAAGTCTAACATCTAATTAAAAGTTCAGAACATAAGCATAGGAAAAGCTTACTAACCATGCATCAGTTTAATAAGATAAGGGTGCAGGAAAACACTCAATGATGTGCTGACCACAGATCTGGCGGCTTTAGGAGAACACACAGGACCACAGAGCAACGCCACGAGACGGCACCAAGACAAGAGACAGGAAGCTCCAGTGACGTCACGCTCACTGGAGCCTCACATGTGCAAGACACTCTTCAAGGCACCAGAGGAACTCACTTATTCCTCGTCACTACACTGAGTCAGACACGACGATCATCCCCATCTTACAGATCAGGAAACATTCCCGCAGAGAGGCTACAGGAGCACAGGCCCATCCTAGCCTGCGTGTGATGTGTCCACCCTGAGTCCTGAGCCGTGCACAGCTGCCTGGGGTCCTGGAATTACTTTATCTCTCTTCTCTACTTTTCAGGTCCAATTATGGATCTGAAATTGGTCCTCTCCTGGCCATGCTCCATTCCCATTCTCAGCACCTCTACACACAAATGTGTTTGTACTCTGTCTTCATAATCTGAGAACACTTTATACATTTACTTTGGTTTATGTCACAGAACTTACAACCATCAGCTTATATCTGTCTCCCTCATTGTATTTTGTCCCTAGAAGAATAATATTCCTTTTTTTAATCCCTGGGACATAGAGAACTAGCTATGCAGAGTATTGTACGTACTTAACAACTGTTTGTCAGACTGAATTAAAATGAACTTGAATTTAACAGATTTGGGGTTTGGGTTTTCAGGGTACTGAAGTCAGGGTTTATTGCTAATTCTCTTCCAGAGCTGAGGAATGACCCACCTTCCCAGCGCTGGACTCCAGGGGTGAGTATTTACTGCGGAAATCGGAGGCGGCGGCGGGACTGATGGATGGCCGCCACCCCCCGTAAAGAGCTGTGGGGCACAGCCTCAGCCCCAGCCTCGGGGCTGCTGACCCCCTTGCAACTTTATGGTGGTGTTGCCATGGAGGTCACGGATGTAACGCGCTGTGGAGGCAGAAAAACGGGATCTCCCTAGAGGTGCAACACAGATGGGAACTCATTCACAGGCAAGAGTGAGGCGCTGAAGCGCTCCGAGCCTCCGTGTCCCTGCCTGTGGCATGGGGATGACAACACATCTCCTAAGGTCGTGGGGAGGACTTTACCAGCAATGACACAGCGCAGTGGCTGGGGCACAGTGGGCTCTCAGCGACCGACAGCAACTCCCATTTCCTTGCCTGTTTTAGGAGTTCTCACATCATTTCATCTTGTGAAAGTGAGGTTTGGGGGGTCTTATTTCAGTTTTTAATTTACACACACTAGACCAGAGTTTGTAGGAACTCTGGGGTTAAGGGTGGAAGGAACCCTATGGTTTCCCATCAACGAGGCTCTTCACTGATCAAACATATCCAGCCTGACATCTGAAATTGCCCCCAAAGAGCTACAGGACTCAACTCCTCCCAGCCTCAGTCCCAGGCTGGGCCTCCACCAGGCGTGTAATTTGCTTCTGGGTCCCCACAGTCACTTGTCTGACTTGGTTGCTAAATACACTAACAGGGGTTATTCATTAGCAAGTGTGAATAATGCCCCCTAACCAGCAGCGGTCTACGTTCTGCTGCAGAGCCCAGTGCAACTGCCTGCTAGCATTCGTGAGAAGCAGCAGTAAAAGGTTCCAAAGACACCACACTAAGCCCGACGAGCGTGAAGAGGTCCCCCCACTTGCAGGTGACACCCAACCACACTGCAATGCCTTCCCTCACATACACCCCGGCCAGAACCTCTTCTCTTCACTCAGGATCATGCCCCTGACTCACGTCCAGTTCCTCGGCAAAATCCCCTCTTTTTTAATGTATCAAATCCAGATGTCAAACACCCAGTCACCCTTGTCCAGGGAAAGAAGAGGTGCTGTGGAGGCTGATTCGTCAGTTGCTCTAGGATGGCGGGGAGGAGGCAGATGAAAGGGCAGGGAAAAGAGAGAATGAAACAGGGCAGCATCCAGGAAAGACAACTGTGCTCCTGTCCCACTGGTTTCTCGAACATTCACGGGCCAGAGTGTGTGTGTGTGTGTGTGTGTGTGTGTGTGTGTGTGTGTGTGTTCCTCCCTGTGAGTTTGAACACTAGCCCACTCAGGACAAGATCAGACCGGGGTGAGGCGAGGACTCAGCCACAACCGTGTTAAGGACCACCACTGAGGTGTTCCAAAGGGGAGCCAGAGCAGGAGTGCTGGGATGGACAGCCCGAGACGCTGGGAGGAGGGAGAGGGAGGCCGGGGACTGGGTGGGGTGGGGTCATGAGATGTCACGAGGAGAGATGAAAAGTCCAAACGACACTCCTTCAGGTCAGGTCGTTACACTGCAGCCCTGAGAATGCATCTGCTGACTCTCATCCCCAACCTTCAACTCCCCAGTCACATCTATCTTGGAAAACCCTCTCAGCCTTTTCCTGCCCATCAAGAGATCCTTAATGCTAGGACAAGCCCCTCTTTTTCCGATAACAAGAGCCAGCTGGGATTTTAAAATCAGCCCCTCGCTGATGAAGAGCTCTTGACGCATAAAAAGATTCCAGCCAGACAGCCCTGCCCAAGAGGCAGCTGCCCCTCCAACCTCACCCTCACAGTCTTTGGCAAAGCCCAGCCCCAAGTACGCAGCCTCGGGTCCCGGGAAGAATCTGCATGTGTGACCTGATGGATAACCTAAGAGGATGAACAGCCAGGGGCCCACAACCTTAAGCTCTAACCCAGAGTGAACAGAGGACTCAAAAACCTGAGGTGACAGTCACTCTCCAGATTCAGGCTGCTAAAATCACCTCAGACAATGATATTCTATACATATGCAATGAAACACACACACACACACTGTAAAGTGTGACTGGTGACAAGCTTCCTTGGTTGAAATACATTCCTCAACTCTTCGGGGAGGGGTTAGGAAAGAGTGTATACCCACGACTGAAGATGGGGGTGGAGATGGGCGCGGAGAGTACGAACGAGAATTCGAAGCTGGGAGCAGGGTGCCACAGTGCGACGGCTCTGGGACCTCGATTCCGTTGTTTCGGGCAGGAACGGGGAGCCCCCAGGAAGGGAGCTGCAGGGGCTCACTGGTGAGTGCTGCAAGTCAGGGCAGTGTGGCCAGTCTGCTGGGCTGCTGGGATCCCGAAGGCAGGGCAGAGCTGAGTGACGAGACATGGCAACGGGAGGAGGTGGGGTCAGAAAGGCTCTGTGGGTGGCACGTCTGCGCAATGAAGTTGTCTTGGCATCTGCCCGCCCTCCACTCTCTGCCAGGGCTCGTGACCAGGAGTACCAGCTTCGAGAGGGCATCTCTGCCAAATCTTCCACCCAGGAAGGGGCATTCCAGGGCCATGGCAGCATCTGGACGACTGCTGCGGGCCCACAGACAGGGCAGCCAGACGCGGGATAACATCACTCATCAGGCCTCCCTCATCCCACAGTCCCTCTCATCACAGGCAAGTGCATGTTCAGATCAGAGGCGGGTCTAACTAGGGCTGTCACTGCTCTGATGAGTACCTGAAAAACACAAGACCTCCTTTGCTCCATCAGCCCTTTGTGAGCTTCAGATTCCTGGAATCTGCCCCCTCCATTCACTGTGGCCACAGGCAGGTCTCAGCTTTCTGTTGAAAGAACCCCATCTGCACCCCATGGCACCCCACACACCTAAAATGCATCCTGCTAGGATGGCAGAGAAAGAAGGACATCTGTTATCTTTCAGGACAAGAATCCAGTTTCCTCCAATATCCAAGGGTGTAGAATTGGGCATGAGGAGGTCTATGAACCCCCAGAAATTGCATGGTTTTGTGTGTAGGTGCTTAATGTGAATTTCTAGGAATAACTACCATAGCTAATATAATGTCAGTTACCATGCCCTAGTTACTATTCCAAGAGCTTAAACCATAGCAGCTAATTTATCTCCTTATCCTCCATTTAAAGATGGGGTAAACACAGGTTCGAAGAGGCTAAGGTACCATGGTCACAGAACCAATCGATGGTAGAGCAGGGTTTCAAATCAGGACATCCAGCTCCAGAGCCCATAAAGCTACCCTGACACACTGTCTTAGCTTAAGTCACCTTCTCAGAGAGGCCCATGACCTCACCCCGCTTGCCCGTCTTAGAGGCATCTATATATCAACATCTAGTACACGGCTATGCCCCATTGAGCTTCGCATGCCGAGAATCGAGAACTGCACCCAGCACCCAGGAGACACGCGCAGGCACTCTACGGAAGAATGGACAGTGACGATCACCCAGGCCCTCCACCAGCAGCTTTCTCCCTCTTTCACAGCAATCTCTTCCTCACGTCCTCGCACCTCTCCCTGGCACCTCCATCATGCCGAGCCCTTCACCAACCCTGGGAGTGGCCCTGCCACGGGTGTTCTCACCGCCCACCTGCTTCATCCTCTCTCTGGTCCCCCCTCTTCCCCTGTACAGTCTCGCCGGACCTCACTGGCTCATAAACCTGGAGGCCAGCCCCACCACCTGGTTCAGGACTACCTCCTGGTGTGGCTGGTGCTTCCAGAGAAGGTTGCAGGACTCGACGAAATTCAGCACACAGGCCCTCAAGGGAGAGCACACATTAAAAAGCCACAGCCCGGCCAAGAGCGTTAACCAGACCAGAGCAGAGCGCCCTGCGGATGAGGCATGAGCCATCAAAAGAGGCGGCCTCCTCTCTGTCTGGGAGGGCTTCTTCTGGAATTTGGGCTAGAGGAGCTTAAACCCCACCACCAGCTGTACATCCTGTGAGCATTCAACGCATTTTCCCGTGCCACTGAGTTCCAGGCCAGAACTCAGATCCTTTCCACTGTGGGTTGCAAACTCCCCAGACCTGTCCAATCATGGCTGAAATCAGTTATCCCCTGACAGGGACTCTGCGGTCTGTGAAAAAATAAGCGGGTGTGGCCCCCATCCAGTGGGCAGAGGCCTCGCCCCTGAAAATTAGCGCCAGGGTCAGCAGGCACTGGCCGAGTCTGCGTCCTGTTCCAGCAAAGCCTTGAAGAAGCACCAGAGGGCCCAGCTCTTCGCCCTCTTTTTTATTTTTTATTTTCGCACCCTCTTCTTAATATCAGCACTAGGAAGTCTTTCCAGGGCTTATTCTCTCGTGCGCAGACTCTTGCACTGCAGGAGAATTAGAGAGATCTCAGAGAGACACTGGCATGGACTCCACCCGCAAGGCTGCCGTCCTGTGAGGGGAAGCAGTGCTGACAGTCGAGTCTTCTCTTCCCTCAACTCAAGAAGCTCAGCTGCTTCATGCCTCAGGATCTCCTTCAGTTAAATGGGATCCGCACTGCCTCTCCAGACCACTTCAGTCGCTTGAAGTCGCTAAGTACATCTAACACCCTCCAGAAGCAGGACGGGGCAAACTTATCTTCCAATTAGCATCTCTATAATAATAAAAATAATTCGCAGTATTAGTTCTGACAAATGACCACAGTTCGAGCCTATGCAGCGACGTCTCTCCACACCAATAAACATATCAACTACCCCAAAGACTCTCAAATGGGGATATGCAGGGAGGGCTTGAGTGAGGAGCCGTTTACATAACCGCTTTCTGTCCAGTGGTCCCCTCTCCCCGGGGCGGGCAAGTGCTCGTTTTACTGCCTGGCAACCAGACTGGGACTAAGCTTGCTAAAATATGAGTGTTTTTTTGGCTGGAGTACCAGAGAGCCTGCAGCCCTATGGAGAGAGAAAAATTGAACACACCAGGCCGTGGCTCCAGAAAGGGGAAGAATTAGACTTCACACCGAGCAGGCTGAACCATGGCATTCTTTAGATAATGCTTAACAAACCCCCAAACAAAGGCAGCCAACTTAGCTGCATGTTCGTAAAATGTATTCTCAGCAGATTCGGGCTTATTGAAGCACTGAGTTGCTTTGCAGCCAGGCTCCCCATCCTAAGCTTCCCGTTTTTCCGTGCTGTTCCCCTTGTCTAAATTCCTACAGATTCTGCCAATCAGAATTCCTCACTTCAGGCTCAGGGGGGCTTAGCAACCAAGGTAAATGATGGTGCTTTTAAATTTGATCCTAACCCTGAAAAACCACTGGCCCCCATCCCAAAACCCCCCACTCTGATGAGCCATCATCCAAGGCCAGTCCCCTCAGTGGTTTGCAGGATGATCACTTAGAGATGAAGGCCGTGGAGTTCTTGGATTCACCTCCACGTCTCAGCATCCCACCTCAAATGACACCTCTCACATTTATTCAGTGCTGTCAACAGGCTGTTTATGACCAGGATTGTGGAAGTTCAAACCTGAGGTTACTTTATTTTTGGTGATGCTGCCGTCAGTGTATTTTTAATTTTTTTTTTATTTTTTTTTCCGTCAGTGTATTTTTAAAGCCACAGATACCATGACTAGCATTTGTGTACCCACATAGAAAGCTAGCTTAATAAACGAGCAGGCGTTTTTTTGTGGTCCAGCCTGCTTTTTGTTGCTTCCTAGATGCGAGTGTGCGTTCTCAGTTGCGTCCGATTCTTTTCAACCCCACGGACTACATCCTGCCAGGCTTCTCTGCCCATGGGATTCTTCAGGCAAGCATATTGGAGTAAGTAACCATTTCCTCCAGGAATCTTCCTTACTGAGGGATCGAACCCGTGTCTCCTGCTTGGCTGGTGGATTCTTTACCAGACAGCCAGCTGGGAAACCGCTGATTGCTCAGTGATAAAGAATCCGCCTGGCAATGAAGGAGCCACAGGAGATATGGGTTTGATCCCTGGGTCAGGAAGATCCCCTCCAGAAGGAAACAGGAACGACTCTAGTATTCTTGCTCGGGAAATCCCGTGGACAGAGAAGCCTCATGGACTACAGTCCATGGGGTCACAAATGAGTTGGACACAACTTAGCAACTAAACAACTGCTTTTTGTTGCAGAATGTATGGGGCGAGGGAAAGAGGGCAAAAGATTGGGAAGTAGGCTTATGTATGGGATCAAACATGAATATCATCTAATTCTACTGTTACTTAGCATAGCTTTCATCTCTCCCCTCCGCCCCCTCTGGGTAATCCTATTTATCCTGTACTCAAATTCCCCAGGACTTGAGTACTGCTTGGTAGAGAACAAGAATTTAGGATCTAGAGACTAGACTCGGGTTCTTATATATGGACTATCTGCAAATTTCATGAGATCGAAGCTTTTCCTGCAGGAAAAAGTACCTCTTCATTCCAAGAGCTGGTCCTGGTGGCTAGAGCCCCACCAGCACCCCCCCTGCAAACTAACTCTGGGACCTCAGACAGGATTCTTTGTCAGGGGCCTCCTCCATAAAACAAGAGTAACACTTCTTACTCCAAGGCTTAGGGGTGAATGGGATAAGGAGCAGAAAATATCAATACTTTTAGTGCCTCGGAGAGGGATGTGTTGCCTGGGAAAAAAATGCACAAAAGTTGAAAATTATGTTTTATTCAGTGGACTTGCTGAGGCTTTAAGCCCAGAAAACAGTCTCTCAGATAACTCTGAAGGACTGCTCCAAGGAGGTAAGGGAGGGGCCTGGATACATAGGAGCTTTTGCAATTAAACCAGATATTTGGAACATCAAAAGATTATTGTTAATTAAAGAAAAAGTAGGTATCTCAAGTTAATGAATTTAGCACTCTTCCTATTTTTTTCTTTTTAATATTTACTTATTTGGCTGCACAGGGCCCCAGCTGCAGCATCTAGCATCTTGGTTCTTTGTTGCAGCGCCTGGGACCTTTTTATCTTCAGTTGTGGCAAGCAGGGTCTTTTAGTTGCAGCCCACAGCTTAACTATCTAGGGCCATCCTGAATCCCCGCAGAGTGCACAGTTAGGAACTGCTGCAGTGACTGACGGTTTGATAGCTATATCATTTGCTTACTGATTTGGCAGGTGACATTTTTCATCCACAAGTGCAAGACATGAAACTATTTAAAAATCTCCAAGACTCTCTAGTTCTTGAGTATCCTTGCATGTGGCTTCCCTGAACCCCCATCTCCACTGAAAAGTTGCAGCTGGGAAGCTATGCCCAACCCAAAAACACAAAGCAGCACCTCTAACAGTTTGTGAGCTGAAGCCTACTTGGACTGGTGACCTAAATGTTCATGGATTCAGACTGCAGACTTAAGAGGTGATCATGGCAAAAATGGAAGCCGGGAAATACATCAAGCACAGAGCTTAACAACAGAGTCCAACTCCATACCCAAGAGGCAGAAGAGACTCCAGGATTGCTAGAGGTGAGGGCCAGGAACCTTGCAGGCTGCCTGCAGATGGAGCAGAAAGCAGGCTTTTTACAGATGATGGCTACACCTGTGTATCTATGCCTTCAGGCATGCATAGGGACTGTCTGTCAGAGACCACCCTTTCAGGCTCATGAACCCACAGGCTGATAAATCCCAAATCCCCACCTCGGGCTAGTTCTCCAAACTCCACACTCATGTCCAATTGCTACATGACGTCGCCACCTGGAAATAAAACACATCTCAAACTTCACACGGCCAGGCAGAACTTCTTTCCCCCATCTGCTCCCGAAATGGTCCACATGGCAGTGAGTGGGGTTGAGGGGGCAGTCTCCATCCACCTAGGAGTCATCCTCCACACCGTGAGGTCTGAGTCAGCCAGTCCTGTGAGGCCTCTGCATCACGTCCAGAGCTCTTTTCTCTCTCACTGTCTCCACTGTTAGCTCCACGCCTTGCCCTCCTAAACTCCACCACACAGCAGCCAGGAGGACTTTCTGAACATGTAAATTAGATCTCACTCCCCTGTGGAAAACCCTCCAAGGACTCCCAAGGGATCTAGAATAAAATCCAGAATCCTTACTCTGACCGACTGAACTTCAATCCTGGCCACCAGCTCCAGCCTCCACTCTCCCCTCCTTCACTGCGCTCCAGCTTCACTGCCTTCTTTCGGGGCTCAAATAGGTCACCTTGCTCCTTACACAGGGCCTTTTCACTGACCACATTTCACTGTCCAGCACCTCCACCACCTCTGCCACCCGCTCCTCCTCTTCCTGCTCTTCTCCCCCATCACCTCCCCTTCCCTGTGTCCTCTCCCGCTTTCGTTCCCTCCTCCTCCTGCACCTGGATGCTACTTCTGGCAGTCGGATCTCAGCTCCAACAGGCCCCCGAATCACCCAGCCTAAGATACCCACCTGCTCAGCTTCTACACCATCCTACATAGCACGGCTTTTCTTACTTGCATCTTTATTCCTGGTTTGTCTCCTCTAACTCTAATGTAATTCAATGAACAGAGACATCACAGCTGAATGGCTAGAACAGAGTCTGGCATGTTGCAGGGTCTCAAAACATTTTCCATTGTAGGGCTCTTCTAACCAATAAAATACATGCAAACACAACCTCATGGTCACAGGTATTTAGGTAGGATTTTTCTCATCATTCTCATTGTCCACAAGATATTACACATGACAAGCCTGCTCTTACTTTATATCTAATATCTTTTTGTTGCCATGAGGCAGAAGAAAGAAAATGCTGAATAGTCATTGCCTAGATTGGCAAGAAGTAAGGAAAAGATGCAATTTACTCCCCCTCACCCCAACCTCCATTGTGACAAACTACCTCTGTCATCCATTTGAACACCAGCAGTTAAGAAGCAGTTTTAAGAGCCAAAGACCTAAGTCTGAATCTGAACCTCGGCCACTCACGACACAGGGGACGCCGAGTACTCCACGCTCGCTCTGGCCTTTGTCTCCCATCCAGCGGATGACCGTGCCACCAGCCCTGCCCACCTGAAAACGGTTGTAATAAGGAACAGCGAAGTATATAAAATCACTCTGCACATTATAAAGTGTAAGCTACAAATGTAGGGACTGTTGCCCATTATTGAGATAAATGGAATTTTCAGTGACTGCAGATCTACCTGATTGTTGATTTCATTTGATAGCATTGATCACCTTGGCTCAGTATGTTTGTGTGTATGTGTCTGTGTATGTTGGGTCGGAAAAAGAGCTAAAGAAGGGCTGCGAACAATGAATTTTAAAGAACGCAACCCAACAACAAACACCGAAAGCACATTCTGGGAGTCAGAGCTAATATTACCAGCGAGTGAGCCGGCAGGCAGCGGAGGTCAGAGTTAATTACAGCCGGCGGCATTTTACATGGTGCCTACCCAGGCCGCCTCCGCTGGGAACACCACATTGTAAATCCGAGCTGGCTGATATTAGTGAGCACTGATTAGAATATGCCCACAGGGCCTCTTAAACTTTCCTCCTCTTCTAAAGCGTTTGTTTTCAGCAAGATTTATAGGCACTTCTGCTGAGGGTGAGCAGGTCTGCCAACACGGAAGTCCTTCCCTTTACAAGGCCTCAGCTGCACAGAGCTTGCCTGAGCACTGGGTGCGAAGCAAAGCAAGTTCCATCTGGGTGACCTTCCTGCCCACAGAGAAGAGCGTGTGGGAGCCTCGCATGAAGTATTCAGATTTCCACCCAGCTGGCAATGGCCCCCAGAACTAGAACCACTGATGGGGATAAACACCAGTGTCATTTAGGAGAACCAGAGGGTCTTCGCCTCTCCATGTGTGCAATGGGTGACAGGAAAAATGGATGTTGCCTTTGCCAGGCTCTGAGAGGTAAGAAGTGTTTGATATTTATAAGAATGCCCTTTAAAACTCAACACACACTCAGACTACTCTTAAGAAGAATAGGTGTGTTTTCCAGGTTTACATGTTCATATGGGACGCACAACAGGATCTCTGGTCAGGATCCAGGGATCCAGGGAGGAAAGTGAAAGGATTCTCATCTCACTTCACAGTTACAGCCCATCCCACCTCTGGAAGGAAATCCTCGGAGAAGGAAGTTCTGCAGGAACTCCATTCCCTACTTAGTGCCCAAGATGGGTGAGTCTGCACCTGTGGGATGAGCTTCCTCTGTAAAATGAGATGTGGAGGAGATGGGGCATTACATTCCTTCCAGTCTAATCACTACAACCCTACAATTCTCCTTGTCCCCTCCCATGACACCCACAAAACCAGGGACCATTCTGAAAAGAAGTCAGGGACAGCTCTGAGATGCTGCAAGTCTTTTCTGAGTCTCAGGGCTGCTAGGAAGGACAGTCTTCTTGCCCAGAAGGCAAGAGAAGGTTGACATCTCCAGGGTGAATGCACGCTTACAGGTTTCCCTGTGAAGGATTAGCCCACGAGAACCAGCTGCTTGCCATCTCCACCAAGAACTAAACGAAAGGAAGCAGGCTCTGCCCGATGGGCTGGGTTTAGGCTAAAGTAGGGAAGCATTCCTAGCCATGATGGGTAGTGAAACGCAGCAACCGGTTACTAAGAAGCATCATAGGCCTCTTTCCCAAACTCCTTCTCTGGCATGATGGGCCCTTGTCTGTGCGATGTGGCTCAGTTGCCTGGGAATGGAAGCAGGAGGAAGGGCAGGGGCTTTACAATACGATAGCCCACTTTTGCCAGACATGAGATGCTCCCTGGAGGAGGACAGGGTGTGGACTCCCTGTTATTAATTAGAAAAATGACAGTAAAAAAAACCCAAACAAAGAAAACAACCCAGGGCTTATCTAGACTCAAAGGCTGAGTCCAAGAAGGGGCAAGACCCCTGAGCAGTCACTGTGCAGATGGAGGTGGAGTTGGCAGCAAGGCTGCTATCTCAAGTCCAACGGGTGGAGGTTCAAGTCCAGAGGGCTGGGTTGACTGCATCCATCTCCATTTGCACTATCTCTGTGACTGTGGACAAACTACCTAAAATCCCTGAACTTTAATTCCCTCATGTATAAATAATCAATAATTATCATAATTGATTTCAAATTTCATCCGTAATTTCCACCTTGGAAGGTTCTTGTATCAGATAACTTATGTAAGAGCACCTGTTATAAGCACACTCAGCAAATGTGTAAGTGGCAGGCTTCTTTTCCTCCTGGCAGGCTCTGGATCTGTGCAGGAACTGACCCCATTGACCTCAGAGGTCTCACCAGAAAGACAGAAGCCAAGGAAGAGCCAGAGAGGGTCAAGCTGACAGTCCCTTTGCCTCATTTCACGATGGACCCTCAAAAGGTCTAAATTACCTTAACTATCTTTTTCATCTTAACCATGTTTAAGTGCACAGTTCACTGGTATTAAACACGGTCATTGCGCAACATCAACAACCATCTACCTTCAGAATTTTTGTTGTCTTTTGGAACTGTAACTTATGCCCTTAAGCAGTGATTCCCCATTTCCCTCTTTCCTCAGCTCGGTCAGCCATCATTCTACTTGACTACTCTAGGTACCTCGTTTTAGTAAAATCACAGCATTTATCTGTTTGTGGCTGGCTTATTTCACTTATATAATATTGTCAAGGTTCACCCTATTAGTCTAGAGTCATGCTGTAGCATGTCTTACAATTTTCTCCCTTTTTAAAGATGAGTTAATACTTCATTGTACACACACTCACACACATACACACTATGTTTTGCTTCTGCATTCATCCATTGATGAATAACTGAGATGCTTTCACTTTTTCAGTTATGAAAAGTTTTGTATCCGTGTAGGAAATTATTAGTTCCTAGACACAGTCCGTGGGGTCGCTAAGGGTCGGACATGACTGAGCGACTTCGCTTTCACTTTTCACTTTCACACATTGGAGAAGGAGATGGCAACCCACTCCAGTGTTCTTGCCTGGAGAATCCCAGGGACGGGGGAGCCTGGTGGGCTGCTGTCTATGGGGTCACACAGAGTCGGACACGACTGAAGTGACTTAGCAGCAGCAGCAACCCCAACTCTGTGTGCCTGGGCAATGAAAACACACAGCTTCAGAAACCAGAATCTGAGGACTCCCCACCTGGCTTTGTCTTGATCAAATTCCCTTAACCTCTCTGTGCCTCAGTTTCCCCTGACTCAGTAAAGATGGCACAAGAGTATCCAGAGTGGAGGGCAGAGTACCCACCATGTACCAGGCACCAAACTTAACGCTTTCCATACTGTCCTTGAATCCTCAAAAAGCTTGCAAGTTTATTAGTACTGAGTCATTTCGCAGATGAGGACACTGAGGTTTGGAAAAGTACACTGCCTGAGATTACATAGATCGGGTGTGGCACCAGGATTCAAATTCAACCTATCCAGCTCTGAAGACAAGTCCTTTTGCATTTTTAAGATACCTCTAAGAGGTGTTCTGAGTATCTGCAAAATTGTGTCTAGAAAGAATTAGGGGAAAGTAAATGATAATATCACACTCTAAAGAATGTTTGACTCTGGAAGTGAATCAACAGTTCTTGAATAGCGCAGAGTCCAAGGTGTATCTACCTAAATCCTCACCCCATCCCATTACCCAGCTCGGTTGAAATCCAGGAGAAAAATGCAATGGGAATTAACAGTAAGACTAGGTTAATAGGAAAAATAAATCAATAATGTCCCACTGTATTCGTCTTGATAATAGGAAGCATAGGAACTTTACAAATGCAAACTACTAATATTGTTTAAATGGTCTCGTATCTATGCCGAGCCAGCTGCCTCAGGTAGTGTGGGTCGGGCTGCCTTCCATAAAATCCATCTGATCCAGCCTGATTTATTAGACCCTAGAGATGGTTCTGCTGGCAGAATATGATCAGTGACTTAAGAAATCCTCTTCACACACAAAAGAATCTACTTCTCTCTGGGGCTTGAAGCACTGAACTCCTTCTCACTCCACTCCCAGTAGGTACATTAGAGCATGGACTACACCCCTCCTTAAAGAGAGAAGCCCAGATTCAAAAAGTAATTTGCCAAAAAGGAGGCAGTGACAAGATTAGGCTGGAACTGGGCCCTCAGCATGGGTTTCATCTGTGAACGCTTTTGTTTCTTTGTGTTCTAGAGGTCTGGGAGACTCCAGTTATTTGTCCTGGAAGGGTGAATCTGGGTCTTTCCACCCAGATCACCCATCCCAAACTTCTAGTGGCTAACAGTATTGTTTCATTCAACTCCCAGGCAACATTTCCTACAAGGGCCATACCTGCCTTAAAAATACAAGAGTATTTTTAAAAATACAAGTCTTAAGAATAAAAGGGTCTTGTTGAGGATTACTCTATTCCCAACAAACCTATAAAAAGTCAATTAGGGAAAAGTTATCCATGTTCTTGGTTTTGCTAAACAATAACAAACAAATAATAACAACAAATCAACTGGCCACTATATTCCTTAAAAACTCTTTTATTTCAAATATCTGATGTACAGCCAATTTCCCAAGGATGCTATTATTGTGTCAATCGAGGTCCGCCTGTCCTAAGAATGAACTCCCAGCCAGGGTCCCTTGTTTGGTTGTATAGCCATAGAGCCAGACTGAGTTATTCATTAACTCCCTGTATGAAAACTGAATAATAAAACTGAAGTGTGTTAAACAAATCCAGATGAGGGGGTTTAAATCACCTCCAAGTCACTAGGCTTAAAACCGCTGTCATTTCCCCTGGAACAAACACGCTCTACCTTGCTCTAGCACCATGTTATTAAGTGGAGATAACAATATTTATGCCCACCCCAGGGGGGCCTGGATGGACAGCTCCCCCGGGCCGGACCAGCAGAGAGGAAGAGCTGACAGGAGCAGAGGAAACGAGTATGTGGCCCCCGAATCCTCTTCCAGCTCTGTGACTCCAAAATCTGTGCAGAGATGAAGGGCAGAACGGTGTCTGGGGATTAGCAGTGCCTGTCCTGTGTGAGAGCCAGAGACGTGTCTGTGACTAGTCGTGGGAGTCGAAGCTTTCGCCCCGCTGTAACAACCACTTAGCTCTTATTTCTCCCCAGGGATTTATGTGTGAGCTAACAGCAGGCAGCTGCCACCGGGAACTGCAAGGCAACGGGACGCCTGCAAGAGGAAAAGCCCTCCTGGGCCGCTCCTGCAAGCAGCCACGATGCGGTTCAAGATTCCAGCTCTGGTGGGACCCCGTGTCTCCTAGGTTACAGCTGAGGACTGTGTTTTCCTTTATTACAACAGAAAATGTGTGTTCTCCAGGGACTGTTCAAACATCTGTATGAGGTATACCATGTGTGCGTGTGTGTGCACTCATACACGCTCAGGCAGCAGCAGCAATCATGACCCAGCTCTTCAAATAACCTCTCCAGATACTTAAAATTCACGGGGCCTTATTACTGGCCCAGCAGCCAGTCTACTACAGATGTGCAGTGGTGCAGTCTCAGAACTCTAATTAAAATAGAGGAAGTGATCTCCTCCTCAAATTTCCTTTAGCTTAAACTCCATAAAAATCACTAGGTAATATCCAATTGGCAGAGCAAATCATAGGAGCTGGCAGCTGGGCTGAGTGGACAGAGCAAACAGACTTCTGGCCCCCCATGGGAGGTGCCTTTGGGAACACCCATGCCAGAGCCTCCAGCCTCCTTGCCCTTGCCTGCATCTAATCTTTTGTGGTAATATTTATGAAGTTATGATTACGCGTCCATCTGGAGTTAGACAGGGGAGGGCTATTGTGTGTTGTTAGTCACTCAGTCATGTCGGACTCTTTGTGACCTCATGGACTATATAGCCTGCCAGGCCCCTCTGACCATGGAATTCTTCAGGCAAGAATACTGAAGTGGTAGTCATTCCCTTTTCTAAGGGATCTTCTTCACCCAGGGATCGAACCCGGGCCTTCCCTCATTGCAGGTAGAGTATTTACCATCTGAACCACGACCTTAAACACCATAGACCCAAGTAAAGCAACTCAGAAAAAGAAAAACAGGTATCATGTATGAACTCATACATGTGGACCCTAGAAATAATGACACTGATGCAGCTGTCTCAGGGTGGGAACAGAGGAGCAGCCATCGAGCCCGGCCTCGTGGACACAGGGTGAGGGAGGGGGGACAGATGAGCTGAGAGCAGCGCTGACACACGCCCACTGCCACGCGTGAGACAGACAGCTAGTGGGAGCTGCTGGGTGGAACAGGGAGCTCTGCGATGACCTAGGGCGGGGACGGCAGGAGAGGCAGGCTCACACGGGAGAGATGCATGTGTGCACATGGCTGATGCACACTGTTGAACAGCAGAAGCTAACACAGCACTATAAAGCGGTTGTTGTTGTTCACCGAGTCACGTCTGACTCTTCGAGACCCCAGGGACTGTAGTACGCCAGGCTCCCCTCACCATCTCCCGGAGTTTGCCCAAGTTCATGTCCATTGAATTGGTGATGCCAGCAGTCCTGATATTCACACAAGCAAAGTGGCACTGTGGGTCAAGTTGCCCCTGGAGTGGGATCCTGCGGCCAGTGAGCACGCCAACCATGTTTGGGGCCACTGGTCACCCAACCTTGGGCAGAGTCAGATGCAGAGTGCCCAAGGAACTGACTTGGGATGGATCTGAAATTGCTTCTGAATAACTGTCACTGTCTCCCTGGCCTCAGAGCTCACCAACCTCTTTTCCTATCACTAATTTTATGTGGTTCAATATCTAAGAGTGTTCCTGTTTCCAGTGTCCAGAATGTCAGGACCGACAAGCCATGCGAATACCATTAGGCACACACAATCATAGCTTACTGCTTAGGTTGGTGACATGCCGCATGGTACAAGCCGTGCTGAGTGACAGTCAGAGGACTGAACCTGGGTGGAGGACCCGTCACTCTGCATTATCTAAATTCTCCTCAGCCTTGTAGTTCATCTGAAAAAAGAGGACAGCACCTACCCTGCCTGCCTCGCAGGGCTGTGGTAGGGACTCAATTTGATAGGGGTACTTTGCAGATTCAAAGCCTCTCTTAATAGTCATCACAAGGATCAGCCAGCTTCTAGGAAGAGCCTGGTCTCAGCCATTTCAACCCTGGCTGTAGATTAGAATCACTTGAGGAGCTTCTTGAACCTGGAAGTTCCCTGGTGGTCGGTCCAATGGCTAAGACTCTGCACTCCCAATGCAGGGAGCCAGGGATCCCTCAGAGAACTAGACCCCACCTGCTGGAACTAAGAGACTGCATGCCACGACTCAGGATCCCACACACTGCAACAAAGACCGAAGACCCCACGTTCCACAACAAAGACCAATTTAAAAAACAAAAAAAGTACAAGCTCTGCCTGAAGAAGAGCTCTTTAGGAAAAAAACAAACAGATCATGGCCCCATGGCCAGAGATTCCAATTTAATTTTTCTAATATGCAACTGGGGCTTCCCTAGTGGCTCAGGGGTAAAGAATTCACCTGCCAATACAGGAGACAAGGGTTAGCTCCCTGGGTCAGGAAGATCCCTTAGAAAAGGAAATGGCAACCCACTCCAGTATGCTTGCCTGGGAAATCCCATGGAAGAGGAACCTGGTGGGTTATAGTCCCTGGGGTCTCAAAAGATTTGGACATGACTTAGCAACTAAACAACAACAAATGTGCAATTGGGGGTGAAAGCCACCAGGCTGGTGGAATGGAAACTGAAGTAGTTGACAGACTTGGGTCTCCCTTGCCATAAAAATGTACAGTACATCGATCAGGTATATCAAGCCCTCAGTTTATATATCAGTTAGATGGGCACCCTGACACCTGCATGTAGCTTCCCTATTCGTTTCAATGATGCTTACTGGATACCTACTATACTCATTTCCTACGGCCACTGCAACAAAGTCACACAAACGTGTCGGTTTAAAACAGTAGAAATTTATTCTCACATAGTTCTGGAGGCTGGAAGTTCATGAGGCTGAAATGAAGGTGTCAGAAGAGCCAGCTCCCTCCAGAGACTCAAGGGAAAAGGATTCTTCCAGCTTCTACTGACATTCCTTGGTTTATGACTGCATTACTCCAACCTCTGCCTCTGTCTTCACATCAACTTTGTGTGTGTATGGGTGGGTGGGTGGGGGGTGTGAGTGTGAGTGATCTCTTTGTCTCTTTCTCATAAGGACACTAGTCATGGCATTTGGAGCCCATTTAAATGCAGGTAATCTCCTCATTTCAGATCCTTATCTTAATCACATGGAGAAAATGAACCTTTCCTCAAATAAGACCACACTGACAAGTTGCAGGGATTAGGACCTGATATCTTTGTGGGGACATCTTCAGCCCTCTAAACCTACTATAGTCAGATGCTGTGCTAAGTACTGAGAATACAGCAGGTAACAAGAGCCTTTTAAAGGGGTGTTAAGAGTTACAGATTCTGAGATCTGAAAGACAGAGCAGTGATTCTCAAAGTGTGGTCCCCAGCCCACCAGCATCACCTGGGAACTTATTTAAAAAGCCACAATCTTGCTCTTTCTTCTCTTCTGAGTCAGAAACTCAGGGTGAAATCCAGCAATCTATGTTTTACCAAGCCTGCTTTAATCATGTGATTCTGACGCACTATAATGCCTGAGAACCACTGGACTAGAGATTATGGAGTTCCTATAGTCTAGACTTCTTTTTCAAATATCTCTGCTAAATTTATAACCAGCTGCTGCTTACATACCACCACTTTATATAACTGGCCATTTCATTGCTCACAGTTGAAACAGTGAGAAATGGTTTCAAGTTACTAACACAAGATCTAAGAATTGTTATTACTGTTCCCTACACACTCCACATATTGCCAATACACCCCACCTTAGCAATAACTCCAATCTGCACAGCCCAGAGCCTGAGTAACTCAGCAGCCAGCTAGTGCTGAATGCCAACCTCCGGTCAACAGTGCTATCCAAGACACCGGAGAGGGCAAAAAGGGATATAATGCAGCGGTGGTGGCTTTAAGGATGTGACTGTCAGAATGGAGAAACTGATCGAAGGCACACTTCGCACACAAGTAAAGCGGCAGCAGATTTCTGCCCCTCACTGAGAAATGAAGAGGGTTAAAGCAGGCTTGGTAAAAATGGATTGCTGGACTTCACCCTGAGATGAAGAGGAGGGTTCAAGGCCCAGGCTTGCCTCCTTCCACATATGTGACTTACCAGCTGACTGAATTTGGAGCCATCACTCAGCTAGAAAATGAGGCAAGTGAACTGGACAGTGTCTAACCATCTAACCATGCCTTGTAGTGGGGCCAAGAGTGCTCCTCTCATTACCTTATTATTATTAACAAATAATGATGATGTCTAATCCTGAATAGAACTTGCAGCCAGTGCCATCTTAAACATTTTGGTCCTAATTTCAACCCTACGAGGTCGGTTCTGTCATCATCCCTCTTTTATACGTGAGGAACTGGTTAGAGAGGAGAAATAATTTTCCCAATATCACATGGTTAGAGTTGGGATTTGAACCTATACTCTTTTTCTTTCCCTTTTTAAAAAAAAAATATATATTTTTAATTGAAGTATAGTTGCTTTCGGAGAAGGTAATGGCACCCCACTCCAGTACTCTTGCCTGGAAAATCCCATGGACAAAGGAGCCTGGTAGGCTGCAGCCCATGGGGTCGCTAAGAGTCGGACACAACTAAGTGACTGCGCTTTCACTTTTCACTTTCATGCACTGGAGAAGGAAATGGCAACCCACTCCAGTGTTCTTGCCTGGAGAATCCCAGGGACGGGGGAGCCTGGTGGACTGCCGTCTATAGGGTTGCACAGAGTCAGACACGACTGAAGCGAGTTAGCAGCAGCATAATTGATTTACAGCATTTTGTTGTTTTCTGTCAAACCTCCACATGAATCAGCCATAGGTTAGGGTTGAACCTGTACTCAACTCTGCTGTCTGGCTGCTCACAGTATTCTAAGATGGTCCTCAAAAAGGCAGTCAACACTTACTTTTGGCTTTGAAAGACAGCCAACATAAACCAACTCTAAAAAGGAGGATTTGGCATCATGGTTCTGCAGGATTCTGGAGGGCTTCTCTTTTTTTAAACAAGTGAATCAAAATGAGCACGGCGACTGGGAACCCCTCCTTCACAGCAGCTTCCCATCACACCTGCCCATTCTGGAAACACTGTTTTCACTTTTAAAGCTCTGAGAACCACACTGAGAGGTCTGTGTTAAAAGCTGGAGGCCCATCCCAGGGCTAGGATTTATTTTTATACACCAAATAGCAGAGAAGGAAGAAGAAGACAGGCTAGACAGGCAAGGTGATTCTAAGGCCCGTTCAGAGCAAAGCCAGCAGCCTCTCGCCTGGAAGGCCACCTGTGCAGCAGAAGCGCCCAGACTGTGGCCTCAGTGCACACCTACCAGAGAACAGGACTATTGATCCGTACAGTAAAACACACAGTGAGGAGAATTATCTCCCTTTATTTCTTCTAGATATATAATTATTTATTTGTTCATTCCCTCAAAATGTGTGCAAAGTGCAGAGTGCTGGGTTTCAGGGATGAACAAGAACCAGGGAGCTCCGAAAAGTAAATACAGCAGGGATATAGGTGACCCTCTAATGGCCTGGCGTCGGGGTTTACACCCTCTCCACACTCATTGTTACTATCAAAAACACATACTGAGTCAGAGCTACATGCAACACCTTGACCCAGAAGCCCTTGGGGAAACAAGGGCTTAAAGAGTCCATTTAACCAGAGTTCCAATTAACCAATTTCTACTGAGTTCTATTTTTCACGGGCCATACAGACAGTGCACAATTAATGTTGGATTAGTGTGCAGGAGTCTAAAAGAACTTTACACTCGATATGTGGTCCTCAAAACAACCCTCTGCTAGGAGGCATGATTACTTGTACAAGTCACATCACCGTCTCTCCCCTAGATGTCTCATCTGTTAAATAAGAGATGTGGGCTAAAGATCACTAAAACCTTTTCCAGTTCTAAAAGGCTATGATTCTCAAATTACAACTAAGGCTCAGAGGAAATGACCTAAAGAATGGTACACACCCAATAATGATCATCAATGACTGCTGAGCATGTGCTATGGCTGGACACTAAGCTAAGTGCCATACAAGGGCTTTCTTGCTGGTCCTCACCACAGTTTTGCAAGTGAAATGGGCACTAATGTTAGACCCCTACTCTATAAGTGAGGAAACTGCCAGAGTGCTTACATACCCAGTGCAAGGTAACACAGCCTCAAGCAGAGGCCCCAAGAGAAAACACAATCAAGTCTGAACATAATAACCAAGTCTCTGCACACTACACTATAGTGGCCATAATGCCACAGAACACAAACCTAGATCTTCTAGTTACAAACCCAGGCTCTTTCAGCTGAACTTGGCAACCCCCTTGGTATTTTTGGGTGGGTACGACACCAACTGTAGCACTAACTGTGTAGGGCTTGAGAGTAAATTACAAGTAGAGAGTCAGTACACTTGGAGTCTGTCATGCAGAGTGAAGAAGTCAGAAAGGGAAACAGTGTATATTGACGCATATATGTGGAGTCTAGGGGAATGGTACAGATGAACTGATTTGCAAAGGAGCAATAGAGACGCAGATGTTGAGAACAAACATACAGATACCAAGGGGGACAGCGGGGTCGGGAGGAACTGGGAGACTGGGGTTGACAGACATGCGCTGCTATGTGTGAAACAGGTAACTAATGAGCGCTGACTGCACAGCACAGGGGACTCTGCCCAGCACTCTGTGGCGGCCTCAACAGGAAGGAAGCCCAAACAATAGGGGATATGTGTGTAGCATTCACTTTGGGGCACAGCAGAAACTAACACGACATTGTAAAGCAACAGCATCCCAATTGTTTAAAAAGCCAGTACAACTAGTGATAACTTAATGACCAGCCTCAAAGGTGTGACGCTCAGCGGTGGTCCTGGCAGTCAGGGTTGACCAACATGCAGGGCAGCAAGCACCCTTAGCTCCTGCTGGCAGTAGTGTATAAAGCATTTAGACCAGTGATGGCCCTTCTGCACTCTAACCTGAGTAAATGTCTTCACTTTTGACCCTTCAGCAGTTAAGTCCTTGAGTATCTAATAAAAGATATGATCCTTCTCCCCTCAAAAATCAAATGCCCATGAATGTTTGCACGCAATTACAGAGGATGCATGGATGTCAATCGGAAACCTATCTGGACTTTCAGCTCTGAATCCCTGAAGAGAAAAAAGAAACCAATCATGTCCAACACCTGGATAATACGGTACATAAATTCAGCCTAGTAGGCAGTCGTTTAAACAATGTTGGAAATGTGAAAGAACTTTCAATGACATGGGAAAGTGTTCACAATAAACTGTCAAATGTGAAAGCAGACTCTAAAATAATATGTTATAATATGATCCCTACAAAAACACATAGGCAGAAGGAAAAAGGAACCAAGGGAGATGGGAAGCTAGAATCCAAACATTAACAGCGATTTCAAGATAGTGAGATGATAGATGATTTTCGTTCCTTCTTTATGGTGTTTTATGTGTTCCAAGTTCTTTACAATAGATATGAAGCCCTTTTACAATAAGATACAATGATTTTCTAAAAAGAATAATCTAATGATATTACCTAAACAAGCTTGATGTTTCATTTTTTCCCCACTACCAGATAAAATCTCCCAGGCCTCCTAAGGACAAGCACATCCATGTCAGAACCAAAATCAGAAGTCAATCTGAGAACTTAGTTTCTGCTTCTCTATTCTTTGGCCACTGAATAAAGCTTGTGCTGTGTTGAAAAAAAAAAAAAATCAGTGGATAATATTAAATTCCACCTACTTGTATGTAAAAATGGAGATTCTTTTCTCCTGGAGAGAGTGGGAAACACTGGATATTGAACCTGGAAATGGAAAGACAAGCAGCCCCAGCTCTTTAAGGCAAGGACTCTTCTAGTGACAGCTCTCAGGTACAAGCCCAGGCAAGACTCCCTCCCCAGAGGCAGATGGGAGGAGAACCGGGATCAGAAAGGTCACATTACTGATAGGAACGAGTCAAACAGAAGTCTGAAATCTGTATACCAAGTCTGGGCACCATCCTGAACAACATCAGAAAATATTGTACATCTATTTTTCCTCTCCATCTATATATTTCTTTAGCCAGAAAAGGCTGATTACAAATAGTTGAAACCTTGGAAGAACTGACTGAAATCCAGTTTAGCAATCCCACTCAAACTATACACATAAATAGAAACTGATAAACTGTAACTTGCTTGTGATTTCTTTCAAATTGCTTAAATACAAACACACACAAACACACAGGACAAACATTTGAAAAATATAGCCTCTTGTCTTTGTTTATAATTCGCTCCAAAATATCTTTTCTATTGAGATCTGAGGAAGCAATCAGATGTTCCACGTTGCCATCAAAGGTCCATCTTTTCGCTTCTAAAACAGATTTGATCACATCACAGTACTGCTGAAAATCCCACACCAGAGTCCCAGATTCAAGTTTAGCCCATTGAAACCTCCATCCCAGCCTCATACCACCCTGACCAAGCCCTGTGCCCTGTGGGGCTTGCCAGTCCTTGAGAACGCCCTATCTTCTATTGCTTACACTCTTCCCCTTTGCTGATGCTATTTCCCAACCTCCTCCTGTCAAATTTTGTCCATCTCTGGACAAAAATAACCATGAAACAGAGTGTCAAACTCGCATAGGATGTTCCTCAGCTATAGCAGAATCTTGGTGCAAAAGAAGCGGGGGCATAGCTCAGTGGTAGAGCATTTGACTGTAGAAGGGGTCTGACAGCAAACAGGAGTCTAGCGGTTGAGAAAAAGTGCGAAGGACATCACAGACAGCGAGGAGGGTATGCAAGGCACAGAGAAGCACACCGGAGAACCAAGAGTCGGGGGGAAAGGCAGGAGCGGAAACTGGGAAGGTCCTGTAGGGCACGCTAGAGGTTACCATCTCAAAGGAGAGGTACCAGCATACTCTGAAAATGCAAACATTGTGCCCTGTCAAGCACCATAATGTGTGTGTGTGGGGGGGGGGGGGGCTGTGCTCAGCAGAGAGAAGCCAACCAGCTCCAGACATCACCTTGACTGTGAAGCCTTCTTCACTGCCCCCATTCAGAGTTAACTGCTTCTTCCCCATGTGCTTTAGAGCATTCTCTTTATACCTCGAAGGAAGGAGAAATGGCAGATGCGTGCTACCCACCACAAAGTTACTAAATCAGATATTGTACAGTGGGGTCCAGGCCTTGGATATTTTTCCTTCTGACACATGCTCTTCCTTATATGAATGACAGACATCTCAAAGAACAGGGGTCCCTGAACTGGCTGGTATCGGAGGCAATGTATCTTCACACCTTTATTTTGTTGTGCCCTGTTCCTAAAGAATGTGCATTTCCTTTCCATTACAGTGTGGGTTTCAAGAAAATCTATGGGGTTTGACTTTGTGTGATTTAGCAGGAGGATAAGCCCACATTTAGTGTTAACCAAAGGGTTTTTGCACATGCAACAAGCTCCGTGGGTGATTCAGATGTACACAGATTCACAAACCCTAGGAGGTGCCCAGTTAATTCTCTGTGTGTCTATCTCCCCCATCAGACCGTGAAGAGAGCACGCACCTTAGATAGCTCTGCACCTCAGTATCCAGCACAGTGTCTGGAACACCCATCCCTGCTCACTCACACCCTCCCTACTTCGGCCCTTGGGTCTGCCCATGTCTTAGAAATCTCTTTCCTTCGGAGACTTTTTAAAAAGTCTTTTCTCTATCCCAGTTGCACACTCTCAGAATCCCCAAAGAACCTTTGAAAACTCAGATGTTCAAGCCATACCCCCAGAGATCTTAGTATAATGGGTCTGGACAGGACCTGGGCATCTAAAGCTTCTCAAGGATGGAATGTTGTGTCTTTTATCACAGCAGGCAAACACAGAGCTGAAAGCAACTCCCAAGTCTCAACTCCAAGTGATGCTAAAATGGTCTCAAGTCTCTGGATCTCCTCAGTTTACACAGAAGGAGCAGAACACTCAACACGGAAAAGCAAGATGGTAGATAATGGCCTCTACCTTCTGATCAGAGACAGTGGGGGTCTGGATGAGCTAGTAGTTAGATGCTGGTCAAAACAGAAATAGATTCCCAGGAGACTCCAGGCCCCAACTTCAGGCTCTTATTATGTCCTCCAAACCTGTGCCCCAAATGATCCTTTCTGAGATCTTCTAAAGCCAGTCTCAGGGCAGCCCATGAACCCAGAGAGAAGGTTCAGCCTCCTCTGCCACCTCCAGGCCCCAGAATCAGCAGAACTGAGTCCTATTAACAACATAAATATTTATAGCTGTGCAAACTCAGGCATATCATTCAACTTCTCAAAACCTGATTCCTCATCTGTGAAATTCTTCCATCTGTAAAACAGGGATAATAAAAACCCAACCCACTGCACTGAGCTGTGGGGAGGCTTCACATGTGACAATGCTTGGCAAGTATCTATCCCATTGTAAAAATCTATTCCTGTTTCTTAAGCCAGGAAAGCAAAAATATATGACATAAAGTTATGACCAACCTAGATAGCATATTAAAAAGCAGAGACATTACTTTGCCAACAAAGGTCCGTCTAGTCAAGGCTATGGTTTTTCCCGTGGTCATGTATGGATGCGAGAGTTTGACTGTGAAGAAAGCTGATCGCCAAAAAATTGATGCTTTTGAACTGTGGTGCTGGAAAAGACTCTTGAGAGTCCCTTGGACTGCAAGGAGATCCAACCAGTCCATTCTAAAGGAGATCAGTCCTGGGTATTCATTGGAAGGACTGATGCTAAAGCTGAAACTCCAATACTTTGGCTACCTCATGCAAAGAGTTGACTCACTGGAAAAGACTCTGATGCTGGGGGGGATTGCGGGTGGGAGGAGAAGGAGACAACAGAGAATGAGATGGTTGGATGGCATCACCGACTCGATGGACATGAGTTTGAGTGAACTCCGGGAGTTGGTGATGGACAGGGAGGCCTGGCATGCTGTGATTCATGGGGTTGCAAGGAGTTGGACACAACTGAGCGACTGAACTGAACTGACAGACAATCTGAAGTGGTCCTTGAAGAAGTAACTTTACAGAACTGGGGAGAGTTAAACTTGAGATAAGAGTTGACACTGAAAATGTCCCAGAGAAGCACCTCCTTGAGTTCAGGTACTGAAGCCCTAGGCCTACCTCCTTTCCTTTCCTGGGAGTGTGCATGCACCTTGGTGGATGCAGGCTCCTCCCCGGCATGGCTGCTTCATATAAAGCCAGCTGGGGAGATGAAAGCTGATTTATGGCCAGGGAGGAACTCCATCACTTGAAGACTGAAGTGACTCTGGAGGCTCAAGTGCAACTTTCAGCTGAAAGGCATGTGACCCAGGGGCTGAGGCTGCTGTCAGTGGGGTCAAAGGAGGAATTCTGCAGTCAGCCAAAGGGCTCCAAATAGACAGCAGGGCGTCTGTGGTGCTGCAAGCAGGGGCTCCAACACATACAGTCTGAAGGCTTGGCTGCAGAACAGGGGTCCAAAGGGCTGGCAGTGACATTCCAAGTGCCATTCTACGCTTTGGTGGCTGACCTCTGGCCAGAGCGAGGCGGCTGGTCTGGGTGAAATGCTGCCATAATAGCTGAGATCACCTTTCCTCACCATGCTCCAGAGGAAAGCCTGGCAACACTTCGGGCTACGAATCCCCACGAGGTCAAGCTGTTCCAGAAATGGCAGGCTCCAAGGCCCACAGAAGAGATTGTAGCTTTTGGGAAACACCAAATTAATCAACAATAATAAGTCTAGCAAATTATCATACATAATAATGGTCAGTCATTAACAATGAAGAAAAGAGGGACTGCAAAATCGAAGAAGGTACCTGTTTTGTAAGGCTGATGTAGTAAAGTGATGCCAACACTCTGATTTCAGCTATGTGAACTGCGTCTGCACATCGGAAGGGGATATTGAGCATCTATTCTCTGCTGAGCTCATTACAAGAATAATTATAACTAATCCCTACAACTCCAAGAGATTTTAACTTTTGCATTTGGTAGATGAAAAAATAAATAAGATTCAAAGAGGCTGAATAACCTGCTCAAGGGTAGCATGTTTCAGACTCAAGATTTTTAACAAGCCAGTGTCCTGGTATATCTCAACGCCAGATACCCTGTCCTTCTTTTCCCTTCAGTTATCTCCTCTCTGACCAGAATGCGGTAACAGACATTCATATATCGATGTGAATTGTAGCCATTACTTCTTTCTGGGCATTTAAGAGTGAAATGTAAAGGTGAGTTCCCTTGTTAATGGATCCCAGTCTTCAAAGAGCAGCTGGAGGAGGCATCTGCCAAACAGGGTGTCTGGTACCTGCTCCATCCTTGCGTTCCTAGCTGCCTGGCTAGCTGGAGATCAGGCAGGGAGTCCACCAAAGTCCTCTGACTTCCTGCCTAGCTGTTGGCCATGGGGCCCAGCTCTCCACCATGGAAAGCCCTTAATACCACAGGATGGAAGGTATTCTCTGCCTGAAAGATATCATTATTGAACAAAAGGGGAGGGAAAACAGAAAAAGGGCATCAAAGCCTAAACAAATAACATCAGCATGAAATCTTTAATGAATGCCTCATCCAAGGCGATCTACTAAAATCCAGACGGTTTAGTAAAAGATGCCTTAAACCCAGTTTATACTGCAAATCAGCCATGAAGAAAAATCAACACCAAGTTAATCCCCATTTAATAATTCAGTTTCAGGATGTTAAAACATATTTCTCTTGGAACTCCTGCACGTATGACAGGGCAACCAAGAAACACACCGGAAAAAAAAAAAAAAGTATTCTTTTTGGAACTATACTATTAGTAGCTTCCAAGAGGTGGCAGTTAGCTCTGCCTGACTCCTGACTTCATCTCCCAAATCCTTTCTTTTCTCCCTTAGACTTCCTCCTAGGCAGGGTAATTTTAAATCCTGCTTAAGGGGACTGACCTTGACCAAGCATGATTGTCAGACCACTGGTTCAGGCATCAAGGACAGGCTGCCTGCGAACCTTCTGTGGGACAAAGGCCATTGGAGCAAAAGCCTCTTGACTTGGGGCCCTGTGGGGAGAATCAGCCACACGGAGATTCTGATTCACAAAGGCCTGCTGCGCCTGATACTAAGCGGTGGGAACAAGCCAGCCTCCTCATCAAGCCAACCTTCCAAACCCATCCTATTCTCAGCTGGCATCCTGAGTTCCCACCAAATCATTCTGAGCTCAACATTGACCAGAACCTGCTGTCAACTAAAATGTACTTAGTCACAACCTTAGGCCTGATGCAGGACTGTCTTAACTCACTGACCTTCTGGAAAGGATTTTTCTCATCACTGATGTTCAGACAGCTTCCAGGTTTTCCTCTAGACATGCAAGAAAGTGCCCAGCACAACCTCTTTCCCCATCAGAAACGTGACCTGACCCCAATTAAGTCCTCTTCTCCCCTCCCCCCAGCCTCCATCATTTCTAAATACTGAGAAAAATGCCAGGGTGAAGGCAGTTCTCATAAGCAGAGCCGCACTTTACCCTTTACTCGCGCTGAAAATAGGAAGGCCCACAGTCAGGTCCACAACTGACCAAAAGCATCCTCAGCTTCTCCCTGCTATTCCCTGTTCCCCCTCCCATAACAGCTCCCTGGTGCTTCTGTGGTGCCTGCAAATGCACAGAAGTGAAATTAAAAGCAAATTTGCATCACCTTTGCGCAGTGCAAGAGCGCTTAGTTTTAATTTGCATTTTATTTGCACAGCACTTGCATATAATATTGTAGAAATGCCCAGAACACTCCCTCCCCCACCCACCCCACCTGCTTCTCCGCATCCACGAATCCCAGGATGCCTGTGGACGCGGGCAAATTGCAGAGGGACTTGCATCTTGGAGAACTAAACCAGAGAGGAGAGGGAATCTAAGGGTCAGGAGTTTGATGGCAGTAGATTCTGGACCCTCAAATAAGTAAGAGCCCCATTATGTATTTTCCTTACATATGAAATCATGGTAAATTCCCTTCATTGTGCAAATATGCCTGATGCTGACTCCAAGCTGCCAACTTTCAGGACCAGCTTAACACAATCCCAAACCTGGTGAGAAGCTGTGGGGCAGCTACCTTGTGCCATCTGTGGAAACCCCTGATGGGCCACTTAATATCCCTTTCCCTTTAACAAGTGACATTTCTATGACTCCAGTTCTATTGGGTGTTACACCCACCTGCCTGTCATCCCACCTGTCACCTATGGAGCTGAATACTGCAATCCCAGGGGACTGCCATATATATTCATACACACACACACACACACACCAAACTAGCCTGAGTCCAAGACACACTCCCCCCAAACATACACTTTTCTGCAAATGCATTACTTTAACACTCTATGATTTCTGTAAGACCTGAAGTTTATGTAAAGCATACCCACACAGAGGACAAGAAGGAGCTATCAGGGACTTTCCTGGTGGTCCCGTGGCTAAAACTCCATGCTCCCAATACAGGGGGCCTGGGTTCTATCCCTGGTCAGGAAACTAGATCCCACACGCCACAAGTAAGAGTTCCCAATGAATGTATTAGTCTCTCCGTTATGACTGGCACTTTGAGGCCCCATGGGCTATAGCCCACGAGGCCCCTCTGTCCACAGAATTCCCCAGGACAGAAGAGGAAGAGTACTGAAGGGTGCTGAGACACAAGAGTCCTGGAGTGGGCTGCCATCCCCGTCTCCAGGGGAGAGCTCCCACGCTGCAACTAAAGATCCCACTGCCACAAGTAAGACCTGGTGCAGCCAAATAAACAAATGTTCATACAAACGAATAACATTTTAAAAATAAAATTCTGAAATCTATTTTTTTAAAGGAGCCAGGGAATGCACCACGTCTCTTCATGTAACCATTCTCCGCTTCCTTAGCCGCCAAGTACTGCCCTCCTCCCAGTTTACACAGACAAGCAGCTTCCAACCTGATGGAATTCAGCGTCAAAAGAAAAAAAGGTGAGAACGCTTTGCTAAATATGCTCCCCTAGTGTCAAAACTGACAGCCAGGTTCCAAGAGGTACTGGAAGAAGAAAACAAAATTAGGAGGAAAAGCAGTGGGATACTGAAGACAGAGAGGAGCAAAATAAAAGAACACGATTAAATCAGTTCTTTTTCTTTCTCCTTTGTTTTCAACTGTTGCCACGTTATTTATCTCTGGAAAGCCACTTGCTTTTTTAAGGTGAAGTATTTCTTTGTAGGATGACTTCTTTCACTGGGTTCCACTTAAGTTTATGGCTCTCAGGGAAGGGGAAATATACCAAATCATAGAAAGCTGGGGACATGAATTGTCTTCTTATTTTATAGAAGAGGAAACTGCGAGGCCCACACTGTGATAGACCACAGTTCAGTGACTTCTCCAAGGCTGCACAGACAGTCTGACGGTAGAGACAAGCGGAAACCCTCAGCTCGCTGCCTCCCGTTCCGCCATGCTATACAGCACTCAAAGAAGAGAATGTTCTGAGATGTCCATACCGCCGATCTCTTCCCTCCTCACCCCTGACCACCCTGGACAGAGACACTGCTCATGCTTGCCTTCAGTGTCCTCTGCTGCCCCACAAACGTATCTGTGCCCAGCTGCTTCCCACCTTACCTGGGTGCCACAAAGACTGCTGAGGCAGTGATTCTTACTGAGTTTGTGGCAAAGGCATTTTTACAAAATCACTGCCCTCTGAGTTGCCCAGTGATCCTAGGATAATCACCTCTATGACTTCTCCTCCTTAGACAAAAGTGCTGGGGGAAGCTTCTCTCTCCAGATGCACAGGGAGGCTGCCGGTTGCTAGCAATGGAGCCCCACGTAACTCAGCACACCGGCTTCCAGGAGGCTCCGAGCTAAGTTTCATAGGCTCAGCTGAGTGAGCTCTGAGCCTGCCTCTCTAGGACACCTCTTGCTTCGCGCCACCCTTGCTCTCCCTCTGTCACTCTTATTTCAATCATTTTATTGTGTCTTTGTTATCTTAGTTCAGACTCTATAACAAATACGATAGACTGAGTGACCTAAACCAGAGACACTTATTTCCTAAGTTCTGGAGGCTGAGATGTCCGAGATCAAGGTGCTGGCAGATCTGACTTCTGGTGAGAGCTTGCTCTCTGGTTTACAGATGGAGCCTTCTTGCTTTGTCCTCACATGGTAGAGAGAGTGCCCAGGTCTCCTCATTTTCTCATAAGGGTGCTAATCCCACCATGAGGGTCCCCACTCTCATGACCTTATCTAACACGAATTACCTCCCAAAGTCTATCTCCAAATATCATCACATGGGGGATTAGGGTTAAACATATGACTGTTCCTTCCTCTCAGATTCATTCAGTCCATAGCATCTGATATTATTATAAATTGCCTCAAATCATCTTTGGAAGGGTATCTTATAAATAATAATACTGAAATTCTCAAGCTTTGAGGAGAAAGATAATGTGTAATTTTCATACGTCTTAGGCTAAAACCATTAATACAGAGCTGGTGAGAACATTTCTTTTGTTCTAAGACTGCAATACAGACAGACAGAGAACTCCAACATGCTCCCAAAAGTGAAGGTAAATCCTCGACAGGCTCCCCGGGCACCCATCTTTCCATGGGCATTTATTTACCTACACACATGCTTATCTCCTTTATGGCTCACCAGTGGCAGCTGACTTACTCCAAATGTGCTGGGGGCTGGGAACACTTTGTGGTTGGCTGACCTTGTACCCACTCTGGAGCTTTGGGTTATTCATGGATCCTCGTCAAAATTTACAAAAACACAAGACAGATGAGAAGGGGGAAACACATTCCTCAGCTGGAAGAGTGGCCAAGTAACCACAAACTGCTGGCCCTCCTGGGATCCTGCTGGTCACGGACTTGGCTTCGGCAGCCCACTGACTTGTTCCTCCAGACGGCACCTACGCCCACGCCTTCTTCTTCCCTCTGACCGCCAGCCCTCCGGGTCCCAAGGAGGGAAAGCATGATGGGAAGCAGACAAGTACCAGATAGGAATGTAAGGAGCCAAGGTAAGATTGAGAAGGAAGCCACTTCCTCCACACTCAATGCCCTGCCAGGTTCTGAGACTCCTCTGCCTAATAGCCTTGGTTCAAGCTCTGGAACTCAGGGTGGATTTTTCAAGGCAGAAGCTACAAAGCATAAAACTTTCCATGTCTTCTACACAGGATGTCCTATCCAGTATCTCTGTGGGATTATCCCAGATCAGATATCGTTTTCTTAAAATACACAGCCTCCATCCAAAGTGTAAAGACTCGGCCTGGAGGCGGAGCCACAGGCAGACACTCTGTCACATACTGGTTAGAAGCTCAGGTCTGGAGATGGTCAGAATTGAGGTGGTAAAGCCAGGCTCCAGTCTTCCCTAACTAGGTCACTCTGGGAAATTTACTCACCCTTTCCATGCCTCAGTTTCCTCATCTGTAAAAGTTTGTGAGATAAGAGAGAAGGTACAGTGTGTAAGACAAGGGCTGATCAGCCAAGAGCCACAGCACGTGGAAAGTCAGGACAGCCCTTGTGCCCAGATGTGCACTCAAAGAAGCTAACTTTCTCACTGCCCAACTCCTGCCTGGACCTGTACCCCAGCTGAGTGCATGGGTGCTCAGTCACTTCAGTCATGTTCGACTTTTCAAGACACCTCTGTCCATGGGGTTTTCCAGACAAGAATACTGGACTGGGTTGCCATTGCCTTCTCAATGGCAATGGTTGGGGACCCTCTCAACCCAGAGACTGAACCTGTGTGTCCTGCGTTGCAGGTGGATTCTTTGCCCATTGAGCCCCCTGGGAAGCCTACACCCCAGCTACACACAATAAATATTCACTCCACTCCCACCACTTCACCTTGAGATTGAGTAACTTTCTGTCCCTCATTAACTTTGGGCTTCACCACAGGACTTGTTTAGCCACGTGAGCAAATGTGCACACGTGGCTTCGCTGCTATCATCCTCCATGAGAACATGGCTCATGACTGCTGATCCAAAGGGAATGCAGACAAGACCTGAGCTCAGCCTGACACCTGGAGCCAAGTCCAAGTGGCCCACAGCCCGAAACAGACTGCCCCTGTCAACACAGAGCCCCATGAGTGAGAAGAGTAAATACTTGAGTTTTTAAGTCCCTGAGCTTCAGGATGCTTTGTTATGCTGTGTTCCTGTGGCAATAGCTAACCAATACACTCTCAAAAGGCTAAATGTGATCGTCCGCTGTTCTTCCTCCATTTGTCTACATCACATGGTGACAGCACCTTCCCAAGTGCGGTCAGCGCAGATGGTCTCTGCAGCTCACTGCCAGCCTGTGGTCACTCACACCATCACACACCCAGGGTACAACCCCTGATGCTGCCCAGAGATATGGCAGCCGGTGGTGGCTGCCTTAGCCAGACTTTCCAGCATCACAGGATTTTCACTCCAGTCCTCACTGGAGGCCCACCCTCCTCCTTCTCTCCCCCCTGCCCGGCAGCACACAGAGTGAAGTGGTCAGCAGGAGCTGGGGCTCAGGCCTGAGCTGCTGGCAGCTACACGCACTGTGTCCTCCCGGGCAGAAGACAGATGCTGTGTCTGTGCATATGGGCAGTAGTAATGACAACTCCCTGTGGCTTCATGCAAGGGAATCAGGCGGTGCAGGCAAGGCAGGCCAAGCTCCCCTTCCCGGTCCAGAAATGACAGTGAAACAAATGGCAGGAAATTCATTCTGCTGACCAACGCAGGACGCCACGCCAGGGCACAGCTCTGGAAGTGGAGAAGAAGCCAGAGGAGAGAAAACAGCGAGCAGGAGACAAAGAAAGTGAGACAGGAGCTCTAACTCTTGTCTGAACAGCAACCTCTATCAGTTCATTGGTTCTCATAACTCTCTCCATCCAAACCTCACCGAATCTAGTTCCAAAAAGGCTTAGACCTGGCAGATAGCTGCTGCTCAGAAAGCTGGACTGCCATTCCACAAGAATTTTGGATAGCTCAGGTGCCAGATAGAAATGTAAAAGGGGTGGGGGAAGGGCTGGTGCGAACAAGCCCAAGACCACAGTACAACTCGAGACAGCTATTAGCCACAAACACGCCTGTCCCACAGAAAGAAGAAAGAACACTAGCAGGACTTTCATCCCCAGGGTCATGCTACACCCAGCGGGAATTCGAGGCGATGCGCAACGCCGAGTGTGTGTGTCAGCCGTGTCTGACTCTGCAGTCCCGCCGGGCCCTTGTGTCTATGTTGCACTTAATAACGATGCTGGTGAGCTACTCGGTGCTTCACTTGCAACCTCCAGAGCCCAGTAACACCCTTAGGACAGATCCCTCTAAGTCTGCACCTAAGCAGCCACGCTGTGCTAGGTCAGCTGGTCTTGGCACTTTGCACACACCTCCAGGGAATTTCCATCCAGAGGAGCCTGCCCCACGCATGGAAGGACCTAGAACACATACAGTGAGCTAACAGCAGGCACCTCATTCTGCCATCAACATTTGGACTCACATCGTAAGTGAAAATAGTCTCTGAGCAACAGCACATTTAAAACTTCAACTTTCAGAGAAAGACAGTGAAGACCACTAACCACGGTAAGGAATGCTACTTTCCCCTTCCTCCCTAATACAGGTTGAGATACAGAACTATTGCTGGAGGCCAAGCAATCAGAGAAGGCCTTCTGGAACCTGTTTGCCAGTGCGAGAGGAAAAGAAAGAAAGGAATCAACTGTGGGAGAAATAGTTCTGAGGAAAAAAACAGTTAGCATATTAATAAAGGAAGGATCAGCCCAGGTGTGAAACAGGCACATCTAACACATCCACAGTGCAGGCGGCCAGGCCAGTGGCCACCGGTGGGTTCTCAGTGGGCTCCAGAGAGCCCCGGGCCAGCCCTCTGAGAAACCGTGCCCAGGAGGAGAGCTGAGAACACCCAAGACACCCAGAGAGCCCCGGGCCAGCCCTCTGAGAACCCGTGCCCAGGAGGAGAGCTGAGAACACCCAAGACACCCAGAGAGCCCCAGGTCAGCCCTCTGAGAACCCATGCCCAGGAGGAGAGCTGGGAACACCCAAGACACCCAGAGAGCCCTGGGTCAGCCCTCTGCAAGCCCGTGCCCAGGAGGAGAGCCAAGAACACCCAGGACACCCGGCACTCAAGTCACATGGCCAAGTCACTCCAGCTCTACTAGTCCGTGGCTCCTCACTGCAAATGAAAGTGATGTGAACTGTGGCATGAAACAGATGAAACCGTTTTTAATGCAAGAAAGCTCCAGACACGTTGTGGATATGATCTTTACGTGTGGCTCTGCCAAGTGTTGAGCAGAAACTGAAGACTGCAAGGCGTCTGAGGTAAAGCAGTAGGAAAGACGCTGGGTCTCTTTAGAATAATTTTTAAAACTGTACTGAGCACCTACTTAGTATTTCACCCTTTCTCCAAAGTTTTATTACTGAATCCTAGCAACAATTCTACTAAATAGAGAGTACACTCCCCACTTTACAGGTAAGAAAAATTGAGGCATAAAAAGGTTAAGTGATCCGTTAAAATCGCACAGCTAATAAGGAGCAACGTGGGTTTAGTCCCCCAGACTTGCGGCTTGGACTCTTGTGCTCTGCTCTGCAGCTCTTGTCTATGTGTGATGGGTGACTTTTATAGCACCTAGCATTTAGAGCAGAGTCTGTGTCTATGCATGCACTTACAATCTCCACCACAGAAGATGCTCATGCCGTAACTGTCATTTCTGGAGGGGTGAGCTGCTCATCCTGAAAGCACCTCCCAGGTCAGAATATGGGACCTGACACTTCCCTGGATTATCACTGCCCCCGACCCTGTTCTCTTGACATGGATATTATTATAGATGATGCTAAGAGAGGTTTACGGGTGTCTCGTGTTCTCCCCTTGGTCCCTTTGGAAAGAGGAGCTGCTTACGGAAAAACCTCCCTTTCCGCCCTGAGTCAAGGCATTCCTTGGGTGACTGGAGGGGAGCCCCCTCCCCACCCCATAGCCATTTGGAAGTGATTACCACCGAGATACCCTGACAGAGTGAATGATGCTGAGGGCTTGCTCCTGGATGCTGAGCGGAGAGCTCGCCGCACGTCCCCACCCCCAGCCCTTGGCACACACTGCTACAGAGAGCCTCGAATCCCACTTGGATGCCGATTTCCAAGGCTTGCTTTCCACTCTCTGATACATGGGATCAACTTTAATAACAAAAACCTGGCAGCGAAGGCATCGCTGCCTAGCAAGAGCTCCCAGTGGCAAAACCAAGGAAGTCCTGGTAGGGGGCTGGAGGGCAGCCTGTCAGCTCATTTGTTAACTCTCAGCCAGAGATACAAGGGCACCTTGTGACCTTCTCTCACGCCCTCTGCCTTGGATCTAACAACAGCAACAATGGTCTGCATGGTGGCTTCTTCCCTTCTTCCTGGAGGAATCCTCCCCTCCACCCACCACCTCTAGTCAAGTTCCACCCAATCCTCCCTGGAAGTTCATCTGCTACAAACTCTCAGAGTAATCTGCGCTCCCTGCATGGCTCTAAGAAGCTTCCCCAGGGAGGAATAAAAACTGCTGGGGATGTGACATGGCCAGGTGCTCAACGAGACAAGTGAACCTTCCCCATGATCCATGAAAACCATCACTTTTTCGTATCTGGAGCTACAAGCTTGCTGTTGAGCTGGTCTTGTCAAACCACATCACAGCATTCACCTCTGCAAAAGTCACTGTATATTAAGGCCCAGAGAGAAGACATAGCGCATCTTGCTGCCTCGATGAGAAAAAAAAAAAGAAACAGAAGTGAGAAAAACACTTGTCTACCTACACTAAATGGTCATCTCTCAAAATCGTGTCATTAGATAGTCACAATCTCATGGCACATTCTCTCTGTTTCACAGATGAGCAAAAGCCTCAGGAATACAGAACATTGCCCAAAGCCCTACTGCCAGTAAGTGGCTGTCATCAGATGAACCCAGGTCTGGTGACTAAAGGCTGTTGCTCTCTGGATTCTTGGTCCTTTCAGTGGTCTGACAGTTCCTGGATGGCAGGGACCTGACACCCTAGCAATTTGTTCTAGCTCCATGCAGGATAAACTGGAATCCTCATCACAGATAGGTAATGATGATAGTTGCTCTCCTACGAAGAACTGATGCTTTTGAACTGTAATGCTGGAGAATACTCTTGAGAGTCCCTTGGACTGCAAGGAGATCCAACCAGTCCATTCTAAAGGAGATCAATCCTGGGTGTTCATTGGAAGGACTGATGCTAAAGCTGAAACTCCAATACTTTGGCCACCTCATGCGAAGAGTTGACTCACTGGAAAAGAGTCTGATGCTAGGAGGGATTGGGGGTAGGAGGAGACGGGGACGACAGAGAATGAGGTGGCTGGATGGCATCACCGACTCGATGGACATGAGTTTGAGTGAACTCCGGGAGTTGGTGATGGACAGGGAGGCCTGGTGTGCTGTGGTTCATGGGGTCGCAAAGAGTCGGACACGACTAAGCGACTAAACTGAACTGAACTGACACAGACTTGATCTCGTGCTGTTCCTCATTTTCTGTTCCCCGCCATCCAAGCTTTCTTCCTGGATGGGAAGAGTCATCAGGCTTCAAGTTACAAAATAAACGAGCAGGGCAAGGGGATAAGAAGCACCTCAGTTGCCTGTTCCTCTTACGAAAGTCACAAGATGGAGCATTTCAAACTCAAAACCGCTACCATCAAAATCCACAGGATACCCAACAGGGAGCAGCAATTCAAAGAGAGTTATCCAGGGTACCTGGACATCATCTCACCCCTACGGGAACTGGAGATAAAGCAGATAAGCATCTGTGCAGATGTGGCCCACACATCTTCCCTCTCCCACCTTTCGTTTCTCTTTGTCCCTGTATTTTTAGTCTTTCCTTATCTTAGCAGATGATCTGGGGAGTCACACAGTCAGCGTGGGTCACTGAGATCAACTGGAAAGTAATTACAGCTCAACTGCAGAACCTAGAGTTGGGAGAGCTCAGAGCATTTCATTTGTGCAGACTTAGGTACTCGGCAATACAGAGGGGATGCTATGTGGGTAAGGACTTGGGAAATAATATTATATTTGATTATGACTCCTAGAATAATCTTGCGTAAATCTGATCACCCACAGGACAGGGAAAGAACTTTCTATACAAAATCTGCCATCATGACAGTATTTGCTATATGAAGGTGAAAGTGTTAGTCACTCACTCGTGTCTGACTCTTTGCGACCCTATGGACTGCAGCCTGCCAGGCTCCTCTGTCCATGGAATTCTCCAGGGAAAAATACTGGAAAGGGTAGCCATTCTCTTCTTGAGAGGATCTTCCTGACTCAGAGATTGAATCCAGGTCTCCCACACTGCAGGCAGATTCTTTACCATCTGAGCCAGCAGGGAAGCCCAGTTTTCTATGATGTCCCCCAAATCTGGAAGTCTCTTTCTATTCTGACTTCCCCACGTCCTCTAATATTCAAAGAGTTTAAAGCTTATCTGAAATCTCCTCCACAGATGGAATCCCAGGAACTAAGCATTTCAATCAACAGGATTCACTTTTTTTTTTCCTTTCCCCTGGGTCCCTCACTCTTCCCTAGGATGCCTGGCAGGAATTAGAGAGGACAGACTAAAACTGCGTCTATTATTCTGAGTTCTTCAGTATGACCAGCACATAGGCCTGAAGTGATAAGCACTTTATCAGGTTCATAAACAAATGAAAAGAATCTGCTGTGTAAAAACAGTCTCATGTCCAGTCATGCTCATACCGCATTTCTAGTTTCATATGCATTTGTGTAGCAAGAAAGGGAGTGTAAGTCACTCAGTCGTGTCCAACTCTTTGCAACCCCATGGACACAATCCATGGAATTCTCCAGGCCAGAATACTGGAGTGGGTAGCCTTTCCTTCCTCCAGGGGATCTTCCCAACCTAGGGATTGAACCCAGGTCTCCCGCATTGCAGGTGGATTCTTTACCAGCTGAGTCACAAGGGAAGCCCAAGAATACTGGAGTAGGTAACCTATCCCTTTTCCAGAGGATCTTCCCAACCCAGGAATTGAACCGGGGTCTCCTGCATTGCAGGCGGATTCAACTGAGCTATCAAGGAAGCTCTGTATGGCAAGAAATCTCCACTCAAGTGGATTCTGAAACCAATGGATTCCCAAGACCACTCTGCTTCGACCTAAGAGATGGCAGGACAGGAGTAGCCTATCCCTCTGAACTCCAGGTACCATAACTGACAGAGGTGAAGGTTCACAGGCTGGCTCTTATCTACTTCATGTCCCTGAAGTCACTGCACAGACATGCCTGAAGAGAGAAAATGTATTCCTGTGCCATACTGAAGGGCCATGCACTGCAAAGTTTAGAGATCATCAACCTCTTTTCCAGCATTGTCATCAAAGGTTAAGGGCTGTTACCTTGGGCTGGGAAAGGTCTTACCTATCAGTTCAGTTCAGTCGCTCAGTCGTGTCCGACTCTCCGCGACACCATGAATCACAGCACGCCAGGCCTCCCTGTCCATCACCAACTCCCGGAGTTCACTCAAACTCATGTCCATCAAGTCAGTGATGCCATCCAGCCATCTCATTCTCTGTCGTCCCCGTCTCCTCCCGCTCCCAACCTTTCCCAGCACATGCACTGTTGGAGAAGGATAAAGGTATGCTTGACCCAGAGACTCATGGGAAAGGGCGTTCTTCATTTTGGGGCTCCATCTGCACAAAGACAATCAAGCTCTTTCAAAGAAGATGGAGGCAACTGTGACTATAAGCTTCAGGAGACTTCCAGAGGGCACAGTGTGTGGCATGCCATTCATGAGGCCTGGCAGCTCCCCGATAGCCTTTAATATGAACTCATAACCTCAAAATGACCCACAAGAGGCCTCCTAGTCTCATCATGGGCATTCAGGCAAGTGGTTCTGGGCTACCCACTCTGCCACTATAACTTGAGGCTACCATATTACATTCCCCCATATCACCTAATCAACCAAGACAATGCAAATTGTCTGTTTTTATGGTTTTAATGTTTTCCTTTGTATTCTAAATGCATAGACTCTATTTCAGTAGTTCCAGACAAAAGTACTGGTATATCTCCCTTATTAATATTCTAATGTGCTTTGAGGTTGAAAACTTGGGCCATGAGGACAGAGAAGAGTTATTGCTATTTATTAGATTATGCAAAACAGCAGCATGATACGCTAGATAGAGCAGAGTCTGGGAAATCACAATCTTACAGGCACTGAGTCCAGCTTTGTCCCAGATTTGCGGCTGCTCAGGGGAAGATTTCATTGCATTGCTGCCTTGAATTTTTCCATATATAAAATAAGCATGCTTATTGTAGAAGATTAAGGATATCTGATTATAAATTCTTTGACTCTCTTCCTATCAAGAGCTAGGACTATATCTTCTCACCGTGGATCTGCGTGGGCACTGTAACAGTGAAAGTGACAATGGAAGTCAAGCTGTGCCAGTTTCTGGGCCCAGATTTTAAGACTGGCGGTTCTACTTCCTGTCTCTTGGATCATTCACCCTTGGAAACCAGCCACTCTGCTGTAAGAAAGCCCAAGCAACCCTATGCAGAGAGGCCCACATGGAGAGCAACCAGGGCCCCTAGCCAACAGCCCCAGCTGAGCTCCCAGGCAAGAGCCAGAACCAAACTGCCAGCCACATGTTTAAGCCACCTCAAAAACAGGTCCTCTGTCTCCAGCTGAGCTACTCCAGCCAACACTGCCTCCAATAGCAACAAGCCATCCTTGCTGAGCCCTCCTAAATCGCAGGTTCATTAGCAAAATAAAAGGCCGCTGTTTCAAGCCACTAACTTCTGGTGTGCTCTGCTATGCACCCATAAATAATGGGAACTTATATTCAGACTTCTAAGTGGAGAAAAGGGGACTGAACAAAATATAGAGGAATTATCTTTCAGTGACTGCTCTCTATCTCAAAGAGGTTACATACCAGGAAATAAAAGGTCTCCGGAAGAAGTAACCTTCCAGTCACAGCTTTGTATCCCTATCACTGGCAGAGGGTGAGTCAAGCTCAACTTATGCCCATTGGAGACAGGGTAGAATCCATAGAAAGTTTATACCAACAGGACCAGCATAACATATGGGGTCGAGTGACAGAATAAAAATGCAAGACCATCTATATGAAAATCATTATTACAGAAAATTATTAAGAATTTCAAAATGGGACAGCAAAGAATTAAGCTAAATGTGGGACCCTTCTGAGACCAGGGCTCTGTGTGACTGCATGGGTTCCTCATCCATGAAGCCAGCCCTGCAGCCCAGCTGAATGGCCTTCTTGGTTGATATCACGGGCACACGTATCCTAAACTCTAGAAAGCCACCTCCTCTGCGCCTTATGCTCATACTTTCATTTAGAAAAATCCAGACAAAAACAAAAGACAAAAATCCAGACAAAAACAAAAAGCAGAAGTCGCCTAGTGTCAGAAAGCATCTTAGAAATGAGTAACCAACTTCATACCTGGGCAAACACACATATCCTCCACTTTTTGTTATTGTTGGGCTAGGTAATAGGGAAGAGTTTTTAGGACTATTTACAAAAGTGTGGGAAGGATTTAAGGAAAGCAACCAAGGATGGAACAGTAGCCCACGGTGGGGAGCTTCAGGGAGCTGGTCCACCTCAAAGCTCAGGGGTTGTGAGGAGGGGCAGTTACAGGCACCCGAGAAAGCTGTGTGGAAAGGACATCTGATGGCAGCTAAAGCTTTGGTCGAAGGACAAAGCCAGCATGTCAGGACTGCACAGGAATGGGGCCAGGGGGATAAACAGCCAGCCTCATCCTCCTTCTGCCCCCAGCTCTCCTAGCATCATCTCTTCCTGGTCAAACCCAAGAGACGTCAGAGTTCAGCTGAGTCCACAGAGGCACAGCACACAAGTCAGTCTCATGGGAACATGTGAGAGCCAAGTCTGATTTGTTAGGAAGCTGGGAAAGCCTTCTTTGGAAAACCTCAACATTTTGCCCGTTTATTTTTTTCATCTAAGATACAAGCCCAGTGCCACTGGAAGTATCTTTTGGCTGCCATCTCCTCAGTTGCCCTCACAAGCTAGGGCTGGACTGAGCAGAGGGGCAGTGAGGGCAGCGAGGGGTTAAGAAGAACTGGCTGGGGCCAGCCCTCAGCCCACAGCCACAGAGGGAGAGCTAACAGCAAACAGAGAGACGCCACGCCACGAAGCCAGCGCCCCGAACGCGGCAGCAAACATCCCCACAAGCTCACACCTCCTTGAGAAATCAATGCTGTCTCAGCTGTTTGTGCGGGAGATGTCGGGGGTGGGGCCAGGGGCTGGGGGGCAGAGTGGGGGGAGAGTCACCACATGCTTCTTTCTGAGCTTCAGGACATACTGTCAGCTTGGCCCTTGGAGGCCAAAGCAGTGAGCATGGCCAAAGGGTACAGGGCTTCGTTGACTCAGCCTCTGAAAAGGAAACGTCCGAGGCTGCTTCAAAGTGGACTCAAGCAACCTTGTTTCTAGGCTTGCACTTAAGCATTGGGTACCTCTGGGTCAAAAAACAAAGATCATGGCATCTGGTCCCATCACTTCATGGTAAATAGATGGGGAAACAATGGAAACAGTGAAAGACTTTATTTTCTTGGGCTCCAACATCACTGTGGATGGTGACTGCAGCCATAAAATTAAAAGATGCATTTCTCCTTGGAAAAAAAGCAATGACAAACCTAGACAGTATACTGAAAAGCAGAGACATTAGTTGGCTGAAAATGGTCCATATATTCAAAGCTATGGTTTTTCCAGTAGTCATGTACAGACGTGAGAGCTGGACAATAAAAAAGGCTGAGCGCCAAAGAACTGATGTCTTCAAACTGTGGTGGTGGAGAAGACCCCCTGAGAGTCCCTTGGAGTGCAAGGAGATGAAACTAGTTAATCGTAAAGGAAATCAAGCCTGAATATTCATTGGAAGGACTGATGCTGATGCTGAAGCTGAAGCTCCAATACTTTAGCCACCTGATGTGAACAGTCGACTCGCTGTAAAAGACCCTGATGCTGGGAAAGACTGAAGGCAGGAGGAGAAGGGGATGACAGAGGATGAGCTGGTTGGATGGCATTGCCGACTCATGGACTTGAGCTTGAGCGAACTCTGGGAGACGGTGAGGGACTGGGAAGCTTGGCGTGCTTCAGTCATGGGGTTGCAAACAGTAGGACACGGCTGAGCGACTGAACAAGCACAATAACCTCTGGGTCAGTGGTAGCATTTTCCTAAGTCACCTTCTCCTAATTTGCTGGTCCACCAAGAGGCCGAGTTCAGTAACCTCACGGTCAGGGAACAGCCTGGCCCCTCTCTAGCTAGTCCTATGTCTTCTTTCCTTCCGTGCCTCTCAGCTTCTCCTTCACTTTGTTTTACTTCTGGTTTCTGCTCTCCCTTGAAAAAAATATTTTTTCTCCTGATATCCTTACTTTTCTGCTTTACCTCTCATTTTGAGATTCATTCCCTTTTTTCTTTTCTTTAGTCTCTCTGACTGACCAAACAGCATTGATGTTCATGGTCTCCAGACCCACAAGCCCTCCAGTACCTTCTCCCTCTATGCAAGACTGGCAGTTTGTCTTTTCTCCGGTGGCCAAGCCTGCTACCTTTCCCCACAATAAACACCCAATAATTTTGAGCCATCACGGGACTAAGGGCACAGCCAGGTGTCGGTTCACACCAGCTAGGGGCGCAATGACCACAGGCGCTGTCCCCTCCCCCTAGACAGAAGCCCTGGAAACCAACATCCCAGAGCTCCTGGTGGGCTGGCACACACCTCCTTTTTCTGTCCACCCCTCAGCCACAAGGTTAAGCGACTGATCAGAAACCCGGCCCTGGAAATGAGAGCCAGGAGTTCCACTGTTTGCCCCTCGTGATCTGTCCAACAGGACATGTCTATCACTTAACTCCATCTCATAATAGCCCCATTCTCTTTGTTCATCGCCACCTTTCATTCTCTAACCTACCCCCAACTATTCAGCGAAAACCAGGGCTCTAGTAAAACACAACCTTTCTGTTTACAAAGGTGATGTCAGATCACATCCACAGGTCCTGATTGGGCCTCTCTCTGGCCACACCCTCTCTGGACTGGCTCCCTTCCCCCTCCCTAAGCCCTCCCAACATCCATACAGACCAAAGAACACTCAGGAAAAGTCCCACTCCCTTTCATCTCCACCTATCCAACCTTGGTTTAAAGCCCCCTGGGATATCAGTGCAGGAAATGCTAACCATAGCTTTGTATTTCGAATCCTGCCTTTGAAGTGCGTGCTAACAGCTGTAATTGGCATTATGAAAGAAGGTTAGAATAAATTACTCGTAGCTAAGGAGACAGCAAAGAGAAAATTATCCATGTCAACTTGTATTTGGTCCTTAACCCAACACTGTAAGACTAAATCCGTCACCCTGACTGGTGCTAGTCGGAAGCACACAGCAGGGTTTCCCCATCCTGCACTACACTCTTGACAACGTCAGGAGCTGGCCCCTCTGACTGGCAGCGGCCCTGGGTAGGACCTCGAAACCACCAAGTAGGCCCAGGAAGGTCGAGAGGGCCCCGTCCACTCCTGACACTTCTCTTGACACACGTGGCCCTCACCCCACCGCCCAGTACCTCCGCCCCTCTCCTAGAAAACCCTGAGTCAGGTATCCTCACCCAAGTATTGCCCAGGAAGTGTTCAAGGAGCACGCCTCTCAGCAGTGGTGGGGTTACATCTAGAGTCCTCCACGGCAGCGCCTCAGGCACCCTCACGGAGGTGGACGCGAGCTATTCACGCGAGGACCTGCTGTCCGTCCCCCAAAGCAGGGCCAGGATCAGAGAGGCTGCGATGGCCGGACGCTCCTCACCCACAGTCTCTTTTTGTCGCGTGGCGGCATAGAGTGTTTCATTTCTCGATTCAACAAACAAGGAAGATTTTTCTTTTCCAGTTGTGTGGCTTAGTCCCTTTGGTGGTTTTCTGTCTCATGTGTGCACAAGCGTGTGTGTGACAGAGAGAGACCACACACACGTCTGAGGGGAGACAGACAGACTCTGGGCAACAGCAGCAGTCACACAGCGCCCGCCACCTTCCCAGCCCCAGGAACTCGTTCTGAGAACTGACGGGCAGAGGGGCGAGGGCAGAGTGGACAGGGCTGCGAGCAGCAGTGTCGCGCCTCAGGGCCCGAGGACAGGGCCCCCGCTTCGATGCGGAGCCGGCACCTCGCGTCACCCCGAGGACTGGCAGCGCCCCTGAGGACGCACACCAGCGCCGCCCCTCCCAGCCAGCACTCTTGACTGCAGGGCCGTGATTCTCCTCGAGCTGCTTCACAAGAGCCCTGCAGGGAGGGGCTGGGCCAGCGCAGAGAGGTCAACAGAATTCTGCCTGGAGACTGCGGCTGCTCTAGAGTCATAGGCAGCAGTAGTCTGGGAGGTATGTGTGTTGGACAGCAGTGAGGGCGCTTTTCAGGGTCCTAAAGGTCCCACATGGTTAGTGGAACCAGAGGAAGGAACCTCTAATTTTTTAATATTTATTTATTTGGCTTGGGTCTTAGTCGTGGCACATGGGATCTTCAATCTTCATTATAGCACGTGGGATCTTTAGTTGTAGCATGCAAATACTTAGTTGATGCATGAAGGATCTAGTTCCCCCACCAGGGATCAAACCCCAGCCCCCTGCATTGGAAGCACATAGTTTCAGCCACCAGACCACAGGGGAAGTCCCAGGAATCTTCAATGTTAATACATCCCCATCCGCATCTGCATGCAGCTGGGGCTCCCAGGGACACGTGAGTTAGACATACGAAGCAGAAAACGGAGGCAGGTGTGTCGGTCCTTTCACCTACAGCACAAGGGAAATGGACATGCAGAAGGAAGAGGCTGAAGGAGCTTCAGCAGCTGGCAAGAGTCAGCATTTGGGTCCCAAGGTGCCCCAGGACCCAGGCAAGGTTTCTACCTTGCCCCCTGCCGCCCTCATCAGATTGAGGTGTCCCTTCCCCTTTGACACAGTTACACTCTTGATCAGGATCTGGTTCAGTGACAGCGAGTTTAGAAAAACCAGAAGAAGAAATGAACTCAAGAAAAAAACTACCCCGAAAGGATCGTTTATGAAATCGATACTCACAAATGCCCAAGAAAGGGACTCTCGCCTACATTTCTGGCCCCGCCTACCTCCATGGACCCAGCGTGTGCATCACACGGGCAAGCCCTTAACTGATGGGAATTGTTCTCTTCCTCAAGGGCGCCCTAATTTGTGGAGCCCAGGCTGAGTGATGAAAGAGATGAAACCCCTAAACAGTTACAAGTCTTGTTTGTAAGCCTTACAGAAATACAGCTGTCCACAAGTACAGTTAATACTCTCACTCCAAGTGTTCTGACTGAGCTACCCAGGAAACAGCACCCCGAACATTCTCACAGGGGAAAGCTGCAGAGAGGGCAGGAGGGTGGGTAAACTTGACACACTAAACTTACCATTCTCTTTGCGTTAGTTAAAATCTTAGGCTTCAGAATAAGGCAAACTTGGAATGTTTTAATACAAGCTAAAATAATCCTTTAAAAAACAACTTTATTCTGCATTGTTGTATAGCCAATTAACAATGTTGTGACAGTTTCAGGTGAAAAGTGAGTGGACTCAGCCATACATATACATATACCCATTCTCCCCCAAACTCCCCCCATCCACGCTGCTCCATAGCACTGAGTAGAGTTCTATGTGATATGCAGTAGGTCCTCGTTGGTTATACATTTTAAATATACCAGTGTGTACATGTGCATTCCTAACACCCCAGCAACCCCTTCCCTCTTCCCAGCAAAGTTGGAATTTACTTATTAATACAAAATAACCGTAAAAAAAATAGAGGCACAGAGAACTCCTACAGAACAAGGCATTTCAGATGTGTCAACTTGGAGTTTCATCATGTGGGGGAAAATCAAACCATTCTGGGAGTCACTGGGACAGAGGGATAGCCCTAAAATGTGAAGCGTGATAACACAAGAGAATAAAACCCTTCTGAGTGGGGCTCTAGGCCCAGAAGATTTCTGCAAACTATTATCTAATTTCATTCCCCTCACGGCATTACAGAGGGATTTAAAACACATCACCTCCAGCTGAAATGGGTTCTGGTAAATTTCCTAAGAGCTTTCGTAGATCTCACGTCATCCTCCAGGTTCAGGGTCAGCACTGCATTAATGACCCACCATTTATCTGCTGGGTAATTCACTCCCTGGCAACCTACTTCATTTATGCTGTATGAATTCAGGAAGCAATTAATAGTTGCCACAAAGCAAGATGATGGAGGGCGCTTTCCCCTGTAAAACTGTGAAGCAAAGCGCTTCTCTTACCCCAAGTCAGAGAAGGGAGGCAAAGCAGATTGGGGCAAAGTACTAAATTACTTTGTTACGTGTTCTATCTGCCTTCCTCCCCTGATTCTGCAGAAGGTGAGATGAATTTCTGGCTTTTAGCACTTTATTTCTATTCCATTTCGGAGACATCATCCCTGTTGCTAACAGCTCTCCATGGTACCTTTTTTGACATGCTGTTCACCTTTCGGCTCAGTTCAGGCAAAAGTAATTTAATAATAATACCATGAAAATCATGGAGAAAGAGAAGTTTACTCATTAACACAAAAAATTATCCTAACGCATAAAAAGGGATGAAAATAGGGGCACTCTTAGGATTTGATTTCATCTGTACTTCACAGGCACCTAGGCAGCCAAGGCAGACAGCTCCCTGTGAGCAGAGAGGTTAAGTAACTTATCCGTTCTGGCACAGAGGGCCAGGTGAGAAGTTCAAAATCAAACAACACCCACTGGCTCCCTGTTCAGAGCATTGGCTAAAGCATATTTCTCCTCTTCTCTAGGGGCTCCAAGCCGTTTGCTTCTGAGTTGGGGCACTGCTGTTGCTTGGCTGACCCAACCCACATATTCAGGCCCCTTCTCCCAGTTCGCACTGTTAAAGGTTACCATCTGACTTAATGAGATGTAAGTGAAAGCCCTTGGGTGGCTCCTAGGAGAAAAGACTCAGCTGGTGAGTCTCTTTGGCCCTTCACCTCTTCTTCCTGCCTTGGATGTGACTGCGAGCCTGAGCTGTACAGTCTTCCTCGGCCCTGAGGATAAAGGTCTGTAAGCTAAGAACGGAAAGAAGAAACACAGAAAAAGCCTGACTGCTGATGAGCCACGGCACTGTCTCAGCACTCCCTACCCCCGAGACTTCTGGTAGTGGGCGAAAAACAAACAAACAAACTCTATTTCCATTTAAGCCAGGTTAACTGGGTTTCTGTTATTTGATGCTAAGTCGCTTCAGTCGTGTCCAACTCTTTGCAACCCTATGGATTGTAGCCTGCCAGGCTCCTCGGTCCATGGGATTCTTCAGTCAGGAATACTGGAGTGGGTTGCCATGCCCTCCTCCAGGAGATCTTCCTGAGCCAGGGATCGAACTTGCGTTTCTTGAGTCTCGTGAATTGGCAGGCAGGTTCTCTACCACTGGTGCCAACGTCATTTGAAGCTGAATGTAATTCAACTGAATTTCCACCTCTCTGTCTTCTCTCCCTCCCCCTCCCCCTCTCTCATTCTCTTTGGCCCCACCTCCTTCCTCTCTTTCTTTTTCTCTCCTTCTCACAGACACAGACACACCAGCACCCACCAACCTTTTCACAGAAAACAGAGCTATTCCTTAACATGATAAAGAATGTCAACCTTACACCTACAGCCAACGGCCTATTTAAAAAAATCAAAAGGCAGCCATTTCCCTTTAAAATCCATAGGAAAAGGCAAGAATACTCCCTATTGCTGCTGCTATTTAAGTATAAAGTTCTGTCTAGGGACTTCCCTGGTGGTCCAGTGGATAGGAATCTGCCTGCCAATGCAGGGGACATGGGTTTGATCCCTGGTCGGGGAAGACGTCACATGCTGCAGGACGGCTGAGCCTGTGCGCCACAACTACTTCGCCATGCACCTAGAGCCCATACTCTGCAACAAGAGACGCCAACACAATGAGAAGCCCCCACCTGCTGCAGCTGGAGAAGATCTACGCATGGCAATAAAGACTCCATGCACCCAAAAATAAATACATAAACAAATAACTTTTTTTAAAAAAAGGAAAAGTTCTTTCTAAAAAGTAGATAAAAGAGATATACAACACCTGGAAATAATGAGATATTACAGTCACTATTTGAAAGTGAGTAAAACCAAAAGGGCAATGAATAACTCATGAGATTAAATTTAGTAAAATAGAGACACAAGGCAGTATGTAAAAATTAGCATTTTTCCTATGGTGTTAATAATAAAATTTATAATAGAAGGGGGGATTTTATTCACAGCAGCAGGAAAGCATACAAAATATAGGAATAACCCTAAAAAGTAATATTGGGTTCATTATGATGAAGTACAACATCACTGAAAGATGTAAAAGATTTTAATAGAGACATGTCCTGTTCCTTAATGAGAAGACTGGTTTATGAAGGCAGTAATTTTCCAAAGTTTAAGACAGTCCCAGTCAGGATCATAATCATATTTTTTCTTTAATTTGATTAAATAAAACATACAGCATAAAAAACGAATCAAGGAGAACCAAAAAGTCTTTATTAAAAAATTAAACCATGGTGATAAGGGCAGTCTTGCTCTATTCAGATATTAAAACATATATTATAAAACTACATAAGGTAAAATGGTATGACCCTGCCAGGCCTAGAATTGATAGACAAATAAATATCTATTTAAGTCACGTTGGAAAATCCCCTCATGGCTATGAGTTCAGCTGATGATAACAACAGCAACATAAACAGACGAAAGAGACGCTACTTTACAAAAGACGTCAGGAAAACTGGATATCAGAGAAAAGTAACTTCTTCACTTGACAATATATAGTAATATAATTCTAGATGGATGGAAGAGTTAAATATAAAAAAGTGAAATCCTAAAGGCAAAAATACAGTATAAGTGATCTCAGCAGTTCTAAGCTTCTTGAAGACAGGGACCACATCTGACTTACACTATAATTCCTCAAGTGTTTGGCAGAGTTCCTGACATCAAAAAGGGCTTCCATATACATTTGTTCACTAACTGGCATTAATACCATGAAAGAAATTACAAAAGAAAAGGAATATTTCATTATAAGATAAAATGTGTGTCTACGATTAAAAAACTTGCAAAGCAAATTACAAACTGGGGCAAACATACCCATTAAATATGATAATGGGTTAATTTATCACATGAAAAAGACTGAAAAGTATGTTATAAAAGAAGGAATAAGAAAAGCAGAAAGTGCAAATGGCCATTAAACATTTGGAAAATTTGTTAAATATATATGTAATCTAAAAATGCAATATAGCACTATCAATCATCAAATATTTGTTAGTAAAACAATGGTCAATGGAAAACAACAATGCCACTACATATTTATTAGAATGGCCAGAGCGCAAACACTGAAAACACCCAGTGGTGGCAAGTGCATGAAGCAACAGGAACTCTCACTGGAGTACCTGACTAATAACCCCATGAGATCAGTCAAGGGGACCAGAAGGAAGAGTGAAGGTAGACAGTGATAACAAAAATACTGTTGCGTATGTAACATGAGTGTTACAGAGAAGCTAAACATTACATCCGCCCTAGAACTTTTACATGAATGGGTATAGCAACATTATTCATAATAGCCAAAAAGTGGGAACAACCCAAATGTCCATCAACTGAACTAAACAAAATGTGGTCTATCCATACAATTGAACATTATTCATCATACAAAGGAAGGACGTACTGATACTTGCTGCAACATGGATAAACCTTGAAAACAGGGAAAGAAACCAAACAAGAAGGACCTCACATTTTTGTATTCCATTTATCAGAAATGTCTGCAGCAGGCAAACCCACAGGAACAGACAGGAGATAAGTGCTTTCCATGGTCTGGGGGGTGTGGATAATTAGAACCACTAATGGGTACAGGGTTTCATTTGGGGGATGATGCATAATTCCAAAATGAAAATGGGGGTGATAATTGCCCAACACTGTGAACACACTAAGAACCACTGAATTGTGTACTTTAAAAAGTGTATCTTATGGTAAGCAAATTGTATCTCAATAAAACTATGTTAAAAATAAACCGTATGTTTCTATTCCTCTGTCCTCTACAGCAGCTTCCTTGTTTTTCTACAAGTTCTTCCATTTCATTAGAAAAATAATGGCCAGAATAATCTTCCCTGTGTTACCACTGAGTAACTTTTTGTGGTCAAGAACTTATCATGTCTCACTTCACATCATACATACAAAAGTTCACTCAAAACAGACACAAAGACCTAATCAAAAGAGCTAAAACTATAAAGGTTTTGCAAGAAAACATAGGAGTAAATCTTAGTGACAATGGATTCTTGAATATGACACCAATAGCACAAGCAAACAAAGGAAAAAACAGGAGTTGGACTTAACCAAGTTAAAAACTTCTGTGCACCAAGACATGTTCAAGAACACGGAAAGACAACCCAGAGAATACAAGAAAACATTTACAAGCCTTACAACTTATAAGGGCCTAAGATCCACAATAGATAAAACTTCTTAAAAATTCAATGAAAAAAAAAACATAGTTTAAAAACATCTTGAATAGGCATTTCTTCAAAGAAAACATTTAAATGACTAATAAGCACATTGCCCCTTGAACAATGTGGGATTCAGAGGACCTAACCCTTATGGCCGGAGAAGGCAATGGCAAGCCACTCCAGTACTCTTGCCTAGAAAATCCCATGGATGGAGGAACCTGGTGGGCTGCAGTCCGTGGGGTTGCTAAGGGTCAGACACGACTGACCGACTTCACTTTCACTTTTCACTTCCACACATCGGAGAAGGAAATGGCAACCCACTCCAGTGTTCTTGTCTGGAGAATCCCAGGGACGGGGGAGACTGGTGGGCTTCCGTCTATGGGGTCACACAGAGTCGGACACGACTGAAGTGACTTAGCAGAACCCTTATGGCAGAAAGTGAAGAGGAACTAAAATGCCTCTTGATGAAAGTGAAAGAGGAGAGTGAAAAGGTTGGCTTAAAGCTCAACATTCAGAAAAATAAGATTATGGCATCTGGTCACATCACTTCATGGGAAATAGATGGGGAAACAGTGGAAACAGTGTCAGACTTTATTTTTTTGGACTCCAAAATCACTGAGGATGCTGATTGGAGCCATGAAATTAAAAGACACTTACCCCTTGGAAGGAAAGTTATGACCAACGTAGATAGCATATTAAAAAGCAGAGACTATTTTGCCAACAAAGGTCCGTCTAGTCAAGGCTATGGTTTTTCCAGTGGTCATGTATGGATGTGAGAGTTGGACTGTGAAGAAAGCTGATTGCCGAAGAATTGATGCTTTTGAACTGTGGTGCTGGAGAAGACTCTTGAGAGTCCCTTGGACTGCAGGGAGATCCAACCAGTCCATTCTAGAGGAGATCAATCCTGGGTGTTCATTGGAAGGACTGATGGTGAAGCTGAAACTGCAATACTTTGGCCACCTCATGTGAAGATTGACTCACTGGAAAAGACTCTGATGCTGGGAGGGATTGGGGCCAGGAGGAGAAGGGGACAAGAGAGAATCAGATGGCTGGATGGCATCACCAACTCGATGGACATGAGTTTGAGTGAACTCCAGGAGTTGCTGATGGAAAGGAGGCCTGGCGTTCTGTGATTCATGGGGTCGCAAAGAGTCGGACATGCCTGAGCGACTTAACTGAACTGAACCTCTAAACAGTCAAAAATCCACTTATAGTTGGCCCTCCCTCCAGCAGTTCCAGATCCATTACCTGCATGTGTATGTTAGTCAGTCATGTCCGATTCTTTGTGACCCCATGGACTGTAGCCCACCAGGGTCCTCTGTCCATGGAATTCTCCAGACAAGACGGAGCAGGTTGCCATATCTTCCTCCAGGGGATCTTCCTGACCTAGGGATCAAACCCAGGTCTCCTGCACTGCAGGCAGGTTCTTTACCATCTGAGCTATCTATTGTCTACACCCTCAGCCTTAAGAAACAGAGGGTCATTTAGTATTACAGTATCTGCTATTGAGCACGTCCCTGGTGGCTCAGTGGTAAAGAATCCACCTGCCAATGCAGGAGATGTGGGTTCAATTGCTGGGCTGGGAAAATCCCCTGAAGAAGGAAATGGCAACCCACTGCAGTAGTCTTGACTGGGAAATCCCATGGAGAGAGAAGCCTGGCAAGCTACAGTCAATAGGGTCACAAAAGAGTCGGACACGATTTAGCAACTAAACATTTACTATTGAAAATTGTTCACGTAAAAAGTGGACCTGTGCAGTTCAAACCTATGTTGTTCAAGGGTCAACTGTGTATAAAAATATTACCATCAGGAAAATACAAATCAAAATCACAAGATACCACTTCACAGCCACTAAGATGACTATCCTTTTTTTAAAGAAGGAAAATAACAAGTGTTGGTGAGAATGTGGAAAAGCTGGAACTGGTGTACACTGCTGGTGGGAACATAAAACAGTGTAGCTGCTGTAAACACCAGTTTGACAATTCCTCGAAAAGTTAAACAAAGAAATACCATATGACCCAACAATTTCATCTCTGGTATATACCCAAGAGAACTGAAAACAGGTGAGGTAGTGAAACAAAACTTGTACATGCATGTTCATAACAGTATTTTTCATACTAGCCAAAAGATTGAAACAACCCAAATGTCCATCAGCTGATGAATGAATGATAAACAAAATGTGGTATGTCACACAATGAAATATTATTCATCCATAAAAAGAAGTAATGTACTGACACATACTATGGCATGGACAACCTTTAAAAATATGCTAAGTGAAAGAAGCCATATTGTATGATTCAATTCACGTTAAACATGAGCGAGTGAGTGAAGTCGCTCAGTTGTGTCCAACTCTCTGCGACCCCGTGGACTGTAGCCTACCAGGCTCCTCCATCCATGGGATTTTCCAGGCAAGAATACTTGAGTGGGTTGCCGTTTCCTTCTCCAGGAGATCTTCCTGACCCAGGGATTGAACCTGGTCTACTGCACTGGAGGCAGACGCTTTACCGTCTGAGCCACCAGGGACGTCCCCACGTTAAACATACTGATAGGCCAATCCACAGAAACAGAAAGAAGAGCAGTACTTGGCAAGGGCTGGGGAATGAAAGAAAGACAAGGATCTGCTTCACTGGTACAGGGTTTCTTTGGGGGATGATGGAAATGTTCTGGAATTAGACGTTGTGAATGTACTAAAAGCTACTGAATTGTATACTTTAAAATGGTAAACGTCATGTTATGTGACTTTTACCACAATAATAATAATGATAATTAATAACCTTTTCCTTAACACGGTCTTTGAAAACTCTTCTCCAATTATTCCCATCTTTTTTTATTTTCAGGCAAGGATTTACTGGGGCTCCTGCAGCAGCAGTGGGGAGCAAGAACAAACAACACATTCCCTTGCTTGCTTACTCCCAAGATGGGGAGGGCTTGTTCCTTATCTGGGGTGTGGGTAGGGGTGTGTCCAGGGATCAGGCCAGAGGGGTGGCATCCTTCCTGATTTTTCAATTCGTGTGTAATCATGTCCTAATTATTACAATAATTTCTTGCTGGACTCACTAAATAAGACCACAATTTGCTAATTTTAACACCATTTCTTCAAATGCCATCCCTATTACCTGGAATTACCTCCCTTAATCCTCTACCATGAAATCGTTGTTTCAGAACCAAAAGACCCAGGATCTGATCCCAGTCCACTACTTACTAGATGTCTCACCTTGGGCAAATCAACTTCTCCAAGCATCAGGTCCTTACATGCAAAATGTGTAGTTAAAATTCAATTAATAAATGTACATATTAAAATTCTAGTTTGTGCCAGGGTAATATTACCTGCCCAGTCAGAGGACAGGACTGTTAGGGTAGTTATGATGATACATTACCCCAAAATACATGAAAGTGTGAACTATAAAGCACCAAACCTGTGTTTAAGGTGACAATATCATCTTCACCAGTACTTCAGAAACTCCAAGAATTTTTATGTCACAGACATGGTTTATACAAGCATCTCACTACCTGTACTACTACCATAACCTTTTATTTGTAATCAATTCACTTATTTTACTTAACATCTTTATTGAATTTGTTATAATATTGCTTCTGTTTATGTTTTGCTTTTTGGCCTTGAGGCGTGTGGGCTCTCAGCTCCCCGGCCAGGGATCGAACCCACACCCCCTGCAGTGGAAGGTGAAGTCTTCACCACTGCAGCACCAGAGAGATCCCCAGATTTATTCTAACATAGAAACTTTATGTCACTACAATGACATCATTGCACTGATGCTATTTTTCTGTGCACATTAAAAGTAAAGCTAGTGCTATTGCAATATGAAATGTGTGCCTGTGCCAGGTCAACTCACCGTTTCTACCACCACTGGCTGCACATCTGGGAAGCCCTGGCCTCTGCCAACTGCCTTCTTAAAGACCTGAATCAAAACTTCCCTACTCTAGAAAACCCTCCCTGACTTATTTTTAAACTCATTTTAATGATGCCTGTAGGGCTTCCCAGGTGGTGCAGTGGTAAAGAATCTGCCTGTCAATGCAGGAGATTCAGGAGAGGCAGGTTCAACCCCTGGGTAAAGAAGATCTCTTGGAGTAGGAAATGGCAACCCACTCCAGTATCCTTGCCAACAAAATTCCATGGACAGAGGAGCCTGGTGGGCTACGGTCCATGGGGTTGCCAAGAGTCAGATATGACAGAGCGACTGAACATGTACACACAGTGACTCCTTTGCTCCTTTATTATAAGTCCTTGCATGTTCAATTTACACTCCATTACTTTTGCACTTTCTGATTTCACTGTTTCCAATACTTTCTCATCTGTGTTTTCAACTCCTTCACTGGATCATAAAACACCAGAACGTAAGGATTTTGTTTCTTTTATTCCCTCCCATAGGCCCAACAACAGTGCAGCAAACATTTGCTGAATGGCTAAAGGTTTCAATGGATGAAAGTGCCCACTAAATACCAGCAGTTATCTTTTTATCATCTCTCTTTCAAAGACAGAGCAAAATTCACCCACCTCATTTCCTAGTCTACAGTACAGCCACATCAACAGCCTAACTCAGACACCAATCAGTGAGAAGGATGGTTTGTTAAAATAAGGCCCAGGCGTGGCACATAGCAGGCATTCAGTAGATCTAGGGGAATAAATGTTGCATAAGTGGGATGATTCCTTCTCAGACAGACCACCTGCGAAGACAAGAGGGATGGGCATGGACTAGTCCGGGAGGGAAGATGAAGGCCCACCTGTGAGTGAGTGTCTGCGCTTGATGGGAGCCTGGGCCACACAGCTCAACCCAGGGCTCTAGCTTAAGCCTCCTTCCAGCAACCCATCAGGTTCTACGCTGATGAGGGGTCTAGCTCTCGGCTTAGATACTCTCCTAATGAGAAGTCAATCCCAGTAATACGCCTTTGTGTGGCTACAGTGCATTTTGGCCATGAGTCTCAAAGCACTAACAAAAGAAGCTGCAAGCGAAATTACTGATTGAATACATCCAGACACAGAGAAATCCTTGTGTCAATGTTGACAGATCAACTCTTTACCGTCCAGCTCCAGAAGGGCTAACATAAAGCAAAACCACCGGAGATGCTGGGAGAAAGAGTATTTGCAACTGGAACCACGGAGGCTGGTATTCATAAAACAACAATACCTAGTAATAATAATAATCATTGTTTCTAACTTAAAGGTACATAGCTCTTTCCAGTCTACCAAGTGTTACTCAGATTTCATTATCTCTTGCAATTCTTATACCAACCCTGCCAGAGATATAATTTGCCCATTTCTACACATGAAGAAACTGAGGTTCAAAGGTATCTTAAACTCTGCTTTTCTGTCTCCAAATTCAGCACTCTTTTGATCTCCAAGTCATCGAGTTAAGCTAGTTTTCCTTTTTGTACTGAAAGATGATAGAAAATAAATATATATTCAACATAAGATTTAACACCCTCTGTGCCCTTGCTTATTTAACTTATATGCAGAGTACATCATGAGGAACGCTGGGCTGGAAGAAGCACAAGCTGGAATCAAGATTGCTGGGAGAAATATCAATAACCTCAGATATGCAGATGACACCACCCTTATGGCAGAAAGTGAAGAGGAACTCAAAAGCCTCTTGATGAAAGTGAAAGAGGAGAGTGAAAAGGTTGGCTTGAAGCTCAACATTCAGAAAACAAAGATCATGGCATCTGGTCCCATCACTTCATGGGAAATAGATGGAAAAACAGTGGAAACAGTGTCAGACTTTAGTTTTTGGGGCTCCAAAATCACTGCTGATGCTGATTGCAGCCATGAAATTAAAAGACTCTTACTCCTTGGAAGGAAAGTTATGACCAACCTTGATAATATATTAAAAAGCAGAGACATTACTTTGCCAACAAAGGTCCATCTAGTCAAGGCTATGGTTTTTCCCGTGGTCATGTATGGATGTGAGAGTTGGACTGTGAAGAAAGCTGATCGCCGAAGAATTGATGCTTTTGAACTGTGGTGTTGGAGAAGACTCTTGAGAGTCCCATGTACTGCAAGGAGATCCAACCAGTCCATTCTAAAGGAGATCAATCCTGGGTGTTCATTGGAAGGACTGATGCTAAAGCTGAAACTCCAATACTTTGGCCACCTCATGCGACGAGTTGACTCACTGGAAAAGACTCTGATGCTGGAAAAGGAAGGTTGGGGGCGGGAGGAGAAGGGGACGTCAGAGAATAAGATGGCTGGATGGCATCACCGACTCTGGACATGAGTTTGAGTGAACTCCGGAGTTGGTGATGGACAGGGAGGCCTGGCGTGCTGTGATTCATGGGGTCGCGGAGAGTCGGACACGACTGAGCGACTGAACTGAACTGAACTGTGCCACCATCATAATAAAGGGCTGACTCTAAGTTCAAAAGCAGTGTTAGAAATTCTTTCTTACATTGGACTGAACATTTCTCCAAGGAGCCCATCCCACTCCTTAGCCCCCATGGCCACCCCACGTCATCTCCAAAACCTTCCAAAGGTACCTGCGCAGACCCAAAGGGATCCCAAGAAATGCACCCTTCTGGATTCCTAGTGCCAATAGCATGATCTCAGCTTCAAATACTAAATTCAAATACTAAAATTCCACCCCGCAGAAGATCCCACTTCTCACTGCAATTCTGATCAAGTTTTCTATCTGACCGCCCCAGATCTGTGTAATCAGTTTCCTCCTTTATTTAGTGAGGCTTGGATTATTTATGGTTTAAATAAAAAAGATGAAGTCTATCTTTTTTACTTTGCTTCTTGACATGTTGTACCAATGGGAACTAGAGGAGGAAGGGGATGCTTCCTTCCTTCATTGTTCACTTTAGATCTCTGCTTTTTGAAGTATTCTTTCCAGTGCTGTTTTTTCACTGTCTATGTATGCAGTGCCCCCAAGATGAGGATTATCTCTGACAGCCCCACAGTCCTTGGACGAAAGAGAACAGAGCATCCTCTTCCCTCAGTTAATTACCATTTCTTGCCTGTACATTTGATTTCAATAAAGTCTCTCTAATTACTTCAGATATCACTGCTCCCGCCTCCTCCCCGCTCTCCTGCGCCCCTCTTTCTCTTGGATTGCCTGAGACGGATGAACTCAAACACACCCACAAGCCTCAGGCATCTGCGGCAACCAGCAAAGGCGGCCCCGAGTTAATAAGCCAGGAGAATTAATAAACCAGAGTTCCCAAAGTTAATAAACCTGGACAACACAATGATTACTATTTCTTGCTATTATTCCAATATTGAGATTACCATTGTTGTTGTTATCCCCGGCCATAGCGGCAGCCCTCCTAAGCCCCTCCCCCACGCTGCCTGCCGCCCCTTCCTCCCACCACCCTCATCGGTGGCAGTAATATTGTCTGAGTAATCCCAGAGGGGCTCCCCAGCACTGCCCTGTTGGAAGAAGCAATATTGGAGCTCAGGCAGCCCCCAGTCCCTTCAGGCTCAGCTCTGCCCTTTTATATTACACACTGTTCAGTCAAATCCATCACCGGCCTCCCAAATCTTTCCAATAGGCCGAAGGAGCCAGGATGGAAATGATGATTAAAGGAGCTGCAGAGAGGAAGAAGCGGAAGCCAGCAAATGAGATGGGAGGGAAGATATTTGGGTTTTGGACATGCGTGAGCTGTCATGAGTCCAATTTCCATATGATGGCTTCTAAGGATCAGTATTTCTCTGCATCCTTTAGGCAATGTGCAGTTGGTTCTCTGAGGATCAGCTAGGAATACCTGCAAATAAGGGCAACATGAACCAGAGCACCTTCCAGCCTCCCAGCAAGCATGTTCCTCCTTCATCTGTTCTCCTTCCCTCTGAAGGAGTCCCTCCATCCATGAAGAAGGCGACCTTTTCAAATTGGTCAGTGGGATGAAATAAGTGCAGAAAGGCTCACAGGGCAGCAGAGCTTTAGCACTCGTCTAGGCCAACTCCTCATTTTATGGATAAAGAGACTGAGGCTCAACTAAGTCACATGGCGCAGCTGACTGGCTAAGAGGAGCAGCCAGACTGGACCCCCAGCCTTTAGATCTTTCTTCCCCCGCTCTTCCTAGGCCCTCCCCATCCTGTCTGCCACCAACATCCTTGGTATCATATCTCTTAAACCTAACTCACCTGTTCCCCCAAATCTGCTCAGTTCCATGTGGTCCCTGTTTCAGTGACTAGTATCACTACACCCCAGTGGGTCTCTGTGGAGACTGTGCCCCCCAGGGGAGACACAGCAATGTTTGGAGAGATTCCTGGTTGTCACAAATGAGACTGGCATTTGGTGGGGAGAGCTCAGAGAAGCTGCTGAATGCCCTAGAGCACACAGAGCAGTGCCCCACAGCAAAGAAGTCTCCAGCCCAAAACATCTGCAGCGCTGGGACGGAGAAATCCCACTGAACCCACTGGCTCAACAACTTGGTTCCAATCTCCCTGTTAGACATTGATAACATGAGTCCAGACACTAGAGTAGAGATGAACTTTTAGGTTTGGGATTCAAAAGTCACTTTCTGAGGAATGCCAACAGCAACTGGGAGAGTGGATGCCTGGCTGGGAGAAGGTGGTTGAGAGAGAGGAGCATGGGCAAGGACCACACAGGGACTAAAAGGAGGAAAAATACAGCATCCCGAAGAGGCTGCACGCAGTGCATCCTAAACCCTGGGCTAACGCAACCTTTGCACATGATCCCAACCAACTACAGGCCCCAGCCATGTTCGAGAGGCTGTGGCAGCAGATACAGACACCCAGAAAAAGATTCCTGACCTCCACAGAGACCAACCTGATTTCAGAGGGATAGCCATGGACCACCACACCAGCCCTCTGGGTCTGCAGGGCAACCATGGCACTGCTGAGTCTCAGGGCCCAGCACTGAATTCCAAAAGACATGGGCGGACTTCCCTGCTGGTCCAGGGGTTCAGACTGTGCACTTCCACTGCACGCAGCAGGGGTTAATCCCTGGTCAGGGAACTGAGATCCCACAGGCTGAGTGGCGCAGCCAAAGCAAAGAAAGGACATGGGACACAAGTGCAACCTTCCGTGGCTGTTCTGAAGCACACTCAGGACTCGCCCTGCCATGGGCAACCTCGGGTATCTCTCCCCCAAAGCTCTCCGCCACCAGGGAGAGAAGCTCGGCTGGATGGTAGGGGCCACTCATGGTCTGGACACACAGCCCAGCCAGGGAGGGCCTCCCACACAGCTCTGAGTCCACATCCAGGCTCTTTCCAACAAGGTAGCCACTGCCAGCGGGAGGCTTTGGAAGGAGTCAAGTGTAATTAAAAACTGTGAAAGCGGCATTGTCTCAATTGTAAATCCTTCTCCCCAAGAGGCCTTGACTGGGCAATTCTCAAAGCGGGGGACAGGCCAAAGCTGCCGCAGCCACCACCTCTACTGAGCAAGTCTAACGAGGAACTTTAATGGGAAAATGTTTCCATCAAACATGGAGACCTGGACATTGCATGGTTTCATTCCTTCTGGCTCTGGGATAGAGACTGGGGGAGAGGAAGAGAGGAAGGGGAGGAAAAGCCAGGAGATGAAAACTGGGAGAAAGGAAAACTCCGTAACCACAACGCCAAGGTGCGCCCCGTTCAGCTCTTTCTCCCAGGTTCCCACGGAAGCATCTGTATTGTGACGAGGCACCCACGGGGCCAAATATCTGCTCCTGTGATCCGTGCGGGGCCTGCAGTTTCGCTCTGCTCAACATCAGGCCCAGCTCCAGCAATAGCCTGTGGGTGTGAGGCTAAGGCAGGACACAGGGGTGTGCATGGCTGTCATTGCGTCACTGGGCATGGAGCTGCCTCCCTCATGTGGACAAGTGGGTACAAGGGAGCCCAACATACAAGCCCCACAGGCTGGAGAGCAGGCTCCCTGTTATACATCCGCTGGTGGCTCAAATAGTAAAGAATCTGCCTGTGCTGTGGGAAACCCAGGTTCAGTCCCTGGGTGGGAAAGATCCCCTGGAGAAGGCAATGGCAACCCACGCCAGTATTCTTGCCTGGAGAATTCCATGGACAGAGGAGCCTGGTGGGCAACAGTCCATGGGGTCACAAAGAGTCAGACGCGACTGAGTGCCTAATGCTTTCAGTTTCATTATACCTCTGCAGTGCCCTCAGCCGGCTGCAGGCCTGTCCCAGCACCTGATCAGGAACTCGGTGAGGACACCCAGGAGATTCACCTGGAGGGAACACCATCAGAGCTTGTGTACCCGTGCCCATGCTGGCTGGCAGCCCGCTGGAGGCTCAGCTATGAGAATGAGCCTCAGCAAAGTGCCTGAGTTTCTGCAATTCAATCACACTCACAAAGAGAGTGAGGGCAGACTCCATCTTTCCAATGAGCTCTGCTGAATGACAAAGGGAAAGGCATGCCATACTCCCCCACTCTCTTGGAGCTCTTGTTTTATTTCAAGCCCATGTGAAAAGAATGTGGTTTCTGGGGACAATGTGGACTCACAATGCAATAGTCAGGAGAAAAGCAATGTTTCTCTGGGGCAGAAATTTCAAAACACAAAATGATTATATTGACCTGCATCAGGGAAGACCGCACACCAAGGTAAAATAATGCCTCAAGCTGAGGGCTGGAGAGGCCTCCCACCCACACCTTTGCAGATGTGCAAAGACCCGGCTTGATTTCCAAGCAAAGACTAGGCTTCTCTGTTCCTAAAACAATTCAGCAACACGAAGGCCATTCCGTGAAGGCCAGCAGGAGCATGACATGGGCCTGCAAAGGCTAATTCATGCACAAAGTCAAGAGAGTGGAACTGAACAGTCTCATTAAACTGGAGAAGAAAAGAGAGCAGCCTGGTCAAAGGTAATAAGTGCCCACATACCAAAATAACTCTTCCCCACAGGCTTTACAGTGATGTAGGTGAACAGAGAGGACAAAATGGAAATAAACATGTTAGTGGGGACTGTCAGACTGACCTCTCGCCCACGGCTCAAAAAAACCATTCCCATGAAAACAAAATAGTGTATAAAGAGTTACAGCACAGTGACTAATCAAAAATGTCATTGCTGGGCAAACGCGTCACTGAGACTGCTGCATTTCTCGTGTATATACATGGAGTGTGCGTGCAGCTCAGCTAGAGACCAGGGTTCCAGGGCTGGCTCTGCCACCAGCCAGCTCGATGACTCCCACCAGTGCTAAACGAGAAGGCTGGACTCGCAATGTTGACAGCAGCTAACACACAGCAATGTGTCTATGCCAGAAATAACTCTAAGTATGCTTACTGCACGTATTTCATCTTACAAAGTTGGCATTGGTATTCCCATTTTACAAACAGGAGAACTGAGGTAAAAAAGGTAGTAACAAGGTCATGTGGTAAGTAGCTGAGTCAGGATCTAAAACAAGGTTCTCTTCAGCAGTGACTGAGTAGCTCCCATCAGACCAGCTTCCCCACTGATAACTAGAAACTCTAGGCAAAGTAAAGGAGGCAACTATCTGAAGATACCAGATGATGACCCAAAGCAGCCATCCGCATATGGAGGAATGGACCAGAACTGGGTAATTTTCCTGTTTCAAAAGTTTTCAGTCACACAGAATAACTGAGACTCAGAAGAAAAAGCCACAGTCTTACTGACTGAAAGCCCCAAAGGACAGAATTTACAGCAACCGCAGCAGCTAAAAGTGAGAAAAGAAACCAGGAAGTACCCAGAGAGTGTGTGTTTTAGTCACTCAGTCGTGTCTGACTCTTGGCGACCCCATGGACTGTAGCCCGCCAGGCTCCTCTGTCCATGGAATTCTCCAGGCAAGAATGCTAGAGTGGGTTTCCACGCCCTCCTCCAGGGAACCTTCCTGACCCAGGGATCAAACCCAGGTCTCCTGCATTGCAGGCAGATTCTATCTGCCTATCTATCTATCTGAGCCACCAGGGAACCCCGCCCAGAGAGGGAGAACCCCAAATCTCTTGCTGGTCCCAGAACCCCATGTGTACTGGGTAGACTTCAAGTTGCCAGTTAAGGATCATAGAACTGAACTGAGATTCCAGGCTAGCCCACCACAGGGAAGACAGAGTCTGCAGTTTGAGTTCATCCAAGTTAACTGCCTACTAGAAATTTCTTAAAATAAAATACAAATATCCTTTGAAGGAACATAAGAATTCAGGTTATCTATAATGTATCATGTCCAGAATACAATATAAAATTATTAATATGAGCCATGAAAGTGAAAGTTGCTTAGTGATGTCTGACTCCTTGCAACCCCATGGCCTATACAGTCCATCAAATTCTCCAGGCCAGAATACTGGTGAGGGTAGCCATTCCCTTCTCTAGGGGATCTTCCCAACTCAGGGATCAAACCCAGGTCTCCTGCATTGCAGGCGATTCTTTACCAGCTGAGCCACCAGGGAAGCCATACTTGAGAAAAAAGAAAATCAACAGAGATTACCCCCATAATGATCCAGATGTTAAAATTAGCTCACAGGGATTTTAAAGCATCTATTTTAACTATGCTCAAGAATATAAAACTATGCACAAGGAGAATGAAAAATTAAGAACTAACATCACAGAAATTCAAGCTGTAACAAAGAATCAAATGGAGATTCTATAATAGCATTGTCCAATGCAACTTTCTGAAATGATAGAAATTTTATATCTTTGCTTCCCAAAACAGTGTCAGTAGCTACATACGGCCATTGAGTGCTTACAATGTGGCTACCGCAACTGAAGAACTAAATTTTAAACTGTATTTAATTTTAATGAATTTAGATTTAAATAGCCACATGCCAACAAAGGTCCATCTAGTCAAAGCTATGGTTTTTCCAGTAGTCATGTATGGAAGTGAGAGTTGGACCATAAAGAAAGCTGAGCACTGAAGAATTGATGCTTTTGAACTGTGGTGTTGGAGAAGACTCTTGAGAGTCCCTTGGACTGCAAGGAGATCCAACCAGTCCAGCCTAAAGGAAATCAGTCCTGAATATTCATTGGAAGGACAGATGTTGAAGCTGAAACTCCAATACTTTGGCCACCTGATGTGAAGAGCTGACTCATTGGAAAAGACCCTGATGCTGGGAAAGATAGAAGGCAGGAGGAGAAGGGGACGACAGAGGATGAGGTGGTTGGATGATGTCACCAACTCAATGGACAAGAGTTTGAGCAAGCTCTGGGAGTTGGTGACGGACAGGGAGGCCTGGCATGCTGCAGTCCATGGGGTCGAAAAGAGTCAGACACGACCAACTGACTGAACTGAACTGAGCCACATGTTCTAGAACTAAGAAGTATACAATCGTAAATAAAAATTCACTGTATTGGCCTAACAGCAGATTGGAGATGACAAAGAAAGTGTTAAGGAACTTAAATATAGGTCAACCGAAATTCAATCTGACAAACAAAGAGAAAAAAAAAAAAAAAAAGCCTGACAATTACAGCAAAAAAGAACAGAGAGAAAGAGTAAATGGATATATACAGTAGTTCCAAGGTTCTGACATGTTATGTGCAGTGGTACAATATTAACTCTAAGTACATTGTGAATAGATCCTGGGAGCAACAGGAGGTATAATTAAAAAGCCAATAAGTAAATTAAAATGAAATTCTAAAAAAACAAGTATTTCATTAACCAAAAGAAAGTATTAAAGGAGAAATGGAGTACAAAGAAGAGAGTATAAATAGAAAGAAAATAATAAAAATAGAAAAATGGTAGACTTCACTGTATCAATAATCACACTATATCAATAATTACAACTATATTACAATTCCAAATATATCAATAATCACACTAAATTCTAATGGACAAAACACTTCAATCAAAGAAAAAGATTATCAGAATGGATTAAAAAGCAAGACTCAACTATATGTTGCCCTTAGCAGTGGTACTTTAAAAATAGAGATTAAAAATCCAAAAACCTGTTGGGAATCTCCTGCTTTTAACTATTATACTATCCATGACCTATGAAGTACCTCCAGCTCTAAAATCCAGTGATTCCTCATGTATATATACATGCATATATACACAAGTACATGTATAACATATACATATTTTTTTCTACACTCAGGATACATGATGGTCAAATTTATATGTGCAACCCAAACCCAGAAGAAATGACAGAAAAGACAGTTTCCCAAGTTACCACCCCACCACCACCACTGATTTTATTCTGAATCAGTGCTCACGCTGTCAGGTAACCAGATGGAGGTTTTATATTACTGTGTCCAGAAAAACTCACTTCACTTATTCTAGGAGAGTGACTTAAACCTCTATCTGCTCAGCAACATAGCTGTTTCAGAACTGCTTGGATTTAAACCTTCATGGAAGAAACTGGCGTGACCTTTGCACGAAGCCTGGCAATTAGAGCAGAGTGTCTCCAGGGCTTTGCCATGGACAAGGCAGCTGTGACACGGGACGCTGTGCATGGGGCTCGCTACTAGACAGACCGGCCTGACCCTCTGCGTGGCTCAGAGCCCATGCAGCCTTAGGACCAGCACTGAGCCGCTCTGAGCCTCATCTCCTCATCTCAGACAAGACTGTGGTGATGGTCCCACGGTATAGCATCTGTTTGCACACACTCTCTAGGTTTTTTTTAATCTTTTAGGCTCTCAATGCCCAGTGTCATTAGTTTTGCATGGTAGATTCCAAATTATTATTAGAGTTGAAAGAAACCATATGGGACTTTTAAAACACAATACAAATTCAAAGATTTTGAACTCTCTCATAAATGCTAAAACATTCACATAATATATTTATAAATTAAGTATGTCATACATATATTTTAAAAATCGGAGCGTATTACAAAATTAGTATTAGCATAACATTAATTAGGCTTTATTCTGTGGCCTTGGTTTAGAAAGATGATCAATAACTTGTTAAGTCTTGTCATTACAGTACCTTCTGAGAGAGACTGAGCCTCTCGTTGGATCATGGAAAAAGCAAGAGAGTTCCAGAAAAACATCTGTTTCTGCTTTATTGACTCTGCCAAAGCCTTTGACTGTGTGGAGCACAACAAACTGTGGAAAACTCTTAAAGAGATGGGAATACCAGACCACCTGACCTGCCTCTTGAGAAACCTGTATGCAGGTCAGGAAGCAACAGTTAGAACTGAACATGGAACAATGGACTGGTTCCAAATCGGGAAAGGAGTAGGTCAAGGCTGTATATTGTCACCCTGCTTATTTAACTTATATGCAGAGTACATCATGAGAAATGCTGGGATGGATGAAGCACAAGCTGGAATCAAGACTGCCGGGAGAAATACCAATAACCTCAGATATGCAGGTAACACCACCTGCATAAAGCAAAAAAGAACTAAAGAGCCTCTGATGAAAGTAAAAAAGGAGAGAGAAAAAGTTGGCTTAAAGCTCAACATTCAGAAAACTAAGACCATGGCATCTTGTCTCATCACTTCATGGCAAATAGATGGGGAAACAGTGGAAACAGTGACAGACTTTATTTGGCGGGGCTTCAAAATCACTACCGGAGAAGGCAATGGCAAGCCACTCCAGTACTCTTGCCTAGAAAATCCCATGGATGGAGGAGTCTGGTAGGCTGCAGTCCCTGGGGTCGCTAAGGGTCGGACACGACTGAGCGACTTCACTTTCACTTTTCACTTTCACACAATGGAGAAGGAAATGGCAACCCACTCCAGTGTTCTTGCCTGGAGAATCCCAGGGAAGGGGGAGCCTGGTGGGCTTCCGTCAATGGGGTCACACAGAGTCGGACACGACTGAAGTGACTTAGCAGCAGCAGCAGCAGCAGCAAAATCACTACAGATGGTGACCGCAGCCATGAAACTGAAAGACGCTTACTCCTTGGAAAAAAAGTTATGACCAAAAACCTAGACAGGATATTAAAAAGCAGAGACATTACTTTGCCAACAAAGGTTCGTCTAGTCAAAACTACGGTTTTCCCGGTAGGCATGTATGGATGTGAGAGTTGGACTATAAAGAGAGCTGAGCACTGAAGAATTGATTCTTTTGAACTGCGGTGCTGGAGAAGACTCTTGAGAGTCCCTTGGACTGCAAGGATATCCAACCAGTCCATCCTAAAGGAAATCAGTCCTGAATATTCATTGGAAGGACTGATGCTAAAGCTAAATCTCCAATACTTTGGCCACCTGATGTGAAGAGCTGACTCATTGGAAAAGACCCTGATGCTGGGAAAGATGGAGGGCAGGAGGAGAAGGGGACAACAGAGGATGAGATGGTTGGATGGTATCACCGACTCAATGGACATGCGTTTGAATAAACTCCAGGAGTTGGTGATGAACAGGGAGGCCTGGTGTGCTGCAGTCCATGGGTTGCAAAGACACAACTGAGCAACTGAACTGAACTGAGCCTCTGTTAAATATCATACGAAACCTGGTAAATTCACAGGTTTGTGAAATTCAAATGCATTGCTTCCTCCTGACAGCCGTAATTAAGTCAGTAGAACTCAGTTCAAACTTCAGTTGCCAACAAATGATCATAATTGTTGGCAAAGAAGAGTAAACATAAGCCTACTTAACAATTTGCTAATTATCTTTCAGTTTAGGATTAATGTAACAAATAAATACTGGATGCCGGCAATGTAAATTTATCAGTCATTATATCAATCATAAACCCTTGTCATAAACCAACAAGGGTAAGTAGATTTTATCTGTTTTAACACTCCTGTTTTCAAACAAAGTATTTGTTGCCCTTATTTTTTATTTCTGAAATCTGATGTGTGTTTTACTTCACAAGGCAATCTGTCTGCCTGTATAGCCTTTTAAAATATTAGATATATCCCTTGAGAATTCTTAGAAAAGTAATGCTTACGATTAAAAGTAATGTAAGACACAAACCACTGGTATGAGAACAAAATGGTCCATATGGGCATAATTTACAACTGGCTGGCATTGTTTACCATTACTGATTAAATTATTAGTATAATTAGCTGCCATCTAGTGAGGATCCTGATTGTATGCTGTATAAACATGCACAATTTTTAATTCCTATCAGTTCAGTTCAGTTCAGTTCAGTCGCTCAGTCGTGTCCAACTCTCTGCGACCCCATGAATCATAGCACGCCAGGCCTCCCTGTCCATCACCAACTCCCGGAGTTCACTCAAACTCACCTCCATCGAATCGGTGATGCCATCCAGCCATCTCATTCTCTGTCGTCCCCTTCTCCTCCTGCCCCCAATCCCTCCCAGCATCAGACTCTTTTCCAGTGAGTCAACTCGTCACATGAGGTGGCCAAAGTATTGGAGTTTCAGCTTTAGCATCAGTCCTTCCAATGAACACCCAGGATTGATCTCCTTTAGAATGGACTGGTTGGATCTCCTTGCAGTCCAAGGGACTCTCAAGAGTCTTCTCCAGCACCACAGTTCAAAAGCATCTATAACATACGTTAAAAAGATAGTTTCTGCCTTTTAATAGTAAGGAGGAAGCTTCCTCAGAGGTTAACGTACCAAGTAACAGAACTGGGATTTGAACCATTGTCTATGTGGGGCAGGGAGTGGGGGAAGCAGGGGGTCTTCCTGCCACCCATTCTTATGCTACAGTCTTCCATGTGATAATGTGCCTAACATTGGAGGAGCCAAAAGTTCCTTCAGAGGCATGAGTTCTTGTCAGCTCAGTTCAGTTGCTCAGTCATGTTCGACTCTTTGCAGCCCCATGGACTGCAGCACGCCAGGCTTTCCTGTCCATCACCAACTTCCAGAGCAAGCTCTGCTCAAACTCACATCCACTGAGTCAGTGATGCCATCCAACCACCTCATCCTCTGTCATCCCCTTCTCCTCCTGCCGTTAATCTTTCCCAGCATCAGGGTCCAGCGAGTCAATTCTTCGCATTAAGTGGCCAAAGTATTGGAGTTTCAGCTTCAGCATCTGTCCTTCCAATGAATATTCAGGATTGATTTTTTTTTGGATTGACTGGTTTGATCTCCTTGCAGTCCAGGGACTCTCAAGAGTCTTCTCCAACTCCACAGTTCAAAAGCTTCAATTCTTCAGTGACCTGTTTTCTTCATAGTCCAACTCTTTCTTTTTCCATGACCACTGGAAAAACCACAGCTTTGACTACATGGACCTTTGTCAGCAAAGTAATATCTCTGCTTTTTAATATGCTATCTAGGTTGGTCATAGCTTTTCTTCCAAGGAGCAAGAGTCATTTAATTTCATGGCTACAGTTACCATCTGTAGAGATTTTGGAGCCCAAGAAAATAAAATGTCTCACTGTTGTCATTGTTTCCCCACCTATTTGCCATGAAGCGATGGGACCAGATGCCATGATCTTAGTTTTCTGAATGTTGAGTTTTAAGCCAACCTTTTCACTCTCCTCTTTCACTTTCATCAAGAGACTTTTTAGTTCTTCTTCACTTTCTGCCATAAGGGTGGTGTCATCTACATATCTGAGGTTATTGATATTTCTCCCAGCAATCTCGATTCCAACTTGTGCTTCCTCCAGCCCAGCATTTCGCATGATGTACTCTGCATATAAGTTAAATAAACAGGGTGACAATATGCAGCCTTGGCATACTCCCTTCCCACTTTGGAACCAGTCTGTTGTTCCGTGTCCGGTCCTAACCGTTGTTTCTTGACCTGCACACAGATTTCACAGGAGGCAGGTCAGGTGGTCTGGTATTCCCATCTCTTGAAGAATTTTCTATGGTTTGTTGTGCTCCACACAGTCAAAGGCTTTGGCATAGTCAATGAAGCAGAAATAGATGTTTTTCTGTAACTCTCTTGCTTTTTCGATGATCCAATGGATGTTGGCAATTTGATCTCTGGTTCCTCTGCCTTTTCTAAATACAGCTTGAACATCTGGTAGTTCTCAGTTCCTGTACTGTTGAAGCCTGGCTTGGAGAATTTTGAGTATTCCTTTGCTCGCGTGTGAGATGAGTGCAAATGCGTGGTAGTTTGTGCATTCTTTGGCACTGCCTTTCTTTGAGATTGAAATGAAAACTGACCTTTTCCAGTGCTGTGGCCACTGCTGACTTTTCCAAGTTTGCCAGCATATTGCATGCAGCACTTTCAGAGCATCATCTTTTTTTTTAATTTTTTTAAAAAAATTTAACTGGAGGCTAATTACTTTACATTATTTTATTGGTTTTGCCATACATTGACGTGAATCTGCCCCGGGTGTACATGTGTTCCCCATCTTGAACCCCCCTCCCACCTCCCTCCACATCCCATCCCTCTGGTTCATCCCAGTACACGAGCCCCAAGCATCCTATATTATGCATCAAACATGGACTACTGGAATTCCATCACCTTCACTAGCTTTGTTCGTACTGATGCTTCCTAAGGCCCACTTGACTTCACATTCCAGGATGTCTGGCTCTAGGTGAGTGATCACACCATCGTGAGATTATCTGGCTCTTAAAGATCTTTTTTGTACAGTTCTTCTGTGTATTCTTGCCACCTCTTCTTAATATCTTCTGCTTCTGTTAGGTCCATACCATTTCTGTCTTTTATCGTGCCCATCTTTGCATGAAATGTTCCCTTGGTATCTCTAACTTTTTTGAAGAGATCTCTAGTCCTTCCCATTCTATTGTTTTCCTCTATTTCTTTGCATTGATCACTGAGGAAGGCTTTATCTCTCCTTGCTATTCTTTGGAACTCTGCATTTGGATAGGTATATTGTTCCTTTTCTCCTTTGCCTTTAGCTTCTCTTCCTTTCTCAGATATTTGTAAGGCCTCCTCAGACAACTATTTTGACTTTTTGCATTTCTTTTCCTTATGGAAAACCCCAAATGAAATTTTTGGCCAAACTTATGCTTTCCCTTTCTTCCAGATCACTAACTCATAATCATTTGTAGGTCACAAGCAGATTCCAGGATCTGATAAAATTCTATGGACCCTCTCCCCCAGAAACACACACACACATACACACTTCTGGGAGAATAAGGCAAGGGATTTGTGTATATCCTGACCCAAAACCCAGGTTTAAAAACTTCTATTGCAAATATCAGCACTGTTGGGTTTTTCACTCACTTACCTCCTTTACATTTCCCCCTCTTTCGTGATATCTGTGTAACTTTTCAAGGAATAAAATAATGGAGCTGAGAAGGAGACATGTCCACATCCAAGAAGAGTCTCGCCACACTCACTGCTGCCTCTCGCCGACTCTCCCACATCTTTGCCATCTCAGTAAATACTCAGCTCAGGTGGAATGTCTTGGAATCATCCTCTTGTCTTCACGTTTTGTTTACCACTGGTCTGAGACAGCTTTACTGATGAACTGATTACCCCAAGCCTTCCACAACAATCACTGGGTATCCATTATGTCTTAGGCACCAGACTAGTAAACAGAATATGTCCAGGCTCTCATCAGTGAACAAAATAAATACAGGCAGACCTCAAAGATACTGCAGGTTCAGTTCCAGAAAACCACAACAAAGCGAGTATCGCAACACATTGAGCCGCATGAATTTTTGGTTTCCCTGTAGATATGTAAATAATGTATACACTATACGGTAACCTAAGTGTGCAAGTAAAAGAGGAGAGTGAAAAGGTTGGCTTGAAGCTCAACATTCAGAAAACAAAGATCATGGCATCTGGTCCCATCACTTCATGGGAAATAGATGGAAAAACAGTGGAAACAGTGTCAGACTTTGTTTTTTTGGGCTCCAAAATCACTGCAGATGCTGATTGCAGCCATGAAATTAAAAGACGCTTACTCCTTGGAAGGAAAGTTATGATCAATCTTGATAATATATTAAAAAGCAGAGACATTACTTTGCCAACAAAGGTCCGTCTAGTCAAGGCTGTGGTTTTTCCTGTGGTCATGTATGGACGTGAGAGTTGGACTGTGAAGAAAGCTGATCGCCGAAGAATTGATGCTTTTGAACTGTGGTGTTGGAGAAGACTCATGAGAGTCCCTTGTACCGCAAGGAGATCCAACCAGTCCATTCTAAAGGAGATCAATCCTGGGTGTTCATTGGAAGGACTGATGCTAAAGCTGGAACTGCAATACTTTGGCCACCTCATGCGACGAGTTGACTCACTGGAAAAGACTCTGATGCTGGGAAGGGTTGGGGGCGGGAGGAGAAGGGGACGACAGAGAATGAGATGGCTGGATGGCATCACCGACTCTGTGGACATGAGTTTGAGTGAACTCCGGGAGTTGGTGATGGACAGGGAGGCCTGGCGTGCTGTGATTCATGGGGTCGCAGAGAGTCGGACACGACTGAGCGACTGAACTGAACTGAAGTGTACAACAGCAGTATGTCTTAAAAATGTGAACACTTAAATTTATAAATACTTTATTACTTAAAAAAACTAACCATCTGTGCCTTCAGTAAGCTGTAATCTTTCTGCAATAGTAACATCAAAGGTCACTGATCACAGATCACATAACAAATCTAATAATGCTGAGATAATAATCAAAATATTACACAGAAACACAAAGTAAGCAAATGCTATTAGAAAAATGGCACTATAGAAGGGCTGATACAAACCTTCAATTTGTAAAAAAAGAAAAAAAAAATTTCTGTGAAGCACAATAAAGCACAGTATTTTATTACACAATGCATGAACTTTACCTTTGTTGTCATGGGGCCTACCTTCTAATGGAGGGGAACAATATATTGGCATAATAAGGTAAACTACAGCACATCCTAAAAGGTGACCAGCAGCTGGAAAAAGGAAATATACAGAAGTTACGGGAGATGGCAAGTGTCAGCATGGGCTGCAATGTGAAATAGCTGGATGTTTGACTAAACACACGAGGGCGGATCAGACTGGGGGAGATTTAGGGAACGCACGTTTCATTTCTTGCTTAGTGTCCCTCCTCCCCTCTGGAAGGTAGGCTGCCTAGAGCCAGGGATTCTCTGATAGTGTTCTCTGCTCCACCCCAAGTGCCTGTGACATTGCACATGGCAGGCACTCAACAAACATCAGCTAAACAAGTGTAGCAAATGAAAGAGCTGAACTCACCTTTGGGCCAAAACTGAGGGTTTCTGGCCACAATTCTAAAGCTCCCCGAAAATATCAATATCCTAAACTAAACAGTAAATTTAGAGCAAAGAGAAAAGAAACTGAGTCAAGTTGGGGTCACCTTTTAGAAGGGAAAGCTGAAAACTGACTACACATGTAAAACAATAATAATCTGAACTCCTACTTTTAAAAAGCCAGATAAGAAATGGGCTTTAAAAAACTCCAGGATATCCAATACCAAACAGGCTTTTAAAAGTAGAAATGACCTTTGAATACAGGACTCCTAAATGCTGACTGGTCCATCAATTAGGCTGCAGTTGAGGTACATGGAGACGGGGCAGGTAAGAGAAAAGCCACCAAACAGGGAAGTGCCAGCCACTGTGCCACACCACCCTCACCCCCGACTGCATTCCCCACTACAGCCCCGCATACGCAGATCACTGTGCTCTGATGCCCTTGGGTTTTAAGCTGAGCAGTTCATTCATTTATCAATCAGTGCTGGTGAGCCTGAGGATACAGGTTAGGTCTCCATGGAAATCAAGAGACACGATGCAGTTATCTGGCCACAAGTCACACCTCTGACCCTGTCCAGCGATCCCACTTATATACATCCTTAGTTACACAAAGGGACAGAATATGGTCTGTGTGTGTTTGCATTACAACCCCAAGAAAGAGCAACTCAAAACACATGCTTCATGTTCAAGAAGGCCACAGGTGACCATGGAGGACCAGCTGACCACCTTCAGCACAATTGCAGCATCAAACCAAGGCCCCGGGTGCAAATGTCTCCATCAGCTTCTCCTAAAAACACTGTTTAATTCTAAGAAAGAGTAAGCGCTATCTGGATGGAAGCCACAATGGCTGGAGGGCCACAGGCAGGACATCTCCCTCCATCTTGCCCCCAGAATTAGCTCAATCTGGTAAAAAGTCAGGAGTGTGAGCTCCCTGGATTCCATGGCATGAGACTTTACTGATGGCTGGTCTTACCACATGACAGGTAATACGAGCTTCAGAACCTTCTTTCCTCTCTGATTAACCAGCAATGTCAGAGTGAAGCTGAAATCACTTCATTGAAACAGTTCAACCTCTACAATACCGTACATCATTAAATTTTTAAAGGAGCTCATTGGGGAAGTCTTTTAATCGTTTAATAATTGAGTTGGGGGAAAGAGACCACTGATGAAGAGTATTTACCTGAGCTGATATTAACTAGGTTTGCCTACTAATGGCTTTCCAACAATCCCACTGTGTCCATGTTGCCATTTAAAAGAGTACATTCCATTTGGCACTTGCCCTTTCACTATCAACAGGAAAACTGAAAAACAATACATCATCAAGTACTGCAATTTGTATTACAGTTCTCCACCCAATTCTCCTTCCTAGCACTACTGAGCTCTTTCAACGAGTTGACAAGTAGAAAAATTCATCCCATGAATCTTTTGGCCGTCTGTGATAACACATAAGCCATCACTGATATATTCCCCACTGAATTTACTAGCCACAGAGGCAAAGCCACTGGAAAACATTCAGCCTCCTTGACAGCACCAATTTTATTTAATTCCCTTCTAAGAGGTCTGGCCCCTTATGACCCTGTCACCTTTTCTCTTCTAGGGTCACATAGGTTTCAACAGTCCTAAGGAATGATTCCCACTTAATCACACCCTGGTCTTAGAACTTCTTGTCAAAAACATTCCTGCTCACCTGTGCCATACATCAGGCGATTTGTGATCATGCTCCACAACTCAGAGAGCTCGAGAGGTAAAGGTGCTGAGGTCAATGGGAAAATCTCAAAATGGTGAAATGATCTGCCCAGGCCCACCCAGACAAACAGGGGCAAAGGAGGGACTATAGCACCAGGATTCCAAGCACCCACTGCTATCTCCTAGGCCAGTCTGGCCTCCAATCTGGGGAAGCTAACACACGAATCGACCATGCGAATAAGACTGTAAGAGAGAATGACAGTGGGTCAGGGGACCGGGCCACCGTGGCATGTTCAATGAGGAGGACAACGTCCCCATACAGGACTCCCTCTCTCTCCTGAGAATCACAAGAAGCAAAAGCCCTTTCGTGGGCAGGGGTGTGGACTGGTCTAGCTGCCAAGCACAACTGACTCATTCCTTTCCTGGGGAGACACACACACCTGTCTGGGGGAATCAGACACCCCCTGTGCACCTGTAACCAAACAGAGATCTGCATGGATGGGGAGCAGAAACAAGAAGCTGGACGACTGAGATTCACACTACGACAACTGGGGTCAGAAGCAGGACTCGAGCTGGAGCCCCATTCCCCCACCCCGCTGCTACCCCTAGGCCCCTGAACCAGGGTGACCTGGAAAAGAAGCTATGGGGAGGCAGCAGTGGCCAGCTGATGAGATACCCTGAGAAGCCATGGGGAGCAGAGCCATCTTCTGCTGGCCTCTGTTCTGTGGCGATCAGTTCTGACCAATCCAGAGAGAAACGCACAAAAGGGCAAAGGAAACGAATGACTGGAAAAGACCAAAGCAGGGGTTCAACACGTGCTCTGGGAGTATCCCTGCCCCTGCCCCCACGCTTCTCTTCTATCAGCTGGAGGCCCCTCTCTCTCCTGGATCCTCAACCTCCTCCTTTCCCTGGAGAAACTCACCTTAGCCATCATGTAGCCTCAAGATTACCCCATCTTCCTCAAAGAGTTGGCCATCACTCCCTCTACTTCCTTCTTCTTATTGTAAAACCCACTAAAATGCTGTCCTGCTCCCTCCAAGCTTCTGACAGAGCTACTCTTGATAACTTACCAATGGCTAACTGCCAGTTCCAAGAGCAAATAAGTGGCCCTACTTTACAATCCCCCGCCTCTGCTCTGTCCTCCAGAAGCCCACTCACTCTGGTGTTTTCTCCTGTATCCATGCCATTTCATCACAGCCTCCTCCAGGGCTCCGAGAATGCCAGTAGCCCCCAAAGTTACACCCTGGGCCCCTTCCCACTCCGTGTAGTATCCCCGTGGGCACTTCTCACATTTATTTGATAATGTTTCCTAAAGCTGTTTGTCCAGGCTAATTTCTAGATCTTCTTTCGCAATTGCCTCCTGGACATCTCCACCTAAATGGTTCACATTTCCATTCACCCTTCAAGAGCTACTTAACATATCACCTCTTCCATGAAGCCTTTCCAACAATCCCAAACAAGCCATAAATTGATTCATTTATCCACTTAACCAAAGCAGATTTGTCTGCTGCTGCTGCTGCTAAGTCACTTCAGTCGTGTCCGACTCTGTGCGACCCCATAGACGGGAACCCACCAGGCTCCCCCGTCCCTGGGATTCTCCAGGCAAGAACACTGGAGTGGGTTGCCATTTCCTTCTCCAATGCATGAAAGTGAACCATGTAAGATGCTGGAGATACAGGAGTTAAAAAACAAAACAAAAAGAAGGTCCCTGCCCTCATTACTGAGCTTATGGCTCAGTAATACAAACAACAGTAAACCAACAAATAAATATGTATTTCAAATTATGATAGGTACTATAAAGATAATGAACAGTAATATAGAACCAAGGGATTTACGTAAGCTGGTACTCAGTCTCACTGGCCATGCCTTTCATAAAACAAGTTTACTCTTCTTTCGAGTCTCTGTTAATTCATATCTCTAAGCAGTCTCTGCTAGATTGTTAATACATCAGTGCCTTGTTTTATTCATTTTTACATATCTGGCACATACAAGAGTTTAATAAGTCTGTCTGATGATTAAAGGGATGAATGAGTAATTTAATTAATGAACCAACTGTTTATAAGATTCCATTTTATTCTAAATTTGAGAAATCCACATACAACTAAGTGAAGTGCATTCCAACTGGTGGCACATTACCCGAAATCTCTAGTTTCATTAACCACCAGTTTACACAGATTAAATTCAGACATACATGTCATCTCTATAAAATTGACTGGAACTATCTTTAAGAGAACCAAGTGTCAACAGTGGTGAGAGAAATAATACAATCCAGGAATACTTAATTTCCTCAAAACCCAAGGTTCCATGATCCCTTCTTTGATCCAGCCAGGCCAAGTGATAAACAAGAGGGAGTGAACAGTTCTGGAAATCAGCCTCACACGGAGGCACAGTGGCTTTTTCCTAGTTGAGGCTGGGGCTTGTTTGAAAATACAACAGTTCAGAAGAAAACTTGGAAAGTGTTATCTGAGGAATGGATGGACAGCTGCTGGCTGGTCCCAGTGGAAGTATGTCTGGAAGGCTCCAGATCTGATGGTTAACAGTTCTGCTGCCAAATGTGCAGACAGGCTCCCAGAACAAAAGTCACCAAGAGCAAACTCTGTGAGCTAGAGAGGAGGATAAGGCATGTGTGTCTCCCTCTGCGTCATTCTTCCCGTGTGGAAGAACAGCAATGCTAGCGAGTCAGTGGAGACCAATGCAGATGGGATGGGATGGGAGAGGAGGGATGGGCAGGATGGCTTTGCTTTGGCAGAAGAGTTTGATAAATACGAATGACGAGTGTACACTAGCAGCTTTCACACACACACACACACAGAGGCATTCCCCAAATCCAAAAAGACTTCCTTTAGAACCACAGAATGTATAAACAGCTGACCGTCGGAAAGCTGCTGGAAAGCTCAAGTATCTAGCAGGTGGGGACTTGTTTTCCAAGAGCTGGTTCAATAGGACATACTGAGAATTGTGATCTCACAGGGGTGTGAACACCAGAATTCAAGGAGCAGATGGTGTGATTTAGTGGAAAGGTCACTGAACCTGAAGTCAGAGGCTGTGGAGAGCATCCTAGCTTCTCTCTTTACCAACAGCATGTCCCTGGGCAAGATCTTAACCTCACAGAACCTCAATTTCCTCATCTACAAAATGCAGGGTGGTGGGAGGAGCCTCTCCATATCTACCTTTTTTAATTGCTGTAAAGTCTGATAAAGGTAATATCTGTGAAGGTTCTCTGAAAATTGAAAAAGATACATTTCTCCCAACATATCTTTTTATGGCGTTTTCTATGAGACAATCATTAATCTGCTTTATAAACATTAACACAAAATGACCTTATGAGGTCAGTACAATTTTTTATTTCCATTTTATTGAATTATAATTGACATATAGCACTGAATATGCTATAAAGATGAAGCTTTAATCCCTGGGTGGGGAAGATCCCTTGGAGGGGGGCATGGAAACCCACTCCAATATTCTTGCCTGGAGAATCCTATGGACAGAGAAACCTGGTGGGCTACAGTCCATAAGGTTGCAAAGAGTCAGACACACGACTGAAGTGACTTAGCACGCATACAGGCATGCAATGCAAAAGTTTAAGGTGTATAACATAATGACCTGACTTAAACACATCAGAAAACAATTACCACAATAAACGTAGTGAATATTCATCATCTCATATGGATACAAAATTTTTTTTAAATAGGAAAAATAGCTTTTCTTGTGACAAATACTCTTAAGATTTACTCTCTTAACAATGTTCATATACAACATATAGCAGTGTTTGTTATATTTACTATATTATGGTTTATGTCTCTAGGGCTGATTTATCTTATAACTGTAAATTTGTGAGGCTGGTACTTATCCCCATTTTAGAGAGAGAAAACAGGCACAGAGAAAGCATGACCTCCGTCCAAGGTAACACAGCTAGTGAGCAGGAAAGCAAGAATTTGGTCCCAGACACTCTGGCTCCAGAGTTTATGCTCTTAACCACTAGACTGTGTTAAGTTATTATACACAGCTCCTAAGAATATGTATTCTTTTACTCACATTAAAAAACCAACAATAATAATACCCAAGCATATATAGTTCTCCACATTTCACCAAGAGATTTTTGAAGTTCATTATCTTTTTTAATTTTCACAACAACTCTATGAAGTTGTTATTATTCTATTCCTTTGTATGGATGAGGAAATTGTGGCTTGGATATCACTTGACAGTAGGACATGTGTTTCAAATTATTTTTCCAGTAATGGAGAGAGCTGTGGAGTAACCAAACCATTCATAGTCACCTGTCCAATCCTCTTCCATCTATGGACATGGACTTCTAAAATCAAAGATCCCAACCAATAACAGAACAAAAAGAAAATAAAACCCAGAAGAAAAGGAGTGGGTGTGGAATCACAGCTGCCCTCACATACAAAAAGGAAAGCATCTGACAAAGTGATGCTTGCATTCTGCCCAAAATTATCTACTGATCCCATTCTAGGGCCTAAAGTTCTACCGTAAGATAGTTATTCCTTTGAGCAAACACCCTTCCAGTTAAAAAGTATGTTTGGAAGGTACACATTATCATGTATATCCCAATGTGATATTTCATAATATCCTCTCCATTTTGACAGCTAGTGGAGAGTAGGCTCTAACCTGAATACAGCATAATTTGAAAATTAAAAGGCCCTAAGATGGGTTCAGCATATACGATAAGCAAGAATGAAAGGCTGAGCTGAAAGCTGAGGTCCTGAAAATGGGGTTGGAAAACCAGTGCTGTGGTTGAATCTGGGGCTTCCAGTTACACAGATCCGCAGGAGAAAGGTAGGTGCAGAGACCAAGCAACACTCCAGCCAAACACATGCAGGGAAGGGACTCCTGGGATGCTCTTCCCCTTTAGATCTCCGAAATCGGCTTCATGGTGCCAGCGAGGAGGCACTGCGACGACATTACCCCAGTGAAGATGGCAGGCTGCCGCCACGCAGGCACAGGGAAGCGTGTACATCGGGGTCCCTGCCACAGTGTGAGGCGGGGCGGGGCGAGAGGGGTGAGGGGCCAGCAGCAGGGGAGAAGACTCTCGATGGCTATGTTAAAAGGGATTTGTTCCACTGTCAAAACCAGAAAGCTCTCCCCAAGAGCCAGCTTTAGGGAAGGCAGTCTGAAATGACAGAGAGGGGAAGAATGATTAGGGAGGCCCTTTGGAAAGGGGGTTGGAATAAAGACAGGAGCAAGCAGCAGGCCAAAGGCAGGTGTGGCTGTGAAAGCCCGCCTCTGAACAGTGGCGGCCAGCAAAGCCTGGGCGATGAAAAGAGCCCGGGCCCCAGTGCCTTTGCTGGGTCCCAATAAAGAGACCCCAAAGCCACCCTGACCCTCGAGGGCAAGGACAGGCCTCTAAATTTCGCCTATTCCTGGTTCTCCCCAGCAACCGGGAGAGGGCCCCATGACTACCAAGCTCCCCAAAACTGTAGCCACACCTGACCGCTCACCTGCCCATTCCCTTTTCTGGGCCCCAGCCTATCCGCAAGGACATCAACCTCCTCTCCACCCTGGAGCTGGGGGCCCCCAGCCAAGCTGGCATCAGCTTCCACTCAGGTTCAGTCCTCAAACAAAGACATATTTGGACGCTCCTGCAGAGACAGGGGGAACCACTTCTGAGCCCAGAGGGAGCTGGCCTTAATCTGCTGCACAGTGAATGACAACAATGTTAAGAATGAAAATATGGTTTGGGGGGATAGTCCCCAGGAGCCCAACATTTTGGTATTTAAAGGAACTTTAATGAGCTTAAGAGGCTAATCTGGAGTTCAGGAGGGGGTGTTCTGTTTTGTTTTGTTTTGAAAAATCCTTTTAAAGGTTGCTGAGGCTGGAGAGGGAGGAGGCAAAAGCATTGTGAGTCAGGGAGTGGCTACGGTATAGCTGAAAGGGATGATGGGAGGAGGCCGCTCTAAAGACCCCTTCTCACCGCAGCAGCAGAACCTGGGACTCGGGAGATACAAGACGATTCTTTCCAGGTGGCCGAGTGTGGCAACCTGAGAAGCAGCCAGAACAGCTGAGCGTGAAGGCGCGGTGTCAGAACGCCAGCCATGCTGCCCACCAGACGACTCCTCGTCCTGGTTTATTGCTGACAACACCAGACTCAGGCACTTCTCTGACCCACCGAAAAACAGAACGCAGCACCCATGAAAGTGCCAGGCACACTCAGAAAGATGCTCAGGGGCCCCAACTGGTCACCCACACAGTGTGGTCATGAGACCACGCAAACCTGGGCATAACATCCCTCACCAGCCATTGTAGCTGAATTCTGTTCCATAACTGGATGGACCATTATCGTGTGCATCTAAAAGACAAAGTCGTTTCCTCCAAGTGAGAAAAATTTAAAAGAGGACTCCCAGGTGGCACTAGTGGTGAAGAACCTGCCTGCCAATGCAGGAGATATAAGAGACGTGGGTTTGATCCCTGGATCAGGAAGCTCCCCTGGAGGAGGGCGTGGCAACCCACTCCAGTATTGTGGTCTTGAGAATCCCATGGACAGCGGCACCTGGCAGGCTACAATCCACAGGGTCACAAAGAGTCAGACACGACTGAGCGACCTAGCACACACACATGCATAAGGACAGGCTGGCCTGGCGGGAAAATGGGGCAATGATGAGACGATATTTAAGAGTTCTCACGTGCCTTCAAGAGCCAAGTTAGTAGAATGCCACAGGACATAGGGGAGTGAAGGGGAGGCAGAATGGGATGCAGCTAGATGTGAAGTCATGGTCCAGTCCACGTGCTCTTCCATGTGCTGAATGACAAACGTATGTTTTTTAAAAAAATATGAAGAGTTTAACTGGCCCATCAGAAAATGTTTCCAACCCATAGTGGCCAGATATCTAACCAGGGCTTGTCCATTACAGGGTAATGATGATAAAACACAAATCTAACAGGGTGGAAAGCCACTGGAGGCCTAAAGAGTCAGAAAAGCCAGACATATTTACTGTCCTCCAAAAATAGGATCCCCCAACTGGAATCTTGAAAGGCTAGAAGAGACCAAACTCTTTCATGTGACTTCAGTTAAGGACTAGGAAAAGCACAGTCCACTTTGTATTTTTAGTTGTTATGACATTATGGTGCAATAATGGGGGATCTGGCAAGGGCTTCATTAAATTCTAGCTAATCCGAGCATGGCAGCCAGGTGACAAGCCCTGCAGATAATCTGGCTGCCTTGCTCACCACTGAAAAGTATAGCATGGAAGTAGTTTCTTAAAATCCTCTTTTAACTACCCAGATGGGGCTATTTGCAATGGGACCATGTATACCCAGAAGGTAGGAAACCAACGCTGAGCCACAGTTTTATTCCTCCCATAACGTCTTCACTAATACTTCAGTGTTTCTGCTGCATTCCAATTGCATCTGCTGTCTAATGCCAAAAGAAACTTAATCCCTATCCTAAGTCTCATTTTATTTATTTTCAGTAGTGTGAAAACAAACATGCAGTAAGATTACAGTGTTTACACCTCCTTTTTAGCTGATATAGCTCTAATCCTCCTGCTAATTAATGCCAGGGCCACAGCAATTTTATTAATTTCAACTTGGTTAAAAATATAGAGACAGATAATTGTGCTTGACTAAAATAACAATTTGACATTTGGAAGGTGTTCACTTCATTTCAGCAAGACAGTTGGCTAGGTTTCATTTAATATATGACAAAGAGACACAAAGCTGCAGCTGACATTGGTTAACGATAACACAACTAATTCTAATTGTGATGAATTGGCTAAACTGTCCCACATCACGCTAGTCGTCCAGGAGATGAAGGGGAAAAATGTAAATCACAAGGCACACAAAGCTTCTCTGTCAGTTTCAGAAACAAGCACCAAGGGGGAAAGGGCCTCTTTCCTCCAGTACCTTTCTACATCTGGCTCCTAAAATTACCAACCTCCCCAAATGGAATCTGAAAAGACTGCGAGCAACACTGTTCTATAATTGCTAAGAAACTTTCAGAAAAACATATAGGGCATTCATGCCCAGGGGGAAGCCTCAGGTTATGCTGGAAATAGGACAGGACTATCCCATATAGGAAACTTTCTGCTTCTTTGCGGGGTGGGGGAGGCACTCATCACCCCATACAGTCCCTAATCTTCCTTATCCCACCCTGCAAGTGGTTTACCAAGCACTCTCATCTGAAGAGGTGGGCATTTAATTTTCCATGTTAGAAAGATGTAAAAAAAAAAAAAAATTTCAAAGCATTTAAGTACAGCTAAGATTTCACAGTTAACTCAAATTATTTTTAAATCTTTCTATGGTGGCTGTGATTGTACTTAATCAACCATAGTCCATTTCCCAGTATTGCACAATATACTTAACAATCAACTTAATATGGGTTATTTTAAACTTGATATAACACAACAATGACAACTTGTATATGAATTTACCCCACGATGCTTTAATAAATTCTTAGGAATATAATGACTATTTTAAATTCTTTTCTCATTTCTGAATATTAGACCCCAAATAATTTCTTTGACCATAAAAAATAATTAGCTGATAAGTTAACGAAGGGAATTGTTCTCATTAGAGAAACAGTAACTCATTAACTTCAAAAAGTCCTCCCAGAAATAAAAGCAACAATGAAGAGGGCTCTCCAAAATTAGTAACAGTGTTTTGGGTCACACAAAAGCTGTAAATAAGAAAAATGAAACTAAAAAGCAACACAAACAATGAATTATCAGAAAAGCTCTTGTCACTGAAATCTGAACAGCAAAACCAACTCCTTAGCTGGGTGGATGACAACATCCCAGAACTCTATAGTATGCAAAACTGGGTTAAATAAATAACTTTTTTTAATGTGATCAATTTACGTTAAGGATAAAAAGAATCCCACAAGCCTACTCTGAAAGGAAATGTTCATATCTAATCCCCAGAATACTATTAATATCTACTCCTACTCTCTAATTTTATTTCAACATTTAAAGTCTGAGATTCAGAAAATCCTACCTAGGGACCAATTCATATAAAAAGAGAAAACACCTCTAAACAAAGACTGTTTCCAATCACCCTTTAAATAAAAAAAGAGCTAAGTCAGCCTGCAGAAACACAGTCACAGCCCATGGACGATGCTTATCCCAAGCTAAGAGCCCCTGCAATTTAATGCACACATCAATTTAATACCTAGCTGTGTTTGATTTTTATATTCCTAAATTTTACCAGGCGCGGGGCCAACAGAAGATAAAGTAAAAATCTAACAACTGCCTCTGTAATTTCATCTGTAGGCTCCTTTTATGAGGAACTGATGCCCAATTTTGATCTCCAAGTAATGTCACAGTAATAAAACCAAACTAACTCTCCTCCCTACACAGCTCCTACACTACCTTGATAAAATGCAGTATTAGCCCATTACTGATCCTAATAGAGATCATTATTACCTCAGCCATTTTCTCCTTGGGGCTGCCAATCAGCAGGTCGAAAGAAAGATACAGAGAAAGTTCTAATGAGGGATATGCAATTGGCTTCATTGGAGTCCCTTTCTTCAGAAAAATTGGTCTGCTCCATAAGAAAGGGGGGAAACATGGACTGGCCCTCTGAGAGAAGGTTTCCCAAGACCTGCGATCTGCTGACATGTGGGGAGTTATGATGTTATAAGAGGAGCCCTGATGACAGCAATACTATCCCACACTGCTCCTAGGATGTCCAGAACAATCTAAGGGATGATGATAAACTTCATATGTGAGGGGAGACGGCCCTGCCTGACACACAGAGCCGCCAGGCACAAGAAAGAAACAATATAAACTTGATTTAAATGTGGGATCTCTTCCAGAATCCTTAATTATCTATTGTATCACCACATTCCCGTTAATCAGCAGCCTCTTCTGTCTCCAACTTAAGTCCAGCTACAGTATTTGTCTGGAACACATTCAGGGAAAACTCCAAACTAACCAGATCCTAGAGGACTCGGTTAAATAGGGAATAATCGATATACAAGTAGAAGTTTCCCCAAGCTGAAAAACACTTTGGTTATTTGCTAACTTTCAAGAATGTCAAAGACAGTTGAGTGCAACGTTTAAGCATCCACACCTATAGCATCCTGAGTTTTATGTGACATGATGCTCCTTCAGCAACTCTGTGCATGTATCATCCCACCGAACTAGCTATTTTTCTCTGATGGCATGTCATGAACAGTAAAGGTCACCCCCAGTTCTTCATCTTTGGATATTCATAAATCAGTTCTCTACACTCCAGCTTTAAATGCTTATTTGTTTTGGATGCTGAGAAGATAAATTATTCCTTAGAGTGTCATAACGTATGAGACAAATATTTAACAAAATGTCCTGAAGTCCTCAAATAGATGGCTGTACGTCTAAAATGCTACTGTCAATTCAATTTTTTAAAATTAGACAAATATGGTGTTTGACATCAAGAAGGTGTAACAACTAGTTGATGGAGTAGAATTTTCACTTTTTAACTGGCTGTCTGACACCATGAACAGGCAGTTCATAATTCAAATGCAAAAGTGCCCAACAGCCAGAAAAGCACATACAAATGGCTAACATAAATATGATAAGGCCACTGTGTTAATATGTTTATGAACTTCACTGAAGACTGCACAATAGCTACATGGTTTTTTTTTTTATGTGTAAAAATAGCATTTGAACTCCACTTATTCTGGAGACAAGGGCACTGCCTGAATGTTCATTTCTATGAATTGTTCCATAATTCACCACCAGTGTTGTCCTACAGCTTTAACTTCTATCTTTATTTCCTCTCCATTTGCCTTGACTGGGTCTCAAATTTTTAAAAAGATCTGAAGGAAAAAGGCAAAAACCATCTTTATAAATGCATTTGTTAAAGAGGAAATGTGCTCTCTGTTTTATGACTATTATCTAACATTAAATTGCATCCCACAGAGGATAAATTTCTTCCAGACAACTTCTATTCAATAGTTAGTCCTATGGTCTAAGTAGAGGTTTACAACAAATACTCAATAGCTAGTATGATATAGGCTATAAGCCTCCTGAAGGCAGGCTTTGAGACATTTTCTTAATATTTTCCCATCACCAAGTCTAGTTCCTTGCCTGCAGAAGCTCAAAGAGCTTGCTGAATAACGGAAAACGTCTTGAGCCTAATTTTAAAACAAACACACACCCCCACCCTTCCCATTTTACAGCAACTATCACGAAGACTAATGCCATTAAGATGACCAAATAGACTACAGCCCAGTTCGGTGGAAAGAAGAATGGGTGTGGATGGGGACAGCGGAGAAAAACCATAATAAAGTTAACCCAAAAGACAATGGCGGCACTGGGCACACACAAGTGCTGATGGTGAGCGAAAGAGTTAAGCAACTCCATTTTGGATACCCGTGTTAGAATCAAAATTAAAAACCCTCATGGCAACATCAACACCTCTCTGAACAATGTAGCTCACACTACTCTGTAAAATCTTCGTGGTTCTGGCCAACAGCTGGCAAGTTGATCCCTGTAATTTTCCCTTTGCAGAAATAGCTTTGTGCGGGGAGAACTGACCCTAGTGGGCTAATAAGCCCCAAACCGCGCCAAATCTGAGAGGCTGCAGTGAAGGGACATTGCTGTGTTAAGTACTTTACAACAACTGTTTCTTCTCCTCTTGACACAGCCTGACTTCCTTAAAGAAGATTTGACTGGCCAGGCAGCTGTGTTGACCCATAAGCCTTCTTTGATTCGTGATTTTTTTTTTCACAAACAGAATAGAAATTCACCACCCAAATCCTTTCCTAAGCTCTCATACTTTTGAATTTGCTGGTGTTGTGCCTGAAGGATGTGGACATTTCAGTAATCTATAAGCACAAGATAAAGATTGGGTCTACGCAATCCCAAAACTTTCAGACGGCAACAGGGGGAAAAAGTGAGCAGAAGCTTTATCCAAAGGTGGTACTTTAAGTTGTGTGTGCAAAATTTGCTTAATTACCTAAAAATCACACTTTTCACTCAGACACTAGGGCAATGAACAATCAAGAACAGATACAGGCACATCTTTTTAAAAAATGTACAAAATAGTTACAACTTTGGGTAATGGTGATGCACTTCTCTCCTTAATTCTGTACTGCTCAACTCTTTCAAAGTCAAACTCTGTTTTTTGTGTGCTGAAAAACGTAGTTATCTTTTCAAAACAAAGCAAAATGTCCGGTACTCTATCCACATAGGGGTAAAATGCAGGAATACTGTATCAAAGGAGGGTTAGTAGCAGAAAGAATTTCTGTGTGTGGTCACTGATCTGATGACTTTGTCAGTTTGCAGTAAACCTCAGAGGCCAGGCAAAAAAAAGAAGAAATTTCTGTTCTCCCTCTGAGCTTCCCCGCCCCGCACACCTCATTTCATGGTGTGTTTTTAATAACATCATAGAACTGTTTTTCATGAACACTAAACCTCCCTTGATTTTCTTCATATACTGCTGTCCCTTTTATTCACCAGTGACAAATGCCTAATTGTCCTGCGCGCATGCCCCCAGGGCATTCCGTCACTTATACAAGTCCGGAGTACAAAAACAGAGACCTCCGTTTCAGCCATTTTTCTTTGCTTCAATACCCTCCACGTGTCTGTGAAGTCAGTGTCCCCATTATTTAGCCATTTTTGACCCGGAAAAGCAGTGCCTCCCCACCCCACCCTCTGCTTAGCTTTACTAAGCAACTCCCGGGGGCCTGGCCGGAACCAGCAAATCCTTCAACCTCCCATTCCCCAGTGTCCTCCAGGCTTTAGACATTATGGAGATCTAGAACTGAAATAGTCCACTTCCCTAAATACCTAGCTCCTAACTCTCCTCATCACACACCAGAACGCTCATGTCGACCGGGTAAGATGGGTACAAGTCGAACCTGCCTAGCGGCAGAAACGCACCCCCAGACAGGAATTAGGGAGGTGGCGGAGGGTGGAAGATGTGGTCTAGATGCCCGTGTGGCCCAAAGGTTTTGGAAAAAACTGTGTAAGGGGTAGGGAGAATACAGGGAGTGAAAAAGCCAGCGGGGTTTGCGTTGCCTCGCAGTTCAAGGAGCAACAGCGCTGTGCCTGAAGCTCAATCTGTCGGGGACCCCAGTGGGCAAAGTCAAGGAAAGAAGGCACACAGGGGATCCAAGCTGTGGGATCGAGACAGCCTCAGCTCTGCGCTGCGCATAACCGTCTGGGTGGCACAAACAGGTGGGTAAGGTGGAGAGGGAGCGGAGAGCAGAGGTGGGCCGCTGGCAGCTCCGCCCCCACCCCACCCCCACCCCCAGGGCACCCCAGTGAGACGGGGAAGGGAGAAACAAGGCCGATGGGATGAGATAGGAGTGTCCACAATGGCGTGTCCCCGGGGGAACGGCCAGGTCCAGAGAACTGGACGAGCAGACCCTAGAGAAAGCCATCCCTTGGCGCTTCTGTGGGGCCCCAGCCGCTACTGCGTGCGTCGGCGCAGTCCGCCGCCGCCCCGGGGAGCTTACAGGATGTAAGAGAATGGGCACTTCGTTTCTGGGCACGCGGGTGCATCTTGCACCTTCCAGAAGCAGATGAGGGGTAAAGAAGGACGGGGTCTCCCGCGCTCGCTGAGGCGGTGTGGGGGCCGCGACCCGAGGCGCGGGCACTTACTTCTCGTAGTCGTACTTGCAGTAGAGCTTCTTGTCCCGGTAGAAGCAGGTGGTCTCCAGGGGCTCTTTGCAGGAGGCACACTGCACGCACTGCTCATGCCAGAAGCTGTCGTTGAGCCGCAGCAGAAACCTATCCGAGATGACCCGTTGACAGCCCTCGCAGACAGACTTTGGGCTCACCGCTCTGCCTACAGCAGCAACAGACGTCCACCCATGAGCCGCGCTGGCCCAGCATCCCCCCCAAACCCAGCCCGGACCCTCTACAGATCCATCACTCCACACTCACGGATTACCCCCGCGGGCGCCACCCTGGAAAGCCCCCTGCTAAACATCCAAGCGAGATATGGAGAGCACAACAAAATCAAAACAAATAGCGTTTCTGATAAACGGGACTGTGTGGGAAGGTTTTAAATTCTACCAGGGGAGGGGGAGAAATCAATAAGTTATCTTTAATTATCAAACCTATCCAGGTATGCACAATCCTGCACACCTCAAGTAAAAATCAGCCTACAAATAAGCTTGTGCTCCCAGGTTAATCAGCCAATCATCAAATAATTCACTATGCTCTATTGTCTATGATTAAAACTATGAGTGTGTAAAAATAATTCTTTTCTGTTGTTGCTTGGTTTTGTCCTTTGCTAAAATGCAATTTTGTTCTATTTATTTGGAGGAAAACTTTATACATTTTCTTTGCTTCCTAAAAAGTCCCATGCCTGCAAGAAAATACCATTCCCACCCTAGGCAAACGTTATTGTTCAAACCAATTAGCCCCAAACTGCTGGATGGCCCGCAAATTGCAAATGGGTTTTTTCATTATTCAGTTCAGTTCAGTTCAGTTCAGTCGCTCAGTCGTGTCCGACTCTCCGCGACCCCATGAATCACAGCAGAAACATCAAAACGGAGAGAAGGAGGGTGAGGGGAAAAAAGAATCAGGACTCCAAGACACTGCAGTGTCCGGCCAGTATTCCTGGAATCAGGCGAGCTCAGCAGCCACGAAAGAGGGCTAAACCGAACCCAAACCGACTCAGAGGGAAAAGGACTCTTCTCAATCCTAACCTTTGCACGTGCGTCAGTTTTGTTCCTTTCGTTTTCGGGTGCGGGTTGGGAGGACATTTTTTTTTTTTTGGGGGGGGTTGTGGGATGCTCGGCCACCTCTGTCATTTTGTCGGCACGTTTCACAGCTATTCAGAGAAGGCTTTGTCCCCCGGTAACAATACTTTTGCGAGAGATGTCCCAAAGGGCCTGACGCTTCCCGGTTTCCCTGCTACACTTGGCCCCTTTCCCTTTAGGAGACACAGCTATCGGCTCAGAAGCGGGGCCAGTCACCTTGGGATTCAGGCAGGCAGAGCTAGAAGTAGCGAGCTCTTTAAAATATTTCCTATTTTTTTCTGCCCTGTCTCGGCGTCTAGGGCCGAGACCCCGGGCGCAGAGAGCAGACCTGAGGCGGGCAGGGCGCACCGGACTCGCCGCGATGCCTGCTAAGTGCTAGACGTTCGAGTGCGCCCTGCGCTAGGTCCGGGCCAGCTCTGGCCCTCTGGCTCTTCCGAGGCTGTATGGAGTCGGGAAGTTTCTGCAAAGGCGGTTGAAAGAGGGGAACGCGGTGCACGCGATTTCGTTTCATCTGGGGAGCTGGGGGGCGGGCTGGGGAGAGGATTTCCTCCCTCAGTCCGGTTTCTCCAGCCGAACTGTCTCGTCCTCCGCCTACACCCCGCTTTAGCTGTTCCGAGTTAGGGAAAGAGGCAAGAGGTTTAAATGTCAAAACGAAATCCCGCTCCCCCACTAAAAAAAATTAAAACACCCATTCACCAAACTTGAAAAGCATCGAGGGCGGCGAGGTGGGAGTGAGAATCCCTGGCTTCGGTTCGGTTTGACCCGCGTATGGGTTGAGGCCCTGGGTTCGCCGCTCCTCCGTAGTCACTGCGAAGGCACTGGGGAGACCCAGGAGGCAGCCGGACCCGCGAGACGAGAGATCCGGCACCAGTTAATTAAAGGCGAGGCTAGGGCCCCGCCGCGCGGGCTAATCCCCAAGATGCGCTGCCCACCCGCCCGGAAAAGCCTCTCGGCTGTGCTGGAGGCTGAGGCTGGGGCTGGAGTTGGAGGCAAGAAGCCGTCTCGAACTTGGGTGCTCCGGACCTCTGGTTTGTGTGCTCATCCCTAAGTCTCGGAAAAGAGGGCGGCATTTATGAGATGTCGATCAGCTCTATGATTAAAAATCCAGCCTTGGGTATTTTTAATCACTTGCCATTCAAACGCCCGCCAGCAAGCTCGCCCGCCCCTCGCGGCTCTGGGGAGTTCGGTGCCCGGCGCAAGAGGACTGGGGCGGCTGGTCGGTTTAGGGTGGGAAGGACCCACAGTTGCTGACAGAGTGAGCTCAGCTGAGTGCACGAAGCGGGGCGCCAGCTCCCCCACTGCTGTGTCCCAGCGAGCCGGACGCCAGAGCTGGGGCCTGGAGGAAAGACGGCGCGCCCGCGGCGCACGGCCTGAACACTCACCCAACAGCGACGAAAAGGAGGCCGACGTTTCGATGGCGCTTTGGAAGTTCTCCTCCATCTTCAGGCCGTCCAGCATTGTCGGGCCGCGCGGGGAGGACCTGTAGACGAGAGGAAACGACGCTTTGGGCGTCTGAGCCCTTTAGGACGCGGCACACGCAAGCCGCCGCACTCTTGGGAAAGGACGGAGGGAGTGTCCAGGGTGACCAGAACGAGCTGCGAGGGTAGAATTCAGCCAAGAGAAATGTGGGCTAGGAGGAGAGAAAGCAGTCACAGCGAACGACTCGGACTGATCTGATTTCATTCGAAGCCAACGCGTTAAGTACTTAGGCCTCCGCCCCCCAACTGCGTTTCTCCTGCCCCTGTCCCCCACCCCCTCACCAGGTCCCCGGCCCCAGGTTTCCCCACCCCGAGTTCGACTCCGCCCCAACCTACACCAGTCAGGGCCCTAGGGATGCCTCGGCGGGAAGGCAGCTCCTTCTGTAAGAGATAAAAGGAGTGAGTATTTTTCCTCGCGGGGCCGAGCCCAGGCACGCGGAACTATGAGCCCGCGCCCAGACCCGCAGCGTTGCGTCCCTCACCTGCCCCGGCCGAGAAGCGGCAGAGCCAGCGATCCCGAGAGCGTCCCGCCAGCTCCCAGGCTCGGGGCGCTGGGATCTGCCACGGGCGTGCGGGGCGCGCAGGGAGGTCCGCCCGCCGGTCGGCCGGTGCCGGGAACGTCTGCAGGAGCGGAGAAGTCGCCTCGGGGAGGAGCGCGGCTGGCCCCGCTCACTCTTGGACGCATTTCAAATCAACTTTCAGAAACACGCCCGCCCGAGCTGGAGCCTAGGAACAGGCAGCCTTCCTTACCTGACGGGTGAACTCTGCAGGAGCCAAAAGAAGTTGCAGAGCGCGGCGGGAAGCTTCGGCCGGGGGAAGCGCAGGCCCTCGAGGCTGCAGCCGGAGCGGCCGCCCCCGGCTCCGGCGCGCCCGGGAGGGAGCCGGAGCGAGCGCCGGCCCCTGGCTCCGCTAATCGGCGCGCCCGGGCCGGGCCGGGACGTGGCCGCCGGCGGCCGGCCTTGCTGGGACGTCCTGCCCGCCCGCGTCCTCCGCGGGAGGAGAGGAGGGCCCGATGCTTCTCCCAGGCTAGCGCGAAGGCGCAGGCCCAGGGTCCTGGGTGCGAGTCGGGCCCTGCTTGGCCGGGGCGGATCCGGCGCTTCTGACAGGGACCGCGGCGCTGCGCGCGCGGCGGCGGGGAGGGGGTGGGGTGCGCTGGGAGGGCCTGGGAGCGCGCCCCGCCGAGGGCCAGCGGCCGTCCCTTCCCAGCCCCGCGGCGCAGCCCAGCCTCGCGGCCACCGCCGGCTGAGCTCCTCTGCCGGTGCGACCCTCCCGGGCACGCAGACTTTCCTCTTCTCCACGCGGACTGCTGCCTCTGGACGCGGCGCCGCCGCCGCGCCCCCGCTACGTTTTCGCTGAGATCTCCCGGCCACCTGGACCGCGGCTCCCGCACGCCGGCCCCCCGGCCGCTCTGCAGCCGCTTCGAGAGCACCGCAAACCTCACGAGCTGCGAACAAGGCCGAGAAGCAATTTGCCGCGCGTGGTTGCGGGACCCTGCAGCTCAGAGTTCTTCAAACCCCTTCTTGGTCACCCGAGGCCCCCACACGTTCCCAGCTTCCACTGGGCTGGAAACGCCGTTCACCGTTTCAGTTCGAAAGCCGCTCAAGGATGGGGTGTGCGGATGCCACAGGATCCAAGGCCAGAACTTGAATCAGGCTCCTGGGAGCGACTACATGGGATCTGACCCCGAGACGACGAGCTCCGAATACCACCGCGCAGGAAGTCAGCTAAGGGGGCATTCTTAGCGGAGCAAAGTATCTGGGGGTGGGGTGGGGGGAATGTTAACTCACTAAACCTCCTAACCCTAGCCTCCGGTGGTAGAACTTTAACCCCTGCAGGAGCAGAAACTGTGTCTCCTGTGTATTCCAGGAGGTTAGCACAGTTCTACGCCCCAAGTGGATGCTAATTAAGAAAGAAAAATCGTGACACCGCTAATACTTAACCGAATATTTCTTTTGTTTCAGTCTTGGTCACACAGTTAACTCATTTAATCTTTACAACAACCCTATGAGGTGGAGACATTATCCCAGTGTTAACAGGCAGTGAAGCCGACACAGAGGGCATCTGAATATTACGGGAAGGTCCCACTCAGTGGGGTTCCCTGGGGGCCCCTCAGATCGGAATGGAACAGAAGTGAACTGGGATTGCCATGCATTTTGGCAAGTTGAACCTGAGCAGAGGAGATGCCACTGAACAAGCGTTTCCTATTACCTGCTCCAAGGACAGGACCGCTTTCTTATTTGTAAAGAAAAAGTACTGGCAGCACTTGCTCCAGTGTGCTTGAGGGCAGTGACCCCTTTTAAGTACCCTAGGCCATTAAGGGCCAGCCAAACACTGAATATCACTTCAGAGAAGCCTGGGAGAGGGCCAAGGACTTAACACTTTACACTTGAACGTTAGTTTACACTGTTCAAGGCCCTTTCACACACACGATTTTGCTTGAGCTTTACAACAAACCTGTGAGGTGGGCAGAACAAATCGTTTTTTCCATTGTTTCAGATGAATCTTTAGGGCTTAGCAGGGCTGGGAGATTTCTCTGATGTTGCCCAGATGGCTAGTGGCATGTCCCCTGACACCAGTCCTTTGTCCCTTCTGTCACCTCATGTAGAGCAAGAGGCAAAAAAAAAAAAAAAAAAAAAATGTGTATGAATTACAAGGATTCTTACGATAATACATAAAATAGAAGTTAGGGAGGAAAAAATGTCAGGCAAATGCAATCATAAAGAATATTTTTAAATGCCCAGCAGAGTTTTGGTTTCACTGAAGGTCTTGAATTTGTGAACTACGTTAACTAGTGGTGAGAATATTTCTTTCAGAGGATATCCTGAAAGTGGATAGATTCTCATTGGATCTGTGGCCCAACTTTTTCAAACAGGCCTTGTATCTGGAAAGTGGCCTGATTAGTGTAGATTACCCAAGGATTTGGTGGGAATGTTTTTCCCCAGATGGTTCTTGGGCATCTGCAGGATGCAGATGTGTCTGATAATACATTGTAAGTCATACGGTCCCTGATGCAAAGCCAGGCACATATGTGTGATCAACAAGATGATGGATGAGGGGTGCACCCACCCTTTGGCAGGGAGAGGGAGCGCCTCAGTAAAGGTGAAAATACAGCGGGTCAGGAGTCAAAGGGCCCCAGTTTCATTCCCAGCTCTGTCACTAGGTCGGTTGCAGCATCAGTTCATTTCTCTGGCCAACAGTGCTTCCCCTCTGAAAGGAGAGGGCTGTGTTTTTGAAATATGGTCTGTAGAGCCCTCATAGTCTAAAGTTCATGTAATCAGACTACCTTTGGACAACGGGGTGGGCAGTAGAACCAGTGTGTCCTTATCATGTGCTTTGCAGAATCTGTCCAAGTGTGAACTAGCTGATATGTCCAAGTGACGTGTCTAACCCAACACAGAGAGCAGCAGCAGTGCTCAGTATCCAAGCTGTGTCCCGCTCTTTGCGACCCCACGGACTGTAGCCCACCAGGCTCCTCCGTCCATGGGATTCTCCAGGCAAGCACACTGGCGTGGGTTGCCATCTCTCCAGGGGGTCTTTCCGACTCAAGGATCGAACCCACATCTCCTAAGTCTCCTGTTTTGTTAGGTGGATATTTTACCACTGAGCCACCTGTGAAACCCAAACCAATAAAGATACACCTTGTTTATTCAGAATTTTCTCTTGTATGATTTATCTTGCTCTGTCAGTGAATTAGAGATCATGAGTCCCACTCCTGACCATATTGTTTCACCGTGGTCTTAGGCTACTCATGACAGGAATGAGTGAACAGGCGTATTTCTATTTGTGAACCATCCTTTTTTGCCTGGTGTTTTCCAAACACTATTATTTTACCTTTTTAATGAAAAAAGATAACACAGAGCCACCATTCAGGAGCTCTGTAATAGGCCTTTTATCAGGAAGAAATATTTTTTTCCAAGAATTTTTCCAAGTGGGGTAAACAGGCATTAGAAAAGACATCCCAAATTACAAACTTTTTGAATTGGAAGTGACCTTAGAGCTCATCTGGTCCAACCATTTCATTTATATGGTCAAATTTCTTCCCCTAGAACCTCTGGTCCATTGATTGCTCAGAACTGGCCACTCACAATGTCAAATCCTAGTTCCAAAATCTGTCATATGTGGGCAGAGCAGTCTTCTCCATCCAGTTCACTTTTCTCTGAACCTGCTCCAGTTTTTCTCTGTCTCTCATAAATTATGACAGCCAGACCTGTTGCAACTTTCCAGTGATCCTGTATTCCGGGCCGCATCTCCTTTCTCTGGCCATAAAACACTCATTAGCACAGTCAGATTTTTTGTTAGCCTTTTCAGGGGCTGGTCGCTGTTGACTCAACTGCTCAGTCCTGTTCCATACAGGCTGCTGATCAGCCACATCTTCCCCAGATTGCAATCATACAGTTGGTGTTTTGCCTCAAGTGTGGAAACTTACACTTATCCCTGGTAAGAGATAGGCAGTGTTCCAAACATCAGAAATCTTGCAACTTCAAGACTGTGTTGTAAGCCTAGTGATCTGCTTTAAGGAGAAAATGTGGAGCCCTTGCCAGGCTGGTCCACCAGCTGCCATCATTGGTGAAAGTGGAAGTGAAAGTAGCTCACTCGTTTTCCAACTCTTTGTGACCCCATGGGCTATACAGTCCACGGAATTCTCCAGGCCAGAATGCTGGAGTGGGGAGCCTTTCCCTTCTCCAGGGGATCTTCCCAACCCAGGGATCAAACCAGGGTGTCCTGCATTGCAGGCGGATTCTTTACCAACTGAGCCATCGGGCAAGCCCAGGGCAGACAAAAGCCAATGAATGAGAAGCTACCATGGGGCCCCAAGAGGGCGCACAGGAGCCTTGTAACCTGGGGGCGCACCTTTCAGTGGGAGGTGGCCAGATCCCGTTCAGGTCCTCTCCCATCATCTGTCTCCAGTCAAGCAGGAGTCTGCAGAAGATGGGGTTGAGACATTCAGACCAGTTGTGGAGCGACCGCCTTTCTATGGCCAAAAAAAGGGAAGCGGCACCACCATACTCCTGAATCTTTGTGGCTGCGATTGGGAGAGAGGGCTGGACTGAAGCTTGGTGAGAGGGAGGCAGAAGGCGAGGGAGAAGGACGTCCGGCCACAGAGTGGAGGTGACAGGAACATATTTTTTTACTTTCCTTTTCTTGCTCTCATTTCTGTGTTTTATTAAGGGAAACACAAAGGGAAAATTGTGTTATTTGTTAAAAAATGTCAAAGTGCATTTCAAGCGAGAGGAAAAAAAGCAGACACATTACTGCCTAGACAGGAAAGGCAAGACGCTGACGCTGACGGGGCAGCCAGAGAGGAGCACGGCGGGGACACACTGGAAATGCACACTCTCCTGACCTCAGGGTTCTTTTCCTGGGACCCTCCTGGCCCCACATGGACATGAACATCTCTCAAAGGAGCTGGAGGACCAGGTGCCTCAGGGCTTTCTGGGGTGAAAGGGAGCACCCCAAACCAGCTGCTCTAAAAGAAGGTAAATCAGGCGATGTCCCAGCCAGATTCTTCCATCAACATGACAAGGACAGTCCTGGACACGGAGGAGACTCATCCAGGCTGACAGGGCACCATTTAAAGCACTGCATTCTTTGCATCTTATAATAGAACCATTTACATGACCACTTTATCTCTGTCTTGGACTGTGAGCTCCTTGAGAAAAGGATCCATGTCAGACTCATCTGTGTTTCTCCTGTGCCCGCACAAGGCTTATGCCCTAAAGTTTTAGTATATTCCATGGCATAACAGGGTGAACTGGAAAGAACATACCTGGGCTTGGGGAACAGAGAGGCCTGAGTTCAAATTTGTAAATGGGTTAATCTTAAATCACCCAATCTCTCCATTTTCAGTCTCCTTACCTCTACAAGGAGAGGAATAAACTATTCCTCCAGAGTTGATAGAGATGATGGATCCGGTTAACGTGATGTTTCTGTCTGACTCTAACCTCCCCATGAACGAGCAGATATAGTTTCTCGAGGAAGCTTACTTTCACCTTGCCCCGTTCCTGCGCGCGAGCAGGAGGCACGCCCGCGTTTAGACGGTGCATGTGTCCAATGACGGTCGTCATCACTGGGTGGTTGAGATGCTCCTGTGCTTGGGGTAGGGTGTGCTCTCTGGCTGAGAGGCTGCAAGTCAGTTACAGAATGGGTCCTGGGGCCGCACAGACTTAAGGTTGAGCTTAATTCTGCCACTTAGGATGAACTGTGGGCAAGTTTCTTTATCTCTCCAACCCTTCAGTTCAGTTCAGTTCAGTTCAGTCGCTCAGTCGTGTCCGACTCTTTGTAACCCCATGAATCACAGCACGCCAGGCCTCCCTGTCCATCACCAACTCCCGGAGTTCACTCAAACTCATGTCCATCGAGTCGGTGATGCCATCCAGCCATCTCATTCTCTGTCATCCCCTTCTCCTCCTGCCCCCAATCCCTCCCAGCATCAGAGTCTTTTCCAGTGAGTCAGCTCGTCGCATGAGGTGGCCACAGTATTGGAGTTTCAGCTTTAGCATCAGTCCTTCCAATGAACACCCAGGATTGATCTCCTTTAGAATGGACTGGTTGGATCTCCTTGCAGTCCAAGGGACTCTCAAGAGTCTTTTGCAGCACCACAGTTCAAAAGCATCAATTCTTCGACGATCAGCTTTCTTTTACCCTTACTTTCCCCGTTTAATAAACTGGTGAAATAATTGAGTAGTTTCTCTGTGTGTTAAATGAAAAATACATACAAAACACCTAGCACAGTGATAGGCACATAGTAAGGTGAATTTCAGCTGCCACCTCCATGGCCGCCACCATCATCGTCGTCATCACTGTCAGACAGTAAGCTCCTCTTGGACTGTGTTTCATTACATCTGTGGCCCTAGTACCTAGCACTTAGGCAGTGGAACCCAGAGAATGTGACTGGAATTACACTGAGCGGAATAGCTAGTTGCACACAGCCTTGGCACTGAGTGACGTTCATGGGCTGACTGGCTGGAGGCCCCACGCACAATCTGAGAAGGAGTCTCTTTTGGAGCAATCCCACACGCTCCTAAGCAAGTCCCCATAGTCCTGGCTTCCTGCACGCGCCTCTCATTTCTGGGCTCTGACAAGCCCTGTCTTGACATCTACACATGGTATTTCACACTAGGTACCAGCAACATGGATGCGATGGGGTATGGGGTTGGGGGAGGGAGCAGTGGGTACAAGGAGTAAACTCCCCAGGCATCCAGAGAAGGACCTGGGAAGAGACAGGTCTGTTAACATCCTGGGCTTGGCTCCTCTGCCCATCTCCCTTTGTGGGTTAGGAGGAGGGCCCTGAGCTCAGGGCCCAGGGGAACATTTGGGGGGCTGGCTAAAGCTTTCTGCAGCACCCCGGACAGGTGATACCCAGAGGCAGCTGTGCACTGAGCAGGCGCGGAGGCCACCCGCACCGGCCCAGGCGCGAGACCACCACTACTTACAGCTATTTCAGGAAGGAAGGGCCCCATCGTCATCTTCACCCTTCAAGAATATGAACCAGAGTGGCTGCTGCCAGAACACTTAGGATGCCCCTACTCCTTAACACCTTCTCATTTCTTCTGGGAAATCTACCCTGTTTAATATTGTTAATATTGTCAATTGTTATTTACAAAACATAGCCCATGTATTTCCAAAAAAGTTTTCAGGTCGCATATGAATACTATCAATATTGAAATGGAATTTCAATTATATACAGGAAACAGAAAAGCAAATCATCCCCAAAATAATGATGCAGGGCTAGTCTTTTAATCTTGAGGCTAATCAATAACCTCGGATATGCAGATGCCACCACCCTTATGGCAGAAAGCAAAGAGGAACTAAAGAGCAGCTTGATGAAAGTGAAAGAGGAGAATGAAAAAGCTGGTTTAAAGGTCAGCATTCAGAAAACTAAGATCATGGCATCCAGTCTGATCACTTCATGGTAAATAGATGGGGAAACAATGGAAACAGTGACAGACTTTATTTTCTTGGGCTCCAAAATCACTGTGGATGGTGACTGCAGCCATGAAGTTAAAAGACGCCTGCTCCTTGGGGAAAAAAAGCTATGACAAACCTGATAGACAGCACATTAAAAAGCACAGAGACATTACTGTGCTGACAAAGGCCCCTCTAGTCAAAGCTATGGTTTTTCCAGTAGTCATGTATGGATGTGAGAGTTGGACCGCAAAGAAAACTGAGTGCCGAAGAATTGATGCTTTTGAACTGGGGTGTTGAAGAAGACTCTTGAGAGTCCCTTGGACTGCAAGAAGATCCAACCAGTCAGTCCTAAAGGAGATCAGTCCTGAATATTCATTGGAAAGACTGATCCTGAAGCTGAAACTCCAATACTTTGGCCACCTGATGTGAAGAACTGACTTATTGGAAAAGACATGCTGGGGAAAACTGAAGGCAGGAGGAGAAGGGGACGACAGAGGATGAGATGGTTGGATGGCATCACCGACTCAATGGACATGAGTTTGAGCAAGCTCTGGGAGTTGGTGATGGACAGGGAAGCCTCCATGCTGCAGTCCATGGGGTCGCAAAGAGTCAGATTCGACTGAGCAACTGAACTGAACTGACTGAATCTTTTGATCATGATAGGATGTTAACTGTCATTCTGAGTTTACAAAGTGAAACAGAAAGTAAAGCCCTACAAAATTGCTCTGATCTCATCTAACTGTGTATCAATTGTATTTCTATGTCTAGTTGGCTTTAGGAGAAAGTCTGTAATAAAAGAACCAAACTGTATAACTCTTGGCAATGGAAATCAAATTTGTGACCTCACTAATAGTGCTGGAACATTTTTACTTTTATATATTGACTGTATCTCTCTTCTTCCTAAAAGAATTTAACATAAAACTGAAGGTGGATAATGATAAAATAGAACTGTGAGGTCAGGAATAGAGAAATAACGCAGATACGGTAAACATGAGTTAACAGTCACCTCTTGAGGGCAGGAACCTTGCCTAGGTCTTGCTCACCTAGTTTGAGCTAACACTGTTCTGAATACTTTCTTGGCACTTGTTATGTATGAACGTTTGAATGAGCAAATGAATACTGTGAGTGCAAGTCAAATTTGTCTTTGAGTTTCCTGGTAGCTAGAGCAAAAAAGGAAACAGCCACTCTACAGATATTTTTGCACCAGTATTAGAGTTGTGATTGTGGGTTTATGTAAACAGTCCTCATAACTCTAGATCTCTGTCCCCAAGTAGGTAAATAGTCAACCGTTCCACCCTAATCTTCAGCATTTCTAGCACAAAATGAATATTTGCTGCATGAATACATTAATGAGATCATTAAAAAGATTCTTTGATGCATCTAAAATATAATCACTTCCACTTTTCCTATCCCATAAATAATTTATCTATAGTCCTTTTTGAAACTTGAAGAATGGTGGGGGGTGGGGGGCAGTATTTGTCAGGAGGTTATTGAAAGTGAAGGCATTCCAGGCAGATTGAGTGAGCACATCAAGGGCAAAAAGCCAAGGTGAGTTGCTGGAGGATCTCTGTGAACACAGGCAAGTGAGGCAAGCCAGGAGGGCTGGATACTGCACATTAGAATTTATTACTCTAGAGGTAATAGAAAGCCTTTGAAAGTTTGAGACTGGAGGAGTGAAATATTTAGGCATATGGTCTAAGATGACTAAATCTGGTAGCAGTGTGGCTGATAATTCAAAGGCAAAACAGGGACTTCCCCCACAGCCCAGTGATTAAGACAGGCTTCCAATGCAGTGGGCGTGGGTTCGATCTAAGTGGGCGTGGTTGGAGAACTAAGATCCCACATTCCACATGCTGTGTGGAGTAGCTAAATAAAAAAAGCAGAAGAAAGTGAAGGTAGGCTAGATAAACTTTACTACTCTGGTATAAGAAGTTCAGGGCCTGGACCAGGGCAGGGACCACAGACATGAAATCAAGTGGGATGAACGAAAAAGACTTCTCAGAAACCAAGTCCAAAAAGCTCAGCGTCTGTTTAGTTGTGAGGTGAGGAGGAAGGAGAAAAGTAGTCGAAGAAGCGTGGGGTAATGTTGAAACAGAAGTGGGAAATGTGGCAGAAAAAACAGCTGGATGGGGTGCAATAAGAAGTTTGGTGACTTTTCAAGATGTTTGCACATTCATTATCTCATTGATTTCATATGCGAGTGAGACCCGCCCTAAACGTCAGCTTGAAAAATACACTGCCCCTCTTTGGAGCTGCCAAGTTGCCTCAGGTTCTTGCAGCAACAGCAGGGCACCCACACGAAGGTGCTGCACCCATTCCAAGCAACCCAGAATCTTCCCAAGGACTAAGCTACCCCATCCTGGTTCTGGGCCAGCAGCAGCTCAAAGCCAGGTAGTGCAAACTCCCGGCTGCCATGCTTGCCAGGAACGCAGATGGGTGTGCCCCAGAGTTCAGCCAGAGTCTCCCAGAACATCTGGGCAGGGTGGGGAGGGCGGAGCACAGCCATCAGAGTTTGGAGTTTCTTCAGCATCTCATCTTTCTTCCCACTGCGTAGAGGACTTTGGTTTCATCACTGAGTCACTCCCAGGCACAAGCAAGTGGCTTCCCTCTGGGCTGCATCTTCTCCCCGGAGCACCAGGGCAGATAGTACTTCTTCCTTCCTGAGATGGTAAGGCATTAATGAGAGAGTTCCACCTGCACCTGGTGGAACCTCAGCTGTGCAGGGCCGATGATCGTTGTGATAAGTCAGCCCTGGAAGGAAGGGACGCCCAGGTTCAGTGGGTCCCACCTCTCTCCTCCCAGATGGGGGCCCCTCTGGTCTGCAGCTACTGGCCAACATCATCCTCACTAGAGTTTAGACAAACATGTGGGGTCCTCTGATAGATCCTCCATCCCAAGAAAAGTCTCACCACTTACTTCTCACAAACAGTTCCCCACTGACTTTTCCAGCCTTGTCTTCCCCTTCCCCTGCTCTTTCCTCTCCTCTCCCGCTCAGTTCATGCAGTAACTCTCTCTGCCACCTCAGACATGACCCAGACATCACCCTAGTGCATCCCCGTGCATGGGTGCAGGCTGTGTCCTTGGTCAGGAGTAACCCCTCCTTTTTCTTCTCTGGTGTGTTGAATATCTACCTCTGATGCTCTCAGACAGGTAATTAGCACTTCCTCTGGGTAAATTCACAGGCTGATTAGCATTTATCACACAATGTGACCAATTTTTCTTTAGATGCCTGCCTCCTTCACCAAAAACACAATCTGTGTCCTACGGAGCTCCGTGTCCTCAGAGCCTGACCAAGTCGGGCCCAGCTGACCCGTAAGGAGGGAGACTGGAAAAAGAAGATGCTTACGGGGTTCAAACACCAGGGAATAAACATGGATGCAGGAAAATCACTCCCTGGAACCCCCCTCCCACAGTTCTCCCCAACATCCACCAGATATTTGGTTCTTCTGTATCCTTCCAGACTTTCTTTATGTACAGCAAAGAAAATAGTGATCCTTAACTCCACCCTTTGTAATCCCAATGGTAATATTGCTCACTCAAAACTTTTCTTCTACCAAAAGAATCTTTTAAATATTTTAAAGTTCTTCATATTCATACTATCTCCTTCTAAATGTCCAACTTGTAGATTTCAGTACTCAGAAAACAAGTAAGACCACACATATAATGTAAGTTACAGTACAGGTGCAGCTTGCTTTAAAAAAGGATTGAGTTCCTGGAAAATCATATAAAAATCACTCTTTGCAACCCCACAGACTGTAGCCCACCAGGCTCCTCTGTCCATGGAATTCTCCAGGCAAGAATACTGGAGTGGGTAGCCATTTCCTTCCCCAGGGGACCTTCCTGATCAAGGGATCGAACCTAGATCTCCTGCATTGCAGGAAGATACTTTATCATCTGAGCCACCTGGGAAGCCTATATAAAAATCACATTGTCATTAAACCCATCATATTTTTGGTGCACTAACAGGTATATTGTTTAAAGATACCCAGGTGAGATTCTTCTTATCAATGAGGAAACTGGATACTATGGCACTCCTGAGCTGTGTGTCAGGTTCAGATTTGCTAACACCTCGATTTGTTAGAACCTAGAGATACATTTCAGTGAGAACAAGGTTCTCAGTTCAGTTAGGAAAAGGGTAAAATTTAGAGTTTCTCCCACAGATAACCTCTCAAACTTTAAACAAGGGGTCAAGCATTCAGATGGCCCCATGGCCCATGGGACCCCGGGGGCCAGATCCTATTGGCACCCAGTTCCTGCAGGGTGGCACAGAAACCACTCCAATGAATTTAGCTCACAGTGGCACCACTTGATGACTGAACTTCTTAAAAGTGCAAGTCAAGGGCCCATCAGCTCTAGCCATGGGCCCGTTCCAGCTCACTTTTTGTAAGCCTTGCAAACTAAGAATGATTTTTACATTTTTAAAAATTTCATAAGATCAAAATGAGAATAATATTTCATGATGTGTAATGAAATTTAAATTTTGGTGTCCCCAATAAAATTGTATCGAACACAACCTGCTGTCTCATCTGATGACTGTCCATGGCTGCTCTCACACTACAGTGATGGAGGTGAAGGGCTGAAACAGACAGCAGAGTCACAAGCCTAAAGAATTTACTGTCTGACCCATTACAGAAAAACTTGCTAACCTCTGTTTTAAAAGACACTCCAAGACCCAAAGCAGGTGTCTATATGAGATGGGCGTGTCTGTCTCAGCTTTGGGTGCCTATTTCTGGATAAATAGCCCATTAGTTCCTTTGAGCAGGGGATCCAGACCTCAGGGATGAGACTTCTTCCTTTTGGAGAAAGGCATCACCACCATCACGAGTCATGAAGCACTCCTCTTATCTGCTTCAGGGGATCAAACCGACCTTTCCCAGCTGGTGCTTCCTGGAGTTCAAGGTGGGCAGGGGTAAGTGGCCAGCCAGCTGCAGGTCACGTCACCTTCCTGCAGTACCGAAGGTTTCCACAAGAGGGCGGCCGCTCTGTCTGCAGTTTCTCGGATGTCCTTCCAGGGTTCGGAGAGCAGCCCCCAGAGACCTCAGTGCCTTGCCCGCCCCCGCAGGACTTTCCCTAGATTGATGGTCAAGAATGAGGCTCTCTTCCAGTGCAGGAACTCGCGTAAGCCTGCTGGTCCCAGGCAGCCAGTCTGACATCTTAGTGGTTGATCATCACACGTGTTAGTCTTGAACTGTCAGCAAAAAAAAAAAAAAAAAAAGGAAAGGGGAAAAAAAATTACTGATTGAGTCTCCCATCTTGCCCACTCCTGATCCCCCTCTGCTAGTCCAGTCAAGCACAGGGTACCAGTTTTTAGGCTGTTCTCTCCTAGCTCTAAACTCAGCCTTGTTGCTGGGGCCGGAACTCTGTGAAACACATTTCTGTTTTCCAGATGATTCCCTGCTAGGCTCTGCTAAGTTGGGTGGTAGAAGAAGGGATCTGCCTCGTCCTGGAAGTCTGCTTCTCTGTGCTTCTTACCTTCTACCTGTGGCTCTGAGGGACCCCAGAAATGCCTCCTCTCCGTAATAAGAGTGATGCCTTCCCCTGAGAGCAGCGGGATCTGGTGTGCATCTTCTTCACACTGCTGAGCCAGCTCCCCCTTGTCTCTACACTCCAACCCGCTGTGCCCCATCCTCAAAGGTCAGGGTCCTGCGTCCACCAAGCCTCTCCTCCAAGGTCCTAACTTTTATAATTCAAATTTCTTCCCTTTGTCTCCAGAGCCTAATTGGTGGTAGTTCAGTTCAGTTCAGTTGCTCAGTCGTGTCCAGCTCTTTGCGACCCCATGAATCACAGCATGCCAGGCCTCCCTGTCCATCACCAACTCCCAGAGTCCACCCACACTCACGTCTGTCAAGTCGGTGATGCCGTCCAGCTGTCTCAGGTGGTCGGCCTCCCACAGTTGCTACATTGGTGACAATGCAGGGTTCCCTCCCTGCCTCTTCAGTGGCATAATTAACAATGCGCTGCCTAGTTAACTATTCTTTATGTGAATTCTGGTTCCCAGGTGGCATGAGTGGTAAAGAATCTGCCTGCCAATTAAGGAGACACAAGAGACTCGGGTTCAGTCCCTGGGTCCTGGAGAAGAAATGGCAACCCACTCCAGTATTCTTGCCTGGAAAATTCCACAGAGGAGCCTGGCAGGCTACAGTCCACGGGGTCATAAAGAGTCAGACACGACCAAGTGACTGAGCACACACATATGAAATCCTCACTGTTCAAGTAACTGGGTGGCTTCTGGTCCTAACCGGACTATGACTGATACATAACTCTTATCGAGTCTAAAATTAACTAGATATTTAACTCTGATTATTGGATCACAGACCCTCCTAAGGCCCACCTGAAAAATTAAGTCTACAAATGCTCAGTATATCCCTACATGGGAAAGACATGGGGCCTGCAGCTGAGAAATGGGCACCACCAGTTTTCTGAGTCTCATACTCTCAGGACCCTCCACACTGCCCGGGACCCTAGCCCTCTCTGCCCTCATCCAGCAGGGAGGCTCTGTGACTGTGCCTGGGGGTGGAGGTGGGATGGGGAGAGATAAAACATACAGCTTAGCTGGCCTTTGTCCCTCTTGCCCACTCTCACTTAACCCACCCAAACCCACCATCCTCACAAAGGAGCCCAGAGAAATAAAAGTACCCAGTGAGTGCCCCACAATGGCCTGGTGAGAGACAGTCACACTTTCACTGGTCTGGCAGAAAGCCTCAATTCTCTGGCCTGATTCTTTCCAGACAGCACCGTAGCTGCGGAAAGAAAAAGAAGCCACCGTACTCAGGAGAGAAGGGGGCACAGCACACCCCACCTGCCCAGAGCTGACTGGGCCTGCCTGCTGGTTACCACTGAAGAAAGACAAACCTGCAGAACAAAGGGGAGCTTCACGCCTGGAGCAGACTTTACAGCTGAGAGGACCTCAATAAAAAAGTATCGACAATTGTTATCAGTGAAAAATAAAATTTAAAATAACAACACCCGGCGGCAGATTTGGATCCGTGCTGGGAGAAGAGTGGAAAGAGGAGGCTGGCAGGGGCTGAGCAGGAAAGGGAGGGCATGGTCAGCCTGTCTCCACTGGAAACCCGGCAGGGCTCTCTGTAGACCAATCCCACCAGTGTAGTCAAAACCCTCTTTTCAAGAGCCACTGAAATGACAAACAGAGCTTGCAATAACATGTAAGAAACCAAACCTCTTCAGCTGTCATCACTAGGAAGCACCGACTCAACCTAACGATTTTACTGGGATTCCTTCTGAAGAAGTCTTTGCCCCTGCTTTCCCAGAATGCCTCCCACCTGGATTCCAGCAACACCAGGACACGGCTGTGAACTCGCGCGCCCCCTGGCGGCAGGTCGCCGCAAAAGCATGAGGGCCATCTGCCCAGCTTCCATGTCCACTGGCCTGTACAGCAGCACGGAAGACGGAAGTTACCTTATCCAAATCTTTATGTTCGTTTGCCACATTCCTATGGAGTTAAGCAGATTTCAGCATCTTCATCTCCCTCTTCTTTTTCTCCAATTGGCCACTGCTTTGCTTGACTCACCTCAAGTCCCTTTTTTGTTTGAAGGCTGGGAACCCAGCCAAGGCTTGACTCTTCAAACTACTGAGAGTATCTCTTGGGTCACATATGGGAACAGTTATGTATTGGGGGTTTTAGAGACCTATAAGAAGAAAACCAACCGTGGGGACTAGGGCGCTGAAACTACAATGGGTGAATCATCCCAGTACCACTCTTCAGCTGACCTCAGGTTCCAGGATGCTATGACCAGACAAGCTAACTGGTCAACCACTGTCACCTCTTCTGAAGGGGTGTGTGCCTGAGTAAACACAACCTATGCCTAGCAGACTGAGTGAGTGTTCCAGCTGACAATAAAACCACACACAGACACACAACTAATTGATCACAGCATTGAGCTGACCTGCTCCACAGAAAGTGCCAAACAGCCACTTCAAGTCAGCTGGATCAACAAATGAGATTAAAACGTCTTCCTGATCTAATGTAAACAAATTCATGATTTATTGTCATCTGGAACATTCACTAGTCCAAATACGAGTTCCAAATCTGCTTAGCTATGGCCTTGTAGATCTCTCAAATCCCTCCCCTTTTTTTTTAAAATGTGGTGTCTGAGCTCCTTTCATATGTTCTTAAACATAATCTCACCTCAGGGGCTTTGCACTTGCTTCCCTGCATGCCTGTCCCATTTTTACCCCGGAAATAAGGCAAAAGTGAATGACTAGAAGGTCCAAACTACTAACATTGTTAGTGAAATATACTTTTATTATCATTTTCAAATTCAGGGACACTCTCCTTATTCAGCACTCAGACACTTAATCTCTCAATTCATTTTAATTCAATTCAACTGCCAAGAAAACCCACAAACCCAGAAGTAATCAAAGAGTCCTTCAGGCATCAGCAGCAATGAAAATATCCCAAAATAGCCAAAAGCAGGAAATTTGCTGAGATTCAGTTATTTTGCTAACCAAAAGAAAGTGAGACTCTCATTGAGTGTCAGTGCCTATAAAGTGAAATTCTGCCAGCATCCAAATCATGAAGAGCAGGAAGAAACGGATACTAATAATGATATAATAATAACATCAAACAACATTGACAACTAATATTTATTAAGAACTTACTACATGATGGGCCATTCTACAACTGCATTATAGTTTGCATAAGTAATTCATGTAACAACCAAATCAGATAGGTTTTATTATCAACCCCATTTTAAGATGAAGACACTGAGGCACAAAATACAACAATTAAAGGGGAAAAAAAAACAAAGCCAAGGAATCAAATTTTAGATAGTTATGATTACAGAGGCTGAAATGACAACTTAGGTTAGAAACACATCGTCAACACAGAACATGACAACGGAGAGCAGAGATGACCAAGAGGGAAGCAAAATTGAACACATCAACTTCAGAAAGCTCAGAGCAGGGCATTCAGAGCCAGGACCCTCCAGTGACCCTGAGGACGCCACTGTTCCATCAGGCAGGCCAATAATGAGTCTCTAAGCTAGCCCTCCCCCATAAAACCTCCAGGGTGATGACTGAAGACAAAAGGGTACTCAATTTGTTTGACTTTTCATAAACCAATTATCCAGAACATTACTTGTCTAGCTTTTTCATCTAGATGTGTTGACAACTTAAGTTATTGAGGAGCTGCTTTAAACTGTTGAATTGTTGTAATCAGCACATTAATTTTATGCAAAGAATATCTTGAAAATCCCTTGAATGTTACTTGCTCTCAAGTAGCTTAAGCAATCTCCGTGATTTTATCCTTGCCATTCACCTGCATTTCCTTTCCTTTTTCAGAGTGATGGTGTATTTCACATGAGAACATTTCTGCATGATCACCAGCTCTGAATGTGGGAGACTCTGGGTGCATGTGTGTGTTTCTCCTGCACTCCAGGGCCGTCCAGAATTTGATGAAAGCCAGCATCAGCTCCTACAAGCAGGAATCACTCTCAAAAGTGAATTTCCCCATTGCTTGGGAGAAAGTAGGGGCAGCAGTGGATGGTAATTTGGAGGTTCAGGCTGTGACAAGTGGACTTAGGCCACTCCTGCGTAAAACCTGTCAACACTCAGCCTAGAATCATAAACAGGACAAGAAAAATTTTCTAGGTTGCCAGCATTCTTTCCAAGTTGTCCGCACAGAGTTGATGGGAGGCACAGGCTATGATTCCTGGGAAGTATCCTAAACAAGCCCTAAATAAAGCCCTTTAGACCCTGACATCTGGTCCACAGCATGCTGAAACTCCTTGCCCAGGACTGCTTTTCTCCCTCCAGATTTCTTTGAGTGACTTGTGAGGCAACTCTCAGTAATTATTTCAACGCACAAATTAGTCTCAGTTGCTCTCCTAATTTATACTGTGGCCCCAAAGTAGCCTATGTAAGCCAAGACTGTCACCCACATATGCTGCAAGTGCTTCACCATCAGGGCAGACCCCAAGCCTAAAATGTATCTGTTTGCTCTTGGAGGACACAGTTAGAACAAACCGAGTCTGTAGCAGGATGAAGCCTCTCACAACTGCAGGGACTCAGCTGGGCCTCATTAGCTTCACAGAGCACTGGAGTCTCCTCTCCAATCATGGGCCAGGACTTAGGACTGATCCTCCTACAATCACCAGCCCAGCGGAGCCAAATCAAGTCATGAGTATTCAAAGTCTCAGTTGCCTCGTGGCGCCCATGCACAAAGATGACGTTTCCAGAGGCTCGTGTCCCCTTTTCCAGCGCTCTTCCGCTAAAGGACTGGAACTCGGGTGTCACTGTCCCTTCCAGTCAAATGGTCTTTGCCCTCAAACCTGTTGTCCTCTTCAGAAGGCCTAGCAGAGAGCAGAGAATCTAATTCACTCCCCAGGGTACTGCTGCCTTAACTGGGGACCCCCAAAGTATTCCAGCCTCCAGAAGGCAGAACCAGATGAAGTCCTGGGTTCAGGCTTGGTTTAGAAATCACACTCATGATGTTCTGCATCATCCCAGTACCTTTGCATATGACATAGGTTGCCAAGGTTCAGTTCAGCTCAGTTCAGTTCAGTCGCTCAGTCGTGTCCGACTCTTTGCGACCTCATGAACCACAGCACGCCAGGCCTCCCTGTCCATCACCAACTCCCGGAGTTCACTCAAACTCATGTCCATCGAGTCAGTGATGCCATCCAGCCATCTCATTCTCTGTCGTCCCCTTCTCCTCCTGCCCCCAATCCTTCCCAGCATCAGAGTCTTTTCCAGTGAGTCAACTCGTCGCATGAGGTGGCCAAAGTATTGGAGTTTCAGCTTTAGCATCAGTCCTTCCTATGAACACCCAGGATTGATCTTTTTTAGAATGGACTGGTTGGATCTCCTTGCAGTCCAAGGGACTCTCAAGAGTCTCCTCCAGCACCACAGTTCAAAAGCATAGTAATGGTTAAACTTTGAGTTAGTATGACTTCGGATGGATTTTTTTCTCCTGCTGGTAACTTTTCTTTGAATACCAGTTTTTCATGTGTACATGTGGTCTTCAGAAAGAAAACATCCTTCCTTGGTAAAAAGAAATACATTGAGTTTAAATTAGCTATGAAATGATTCCCTGTGTGTTTTAAAGAGATTTTCAGTGGTTTATTCCAAGTCTGTGCTATTTAAGAGTTGATACTTACATTTCACAGACTGACCCATTTACTTGGAAGATCCGTGATTCAGCTTTGTGCACATCTATCATAGGTTTTCTCCCTTCTATCCACATGAGAGGGAAGCGTGGTACCACCTCTCCCCTTCCTGGTTGGCTGTCAGTCACCGGCAGGGCAAAGCACACATGCCTCAGACTTGGCGTGTTCTGTCCATAAAGCTCTCCATGGGAAATTCTGTAAGTTCATATTTTCCCTCCTCCTGAGAGATGCAAAGGCCAGGCATAGTAATTTCAGTTTTTCAGTTGAGAAAACCCAGCTGCTGGGCATGAAATCCCCTTGGATTTCCCAGTTATATGGAGCAGGTTTGTGTTCCCATCTTTTAAGGCAGACCCTCCTGTGTTGCGAGCATCTGATAGATTTCCCAAACTTCCTTTAGAGTTGTTATGGGTGGACTCTATCAGCTGACGGGAGAGGGGCTGAAAACATATTTCATGAACGCTCACAAGTTAATCATCTTCCAAAACGAAATTACCCAAATGGACCACAAGATAAGCCTGGCAACAATTAGAGCTTGTTTCCTTTTGAGTCGATCACAGTAGCAAAAATCTCACCTGTGTTGTACTTACCTGGCGTGGCTGGGATGTTGCAGCCACCCTGCCTGTCAGGAGAAGGAAGCAGAAGAGAGGGGACCATTGGTTAAAGATCCGCTCACCCCACCCCCTCCCCGTGTGCCCCACCCGCATCGTGATCACCAGCCCATGTACCCATTCAGTAAGCAGATGGTCCCGGAGCGCTTTCTGTGGCTCTGACCTGTGCTGCCCAATGGGCTGCAAGGTGGCCTCCTGCCAGTCCCTGCCTGCCCGCGCACCCACAGACTGCTGGGGGAGACAGCCAAGCAGAGATTTCAGAGCAGAGCAGCGGGCGCTTCAAGATCCACACAGGTGCGGTGGGAGCGCAGAATGAGGCCTTCAAGTATGAGCCAGCCGGGTGTGGTTTCCAGTCATTCCAGAGCGAGCAGAACGATGCCCGCAAAGAAACTGGTCACGGAATCCTTGAAACACGGCTTTGCCTTCTAGCATTTTGCCTTAAATCCCTTCCTTCGGTATTCTATCTCCATGTCTCAACTGCCCTATATGTCTATTGAGTTAAATTTGATAGGCCTGTTAAGTAAGGCTTTCAAACTTTATGGGTTTTTATTGTGCCTTGAACGTTATTGTTTTTTAAAACATGAAATACTTGATTTGATCAGTCCATAATACCGCATAAATAATCAGTGGAAAACACCATGGTAAAACGTTCTGACACGGGAGCGTGCAAGCCCATTGTCAGTCAGGACGAGCCACTACAGCATCGCAAGAATGGTTGAGAAGAAAACCCCCAGTTGTATCCCTTATATTAACTTTCAAGGTAGTGCTTGAGCACACGCTGACTAATAATCAATAATATTAAAAACCGGTAGTTGTTTAATACGAATCACAGTACTGAGCGCCTACAAGAAGCCGTCCCACATCTGGGTTTGACAGCAAACCTGTAGTAGGCCGGGTTCTAGCCCTCGTTTTGCAGACTCGGAGACCGAGGCTTGGGTGACTCGCTGCCCCGCCCCCGAGCCGCGCCGAGGTCGGCGTCCCGCCTCTGCTGCCGCGCCCGGCCCAGCGCTCCCGAGAGGGGCCCTGCGTGGAGGACGCGCGCTGGCGGGACTCGGGGCGCCCCGGCCCGCCCCGCCGGCTCGGCCGCTCGGCCTTAGCTCGCGGCGTTAGATAATCTCCGGGACGGCCAGCGTGCTTTCCCTGCCAAACCGCAGGGAGGGACGTGGCCGATGGAGGGAAGGGGCTGGGAACTGTTTGTTGCTTTTTCTGAATTAAAAGAAAATTGGGGAACAGAGCAAGGGAGGGAGCACAGAGTTCAGGGGAGAATCTGGCGAGTCACCTTGGCAGACCCTTGGACCACTTCCAGAACTCTCTTGGAAAGGGTGATGCTGCCGAGTGTGTGATGAGTGCTCAGTGAGCATTCATTGTGGATGATGGATGACCGGCCTGGAATCCTTCCACACCACAAATTTGCTCCTCTGTACACCCAGGCAACGGAGAAGCCAAAAGAGGTGGGGAATCGGGGTGCTGCCTAAACGGCACTGCGGCCCTGCTGCTGGCGCCGGAGCCTCCCGGCGCCCAGCCTCGCCTTCTGGAGTCCTCCCTCCTTCCGTCAGCCGCGCAGCCCCTCTAGTCCCCGCGAGCAGAGCTCGGAGTTAACTTTTTGTCTCCGCCTACGCTCTCACAGCCCCAGCCGCCGCCCAGCCTCCCCAGGCAACGGTCTGCTAGACAGTCTGCAGCTAGAACTAGCGAGGACAGCCTCCCGGCCTCCCTGCCTCCCGCCCTCCCTGCCGCTGCTCGCGGGGCCGCGCGGTCCACAGCACAGCTGCCAGAATCGCGTTTCCGTTGCCTGGTTTTGATCATGTAACATCCCCACTTGGAAGACCAGAGTGAGTCCCTGTGGCCTTATATGTTAAGTCTCAATTTCTAACCATGCATTCAGATCCTCCCCCACAGCCCCCCATCTTGCTTGCCCTACCCAAATCCTTCCAATGCAGAGCTGCTCAGATTCTGCGAAACTTCGTAGCCACTCCCTTCCCTTGGTCATTTGGCCGGTATTTATCGAGCATCTACAAAGTGAGGGCACTGAACTATGGGCTGCAAATAAAGAACGAGAAGAACAAAAAGCTACCTCCTCCCCCACAGACTGTAGAGTCAAGTGAGCAAGGCAGTGAAGACATGAAATTTTCTTGCTCCCAATTGCTACTGAAAGGACATCAGTTCAGAGCACACGTTTAAACCCGAGCGCAACTGTGTGAAATAAACCAAGAAACAGGCATGCGCAGATGAAGGCCTGAAAGGAACGGCCCTGTTCCGTTAAGTATCCAGATGAGGGTAATTATCTTCTTCCTCTGCTTTCCGGTAGTTTCCAAAATTTTACTACTGATCACATATTCATTTTATAATAAGAAGCAACTGCTTTGTGACAACAGTTATCAAAAAGTAAAGGTAAGAAATTACCTTTTTGTGATTAAAAAGGCCATGTCATTTCTTTTAAGAAAGTTTTGCAGCCGCGGAAAACATAAATAAGAAAACAAAAATCATTCACAATTCCAATGTTAGCACATAACAAATATCAGCATTTTATTTTATTATGACCTAACTGTTATGTTTTTGCCTAAAATTAGCCTCACATTAGGCACCGTGTTTCACAGCCTGTTTAGTCTCCACCGCATTGAGGTGTTCCACTTCAACGGACTTTGCTATTTTTTCACATCTTTATAAATATATAACATATGAACCATAATTGGTTTAATCAGTTCTTATACCTAAATGATGATATTTGTCCCTAAAGAGGGAGAATCTTTTGGAGTTTGGAAATAGGCTCGACAGGGATTCAAATTCTGGCTTTAACCACTTGTTCAATATATTAATAACTTTAGGTACATTAACTAACTTTTCCTAGGTGTTGTTTTCCTCCCAAAGCCTGTATCTTCTGTATAGAGTTATGGTGAGAACATAATAAAATAATGCTTTTTTATAAGAAAATTATAATAAATAATATTACTTACGTACTTACATTTATTATACTTAATAAATGATAATAAAATCATTGCTTTGGCATGTCTGCCCCTAAGTATTTGTTAACTCTGATTATTTCCTTGGAATACATTCCTAGAAGTAGAACTTTCAGGGGAAGTGGTTTGACCATTTTAAAGTTTTTGAGGCATACCACCAAGTTGCACTATTGAAAAAACTGTATAAATTTCATTTAAAAGAAGGAGAAGATGGGGAAATTTTTAAAAATTGAAGTTGCCTTGAGCCCTGTGTGCCTGTGCTGGCACGGGTCGACTCCAGAACAGGGACTTGGATGAACCCTCCCAATTCTTCGAATGTGACCATCTGCTGCTCCCCAGCCTTCTTTCCACCAGCTCCAGTCCCTCCCTCTCCTAAACATTTCCTAGATGGATCCTCTGTGTCTTCCCCCAGGGAACCCTTCTATAAGATGCAGACATAAAGAACAGACTTGTGAACACAGTCAGGGAAGGAGAGGGTGGGGACATTGACAGAGTAACACTGAAACACATGCACTGCCGTATGGAAAACAGATAGCCAGTGGGAAGTTGCAGCACGACTCAGGGAGCTCAAATCCGAAGCTCTGTGATGACCTAGAGGCATGGGATGGGGGGGGGGGACGGGGTGGGAGGTGGCAGGGAGGTTCAACGGAGAGGGGACACAGCTATACTTGCAGCTGATTATGTTGATTACGGCAGAAACCACAAGACTAAAGTAACTGTCCTCCAATTAAAAAGAAAGAACTTTTTAAAAGACTCTTCTCTACTTCACATTTAGCCACTTCTTTCCTGTATGTTGCTTGAGATTTTTGCCATCTCTGCCGCATGCTCCCACTGTCTCCTCCATCAGACTGTCAACTTCTGAAGGTCAAAGCTAAGCTAGGAAAATGAGATCGGTTTTAGCTCTTTCAGTTCAGTTCAGTTCAGTCGCTCAGTCGTGTCCGACTCTCCGTGACCCCATGAATCACAGCACGCCAGGCCTCCCTGTCCATCACCAACTCCCGGAGTTCATTCAAACCCATGTCCATCGAGTCGGTGATGCCATCCAGCCATCTCATCCTCTGTCGTCCCCTTCTCCTCCCACCCCCAATCCTTCCTAGCATCAGACTCTTTTCCAGTGAGTCAACTCCATGCATGAGGTAGCCAAAGTATTGCAGTTTCAGCTTTAGCATCAGTCCTTCCAATGAACACCCAGGATTGATCTCCTTTAGAATGGACTGGTTGGATCTCCTTGCATTCCAAGGGACTCTCAAGAGTCTTCTCCAGCACCACAGTTCAAAAGCATCAATTCTTCGGCGATCAGCTTTCTTCACAGTCCAACTCTCACATCCATACATGACCACGGGAAAAACCATAGCCTTGACTAGACGGACCTTTGTTGGCAAAGTAACGTCTCTGCTTCTTAATATGCTATCTAGGTTGGTCATAACTTTCCTTCCAAGGAGTAAGCGTCTTTTAATTTCATGGCTGCAATCAGCATCTGCAATGATTTTGGAGCCCCCAAAAATAAAGTCTGACACTGTTTCCACTGTTTTTCCATCTATTTCCCATGAAGTGATGGGACCAGATGCCATGATCTTCGTTTTCTGAATGTTGAGCTTCAAGCCAAACTTTTGACTCTCCTCTTTCACTTTCATCAAGAGGCTTTTGAGTTCCTCTTCACTTTCTGCCATAAGGGTGGTGTCATCTGCATATCTGAGGTTATTGATATTTCTCCCGGCAATCTTGATTCCAGCTTGTGCTTCTTCCAGCCCAGCGTTCCTCATGATGTACTCTGCATAGAAGTTAAATAAGCAGGGTGACAATATACAACCTTGACGTACTCCTTTTCCTATTTGGAACCAGTCTGTTGTTCCATGTCCAGTTCTAACTGTTGCTTCCTGACCTGCATACAGGTTTCTCAAGAGGCAGGTCAGGTGGGCTGGTATTCCCATCTCTTTCAGAATGTTCCACAGTTTATTGTGATCCACACAGTCAAAGGCTTTGGCATAGTCAATGAAGAAGAAATAGATGTTTTTCTGGAACTCTCTTGCTTTTTCCATGATCCAGCGGATGTTGGCAATTTGATCTCTGGTGCCTCTGCCTTTTCTAAAACCTGCTTGAACATCTGGAAGTTCACGGTTCACATACTGCTGAAGCCTGGCTTGGAGAATTTTGAGCATGACTTTACTAGCGTGTGAGATGAGTGCAATTGTGCGGTAGTTTGAGCATTATTTGGCATTGCCTTTCTTTGGGATTGGAATGAAGACTGACCTTTTCCAGTCCTGTGGCCACTGCTGAGTTTTCCAAATTTGCTGGCATATTGAGTGCAGCACTTTCACAGCATCATTTTTCAGGATTTGAAATAGTTCAATTGGAATTCCATCACCTCCACTAGCTTTGTTCGAAGTGATGCTCTCTAAGGCCCACTTGACTTCACATTCCAAGATGTCTGGCTCCAGGTGAGTGATCACTCCATCGTGATTATCTTTGTCGTGAAGATCTTTTTTGTACAGTTCTTCTGTGTATTCTTGCCACCTCTTCTTAATATCTTCTGCTTCTGTTAAGTCCATACCATTTCTGTCCTTTATCGAGCCCATCCTTGCATGAAATGTTCCCTTGATATCTCTAATTTTCTTGAAAAGATCTCTTGTTTTTCCTATTCTGTTGTTTTCCTGTATTTCTTTGCATTGATCGCTGAGGAAGGCTTTCTTATCTCTCCTTGCTATTCTTTGGAACTCTGCATTCAGATGCTTATATCTTTCCTTTTCTCCTTTGCTTTTCGCTTCTCTTCTTTTCACAGCTATTTGTAAGGCCTCCTCAGCCAGCCATTTTGCTTTTTTGCATTTCCTTTCCATGGGGATGGTCTTGGTCCCTGTCTCCTGTATAATATCATGAACCTCCATCCATAGTTCATCAGGCACTCTCTCTATCAGATCTAGTCCCTTAAATCTATTTCTCGCTTCCACTGTATAATCATAAGGGATTTGATTTAGGTCATATCTGAATGGTCTAGTGGTTTCCCCTACTTTCTTCAATTTCAGTCTGAATTTGGCAATAAGGAGTTCATGATCTGAGCCACAGTCAGCTCCTGGTCTTGTTTTTGCTAACTGTATAGAGCTTCTCCATCTTTGGCTGCAAAGAATATAATCAGTCTGATTTCGGTGTTGACCATCTGGTGATGTCCATGTGTAGAGTCTTCTCTTGTGTTGTTGGAAGAGGGTGTTTAGCTCTTTAGGTAACCATTTGCTGTTTTGGAAGAGAATAAATCATCCCCAGGTCAAAACTATTCAGGAAGAGCTGAAAATACGAAAACGCCATATTTAAAGATACCACTTTACAGGTAAGGAAATAGGGGGTGCAAGAGGGGCTGAGCCCTTCCCAAGGTCACACATAAGCCATAGAGCGCCCTCTATTGACATTCTCGGTCACTCTGCATTCCTCCTACCGTGGGGCCACCTCCCTCTAGCTTGCATGCTTTATTGCTCATCCTGAGCCCCATGTTATCCAGCACACTATCTCAATTTGAAAAATCTTGCCCTTGACTCTTGCTTTCATGCAGCCCACAGCCCTGCTATCTGTCCAGATCATTTCTGCGCTTGGACACCACACTCCCACCCACTACCCTTCCTTGAACTGGGGGAGATAACAGAATCTGTGCCCACCCCGGCATTCCTGCGCATCCCAGACATGAAAGCAGTTGTGAAGCATGCGGAATCCTCCCCGATTTATTTCTTTTTACCTTACATCCCTTCCTCTTTGATGTCAAGAGACTATTTGAAAGAAAAGAATCTAACCTGACCTACTACCCGGAATGCCAAGATAAACAATTATTGGGCTGATGGAGGGCGGTCAGCAGATGGTGGACGAGGAAACACTGGACAAGGTTGGGCTGGTTTTCTAAACTCCTGTTCCACTTCAGGGCTGACCAGCAGGACCTTTGGCTGGAAGCTCCCAGGGCTCCCTACTTCCCGAGGTCCAGGGTCCCACAACCCACCTAAAGAGAGAGAGGCTCCTGTCTTTCCCTCAGACCCTCATCTCTTAGCAGGGCTCACTAAGAGCCCTGGAAACTTCCCAGAAGTAAAGTAGATTCAAAAGCACAGAATTGTGAGGCTGTGTGGTACAGTGGGATGGGTAGGAATGAGAAAGGGAGGAAGGAGGATATGCCCTCTTCCCAAGCCAGCTGCAGAGTGATGCTAAAATGCCTCCAGGAGACACTGGGGGTCACCGTGGAGCTCCGGTCTCTCCTGCCCAGACCCCCTGCCTGCCACGACCAGCATCTCCCCAGCAGCTTATGGCAACGGTTCTTTGCACAGCAGACTGGCATTGGATGGTGGAGGCCAGTGTGGGCTTTGAGAAGGGCCACAACTCGGTGCCTCAGAATTTGAGTCTCTCCCCGAACAGCGGCCAGCCTCACACAGCCCTTCACCCGCTCACTCTCCTGTCCTCACTCAAGGTCACCGTCACTTTCTTGTTGCTCTTCAAACAAGCCGAGCTACTTCCTGTCTCAGGGCCTTGGCACGTGCTGCCACCCCTGTCTGTATGGCGTGTGGATCTTAGCACCCCAAGTGTATGCCAGCCTGTGCACAATACGAAGGCTTGTAACCTGCCCTGCCTGCGGACGTTGCGACTTACACGCACACTCATGCAGTTACACGCACACCCTCTGAACAGAATCCTCTGCCATATCTGAGCATTCCTGGCGCCTTCTCCTCACTCACCTCCCTGTTGGTCGTCTCCTGGTCAGGAGGTCTTTCTTAGCCACTCTGTCTAAACAGCACTGCCCCTCCCCAACGCAGGTCACCCTCTTTCCCCTTACTTTGCACTACTGTCTTCCTCATGGACTCTCACCTGTGGGCTCCCTTGTTTGTTTTTCTCTTCTTTTCTCAGAATGTAAACTCCAAGAGAGCAGAGAACTGTTTCATTCATTGGCACATCCTGAAATCTAGATCAAAAGTGACTTACAGCAAGAGCTGAATATAATACACATATATAATCAGTCTCTAAGAGAACTTTCACTTGTGTTTTTGATTCCTAGGAAAGACTCTTATGTAACCTGGGAGGGTCCCAGTTGCTGAATCTCTCACGTCTTCTCCCTGAGCTTTTTTACTTAATTTTAATTCGTCAGTGTTTCAGTGGACCTGCTGTCAGACCAGCTTCTGCAGGGCTGGGAAGGCACTCCCCCCCAAAATCCAGGGCTCCCTCCCTTGAGAATGGTGACGATTCTTCTGGAGGAGCCTGGTTGTAAGAGGAAGTCTTTGCAAATGACTGCTCAGGGACCCATAATGTAAACTTACACCCCAAGTCAAAAGCATGTATTGAAGAAGGATAAATCTTTTGTAAGTCATACCTCAAATTCCATTGTTTACAGAGGAAGTACTATTGCTGACAAGCATAAGCCATTTAGAAATATGACAGGAGTTATGAGCCCTGCAAGAAGGAGCAATCCTTGAACTGGAAAGCTTGACAGTGGAATTTCTTTCTATTTGCTGAGACATTTTGGTAACCAATTGGAAATGTTCTCTTTGGCATTTGACTAGAGGAGAAGCAAATGACTCAGAAGGGAGAGGAGCTCGTGTAACAGGAAACTGTCAGTGGGCAACTGTATGGTACGAGGAATGAGATTCAGTCTCCGAGCAGAGTCCAGGAAGTTGGGCTCTAGTCCCAGTGTGGTCAGGTCTCTTTCTGCCACCTGGAGAGAAATAAGTCCTTGCATATAGGGGTGGGGATTACTAGTACTCATCAAGGTTTCAGATTCTCTTCTCCTTCTGAGCACACGTCCCTCTAAGTTAGATGTGTTCTTGCAGCTGGCTATGGCTAAGGAAACGTGAATGGAATGACGTATGTTAATTCCAGGGGAGAACATCTGAGAGCCTGTGATTCCCATGTTCTGTTTACCTGCCTCTGTGAACTTCGAAGCCCGATGCCGAGCTGGTTATGGAGACCCTGACAGCTTGGGTCCCAGAGTGCCTTCAATCAGCAGAGTCCCACGCTCTACCACTCCCCGCCCCCGACCCTTGAGCAGGCAGTGTGTGGGAGAAACGAAGCCTTGCCTGTGCATTAAGATTTTGAGGTGTGTTATAGCAGTAAACCTAGCCTATCCTGACCTATAATATCGTGCATCTAATAAGCCAGGTCCTTCCACCTATGTTAACTCCTGTGATGGCACTGTGACCCTCTGAGTCTCACTTTACACTTGAAGAAATGGAAGCTCAGTGAGGCCAGAATTCAAAGCTCAGATTAAAAAACTGATTTGAAAACTGATTCCCTCTCCATGATACTGTGACATCTCATACTCTGGAAGTGGGGCTTCTCAGGTGACTTAGTGGTAAAGAATCCATCTGCCAATGCAGGAGACGTGGTTTGATCCCTGTGCCAGGAATACCCTCTAGAGGAGGAAATGGCAACTCACTCCTGTATTCTTGCCTGGAAAATTCCATGGACAGAGGTGGGCTACACTCCATGGGGTCGCAAAGGGTTGGAGATGACTGAGCACACACGCTCTGGAAGAGAGTCAACTTTTGCATTTCTCCAGGCCCTGTGAGGCCCTCAGCCCTCACTCTGCAGCCAGGACTAAGAGTTTGATTTGTTGTGGTCTGTGGCCTCATGGACTTTATGATTTAATGTGGGAATCAGAGAGACAAGTAAACACTTTACCCCCTAAAGAGTAGGTTAAAGAGCAGACACAGCATGAACCCATGGCAGCGCTGAGTGGCTGAGTGGGGTTGCGGGGCGGGGGGTAATGGCTGGCGGTGCCTTGCGGGTGGGCGTGCAGGCTTCAGCCAGGGCAGCCTGACAGTCACGGGGGATGTACGATTGGCCTGAGAGTTGGAAGACTCAGGCTCCAGGCCTGGGTCCGTCAGTCTTGGTGAGTCACCTTTCTGGGCCCACCGCCCAGACGTGGGAGAAACATCTTGGATCTAGATGCTGCCTACACATGAGCATCATCTGGGGAGCTTTAAAAAGACAAAAATCCAGCCACCCTCAGAGATCATGATTCAGGGGCTCAGGCAGCATACATGCCTGCATAGTTTTCTGGGTGAAGAATCTACCTGCAGTGCAGGAGACCCAGGTTCGAGCCCTGGTTTGGGAAGATCCCCTGGAGAAGGGAATGGCCACCGACTCCGGTATTCCTGCCTGGAGAATCCCGTGGACGGAGGAGCCTGGCGGGCCACGGGCCACAGTCCACAGGGTCACAAAGTCACACTGTCTCAGTCTCACAAAGATAGCTTTCAAGAAAGGCTGTTTTTAAAAAAGGTCTTGATGCATGGGCAGACATGATCATTCCAGGACACCTTTCTGTTATTTTAGTGGCCACTGGACGAGCACTGTGGGTATTTGGTTTTGGTCAGGAGTGTTCCAGGCATCTCCAGAGTTCATCTCAGACCTTGGGGAGAAACGGGTCTGAGCCCTTCCTCAGAACTTTTGGGGCCACTCAAAGTCAGAGGCTCTAGAGGGGCAGTGGGATTCCTCAGGGCGCCAAACCCACTTCCTGAGTGACAGCATTGTGAATAAGGCCTCCTTCTCTGGGACAAAGAGCTGATAGGACTGGGAAGGTGAGTAAGCAGAAGACTTCCTGGGGACGGCACCTCAGCGTGCATGGAAGGTGCACTTCTAGGCTAGAGGTTTCTTCCTGAAGAAGGTCCTTGTGCTCCGGCCCTGGCAAGTCTCGAATCCCATCCGCCAGGCTATACTTTGCAAACCCACACAGAACCAGCAGCCGATCTCCAGGCTTCTGCAGACCTGGCTCTCAGTGGGGCCCTACTCCAGAGCCTCCTTCTCATTACATCTGTTCTCCTAAAACCAGGGGCATGAGCTATGGCTGGAGGAGAAACCACAGAAGCGCCAGAGAGACAGCACAGAGGACCTCCGGCCTCCCCGCAGCCTCTTTGCAGAGCTCAGGGTGGCTTCTCAGCGGGTATGCTGCAGCCAGGCTTCTGGGCACTTGCCCAGCCTTCATGCCACATCCCACGGCAGAGGGCAGGGCATGTGGTAGCTTTGGTGTGTGAGTCTATTCTAGTTCCTAGGAGTCTAGTAGGATCACAATGCAAATTAGCCATTCAGTTAAGGCAACCAAAGTCTCACACCCACTTCATCATCAACACAGGTAGAACTACTTAATATGACAGAGGAAAAGCCACACCTGGCCCCCTCAGTGGCTTCCTGAGCCACAGCAGGAATATCCAGGGCAGTGTCAGCAACATGGTCTTTCTCTCCAAGGCCTGTCTCTTGACTGAAGGTACTTAGGGCATCCATCAGCTGCCTTTGCTGCTCCTGGCATGTCAACCCCATGCAACCTCCATCTCCTGCACTCTACACAGTGCCAGGGAGGCTCAGGTTTTGGACACAATCTTGGTGACACAAGCCACACCTCTATCTTGGCCACTGTCTCTGTGATGTGACTTGGGACTTGATGAGGCCAGCCAGTGGTACCAAGTAACTCACTGACCTGCCCTTCACAGCACTGAAGCCTATCTCTCTCACCCACTCACTTAGTTTCTACATCTTGCCAACCTTCACAAAGGATTGGAAGAGATATACCATGAATGATGTTGTTACCCATCAAACTACTAAGAGAAAGAAAGGAGGCCAAGGAACAGGTATTGAAAAAGGCTGGGGTGAAGAGGAAGTTAAAAGATGCTTGCTCCTTGGAAGAAAGTCTATGACAAACCTAGAAGTGAAGTGCAGTGAAGTGGAAGTCACTCAGTCGTATCCGACTCTTTCAGACCCCATGGACCATACAGTCCATGGAACTCCCCAGGCTGGAATACTGGAGTGGGTAGCCTTTCCCTTCTCCAGGGGATCTTCCCAACCCAGGGGTCTAACCCAGGTCTCCCACACTGCAGGTGGATTTTTTACCAGTTGAGCCACCAGGGAAGCCCATGACAAACCTAGACAGCATTTTTAAAAACAGAGACGTAAGTTTTCCAACAAAGGTCCGTATAGTCAGACCTATAATTTTTCCAGTAGTCATGTATGGATGTGACAGTTGGACTATAAAGAAAGCTGAGCACTAAAAACTGATGCTTTTGAACTATGGTGTTGGAGAAGACTCTTGAGAGTCCCTTGGACTGCAAGGAGATCAAACCAGTCAGTCCTAAAGGAAATCAGTCCTGAATATTCATTGGAAAGACTGATGCTGAAGCTGAAGCTCCAATACTTTGGCCACCTGATGTGAAGAACTGACTCATTAGAAAAGACCCTAATGCTGGGCAAGATTGAGGGCAGGAGAAGGGGATGACAGACAGAGGATGAGACGGAGGACATGAGTTTGAGCAAGCTCCGGGAGTTGGTGATGGACAGGGAAGCCTGGTGTGCTGCAGTCCATGAGTCACGAAGAGTCAGACATGACTGAGCAACTGAACTGAACTGAACTGGGGTTAAGAGGACAGATAAGAAGAGTGTCTATACCAGAAGACCAAATGGAAGTTCCCACAGTCTGGTGCAAAAGTTCACCTTAAGCATCCCGATGGCCAACAGAAAAAACAGGCCTTAGTTTTCTATGAGAGACAATATATCAGATGGTGTGGAATGGCAAGCATTTCCTAACTCTGAAAGGATGAGAACATATTATTATCAAGATCTTTGTAATAATATCACTAAAGAATAAAGTGGTATCTACCAAAGTAGTTTCACCAAAATAGCCCCGTCAAGAAAGAATAATGATAAACTGTTATTTTGTGGTGATATTTCTTTAAGAAGCTGCTGCTGCTGCTGCTGCTAAGTCGCTTCAGTCGTGTCCGACTCTGTGTGACCCCACAGACAGCAGCCCACCAGGCTCCCCTGTCCCTGGGATTCTCCAGGCAAGAACACTGGAGTGGGTTGCCATTTCCTTCTCCAATGCATGAAAGTGAAAAGTGACAGTGAAGTCGCTCAGTCGTGTCCGACCCTTAGCGACCCCACGGACTGCAGCCCACCAGGCTCCTCCATCCATGGGATTTTCCAGGCAAGAGTACTGGAGTGGGGAAGCTAGAGTAATATATATTAAGATTGTAGTCTGCAGTGCTTGGGTTGGATATTTGCTATTGTGGGTCTATATTTATGGCATCTATGGAGCCTGAAATGGCTTCTGGGGGGTCAAGCAAAGGACTGTAATGTGGGTTTCAAATTGCACGAACCCTTAGAAGCAGGAAGGTGCGAGCGGGTAACGCACAGCACAGCTGAGGGCGGCTGAGGGAGAGAGCTCAAGAGCCAAGCTCCACTCCAAGCGGGGGCATGCCACCTTTGTTCTACTTGGGAAAAGCTGCCAGCACACAAGCGCACGCACAACCAGCCCACAGTCGTCTGACCAGCTCCCCTGCCACACCTGACATTTCTTGCTCAACTTCCCCTTGGGGCTTCCCTGGCTGTATGCACCCTTCCTTTACCTCCCTCACTGGTGAGTCACATCTCCTCAAGGGTGCATCTTCTCCGAGTTTCTTCCCTGAGCCCCTGTTTGCATCCTGGGGGCAACCTTGAACCACCGTGTCCTCGCTTTCCCCCGGGGTACTAGGATGCACCTTTGGCATCTCAAACTCACCACCCCTCACTCCGATCCTCGACCTGCTTCGCATGCCCTGTGACTATCCAAATCCCTCAGGCTTAGATCTCAACCTCACCTCTGTCCTCTATCCAGTTAACTGCCCTCGCCTGCCAATTCTGTCTCAAATTCCTTTCCCCATCCTCTCCTGTTTCCTGCCAACATCCTACTTCAGGTCCCTAGGCCCTCTGTTGTTGTTTAGTTGCCCAGTCATGTCCGACTCTTTGCTACCCCACGGACTGCAGCACACCAGACCTCCCTGTCCCTCACCGTCTCCTGAAGTTTGCCCAAGTTCATGTTCATTGCATCAGTGGTGCCATCCAGCCACCTCACCCTCTAACACCCCCTTCTCCTTCTGCCCTTAATCTTTCCCAGCATCAGGGACTTTTCAAATGAGTCAGGTGTTCCATCAGAAAATACTGGAGTTTCAGCTTCAGCATCAGTCATTCCAATGACTATTCAGGGTTGATTTCCCTTAAGATTGACTGGTTTGATCTCCTTGCTGTCCAGGGGACTCTCAGGAGTCTTCTCCAGCACCACAGTTCAAAGGCATCAATTCTTCAGCATTCCACCTTCTTTAGGGTTCAGCTCTCACAACTGTATGTGACCCCTGGGAAGACCATCGCCTTGAATATACAGACCTTTGTCGGCAGAGTAATGTCTCTGCTTTTCAACACACTGTCTAGGTTTTTCATAGCTTCCCTGCCAAGAAGCAAATGTCTTCTGATTTCATGACTGCAGTCACCATCTGCAGTGATTTTAGAGCCCAAGAAGAAGAAATCTGTCACTACTTCCACCATTCCCCCTCTATTTGCCATGAAGTAATGGGGTCAGATGCCATAATCTTAGTGTCCTCTGAGGGGATCCCAAATAGTTTTCCTGATGAGATGGCTGGATGGCATCACCGACTCGATGGAGGTGAGTTTGAGTGAACTCCGGGAGTTGGTGATGGACAGGGAGGCCTGGCGTGCTGTGATTCATGGGGTTGCAAAGAGTCGGACACGACTGAGCGACTGAACTGAACTGAACTAAACTGAATATAAATGCTATACATAGTTGCTGGCATGTGACAAATTCAAGTTGTGCGTTTTAAAACGTTCTGGAACTGTTTTCAATATTTTCAATGCATGGTTGGTTGAGTCTGTGAGTGAGGAACCCACAGGTATGGAGGGTGGACTGTGCAAAGACAAGGAATTGCCCACTCTTCCCTTTCACACACCCAGTTCCCACTGAGCAAACCACCTACCAGTCCTTGACTGGTGATTTCCCGTTCCCAGCACCCCGTATATACTGACCTATCCTCCACACCTTGAAGTCCTCCCCAACCACATTAGGTAGAAAAATGCAAGATACAGTCTTATCCTAATCCCCAGAATCTTGAATATTACCTTATATGGCAAAAGAAGTGATAAGTAATAATCTTGAAAGAAGCAATTTATAAATGTAATTACATGTATCCTTGTAAGAGGGAGGCAGAGAAATGTCAGACAGACACACATAGAGGCTAAGTCAATGCGAACAGGATGCCGCGCTCAGGGCCATGCAGCCACAAGCCAGGAAATGTCAAGAACCACCCGGCATCCAGGAGCAGCCAGAATAGTGAGGAACGGGTTCCTTTGGAGCTTTGGAAGGAAGCACAGCCCTGTCGACATCTTGATTTGGGTCCTCTGACCCCCAGAACCATGACAAAATAAATTTCTATTGTGTTAAGCCTGCAAATTGTAACTCGTATGGTAAGCCCAGGACACTATCATATCATCTTTCAAAGCCCTTCTCAGACTTCACCTTCTCCATGAAGCCTGCTCTGATTACCTCCACTGGAAACTACAGCTCCCTTTCCTGAGCCCTTTTACTCTTTGCTTGTACCAGTTTGTGAGACTTGTCATAATCTGTTTTATAACATGGTTATGAATAGATGTCTGGATTTTAAAATCCCTAACAGCAGGCACCAAGCCTTCTATACCAAAGTATTTAATTTATTTATTTTTTCTGAAGTATTCAATTTAAATGCACACATTGGGTACTTAGCATGTCTAGGCTCTGTCCCAAAGACTTAAGCCCTCCATTTGGAGCACATGCTTTTCTGATTCTTTGTTTTATAAATAATTTATTCATTTAATCAATAAATACATATTAAACACTCTGTGCCAGAAACTGTTTGGAGGACACAAAGGTAAACAGTTTAGGTGCCCCCAAGGGCTTCCCTGGTGGCTCAGAGGTTAAAGCATCTGCTTCCAATGCAGGAGACCCAGGTTCAATCCCTGGGTCAGGAAGATCCCCTGGAGAAGGAAATGGTAACCCACTCCAGTATTCTTGCCTGGAGAATCCCATGGACAGAGAAGCCTGGTAGGCTACAGTCTACGGGGTCCCAAAGAGTCGGACATGACTGAGCGACTTCACTTTCTTTCTTTTTTTCACTTTAAGTCCTTGACGCACTGTCTTCATGAAGGAGACAGAAAATAAATACATATACATTTGTAAGTATTTAATGACAAAAATGACAAATGTCTTGAAGAATTTCAGAAGTGATATATAAACGCATGCTCATTGTGAAAAGAAATAATGAAGACGAAAAGTATACCTTAGAGCTGTCTCTAACTCCACTCTGCTCCTGGTACTAACAGCTGTTAACGGTGCCCACTCTATCTTTCCCCATGCATTTCTGTACACCATGTAACACACATTCAGTTCAGTTCAATTCAGCTCAGTTGCTCAGTCGTGTCCGACTCTTTGCGACCCCATGAATCACAGCACGCCAGGCCTCCCTGTCCATCACCAACTCCCGGAGTTCACTCAAACTCATGTCCATCAAGTCTGTGATGCCATCCAGCCATCTCATTCTCTGTCGCCCCCTTCTCCTCCAGCCCCCAATCCCTCCCAGCATCAGAGTCTTTTCCAGGGAGTCAACTCTTCGCATGAGGTGGCCAAAGTATTGGAGTTTCAGCCTCAGCATCAGTCCTTGCAATGAATACCCAGGACTGATCTCCTTTAGAATGGACTGGTTGGATTCCCTTGCAGTCCAAGGGACTCTCAAGAGTCTTCTCCAACACCACAGTTCAAAAGCATCAATTCTTCAGAGATCAGCTTTCTTTATAGTCCAACTCTCAATCCATACATGACCACTGGAAAAACCATAGCCTTGACTAGACGGACCTTTGCTGGCAAAGTAACATCTCTACTTATTAATATGCTGTCTAGGTTGGTCATAGCTTTTCTTCCAAGGAGCAAGCGTCTTTTAATTTCATGGCTGCAGTCAGCATCTGCAGTGATTTTGAAGCCCCCCAAAATAAAATCTGTCACTGTTTCCACTGTTTCCTCATCTATTTGCCTTGAAGTGATGGGACCAGATGCCATGATCTTAGTTTTCTGAATGTTGAGTTTTAAGCCAACTTTTTCACTCTCCTCTTCCACTTTCATTAAGAGACTCTTTAGTTCTTCTTTGCTTTCTGCCATAAGGGTGGTGTCAGATTCAGTTATTTTTTTAATAAATAAAATAGCATTTTATGCTTCACCCTGTTACTTGGCATAGAATTTCACATAGAATAAATGTCTGTTCTACACATAACATGTGTTTGATGACTATTAAGTTTCTTAAACTTTTCCTAAGGCCCGCCTAATGCTGAGCATCAGGGCCAGGTCCTTCTGGCCTCTCTATTAATGGGTTCAAGCTCTGGCAAGCCCTTTGAGTACAAAGAAGGGATGTGAACTGGGCGGCAGTCAGCCACCTGGAGGGAGGTTGGCAGCTCCTCCCACAGGCACCCGAAGTTCAATGTGTAGACAGTCCTTTCTGTCCCAGTCTCCAGAACTCCATCACTCAATGCTCCTTGAGCTGAAGATTCAGGAGACTGCCAGATCAGAGCCCTTACCCCAGGTCTGAGAAGCATCATTTATTCCCTCAGTAGACATTTACAGAGTAAGCATAGACTAGCAGTGTGCCTACTCCAGTCCTCTTGCCTGGAAAATCCCATGGACGGAGGAGCCTGGGAGGCTACAGTCCATGGGGTTGCACAGAGTCAGACACGACTGAGCGACTTCCCTTTCACTTTTCACTTTCATGCATTGGAGAAGGAAATGGCAACCCACTCCAGTGTTCTTGCCTGGAGAATCCCAGGGACGGGGGAGCCTGGTGGGCTTCCGTCTATGGGGTCACACAGAGTCGGACACAACTGAAGCGACTTAGCAGCAGCAGCAGCAGTGTGCCAGGCTCTGGCCATGTTTGCTCGCAAAATATTCCCAAGAATGGAGCAGAGTGTTGTGTGAGACCGATAACGATCCAGGAGTCTACATCTTACTTGCCACTTGCTGTCATCTGCCCTGGTTTCCCAGAGAGAAAACAGCGGCTGTGACGTCTGCAGCTGCTACAAAAGATGCACTCCTACCTGGGTGGGAAACCCCAGACAGCCTGGCTCCACGCTGTGGGAAACTTTCCTATTTGCATCTAAGCCTCTGTTCGCTCCTCTACTGTGCCCCACAGGAGCCCGGCTGTCTAAATGGTCACATTCTGTGTGTGCCTGTGTTTGTGTGAGTACATGTGCTCAGACTCTCCACTTGCTCCTTGCTGTAGCACCCATGATATGGCGGACAGGCTCTGGAGAATCCTTATGTTAGGAAGAATACCCCATACAGCATTTCCCTGCCTCCAGGAAGACTGTGTCTAGGTCATGGACAATAGCTGGGTGTTTTCCAGCTTTTAAATCTCATCAAGGAAATGGAAATATGTCTGATCCCATCCTGGACCAAATTTCAACATACATTTTTGCAGACAACTTCCTAGGGTGTCACCTGACTTCCTCCTAACCGCACTGCCTCCCTGCATTGACCACATGCCCCTACATGCAAGATTTTGCCTTCTCGTCATTACTGAAAAATGTTCAGGTTTGCTTCCAGCTCATTCCTTGTACAGGACTAACTTACATGAAGTAGTTGACAATTCAGTTTTGAAAGGAGAACTGCAAGTCACTTTTCAAATCCATTGGAAATATTTATTCATTTTTGTTCAACTTTAATCTTTGCACATTTGCACATTTTTTTTTTCATATGTGAATTGGTGCTCTGTAACCCAACTGATGGGCTCTTGAGTCAGTGCTCCTGTTTCTAATTACTGAACATCTAGAAGCAGTTCCAGACAACTGCTCAGCATTATGTTCCCACCACCAAAACCTGAGGGACAGAATTCTTGGTTACAAGATGCTGGAGTTAAGGGTTGAAAGACAACATCTATTATAACCTTCTGTTTTCACTCACTCATAATTGTCCCTAAATTGTCCTTTTGCTCCAAATCATTCCATGCTCTGTTTCCACCCCAGGGATGAAACTGCTTGGAAAGTTTGAACAAAAAGTGGTTTAGCCAGTTTGGAACCAGGCATCTTGAGAGGAGAATATCCTACTCCAGCTTTAAAATAAATAAAGTGTGTCTATGGCTATGCACAGCCCCTAAACAGCTGTCCCCTTACAACATCGGCTCTCCAACATGGGTGGTCAGCTTTTTCCAAGGGAGGAAGTGTCTGTGAGTAGAGCAGAAATCCAGAATTTCAAGAGAGAAAGCATAGGCAATGAAAGTATGGATTTGCGCTTTCTGTTCTGATTTGGCAATGCAGGGCAGGGAGCCATATTATCTGCAGAATGCATGCAGTCCTCTTTTCCCAGGGTTAGCTGTCTTATTTGCAAAGGAGGCTATGTAGTGGTGAATGGTATGTGATTTAAATGAAGGCGTTCTTGAGTTTGAGTTCCATTCCTTACTATGTGGCCTTGAGTTAGTAACATAACTTTCCTGAGCTTTGCTATCCTCACCGTTAAAACAAGGCTCATGGTGGTGCCCACCTCACAGCAGTGCCTGGAGGACAGACTGAGGTCCTATATATAAAACCCCAGGTCCGTGTCCGGCAGAGCATGGGCGTCCAACAGAGGTGCCCGGGAGTACAGCAGAGGTAATCACAGACAAATGCACACAGGTGACTGCAGCTTGAATTTGCCAATTTGTCGTCTTTCTCTTTGGCCTTTCAGCATCCATTCCCAACATCCTTGGTGACCATGTCTCATTCTTCATTTCAGTTTAAGAAGCTACCCCTACACATTCTCAGTCCCTGTGATTCAAGTGTTGCTGCTTCCACCACCATCCCTACAAGTCTATCTGGAACTCGATTCCAACCAATTAGAGGCTGTGAATGCCTGCTTTAGGATTTATACTGGAATAGGAGGAGAGAGAAACACTTCTCTTTTTCCCGGGGTTGCTGCTCTGCCAGGATGCCCAGTGAGAGCTCCTGGAAAGTCATCTCTGGTCAAGCTTACCAAGAATGGTTTCATTAGAGAGAAAGGCAGACCCAAGAGATGGCATGGGGAATTCAAAAGACACCAACCAGGTGCCTTGATCCTGCTATGCCTAAAGCTGGACCTGCCTTTAGACTTTTCTGCTTGTGGAGACAATTTGTTCCTTTTTTTTTTTTTTCTTAAATCAGCTTGAGTTGGGTCTCTATTGTTTATACTGGTTCTCTTCAGAACAAAAACTCAAGGCTAAGAGCAACCAGCACTGGGTGGAACCTTCATAATATGTTTGGAAGACACTCATCCTCTACCTCTGATTTGCTGGCAGCTTCAGACAAGTCCTTTTGCTCTCTGAGTTCTCAGCAGTAAGATCAGACCACTGTGAGAAGTGACCACTGAGGCTCCAGTATCTTGAGAGGCAGTGAGCTGAGAGAGATACGGCATGGAGGGGATGATCAGAGTCCATCCTTCTGCTTAGGGTCACAGAGGAGAAATTAAGAGCTGGTTTCAAATTCTTGCTGTGTGACCATGGACAAGTTATTGACCTCCCTGAGTTTCATTCTCTTCAACTGCACTATGAAGATACTCTATCTAGTGAAAGGAATTGTTCTCTTCCTAATCTCACATTTCCATCCCAGACCAAAGCTGAAAGGCTTCTGCTTCTTGACCAGAGATGTAAACTGGGAAAACCTTTTAGCTTCCGTCTCTGCCCTTTCACTTGTTCCTCCTCATGGGAGGGAAGGTGACCAGTCTGACCAGTCAGCCTCGTTACCTCTTGGGCGAGGTGGCCCAGCACAGCCCTGACTGGCTTCCTGATGCCACGTGTGTTCAAGTGTATGAGCCACGTGTTCCCCAGGTCCATGGGATGGACCTTCGAGCAGGGCCACTCTCACCACTCAGGGTGCCCTTTGCCAGCTTCTGCACCTGGGAAGGGGCTGGGGTAAATCGGGTCAGCCTGCACTGTGGATCTGGGCATCTTTAATTCAGGAAGAAAGGTCTGTCATGTCTCTAGTCCAAATCTAGCCCTTACAAAGCAGATACTTGGACTCTCACTTGGCTCCTGGAGTCTGTGGTTAGGTTAATTTCCTACATGCTTCAGAATGAGAACATGTTTCACTAACTTTGGGAAGAAAGAAATTTCTCCAACAAGACTCCAGATTTGCACACCATAAAATGGGAAATAGATTTGACTGCATCAAAATTAAAGATTCTGTTCAAGAAAATAAATAATACTAGATTAGGAGAATGCACTTGTAACATCTATAGTTTTCAAAGATGTAATATATAAATTATTTAAGGAACCCTTGCTGCTCAGTAAGCAACATCGAAAAACAAAATAGAAAGTTGGACAAAGGACATATATATTAGGCACATGCCAAAAAAGAGCGACGCAGGCCAGGCCTAATTTTTAATTAAGATAGGAAGTTTGGATACTTTCACATTTTAATTCAGTCTCCTCCTTATTCTCTACCCAACACATTGTCATTCAACTCATAGATTTATCATCTGTGTGTCAGTCCTGTTCTTGTGATTTACTTCCTGTGCACAAGCAAACCTTCACCCTCCCCCCAAACAGCTTCAGGGGCCTTACCTGTAGCTGTGTGTCCCCTTCAGAAGGTGAGGATGGTTACTTCAATACCCTCTTAGGGTAGCAATGACTGGCAGTGATAACAATTAGTCAGAATCCCATTGGTCATCTGAGGCTCATGAAACAAGCAGCCTCCTTTCTGTTCTTTAGCAGCTGTGATGAACAGCAACCTGGTACAGTTTTGAACCAAAATTTTCTCATAGGATCTGTGCATGCATGATATATTGTTTGTTGCCAAGATGTGAAATTTATCTTTTGGAGGAAGTTGCATATAAATATTGTTGTAATTTATTTAAGTAAAAAGATAACAGGAACAACTTGCTGAGCCCACTGGTTTCCTGTGATAAAGAAAAAAATAATCAATTTTCAGAATGTTGGGGGCCTTTGAATCACTAAGGAGAATTTGGTTGCATCTCTTAGAACACTCACAGAAGGCAATGGCACCCCACTCCAGTACTCTTGCCTAGAAAATCCCATGGATGGAGGAGCCTGGTAGGCTGCAGTCCATAGGGTCGCTAGAAGTTGGACATGACTGAGTGACTTCACTTTCACTTTTCACTTTCATGCATTGGAGAAGGAAATGGCAACCCACTCCAGTGGTCTTGCCTGGAGAATCCCAGGGACGGAGGAACCTGGTGGACTGCCGTCTATGGGGTTGCACAGAGTTGGACATGACTGAAGCGACTTAGCAGCAGCAGCAGCTTAGAACACTATAAATAAGAAATTCATGGTAGAGGAAATCTGAATGGGTAATAAGAACATTGAATGGAACTCAGCTTTTCCAGTAATGAAAGAAAGGAAATTCAGAGAAAGATCTCACTTGATGTGCAACATATTTGACAAAATCAAGAATTTGACCAAATGAAAGGATGTGTAGAAATGTGTCACTCGAGCTCCAGCAGTAGCATTTGTTGGTGAAATTCATAGAGAACGAGGTAGAAGTATGAGTGAAATAAGCATGTGACTACTCTGCAATTAGGCAAGTCCTACCCCTTGTACACACCCCAGAGAAACTCCCATACAGGTAAACAAGGAGCCTTGAACAAGAGTGCCTGTCATGGGAAAGGATTCTAGACCAATGACGACTCTACCAGAATAATGTGCAGCCATCAGAAGGAATTGGCTAGAGTTACACAGAACGTCATTGATGGATCTCAAAGATAAATGCTGAGTAAAACAAAGGAGGATGGATCAAAAGATCGATAGCAAAAAAATCATTCATGTACATTTTTAAAACATACAAACAATACTGCATAATTTCCATAGATGTCATATGTAGACAGAACAAAACAGCAAGTGAATTTTCAGGGACCTACTAGAAATACATAAGAAGAGGGTACCTTTGGGAGGATTTCTACTTGAGAGAGCAGATGGCAGGGAGAAACAACAGAGGTGCCGTGAATGGTTTGCTTTTCAATCGATTGAGAAGGATAAACAAAATTCTGTCTGCTGGGGTTAGGAACCAGCTATACCACTCTATCATCTGACAGAACACTAAACCCACAGCAGGGGCAGGGGCTTAATTAATAATTTAACAATCTTTAATCTGTTTGTTTTATACTTTAGATCCTGGACTTTCTAAGATATAAGATCTTTCAGAATTTTCTCTAGAATCGGTGCTGAGAGATCAGAGTGATCTCCTACTACCTTACGAGGTCATGGAATAGAAGATCGATCAATTTCTAAGACATTGATTCAATGATGTAGAAGGAAACTTAGAGTTCATCTCATCAAAATCTTTGACTTTGCTGAGAAGGGATCTGAAGTCCTAAGAGGTCCAGTGACTCTCCAAGGTCAGAAAAGGAGCCTGCTGCCTGTGACCAAAAGGGGACTCCAGCGTTCTCACCTCTTGTCCTTTGCTTTCCCCACTAGGTAGCCTGACGTTAGCATTGCCGCCGCCAAGTGTGCTGTGACTTCAGCTTTCTCAGAATGCCCATAGCTGGCTTGGCACATACTGGAAGGGGTGATCTAGCACTTTTACACTCTACACTGCAACTGGCTTGTGGCAGAGAAAAAAACAACAGATCCTACAACACAGTCCCATTGAAAACTCACATTCAGTCACCCTCCAAAATCTCCAGTTCTACCTCTGAGAAAGAAGTCTGTCAATGCTGCCTTGGAAACATCCGATGTTAGCACTGAGTAGTAACTAAGTAGTAACCAGCTTTGAATCATCCCTGATGTGGCCTAGTCCTTGGACTTTATATGTAATACTGGTGGCTTAGCAAGTTACAGCTCTGTAACCCCTTTACCAAGCTTTCCTTCCCAGCTTAGGTGGACCCCTCTGTTTCTCAGCAATCTCCATGAGACTCTCCAGCCTTTCTCCTTTGAGATTTCTCTTCTGGACCTAATTCTCCAAAGCTAAACAACTCCAATACTCTGGCCACCTCATGCAACGAGTTGACTCACTGGAAAAGAGTCTGATGCTAGGAGGGATTGGGGGTGGGAGGAGACGGGGACGACAGAGAATGAGATGGCTGGATGGCATCACTGACTCGATGGACATGAGCTTGAGTGAACTCCGGGAGTTGGGGATGGACAGGGAGGCCTGGCGTGCTGTGATTCATGGGGTCGCAAAGAGTTGGACACGACTGAGCGACTGAACTGGACTGAACTGAAACCTCCATTGAGTGAATGTCTATTTGACCTTCTGAGTCCATTTGAGGTTCATTTCTCAAACTATTTTTTTTTCTTTTAAAAGTCCCACCCTTCCTGGTTGCCGCTTTCCCGGGAAAGTGCCTGTGATGCCCTGAGCGGGCAGCAGAGGGCGGCCAGGGCTAAACAATCTTGGCACCGACCGTCCAGCTGGGGCTGAGCGGGTTGAAAGCGTTCAGCAGCCGCTCTGACCGCGAAGATCCTCCCCTGCGGGCCTGGACCTGGGCCAGCTAAGTGTGGTCGGAGGTGGCCTGTGCACTCCAAAACTGTCACGGGAGAGACTTTCATGGAGTTTTCCACGGAGAGGGGTGAAAGCTTCTCTTCCCTGGCTGGGAATGAGCTCGACCTCTTCGCAAGTTCGCACAGGGTCCTTTCCCGGATTCGGCTTTCCTGTCTGCCTTGGGGAAAGGGGGAGGGAAGTGCTTTCTGTTCTGTTCGCTGCGCAGGACCTCCTAGGAACGCCCTAAACTAATGCCATGTCTGGGGACCCAATCTCTCTACTGGAGGTTTATTGCCTGGAGCCCTGAGATCGTTTAGGGGACGGATCCTCCAAGGTCTGAGTCCCAGTCTTTTGAATTACATCAGGGGTGACAAATTAACATTCACAGAGGATTTACTTGAGTTTCTGTTGTTTTTTTGGAAGCAGCCAAAAGACATTCAGAGGTCATTCAGACTCAAATCTATTAAATAAGGGATGAAATAAACCTGGAAGTATCAAAGTACAGAGCCTGGTGTATAAGGAGCTCTGGGTAGGGGAGGGTGACCTGTGACTCTGATTCACTGGTAGTTATTGTAGTTGTTGTCATTTAAAGTAATTGTTATTTGAGTATAGTTGCTTTACCCTATTGTGTTAATTTCTGCTGCAGAGCAAAGTACGAATACATTTATCCCCTATCTTTTGACTTTCTGTTGATCTAAAAAAATAGTCACAACCTAGAAGGTTGAGAGTCATGTTTTATTCTGTGGGAATTTTTAGGAGTTCAAGCCAGGGTGATGGGATCTCAAGTAACTCTGAAAAAACTGCTCTGAGGAGATGAGGGGGTGGGGGGAGCCAGGATATACAGAAGTTCTACAACAAAAGGCAGGTAGTGGGAACATCAAAAAGTTAGTATTAATGAAAGGAAACCGGATATCTCAAGTTAAGGAATTTAGCACTTTTCTAAATGGGAGGGTGCAAGTGTCTGGGCTCACTGAAATAATTCCTTTCATATGCATCTCAGCTATCTGGGGCTAGTATCCTGTGTTTTTTCGCATCTTGAGCATTGTTGGGGCTCACAATATGGAGTGGCTGTTAAATCACAGCCTTCTATGATTTCTTCTCCTTCCAGAGTGCCTTAGGGCTCATAGTGGAGGGCTGCAATTGCTAATGACTTTCACATCCTTGTTTACTGAGATGGCAGGAAACGCTCCATTCTTCCTTCCCACTTAGGTCACCGCAGAGCACTGAGTAGAGCTCCCTGTGCTATCCAGTGGGTTTATACACACACACACTGCCATGCGTACAATAGATAACTAATGAGTTTCCAGTGGGTTTCATACACACACACACTGCCACGCGTACAACAGATAACTAATGAGTTTCCAGTGGGTTTATACACACACACACTGCCATGCGTACAATAGATAACTAATGAGTTTCCAGTGGGTTTCATACACACACACACTGCCACGCGTACAACAGATAACTAATGAGTTTCCAGTGGGTTTCGTACACACACACACTGCCACACATACAATAGATAACTCTTGAGTTTCCAGTGGGTTTATACACACACACACACTGCCACGTGTACAACAGATAACTAATGAGTTTCCAGTGGGTTTCGTACACACACACACTGCCACACGTACAATAGATAACTAATGAGTTTCCAGTGGGTTTTATACACATACACACTGCCATGCGATCAATAGATAACTAATGAGTTTCCAGTGGGCTTCACACACACACTGCCATGAGATCAATAGATAACTAATGAGTTTCCAGTGGGTTTATACACACACACACTCCCACGCGTACAATAGATAACTAATGAGTTTCCAGTGGGTTTATACACACACACACAGCCACGCGATCAATAGATAACTAATGAGTTTCCAGTGGGATTATACACACACACACTGCCACACGTACAATAGATAACTAATGAGTTTCCAGTGGGTTTATACACACACACACTGCCATGTGTACAATAGATAACTAATGAGTTTCCAGTGGGTTTATACACACACACACTGCCACGCGTACAATAGATAACTAATGAGTTTCCAGTGGGTTTCATACACACACACACACTGCCATGCGTGAAGTAGATAACAAATGAGTTTCAGTAGGTTTCATACCCACACACACTGCCACATGTACAATGGATAACTAATGAGTTTCCAATGGGTTTTATACACATACACACACTGCCACGCTTAAAATAGATAACTAATGAGTTTCGCTGGGGCTCAGATGGTAAAGAATCTACTTGCAATGCGGGAGACCTGGATTCAATCACTGGATCAGGAAGATCCTCTGGAGAAGGGAATGGCAACTTACTCCAGCATACTTGCCTGGAGAATTCCATGGACAGAGGAGCCTGGTGGGCTGCAGTCCCTGGGGTTACAGAGTTGGACATGACTCAGCGACTAACACTGTAGTATATATGTCAATCCCAATCTCCCAATTCATCCCTTCTGCTCTTCCCCTCTAGTAAACCAGTTTGTTTTATACCTCTGTAACTCGATTTCTGCTTTGCAAAGAAGCTTATGTGCACCATGTTCCTAGATTCCACACACCAGCGATATTACACAATATTTGTCTCTCTGGTCCTGACTTACTTTGCTCTGTGTGACAACCTTTAGGTCCATCGCTGCAAATGGCATTATTCATTCTTTTTTATGACTGAGTAATAGTCCATTGTGTGTATGTACCACGTCTTCTTTACCCATTCCTCTGTCAGTGGGCATTTAGGTTGCTTCTGGGTCCTGGCTGTTTTAAGTAGAGCTGCAATGAACATCGAGGTGCATGCATGAGTTTTTGATGTCGAACCATGAGACCATTTTTTAGTGGCCTCTAAACCAGCTTGCAGCCATGAAATTAAAAGACGCTTGCTCCTTGGAAGAAAAGTTATGACCAACCTTGATAGTATATTAAAAAGCAGAGACATTACTTTGCCAACCAAGGTCCGTCTAGTCAAGGCAATGGTTTTTCCCGTGGTCATGTATGGATGTGAGAGTTGGACTGTGAAGAAGGCTGATCGCCGAAGAATCGATGCTTTTGAACTGTGGTGATGGAGAAGACTCTTGAGAGTCCCTTATACTGCAAGGAGATCCAACCAGTCCATTCTAAAGGAGATCAATCCTGGATGTTCATTGGAGGGACTGATGCTGAAGCTGAAACTGCAATACTTTGGCCACCTCATGCGATGAGTTGACTCACTGGAAAAGACTCTGATGCTGGGAAAGGTTGAGGGCGGGAGGAGAAGGGGACGACGGAGAATGAGATGGCTGGATGGCATCACCGACTCTGTGGACATGAGTTTGAGTGTACTCCGGGAGTTGGTGATGGACAGGGAGGCCTGGCGTGCTGTGATTCATGGGGTCGCGGAGAGTCGGACACGACTGAGCGACTGAACTGAACTGAACTGAACTGAAACCAGCTCTGAAGACAAATGTAAAAAGTAACAATCCAAACAAAATATCATTTCAGCGAAAATTTTGATAGTTTCAATGTGATTTGTTTGTCCAGGTTCCACATTTATTAAAAACCCCCTTCCTTATTATTTTGTTTGCTTATTGTATTTATTAGGGCACAGTTGGTAAAGAATCCACCTGCCAATGCAGGAGATGCAAGAGATGTGGGTTCAATCCCTGGGTCAAGAAGATCCTCTGGAGAAGGAAATTGTAAAGCACTCCAGTATTCTTGCCTGGAAAATTCCATGGACAGAGGAGCCTGGCAGGCTACAGTCCATGGGTCCACAAAGAGTCAGACATGACTGAGCCACTGAGCACACGCGTTGTATTTATCAATCTCTTAATCTATGTAGACTTCTTGGCTATCAAATGTAAAGGGAGTGCTGAAGATAAAGGGTCAGAGGTCATGGAGTTCAGTGGCCCTTGCTTTGCATCATCCCTGAGGGTGGCTGAGGCCCTCATTCTGCCCGCCTGTGGGTCCTGGGGCAAGCATGGGTCTACAGAGTCTGTTTCTTCATCTTTAAAAGGGAGCTAGGAAGCGCTCTTCTGCCTGTTACTCTGAGGCCAGATTACAATCACCAATTTTTATGTGTTTTGTGAAATCCAGAGTGCTATAGGCATTTCATTTCTTAGTATCCTGTGGTCCTTGTACTATTTTCTCAATTACAAGTTCCCTGAAGGCAAAAAACATGCCTCACCTTCTTTGGTCATGTACCATGAAGAGTAACTCAGAAGACAGTGGGGACATTATACCTTCTGTTAACAGTCTACCCAAGGCTGGTTTTCTGGCTTGTGGCTACAATGATGGGGCCCCTGGGCTTGCTACAGGACTTCTACTTGCAATGGGCTGCCATCTATTGAGAATGAAGTCAAAGGTACCAATCCACTAAACATGTATTGAATAGCACCCTGCAGTCTGCTCAGATCTGGTATGGATACACAGTTCAATCAGACATGATCTCCACTCTCAAGGAGTTTACAAGTAAAGTTGATAGCACAAACAAATGGCCAATAATGCCAAGTACCATGTTAGATGTACTCAGAAGAAGACACAAAATAATGAAAAATTGCAAATATGGAGTGACCAGGACAACCTTCCTAGAGATGTGGCATTTGAGCTGGCCTTACAGGATGAATCTGATTTGTGAATCTGATACAGCAGTCATGCCAGGCAGAGAAGACCATCTCTGAGCAAAGACATCACCAGCAGACTGTTAAGAGAAAGGTTACGCTGGCAGGAGGTGAGTGCTAGGGGACATGTAAGAAAGAGAAAGCTAGCAAGTTTTGCTTTGGGGCCTAACCTTGGGGCACATTTGTTGTCCTGCTAAAAAGTGTGGGTGGGTTCATCTCAAATCCGAAATGAAATCATTACAGCTAATGTACTTGGTCAAAGGGCTCAAGATGGACCATCTGGGTTGCTGATTCCAACGGGACTCCAAGGAGGAAGTGGCGTGGTGTTGCCAAGGCAATCAAAAAAAGCAGAGTCAAGGTGATGCATGTCTGGGTCCTGGTTTTGACGGGTGCTGAGGTATTGCAAGGGCTTCCTAGGTGACGCTAGCGCTGAAAAACCTGCCTGCCAATCCAAGAGATGTAAGACACACGGGTTCGATCTCCTGGAGGAGGGCACAGCAACCCACTCCAGTATTCTTGCCTGAAGAATCTCATGGACAGAGGAGCCTGGTGGGCTACAGTCCTAGGGTCACAAAGAGTAGGACATGACTGAAGCGACTTAGCACACACACACATCATATTGCAAAGCCTCTAAAGATAGACAGGGAAAGGTTTTCTTTTCTTCCAGACAGCCCCCAAACTGCCCTGTGGCATCTTCATTCTTTCTCCATTGATGCTGCCCCACGCAATGCTCAAAATACCTCATTTCAGTCATTGAAAAATCTGGTGGAATCTGAACTTCAATTTCACATTGAATTCAAGCCCCTTCCTGTAGCCTGACATGAGCACAGGGACATGAGTTGGGAGGAAGATGGAGGAAGACAGGAATACTCCTGTCTTCAGAGTGCTCTGATCAACAGGAAGGCATCAGTCTGTATGTTTACAGGTATTCTTCAGGCCTTCCAGGCTCTCTCTCACTCCCATCAGGCTGGCTCTGCTTCTGCAACTTAGCCAGCATCCAGCTAGAAACAAGGGACCAGGCTCTGCTTCTTGTAGGTACACATGTCCAGTTTCAGTGAGGGCGTTCTTTTCTGTCTGTTTCATTAGGTTTGGATGTGCGGGTCCCTTCCCCCTCCTGGGCCCCCTGAAGTGGTGGGGTAAAGCCACAGGACCACTCCCGAGTACCCTTTATTCTCAAGAAATTGCCTCTTAAATGCAAATCTATGAATTTAGACTCAAGAAGTATAAAGTAAAAGTCACAGAATCAGCTCATCTTTCTTTTCTTTTATTAAAGTCCAGTTGCTGTATATATTACACGTGTAAAGGTTTTCCTCCATTGGTTGCTATTATAAAGCGCTGGCTATTTCCCCTGTGCTGTACAATAAATACATGTGGCTTATTTCATACCCAGCAGTCTGTACTGCTTATCCCCGACCCCTCTATTGCCCCCCACCCAACTACTTTGTCCTCTACATCCGAGTCTGCTTCTGTTTTTGTTACATTCACCAGTTTAGTTTAGATTCCACATATAAGTGATACCATACAGTACTTTTCTTTCTCTGCCTGACTTAGCGTACTTCACTTAGCGTAATGCCCTCCAAATCCATTCGTGCTGCTGAAGATGGCAAAATTTCATTCTTTTTCTGGCTGAGAAGTATTCCCTTGTACAGATATACCACATCTTCTTTATCCATTCATCTGTTATGGACTATTAGGTTGCTTCCAGTCGGTCTGTTCAGTTGCTCAGTCGTGTCTGACTCTTTGTGACCGCATGGACTGCAACACGCCAGGCTTTCCTGTCCATCACCAACTCTCGGAGCTTGCTCAAGCTCATATTCATTGAGTCGGTGATGCCATCCAACCATCTCATTCTCTGTCGTCCCCTTCTTCTCCTTCCTTCAATTTTCCCAGCATCAGGGTCTTTTCAAGTGAGTCAGTTGTTCACATCAGGTGGTCAAAGTATTGGAGCTTCAGCTTCAGCATCAGTCCTTCCAATGAATATTCAGGACTGGTCTCCTTTAGGATGGACTGGTTGGATCTCCTTGCTGTCCAAGGGATTCTCAAGAGTCTTCTCCAACACCACAGTTCAAAAGCATCGATTCTTTGGCACTCAGCTTTCTTTATAGTCCAACTCTCACATCCATACATGACTACTAGAAAAACCATAGCTTTGACTAGATGAACCTTTGTTTGCAAAGTAATGTCTCTGCTTTTTAATATGCTGTCTAGGTTGATCATAGCTTTTCTTCCAAGGAGCAAGTGTCTTTTAATTTCATGGCTGCAATCACCATCTGCAGTGATTTTGGAGACCCCAAAAATAAAGTCTGTCACTGTTTCCTTTGTTTCCCCATCTATTTGCCATGAAGTGATGGGACCAGATATTGAGTTTTAAGCCAACTTTTTCACTCTCCTCTTTCACTTTCATCAAGAGGCTCTTCAGTTCCTCTTCACTTTCTACCATATCTGAGGTTATTGATATTTCTCTCAGAAATCTTCAGTCCAGCTTGTACTTCATCCATCCCAGCATCTCACATAATGTATTCAGCATAAAAACTAGATAAGCAGGGTGACAATATACACCCTTGATGTACTCCTTTCCCGATTTGGAACCAGTCTGTTGTTTCATGTCCAGTTCTAACTGTTGCTTCTTGACCTGCATACAGATTTCTCAGGAAGCAGGTAAGGTGGTCTTGTATTCCCATCTCTTGAAGAATTTTCCGCAGTTTGTCGTGATCCACACAGTCAAAGGTTTTGGCATAGTCAATAAAGCAGAAGTAGGTTTTTTCTGGAACCCTCTTGCTTTTTCGATGATCCAGTGGATGCTGGCAATTTGATCTCTGGTTCCTCTGCCTTTTCTAAAACCAGCTTGAACATCTGGAAGTTCACGGTTCACGTATTGCTGAAGCCTGGCTTGGAGAATTTTGAGCATGACTTTACTAGCGTGTGAGATGAATGCAATTGTGAGGTAGTTTGAGCATTCTTTGGCATTGCCTTTCTTTGGGATTGGAACAAAAGCTGACCTTTTCCAGTCCTGTGGCCACTGCTGAGCTTTCCAAATTTGCTGACATATTGAGGGCAGCACTTTCACAGCATCATCTTTTAGAAACTGGAATTCCATCACCTCCACTAGCTTTGTTCGTGGTGATGCTTCCTAAGGCCCCCTTGACTTCACATTCCAGGATGTCTGGCTCTAGGTGAGTGATCACACCACTGTGGTTATCTGGGTCATAAAGATCTTTTTTGTACAGTTCTTCTGTGTATTCTTGCCACCTCTTCTTAATATCTTCGGCTTCTGTTAGGTCCATACCATTTCTGTCCTTTACTGTGCCCATCTTTGCATGAAATGTTCCCTTGGTATCTCTAATTTTCTTGAACAGATCTGGTTGCTTCCATATCTTGGTAATTGTAAGTAATGGGGGTATGACATTGAGGTATCTCAAATTTGTGGGGTTTTGGGGAGTATGTACCCAGGAGTGGAATTGCTGGGTCATTTAGAAGCCCTATTTTTAGTTTTCTGAGGAGCGTCCGTAGTGTTTTCCACAGTGGCTGTTTGCAGCCCCAACCACAGTGCACACCAGCTCGTCCGTCTGAAGTCCTGTGTCAAAGCATTTGAAGTTGTTCTTTAGGCTGCGAGGGAACTTCCTCGCCACACATTGGGACTTTAGCCAAATGTTTAACAGTAGGAAAATTCCATTCAAGTTTCCATTCCATTAGCGATGCTTGAGGGCAGGGTCTCAATATCAGCGCTGTTGACATTCTGGCCCTGATAGCTCTTTGTCGCAGGGGCAGTCCTAGGCATCATAGATGTTTAGCAGCATCCCAGGCACCTACCCAACACACCTCTTCCAGTTGTGACAATCTCTTCAGACATTTAAACCTCCCATCCTCTGGGGGTGGGGGTAGGGGAGAAGTGGCAAAATTGCCGCCTGGTGAGAACTACTGCCTCACAGACAAAAGGAAATCATTGAAAGCTTTTGAGCAAGGAAGTAAGGTAAGATTATCATCAAAAATCACTTTGTGGGTGATTTATCATCAAAAATTACTTGGTTGGTGATAAGAACAGGAGTGGCCAAGGCCAAGATATGCTTGCCGTGCAAATCTTTTTAATAATCCCGAACTGAGCCAGGTGCAAAGCTGTGTTGTAACGTTACCTCATTCATTTCCACAGCCACCTTCTCTGGAAGGAGGGGGACTATGTTTCACTGATGAAGTGTAAACCCAGAGGAAGAGGCCACTCTGGGGAGCCTTCAGGTTGAAGAAGAATGCTGTGGGAAGTGGGGAGGGTCCTTTGCCATGGAGTCTAGGACTTTCTTTTCAGAGCAGGAATCCTGCAGAAAGTATCTGATCAATGATGATAGACACTGTAACTGAAACTAAGAGCTGATCACGTGCCGTGTGTCTCATAGAGCCCCTCACTAAGTCTCTCAGTAGGCCCCTGTGAGCAGGCACTAGTATTATTTCCAGTTTACAAAGTCAAAGACTAACGTCTAAGAGGTCAGGTCACATGTTCAAGGTCACTCAGTGATCAGAGACGGGATTTGAACCAGGGCTGCTGGGCTGGCTCCAGAGCCCGTGTTTATAACCATGCACATGTGTGCTAAGTTGCTTCAGTCGTGTCCGACTCTTTGTGACCCCATGGGCTATAGCCAAGATCCTCTGTCCATGGGATTCTCCAGGCAAGAATACTGGAGTGGGTTGCCATGCTCTCCTCCAGGGGGTCTTCCCAATCCATGGACCAAACCTGCGTCTCTTATGCCTCCTGCATTGGTAGGCGGGTTCTTTACCACTAGTGCCACCTGGGAAGCCCGTTTATAACCATGGCAACATCCTAAACTAGTTTCCAGCCTGTGAGAGAACAGAGGCACTACAGTTTCCAAACCTCTTCCACTTCATTGTCAGCACTGATAGGTAAGTGAGGCCTTAGTTCCATTTTACTGATGAAGATACAACTAAAATACAAGTGTTAAACCAAAACTAGAAATCAGAATGGTTTGATTCTTTATACAGTATGTTTGGTGATCCTGACCAGGATATGGAATAGAATATTATGGTAAATCTCAAAGCCAGAGATAAGGTATTTGCTATTACAGTCTCACGCTTTAGAAGAAAATTAGTATTTTTGCCCATTTTCTATGTTGGGTGCTGTGATAAAAGCTTTGTGCACATTATCTGTATGATCTTGACAAGAATCCTAGGGCAAAGAGCATAATTATCCCAATTTACAGATCAGGTCATTGAGGCTTGGTGAGATCGATGTCCATCACAAATGGCAAAGTCAGCACTTGAACTCAAACATGTCTTGTGCCAAGGCACATGCTCCTACATTGGGCTTTCTGTGTCATTCTATCTTTTACCTTACAAGGTAGGTATTATTATCTGATGTTTGCAAATTAGGGAAAGAAAGAAAAGCCAGAGAGGTGAGGTGACTTCCCCCAAACACAAGATCACCAGCTGGGGGAATCTAAGAGCTAGTCTCTGGTTGACTGTGTGCAGAATCCACACTCCTCACCCCGGAGACTTGGGTCCCAGCTCTATGAGAGCTCTTGGGAACACAAAACTGACTCCTCCTATATTGCTGTCTGTGTGAGTCAGCCTAGGGAGTATGGGGCTGTAACTCTCAGGGGAAGTTACTCAACATTGTTGGGACAATCTGTTCTCCCCCAAAGCTGACCTCTCTTAACCATGCCGTGAACTGCATGAGCGAAGTCTCTCTCTTCAGAGGAGTGGACTCTGGAGGCTTCCCAGGCTGCTGTGGATCAGAACCCAAAGGACGTTTGAACATCTACTCAGTTGCTCATCCTGGGGTGTGAGGGGAACCAGGTCAGGAGGGAGGTGGCCTTAGGGACCAAAAAGTCACGGGACCAGCCTGAGAAGAGATGCCTGCCCAGCTTCAGCCAAGTTCAGTGGGTTCTGTGACAACGATTCCAGGAGACACCATGTGATGGACATTTAGATGCTCTGCTGGGCCTTCATCAGCCTGAATTGTGCTCCAAGAAAGAGACAGGGTTCAATGAGAAAGGGATCAAAGATTGGAATAGAACTTGGGTTACCACACCTGGGGCCTGGTGGGTTTCCATGGAAGCCTCGCATTACCTGTTAAGCAGCTGAAAGTGTCCAGTGAGTTATTCTGGTGGAGGAAAGGGGTCAGGGAGCCCACCATTAAACTCTAGTCTCTTCCCACCCTAATTGTTTCCATCACGGTTTACAAATAAATATAGATGAAAAACAGCATAATTAAGATTTTAATTCCATTGTTTAATGGAATTAAAGGCAACTAAGCACACACGAGGGATCCCTACATTTTCTTTCCCAGGAATAAAGCAATTTTTATTTCTTCAAAATTGTCTGATCACTGACGGGATATATCTGGCTGGAGAGTTAGCCCTGGGTTTGTTTTTTTTTTGAGAGGCCGACTTGCTGATGGGGAATGAGGGATCTGCCATCCACAAAGCCCTTTAGGGAATTCTTTCCAGCTGTGTGAACTCAGTTCAAAACACACTTTTACTATGTGCCTGTGTGCGTGTGTGCTGAGTTGCTTCAGTCGACTCTTTGTGACCCTATGGACTGTAACCACGCTCCTTTGTCCATGGGATTCTCCAGGCAAGAATGCTGGGGTGGGTTGCCATGCCCTCCTCCGGGGGAGCTTCCTGACCCAGGGATGGAAACTGCGCTTGCAGGCAGATTCTTTGCACTGAGCTCCTGGGGAAGCCCCTATACATGCATACTGCATGCCAGATACTGAGTCAGGTTCTGGTGGTATGAAGAAGGTAAGGAGGCCTGCCATGTGCAGCTGTTCAGGTTGTACATTCTATAACCCTAAGGGGCACAGAATTGTGCATCTATTAAGTTCTGTTCCTGCAGATGCTAGAAGGTGACGTGAAGAAGACGGGCTGGCTGTGATGTCAGTTAGACACGGTTTCTGCCCTCATTGAGCTCACCATCCAGCAGACAGTAGGGCTGTAAGACACTAGGAGATCACAGGCTAGAAGCTGGAAGAGCCTCTCTCTTCTTCCCTTTTAAGGACATGTAGTGTTAGATAATGATGGAAAACAACTCTGGTGCACTCTGGTCTCCTTATGGTTATTGCTGTGTGTGTGGTTAGTCGTTACGTCGTCTCTGACTCTATGACCCCATGGACTGCAGCCCAACAGGCTCCTCTGTCCATGGGGATTCTCTAGGCAAGAATACTGGAGTGGGTAGCCATGACCAGGGATTGAACCCAGGTCTCCTGTATTGCAGGTGGATTCTTTACCGTCTGAGCCACCAGGGAAGCCCATTATTATTGCTAGTTAAGGACAAAAATTCCATTCTTTTACCATTACTGGAATCCATTACCACCTCCCACGGACTCCCATGACCCAACTATCTTCCCCCATCAAAAGAACATCTTCTCTAACCTAACTAGGAAAAGAATTTGAAGAATGTATGTGTGTATAACTGAACCACTTTGCTGTATACCTAAAACTAACATTGTTAAACCAACTATGCTCCAATACGAAATATAAATTGGAAATAAAAAAAGAACATTTTCTCTTGTCCTGATACTCCATTGCCCCCAGTCAGGAGAAGGCTATTAGTACTCACTATTCTTAGGAGTGAAAAAGCAAAAAACAAAAAAACCAAGCTGACTCTGAAAGACAATGTTTCTTCCCAATCTCTCCAGAGGCTACCCTGGGGCAAAGCTGGCTGTGCCCACCTTAGACTTGGGGCATCTAACTGTGAGATTTACGGTTTCAGGACTCCTGCCTCAACCCCTATTCATAACCTCCAATACGTTTCCTCCTGCATCTCAGATAACTTCCCTGCAGCATAATAATTCACCCTATGCTCCAAGCTGTGCCAATATCACATACGTTACTTTATTATTCATTCATTGGCTTTCCAAGGCAAGTGAAAAAATAATTTAAACCAATTATATGTACAGAGGCTTGGTTAGTTTTCCCAGTAATTTCCAGAAAGATCCCCATCCCCTTAGATAGCAAAGAAGGGTTACGTTTAACATCTATACAAAACTCCACCTATAAAAGTCGCATGTGTAGAAAGGTTTCTTTATTATAAGCATCACGTCTGGGGAATGGGTAGGGGTCAGGGCAGGAGGTGGAGGAACATGTGCAGGGTGGGGGTCCGCACACACCTGCCTGGGCTAGTCCTGTGCAGGGCGGGGCTGGTGGCTGGTGGGGCTCAGGTGGTTTGCAGTGGGGTCTCCAACATCTCCATGAGGAAGGTGTCAATGGGTGTGTCCCCGATGAGCTTGAAGAAGAAGAGGTGCTCCAGGCACTTCAAGCCGATAGAACGCAGGGCTGGGAGGCGCAGCAGCAGCTTGGCAAACCTGCAGGGAAGCAAGGAGACCTTAAGAACTGGGGGGCAGCATGCACGAGGCAGCTGCTGTCATGAGGCTGCTTGTTTGGTCTTCCTGACCAATTTGTGGTCAGAAGAAAGAGCCTGAGAGGGGAATCTAACACAGTCGGAGAATCTCTAATCTGGGGGAGCTTCAAAAATAGGCTTGAGGTCTCATTTAGCTTCTTTAGATGGAAGATGGATCCTGTGACCTCTTGAGGAACTCTTGACTTCTGTGGTCACATCCCAGAATGCCCTCAGCAGCCCATTCATGGCAGGTGAGAGCCAGTCTGCTTGCGATGACTCACAGCGCCAATCCCAACCACGAGATGTTCCTTACATTCTCTGTGCCCAGAGGTTCCTAGGAAGATCTGCCCAAACACTTAGAACACATCACACAGATGTGCTGAATCCACAGGGGCTGTCACCATCGGGGAAGGTGCTCCAGGCATTCAAGCCATTGGAGTGAGGGGCCGCGAGATGCAGCCACAGCTTGGTAAACCACGCATCAGGCACTGCAATAGGCTCTAGGATCCAGGGGGAGCCCCTGCTCTCAGGACCAACAGTTCTGATCGCCTCACCAGACTATGCATTTCCTCATGACACACTTACCTTAAGCAACGTGACCTCAGTGTGCCTCAGTTACATTTTCGTTACCACTTCATAACCACTTTGTACATCAGCTTCTTATTCTATCACTTACCTTTGTTTTATTTTTTGCCGAAGAAATGTGGCTTTCTTTTTTTAATTTTTTAAAAAATTTTATTAAAATAAGTTGATTTACAATGTTGTGTTAGCTTCAGGTATGTGCAGCAAAATTGCTCAGTTATACATATGTATATATACACGCATGTTCTTCAGCTTATTTTCTGTTAAAAATTATTACAAGGTCTTTAATACAATTTCCTGTCCGATACAGCAGGTCCTTGTTGGTTATCGATTTTATATGTAGTAGTGCATATCTGTTAATCCCAAACTCCTAATTCATCCCTCCTCCCCTTCCCCCTTTGGCAACCATAACTTTGTTTTCCATATCTGTGAGTCTATTTCTGTTCTATAAGTTCACTTGTGTCATGTTTTTAGATTCTACATATATGCATTATCATATGATATCTACCATTCTCTGTCTGACTCACTTCACTTAGTATGATCATCTCTAGCCACCATGGAGAACACTATGGAGGTTCCTTAAAACACTAACAATAGAGTTACCATATGATCCAGCAATCCCACTCATGGTCATATATCCAGAGAAAACCATAATTCAAAAAGATACCTGCACCCCAGTGTTCATAGCAGAACTATATGCAATAGACAACGTAAGTGTCCATCAGCGGAGGAATGGATAAAGAAGACGTGGTACACAGATACAGTGGAATATTATTCAGCCATAAAAAGAATGAGATAATGCCATTTGCATCAACATGGATGTGCTTACTAATTAGGAAGAGAGCGAGATAGAACATAGTAGTGTCTGCCCGTTATGGGTCCACAGTCTGTTAGGGGAGATAACACACACACGTGCACGCACACTTCCTCACACATGCCTCCCTCACTGTGCACACACACCCTCACCACTCTCACACACATGTGTACACACGTTCACTCACACTCTAATCCGCCCTCGCACACAGAAGCTTGCACACGCACATATGCATTTAAAAACACATATTCTCCTGCATTCTCATCTGCCTTCACACACTGGTACAAACACTCAGGCACACAGGCATGTGTAGACAGACTCACACTTTTCTATAATTAAAGACCTTTAGTTGCAGGGCGCAACAAAGGGGGAGAGACTAGTGTGTGAGGAATCAGCCTCGTTCTGACATGTCCCTCAATCACGCTACATTTCCAACCTGCTTCTGTGGCCCTTCTTCATCTCTCAAAGTCCTTTTTGCCAATGAAGCTTATTTGTAATGTTATTTATGATAATGACCAGAAATTAAATAACTCTACTCACAACTTTCAATGAAAAGTGCAGGAACCAAAATCATGTTAGCCACTACAGCCTTAAATCAGCAACTTCTTGTTGGGCTGGATCTTCCCTGGCAGTCACAACATTATTTCATGAGAAATTTTCAAATTGGAATTTTGATACTCCTTGAAAACGCATATAGGTCTATATTTGTGCCAAAAGAAGTTTTAAAGAAATATGGCTATATAAGAAAAATAAAGTAGCACCATCTTAAGAATTACCTTTCTATATGGAAAAATTAAAGATCTATATCAAGGCCAGCACACACCTTCAAGATGTTTGATTAGGAAGCTTCTGAGTGCATCTGAATGGTATCACCATGCTGTGAAGAGGCCATCAGATAAAGAACAAGGATGCTGAGCTCCTGGTTGTGGCTCTGAATGGAAGTTTTATGGAATTAAGCAAAGGAAAAGGCTTTACACTTCTTTACAGTGTAAAATTAGGCTGAGATTATCTCTGAAAATGTATTTATTTTACTCTAAAAATGCCAAAGTTTTACAGTATGTAAAATACTAACCACTTTAGATGCAAATTATTATACACAGAAGGGATAAGCAACCTACTGATTAGCACAGGTAACTATATTCAATATCTTCTGATAAACCACAATGAAAAAGAATGTGTATATATGTATACATGTGCATAACTAAAATCACTGTGCCGTACAGCAGAAAGTAACACAGCATCATCAATAAAATACATTTTCTAAAAATACTAACCATGCTGTAACACGGCTGTCTTTGTTGTCTGCCCCAGGTTTAGAAGCTGAGATCAAGCCTGTAGGAGTAAACACTCTTACTAACAGACACAGCCACCGGGTGGCAGTCGCATTTCTCGCCAATAAGTTTGGCAGCAAGGCCTCTGAGGGTACCTGCTGTGTGAGAGAGAGAATGTTCCTGAAAGCTCTGCCCTTTTCTCTGCTTTCTGATTAGAGGAAGCAGAACTCGGCCCTGCAAGGTGTACTTCTGAAAAGTCTCCACAGAGGGGCAGCCCTCCACCACTGAGCAAACGGCCATGACAGGCCCTGCATGCCAGGAACACCATCTGCCATTTCACAAGCCAGTGGTACGCAGCCTTTGACACACTTCCTACCTGGTTGAGCCAAGTAACATCCTGATGGACCTGCTCAGTCTCAGGGTGGTCGCCGTCTGTCCAGGCTGTACTGGACATACCAGACGTACCCTCTGCACCCACTTCCTGAGCCCCCAGGCCCTGCTTCAGGCCAGGCAACAAGTGTTGGCACTTCTCCCATGTGCCTGGAGGCAACTCAAGCCCCTGGCAGTCCCTTTCCTGGAAAAACAGGCAAGTTCCAAAGTTTTCAAAGTGATATTCATAAGAAACAACCTAAATGTCAACCACAGGGCAATGACTAGATACATTAGGTCCATCTATCCTCTGAAATATTACAAAATCACTGAAAACAAGAATTTTGTGCTAAGGGAGGAAAGTAGTACACTGAACCAAATGATTTCAGATCTGTAACTATACATTTCTAAGTATACATATATTCATAAATGAAGCTACTAGAACTATACCTTTCAAATTTACAATCATTACCTGCTTAATTTTTTAATACATTCATTTTTAATACATTTAATGTATTTTTTAGATACATTCATTTTTAATAATAAAAATAAATACATTTTAAAATATATTTTAGATACATTCCTTATTCAAAAAAGATGCTTGGCTTTTATAATAAGATTTTTAAAAAGAGTTTTGCTTTGTAAAGGGGAAAAGGATGGGTTTGAGCTTTCCTAGTTCTAATGCCTGGCACACAACATGTGCCCACACACAAAAACCACGTGTGATGTTGCCTCACGGCTGGGAGAGTTGGTGAATGTCACCAGCACAGGGTTTTCAGTCAGCGCCTAAGGCCAGAGGCTGAGCTGACGCTGGCAGCCAAGCCCTGCTTGTGGGGTAGAGTTTTTTCAATCTTTACCCACTGCAGGTATAGGAGAGACTGCCAGGTGCCCACCAGAATCCGCTGTCTCCTTCCTCCTTGGCATCTAGCTGATATGTTCTCCAGATGAGCCACGTGACCGAGCTGTAGCCAGTGGAAGTGGGTGAGGGGGATGGGCCCTCTCCAGGTCAAGGTGTTGCTCAGAGTCTCACCTCTGTGCCCCTCCTGCTCTGCCCCTCAGCCATCAGCAGACAAACACAACGTGACTAGGGGACCATGGAGCCCCGAGAAGGAGGAAACCTGGCTTCCCGAGTGATGGCGTGGAAAACAGTTGGTGCTCTAGACTGATTATCCACCCAGGATTGATTTGTGAGGAGGAAACACATTTGTGTTCAACTACAGACATTGGGAAGTCTGTTGTCACAAGTTACTCTCCCTAACACACAAGGCCTGCACATTTATTGTACCAACAGGCTGGGTCCCACTCACTCAGATGCATTCATTTCAAGTGATAAAAAAGCAGAGCTCAGCCTCTTCTAGACAACTGATGTGGCTTATGATCCAGGAAAAATGGGCTAATAGAAATTAGATTTCATAGGGGAATAAAAGTCATCAGTGAGACCTGGGAACACATATAATTAATTCTAAAAACAAACTAATGCCTTTAAAGGAGTTTATTTAAGTTTCATTTTCAGTTTTCTGTGAGATCTGTGGATCTTTTTCTCTCTTTTTAACTAGAGTTAGCAGAGTAAGGAAACTTTTATTCAGTTGCACTTTGGGGAAACATTTGGGAAAAGTATTCAATGACTCAGGAATACTGGCGGATAGCCTCAGAGATCTTCTGACCCATGTCCTCCTTTTCAGACAAGAAGTTCAGACCCAGGACCTTGCCAGAGCCTACAGATGGTGCCCTCAGGGCCAGCGGTCACCCCTCTTGGCTGCCAAAGCCTGGACCTTCTACTGCAGTAGGGCTCCCATTGGGGTGAAGCAGAAAGCAGCGCAGTCACATTGGAAAACACAGGCTCTTTGAAACCAAACAACTTGTGTTCACATCTCACTGCACCATGCACCAGCTCTGTGACCCTGGGCAGGTTCCTTACCCTTTCTGAGCCTTGAGACCTCTTGAGAAATTAGAGATAAGGACTTCCACAATTATTCACTCATTTGCATGTTCACTCAACATTTAAAAATGAGTATTATTTGCCAAGAATGGTGATGGGCTCTAGAGCGCTAGAGTGATGCCAGAGTGGTGAATGGTGGATATACAAGAGACAGACCTCCAGTTTCATGAAGCTAACGTTTGAGTAGCTTTGAGCTGGTTTTGAAAAAACCTAGACAGAGCCTGCTGAACATCACCATTCATTAATGGCTACTGTTGTTAACATTCTTTGAGGACTCCCTCACCTGCCTGGTTGTTCTGGATACTTTTGCTTGGTGTAGGCCTCGAGGGTGGCATAGACCTTCTCTCGCAGAGTCTCTACCTCAGACGGGTTGGAGAGACCCTTGGCATCTGAAAAAGACAGCTGATTAAACCTCTGGTTACACACCTCTGTGGAACACCGTTACAGAGGCTGTCCCCATTCATACAGGCTGCCTCCTGCAGGGTTGCTAGAGACACACTGGATGAGGGACATTGTGAAATACACAGAGATGGCTCTTTGTGCCTGCCAATCTACCCAATAAACTCCAGAAGCAAAGGCACCCACCACTGACGCCAAGGAGGAGAGTCTCCTTTCGTCTGGACTACCTTTACACATTTATTGAGTGTTTACTCTGTGCCAAGTGTGGGCTGAATGAAAAGACAGGGAACAAAAACCGGACATACCTACACCCTGCTCCCACTAACTGATCACCCAATCCAAGAGATGAAGCGCATGCATCAGTTTCTGTGTATCAGAATACTCATCTCTTCCTACCCGTGGCAGCCCCTGGGGAAAGCTGAGCTCTTGCTCCTCCTTGCAGTGCTTTTCCTCCTTGAGCCCCCAGGACATCATTCTCTGGTTCTCCCGTCTCACCCACTGCTCCCTCGCAGGCGCCTTGGCTGTTTCTTCCTTTTCTCCACAACTTCTAAATGTGGCCATGCCCCAGGACTCCATCCTCAGCCCTCTGCTCTGCCTCTGCTTACTCCCTGGATGAGTTCGCACCAGCCTCAGAGCTTTCCACGCTAGGTATAGGCTGACAGCTCTCAGATGTACATCTCTGGTCCTGCCTCTCCTCTGAACTCCAGAATCGCATGAATAATCACTTCCTGGACAGTCACTCTTGGACACCTACATCCAGCTCAGAGTCTCACGTCCAAAGACCTGCTTCCCAGCCACCCACCCTTAGAACCTCCAGTTCAGTCAATGAAAGTTGTTTTCCAATCGTTCAGGAAAACAAAAATATTTAATGCCTCTCTTTCATATCCTATGTACAATCCATCAGCAAAATCCCATAAGTTCTGCCAAAAAATATATGCAGAGCCTGACTCCTATTTTTTTTTGGCATGGAAGTAGTTTACTTGAGGCAGTGACCCAGGGGAGAGGAGGGAGCAACCAAAAAAAGAGAAAAAGCAGGGAAGGAGGAAAAGCCAGCACAAGAGTCCATAATTGGACTGATCATGGCCGTGGGCAACTGCGACTCAGTCTCGCAGGGACCCTCTAAGGAGGTACGGAGAATGTACCTCGGAGTTAGGCAAGGAAGATGGAAGCTCCTATTTACTCACTGGTTTCTGTCACCCCCTGGAGAACCTGACCACTTTTTGCCACCACCTCTTTTACTATCCTAGGCCTCTGTCATCTCCCAGCCTCCCCACTGACCCCCAACATGCACACTCCACGCCCATTTGAGACACTTCTCAAGATGGCTCAAGGAGCAGAGGCCATGCAGGGGTGACCCTGTCCTCCCCACGGACAGGTCTCCTGGCCCTGCCTTCTCGCTTCTCTGTCTCAGCTGAGCTAGAGGGCCACAGAGCATCAGAGCAGTGGGGGCTGACCAGGGAGGAGGGCTAAGCAAGATGCCGTCACCTGGGTTAAACAGCACGATGGCTCGCAGGCACCCCAGCTCTGACTTATCCATCTGCATGTCCTTCATTTTGGAGACCAGCTCAGTCAGAACTCTGTTCACAGGAAACAATGACAGGTCATGAGAAAATCATGAGCACCAGACCAAAGGCTGATAAAATGAATGCAATCAACATTTATTAGGTACCCACCCCCCGACCTTTTCCAGTCAATGCGCCAGGTACCAGGGGCACAGAGATGAATCAGACGCAGGCCCTGATCTCAAGGAGCTCACAGTTTAATTGAAGCAACAGAAACGGAAACAACACATAGCAACAACACCAAGCCAGCGCCTGACTTAATCAAAGTCCCAGGAGGGGGCAGTGAGCTCAGACAGGGGGCTGGAAACGCAGCCTGGAGGTTTCAGAAATCGGTAGAAATGCAACAGGCAAAGCAGGGCGAGGGCACTGCTTCTCTGGAAGAGCACAGCAGAGAATGGCGTTCACGGACACAGTAGGAATCTCCAGGCACCATCAAGAAGACTAAATCCCCTGAAAACCACGTGCGGAAGATGTTGTGGGAAAAGGCAGGGAAGGAGGAGAGATGTCTTAGATCGACATGCACGTGGCCCTGGAAGACCGTCGATGTTGGGGTTGGAAAGGGATCACAGGTCCCCGGCACTGGGCAGAGAGTCCATCTTCAAGCTCACCCTTCCCTTTCCTAGTGCATCTCCATCCTGTCACCCCAAGTCATTCATCTCTACTCATTTCTCATCTCCTTAAATCACCTGGCTTAATTTCCCTGAGGGCACAGAATCCCAGACTGAGGCCATTGCTCCCTCAGCAGGCTTGCCCCAGAGAGATGCAGCTGCTGCTGCTGCGAAGTCACTTCAGTCGTGTCCGACTGTGTGACCCCATAGACGGCAGCCCACCAGGGTCCCCCGTCTCTGGGATTCTCCAGGCAAGAACACTGGAGTGGGTTGCCATTTTCTTCTCCAGTGTGTGAAAGTGAAAAGTGAAAGTGAAGTCACTCAGTCATGTCTGACTCATAGCGACCCCATGGACTGCAGGTTCCTCCGTCCATGGGATTTTCTAGGCAAGAGTACTGGAGTGGCTTGCCATTGCCTTCTCCAAGAGAGATGCAGAGTCCAGCAAAAACCCTAGTTCATCTTTTCTGGACTCCTAAAGTCAGATTCTAAGCCTTCATTCCTGTCCCAGCCCTCTAGGACAAGCAGTTCAAACTCCCCACCCCTAATCGTTCAGTCAAGTCCAACTCCAGGACTGTAGTCCACCAGGCTCCTGTGTTGATGGGATTCTCCAGGCAAGAATACTGGACTGGGTTGCCATTTCCTTCTCCAGGGGGTCTTCCCAACCCAGGAATAGAACCCAGGTCTCCTGCATTGCAGGCAGATTCTTTACCGACTGAACTACGAAGGAAGCCCAATCTTACTAGGTAATGTTAATAACACCGTCTCTTCCTTGGAAACCCATAGGTTTTCACCTGCCAGGAACTCTGTTGGCCTCTGACTGGCTCTGTCTCCTTGAATCAACATTTCTTTTAATCCCTTTCTCATTCCCCAGGTTTATGCTTTCATGTGCTTAATGATCTCTGCTTCCAGCCATATATGTCCGGCTGGTTGAGCTGTCCACTCTAAACACACACATGCACACATGTACACACACACAAATGCTGGAAGCAGAAGAGAACCACCTGTCGAAGATGGAGCCAACCCCAGCACTGTGGGCGCTACTTCGGTGGACATGTAGACCCGTGGCCAGAAGGATGCCATCCTGCACAGAAACCGAGCGGTGGGAAAAGGAGGCGATCAGCAGTTCATTCCACCCTGCAAGGATAAGAAGGCGGCCTTGAGGGAAGCCTGACCGCACTCTCGCTTCATGGCCAGTCATCCAAGGCGTGTGTCATGACCCTTTGGAATAAAAGTAGACTCAGAAATCCAGTTCCAGACAATGCTGCTAATTAGTGAAGAAACAAACGATAAGACTGGGGTCTCCCGACTTGGGGCTGTGCCCATCCCCCAGTCTCCCCCTCTGCTGCCTAGAATGGTAGCTTGAGAACAAGGACTCGACTCCCCAGTCCATCAACAGATATGGATTGAACACTTAACAGGTAATGGTCACTATGTTAGCTGCCGTGGTGGATAAAGCAAGCATACCTTGCAGTCTCTGCCCCCAGGACCTGACAACCTAGTTTTATCTCTTTGGCGTTGTCTAGTATCACCCAGCATGGCATGAAGCTTTCCATCAACACTCAGCGATCACTCATTATTTGATAGGAATGAAATGAGTGCACTGGCTTCCAAGGCTCAGCCAATCTTCATGAAATTTCTCTGCTGGCTCTGTGACAAAGAGGAGCTTTGGCATATGTCAACTGCAGTGTCCCAGAAATGGGAGGTGAGAGAGATTACAGCACGTAGAATATTAAAATAGGAAGGGACTCTGGAATCCATCTAGTACCAGCCTGAGCAAAAATCTTTGGCTTCCCTTACTTCATCTGTGAAATGGGAGTATCTCTATTTTCCAATTTCATAATAATAATGAGGCAGAGCTTCAGATTGTCTTCAGTAAAAACTATTTAACTCTCTTTGAAAATTAAATGCAAATTATAAAGGTTATGTAAAATTTGCATGGAAAAATAGTTCTTTCCTGGTCACTATAAGGATTCCAGGAAGCAGTTTAAGAAACCCAATGGACAGAAAAGTCTCTGCTTCTTACTAACTCGCCTCTTTCTGAATTGTTATGTGTGTGTCGAAAGTTATTTTTCTCTAATAATAAAATGCATGTAGAAACTAATACAAATTTCATTGTGTAAAAAAAAATTTAAATATCAAAAAAAGAAAAAGTCTTATTCCTCCATTAACAAACTGTTTTGTTTGAGAATGAAAAGTTTGGGAGAGGGCCATCCAACTTTAAGAGAGTGTAAGGCTGCAGTCCATGGGGTCGCTAAGAGTCGGACACGACGGAGCGACTTCACTTTCACTTTTCACTTTCATGCATTGGAGAAGGAAATGGCAACCCACTCCAGTGTTCTTGCCTGGAGAATCCCAGTGACGGGGGAGCCTGGTAGGAGGCCATCTATGGGGTCACACAGAGTCGGACACGACTGAAGTGACTTAGCAGCAGCAAGTAATATAAATCTCACATAGGGTTATCCTGTCTCAACAAGATGCACCAGCTTGGATGGGTTCAACTCCATCAGGTCACTTGTTTTAGAATCCCAAGGGCAAAATGGCAACCCAAGTGCTTGTCCCAAGAAGAAAGGATCCTTGGTATCACTTACCTGCCCGGAGCAGAATGACTTGGTCCTCCAAGGTGAGGTCAGAGAAGTGGGGGATACGCTTGGCCCATTCAACGAGAGTAAAAAGCTGCTTATCAGCAGCGTGGCATATATTGGTGACAGGGTCATTAGTCTGAAAAAGGAACAAAGTAATCTGAAGGGACAGATTCTAAGACTCCACCACGTCCCTTGCCCACATCTAGCCCCATCTAAGATATGGGAGCGGGGTGCAGATCTAAGATCACCTACCGAATTCTCCGTGTTCATGTCACCATAGGACTCTGTCTTTGGTTCAACAGCAAGTTCAGCTTCCAGAATCCTCTCCACGGGCATATCTTCATGGCCACTGTTGGCACACTCTGCCTCACTCTCAGCCCGCTCCCGGCTTCTCTGCCTTTCTTCCTGCACAGCTGGCAGGGACAAGGATGTGCAGATGTTACCATGTGCCCAGGACAACAGTGGGAAATTTAATTACCTCCTTAAGCCTCCATTTCCTCATCTGTAAAATGGGCACCATCATGGCAGTGAATCAGGACACTGTCCTTTAAACAGATGAAACCAAGAAAGCAGAGTGTTTGCTTATGCCTGTGCAGAACTGTGGGCTTTTTAGTCCATATTCTTTCCAGTCCACCTCTCTAAGAAGTATGCAATTTTGCCCTTTCTTTCAATGAGCCGCTATCTCCTGCATGCTGTATGCCACGTCCTTCCTCTACCCGCTACCTCTAATAAACTATGAGCACGCAATAGTTAAGTAACAAGCACATTCCTCTCAAAACTCCCTCTGTCAGATCCTATGCATCATCCTTGGCATTCACGCCCATTAGGTCTTCCCCTGGAGCACCAGCCTGAACACAACATCACCTGATCTGACTTGTCAGGAAAGATCTTTAGGGAGCCATGCGGGCATTTAGTGAGCAGAAGTGTAGAGGAATGTCACCTAGATGACATTTCAGAATCGGTAGATGATTTAGGGGGTGAGGAAGGGTACACACGCAGAGGGGGAGGCTGGAATTTTCTCAGATTCCCAAAACTTAGGGTTTTCATCTAGAACCTTGTGGGTCTGTACATGAGAATGTCAGCCAGATCCCTTCCCCAATTCTGTCCTCTTCGTTGAGAGGACAGTCTCTATGAGGTTAGTTTCCATTCTCTCAAAAGCTTTAGTTTTCATCTCATTCCCAGTAGCAATAAACAGAATTCAATATTAGCACACATCTTTCTGAATCCCAAGAATCAAGAAAATTATACTCTGAACAGTGGTCAAGTGGGACCTCAGTGATAACTACCCCATCAGAGACTTCTACGTCTCATCCCTCTCCTCCCCTCTCCATCATCCACTTCCCCAGGCACCTCCCACTCTCTGAGGGCAGAAGGAGCTACAGAGACTGCAGAGAGAACTGGGACCGGAAGCTGGACATTTAGTTTGTCACGCAAGGGACATTATCGATCTGTCAAAGTAGGTCAGAAAAGAGTCTGCCTCACAGACACAGCTGACGTCACAGTCTCAGATAGGGACGCACCAAGAAGCCTCAAACGAGAATAACACTCAGGGGCTGAGAAGGGAGGAGGGCAGGATAAAGGAAGCGAGGTTAAAGCACGGGATTAAGAAAAAGAAGAAACAGGACAGAAAGAGAACAAAGACGAGAAAATAGCAGAAGAGCAAAAGTCACGTGCTTGGAGTCAAATCTTTTTCAAAATGGGCCTGACCATTTCCCAGCTCGTAGCATCAGACATGGTACTCAGCCTACAAAGGCTCAGCCTCCCTACACGTGGGGTGGGGCTTGTAGTACTTGCCCTAGATTGTTTTCTGAAGATTACTGAAGCGCTAATTTAAAGTTAAAAAGCAGGCTCTCCCTCCCCTTGGTCTCTGCACTCCCGGCCTCTGCTCTGGCCTCCCTCCAGCCCCGCTCCGGACCTCGTCCCCTCTCCCCTGCTCCTCTCTCCCCTCACCCTTTCTTTCTGTCCCTTCTGTTAGCCCTCATTCACTGACAGCATGCAGAAACTCTCCTGTGTGTTTGCATATTCAGCTGGATTTGCTGCTTAATGTTGAATGCTTCTTGTATTAATTTTTTAAGATAGGTAATGGGCTTCTAAAGGAGATCAGTCCTGGGTGTTCATTGGAAGGACTGATGCTGAAGCTGAAACTCCAATACTTTGGCCACCTCATGCGACGAGTTGACTCACTGGAAAAGACTCTGATGCTGGGAAAGGTTGGGGGCGGGAGGAGAAGGGGACGACAGAGAATGAGATGGCTGGATGGCATCACCGACTCTGTGGACATGAGTTTGAGTGAACTCCGGGGGTTGGTGATGGACAGGGAGGCCTGGTGTGCTGTGATTCATGGGGTCGTGGAGAGTCGGACACGACTGAGCGACTGAACTGAACTGAATGGGCTTCTATTTGTCTTGATTTGAAAAGATGGGGAAAGCAGTATAAGTTCCTTTTGTGGTCCTCAGTTGATTTCTTCTATAGATTTGTAACACTCAAGGAAAATAACTTTCAAGCTTCAAAGAAAATAACCTTGGCTTCAGGGAATTAGATCCTAATTCCAATTCTGTCATTAACTGAGTGATCCTTTTGTATTCACTTCTCTTTTTTGTGCCCTGAATCTTACTGTCGTCAATAGGAGTCCAGTATCTCTGGTTGGAGGAAATTCTCTATGGACAGACATTTTGAGCTACTGCTACTCCATACATCAGGCTACATTTAGGGGACAGTGGGATCTAAAACAGGATTATTCTTTAGTCCAACATATATCTATTGGGATGTACTAAAATAGCCAAAACAACTGCGCTCCACATTTTTCATAGATTGTGTGTCACTTAACCCTCTGAAGAGATATCAACCACAGAGAAGTTAGGTGGCCTGCCTAAGGTCACAGAGCTAGGATATGATGAAGTCAGCACTGTAGACAGACCCAGGCTGGCTGTCTCCTGAGTCTACCTCTAACCCCTCTACTACCTCCAAGGCTGTAGGCTGGTCGTATTAATAAATCCACAGGGATATCAAATGCTGCCTAAATTGCTTCAAAATAATCCATTCTCTTAATACCAAACCACAGTATATGACCCAAAATTGTGGAAACAGACTACCCCAGAACCCTGAGGATTGTTTGGTGGCCTGGATGCCAGAGGGTCCCAGTCCCACAGCAGCTCTGCCATTAGCTTGCTATGTAAGCTTAGGCAAGACTCTAGCCTCTCAGAACTTCGGCTTCTTCTTTCAGAAAATAAATGTGTTACATCAGACAACAGCAAATGTCCATTTCAGCTTCAGCCCAATATGTACCCTGATCCCAGACAGGTGAATTCTGAGCCCACCCTGATTTTGTCTCTTTCTATCTGTCCAACTCTCTAGTAACATAAATCCCATAGAATTCCATTATTCTTGTCCTCAAGAAGGTGGATGAACTGAGCCCTAAATTTTGCAAATAAAGACCAGAAATGATAGTGGCAAAGGGAAGGCTGTCCAGTCACTTTCTAAAAGTGACATTTCATATAGTGAGATGAGGAATTGATTCATTTCTTTGCCTTCTCTTTGTCAGGGTATATAGTATGAATTCCTTTAGTAATTTCCAAAAGAGCCCTTTTCCACTCCTAATTTTTAATGATTCAGCTTTTCATCACTCTTTTTCACCACATTATTTTTTTTAAATTCGGGAACCAAAACTGGACCCAATTTTCTAATAATGAATCAGAATGCTAGGTTTAAAAGAACCTAGAGCCTATTGTACAGAGTGAAGTAAGTCAGAAAGAAAAAGACAAATACCATATATTGATGCACACATATGGAACTGAGAAAGATGGTACCAGTGATCTTATATGCAGGGCAGCAAAGGAGACACAGACATAAAGAAGAGACTTTTGGACTCGGCGGGAGAAGAGCGTGGAATGATTTGAGAGAATAGCATTGAAACACAGACACTGCCATGTGAAAACCAGGTGATCAGTGCAAGTCTGATGCATGGAACAGAGCATCCAAAGTCAGTGCTCTGGGGTAACATAGAGGGAAAGGGTGGGGAGGGAGATGGGAGGAGGGTTCAGGATGGGGGGACACATGTATACCTATGGCCAACCCATATTGATGTATGGCAAAAACCATCACAATACTGTAAAGTAATTATCCTCCAATTAAAATAATTTTTTTAGAAAAAGGACAGCCCAGGCTATTATAATCCACATGTCCCTGTTTGACTTACTTTTTTAAAATAAAGAACCACATTTCCCATAATTTTCTCCGTGAACCACTCTGACCCTAATTGAGCCAGAAATATTCAGGTTGAGTTTTGAGAGACAGACTGTGACGCAATAGAATCGAATATAGATGATTCTCAGTAGCAATCACACTCTATGCTGACGGGAGACACACTTTGGGGTCATTAATTTTATGTTTTGACTATCACAGTGGTGGAAGCTACAAAGAGTGAGTATCAATTCTATCCTGGTGAAGAGAAGACAATCTCTACCATCTGATTTTTCACATCACATGTTCCAGTCTAGAAAATCGTTGACCCCTCTACAGCAAGTATGGCACAAACATAAAGCAGACACCCAGTTAATACATGATGAATGAATGACTGAGCAAGTGAATCATTTAGAAGCCCCTGAATGACTAAAATATTGGACTCCAATATTTAGTTTAAACCACTTATCGATTCTCTCAACAATTATTTCCTAAATATCTACTATGTGCTAGTCCCTGGTGATATAGCAGTAGGGGGTAGGGAGGCAGGAAAAACACCCCTGCCTTTTTGGAGACAGGCAGTAGACAAAATTTAAATATGTGTTGCTGCTGCTGCTGCTGAGTCGCTTCAGTCGTGTCCAACTCTGTGCGACCCCATAGATGGCAGCCCACCAGGCTGCCCCGTCCCTGGGATTCTCCAGGCAAGAACACTGGAGTGGGTTGCCATTTCCTTCTCCAATGCATGAAAGTGAAAAGTGAAAGTGAATTTGCTCAGTCGTGTAGACAGTAATAAATGCTGTAGGAAATAAACTGGTAAGTATTAGGGGTGGTTGATGTGATTTGAGTCAGCATAGTCAGGCAAAACTTTAGGAAGTTGACAAGTAAAGATATGAAGGAGAAGTGAGCCACGCAGACACCCGCGAGAGGGCAGTCTGAGCAGACAGAATAGTAAGTGTAAAGCCCTGAGGCTGGAGCAGAAAGACAGGGGGTAGCCAGACCATGTACAGACTTGAAGTCATAACCAGGATTCTGCCTTTTTTCTGAGGAAGAAGTGAAGGCATTAGAGGGTTTTGGTGGAAGAAAGGTTTCACCTGACCCACTTGTTCAAAGACTCACTCTGGCTGCTTTGATAAGGGGAGACTGAAGGAAGACAAAGATGGAAGCAGGCAAACTCCTTAGGAGGCTATTCGTATTAGTGCAAAAAAAAAATAAAGAACAGTGGCTTGGCAATAACAGTAAAAATGGTGACACGGAAAGATTCTTAACATATTTTGAGAAAGAGACAAGATTTCCTCACCCATTGAACGTGGTGCGTGAAAAATAAAAAAAGAGGTGTTCAATGGCTTTTGATCTGAGAAGCTGAAAAATGGCTATTTCCTAAAATGGGGAGAACCATATGATGACCAGGCTGAGAGGGCAGGTTTGGGTCTGTCAATTTGAGATTCTTGATGGATATCAGAGTGAGATTCCATCCTTAGTTCCATAGTTCCTTCTTGCCCTGGTAGGAGAAGAGACGTGAGATGAGCTCTGATCTGGAAATAAGAGGTTCCAGTCTGTTTATCACCGATCCTTGGGGCCTTGGGAAACTCACTCCACCAATCCAAGTCTATTTCCTCAGCTATAGAATGTTTAGGTAAAGAACCTGCCTGCAATGCAGGAGACCCAGGTCCAATCCCTGTGTTGGGAAGATCCCCTGGAGAAGGGAATGGCTACCCACACCAGTATTCTTGCCTGGAGAATTTCATGGACAGAAAAGCCTGGTGGGCTATAGTCCATGGGGTCGCAAAGAGTTGGATACAACTCAGTGACTTTCAGAATGGTTAGGGTTATTAAGTTATTCTTAAGGGCCATCTCCATCCCAAACATGCTATGAGTGCCATTTTTTCCTTGTTGCTAGGATTCTTTCCTATAAGGGGTCCAAACCCTTTTTTTCACTGGTCCTTTTAGCCAGCCTTCCCCCTCCTCATAGAAAAGAAGTTCTTTAAGAATAAAGAGTCACCTGGGAGAGACAAAACGCCTTGTTCCCATTTCTGAGAGAGAGAAAGGCAAGACCTCTTGACTTTTAAATCTATTAAGATTTACCATTTACACCCTGTACCTCTTGAGTTCACTAGCTAATTAACTTCTTGATTTGATTTATTTGTGTTACTTAATGGAAAGACTTTTTGATCTTATAAATAAACAGAAAGCACATTCAGATTTTTTTCCCTACAACAATCTAGCTAACCTACCCTGTAAATTTGAAAGATGTAACATTTTAAAAGTATACAATGATGATCCCTCTGAATGAGAAGGCTGTTTGATTAGTGGTTATGCCAATAATCCCCAAAGACTTTGGAATACACCAATCTCAGAGGATTTATAGCAGACCAAGGTTATAAAAGCCCAGAGAGATTAATCAAACCAGCAGGCTTCCCCAGGGTGAGGATTAGAGTGGAGAGTCAGCTCTGCCCAGAAGGTCAGTCTGACGCTCCATGGAGGGCCAGCAGCCTGAGACCTCAGCTCTAACACTGCCCAGATACTGGAAGAGGAAAAGAATGGGTCCCGTTTGGACCATCATCTGAGGTCCAGGACAGGTGAGAATAGTGAAGGAAGACATTCCTGCTCGCTTTGCTTAGGGATACACACTTACCAGGGCAGAAGGCATTCAGTTGCAGCACTTGAAAAATCACGGTACCCAAAGTCATTGCCTCCTCCGCTTCAGACTCTTTCCTTGTCCTGCACTTTCCATTACGTATATACGCAAACTGCCCTCCCCCTGAGTGGAGAGCAGGGTAGCAGGACGCTTACCTTCCCTCTTCATGCCCGTGACCAGGCACTTCTGATAGCGGCAGTACTGACAGCGGTTGCGCTGGCGCTTGTCAATGAGGCAGTCTTTGTTATCCCGGCACGTGTAGATGAGGTCTTTCCTGATGGTTCTCTTGAAGAACCCTTTGCAGCCTTCACAGCTGTACACACCGTAGTGCTTTCCTGGCCACAAGAGAAGGACATTCCTTAAGTTGTTCTTGTGTTTATCTGGGTCTTTCATTCAGAAGAACCTCTGGGCTCTCCCCAGAAAAACTAGCACATCACCTCGGCAATGGGAACAAAAGCAAAGAACAAGTAGCGGAGAACGCAAGCTTGATGACAGGAACCAAACCAAGGCAGAGTAAATTTGCCCTTCCTTGTGTCTACCCTCTAGAAGCCATTCTCTGGAATCACCAGTTCCAGAGAATGTTCTTAAAAAAGTCCTGACCCAAGACTTCGCTTCCATTTATTTAATAGGGCAATTCTTATGTTAGTTAAGCAAAATGTTCTGCCTTCATTCAAGACGTTAATGTACATAAAAAATAAAAATATTTACGATTGTTGTGTATTATCTAGCAGGGAAACAACCTCAGTTTCACTCCTATTTCTCCATAACTGAAGTCCAAGGACTTAAGAATCTCACTGCGAACTATTATCCTTTATCATAAACTACATACAAGAAACTAACTTATACATTTTTCAAATATTATTGCCTATCAGAGGAATAAACTGCTATATGACGTTTATGGCATAACTTGACGTGTAATCTTGAGATGTGACATAAAGATCTGATGGAAGGTGCTTTTACTTGATCCAGGATAATCTGTTACCTCTTTCACTGTCCTTATTACCTGCTCCACACATCCAGTTTTCCGTGACCCCAGCCAAGGATGGCTAATTTGTGTCAGGCGAGCCACTTCACACATGACCACACAGGCAGCAAGAATCAGTTACCATGGACTTCCTGGGTGGCCCAGTGGCTTAAGACTCTGTACTCCGAATGCAAGGGGCTCGAGTTCAGTACCTGGTCAGGGAGCTAGATCCCATGTGCTGCAACTAAAAAAGATCCTGCATACCACAACTAAAAGGATCTCAAATGCCCAATTAAGACCCCGCACAACCAAAGACATAAATGTTTTTTAAAAGGAGGCTTTCTAGGTAGACGTCTTCCCAATACTACACACCAGGCAGCTGTGCTCAATTGGTTGAAATTGTGAGACTTGAACAACAAGACAAATTATGCAAAACAAATTTATGTTTGATTCCTGAGAGTGACATGTGATGCAGTTTACCTATAGACCTGATATTACTTTCTAATCTGGTGAATCTGAAGTCCCTGAGAACTAACCAATGTTAATATCTGGATCCCAGGAGCTTATATTTTAGAGGAAGCCACTTTAAGGTGCAATGGTGGCTAGAGATAGCCTGCTTGATGAAGTTAGTCTGTGTCTAATCAGCTGACTACACCGATTTACTGAACACATAGAATAACAAATAATGCTCTCAGCTCTGAAGTATTTGTCATTAAGAAACATGGGACCAACTTATCATTTCCATGGTTCTCCCATATATGAATGAACAGCCCAACTTCAATTAAACCATAGCAGAAAAAAACTCTCTATCAGGGTGTGGCTGGAATTCTGTCGCTATGGCAATGGCCAAATCTGCACAATTTGGGAACAACTTTTTGAGAACAAGCAAACACTAGCCATGTAGCTAAGTTCCAGGCACTGGGAACTTTCAATGGAGTGACATTTTGCAGTAACTTTAGTGGCAATAAAAAGCAGAGAAAATATTGCCAGCCATCATAGACAGACATAGAAATCTTCCTCATCTTCTCTTTCATCAAATCAGAGATTCAATTATTATCAAAATTGTTGAGATGGGGAGTAGAGGGGCAGGAATTTTGGCGAGGTGGGGAGAGAAGTCAGGAAAGAAATAATTTGGGCAAAAGTGGAAGAAGATAAAGAGAATAAAATCAGGGAAAACAATAATTTCCACCCAGGGAAACATGTTAAAATCCTAGACAGTTGTAGAAGGAAATTTGCTAAAATATCAAAGAATTTCTCTTTGTTGGGAACATTATAGATAACTTTTTTAGTTTTCACTGATAACTTTCTAGTTCTCCCATATTTTGTACATTAAGACATTATTTTCAGATTATAAAAATAATTTTTGAAAATTAAAGAGACTCTAGATTGAAATACTTGCTCATCACAGCCATTTCTTTATCCCAGACACACATGCAACACAGTAACTCCAGAGAAGCTTCCTGAAAAGTTTCCTATAAATCTAACCGCCTAAAGTGAAATCATGCTTTAAATTCATCAAGACTGTGGTGACAGACATTTACAGCCTGGGCCCCAGCTTGGGTCATCCTAAAGGACTCTTTATTCCTCATTGGTACAAAGGAGCCAAGTGGGAAGTAGAACAGGTGTCCTCTCTGGGACCGCCGTTGCATGGGGCACTTGGGAGGGGTGTCTGCCTCTGTACATACCTGAGGATCTGTCCCCACAGATGGCACAGATGTGCTTAACCAGAGATCCTGGACTGCTGGATGGGTAGTTCATGTTTCCAATGCCAGGAAGCCCGGGTAAGGGCTTGATGTCCTCTGAAATGCTGACACTGTTGACCACATTTAGCTTCAAAAAAAAAAAAAAGATACAATAAAACACAGAGCCAGAGTAAACCCAAACCCCAAGGCAGAAACTAACAAGGCCTTCTTTGGGGGGAAAAAAAGCAGGTTCTATTTCAAGAAGTAGTTTCCAAGTACAGAGTGTCTAAAATTGCCTAGGAAGGATCTGAATTTAAGGGAGAAAAAGAGTAACATAGAGGAACTAAGTCATTTCTAAATGCCAAAACCTGAACTGAAAATCACAACACACCTCCATCAGAGCTCCCAACTTTAACTCAGTTTACTCATGTACTATTTGAGCTAGAAATCCATACTGAACGGCACACTTAGGACAAGTCTGGGTATTTCTAAATTTTTTATTAACTACCTCTTGCCTATTCAGCAGTGCTCCAAGAGGAGAGATGGCCCTCAGGCAAAAGACTTAGACCCTGAGAGAACCAAGCAAAATATACAAATCCATTTGTTCAGTGAATCTGCAGGCACTCACAAGCATGCTCTGTGTCAGGCACCACGCCAGGCTCTGTAGTACAAAGGTAAACAAAATGCACACTTCAGATGTTTGCAGTGAAACGGAAGAGGAGATAAAGTGTGGTGGTCATCTCAGCGAGCCCACTCAAGACACTAAGCCAGATGCCCAAATCATTGCAGTAGCACTAAAAATTAGCTTAAAGGCCTCTGATCATAGTTTTGAACTTGTCTTTAAGGAAAAAAATAAGCTCCATGGAAATATAAAATCTTTAGCACCAAAGACCAGCCCTTCCCAGTACCTGACACCAACCCAGCACGTGGTAGTGCGGTGGGAGAAAGATGGGCCTCTAGGCTGGACAGCTGGTGTTTGTCAAGTGCGGTAGAAATCAAGCATTGTCCTCACTCAGGCTCCAAGGACAAAGCTATGGCAAAAGCTGAACTCTGCAAAAGTAGAGAGGTTAAGGTGCTCCCCCTTGAGAACAAGGAAGACTTCCCTGTCTGCACAAGCGCAGGACGCCTCCTTGGGGTCAAAAAGGGAGTGGGCTCCATGGGCCCCATGCCATAAAAAGTGTGAACATGCAGCCACAGCCCCCTGCAGTGGGACCCATCTTAGCAAAAAGCTGCCAACACATCTTGGGGAGGGTCCTAGGAACACTCAGATACGAACAAAGTAACAAGATAATTGGCCAGTGTAAACAAAGACAAGCTTCCCAGGTGGCGCTGGTGGTAAAGAATCATCCTGCCAATGCAGGAGACAGGAGAGACGTCGGTTCAATCCCTGGGTCAGGAAGATCCCCTGGAGGAGGAAATGGAGGAAATGGCCCCTCACTCCAGTATTCTTGCTAGAAGAATCCCTTGAACAGAGGAGCCTAGCTGGCTACAGTCCATGGGGTCGCAAGAAGTCAGACATGACCAAGCATCTGAGCACACGCAAGAAGACCCAGAAGGACAGTCCTACATAAGTGCTTTAAATCACCTCTTTACTGCGCTCCTCCTCATTCAGGATGCCCACACTCCTCTCCGGCTGTGTATTTCTGCCTAGCTTCAGACCTACTGTGCTCCTCCTCACAGTAAGAGTATCCTCACATGACAGAGGATGCTCATACTCTTCCTTTCTGGGTGTGTATTTCTTCCTTGCTGCTGCTGCTGCTAAGTTGCTTCAGTCGTGTCCGACTCTGTGCGACCCCATAGACGGCAGCCCACCAGGCTCCCCCGTCCCTGGGATTCTCCAGGCAAGAGCACTGGAGTGGGTTGCCATTTCCTTCTCCAATACTTTTGTCTCAAATAAACTGTTTTCCTGTGTGCTCTCCAATACATGTTACACTGTGTCTCTAATAAACTTTTTACCTACTTTTATAGCTTTTGCCTCCATGAAACATTCTTGCTTTCCAACAGGGGAAAGAGCCAGGGCCACTTTGCTTCTAGCCGCAAGTCCCTGGTTGGCTAGGATTCCTGGTTTTCATCCAGTATACCCAGGTTCAATTCCTGGGCAGGGAGCTAAGATCTCTTTGCAGGATCACTCACCACTGTCTCTCTGGGATCAGGGAATTGGTAGAACTGAATGGCTCGAAAAAGGAACATTGTGAGATGCCTTTCCTCACCCCTTAGCACAAGTTAACATTAGCTCCTCACCACCACCAACTCCATGTCTCTTGGTGCTTTAATGGAGATGACTGACAAGCCACTGCTACCTGTTTTCTATTCATCAAAGAAAAGTTAAATAAACATAAGTCTGTCATCTAGTCAGCAGCATTTCTGTACCATGGGTACAGGTCAACATTCCAGACACTGTGAAGGGAGATATAAAATCGAGATCTGTCTCTCACTCCTCAAAAATGGTCACAATCTCAGGGAGGAGTCAGAACACACACAAAAACTAAGAACATTTCCGAGTAAATGCAAACAAAGGTGATGCTGAGTGCGCGTGTGCTCAGGTGCCCAGCAGCAGCGCCCGTGAATGCCACCAGGGAAGTTGTAGCACAGAGTCGCAAGAGTGAATGCCTGGGGGTTTTAGGGAGGGTCCACTGACTTCTGCACGGTCTATATGAATTCTGAGTCACACTGCCTAACCGAACCCAAACTGAACCAAAGGTAGGATTTTCTTCTCTATTTAAGGCCTTTGAAACAGAAGAAATGATCAATAAAACATAAAATATAACAGAGCCTGAGTTAGGTTCCTTCAAAATTTACTATTTTCAACTCACTAAACAAATATTTATTGAGTAGGAGGTGGGCAGAGGTTCTGGATTAAATGCTGTAAGGGATGCGAAAAAGAAAAGATAGCATTCAGGGCCTTGCTTTGAAATCAAAGTCACTAGGAACTTTTAAAAATTAATTTGTGTGGAACCCTCTTACACTGTTGGTGGGAATGCAAACTAGTACAGCCACTATGAAGAACAGTGTGGAGATTCCTTTAAAGACTGGAAATAGAACTGCCATACGACCCAGCAATCCCACTCCTGGGCATACACACCAAGGAAACCAGAATTGAAAGAGACACATGTACTCCAATGTTCATCGCAGCACTGTTCATACTAGCCAGGACATGGAACCAACCTAGATGTCCATTTGCAGACGAATGGATAAGAAAGCTGTGGTACATATACACAATGGAGTATTACTCAGCAATTAAAAAGAATACATTTGAATCAGTTCTAATGAGGTGGATGAAACTGGAGCCCATTATACAGAGTGAAGCAAGCCAGAAAGAAAAACGCCAATACAGTATTCTAACGCATATATATGGAATTTAGAAAGATGGTAACGATGACCCTGTATGCGAGACAGCAAAAGAGACACAGATGTATAGAACAGTCTTTTGGACTCTGCGGGAGAGGGCGAGGGTGGGATGGTTTGGGAGAATGGCATTGAAATACGTATATTATCATATGTGAAATGAATCGCCAGTCCAGGTTCGATGCCTGATACAGGATGCTCAGGGCTGGTGCCCTGGGATGACCCAGAGGGATGGGATGGGGAGGGATGTGGGAGGGGGGTTCAAGATGGGGAACATATGTACACCCGGGGCAGATTCATGTCAATGTAAGGCAAAACCAATACAATATTGTAAAGTAATTAGCCTCCAATTAAAATTAAAAGAAAAAAGAAAAAAAAATTTTTAATTAAAGAAAAATTAATTAGTGTGAGAAATGAAAACACATACGTGATGAGAGAATTCTCCCTCCTCTTCCTCCTTTCCCTCCTTTTTGTACAAGGCTAAGACAAGATATCTAGAATTTACGTCCAGTATTTTTTTTCTTTTGGCATAATACAGTGGTTCTCATTGCCAAATGCACTCCTGGGAGCTTTAGAAAAAAATTAATTGCAAAGTCCCACACCAAGAAATGGTCTGAGGGTCATTGGTGCCGGCATTTCTTTAAGTTGATCAGATGGTGCTAATGGCAGTCCAGGGTTCCAAAACACTGATGCAGAGGAGAAAATTTGCTTTGAAATCACACAGCCCTGGGATTGACTCCCTGTCTACCCTTATTAGCTGCATGACTTCAAAGAAGTCCTGGATCCCAGGTCAACATTCCTGCTTATTTATCTTCCTTGACCTTCTGTCTCCTTGTCTGTAAAATGAACATAGTAATACCCAACTTACAGAGTCACTGGGAGGATTAGATGAGATGATAACGTAAAATGCCTGTCACAATGCCTGGTACACAGTAGATGTTCCATAAATTGGAGCTCTTATCATCCTAATAAAATCTGGTTAATTCAGATTTGAAAGTTTATTATGAACCAACATTCTGCTATGTACTAGGAATTCTGAGCATCTCGAGGAAAGTTAGATCCATCCCACGAAAACGAAATATTTTAGAGAGCTCTCTAACTGAGCTTTGTCTGCATATCCTGAAATGGATGAGAAAGATTATGGGAATAAGGAGGAAGACAATATCACCTGGGGCTTAGGAGACCCTCAGCCACCTTCCCTCCCCACTCCCATCTCCAGTAGGACCAGCTCCACCTTCTCCAGTCTGCAGTGATCACAGAACAGTAATTATTGCTCTTGCGACTCTGTGCTACAACTTCCCTGGTGGCTCAGACGGTAAATCGTCTGCCTACAATGCAGGAGACCCGGGTTCAATCCCTGGGTCGGGAAGATCTCCTGGAGAAGGCAATGGCAACCCACTCCAGTATTCTTGCCTGGAAAATCCCTTGGACAGAGGAGCCTGGTGGTCCAAGGGGTCACAAAGAGTCGGACAGACTGAGCGACTTCACTTTTACTTACTCAGTGCTACCATCCAAGAAAAGTCTGAGAGCCAATTAACTATTTTAATCCTCACAACAACCCTACAGGATTTTCCTATGTTTCGGCTGAGGAAACTGAGCCGTAAAGCGGCTCATTTATTCATCCATTCACAGGTCCTGCTGGGATGCAAAAGAGGAGATGCAGGCACTGCCTCAGGAAACTGGCCATCTATGGGATAAAAAAACTGGTTGGGATCATTTAGGAAAGAAAGATCACAAGCGAGATTAGGGAATATGTCTTGAAGGAAGGAGCATTTGATCTGGGACTTGACAACTTTAAAAAAAGGATGGTATCTGAATGAGCCGGTGGGTGAAAGGTTTTGACAACAAAGGCCTGGAGAGAAACCCAACTATTTGTGTGGATGGATGGGAGATAAGATTGAGAGGTGGGCTGTAACCAAGCCCGAGGCTTGATTGCCCAGGGAAAGCCAGTGGATTTAATCCAGAGGCCACGAGGAGCCATCAGGTTTCCAGCAAAGGAGAAAAGCCCTGAAAGTATGAGGCAGGAGCACAAGGGAGAGAAGAGAGGCGCCCAAGGCTCCTGCAGCTGCCCGGGCAGCGGGGGAGCCACCTTCCCAGGCCTAACGCGTTGGGACTGGAAGCCTGGGCTCCCGGATCCCAGCTCATCACTCTTCCTTCCCCACCTTGTCTGCCTTGTGCGGCAGGAGCCCCCAGAGCACCCCTGCCCTGGCTGGCCCCAGCCCCGCCTCAGAGGCCATGAGCCCCGGGGGGGTAGACTTGCATCTGGTCACGGTCTCCTGGCAGCCCCTCTCCAAAACCCTTCCTCTTCCTGGGTTGGATGGTGGCGGGAGGCGGTGGTGGGGACAGATGGCTTGATACCCTCTCCTCTGTCCATCTCTTTGCTGGCTTGGGGTTTGTGGGGGCTAAGAGCAATGGTAGGTGAGACTGAAGGCAGCCACCAGAGCTCAAACCCATTAACTGCCTGGTCCCAGTCCCACAGCTCCAGCTGTCTTGTTCCATTAGAAGCAGCTCTGCAGAAGTGAGCACTTCAGAACTGGGATTTACCAGGCGGCTGGCCGCTCCTGAGGAAAAGGAGACAAACACACTTGGCTGACCTGTCTTCCATTTGCAGACTCTCAGTCAAGGACCAAATGCATCCTAGATGCCCTGGAGCCATCACCAAACATCAGGTCCCACATTTCTGAGCTGCTTTCAGCCCAAATTATTCCATTCAAGGCAGATACGTGGCCAGTCGGGCAGGATTCAGGCAGGCACTCCTCTTCCAGTGGGTGGAGTCCTTAGAGGGGCATATCTTTAGTCAAGTGAGGGTCTTCACCGTGAAAAGTACATACAGAGCCTGGACTTGCCACTTTCTTGCTGTGTGATCTTGACAGGATGACTTCACTCAGAGACTCCACTAACTTATGTACAGACTAAAGCAGTGGTTTTCAAGCTGAGAATATGTATGGCAGGGAGTGGGGAGGTTGAGTAAGAAGTTTTCACATCTCCTACCTCAAGTTCACCAGACCTGTTTTTACTTAATGTGCAATGGCTTCCAAACTGCTTTCACTTGGAGACTTTATGGCTTTTTAAAGATCATTAAACAAGATGGTCTTCAAGATCTGTTCTAGCTCTAACATTTTTAATTTTTTTAATTTTTACTATATTTTTATTATTTTTGAATTTTTGGTCATGCCACACAGCTGTGAGATCTTATTTCCCTAATCAGGGATCAAACGTGTGTTCCCTGCAGTGGGAGTGCAGAGTCTTAACCACTAGACCACTGGGGAAGTCTCACATTTGCAGCTTTTATTATCAAAGTAATCTCTGTAAAAATGGAAACCTCTGAAAGGGCAACTATTCAGTTATCAATCACTACCTGGCCAGGAATTGTCAGTGACAGAACCCAGATCAGGCAGCAGGGTTGGGACAGGCAAATGAGGCGGGGGCCTTCCAAAGACTTGCAGGTCCTGCTTCAGAGTCCAGCCAGCAGACATCAAACTTAGAAAAATACAGCATTACACACACACACTGGGAAATGTAATCTAGATCATCTATCAGAAAGCTGCATAAGTATCTCCTCAATTATATACATGTTGTTTTGGGAAACAGTTCACTCTCACTCCACTTAGATCCTCCCCAGGCCAGGGACTGAGTCTTGAACATTTTTTAAATCTCCAGTTCTTAGTGTATTAATGCTTGTTGAAATGAACTTCTCTGGACACTTTCAACAACAAAGAACACACACTTGGACTAGTGATCACGTAGGTACATAACATTCATCACCTTCGTGCCTGATATGCCACCTGGGTATAAAAAAATAATAGTAAAAATAATACCACCTTATGGCCTTAGAGCATCATAAGTACTTAAGAAGGGATTTCTTAAGTCCACATCTTGTTTGATATATACAAAACATCTCTGTAGGGTAATCAGGGCAAAGAGTGTTATCCCACAATAGAGAAAAAGGAACTGAGATAAATATAAGTTCAAAGTGATGGTTTGCGAAATGTTCCACGGTCCTTGCCTCCGGAGTAATCAGTTCAGTTCCCTTTTCTTCTCAAGACTGAAAATCCAACAAGAGCAAAAAGAGAAGCTCAAACACCAGAAAGGCAGAGCACCGAATAGGACACCCCGCCTGCTCTCACCCCGAGTACCTCATTGCTCCCCTCACCCCTAAGTCACACTCACCCAAGATTCAGGTCGCAGAAGACACTTGTTCCCACATGAACTCCACTCAGCCTCAGTCCTGGGCAAGAAAGGCAGGCTGCATAGGAACCGTCTGTCTGGGGCGTTCAGAGCCCAGCCTATGGTGGCTAACACTGAAGGCACTGAGTGTCCCGTGTCACCTAGTTAATTGGGGAAAGTGTCACTGCTCCGTGGCTCCAGAAACCAAGCCCCAAACGCGGCTCTGTGTCTGGAGCTGCTGAGCTTCACCACTGCTTGGCAAGCTTAATACAGCTCTCATAGCCAAACTTGGCTTCAGCCTCTGCACACAACCCAGTTGGCCAGGACCAGAGCTTCCAGCTGACCTTTCAACCCCAATCCCTCTGTACAGACATATGGTCCAGGAATAGCAGCCCTGCCACTCACGGCTGTGGAGCTGAATTTATTGGCCAGATTTGGCTCAATGAGACTGAAGTGCGTCTAAAAGCAGGCTTGGAGGGCGGGTGGCTTGCCCCCTCCCCACCCACAAACCCTGTCACCGGTCATCACCTCACCCTGTTTAATATCTTCGTGAATATAGTCATGGTCATTTGAAACTATCTGGTTTGTTCATTTGGTTTTTGTCTGTCTTGCCTGCTGCAGTATAATTGCTATGAGAGTAGAGACTTATTCAGTGCTTATCCCTAGAACCTAGGACAGTGTCAAATATTGACACAGATTAGGTCCTGCTAAATAGTTATTTGAATAAATGTGAGTGTCCTTTGCAAAATTTTACTTCCAGAACTTCAATCTCTCTCTCTGTCTCTAATCTATTGACTTTGACCTGCCCACTTGGAATCCATTCACATGAATGAAAATGAATAAACAAACCTCTTCAAGGTCCCATGTTCTAAAGGGTAGAGGATCACCAGCTCTGCTGATGACAGTGGGAGAGAGTGGCATAAATCCACATCCCTTCCCACTGCCGTCTGGTCTCCACTCCTCTGAGTGGCTGACACTCTCAGGGAACAGAAGACTGGAAGTTCTCAGGCCCCTTTGCTATGCTCCCTTCGGTTCTGTCCCTATACCTACACAATGTTGCAATTTATCTGCACGATGTGCCACATGCCCCACAGGACTCCTTGAAACCACTGATTCAGTTCAGTTCAGTTCAGTCGCTATTCATCTTTTAATCCTTGGCAGCCAACAGGAAGATCCTGGGGTCACTGTTTAAGACAGAAGACACCATAGCTGTGAGTAAATGCAGCATTGTGGAGATTGAGTGGGGTGTGGAGACTTGGGGTCTAAGCCCTGCTCGGCTGTGACTAGCTGTGTGAGGTTGGACACATCACCTGAGCCCACTGAGCCTATGTGGGATGAGGGGCCTGGACGGAATTAGCGGCTTTCAGCTGGGCAGGGATGGGGCAGTTAGAATCCTCTGTGGGACTTTTACAACTCACACAAGGGCCAAATTATGGGATGAGGGAGAAATGTGTATGCTGAGAAAGATCCTACAGGTGAGGGCCATTAGATTACAAATTAGGGTTAAAAAGACTGGCCAAATGGGACCCACAGAAGTACTCTGCTTGGCCATGAAATACTTCAAGTCTCTGAGTTTGAATGGCTTCAAGTGGGGAGGGCAGCTGTCTCCAGCCCCCACCAGTCTCATTCACCCCCCTGTGTTACCTGTCTGGCCCCTGGCTCCTGTAATTCCTGCACGAGAGAACTGATGAGGTCTTCTCCAGTTTCTCCAATCCACAGATGAAAAACTTTCTTGAGTCCTTACTGGCTGTAAAATTCTATGACTCCACATGGCTTTGCTTTTATTTATTTATTTTTTTGACATTTTATTTTTTTATTTTATTTTATTTTATTTTTTTCCAATTTTATTTATTTATTTTTTTCAAGTTGAACAGACTAAATTTCTTTAAACAAACTTACTTATACTCCAGAGTCCTTTAAAAACTTAATAGCATTTATACATTGAAGGTATTTGATTTTCTTGTAACTAGCACTTCAAATGCAACAAGCATTTGAAGCAACAAGCATTTGACCCAACAAGTAAAACTTTCTACAGTTCATAACTTTTATAAATAAAATAAATTAAATGTACAGTGAATAAGTTCTCTGAAATATTTCAATATTTCTTCAGGTTTAGTAACATCATAAAATACATTTCAACTAAAATTCACAAATCTAAAAACCTGTTAGGCATTTTTAGGCATTTTAAGATGGAAATGAAGACCAATGTTACATCGTAATATGCCAATTACAAATAGTACTTCAAATAGCAAATACTACAGTTTGTCCCAAACTTTAAAAACTATTCATGAACTCAACACTGAACTATTGATGGCTATGAGAATTGTTTCCTAGCCTTTTTGAAAATTTCAACCCATTTACGTTTAAGGTAATTATTGATAAGTACGATCCCGTAGCCATTTTCTTTATTGCTTTGGGTTCAAGTTTATACACTCTTTCTGTGTATCCTGTCTATAGAAGATCCTTTAGCATTTGTTGGAGAGCTGGTTTGGTGATGCTGAATTCCCTCAGCTTTTGCTTGTCTGTAAAGCTTTTGATTTCTCCTTCATATTTGAATGAGATCCTTGCTGGGTACAGTAGTCTGGGCTGTAGGATATTTTCTTTCATCACTTTAAGTATGTCTTGCCACTCCCTTCTGGCCTGAAGAGTTTCTGTTGAAAGATCAGCTGTTATCCTTATGGGAATCCCCTTATGTGTTATTTGCTGCTTTTCCCTTGCTGCTTTTCATATTTGTTCTTTGTGTTTGATCTTTGTTAATTTGATTAATATGTGTCTTGGAGTATTTCGCCTTGGGTTTATCCTGTTGGGGACTCTCTGGGTTTCTTGGACTTGGGTGATTATTTCTTTCCCCATTTTAGGGAAGTTTTCAACTATTATCTCCTCAAGTATTCTCTCATGGTCTTTCTTTTTGTCTTCTTCTTCTGGGACTCCTATGATTCGAATGTTGGAGCGTTTAACATTGTCCCAGAGGTCTCTAATATTGTCCTCATTTCTTTTAATTCGTTTTTCTTTTTTCCTCTCTGTTTCATTTATTTCTACAATTCTATCTTCTAGTTCGCTTATCCTGTCTTCTGCCTCTGTTATTCTACTGTTTGTTCCCTCCAGAGTGTTTCTGATCTCATCTATTGCATTATTCATTGTATATTGACTCTTTTTTATTTCTTCTAAGTCCTTATTAAATCTTTCTTCCATCTTCTCAATCCTTTTCTCCAGGTTATTTATGTGTAACTCCATTTTGCTTTCAAGATTTTGAATCATTTTCACCATCAAAATTTGAAATTCTTTATCAGGTAAATTCCCTATACCTTCTTCTTTTGTTTGTGTTGGTGGGCAATTATCTTGTTCCTTTACTTGCTGGGTATTTCTCTGCCTCTTCATCTTGCTTATATTGCTTTGCTTGGGGTGGCCTTTCCCTCTTCTTGCAGTTTGTGGAGTTCTCTTTATTACGTAGTTTCTTCGCTGTGTGTGCGGTTGGACGGGTGACTTGTCCGGGTTCCCTGGTTAGGGAAGCATGTGTCGGTGTTCTGGTGGGTGGAGCTGGATTTCTTCTCTATCCTTTAGAAGACAATGGGCTGCTTTTCTGGGAGCCTGATGTCCTCTGCCAGTATTCAGAAGTTGTTTTGTGGACTTTACTCCGCGTTCAAATGTTCTTTTGATGAATTTGTGGGGGAGAAAGTGGTCTTGCCATCTTATCCCTCCGCCATCTTGTTCCTTCCTCCCCAGAACACTGGATCCTTATATTCCACTTGGTCATGGAGTATCTCTTCCCAGCTGCTCCAGCAAGCCGCAGCCGCTGTACCTTACCTTGGACGAGGGGTATCTCCTCAAGGCCGCGCCTCCTGCTTTGAATGCAGATCAGCTCCTCTCGGCCCTCCGGTGCCCAAGCAGCCACCGCCTCCTGAACGTGGTACAGCTCCTCTCGGCCACTGCCCTAACCCTGGGCGCGGGGTAGCTCATCTCAGCCACGATTCTGCACGTGGTCGGTTGCGCCGGAGCCGGGCGTCTCCCGCGTCTGCGCCGCCGGAGCCGGGCGTCTCCCGCGTCTGCGCCGCCGGAGCCGGGCGTCTCCCGCGTCTGCGCCGCCGGAGCCGGGCGTCTCCCGCGTCTGCGCCGCCGGAGCCGGGCGTCTCCCGCGTCTGCGCCGCCGGAGCCGGGCGTCTCCCGCGTCTGCGCCGCCGGAGCCGGGCGTCTCCCGCGTCTGCGCCGCCGGAGCCGGGCGTCTCCCGCGTCTGCGCCGCCGGAGCCGGGCGTCTCCCGCGTCTGCGCCGCCGGAGCCGGGCGTCTCCCGCGTCTGCCGGCTTTGCTTTTAGACTCTGAGCACACACTCTCTCTCTCTAGGGAGAGTCTCTGAAATTCTCTTCGTAGCAGTAAGAAAGGAGAAGGCAATGGCAAGCCACTCCAGTACTCTTGCCTAGAAAATCCCATGGATGGAGAAGCCTGGTAGGCTGCAGTCCATGGGGTCGCTAAGGGTCGGACACGACTGAGCGACTTCACTTTTCACTTTCACACATTGGAGAAGGAAATGGCAACCCACTCCAGTGTTCTTGCCTGGAGAATCCCAGGGACGGGGGAGCCTGTTGGGCTTCCGTCTATGGGGTCACACAGAGTCGGACACGACTGAAGTGACTTAGCAGCAGCAGCAGCAGCAGCAGTAAGAAATGCTAAACCTCTTCCTCTTCAAACTATAAATTCAAAAGAGACTATGCTGCTGCTAAGTCACTTCAGTCGTGTCCGACTCTGTGCGACCCCATAGACGGCAGCCCACCAGGCTCCCCCATCCCTGGGATTCTCCAGGCAAGAACACTGGAGTGGGGTGCCATTTCCTTCTCCATAAAGAAATTATATGACCTACTAATTTTACTGCTAGACATGCTGGTGGTTGGGACAAGAGGGACCCTGGCAGCAGCTGTGAGATACCAGCATAGTGAGACAGTGTGGTAGACGTGGTTATCACTGCTAATGCTTCACTCCTCCTAATTCCTCATATCCTTTGCACTGTGTCTTTGTAGCTCCTTACACTAAAACAGGCACAAATTATTCCCCTGTCCTACTACTGTTGGAGTCAGTCATACGGTTTCCTTAGACCAATGGGATATCAATGGACATGATGTGAGCAAAGACTTCACTGTATTTTCCTGAATTGGTTTAGATTTTCGCACTCCCGAGGGATACCTTGAGAAAAGCCTGACCCAAGAAGCGGCTGCTCCTGTAGTCAGGACATGAAGAGCTGCCCTGCACCCAGGTTGCAGCCTAGACCAGCCCCCCCACCATGTGAAACAGAACCTTCCTCAGTTCAGTTCAGTCACTCAGTCGTGTCCAACTCCTTGTGACCCCAAGGACTGCAACACGCCAGGCTTCCCTGTCCATCACCAACTCCCGAAGTTTACTCAAACTCATGTCCATCGAGTCAGTGATGCTATCCAACCATCTCATCCTCTGTCGTCCCCTTCTCCTCCTACCTTCAGCCTTTACCAGCATCAGAGTCTTTACAAATGAGTCAGTTCTTCACAACAGTGACCAAAGCATTGGAGCTTCAGCTTCAGTCCTTCCAACGAATATTCAGGACTGATTTCCTTTAGGATTGACTGACTGAATCTCCTTGCTGTCCAAGGGACTCTCAAGAGTCTTCTTCAGCACCATAGTTCAGAAGCATCAATTATTCAAAGCTCAGTTTTCTTTATGGTCCAACTCTCACATCCATACATGACTCCTGGAAAAACCATAGCTTTGACTAGATGGACTTTTGTTGGCAAAGTAATGTCTCTGCTCTTTAATATGCTGTCTAGGTTGGTCATAGCTTTTCTTCCAAGGAGCAAGTGCCTTCTAATTTCATGGCTGCAGTCACCATCTGCAGTGATTTTGGAGGTCCAAAAATAAAGTCTGTCACTGTTTCCCTGTTTCCCCATCTATTTGCCATGAAGTGATGAGACCAGATGTCATGATCTTAGTTTTCTGATTGTTGAGTTTTAAGCCAACTTTTTCACTCTCCTCTTTCACTTTCATCAAGAGGCTCTTTAGTTCTACTTCACTTTCTGCCATAAGGGTGGTATCGGCTGCATATCTGAGGTTATTGATATTTCTCCCAGTAATCTTGATTCCAGCTTGTGCATCATCCAGCCCAGCATTTCGAATGATATATTCTGCATATAAGTTAAATAAGCAGGGTAATAATATACCGCCTTGATGTACTCCTCTCCCGATTTGGAACCAGTCCTAACCGTTGCTTCTTGACCTGCATACAGATTTCTCAGGAGGCAGGTCAGGTGGTCTGGTATTACCATCTCTTTCAGAAATTTCCACAGTTTATTGTGATCCACACAGTCAAAGGATTTGGCGTAGTCAATAAAACAGAAGTAGATGTTTTTCTGGAACTCTCTTGCTTTTTCAATGATCCAACAGATGCTGGCAATTTGATCTCTGGTTCCTCTGCCTTTTCTAAATCCAACTTGAACATCTGGAAGTTCACAGTTCACATATTGTTGAAGCCTGGCTTGGAGAATTTTGAGTATTACTTTGCTAGCGTGTGAGATGAATGAAATTGAGCACTAGTTTGAACATTCTTTGGCATTGCCTTTCTTTGGGATTGGAATGAAAACTGGCCTTTTCCAGTCCTGTGGCCACTGCTGAGTTTTCCAAATTTGCTGGCATATTGAGTGCAGCACTTTCACAACATCATCTTTCAAGATTTGAAATAGCTCAACTGGAATTGCATCACCTCCACTAGCTTGGTTCGTAGTGATGCTTCCTAAGGCCCACTTGACTTCACACTGCAGGATGTCTGGCTATAGGTAAGTGATCACACCATTGTGGTGTTACCTCGGTCTTTAAGATCTTTTTTGTACAGTTCTTCTGTTTATTCTTGCCACCTCTTCTTAACATCTTCTGCTTCTGTTAGGTCCATACCATTTGTGTCCTTTATTGAACCCACTTTTGCATGAAATGTTCCCTTGCTATGTCTAATTTTCTTGAGGAGATCTCTAGTCTTTCCCATTTATTGTTTTCCTCTATTTCTTTGCACTGATCACTGAGGAAGGCTCTCTTATCTCTCCTTGCTATTCTTTGGAACTCTGCATTCAAAGGGCATACCTTTCCTTTCTCCTTTGCCTTTAGCTTCTCTTCTTTACTCAGCTATTTGTAAGGCCTCCTCAGACAACCATTTTGCCTTTTTGCATTTCTTTTTCTTGGGGATGGTCTTAATCACTGCCTCCTGTACAATATCACAAACCTCTGTCCATAGTTCTTCAGGCACTCTGTCTATCAGATCTAATCCCTTGAATCTATTTGTCACTTCCACTGTATAATCAAAAGGGATTTGATTTAGGTCATACCTGAATGGTCTAGTGGTTTTCCCTGAAGTGAAGTCAAAGTGAAGTCGCTCAGTCGTGTCCGACTCTTTGCGACCCTGTGGACTGTAGCCCACCAGGCTCTTCTGTCCATGGGATTCTCCAGGCAAGAATACTGGAGTGGGTTGCCATTTCCTTCTCCAGGGGATCTTCCCGACTCAGGGATCGAACCCAGGTCTCCTGCATTGCAGGTTGACACTTTAACCTCTGAGCCACCAGGGAAGCCCACTTTCTTCAATTTAAGTCTGAATTTTGCAATAAGGAGTTCATGATCTGAGCCACAGTCAGCTCCCAGTCTTGTTTTTGCTGACTGTATAGAGCTTTTAGTTCACTGATTCCTAAAATATCGATGTTCACTCTTTCCATCTCCAGTTTGACCGCTTCCAATTTATCCTGATTCATGTACCTAACATTCTAGGTTCCTATGCAATATTGTTCTTTACGGCATTGGACTCTACTTCCATCACCAGTCACATCCACAACTGGGTGTTGTATTTGTTTTGGCTCCATCTCTTCATTTTTTCTGGAGTTATTTTTCCACTGATCTTCAGTAGCGTATTGGGCACCTATCAACCTGGGGAGTTCATCTTTCAGTGTCCTATCTTTTTGCTTCTCATACTGTTCATGGGGTTCTCAAGGCAAGAATACTGAAGTGGTTTGCCATTCCCTTCTCCAGTGGACCATGTTTGGTCAGAACTCTCCACCGTGACCCATCCATCTTGAGTGACCCTACACAGCATGGCTCATGGTTTATTGAATTAGACAAGGCTGTGTTCCATGTGATCAGTTTGATTAGTTTTCTGTGATTGTGGTTTTCATTCCCACAGACTATACAATCCATGGAGTTCTACAGACCAGAATACTGGAGAGGGTAGCTGTTCCCTTCTCCAGGGGATCTTCCCAACCCAGGGATCAAATTCAGGTCTCCTCCTTTGCAGGCAGATTCTTTACCAGCTGATCCACAGGGGAGCCCAAAAAGAAAATGAAGCGGCTCAGTCATGCCTGACTCTCTGTGACCCCGTGGACTGTAGCCTGCCAGCCTCCTCCATCCATAGGATTTTCCAGGCAAGAATACTGGAGTGGATTGCCATTTCCTTCTCCAGGGTGTCTTCCCAACCCAGGGACTGAATCCAGGTCTCTTGCATTGCAGCCAGTCTCTTTACCTGAGCCACCAGGGGATCTAGAACTTTCCTAGACAACACATAAACTTGTAAGAAAATAATTGTTTGTTTTTGTAAGCCATGGCAATTTGGGGATTGTCTGTTATGCAGCATCACTGAAGCAATAGCTGAGCACTACAAGAAGTGAAGGTTGATGATCTCAGTGTGACGTTACTAGAAGGAAATAAACAGCATCTGGACAACCTGTAGTTTTTTTCGAGCAGCAAAGCAATGTCTACCATGCATATACATCCTTGCCTTTATTGCAGCAAAAGGCACTAGGAACTAAGGTGCGGGTTTTTCCCCGAGTTTCCACAACCTTTGCCTCTGTCTCAGAGATAACATGTGTGTAACACAGTCTGCCTTGCTTTAGATTTGTCCATGTGCAACACTTGCTTCTCAGTGGTGAACTCCTGGAGAGCAAAGACCACACCCTGATGATTTCAGTATCACCTACAGGATATAGAAAAGGACTGCGTGCTTCACTGACTTGAACAATACCTAGCATTGAGTTGAGAAGGATCAAGGGGGTCCATCCCATGGAAGACAAACAGGCCTAAGAGATGCTGAAATTACAGCCAGGACTGAACCATCAAGACTCCTGGACCCTGAGGCATTGTCAGTTCTCTGCCGCTGCCTGAGGACACACCCAGTGAAGGCCTTGCAGGAGGGACGCCTACACAGACAACCCAATTCCTTCACCAGCTGCATTAAGCACCTGTTGAGTGCTGGCTCAGCAGCAGCATGAAGCTGTTAAAGATGTCTGGAAAGACGCTGAAGAAGATGGACGAACACCTACCTGAGAGCTAGGCGGGGCGACCAGGTTGATTCCTGGAGGGGCTGCCAGTGCTCCGGAGGGCGGGCCCATGGCAGAGGTGATGACTCGATATGGAGAGCCCAGGGCATTGAGGGGGGTCCCCACTGCACTCAGAGTTCGTGGGGCACTCACTGGGGTGTCGGTGTAGCTGGGGTGGCTGTCCATGGGCTTCCCTGTGGACAAGGCTGCCGATGGACTCATGGACGTGGAGCCAGTATGGCCGGGAGAGCCTGTAAGAAGAAAAATATCAAAGGTGATGGGAGGCCAGGGGAGCACAGGGATGGTGTGTGAGGACAGAGCCCCCTCCTTTTGTCTCCTGAATCACTCCCCTTCTTCCAGCCATACCTGCACACCTGTGAACTCGCACAGCTGGTAGAACAAAGACCAGCAAAGACCGGGAAGGGGAAAGGACTAGCTATAGGACAGGTTCTCTGGTACGCCACACGGAATTCACCTTGAATTGTATATGAACAACCATCAGGGCCATGGGGACATAACCCACAAGTCCCCAGGCTGGGGGGACTGTGACCTGAGCCAGTCAGACAGGGAAGGTGAGTCCATACCAAACTCCCAGGTGGGGGATGGAGTGAGCAGGTGTCTGGGCTGCTCCCAGAATTCCCTGCTCAAACTCATTTTGCTCTGAGAACAAGGGTAGGGCTGAGCCTCTATAGTCAGGAGAAATTCATTCATTCATATGTAATGAACATCTATTATGGTGCAGGTACCACATCAGATGGTAGCGATTCAGAATTGAAGGGAACACTGTGCCTGCTGTAGGGAACACATTCCATTATGATCCCGTGGAAGGCAGAGGCTGTTATCGTGCCTTTCACTGTCTGTAGCTTTTGCAGTTTTAGTCCCATAAGGTTCTTATCCAATCTCTAGAGCGTAGGGTTAATCAGCGCTTAGGGAAGAAGACTCAGGATGGCTGGGCATGGCTCAACGGCCACAGAGGCCCAGGAAGGCAAGTGCAACCAGGCCTGCCCAGACTGTCTCTCCTGTGAGGATAGGAAGCTGTGGCCACAAGTGTCTGTGAAATGGGCTCTGGACAGATGACATCTGGTACGTTTTTCCTAGAAAAGTTGAGCCCAAGTTCCCGCCTAGATGCAACTCAAAATAAAAGAAAAGAAGCATACCCAACTTCCACCTCAGGAGCCCAGCATGGAGCACTCCCTCCAGAAAAGAGGAGCTGTGAACTTTAGGGTCCACAGCAGCAGGGCAGAGACTCGGAGAACAGCAGAGCAGCCCCCCAGGACTCACAGTGCCAGCTCCCTGTGTGGCTGGCATGCAAGAACAGATTCAGAATGAGCAGGTGCTAGGCTTCACCACGGCATCCATGCTGTCTTCACGGATGGAACATGAGAGGGTTACGGGGAGAGGTGGTCAGTAAGCATGGCCTGCCGGAGAAGTCATCCAATTCTCCACTTTCTGCTGGAGTCAGACACACTTCTACTGGAGCCAAACCCCAGGGCAGTCTTAAGCCTTTCAGAGACTCTTGTACTTACATAGTACCAGGACTAGGATGCAGAGAGGGGGTGCTCTCTTCACATTCTGCAGGGGAACGTGGAGCACTGGAGGCATAACTGTGCAGCAGTTCTTAAACATAAATACCTCACTAGAAAAATGTCAACCTGGAGTTGCCCTTGGAGCTTCTCCTAACTTTATTGCTGTTTCGTTTCCTAGCTGTGTCCAACTCTTGAGACCCCATGGACTGTAGCCCACCAGGCTCCCCTGTCCGTGGGATTTCCCAGGCAAGAATACTGGAGTGGGTTGCCATTTCCTCTTCCAGGGGATCTTCCCAACCCAGGGATCAAACCCGTATGTCCTGCATTGGAAGGCGGGTTCTTTACCTGCTGAGCCATCAGGGAGGCCCACTCTCCTAGCTTAGTTAAGGTCTACTTGTAGAGAAAACAGTCACTCCTGTCTGAGGAGGCCAGAACCTTCCAGGAGTTTCCGTCTATCAGGAACACTTGTCTCATAAACAGATGGATCCCAATTGCCGTGTTCTAAGCACCACAGCTGAGGTGAACCACACGCTGTGGGTCCACAGAGAAGTGGCAACAGGGTTCAGAGGGATAGGTGAGACACTTCCTGTTTGTCCTAAATAGCATCAGGCAATTTCCATACATTAACTCATTCTACCAATCTCCATACTTTAACTCATTCTATCTTGACAATAGGGCTGTGACGATCATCTCAGCCTTTTATAGGTGAATGGCAACTTAGGCTTAGCCTCAGCCCCATGCTGCTCCAAGTTCTGGGATGACTGGCCCCCACCTCTTTTGTCTAGAAGTTTTTATTTCTTCTTCAAGTTCTAACTCAAGTATCACCTCCTCCAGGAAGTCTTCCCTGGTTTTCTTAACCTGGTTTGATGCCCTTTTCTGTTTTGCTAGTTACAGCTTGTTTGTTTCCTTGTATTTTCCATTAAACTGAGAGGGAGAACCGTGTCTATTTTTGTATCCTTACCACTAGCATGTTACCTAGCACTAGCCAGGCAGCAAGTGGCAGATCCTAGATTCAGACTGTCAATCTGAAGCCCATGCTGTCTCCTGTGTGCTCTGTCAAGGACAGCAGAGATGATCTGGAGAGCCACCACATCACAAAGTACAAGATGACTCAATTATGAAGTGATCTCAAGCTGAAAGTTCATCTGAAGGAGAGAGAAGAGGGCAACTTCCAAGAGCTCAAGCCAGAAAAACCAAAAGTCTTCCCAGACAGTCACTGATCAGAAAGAAGAATTTTAGACTCTTCAGCAGCCCTGGAAGGCTGTGACATTTAAAGAAGCCAAAGTGCACCCTGAGCCTGCCACTAAGATAACATGTGACAGGTGAGTTAGGAGCCAGTCCAACCTGATGGGCGAGGAGCCGTGAACATGGCTGGGATGACAGCTGTCCTTCCCCAACTTCCCCTTCCCTGCGTGGGCTTTCCAAAACTGACCCAAGGACCCTGCATATTCTACTTGAAATGAACCTCAGGGACTGTGCCTTTCATTTCTATGTCCCCAGGGTGGTGTCCAGTGCTTCACACCAGCCCAGAGCTATGGGACAGACAGGAACAAGATTTTCCTTCACACAGTCATCAATCCGAGAGTTACCAAGGTGTGTAGCCTGTAACACTGGTGACACGGAACATCTGAGGTGGTGTTTTAAGTGATATGTAGGCAGACGTTTAAAATACATTAATAGTTTTATATTCATTTTTACCGTCTCCTTCTGTTTATAGCAAGTGACTCTGCTTCCATCTTTTATATAAAATTATCTTCCCAAAAATCATTATTTAAGTTTTCCAAGAAAAGTAAACTGACCTCAGAAAATTTCTGTGTAGAAGAACATGCTATATGTTGAATATCATGAAAACAGTATGCAAAGGAATGATGTTTAAGAAACATGAACTGTAATTTGCTATTGATAAGGAGGGAGAAATGGAGAATATCACAAAATTTCCACTTCTGTTTTGTTTTGTGTTCATGAATTAAATTTACTCTTTTTAAATTTTATTTTATATTGAAGTAAAATCCAATGGATGGAGGAGCCTGGTGGGCTGCAGTCCATGGGATCGCTAGGAGTCGGACACCGCTGAGCGACTTCACTTTCACTTTTCACTTTCACACATTGGAGAAGGAAATGGCAACCCACTCCAGTGTTCTTGCCTGGAGAATCCCAGGGACGGGGGAGCCTGGTGGGCTTCCGTCTATGGGGTCACACAGAGTTGGACACGACTGAAGTGACTTAGCAGCAGTAGCAGCAGCATAGTTGATTTATAATGTTGTGCTTGTTTCAGATGTACAGCAAAGTGATTCAGCTATATATAGCCACTGATTTAATGTTTTTGCAGCTATTATTACATGTCGTTATTTGTAACATCTAATACATATAGACAGATACAGAATTTAGCTTTTATTCCACATATAAAAATAAAGCATTGACTAGCTTGATCATTTACTTTAAAAGAAAAAAAGAAACATGAGCTGTACAAAAAATATGAAAATATGGACTTGGGGAAACTCACAAATTGTTTCCAGAATAAAATGAGAAGATGTGAGAGAGATCTGAAATTTAAACTATATTTTTTGTTATAATTAATAATAATACAAATTAAGACAATCAGAATATTCCTTGATTACTCAGTGATGGCAATGGCACATTGAGACAGAATTCAAAAGCCAGTTAAAGTCTGGTTTACCATGGCCTTTAAAATGTCTGCTGAGTCAATGCCGAGAAGAGATGGGATATGTTATAACCATATTTTTATAAGAAAAATTCAAAAAGACAAACACATTTTCACAAATGCATTTTTATTCTTTGCCTCTCACAATGAATGACCACTGTTGCTTAGAAATAAATAGCTTTGCTTTTAGAAAAGGTGGAAAATAATGATGAAAGTGTTGTTCAATGGAAAATTAATCCATTCTCCCAAATAGACACTAAAACATTCCTATCTAGGACATTTTTAATCAGTTTCTTCAGCACTCACTTCTTTTTCTTTTTGCATAGCCATGTGGGAACGACAGCTAGTACAAGTTTTCCAGAAGTTTGGTTTTTAGTCCAAATCCAAAGTCAAGGTTTTCTCTACTGCTTCTATCTGGCTCCTGTGCAGAGGCCCCAGCCCCCACAGCCTATCAGCTTTGTTCGCTCCCTGACCACATGCCCCCTAGATTCTCAACAGCCCCTCACACTCTGCCCACTCTCAGATGCCGGGGAAATGCACAAAATCTCTAGTCTGCAGACTCCGTTCTCTTTGCACAGCAGTAATTTTTATAGAAATTAATTCACCTGATGGGAGAGGGATAGCTGACTTTCTCTGGACCTTCTCTCCTCTCCTGGCAACATACCAAAGAAATGCCATTCATCTTTCCAGGGCTCAATCTCCCCAGTAAGAAGGCAGCACCGAGTGGCTTCTAAGATCCCTTCCAATGTTGTTCCATGAACACTGAGGTGAGTAGGACATAGCTCACTGGCATCTACAAGAAGGAGGTGGCAGGTGGTGGTGGTCTGGAATGGTCAAGTATAGACCACTTGCCAAGGGGCCCCTGTCATCATCAGCTGGACCATGTTAACCCTTCAGGCTGTTTGGGATCCCAGATTGCAGTCTGAGATGCTGACAGTGTCACCAGGAACCAAAGAGGTTATGGAATCTGCAAAGTGTTCGATTTTTGAAGTCCATGTGTGCATTGTATGGGCATCCGGGGAGAAATCTATGTGGAATACAAGACTCTGAAGCTGCCCAAATGTCCTAGGTTGGATGGAGGTTGCATCACTTTCCAGTCATGTAAACCTGGACCAGGAACTTGACCTCTCTGATCTAGTTTCCTCAGCCATAAGTGGAGGAATACATACCTAGCTCAGAGGTGCTAAAACCATTGAGACCACTAGCCCAGGGGCAGCAGTTACAATTACTTACCGCACTATAAACGTGGTGAGAGAGACCTATGTCTGTCTTGAATATGAATCTATTTACATAAGATTATGTAAATAGAGTTTAACCCAAGCCACACCAGTAGTAAATGTTCTATTAAGAATAGCTACCATTAGGCACTAGTCCAAACATGCCAGTTGTTTATAATATTAACCACTCCTCTGAGCCCAGAGTGCCCCTTCATCATCCCAGCAACCTCAACCCTTCCCCTTGAACCCTCCAGATCTCCCCATTATCCATCACAACATGGAGATTTCCTCCATGCCAACTTCCATTCTGAATACCTGGTGCCCTACTGGCTATCACATAGTTTAAATTTCACCACAATTATCATTGTGGTGTCTAGCACTGTGCCTGGAACACAGTAGATGCTCAAAGACTACTTGTTGACTGATCAGTGAATGAGCTTCCCTGGTGGCTCAGACAGTAAAGAATCTGCCTACAATGTGGCAGATGTAGATTCGATCCCTGGGTTGGGAAGATCCCCTGGAGGAGGGAATGGCAACCCACTCCAATATTCTTGCCTGGAGAATTCCATGGACAGAGGAGCCTACCGAGCTATAGTCCATGGGGTCAAAGAGTCGGACACTACTGAGAGAATAAACACTTTCAATGAGTGGAATAGTTCTTTGTTAACTGATACAACTATATAGGGAGTTCATCAGTAGAAATCATTTGCACGAGAAATCTATGTTCCTTTTGTTTACCAAAACGGAAATCTCTGAAATCTCTAGATAACAAACTGCATGTGTGTGTTGAGGGGGCACTTATTGAGAAAGAAAAGCCCAGGTACTTAGAACCACAGAATTCAACCAAGGCAAGGAAGTTGCTTAGCAACCTCATCCTCAGCCAGTAAACATAAAATGTCAAGCATGAGTCTTTCTGATTGGCCAGACAAGGGAACAAATGGTTTGGCGTTTCCACCCCTTAACTGCTGTGCCTGGGTAGAGAGTTCACTGTCCCATCCTCAGGATGGAATGGAAACTTAGGATTAATCATCAATAATGGTAACACCCAGCCATAAGGAAGGGGACAGAGGTTAAAAAAAAAAAAAAACTTGCTATTTCTAAGAGTCAGGACTCTCCATTAGAAACCAAAGGAATGTCACGGGACCCTATCCCAATCTACTTTCTGTCACGGTGGACACAGTCTCACAACCAACTTGCCTCCTTTTTGCTAATGGAGGGATGTGCTAACAGTCAGAATATTCAGAAACCTGGCTTGTTCTTCCTCGTCAAAGGGAAACTTGTTCACACATCTTTTCCCTACTTGGCTCCTAATATACAGACAGGCTGCAAGAGAGGTAAGGAGGCCTGCAATATGAAGACACTCAGCTGACACTTAAATGTCATCTCCTCTGCTAAGTAAAAACAACAGATAATATTTATTAAGCAATTGCCATGAGCCAGACATAGATCTAAACACTTTACATATACTGACTTAATTCACCCCTACAAACCCCTTTAAGGTTACCGACTTTCATCCTTATTGTACAAATGAAAAACTAGGAGACAGAGAAATTAAATAACTTGCCCAAGAGAACATGGCTAGTACATTATACAAGTAGCATTTGATTCTAGGAGAAAGGCAGCAGACCTGGACTTTAATCCCAGCCGCACCATATGCTATACTGGCTGTGTGGCTCCTTACAACAGTTACTCAGGATTACTCCTTCCTCTAGTTTCCTTTGGGCCCAATTTTTGTCCCCAACTCTGCCCTTCCTCACCCAACTGTGGCCTCTCTCAGGATTCTGACTTGGTATTCTCTGTTTTAGATTTTTTTTGGAGTATAGTTGATTTACAATGCTTAGTTCCAGGTGTATAGCGAAGTGATTCAACTACACATATATTCACTCTTTTTAGACTCTTTTCCCATGCAGGCCACTACAGAGTACTGAGTAGGGGACGCTCTGCCATGCAGCAGGTCCTCATTAGTCTCCTATTCCATGTATAGTAGTGTGTACATGGCCTGGCACTTTCTGACTAAGATACTTCCCTTCTGATTCCAGCCTCTCATATCAAACTCAAAGTCTGGTTTCCTTCACCAGGTAGGAAACCCAGCCCTCAGTTCAACTCAGCTTTTTTCTCTCTCTTTCTTCCACAGAAGGGGCACTCAGATGCCCGGGACTGGCTGATATGCATTTCTTATATTTAAACTGCTGTGGCATTTTTAAAAGCACTTTCACATACTCGTCTGAGCTGTACCACCACTCTGAGACTGGACGGGAAAGTATTTTACAGGCACTGAACTCCACTTTTTAACAGATGTGGACATCATATTATTAGCTGAATTCTTACTGAGCGAGAAGCACAAATAGAAACTGCATTTTTTAATGGGAAGCCTTCTCTGCTGCCAACGTCCTTTCTGGCTTTCTCAATGAAGAAACATGATGGAGGTGGCAAGCCTGTGGGAGAAGAGACGCTCCCTTGGCCCCGGTGGCTCAGCCTCCTTGGCCTCTCAGCAGGAATATGAGGACACGGGATGCAGCAGCTGACGAGCTGCGTGCAGCTCCAACCAGCCCGCCAGCCTGAGCCCACACAGCCTGACTCCTGTAGGCCCCACAGGAGGGCTGGCAGGCTGTTCGGGTGGGGGCGGCGGCTTGCTTCTTCCAGTGCTTGGATGAGGGGGTGGGGGAGATTGGTGGCCCCTCCTCCCTCTCTGCCTCCACTCTCCCCTCCATCTCTCCTTCTCCCTCCATCCCCACCCCTTTCCCTAAAACCTGCAATGATGGAGGTAGTGAAAAGCAGCAAAGATTGATAATCAGCCTCATTATTACCAGCATTATACATAATTATAGCAAAACCTCACTCATTTGGATCAATTGAGAGAAAAATCAGTCTAAATTCGTGACAAGTTGGCAGATTACTTTTAAATTACAATTTTATTACTTCTAAGTAACACACGTGAAGAGTTTGTGTTTCAAGTACCACAAGCTAATGGTTATTAAGTGGGGATTTTATAAAATCTGCTTTAAAAGATTCTTTTGTAATTAACATCCTGTTAATATGCTAATGAAATTTCTACTATGCTTTCTTTTTAAATTGCTTAGAAACCAATGTAACTTAAAGAGGCTAAGACTTCCACAGTCTTACTTGCTTAACAAATATTTTTTTGTTGTTATTTTTCATGAATGTGCAAATACAGACTAGTTCCTGCCATGATCAATTTAATGACCATTTCAAATTAATAATATCCCAAATTAGTAAGGTCATGTTGTTTTGGGGGTAGAAATCAGACTTTCAGGACTTGAGGAACTACTTCATTTTCTAGAGAAGTTGCATGAGTTGGTCTTGCAGTCAGGACAAAAACCCTGGGTCTTCTGCTCCTATGTCCAAGCTTATTCCATCCAGTACATACTGCCTTACATTTGTAAAACTTTTATAATTGTCTGCTGTGTACTCCTATACCAGTTACTGGTTCTGTCAGTCAAAAAATGCTTGTTGAGGGCTCCTAACTGTGTACCAGGCTCCCTGCTGCTGTTGTTCAGTCACTTAGTCGTATCTGACTCTTTGCAACCCCATGGACTGCAGCACACCAGGCTTCCCTGTCCTTCACCATGTCCCAGAGTTTGCTCAAACTCATGTCCATTGAGTCAACGATGCCATCCAACCATCTCATCCTCCCTGCTAGATGCTACAGATACAGCAGGCCCTTGGAGGCCACTGTCTACTCCATCCAAGCTTCAAACTGAGTCAGAGTACTTGGAAGGAAAGAAGTTATCCTCATTAGACAGATTAGAAAACTGAGGTTTAGAATGATAAAGGGACCCTTTCAAGTAGTTGTTGTGAATTATTAAAGACCTAGCATCTGAGTTTAGTCTGGCACAATTTCTGTCAGCCTCTCTGCACGTAATTAATGGCATTTTGCTTGCATACCACCCTTCCCACCCAGGACCAAATTTGAACCTTGCTGGTACAGATGGATATTGTGCCATCCCCAACATATTGGAGGCACGAGGGGTTACTGGAGAGTAGGGGCTCCACCAAACAGGACCAGCTGTCTGTCCCTTTAAACCAAATCCATGCACTGGTATGCCATGTACCAGCCCATGAAGACAAAGGCCAGGAAGTGCTCCAGGCATTGACTTACAGTGCCCGCCCCCCAACCCTTTGTTCCTGAAATCCTTGAACACCAATTCTGCCCACACCCAGATCTTGAATCCATGACTTCAATCTCTTTGTCTGTCTCTGTAGGCTTCTTGTTCACATTCTGAGGTGATCTTCCTTACCCAGGGATCAAACCCTGGTCTCCTGCACTGCAGGCAGATTCTTTCCTGTCTGAGCCAAGAGGACCGAACAAATCATCAGCGCGGTGTGTCATTAGTGCCTGCTTAGTCGCTCAGTCATGTCCAACTTTTTGTGACCCTTTGGACTATATCCTGCAAGGCTCCTCTGTCCACGGGATTTTTCAGGCAGGAACATTAGAGTAGGTTGCGATTTTCTCCTCCAGGGTATCTTCCTGACCCAGGGATCAAACCCGCATCTCCTGCGTCTCCTGAATTGCAGGCAGATTCCTTAACTACTTGGCCACTGTAAAGCCCATGCTCTCCCTAGCCTCTCATTGGACTGTCTTCTAAAGATTGTGGTTATTTTACAATATTGTGAACCACAGAGCAGAAATAGAGACATAGACATAGAAAACAAATGTATGACTATCAAGGGGAAATGGGTAGGGTGGGAAGAATTGGGAGATTGGGATTTACTTATATAAACTATTGACACTGTGTATAAAACAGAAAACCAATGAGAACACACTGCCTAGCACAGGGAACCCGACTCAATGCACTGTGGGGACCTAAATGGGAAGGAAAGCCAAAAAGAAGGGATGTATATTTACGGATAGCTGCTTCCCTTTGTTGTACAGCAGAAACTAACACAGCATTATGAAGCAACTATACTCCGACAAAAATTAATTTAAAAATACAGAGAACCATATCCTTAATACAATGTTACCACTGGGTAATGGACATGGTATTATTTGTTCTCAGGTCCTAAATACCTAAATTCCTTGGACCATTCTCTTAACCTCAGCCCCAAAAAACATCTCCAGGAATAAATCATCTCCAACTGTCCTACAGACTTCAGAGCTTGTAACTGGTTTATATGCTCCTTCAGGACAGAGGAGGGAGAAGGCAATGGCAACCCACTCCAGTACTCTTGGCTGGAAAATCCCATGGGTGGAGGAACCTGGTAGGCTGTAGTCCATGGGGTCGTGAAGAGTCGGATACGACTGAGCGACTTCACTTTCACTTTTCACTTTCATGCATTGGAGAAGGAAATGGCAACCCACTCCAGTGTTCTTGCCTGGAGAATCCCAGGGATGGTGGAGCCTGGTGGGCTGCCGTCTATGGGGTCGCACAGAGTCGGACACGACTGAAGTGACTTAGCAGCAGCAGCAGCAGGACAGAGGATGGGTCTTAATTCTTGGTGTCCTACAAAACCCTTGCACAAACCAGATGCTAAGCCAAAGTGTGCTGCCTGAAAGATTGACAGGCCCTCCTGGAGCAGTCTGGAATATTCTTTCCCTCCTGGTGATCTCTAACTTTTGCTCTGTTCCCTATGTCACTGGGACTGAGAAAACACAGGTATCATGAGCCCCAAGCTTTCCAAGAGATTGCCTCCCCATGACATTAGGGACCAACCAAAGGAGAGACAAAAGAGATGCTGAGTCACAGGAATGCAACCCAGGCAACTAGCCTGGAGGGAACCGCTCAACATATTTATTAAGAACTTTCTTTACAGTTCCTCTGACTTCTCATAAATGTATTTTGAGTGAACGATCACAAGCGTTTCCATTTTTTAAGCTCAGGTGCTGAATTCTAAACTCCCATAGAAATTCGAGCTTGGTCTTGAGCCTGCAAGCTCTTGCCCTCTCCCTCGCTCCTTTCTCGGCTACAGCACCTGATCAAAGGAGCCAGCAGGCCCAGGCTGTGCACTTTGAATATGACTCCCTAACACCGGCCTGGGGCTAGGGTACCCTAAAGATTATAGGGGTGGGAGGTCCCAGGTCACTGCCCTCTTTCTGCCAGATCTCATAAGTGTCTGTCCTGGAATGATTTGTTAAAATATAATTTTCTGTAACTGGCCCAGAATTGATGCCTTATTTACTCCACTTTGTCAGCCTCTCATAGTGCATAGTCTGACACTTTAAGCACAGGCATGCCTCCTCTAACAAAAACCTACGTACAAAATTTAAGCTGAACGTACTACCATAGTCTCCAAGTTTTCTGAAGTAGGAAAGAGAAACAAACTTTTATTGTGTGTTTACAATTTTCCAGCCTTTGTTTTATGGACTCCCTACACTGTGGAATGTTAACCCTTGACCCTGTATAGTTGGCAGCTTGTTATTTTACCAAGACACAAGGGGAGGGCTCTCTGTGGCTTAGCCTCCCCCCACATTTCTCTCTGCCACCCCAGGTGGCCCCCCAAGGGTGCTCAGGAAAACCCAGCTTGTAGAGCGCCCAGGCAAGCCCCACCTGCTTTTCCTGGCGTCCTCGTCTGTAACTGATGGGTCAGTTCAGATGAGTGACAAGTCTTTTTCTGGCTTTAAAGATTCAGCTTTTGCAGGGAAGCTGGGGTGGGAGTAGGGCGTAGAGCAGGGGTGAAGAGCTGTTCGAGCTAGTGTTGTTATTCACTGCTAACTGGGAGACAATCAAAATAGTACCAAAACTCCTCTGGAATGATCCACTAGGGGTGGGCCAACATACTCAACACAGCACGTCCCCATGCACTGCTGCTGCTAAGTCACTTCAGTCGTGTCCGACTCTGTGAGACCCCACAGACGGCAGCCCACCAGGCTCCCCCGTCCCTGGGATTCTCCAGGCAAGAACGCTGGAGTGGGTTGCCATTGCCTTCTCCGCCCCATGCATTTGCTTATACATTTGACCACAGACACTTCCCCATCACAACAGAAGAGCTGAGCAGTTGTGACAGAGGCCGTAACCAGCCACTGAAGCAAGACCTGGGTCAGTCTCAAGAGAGCCACCCAAACCCGGGCCTTCTAGAACGTTCGCTTCTTAGATTCCCTGGGCCTCTGTGTTTTCTACTTTCAAATAAGAGAAAAAAATAGCAGCTTCCTCCAGGAGCCCCCGGCACCCCAGCCACCCAACTCTGGTGGCTAAGTTCTCTGCAGACACAGAAGCTACATAATGAGGGGAAGGAAGAGGTGGGGAATTTTGATTACTCTTTGCATAATTTCTTCCCCCAGTTGCTATTCAGCTCTCTATCTCTTAGTAAGATTGTAAATGTTTCAGAAAATAGTTTATACTAAATATACTCCTTCCTAAATCTCATAAACATTTATTCCTTCCTACATAAACCCTAACCACTTACCTCCATGGTAAGTCCCTATTAGCCACCCACACATTTGTGGAGGGGAAAAATATGTTCTGGCAGACACATAAACACACACACACCCTCCTCCCACATCCTCATTTTGCCCTCCACACACAGACACACACATACGCACACACACCCCTCTAACTCAACCCCTCCTCTCTGGCCATGATTACGTAAGAAGGGCACTGTTCTACCCAAGTGGTCAGACTCAGTAGGGTAGGGCTCTTACAAATCAGTAGGCCCCCAGGGAAAAAGTGAAAGTGTTAGTTGCTCAGCTGAGTCCGACTCTTTGCAACCCCACGGACTGTAGCCCACCAGGCTCCTCTATCCATGGGATTCTCCAGGCAAAAATACCGTAGTGGATAACCATGCCCTTCTCCAGGGGCTCTTCCTGACCCAGGGGAGATCTCCTGCATTGCAGCCAGATTCTTTACCACCTGAGCCACCAGGGAAGACCCAGGCCCCCAAAATATGCCAGCAACTAATTCTCCAAAGGCCACCATAGGACTCGAGTGAGTGCTAAGTTACCACGTACATTTTTCCTCAAGGCCAGGCTCCTGTGTCTACAGCTGCTAGGCAGTGGTGTGACTGGCTTGGGGTTCCTCATCCCTTCAAGGGATGTCCTTCTGCCTTAGCTTCCTGTGGCAACTCTGTGGCCCACAGAAGTTGAGAGAGGCAGCTCAGCACCTCTTGGACTCAGGACCAGACTGCCTGGGTGCAAAGCCTTGGCTGCGCCATTTTCCAGCTCTGGGACCTTAAAATGCGTTATTGCAGCTTACAATGCCTCAGTTTTCTTGTCTATAAAGGAGTGTCATAATGATGGTAGTAATACCCCTCAAGGAGTTGTCGTGAGGATTAAATAAGATGATAATGGTGACGTGCTTATAATGGTAGTGGGCACTTAGTAAGTGCTACTGTGTGCTTGTTAAATGAAATGAGACAAGTCCCCTCTCCCCTGATCTCCTTCTCACCCTGAGGATTACTGCACAATTGGAAGGGGGATTACAGGATTTGTTCTGCCATCTTCTTAGAGGCTGCAACTGTCTCATCCAGGCAAACAAATCTCTTACTGGGCAGCTGGCAGAAAGAAAGAAGAGAAAGGTTCTTACTTCATCACATGGGATGGACCAGAGCTGGGCAAGGGGGCACCTTGTTGGGGCCACTGCAACCCACCCTGTGGCCAGTTTGCCCAGTGTCTTGTTCACTGATGGGAAGATGGTCTGATGCCTGGTAAGCACAGCCCAGACGTAAATCCCAGGTGTTATTTCCCAAGGGTGACATTGCTTCCCTAGAGATTCTCAGAAATCATGGGAGCCCTCTGTGGTTCCACTTGCTAATATATAAAACGGCAGAAGTTATACACTAAATCATTTAATATGTGTGGTGCAGCTTGCCTCATTGGGGCAAAAGGAGTGAGAGACTGCAGGCTACGTCTGCTTCAGACTTCAGGTCTCCCCAGCACCTGCAGGTGGGTCCTTCTCCTTCCCACCCCCCCCACCTCTGCAAATTCTCAGGCAGAGCTTCCTACAGATGGGGCCCTTGCCTTTGCTCAATGTTTCTGCCTCTTAGCTGGCAAATACAAACACGATGGAAAGCATCTGTACAACTAAACCAGATAACTGTTCTCCTCCCTCAGGAATGGGGAGGAAAAGGAGCATTAGGGCAGGCGTTTCAACAGCCTAGATTATCCTTCCCCCCACCCCAATGGTTATAGCAGCCTACTCTTGCCTGGCCCAGCCATTGTGTTTCCTTTTATCTGAAACCTAATTACACTAAATACCAGAGCTGCCACAATTATGAAAATTTAAACCAGCAACGTATGTGGGTCTTTATGAATTTAATTTTATTTCCTCAGATTCCCAATTCATTATTCTACAGTAATTTTTTATTTTTAAATTAATTTGCATGTTAGTACTTGAGCAGAATAGAGGGGACAAAAATATTAACTTTTATTAAATGCCAAATATATAGACAACACTCTACATCTGCTTTTTCAAGCATTTGCATGTTTAATGCTCCCAACCATGGTCTGAGATGGAATTTTAAACTACATTTTAGAGATGAGGCTCAGAGAGGTTCAATATCTTGCCTAAGGTCACATAGCTAGTAAGTAAAAACCTAGGAACCAAACTCAGTTCTCTCTATATATAGAGAAAGAGATGGATGGATGGCTATCCTTCATGCTCTTTTCACTGCATCAGATAGAAGGAACGCTATTAGAAGTTTGACTCAGGGCTTTTCTAGAAGGGCTCTCCTCCTCAGCTCCATATAACCTTAGACTGGTACTGCGTTCCTTGAGGCCTCAGTTTACACACCTATATTAGGAGAGGACTAAGGTGCTCTTTGAGGTCTCAGGATATTACAATCCCAAGATTCCAAACAGCAGCTCCCAGTGAATTTTGGACTAGACCTTCTTTCTCCAGACTGTCTCTTCCTACACCTGTCCACCTTCAATCCTTTTATTCACCCCAATCATCTCAGAGGGTCTCCTTGACAGTTAAGAAGCCATAACCTCACAGACCTCGAGGGTCCCAAGAATCTCACGGGTAGGCATGTTCTTCAGACGAGTGAACTCAGAAGGAAAAGGAAAAAGTGCTTCTCAGCTGAGAATGGGACCAAGATGGGAGTCAGGAAGGCTTTTCACAGCACCCAACTGTATCATGAAGATCAGATGTCCACTTCACAGCTTTGGCCACCACACTCGCTGGGTCACGTCACAATACTGGCCCCAGTAACTTCAACATTATCTCCCCCAGAACGTGTGGCCAGGGTCCCTCACCCATCGGATGCAAGCAGCAACCTTCTTCTGCAACCAATAGTGCACACACCATGCTGTATTACAATGTGTCTGGGCAGTAACAAGCTTGCCCAGTACACATAGTACAGACTATCTCACGAACGTCTGTATTATCAGCACCCAACTTCATGCTTGGTCCATAAAAACTGCCTAATGTATCCTGAATAAATAAGCAAACCCCCTGGCTTAATGTTTCCAGGACAGGGACCCCATCCTCTTCCAGTGTCCCACCACACCTTATGGAGGGGCATGCCCAGTGGAATAGACAAGCTTTGCTCCCAAGCCTTCAGATGAATTGCCTATCTGTCCTCACAGGAGATGGGGAGGGCAGGGACTTTTGAGTTCTCAAGAGCTAACAAGAATTTCTGCTTTGTCGTGCCTGCCAGCATCTGCTCTCCCCTTTGGCTCCTAGGAACCTGAACCTTCTGCCACCAGCTGACAAGTCAGAGGCAGTTGGTCAGCTGTTGGGCCCATTTACCCAAAGCTGGACTAATGTGCTGCTTCTGTCACTGAGTCAAAGGAGCCTTGGGACCAAAGTGCCTAAGTGTGAGGGCGGCCGCTGCGAAGTGCCACCTGGCTGCCCTGCCTGGCTTGGCAACCTGGAGCTCCAGCTGCCTGTCCTCTGCTATGAGAGCCCAGACCCCCGCCACCACGCCCAGATCTCGACCCTCAGAGTGGAGGTGGTGGCAGTGACCCTGGAAGTGGAATTGGGGACAGCAGCAGGGGAGGGGACAAGAGGCTATTAGCAAATCAAAAGGGGGAGAAAACAGAGGAAGGAAAACACGGTAGCAAATTCAAGCACTATGTTTTCTTTTTAAAAAAATTCAATTCTAGGGAAATCTGCTTTTAAATAAAACAATCAGTCTGTTGTTATGAAGTATCCCAGGTACCCTTAATATTGGGAAAACCTTTTCCGTCGTGTTTTGTTTTTCCTCACGGCAAGCTGGGTACCAGGTCACCCCCGTAATTTCCTCTTACCTCTTCCGTTCTTCACAGCCCCACAAACGCACTGAGTTAGAACAATGCTCTCAGCCTACCTTTGTCTCAGACATACTCCCAGGCACGCTGGTGCAGGCTCTCCTTAGCATATATATCCCCGAGCGCTCCCATCTGCTCACTCACTCCAGTGTGCAAACAGACCCTCACCTGCGGGCCGCTCTCTCCCACTCTCCCGCCCTCTCCCCATCCGAGCCCCCGACTCCTGCCCGCGCGCTCACACTCACGCACACGGAAACACACTACAGACGCTGACAAACACGTATGCCCTCCTTCCCAGTTCAGTCCTAATCCAGTTACCGGATCTCCCCATCCCCGCTCGGGCTCTCCAGACGGCCCCCGCGTTGAAGCCGCGTGAAGTGCTCACCTCCGAAGCCTGCGGGAAACTTCATGAAGTGAGAATAATTTCCGTACATGTTGGCTCTTCAGCTCATCGTCTCCCGGGCGCGTCTGCTCAGTGGCTCGGCCTCTCCCTGCTCCCAGGCGCAGCCGGGCTCCCTTCAACTTGGGCTAACAAGAGTGGTCATCGCTTCCTAGCAGCCCGGGCAGCTCGGGCTGGGCCAGCCCTCTGGGATTAGTCAGGAATCTGCCTCTCGATCTGAGCGTCCACATCGCGCGTCGAGCCGGCGGCGGCGGCGGCAGCTGGTGCCTGTCAGTAATCACGCATAATGCCGCCGCCGCCGCCGCCGCACCGCCACCGCCGCCGCGGGAGGCAGAGCCTGTTGCTAGTTTGATTAAGTCGGGGCAGGGCTGCTGCGTGCGACTCTCACAGCTCCCCGCTGGTCCCCCGAGGTCCCCACCGGTGGCACGATCTATTATCTAGGAAGCCTATCGATGTGTGACTGACCCAGAGTAGGTCAGGACAGAGGAGGGGGACGTGGGGGAGGGACTCTTTAGATGTCTTTTCTTTGACTTGCGCACACACACCCCCCCCAAAAAAAAATCAATGGGGCTTTATTAAAATGGGTTTCTTCCCTATGGCTTCTAGCTATCCCAAGCACTTGGTGTTTGATCTGGGAAAGGAGGTGGGGATGGGGCGAAGACAGAACAGACCCCTTCATAAACTCAAGCTTGGCCAAGAGTGAGAGATCCTCCCCAACTTTGGAAAAACTAATCCAGAGTGGCCCTTAGACTTGGGGCAAGCACCCCCTGCTCTGGTGGCCAGAAGCACTGGTCTGTGCTCAGATGGTAGAAGCTTGAGAAGGGCAGTTAGGAGCCAGAGCTCACTCTCACAGAACACAGTACAGGTAGGCAGACAGACAGGTGGTCCTTCTCTGATGTGTGACTGGAGGGAAGCGTTCACCTTATATACCGCTGTCATCAGGCTGCCTGTTCAGAAAGTGCCATTGAGTCCTCACTGACACAGAGCTTCTTTGGTGGAACCGACTGACAGATCATAAAGTCTATGCATCCCTTTGATGTTTGGATCTGCTATACCGTTTTCCTGACAAACCATTGCTCCACCTACACTTGAACACCTCCAGTAATGGGAAGCTCATTATCATTCCATTCCATTCCATTTCTGAACAGCTCATGAGAAAGTTGTCACTGAGCTAAAATCTGTCTCCTCCCCGCTGCTTCTGTCCACAGGTTCTAGGCTACTCCCTGGGGCCACACGGGAGAAGCCTGTGGGGTCTTTCACAATAGGATCGTCTGCAAATTCGGAGATAAACCTCCCAAGGCGGTAATCTACATTCTCGAGGCATTCTTGTCTCTTTCATCCATTTCACATATCACCAACTGTTCAAGTCTATTCACAATCTATCCTTTTTCTATGAATGTACTTCAATTTACATAGTATCCTTATGGTAGGGAAAGGGGTCAGCCAGACTTGGATATATACTCCATATATGGTCCAAATCTTCTCCTCGCGTTGCATGTATGGGGAGGGCAATGGGGGTGCTATCAGCATGCCCACCAGAGGTCAGGGTCATAATCTGAGCTTTGAGGGTTTTCTTCAGATGCAGCACTGCACATAGACAGTCATAGAGGCAGTCAAATCAGAGTCCCATGGTGGGGAAATAAAAAACAAGGTTCACATGGTAGGAGAACCCAGAACAAAAGCTAAGAATAAAAGGCTAGAGGCAGGAACAGCGTCGGGATGGCAAGAGGGAGGAGGCCAAGATGAAGCGTCAGAGCAAAAGCAGGTCAGGAAGGAGGAAGAAAGATCAGGCCAGCACCGTGAAGAGTCTTGTTGCCCAGAGCTCCCCTAAAGGTCTCTGGTCTCAGAACATCAGCTGAGACCCACATGGATGTGACCAGTGAAAAATATACATGGACTATCATTTGCTAACTTGCATTAGCTCTGGGCAAGCTCACATGCTTATTCATATAGGAATTGATAAATCCCTCCCCCCAAATTGTATTTCATGCACATTCCCCATTCCATTCCCGGGCAATTGGTTTGAGAATCCACAAGCAGTATCTCCCTATGTTCCTCTGATTCATCAGCCCAGAATTTTTGAGATCCTGCTTCCTTTGCCCAGTGTATTTTCTAATCCTCTCCCCATATAATGACTTCTGAAGATCTGATGAACTGCTTTCCATATTGTATCCAACTCATGGATAACAATGTTGAAAAGGACATAACAAGGACTTCTTACAGCCTACCACTAGAAAGTCCATTCATTAGTATCATTGACACTTTGTTCTGTCACTTGCTAGTTTTATGGCCTGGAGAGGTGGTACCTAAAAAGAAAGTACCAATTCAGGAGCCAGTCTTGCTGGGTACAAATCCCAGGTCCTTTGCTTATAACTTCATGCTATTGGCAAGTTACTAAATGTCCCTGAGCCTCCGTTACCACATAGGTTTGTTGTGAGGGTTAAACCAGCCATGCGTGTGTGCTCAGTCACCCAGTCATGTCTGACTCTTTGCAACCCTATGGACTGTAGTCCCCCAGGCTGCTCTGTCCATGGGATTCTCCAGTAAAGAATACTGGAGGGAGTTGCCATTTCCTCCTCCAGGGGATCTTCCAGACCCAGGAATCGAACTCACATCTCCTGCTTGGCAGGTGGATTCTTTACCACTGAGGCATCCGTCAAGCCACTACATATTAAACATCTAGAATATGCCAGATACATAGTAAAAGTGTAAGCTATATGTGTAAACTATTTTGATGATGATAATGGTAATGATGATTGATGATTATATAGCTCAAAGCAAGTCGATTAACCCCTTGTTTCCCTTTTCTCATCTGTATATTAATGGAGCACGGTTATATATGTTTTAAAATGCCCTTCAACTTTAAAATTCAGTGCAAACTATAATATATACACACCACTATATTTAAAACAGATAACCAACAAGGATCTATTGTGTAACACAGGGAACTACAGTCAATACCTTTTAATAAACCACAGTAGAAAATAATCTGAAAAGAATATGTGTGTGTGTGTGTGTGTATCTGACTTACTTTACTGTACATCTGAACCTAAAATACAACATAGTATGGAGAAGGCAATGGCAACCCCCTCCAGTACTCTTGCCTGGAAAATCCCAGGGATGGAGGAGCCTGGTGGGCTGCCGTCTATGGGGTCCCACAAGAGTCGGACACAACTGAAGTGACTTAGCAGCAGCAGCAACAACATTGTAATTCAACTATACTTCAATTAAAAAAAATAAATCAAATAAAATTTGTAAAATAAAGTAGAAAAATCCAATGCAAATTAATTCGCCACTCATCCATTATTGTCCATTTTCTCCAGAGAGGTGTCTGAAGGACGCATCTCACTGAAGTAAACTAAATTTTCTATGGTACTCCTGTCAGAGAAGGAAATGAGTTGCTCCAACATAATTGGCTTTTTGGTGAACAGGTGCTAGCAAGAGTTCTTCCAAGTCCTCCAAAGTCATCCATTAGCAAGCTCTCTGTAGAGCCTTGTCCAAGGTCAGTGTCAAGATGAGCTGTTGGTAGTTTGTGGTGGACTCTGCTTTCTTCCCCTTGTGCTAAATTAGGTGTACTATTTCTTTTCCTCCCAGAATAAAGACCAGATTCCTTAGTCTGGCATGGAAAGACCTCACCATGCGATCTCATCCTACCTTTTGAGCTTTGCAGAGGGAAAGTGTGCTGGTTCAGTTATGTGAGGCCCCCGCTGTCCAGCTGTGTGGTCTTGGGCAAGCTCATTTACTCTCTGGGAAAACACCCACACTGCCAACCTCACTGAGGTTTTTGCGTTTGGTTTTGTTTTATGGATCAAATGTGATGAAAGTTGTGCATGCATTTTGGTTTAGTTTGGGATTTTGTCTGTTTGTTTTATAGTAAGAAGTTCTAGGCTAACAAGGAAGTCGTATTTTCTTGCTTTTCTTTCTTCCCTTTCTCTGATGGTCCCTTCTGCTCTGGCTAACTTGCTTACTCACTGTGGGAGCCCAATATGCTCATTCCAACTTCTAGTTCATTGTTCATACCCAGTTACTATCTCCCAACAACATTTTTCCACTTAAACACGAAAACACACGATAGGTGCTCAATAATGATTTTTGCATTAAAAAATGCTTGATATGATTAGACCCCAAATATCCCAGCCTGCTGTCCTTATGGGTTCTCTTCTGTCTGGTTTAACAATCCATAACAAGCCATAAAGTACTAAGCCTAAAGCACAAAAAATATGAACGCAGCTTTTCTTTCTAATCCACATTTTTTGCTTAGCACCACTGTGCCTTGTTTAAGATCGTTATTGATACAACAGCTTTATCCTGAGCTAAGCCCTTCTCAGATAACCCTGTGTCTCACTCAGCCCAGTGTCTCCAGCTGGTCCTGAATTTTCACTAGGATGTCAAACTCAGTGTCCATAGTGGGAGTCACCAAATCCATTCATGAGAATTCTGAGCTTACTTCTTGTTAAGGCTAATTATTTTTTCTCCTTAAATGATGTGTTCTGCTTTTATGAAAGCCATTTGTGCCTTTGGATAAATGAAAAGGGCATGTGTTTTCACTAGTATGTTCAACACAGACTCCGTGTAACATCTTATATTCACTCTGGTAATGAAAGAACACAGATTTAACACTAGTCTTTATTTTTCTTTTTTTGCTTTTGAGTAAATGGTGATAGAAATATTTTGCAGTGAACACAAATGAAAAGCCAAAGTTACTTATTTGCCAATTGCCAATAGACATTAAATATAAGGTTTAGACACAAATATCTCCACACTGATGTTATGGATTAATATTTTTATATTTGTGTAGTACTTTACCTACATGACTGTATATTGTTTCAGTTATTTTCCTCAATACTGAAGATAAATAGGGCAGGTTGTATTATCCCAGTTTTATAAATGAGGAATTTGAGACCAAGGCTGTGACAGCAGAGAAGGAAAGATAGTTACTCTAACAAATTGAATTTTGGATGTGGTCTCACAATTAGGTAGTGACAGAAGTGAGTATAAAAACTGGGCCCCCAACTCTGACTCCTAGCCAGCGTATCTTGCACCAGACCACAATCTTTCTTATTAATGATATGTTTCTATTGTATGTGTCTCTCTGTGCATGTAAAGGGATTTCCATATATATTGTTTTTTCTCTTTGCTGTCCCTCATTCATTTGCTTATCATTTAGCCAACACTTACTGAGACCTTTTTGCCTGTCACTCACTGGGGATACACTAAGGGACAAGATAGATAAAGTCCCTGACCTCATGGAGCTTCTGCCAGCTGATGGGAGAGGTGGATGTCAAACAACACACAGACATAAATATATCATTATAATCTGTGATAAGTACAAGGAAGGAAAATAATTGGATGAGATGAGAGACTGTAGCAGAGGAATCTAATTTCAGTTGAAAGGTCAGGGCAGACTTCTTTGAGAAAATGACAGTTATACTCAGACCTGAAGAATGAGTAGGATTCAGCCAAGGTGGAAAAAAAGAGCAGTGGGTGGGGAGGGTGTACCAGACAGAGAAAAGAGAATCTAAAAGCCCTGACGAGGGAGTGGGCTTGGTGCAGTCAAGAAGCTAAGGAATGAGAATGCGCAGGTCTCACCTTTAGATGACCCAGTCTCAAGGTTTCCGTCATCCCATTGTCCAACCCACCATCCGATGTTCAACACGCCATGCCAGCTGTGTACTACTGAGACCCTTCCTTCTTCCTTCTGGTCTTTTCTCTCCTCCACGTGCTGGTCAAATTGAGATGACTTGCATTTTCCCAAGGTACCACCCCAGTAATCCATCTTCGTTCTGCTCCTCTGTGCAGAACAGCCTTCCCCTCTTTCTGTTCTCTAGTCAAATACCACCCATTCCCCGAGGCCATTCTCAGGTCACGTTTTGGGTGCTCTTTGGTTGAACCCCTCTCTCTCCTAGACTCCTGCAGTCTATGGTTGGGTTGGGACCACTCTTGTGTCACCAGACATTGTTATCAACTCCTCATGTTATTATAATCAGAATGCAGCTGAAAACCTGTCCTACTAGAAGCAAAGCTTAAATAACTGTGATCTTGGTCTGCATCTTATAGCCCCATAAGTCTTTACAACAGAGTCTAACACATAATAGAAATCTAGTATATATGAGACTAGTGAATAATTAAGTTCACTGATTATGCTGAGATCTCCAGGGCACTAGACAAAAGGGGGCCACTGTTCCTACCCCAACAGTCTTTACAACACATATTTCATTTTCATGAGTTCCTTTTTCTGGAATCACGGGCTCATGTGTGGACAGGCTCCATAATGGCATTAGTACAGGACATCATTCTCGATGAGTGAGATCCTCTGAGGAGAGAAATGAGGTACCTAATCCAGAAAGAGTGATGATTAGCTTTAAATTAGAACTGTATCAGTTATCATAAAAAACTGAGCCATTTCCATAAGGCCTGAAATATGTCCAAAAGTACACACTATATTTACAAGGCGTCACCCATGGCTCTGCAACCAGCCACGTTTGTATTGTAGCTAACTGCTCGAATCATTGATAAAACAAGCTGACTGAGTTAAATGTGCCTTAAGGGAGGTATTCCCAAACTTGTCTGTGCATTGGAATCACCCAGGAAGCTTGAAAAATTAGAAAATTAGATACTTAGACAATCTACCTCCAGAGATTATTTAGTTGGTCTGGGGCTATGGTCTGTGCTTTGGAACTGTTAAAAGAATGCCAGGAGACTCTAACATGCAGATGAGCTTGGGAACTATTGACTTAAGGAAAGAGAACCTTTCCATGATGAGAGTCTAAGAAGGACCCATCAGCAGAAAATGAGAAACCACTTCCCAAGATAGTTCCAAGGAACCGATAAGATCCACTTTGCCCATCTGCTAGTACATACAATTGGGGCTTATGAACCCAAGGAGCTCTTGCTTAGCAGGAGATGTGGTGGCTGAGGCCATCTGCTGTGTAGACTTGCATATACTGACTTGAGGTTTCCTGGCACTGTGTTCTCAGCATGACATGCTCACACCCCACCCTGTCTGCTGTCAAAATCTTACTTGTTAAAGGCACTATCTAAAGGCCGTTTTCTCTGTCAATCTTCCTTTGCAAATAGTACTTCCACTGCTTTCCAAAAAAACTTGCTTAAATATTTATTTCAGCACTAGTTGAATTTCCTTTTGTATCATAACTTGCTAAACTGGAATCTTCTTCCTGAGTGTAGGGAGAACCTCTTATTCATCTTTATATTATCAGAGAATCTAGCATTTTACTTTGTACACACTAAGAGTTTGATAAATGATTATTGAATGGATGCTGAGATTATAACTATGAATATAACAGGCTCTCTCCCTGCTCACATGGAGCTATGAGCTGAGAGTTTAAGGGTAACTTATAATGACCCTTAACTCCAAACTAAATAACATTGTCATAAAAATTTCAAGGTAGAAGGCACATTTGTGGATATGCCTCCATCTCTTGGTTCCCAGTCAAATGATAATCATAAAACCCTCCCTGTCATAAACAACTCAACCACAGCTGCAAAGCACATGGGAGCTCTCAGGATACAGAACAACTGTGATCCTGCTGAGAGAAGAATAGGGCTGAGACCAGAGGGAAACATCTGGTCCCTAGCAGAGAGAGGCCAGCCATGCAAATATGGGACACTCTAATCCAGACTGGGTCCAGATCCAAGGAGTCCCAGCCAAAGAGGTGGACGTCAGCCCCAGACCTCAGAAAGGCCTGTTTAAGTCCCTTTGAGGGAGGAAAAATACTCGACCAGAGCCCAACCCCCAAGATCAGGCCACTGTCACTTGGATTCTATTGAACCCACGTGTGTTGCGCTGGCTACCACCTACGTGTATTCAGGTGTAGAGCTGGAGGCTGCAACCCAATCACACACAAGCCAAACAATCTATTTTCAGATCACACTTATTCTTGGGGAAGAGGCTCTAAATATACCGTCCAGTGACTGCTGGAGGCAGACGATCACTGCTAGCAGCTGAGCAGGGTGGGGCAGAGAGGGACGTTAGGAAGCTCACCATTAACCTTGGCACAGCCCAAAGGCCCCACCACTTGTAGAGCTATATTTACAGAAGGGCAAGTGTCTGTTATATTTGACTGGGTTTTCATTTAGGAGCACCTAGGCATAGGTTCAGAGAAGGCAATGGCACCCCTCTACAGTACTCTTGCCTGGAAAATCCCATGGGTGGAGGAGCCTGGTAGGCTGCAGTCTATGGGGTCGCTAAGAGTCGCACACGACTGAGCGACTTCACTTTCCCTTTTCACTTTCATGCATTGGAGAAGGAAATGGCAACCCACTCCAGTGTTCTTGCCTGGAGAATCCCAGGGACAGCGGAGCCTGGTGGGCTTCTGTCTATGGGGTCGCACAGAGTCGGACACGACTGAAGCGACTTAGCAGCAGTAGAAACAGGCATAGGTTTGGATGGCAGTAAAAATCTCTATTTTGCCCTCTCCAAGATCCACTGAGCAAAATGTGTAAGATGCAGCAAAGGAGGGTTTAGGTGAAACTGACCCTGTTCTGTTCAGGCATTCAGATGATAGGAGGGTCTTACGATTATATAAGCAATAGTAATAGAAATTTCCCATGAGTATCACACCTGATACTCTACAATGTGCTTTTATAGCTTATTTAAAAACAAGCACAAAATATTATTAAAAGAAAAATCCAAGGGAATTGCAGTCAGAAAGAATGCTGGATATTAAAACATGAGAATGCATCTTGTTGTAATGATTTTCTCCAGAGTGGGGAAGGTCTTCTGAGTTAGTGGTCAGCTGAGAAGTAGTCCTCTTCCTGCCAAAAGCCAAACACACTGTAACCACCTTTATTTCCAGGCAGCTGTTCCCAAAAGGCCAGAAAGAATTTAGTTTCAGAAGGAATTGTATGAGAACTGCATTAACCACCAGCATTCAGGTAACTCTGTTCAGTAGCAAAAATGAATAGAAACAGCTGAAGACAGAAAAATGGTTGATTGGGGTTGGGAGCAGGGAGGGTCCTGGGTTGTGGCACAAGGAAGGTCTTAAAGTCAGAGTGTTTAGCAATATCAGACAGAGTTTGAGTAATTGCTATATTTAGTGTATCATGTTAGCCTTATGGGCTTCCCTGGTGGCTCAGATGGTAAAGAATCTGCCTGCAATGTGGAAGACCTGGGTTTGACCCCTGAGTTGGGAAGATTCCCTGGAGGAGGGCATGGAAACCCACTCCAGTATTCTTGCCTGGAGAATCCCGATGAACAGAAAAGCCTGGCAAGCTACAGTTCATGGGGTCACAAAGAGTCAGACATGACTGAGCAACTAAGCACACACACCCATTAGCCTTATAGGAGACTGTCGTGTGAGTTTCGCTAGTATCAACCATGGAACTCCCAGGAGAGAAGAAGCTGTGGCAGGATTGTTTAGAGGGTCCAGGCACATCTGCATCAGATTCATATGGGGTGGCAGGGAGGCAGCCTGTTGAATACAGAGACTTCTGAGCCCTGCTTGGACTCTGAATTAGAATCTTTGGGACCTGGACATGTGTCTCTCTTTTTAAAAAAATACTATGTATTTTTTAATTCTCTTTTTGTATTTATTTTTTTTTAGGAAAAGAAGTACATCAAGGCTGTATATTGTCACCTTGCCTATTTAACTTATATGCAGAGTGCCTATGAGAAACGCTGGGCTGGAGGAAGCACAAGCTGGAATCAAGATTGCCGGGAGAAATATCAGTAACCTCAGATGTGCAGATGACACTACCCTTATGGCAGAAAGTGAAGAAGAACTAAAGAGCCTCTTGATGAAAGTGAAAGAGGAGAGTGAAAATGTTGGCTTAAAGCTTAACATTCAGAAAACTAAGATCATGGCATCGGGTCCCATCACATGGCAAATAGATGGGGAAACAGTGGCTGACTTTATTTTTCTGGGCTCCAAAATCACTGCAGATGGTGATTGTAGCCATGAAATTAGAAGACACTTACTCCTTGGAAGGAAAGTTATGACCAATCTAGACAGCATATTAAAAAGCAGAGACATTACTTTGCCAACAAAGTTCTGTCTAGTCAAGGCTATAGTTTATCCAGTGGTCATGTATGGATATGAGAGTTGGACTGTGAAGAAAGCTGATCACCGAAGAATTGATGCTTTTGAACTGTGGTGCTGGAGAAGACTCTTGAGAGTCCCTTGGACTGCAAGGAAATCTAACCAGTCCATCCTAAAGGAGATCAGTCCTGGGTGTTCATTGGAAGGACTGATGTTCAAGCTGAAACTCCAATACTTTGGCCACCTGATGTGAAGAGCTGACTTATTTGAAAAGACCCTGATGCTGGGAAAGATTAAGGGCAGGAGGAGAAGGGGTTGACAGAGGATGAGATGGCTGGATAGCATCACCAACTCAATGGGCATGGGTTTGGGTGGACTCCAGGAGTTGGTGATGGACAGGGAGGCTTGGCATGCTGCAGTTCATGGAGTCACAGAGTCGGACATGACTGAGCGACTGAACTGAACTGATTTATTTATCTATGAATTTATTTATTCTCTTTTTGGACATGCAGCATGCAGGATCCTAGTTTCCTGACCAGGGATCGAACCCATGCCTCCTGCAGTGGAAGCACAGAGTCTTATCTGTTGGACTGCTAGGGAAGACCTGGACATGTGTCTCTTTAACAAGATTCACAAGTGAGTCCTATGAGCAGTGAAATTTGAGAATCACAGCCTTACAGAATGGTATTGAAGAAGGGCGAATCTTGACTGGGTGTGTGTGCCACCTTTTAGCATTAGAGATTATTCATGCGCCCCTCCTGGTTGCTTCATAGGCCAGCATGATTGCCTCCTCGCAACCTAACTGATTTCCTAAAGATACAGTTTTTAAACAGTGGAATCAAACTCAAGAACCAATTCTTTTGATTCTAAATTCTGTGCATTTTCCCCTATGCTTCACTTCACCTTTGAGATGCAACCCTTGAACTGTCCCAACTTCTGTCCCTGGCAAGCAGGAAGCCCAGCCTCTGGTCAGAGAAAGGTTCTGAAAAATAAGTTCTGGGGGCGGGTAAGGTGGGAGTGAGGTGGTGCTGGCCTGCAGCTACAGGTCTTGGAAAGGCTTGGTTGGGAGAAATAAACCCAAGAGACAAGAAATATTTTGAAGCATTTATTATACGGAGACCAGTCCCAAAAGATCTCCAGTTAAAGAGACTCACTTAGAGAAACTGCAGGGTTGGCAGGGACTGGGGACAGATAGAGAAGCAGTTTGCTGATGCAATGGCATGCCAAGTGGAAGGCTATGCTGGCTGCCTGTGACTTCGTCCATGAGCAGCTGTTAAGGATGCAAGACTATTTCTGAAATCACCCAAACATCAGTGACTCTCAAGGTGGAATTTCAGCACCATCAGCAGCCTGGGGCACAGATATTTAGGGACTGGAGCCTTTCTGACGCCAAGTCAAGACCTACGTGTGAGCTGCTATCGTCCCTTCCCTCTTTGGCCTGGGGTGATGCACTGGGTCTATCTAGCCCTTTGCTGGCCTCCACCAGCCAAGACTGGAAGGATTGTGAAATCAGAGACGGAGAAGGCAGCTGCAGCAGAGAGGACTTCCCCTTGACATCCTTGCAGGTAAAAATAACTCCCAAGGACTTCAGGCCACAAAAACCAAAATCAAAAAGGGAGGAAACTCAATAAATCCAACAAGTAGTTCTTGAACATACATTATTTCCCCAGCTGTTTGAAGGCCAGTGATATACCCTCTCAGTACTTCAGGGAGGGATCTGTCATGCCTGGCAATTAAGAAAAGCAATCATGATGAGTGCTAAAAATGAATCACCCTTTTCCCATTGGACAGTGGGCAGAGGACTGCTTTAAGACTTCCATTTATTGATCAGTTTGCCAGGGTAGACCAGGAAGATGCTGTGAGTGAGGTGGGGAGGAAGCTGCACCCCCCCCCGACCCTCCTGTCCATCCATCCTGCGCTTTCCTGGCAGATTAATCATCCTAATGCACAGCACCAAGGTGACTCCTCAGACCGAACAGTCTGCACAGCTCCCTGTGCCCACAAGGGTATCTACACTGAGTCCCACCCACCTCCCCAGCGCCTCCAGCCTCTTCTTGCCTGAGCACATGCCTGACTCTGGAGATACACACCGCGAACTCTTTCCTCAGACACACCTTGCACGCCCCTTTGCCCCCAGACTTTTGCTTAGCCTGCTTCACTCTCTGGGATAGCATCGTCTCTCCTACCTATCCCCTTTAGCTGAACCCTAGCTTATCCCAAATGCTGCTGCTTGCCGATCCTCCCCGGCTCGTGGTCTCTCGCCCTCTCCTGTGTGGCTCTCTGTAGCTCTTTCTCTCTCTCCCTGCCCTGGAAACGTCCACCTCCCACCCTCACCTCCCAGCCTTTTGGACTTCTCAGTTCTGATCCATAACCAGCTCAGTCATGTGACCTTAGAATTTTCTCAGTGTGCAGCATTCCTACCACTGATATCATGGAACTTGCTGCTACTAAAAACCCATCCCTCCTGCCCTTTGCTTTCACCTTTTTAATTCACACTGTCTGCTGAGCCCCTACCACAGACTCAGCCTAATTTTGATGAGACCGGGATCTTACTTTCCTTTTGGGGCAGAGATGGGGCAGGGGCAAGGCATATCATCCCACCTCTTTGGATTGAATTCTTTTCCTTAGGAAGTTTCCCATGTTGCAACCCCCAGTCCTTCCACCCAGTCAAGTCAGAGCCTCGTTTCTATGCTCTTATTGTGCACCCATTCTTCCTCTCCAGCACATATCACGATTATCATTAAATAATTGCATAAATGTTTGTTTAACACCTGCTCTCTTCACAGACAGAAGGTCCAAGAGGGCAAGGCGCACATCTGTTTTTATTTTTTCACCAGTGAACTCTCGGACAAAGTTGATAGACAAAAAGCAGCTGGTGAATGGATGGATGGCATTTATTACAAGCTGTGCTGGATGACAACACAGTGCATCCCCCTTCACTGTCTAAGAATAAGGAGATGAAGGACCCCAACACTTCCACCAGTGCCTTGTTCACAGTATGTGCCAAAAGAAAAGAAAGAGAGAGGAAAAGGGATGGAAAGGGATAAAGATGGGAGGGGAAAGGAAAGAGTGGAAGGGAAGGGAGTGGGGGGAGGAAAGGAGAGGAGAGGAAGCAAGTGACGATGGGTCAGTAACATCACGTTTGAATCAAAAGCAGACACATTAGTCAAAAAATCAACAAATAATTGCTAAGCATCCTTTCTGCAAAAAGGCTTAGAATATTTGTCTGTCTGCTGATCCCCTAGAAGAGAAGTAGTTGTAGAGACAGCAAAGAATCAGGTTTTGAGTCCTCGCTTTCCCCTGAGAGTCTGTACAAACTGCAACAGTCAGACTGCTCTGAAATGTCAGTTTCCAGTACCCTCAGCCTTTAAAAGACTTCCCAGGTGGCTCAGTGGTAAAGAATCTGCCTGCCAATGCAGGAGATGTGGGTTCACTTCCTGGGTTGGGAAGATCCCTGGAGAAGGAAATGGCAACCCACTCCTGTATTCTTGCCTGGGAAATCCCATGGAAGAGGAGTCTGACAGCCTACAGTCCATGGGGTCGCAAAGCGTCAGATGAGATTTAGCAACTGAGCATCCACGCACAGCCTTTAAAAATGAAGACAAAATTCTTAGTTCACAGAGATATTGTGAAGATTGAAAGAAGGGATGTGTTTGAAAGCCTTTTGTAAAATGTGACATGTGATAACATGTATAATTATTATAAGTGCATGATGAAAAGGAAAAGGCAACGAAATGAGACTTGGCTGGGAGCATCTCCAGACAGCAAAGTACAAGCCAGGAGTAGGGCGTGAGGTCTGAGCTCTCTGGCCCCCTCTCTCCTTCCCCCTGACAAACCCTTAAGCCTCCTGAGACACAGGTCCATCATCCTTGTCAAATGGGCTCCAAGGCGCCCGGCTTCCAGGGAGGAGCAGGCTCACTAATAAAGAGATTGTTTTAATAATGTGAGGTACTGGGTGCTATGGTAACGGGCATTACATGATCTGGAGAAGTGGAATAGCTTTTGATAAGAATAGGGAGCCTGCAGTTGCGAACCAGGGTGCGGGGGGATGCACACAGGATGGGGGTGGAGGTAAATGCGGAGGTAAATGCAAATGTAGCTAGACACAGAGTAGGCACCAAAGGGAAGGAGCAAACTGTATTGGGGTTCCTGCCTCTCAGGCAGCTTCTCCTGTCTGGGCCCTGCTAGCTGAAGAGTATCTTGCGCATCTCCAGATTTTCTGCTGATATTGCAGTTTAGGATCTCCCCATGTACTTAAGCTGGAAGCCCCGACATTTTTTTAAAAGATATAAATACATGCATAAGTGCAGATAAAATCAGACTTTTGGTGATTTTACCAAAAAATTAGAAACATGAGTTTTTTGTTTGGGGTTGTTTTTAATTCACCAACAGATGGCTTTAAGAAGTTTTCTTATAACTTTGTTTGGCATGACCTCTTGGGCTTTTGATGTTCTCCGTGAGTCCTAGCAACTTGGGGGGCTAGAAAGCTTGTACATTGTTAATAGATCAATTGCAATGCTGAAGTCCAAATCATCAAACTTAATTACTCTGTTCACTGAGGACTCTGCACAGCATGGAAGGCTGCCAGTGCAATGGAGAGCATATTAGATGGGCAAGGAAGGAGATTCATGCCTAATGAGTCGTCTATGCTGCAGGCTCTGGACAGGATACTTTATCTGCACTAGCTTCTGCCAGGGAGTCTGATATCCTGGGTTCTGGGCCCAGCTTGGCACTAGCCAGCTGTGAGATCATTGGGTTTTCTCAAAGAGAAGACCATCTGCTCACGGACACTTTTATGACCTCGTTATTAAATGAGCTTCCTCTTCCGGTGGTCCCTGCTGCTGCTGCTGCTAAGTCACTTCAGTCGTGTCCGACTCTGTGTGACCCCACAGACGGAAGCCCACCAGGGTCCCCCGTCCCTGGGATTCTCCAGGCAAGAACCCTGGAGTGGGTTGCCATTTCCTTCTCCAATGTGTGAAAGTGAAGTCGCTCAGTCGAGTCCGACCCTTAGCGACCCCACGGACTGCAGCCTACGAGGCTCCTCTGCCCATGGGGTTTTCCAGGCAAGAGCACTGGAGTGGCTTGCCATTGCCTCCTCCGCCGGTGGTCCCTAGGTGTCTGCTATTCAACCTTTGCTTTCTGCCTACCTCTTGCTGGTTCCTCACTGACAACCGAGGTCCTGAGACAGTCATGATGGTGAAGAGAGCTGAGTCCCTTCTTGATTTTGTCTCATCTTATGGCTGAAATATTAGCTGTCTCAATGGCAAACTGAGGGTCACTATTCTTGTGTCTGCACAGATGTTTGTATTGTTGCCAGGACTAAAGGAGACGGGCAGGAGAAGGAGGACAGGTTTAGACTGGGAAACTGAAAGAGCCCCCTGGCTACTAGGATGTAGGATGTGGGGTCCACAGGAATGGTACCAGGGTCCCAGTACCATGGCTGGCTAAGAGCATTCTTTTCTATGAATTTTTCAGAAAAACTAGACTTCCCGAACTGCAGTAGTATAAGATCAAATGTGCCTGCAGGAAAAAGAAGGAACTGCCTACTGGTTTCTTATATGAATTTAAAAGAGCTTTGGATTTTTACAAAAATATTCTTTAGCCTGAAATAGAGCAGAATTTGAACAATGATTAACTTTGGATCATGGAATTTTGAGATGACTTCTATTTTCTTCCACAAACCTATTAACCTTGCCTATTACCTATTATATTTACAATGAGAAAAATAAAGTATTTAACATTTTGAACAAAAATATTCTTCAGTCTTCAGAATTGCTTGCTTTTGCCATTGGTATGTAACAAATCACAGCCTCTTTCCTCCTTACATTTGATTTCATAAGGCAAATAGCTAGGGAACAACAGAACAAATAAACAAAAGGAAGCTGAAAGCTTTCCCTTCCTAAAAAAGCCACAAAGTTGGAGACAAAAAGCAACATTTTATGAGCATCCCCTTGGCACAGCCTCTCAGAATCCCCTCACCTGAATTACATTAGACTATCTCATCCCATTAATGAATCAATCTCTTCAGTTGCTCCTCCCCCTTCTCTCTTCCACTCTCCCCCATCCATGATTATTTAATTACCATCTGTTTTTCATGTCCCTCAAAAGTCAACTAAAAGATACACCAGCAAGATTCATGGACGATTAAAACCCGTCTCATTCCTTTCCTATCCTGCTGATTTTCCATATGCCTTTATAAGGTGTGTGTTGTACGAAATCAGAAGACCTAGGTTCAAATCCTAAATTTGCTATGTGATCTTAGAAAATACACTTGCTCTATCTGAGTCTTCCTGTTCTTATCTATGAAAGGTAAAGGACAGTTGCAGAAATGAGAGAGTTGCGAGACAATGAGAGAGCTTATGAGAACACATGGCACGGTAACCATCGCGTGGCAGGCACTCAGTACAAATAAGGGAGCCCTGTTCCTATCCTGAGAGGGTCATTCAACCCCAAATCCAGTGCCAGGGGTTACCCAGTGGCTTAATCCCCAAGAGACCAGGCTGAAAAAGACAATTTACACAAGTCATAGATATCAACAGTCTGCTGTTACGTGGACCTGTGATCAGTCTCAGCAACAGTACTGGGGGCTAAACACTGAGCCAGTTCTGCCTGCCGTGAAACAGTAGAATGGCTCTCTTTTTAAAATTTTTATACAATGTTGAAAGGTTACTTTCCATTTACAATTATTATAAAATAGTGGCTATATTCCTTGTGTTGTACAATACATACTTGAGCCTATCTAATACCCAGCAGCTTGTGCCTCTCACTCCCCTAGCTGTGTATTCCTCCCCCCCTGCCCACTGGTGACCACTCATTTGTTCTTATATCTGTGAGTCTGCTTCTTTTATGTTATATCCACTAGTTCATTGTATTTTTCAGATTACCCGTATAAGCAATATCATAAAGTGTTTACCTCTCTCTGTCTGACATTTCATTAACAGAGTGCCCTCCAAGTCCATCCATGTTGCTGCAAATGGAAAATTTTGTTTCTTTTTTATGGCTGAGTAGTATTGCATTGTGTGTATGTACCACATCTTCTTCATTCATCTGTTGATGGACACTTAGGTTGCTTTAGAAAGTCTTTGTATATTCTAATAGATTTGATAAACTTGGTTTGATCAACCACCATGTTCCGCTATTGGGACAGAGGAGAGAAAGAAGTGTAAGAAGAAACTGCCCCTGACCTTCTAGAGTTCACAGTCTGCTGATGTGGAAACATGCACTGCACTGCATTCCTCTAGCTGTTGTCCTCTCTTACCCGTCAGAGCCAGTCTCCTCCAAAGGGTTGTCTAAGCATCCCTCCTCCACTCCCACCCTTGTCTATCTGCTCTCCTTTACTTGCTTCTCAATCCACAGGAGTCTGGCCACCCCTCTAAGAAGATCACTCTTTCTAAGGTCATCAAAAATCTCTGTTTCAAGTTTGAAGTAACATGTCTCAGCTGTTTCTTGGCGAGCACTCAATGTGTGGACCTTCCTCCTCCCTTCTTGAAGCATGCTCTTTGGGCCTCCATGGCACCATTTCCTCCAGATTCAAGTATTCAGAAGCCTACGGGACATCTACACTTGGATATCTCACAACCGTCTCACACCTGACATAATCCAACTAAACTCATGATCTTCTCTCCAAATCTGCCTCTCTTCCAGGGTCTTCCTTCCCACAGGGCATCTCTATGTACCACTTTGCTCATGCCAGAAGTCCAACAGTCATCCACAACTGCTTCCCTCCTTGCTCCTTATTGCTCCTTCACCATCTAACCCTGTCAGTTTTTCTCCTTATCTCTAACGTACCCATGGTAGTCTACCATCTCCTTCTACCTGGACTACTACAAAAATGTCCTTATTCTTCCCCTGTTTCCACTGTTAGCCCCTCTATTCCATTAGCCACACAACAGCCAGGATGTTTTTAACATGAGTCTGATCATGTTACCACCATGCTTAAACTCAGTCAGTGATTTATCATTGCACTGAAAAATAACCTCCTACTATAACTTGATCTTCAAGGTCCCATGACCAAGCCTCTGGCTACTTCTTTACCCTAAAATAATGGTTTCCTGCCCTTGATCACTGTGCGTGTTGTAGATATACAGCTCTCCTTTCAATGCTTAAAACACGCCATATCTGTTCCTGATCCCAGGGCCTTTAAACATGCTGCTTACTCTGCTTGGAAGGCTCTTATATCCACTCTGCCTGGCTAAAACTCCAATCCACATTTCAGTGCCCAGGAGGGATGTTACCTCCTCAAAACTTTTCCAACCTAAATTAGATCTCCCAGCTATGCTCCTTCATAAAGCCCTATTATTCTCATCAAATATTATAAAAAATTTATATTTACTTATCTCATTATGTATATGATGATATATAATCCCTAAGATGATAACTAACATGAGGGCAGCACTTTGTCTGTGACCTTAATTGTTTTCTGTTTAAGAAAGAGGCCTGATAAGAAAACAGGGTCCTGCATTCACCAAGGAAATTCATACTGGCTTCAGAAATTAAATTTACTCTTTCATTCAAAAAATATGAGTAGACTTCCAAGGATCACTAAGTACTTGAAAAAATCAGCATCACAAAAGAATCTTGATAAATTAAAAACCCCAGAGGAAACAAAATAGAAACTTTTAAAACAATTCTAACTAGAATGTTTAGAGAGACTCAGGAAGATATTATTCATAAAGCAAAAACAGTTCCTATAAAAATAAAACCTTTGCAGAGCAAGAAATAGTTATTGGAAATTAAAGACAATTGCTAAAGAGAAAAGGTCAAGAGAGTAGGTGGATGACAAATTCAAAGAAATCCTGTAGATCATAGATTAAAAAAGACAAAGAGATGGAAGATATCAGAGAAAAATCAAGGGACTTTGTCACTCAATCCAGTGAAAACCATCCATTTGGTGAGCACTCCAGAAAATGAATACCGAGAAAATAGAAGGGAAAAAATAGTAAAAGAAAGAAAAGAGGGCAAATGCCTGGAACTTACAGAAACCACAAACTAGGTCCACCACCCAGATAGGTCCCGGTTAAAATGGAGAAATTCCAAGGACGTTAGGAAAAAATAAAATTGGTTATCTATAGAACAACATGTAACAGCTTGTCATCACTAAAATTGTGTACTAGAGGTTGAAGCAGAGAGAAAATTCATCTTAAACCTAGAACTCTAGCCAAACAAATTAGGGACTAGGGGTGGGGGTAGTGGGACAAACAAAGACTCAGAAAGGTGGCATCCAGTGCAGCTTTCTGTAACAATCACTTGAAAGCATACTTCAGCCGAGCAGAACAGAAATCTAAGAGTGGCGAATGTGGGACCCAGAAAGAGTGGACATAAACTGTGAAATGAAATCCTAGAGTGACAGTTCTTCAGAGGATCAGAGAGTAATGAAGTACATTTGAAATGAAGGACAGAGCTTGGAAATACCTTAAAGAATCAAGGACATGTCCTGTAACAAGTCATTGGAATTAGAAGCTGGATGATCTTATTGAGAAGGTAAAAGAATATCACTGAACAACAAGAAAGTAATTAGAAATGCCAGAAAAAAATGAAATTAAAAAAGAGCTGTCTAAGAAAGTCACAATCCAAATATACAAGAATGCAAATGTTATGACTCTGAGCATGGATAGAATGTATGAAAGCAGGAACTTCTCTGGTGGTCCAGTGACGGGGACTCTGGCTCCCAGTGCAGGGAGGCTGGGCTTGATCCCTGATCGGGGAACTAGACCTCACAAGCGGCAACTAAGTGACTGCACGCCACAGCTAAAAAAGATCCCACACGCTGCAGCTAAGACCTGGCACACTCAGATGTGTACGTGTGCTTAGCTGCTCAGTTAGTGTCTGACTCTTTGTGACCCCATGGACTGTAGCACACCAGGCTTCTCTGTCTACGAGATTCTCCAGGAAAGAATACTGGAGTGGGTAGCCACTCCCTTCTCTAGGGATCTTCCCAACCCAGGGATAGAACCCTGGTCTCATACATCACAGGTGGATCCTTAAATGAAAAATTAACTTTTTAAAAAGAATGTATGCAAACAGAATGCACCTGACTGATTCTGGGATCAGTCACTTTTGAATGGAGGAGTTTCAATAACATAGTGTTAAAAAGATAAACTGAGGCACATTAGATTTTTGAAGAGTTTATTTGAGCAAATATAAATTTGAATCAGGGAGAGACAAACTGAGAATGGCATGGGATGCAGGGCCGACAGGAACTACGGGAAAGGCTTTTATAGGGCAGACACAGAAGCAAGGAAATGATTTGACTGGCTCAGGCTTGAACGGTTGACTTATTTGGGAAAGCCTACTTAACTGTGATTATTGTCCTTGACTTTCACTTTCTCAGATACAAGCGCACTTAAAGGGGTTGACTCTGGCTTAATTTTGGTTTGTTTAGCAGGCTGCCGAAGCATTAGGGTCACCTCAGTCTAATGCCTCTTTGTTCCATTACTTCAACAATAGATAGAACTGCATCTTTTCTATAGATCCAATCACAAATACCTGACTCTGAAGAAAATAATAATTACATAATCATCATAGAATGAGCTTCCCAGGTGGCTTAGTGCTAAAGAATCTGCCTGCCAATGCAGGAGATGTAAGAGATGTGGTTCTATCCGTGGGTTGGGAAGATCCCCTGGAGAAGGAAATGGCAACTCGATCCAGTATTCTTTTATTTTTTTAAATATATGTTTTATTATTCAAATTAAAACTTAGGTCTGTTGAGTTCATTCATTTCTGTTTATCTAAGTAAGAATATCTTAGGATATATATATATATATATAGCTATAGTTATGGCTGATACACATTGTTGTATGGCAGAAACTAACACAACATTGTAAGGCAATTATCCTCCAGTTTTATTTATTTTTTAAATTTATTTTAATTGGAGGCTAATTATTTTACATTATCGTATTGGTTCTGCCATACATTGACATGAATCCACCCCGGGTGTATATGTGTTCCCCATCTTGAAGCCCCCTCCCACCACCCTCCCCATCCTATCCCTCTGGTTCATCCCAGTGCACCAGCCCCGAACATCCTGTATCATGCATCGAACCTGGACTGGCGATTCATTTCACACATGATAATATACATGTTTCAATGCCATTCTCCCAAATCATCCCACCCTAATTCTAGCCTGAAGAATTAGGCAAGAATTAGGCAAGTCACTCCAGGCTCCACAGTCCACGGAGTGGCAAAGAGTCAGACACAACTGAGCACCCATGCAAATTATCATGGAAATATTAGTTAATTTTAATTTATGAAATCAACATATAAACAAAACACAGAGGCCCTAATGGTAGTTACAGAACAATGTAAATCTTTCATGTCAGCGACGTAAAAGTGATAAAACACAGAAGTTAGAATGTGGCAGGCACTGAAGTCCTTATTTTACAGTTTAGAATCAGGAAATATTGTCTGAAGTTGAGATATACTGAATCATAATCTTTTAAAAGCATAAACTTAAATTTATTATTTCAAATTACATAAGTAAAGAACAACAAAAAGCAAAATTTGAAAGAGATACAGTTACTACAAATGAGTTGTGCTTTTCCTCTCTCATAGTGAAAAATCAGTAAATATTATTTCAAGTAGAAAAAGAAAACAAGCAAAAGATATAAAAAGCATTTAAAGTTTGGAAATAGTCACGAGAAGAACTAGAAACAAGTAAGTGTAGGCATAAGTGACGGGGGGGAAGGAATACTTTCACTCTTCATTTTCAGTTGTTCTGTATTGCTCGAGTGTTTATTTCTCTGCATGTACAGTAGTGGGTGAAGAACATACCAAACTAAACAGATAGGACTTCTGGGGGAAGCGGTTGAGCGCAGAGCTCTGGGGGAAGTCATACTGAATAGAGCTGTCTTATGAGTAATGAGCCACCTAGGAAGAACCTTTAGGCTCCTGCCAATGTGAGCACCCCTCCAGCTGTGCCCTTCTAACATCTGAAATACAAGCGTCTTGCAAGTCTAGCATTGCAGGAGAATAAGGCCTAATGATTTTAGCCAGCCACAGATAAAGGGGAACCAATCGTGATAAGTGGCTCTAAGCTGAAGACTCTAAAGCAATGGCAGGCTGGGTGTAGGCCATATGATTTAGTGGTCACAATGTTGACAAGCGATTATCCTCCAATTAAAAACATATCCTATGATAAACCATAATGGGAAAAAATATTAAATATATATATAACTGAATCACTTTACTGTATAACAGGAATTAACAACATTATAAGTCAACTACGTGTGTGTGTGTGTTAGTTGCTCAGTCATGTCTGACTCTTTTCAACCTCATGAACTATAGGCCACCAGGCTCCGCTGTCCATGGAATTCTCTAGGCAAGAATACTGGCCTGGGTTGCCATTTCTTTCTTCAGGGGACCTTCCCAACCCAAGGATCGAACCTGGCTCTCTAGCACTGCAGGAAAATTCTTTACCATCTGAGCTACCTGGGAAGCCCGCCAGATCAACTATACTCCAATAAAAATTTAAAAATAAGAAAAAAAATTAAGAGACAGCCTTATCTGGACTGTCACTTACTAGCTGTGTGACTTCACACAGTGATGAAAATAATTATACCCATTCCCTAAAGTTTTGTGTGGCTAAAATGGGCTCATTTAGATTAAGATGAGTGTTAGCTGTTACTATTATAAAGAGATGCAGATTCTAGCTTAAGGGAAACTCTAATGCTGATAATGAATATTTTGGTGATTCTCTTAGGTAATGATTCCCTATAGCTTTTTCCTTCCCAAACTACTACAGGGACAACTTGATTTTAGCCTAGGGAAAGAGAATGCCAGTCTTGGGAATGACAAACTATTAATACAAATAAAAGCTAACAATTATTGAGCTGAGAGTTTACTCTGTGCCAGGAAAGCACTTCATACACATCATCTTAGTCCATCTTCACCACCATCGGGTGAGACAGCCTTTATTACCTGGCTTTTTACTTTATTTTTGATTGGAGGATAATTGCTTTACAATGCTGAGTTGGTTTCTGCCTTAGGTATACACATGTCTCCTCCCTCTTGAACCCTCTTCCCACTCCCCTCCCCACCCCGCCCATCCCTCTAGGCTGTCACAGAGCACAGGTCACCATATGTAAAGTAGATAGCTAGTGGGGACTTTCTGAATTTTTCTTTTTTTTGCAGTAAAATACACAATAACAGAATATACCACTTCAAGTGTACATCCTGGCTGTGTTGTGCACTGTTAAAAACAAGACAACAGGCCCTCAAATGAAGTTGCTAATGCTAAGCCCCGTGTCACCAAACCCAGACTGTACTCGGTCACAGCTCCCACTCTCCCAGAAATGGAATCTTAAACCATCCAACCTGATTAGCATTAAGTAGGTAATCTGCCTTATGAACCCCTGCCACCCCCTGTAGGGAAAGTAACCTCACTATAACCAGTCTGCTTTCTGCCTACTATAACTTTCTCGTTCCTATCCCCTTCCACCTATAAAGTCTGTCATCTTGTACAGCAGCTCAGAGCTCCTTTCTGTCTGCTAAACTGGACTGCTGTCTGATTCATGAATCACTGAATAAAGCCAATAAGATCTTTAAAACTTACTCTGTTGAAGTTTGTTTAACAGTACATTCACATTGTCAGGCAACTAATCTCTGGAACCCTTCTCATTTTGTAAAATTGAAACTCTACACTCATTAAACAACAATTCCTTCATCATCTCCATTTTGGGGAAGAAACTCAGAGGATTTGTTATGTCAAATCGTGTGAAAATGCTGGTATCCCATCACTTTTTACCTGTGAGTCAATGGCAATTTGGGATAATTCCATTTAAGAGATCAGTAGCCCAAGCCAGCTATGAGAAGAGCCAGCTTTCTAGCCTGACTTTGAAGTTCTGATGTCTTCCAAGCTGATAAGAAAACTTCTAGAGGGATGATGGAGGAGGGCACTCAGGGCAATGAACCAAGTTATACAGGAGAAAATACAGGAAATACATGGACTCAGACTGTTCACGTCATTAGAAAGAGGATTAACAGCATTCTAATTATTCTAAAGCAGAGATCCAGGTTTGTAGGACCTGATGCTGATTCGGTTGAGGGAACCATCTTTTTATTTTTTAATATAAAGAAAAAGATTAATTTATTAAGTGATTCAGATATTCAGGGACATTATAGAAACCACACCATACTTTTTCCATTTTCCAACTCCCATCAAAATGCTTATTGTTCTCTACTTAGAACCTCCCTCAGCAGGAACAGAACTGGGCTTGAGTGACGCACGCCCTTCATGGGCCCAGAACTGGCATGTTGATCTCATTTTCTGTTCTTTCATTTGTTCCAACTGGGAAAAAATTACAAAAATAATTAATTAAAATGTACAAATATAGTATTTTGCATTTCTTTCCTTCGAACTCGTCTGTGCATATGGCTTTATAGATGCCTAATCACCTTGGGTGCCCTCCTCAGGATTTTTATGCGCGTGACATGCGTCAGGAGGCAGAAGAATAAGGGGTAGAAACTGCACACCCGTCAGAGCGGGGGACGCGCACGCCTCGCCCCGAAGCAGAGGCCAGCTCAGGGCGCCGAGTCCCTTGGCCTCTGTCCTCCCACAGCGAGGCAGCGGCCTCAGTGGAAAGCCTAACTCTTTGTCTCCCCAGGCGCACCCCCCCTGAAGGCTGATCCGCAAGGAAGGGCCCTTCAGCCTCTCGCGTGCTCGCTCAGGGATGTCCTTTAGCCTCACCCCTCCTTCCTTGCTTGGCCTCGCCTTCCCCCCGCCATCCCTCTTCCCTCCTCACCTCTCAGTACATCTCTGCTCCCTGAGCCCTTCAGCACAGACTCGGGCTTCCTCTTCTTGTTACTTTCAGAAAATTCTGTAGGTGGAAAGAAATTTAATCGGTAATAATAAGGCTTTCTAATTTTAGAGCTTCTGCCTTCTGAGCAACCCCGAAGAATGCCTGCACCATAACCTAATCGGTTAAAGGGTTGAAAGGGTCTTCTAAAGGTCTTTTAGGAAAGTCCCCTGCCGGGAGGCAAAACTTTCCTTAATCATACCTTGCTGCTGACCTCCCCTAATCAGACCCTGGAGTCAAACTCAGCTGCACGTCTGGTGGTCTTGGCCCCCAGACCCTGTCCCCAAGACCAGCCCGAACCCTTCTTTGCATCACCACCTGAGTCTCTCTCTGGAGTGGTTAAAACGGACTCCTAACGTTCTCTGAGGCTTTCACCTCTCATCCAGCCCACCACCATGCCACCAATTCAGCGACTGTTCTAATGC